>NC_133672.1:9242500-11642500 GCF_048934315.1 Petromyzon marinus
CATGCGTTACAAAAAATGCATGGGAAATGTGTAATAGCCACACGCTTAGCCACCTCGGTTTAAAATTTTAAAGTACAAACGGAATGGAATATTGAGCAGAAACAGTGGCGCAATCATTCCGTGTAATGCGCCATGAAAACCCACCAGCAACCTGGACTGTAACGTGTGATGAAAGGCATGTTTTGGTACTGTGTTCCTTACCGTGGTAGAGACTCATGACGGAGTGCGTATGGCATTCAAACACTCTGCTATGCAGTCCACAAGAGGGAGAGCATTAGTGATACATGTTTTAAAAAAATGTAACGGACTGATGTTGCTTTTACAGTCATGCTTGCAAGCAGACAAATTGATTAGCAATGTTCGGCCTCATTTTTACAAAGTCTAAACTCAGCATTAAGGTGAATGCCCTTGCCACTATAATGAGTGGAATTTTAACCAAGCCTACTTAAACGTTAAAACATGAACATATTATTTAAAAATCATTATCATTCTTGGTCTCGGGGACTGCACTTAGAATAGTGTAGTGTCCACTGACCATGACATATTTCCTTTCTGAATAAAAGGACAAATGTTATCGGCTGAGTCAATTTACTTCTAAAATAAGGTGCCTTTGTAGTGTGTACGTCTTTTTAATCAGTATAATGAGCAGCCATGTGGGCATAACAATTGATTTATTCCAAATTGATCCATTTAATGATTTAACAATTACATTTTCCCAGCACAAACTATCATCAGATGAGGAAAATCATTGTTATAACCATGAAACGAGACATTGTTTCACATACTGTGTTTTATAATGAACAATGAACAATGTTATTCTGTTCCTGTTCACATCTTTGCCAAACTGTTTTATAAAATGATGCATATGTTTTTACATATATAGCACTCTTAATTATAACAATGCATATTGTGAACGTGTTGGAAAAGATCCCATGGAAGGACATTCCATCGAGGACTGCTTCTGAGATCTCTACAAGTGGCCTATTTTATTCGCACACTCCGGAGTGCACACTCCAACATGCCCTCCAACAGAAGAGTGAAAACCATTTCCAAAGCTACAATTTATGCAAATTAAATGAAAAAAAAAACAATTTAATGTGATTGGTGTTTTGGGCATTCATTGGTGGCCAGAATGAGATCACAAACTCACTACGCCTGAGAATCCAGTTTAATCATAGGTGTCTGCTCAAATTGAAGATCTCATTGGTGTTGGCTCAGTGCTCTGACCTCTGATCCACCAGGGCATCTCTGTGATTTTTATTCAAATTTCAAGCTAAACACCAAACAGGTTCACAGTGTGCGATGATAGCCCTGTGTGGGACCGTCTTTTTTTCATGACTATTAAATGTTTAAATAAATTTGCCTGCTATGGAAATGACTGCAATGATCACATATAACAAAATATGATATGTGCTCACACCAACAGTGTAGTTATTAGTAGTAAGAACATTTACTACAGAGTGGATATTGGGATAAGGCAAAATAGATGGTGAGATGATATAAAATAATGTGGAAAGCCACTCTTGGACACATAGCACTTTAAAAATAAAATTATGGATAAAAATAGGGGAGACCTTTGCCCAAGAGTGGAAGTTACATGCTGACAACAATCAACAATGTTTCCGTAGTTAAGGTGACTTAGAATATAAGACATGGTGGTTTATGACTCGTGCCTCACAGCAAAAGGACCGCGGTTCAATTCCTGACACAGGAACCTTTGTATGTATGTTGAACTTCTTTCACACGGTGCAAATTGGAGGTGTGTGGGAAGGACAACAAATTCAATACAAAGTAATGACTTTTCAACTTAGATTAAAAAATAAATAGCTCCAGTGGCTTCCTAATATCGGATGGAAGAGCGTTCCAAATGACTGCAGAAGCCCATCTGAAAGCGTGCAATGCAGTGACCGCTGCGAGGATGATCAGAGTTTGCGTGGTGGTTTATGTTCCTTGACGAGATCAGCAAGGTATTGTGGTTCATTTGTGGCAAGCACTTTGTGTGTAACGAGCGCGACCTTGTAATGTATTCATTCAGCAACCGGAAGACAATGCTTGGAATTTGTATTTTTCTCGACCTGTTCTGCATGGGATTCCTCCAGGTTCTCTGGTTTCCTCCCATAGCTAAATAAAACATACAACGGAACTGGGTATTGGTAAAACATTCGATAGCAGGACCCTCCTGAAAAAATTTTCTTCAGACTCCGTGTGGCATTTATGGGGTAAGTAATTATTTTTATTATATTGTAACGGTATAAGACCAATTTAAGAAAACTCCAATCTAATATTCAACGACCACCATTCACTGTCCTGATTTACTAAAGCCGATATTTTGTTGATAAAGTTATTTTCCTCCTTTATTCACTCGACTCATTATATACCGTACAGACTACAAAGTATTGTGCAAAAGTGCCCCCTAGACCACCGCCCCCCCCCCCCCCCCCTCTGAAAAGTAGTGAAGGACACTGGAATAAAGCCTGTGACTAAATCAGCTGCAATGCGCCGGTTCTCGGATGCTCATCATGTTTGAGCCTGGAGAGTGCTTGGTTAAGCGACCACGGCGCGCAAGGCGTATGTTATTGGCTGCGTTGTCGGCAAGGGACAGTGCGGCTAACCCCATTGTCGTACTGCACTATACGCCAACGTCTATGCACCCTGCCGTCACCAACCCACACTGACCAGCTTACTGAGGTGTGGTCAGAAAGCAGTGGCAATGCCAGTCATGGAGACCTTGTATATGTAACCTGCTATTAGAAACAACATACCGAGTTACGTACTTTAATTCATAGCAGTGAATAAAATGTGTAAAAAGGAGTAAGATATGATTATTATTTTTATAAAGGCACGTTTTTCTCAACTTACAAAACCCTCAGGAGGCTAGTGAACTTAAATATCCCAAGGATAGGCTAGGTGCATGATTAATGTTGTTATTATATATATATTTTCAGTCTCTTCTTGCGATGTGGAAATTTAAAATGTAAATGAGAAATGCTTCACATTAGTTTTAATGAAATAAATTTGCATGAATTCTGTATATACTTCTTTCATTATTTTAAATACAAACGAATTATACACTTTAATTCTGTATTCATTACATGCTTGCTACAATAACTGTTTTATCCATAATAATACCGTTTTTTGTTAGATCGCGTAAACATAAATGTGTCGTTAAACCCGCCACCACCCGACACAGCCAATTAGTAAGGTTTGTCACGTGAACAGAACATGCCAATTCGTTACTAGTACAGCACACCGGTGTTTTGGAGAGCAAATCCACAAAATTTACAATCTGAGTACAACGTTTCACCAGTAATTACAACCAGCATCATCAGGGGGCAGACATATTTGTGGAGAAATCATCCTATTTTAAAAAATAACTGTTTTAGTTAATCACTGATTTGTATTGAATGTTTATGAGTCCACAGCATTGCAATTGATCCGCCACAAGTACTGATGTATCCCTGTTTGAAACGTGGTACACCTTTGAATCTCAAAGAGGTTCAACGACAGCTTTTAGAGATTAGATTAGTTACATGACACATCGTTTCCATCAGTTATTTCATTGACAAGTACTTTGACAGTACAAGTACATTCGACATGCATAGAGGAGAGATGGAGCTATGAAATCAGCTCATGTACAAATGCTTAAGGGGCCGTCCATAAATGACGTCACGAGATTTTTGATGATTTTTGACCCCCCCCCCGTCGTCGTCACACGGCGTCACAAAAAGTCAAACCCCCTCTCAAATCTGACGTCACAAAGCTCTGCCAACCCCCCCCCCCCAAAAAAAAAAACCATGCTTCAAATCTTTTTTCTGGCAACAAAACTGAAACCTTTTTACAAGGATTCATGTCTGCATTAACCACAACACCTGCTGCAGTCAAAATGCAAACAAAAAACATACTATGATAATATATACATTGTCCTTGAAACTGATTGGTCCACACCAAGGGACGGCTTTCTTTTGAGCCTCGACCCAGTTGGTGCTCGACCACATGACGCCAAAAGGCGTACAGCAGTATGTTTTTTGTTTGCATTTTGACTGCAGGTTGTGAACTCTGGGCGGGCTGGCCGCCGACAAAGTCCCCCGATATTTAGCCCGCACCGCGTGGTGGCAGCCTAAAGTGGGTGGGACGAGCCTCCCCTTAAATACCCTCGTCGAGCGCGCACTCGAGTGCGAGGAGCTGGCCAGTGAGCGCTCGCAGCTTCGAGGGCTGGGACGAGAGCGCGCCATTGCAAGCCTGCTCCCAGGGGAGGAGGAGGAGGAGGGGCACGCCAGTACGGTAAGGGGTCGGGCAAGAGAGCCTCCAGGACCCCACGAGACAACCCCGGGATGGGTAGCAGGGCTACACACCGGCATGGGGGATATAGCCGGCCAGGTGGCCCACGTACGCGAGGAAGCGAATAAAAATATGAAAACCATCCAGTCCGAGATGGGGGAGCTACGCTCCAAGTAGGGGGGCTGGCTGGGCGGGTGTCCCAGTTAGAGTCCGACCTTGGACAGCTGCGTACGGGAAGGGGGAGAAGGGATGGGCAGGGGACCTCCTATGGGACCGCCCCCTGGGCATGCTACCTGTGCGACCATCGAGGGAATCTCGTGAGAGACTGTCCTCAGATCGCCCGAGCTAGAAACGCGCCAAGGTTAAACGCCAACGCCCCCTAGAGAGTGGACCATCTAGGGGTGCAATCGACGTGGTCCCGACACAAAACGACGAAAGTAATAATGGTGAGCGAGTGACCCCCACACAGATTCCGACCACAACACCCAAGGACGCGGTGAGGACGGGCAACTGGCTACGGGAGCTGGTGGCGGGAATCACGGGAGCCACGTCGCTGGTAGAAGGGAAGGTGAACGGGCAGCGTACCCGGATCCTACTGGACACGGGGGCGGTGGCCTAACTCGTGAGCGCCACGCACTGCAGCGTGCTCGGGGTGGACGTGGGCCGCCTGCAGGCCCCGGATCGCGCGCTGCACACGGCGAGTGGAGCCGGGATGGGGCTGCTGGGAAAAATCTCCCTCGAGGTCCGCCTCGGACACCAGACGTGCACCCAGGAAATTTTATGTCTCGAGTGTGTTGTGCCATTAGTGTATTGCAGGTACGGACCTCCTGGAGAAACTAGGACTCAAGGTGCAGCCCCGCCAGCGATGCGCCACAGTGGAAAGCAGTGGGGAGCGGATTCCATTTCTGGGACAAGAGCCGAATCGCCCTCGCTTCACACCCGTGGCCGCTACCCTGGTATCGGCCGTCACCATCGGCCCGCTCGCCGAGATGCTGGTACCCGTGGCAACCCCCTCCACCGACCCCGCACACCGACCATCGGGCGAGGTAATGCCGACTCCTCACCCGGAGTTGGCGGCGCGGTACGGGGTTGTGGAATCGGCCACGCTGGCCAACGCAGACCGGGGCTGACTGTTTATGCGGGTGTTTAACCCACACAGTACCCCAGCAATGCTACGACGACACACCCCGGTAGCCACCATACACCCCCTGCATGCGCGCCACTCTAACGACTCGGTGTTTGCACTCTGGGCTGAGGACCCTGGTCGCCCCGAGGACAACCAGGACCTGGCCTGGCAAGTCGGCCCGACTCCCCGAGCCGAGGTTGTCCCGACTCCCCGAGCCGAGATCGTCCCCTTGCGTGATGCGTTACATGTACCTTGGGCAGATTTACCTAAGGGGGAGGCCGATCAGATGCGCGGGTTATTGCAGGAGTACGCCGACATGTTCAGTCAACACGATTCAGATGTGGGCCGGACAGACCTTGTTAAGCACCAAATTAACACCGGTGCAGCCCGACCCATCAAACTCCCCGCATACCGAGTGGGCGCGCCTGAACGGGCCCAGATCAAAGAAGCAGTCGCGGATATGCTCCGTGATAACATAATCCAGACCTCAGCGAGCCCCTGCTCTGCCCCAGTTGTACTAGTGACGAAAAATGATGGATCGACCCGGTTTTGCGTCGATTATCGAAAGTTAAATGGAGTTACCTTTGGCGACGCCTTCCCCATACCCCGCATCGATGACACCTTTGACAGCCTTGCAGGGGCATGGTATTTTTCCACCCTCGATCTGGCGTCCGGGTACTGGCAGGTGGAGATGGCGGAGGAGGATCGGCCAAAAACCGCATTTACCACTCCGATGGGACTGTTTGAGTTTCGGGTGCTGCCGTTCGGACTCACTAATGCGCCCGCGACGTTCCAGTGGTTGATGGAGTTGGTGATGCGGGGCTTGCAGTGGGAACAGTGCCTAATTTACCTGGACGACGTGATAGTGTTCAGTAGGTCTCTGTCTGAGCACTGGTCCAGGCTACGGGAGGTATTCCAGCAACTGCGAGCAGCCCATCTCAAGCTCAAACCGTGTAAGTGTTACATTGCACAGCGCGAGGTGGGGTACCTCGGACACCGAGTCAGCGAGGCAGGGGTGCGCACGGATCCGGAGAAGGTACGTGCCGTAGTGGATTGGCCACGGCCAAGGAACCTGATGGAGATCAGATCATTATTGGGGCTCGCCACCTATTATCGTCGATTTGTAAAGGGATTCAGTGAGTTTGGACGCCCCCTCACCCAACTCACATCCCCTAAAAACGCCCTATCAGTGGACGGAGGCCTGCCAGACGGCCTTCACCACCCTCAAAGACCACCTCACCCACACCCCCACCCTGGCTTTCCCCGATTTCATCACTGATTTTATTTTGGACACCGACGCCTGCAGCAGTGGGTTGGGCGCGGTGCTGTCACAGGTGCAGAGTGGGACGGAGCGGGTCATCGCATACGCCTGTCGGACCCTGAGTGGGGCCGAGCTGAACTATTGCGTGACCTGTCAAGAACTGTATGCCGTGATCTTCGCGTGTAAACAGTTCCGACCGTATTTGTACGGCAGGAAATGTCGGGTACGCACCAACCATTATGCCCTGCAGTTCCTCCTTACGTTCAAGGAACCGCGGGGGCGGATGGCCCGATGGTTGGCGCAGTTGCAGGAGTATAACCTGCAAATTGAGTATTGAGCGGGGCGGACGCACGCAAACGCGGACGCCTTGTCGAGGCGGCCCACGGTGTGCGCCGTGACAAGGATGGAGGAAGCCTGCCCGTGCTTTACGGGGGGACGTTGCCGGCAGGTGACGGGCCCCCAGGAGTGCGCTGAGACTAACCCTCCTCCGATGAGAGAAAATGCAGTATTTGCCACAGAGACCCCGGCAGGAGGAGCCAGGGGCTCGATGGACCACCCAGCGGTCATGGAGCCCACAACCCCGGGGCCCGACGGGCCGCTCAACCCTGCCCGATCGGATCCAAGAGGACGTCGGCTGTGCATTCCCAGGCCTCGACGACGAGCAGCTGAGACAGACCCAGCAGCGGGATCCGGACCTGGCGGTGGTGGAGGCGGCCCTGCGGGAGAAAAAAGTCACCCTACCGGAGCCCTGGAGCGGTTTGTATGCCTGGTTGTGTGTAGAGAACGGAGTGGTGAGGGAACAAACCGAAGCTGGGCAGCCGGGGTGCATCTGTGTCCCCGCCCAGGTGCGGCCCCAGCTGCTACGGCTGGTGCACGACCACCCGCTTGGGGGCCATGATGGGGAACGACGCACTCGGGAGACTCTGCGTCGCCAGTATCTCTGGCCTAAATTGGCGCAAGATGTGGCCGCCTGGATACAGGGCTGCCGGGCCTGTCAGCAGTGTGGGCAGAAACCGGCGCGGTACCAGGTACTCCTGAGACCGTTCCGCGTCAGACGGGCGAACCAGCTGGTGGGGATCGACCTACAGGGACCATTCCCACGATCCCACCGAGGCAAACGGTACATCCTCGTGGCGGTGGAATATTTCACGCGCTACCCCGTGGCGGTGGCCATTCCAGATAAAATGGCCCTGGTGGTCGCCCAGGCATTCGTGGAACACTACGTGCTTAAACATGGGATCCCCGAACGAGTCATTACTGGCCAGGGTAGTGAGTTCGAGGCAGAGCTATTCCAGGCGCTGTGCCGTGAGTTCGGAATCCAGAAGGACCGAACCATGGCATACCACCCCCAGGCGAACGGTATGGTGGAGCGAATGAACCAGACTCTAGCCGGGAAGCTCAAACGCATGGCGGCTGCAAATCAACAGGACTGGGACGAACACCTCCCCTATGCCCTGTTCGCCTATGCCACCACGGTACACACATCTACGAGACAGACCCCGTTCCTAATGATGTTTGGTCGTGAGTCTCGCCTCCCCGCAGATCTGTTGTTCGGCGTTCCAACACCGCAACGGGAGGAGGGGAGCCGCCCCATGGAACACCTGATGGAGACTCTGCGAGGGGCCCGGAGCTGAGCCTACCCACAAGGAGAGACCGCACACCAGCGGCAAGAGCAGAGCGCCCGACCGCATATGGAGCCCCCCTTCGACGAAAGTGTGGCTGCACACTCCTCGCGTCGGGGCCGGGCAGGTCGGAAAATTGACCACCTACTAAAGGGGACCCTGGACCGTGGGATGACAGATCTCCCCCTGGACGGTGCTGATTCAGGGAGGGGAGAAGGGCCGGGAGATGTTGGTCAACGTCCGCCGACTAAAACCATGGAGAGCAGCTCCAGCAGGGGGGACCCCATTGTTCAAGTACCCCGAAATCCCGGGGTCCCCACGCCCCCCATACTCGGGGGCCTCGCACAGCATATGGGCCCCACGGGGCCCCGAGCCCCGAGGGGCCCCGACCCGGGCCGGGGGGGATGGGGACGACGGCCCTTAAACCCTACTGCCTCTGAGGTTGTTCTCCAGCCCGCAGGTGCCAAGGACCAAGGAGAACCGTTGCAGTGGAGGAGGAGACCGTCGCCGGAACTCCGGGAGACGGAGCGACCACCCCCGAGGCCGGCCACAAGGACTGGACGAGTCCCGCGGACCCCTTGACGCTACCTCGTGGGAGCAACCCAGGCGAGGTGCTCCAGTCAACTCGGGACGGGGACTGGCACCTCGGGGGGCTATGTGGTGTCACAACAGCGAAGCCACTCCGCCGAAACCGGGGCCGTCGCTGTGCTGCTGCGACCGAGAAGCCACCCAGCTCCCGTCACAGCGCTCTCCCCGCCACCCCCCACATAAACACACACACACTCACATAGGGCCTCGTGGGGAGGGGGCACCTGCTCTGAGTTTTTACTCGAGAGACCCCCTCGTGGGGGTGCTCCACGGTTTCTCAGGGCCAGAAAATTGGCAGCCCCCCCCCCCAGGCCAAATGGCACTGCGGCGCCATGGCTTAACTTAAAATTAAATGACCACGGCGAACTCACTGAGAACCGCAGTGAGGAAATGCCCAAGACACACACGGACCAGCAGGCAAGTGAGGAGCGGGGCAGCGCGGGTTAAATGTCTCTAACCGTGATGCACCACGGATTAACGTCTCTACCCGTAATGCACCGCAGGTTAGCGTCTCTACCCGTGATGCACCACGGATTAACGTCTCTACCCGTGATGCACCACGGATTAACGTCTCTACCCGTGATGCACCACGGATTAACGTCTCTACCCGTAATGCACCGCGGGTTAGCGTCTCTACCCGTGATGCACCACGGATTAACGTCTCTACCCGTAATGCACCGCGGGTTAGCGTCTCTACCCGTGATGCACCACGGATTAACGTCTCTACCCGTGATGCACCACGGATTAACGTCTCTACCCGTGATGCACCGCGGGTTAACGGCGATGATGCGGCACCGGGTCGCTTATTGAGTCGGTGCACTTGGTTAAACAATGGGGGGGCGGAGCGTCGGAGAGGGGGGGGTGATTGGATTGGATAAGAGGCCAATGGGTCGGTGGCACGCATGCTTTGAAGCCGAGCATAAAAAGGGACGATTTTGGAAAGCACGGGGTCTTTTTCGCTGGGGATCAACTGGAGACAGGGAGCGAGGAGCCGTCATCTCACTGTTACTCGCACGTCCGTGAAACGGGTCAGAGAACAGCCAGATTCCGTTTACAGCATCATCTTTCCGCGATCCCCAACACTGCGAGGTCGGACTGTAAGTACAAGGAAGAGAGGTAAGACAAAGGGGCGAAATTCTGAGAGAAACAGAGAATAGAGAGCGGACTGACCAATTAAGTACAGACAGAGAGATAGGTTAGACCTGTCCTGCTGGTTCGCACTGACATGCGCAGTTTGGTTTGTTTATTCGTGGGGAATAAATCGTCAGTAGAGTATAAACCGTGTCGTGTTGTCTCTGTAAGTGCGAAGGGGAGTGCGTGGTGTGGTGAGCCTGCGCGCTGTGGTTTCTGTGTTTACGCACGGGTGTGTAATTTCGCCCACGTGTACGCGCTCGCCGCGGCACGTTAACCCGTGAGCCTGCGCAGCTCGCCGTGATTGTAAAGTGGTTAGTGCAGCCGGTTAAATCATGCCCCGAGGAGCAGCAGCAGCGAAGAGGGGAGAGCAGAAGGACGGTGGGTCACGGGGGAACGGGGAGACGGGGGGCAGTCTCCCTAACACGTGACGTCATTTATGGACGGTCCCTAAGTGGATTATTACATGGCAGGTTCATTAGAGATGGTGGCAGTGCCTTGGAGGCCCCTTAATCCAGCAGTAGATTGACCATGGCTGACGATAATTGGAAAGCAAACGGCCATATTTACTGGAATTATCTAAGTTGACGATTGGCTCCGTACGGTGCGGAATACGTTCAACATACATCCGGAGGAAATAACTATCCCCACACCCACGAATATCTGAGCAATTATATTTTTATTGGTCCCTTTTAATGGTGGTTACATAGAAATATGGGGTTACTTTGGTTCAAAGCTGAAGTTAGTGAAAATTCGATCACTTTCCTAACAAACAAACGGTCATTTGGCATACTGATACATTTCAATGTGCGCCGGTGTTGGCCTGCATTAATAAAACGAGATTTCACTCCTCACAAACGTGAGCATATTCAATTTAGGCGAGACAACATTTGGAAACCTGCCTAAAGCAGTTTGTGTTGTTACTCAAATATGAAACTGAAGTACGATAATGCTGGTAGAATAAGAAACTACATTTAATTTCAAGTGATGCTTCTGAAAGGTGATGTAGCATTACTTTTGGGTCCGGTGTAGGTGCAAACTGTAACCGTGTTATCACGGCAACATTTTTTTTCCCATCCCTTAATATAACTCCATTATTATTTAAGATTAAAATCGTGAATGTCAGCCTGACATTTGCAAATTTTCAAATATTTGCTTTGGTGCATGCCGCGACACTGTTGAGCCTTGTAGCGCTGAATAAGCTGGCACCTTCCAATATCCAGCGCCGTGGGTTTGAACGAACCGGCAAGCGCCATCACTATCAGCAGACACGCAGCTGCGCTGGGGATTAATTTACAGGTGGCCGCTCATTCCGCAAGCGATAAAAAAAGGCATCGCCTGCTACGCCGGGATCTAGTCAAGCAACGGGTGGCATATTATCTTCGAACTATCCCGAGCACACTACCTGCTAAAAACGCATCAGCAGCGGCAGCAGCGGCAGCAGCAACAGTAGTAACATTGGCGGAACACATTATAATTATCAATCGACTGGTAGAAATAAGCTACTTCCTTGATGGTGCCAATTATTCCTCGATGGCTTTATCTCAAACCTACATTAACTCTGAAATAAAAATATATATGCAGCGTATATATTCATGAATGTTCATAGCATTAAGAAAGCAAAAAGTGTTGGTTTGAGTTGGACTAGACTAGAGGGTACTGATTGTATGTTCACTTACAAAGTTAAAAGCCAATTGTTAGAATGTGAACAAAGGCAAGTTTAACAAATACGCTGCTTCATATTGATACGTTAGCTTGAAAATAAAAATGTGAAAATTTTCATAAATATAAAGCAGCATTTACAAAGCAAATTCTTGCACATTTTGCTGATGCAGCATAGTCATTCATCTTCATATAATGCTGCATATTGTACGATTAGAATTTTCCTGTAAAATAGAATTAAAAGTTCCTGCGTTTGTTTTATGCAATGACACCTTAAAATCACAACCTGTAAATGGTAGCGTTTGCTGTGGCTTTTCACCCGAGCTCAAAGGAAGTTTAACAGACCAATGGCCGAATGTATTCACATGCTGTGCGCATACTACAGAATATACATTATTGGTCGTATTTTGCCCACTCAAAGCATCCCATCCACATAAATAAAACGGGACACATTATTAAAGCATGCAGTTATAAACATAAGGCTATAATTGTCTATAAACTCTATATTATAGTTTGATCATATGGAAGCCTGGGCAAAGAAACAGTGAGATCAATGCTGTAATCCCAGCGAATAAAGTGAGACATTGCCAGTGGCTTCTATTACAGAATTGACGCCACTCTGACAGCCACACTCGTACAGAAGCTGACAATGCCACGATTGTGTTGCTAAAATCAAGCTCAAACTTACAAAAACTCTGTACACATTCAAAAATGATGAAGATTGCAATATTCATCGTCCAGAGGTTTCGTAAAATTGTGGACTGGCCCGAAAGCTGTCCACTTTGGAAAGCACAACACTTTATGAATGTCACATAAGAAACTGTCCTCTGCATGTATACATTTACACATATACTGTAGGTGTGATATTTGAAAATCTACGGCATTAAATTTCAAATCATTCAACCATCTTTTTTTGCCCCTGCTACAGCCCACCCAAAATATGATGGCGAGCATTCTGGAGTTGCAAGGTAGGCAATGGCAGGCTCAAGGTACTAGCTTGAAAGTGACGTTGCAATCAAATGCATAGTTTACATTACTTAACGTAATATGTAACGATGCTCATACACGACACAAGAAGACCATGTACAGCGGTGTGGCAGGTGGTGTTTTTAAGATGGAATTATCGTGGGGTGTTTTTTCGTGCACACAACACCCCAAGGTGATCTTTAATATCCCGTACAATTCTCTTGATGCCATCTGTGAAGGAGATCACATCTCGACTCTTTGAGTGGCCAGTGTTTCTCCAAGTGGCCAGCGAGAGTGCCATAAATCACAAGGCAAACATCACATTTTTCGATTTAGAGAACATAAATATCACTGCCCTATTGGGAAATGGGCCGATTTTTTCTAAAGGCTTTACATTTGTGAAAGCGAGGGTACTTTTTATTTTCTAATCATATATTACTGTTCATTTACCACAGCCAATACTTATAATTGGCTGCCAAAACATACTGAGACTCGACAATTCACAGCTGCTTTGTGCTCGTTCTACAATAATTGTTTACTATTCTAATTATGCAAGTGCATGCATGTTAAAAGAGTGTCTATGTGGTCATATTTATTATTAGACTAGCCCTTTTCAGTCGTAACTTTTTAAAACATTAACAAATGGAACGCATCCGAGAGTAATGAAATCAGCTCGTATGTAGAACATGCTGGGTGGATCATTGCGTGTGCATGGTTGGTTTTCTCCTGGTCCACGGGTTTTCTCACCCACATGAAGACAATCACTCATTTATGCTTTTGGTTACAAATCCCAATGCAGAACACTCCTGAGGTAAAGTCTTGAGACTGAAAAAACATTTGGCATTACTTTGTGCATTCATTATTGGTATGCTCTTCCGCATTACCGTTCAGTCTCATGAGATGATTTCAAGCTTAATCACCGTTGTAATATACACAAAACTGGACAAAAAATGTAAACACTGTAAAATATTTTATTGGTAACTGTCCAAAATCAACATAGGAGGAAAGATGGGGCATGAGTAGACAAATGTTGTTTACACAGCATTGTAGTCACTACCTATATCATGTATAAAAAGGTTACACAAATATAATATTTAATAAAAGCTTTTTGTTACTGAGAGAATACAATAAAAGCCATAGCTACAATGTCCCTGTCTCAAATATAAAATGCAATCTATGTTGTTTATTTGAAAGAGATATGAGGTATGTCAGTCAGCTCGGTGAAGTCATCTGTGTGTACATTCAGCTGTTTTGTTGTTGTAAATCTACCAAGTTTCATTTGGACACTGGCCTTGGCTAAAAAATCCTGAGTTAGCAATGCACTTTCCTGAAAGTGCGTGAAGTTATGGCAGTCAGTTCAGAGGAGCCTTAATGTCCAAAAGTGAACTAAGTTGTAACAAAATATAAGCACAAATCTGATTTAAAGTGACTAATAAAATAATTGACATTAAGGGGTAAAAAAAAATCTATAATGGCCATATTAATCTAAAATGTAGATATAGTTTAACAGATACCTTATTTGTAACATTTCTTTTACGGTAATACATGTGCATCTTCATGGGCTACGGTTAGGGAGAAGTGGTTTTTCTTGAGGCTCTTCTCTAAACTGGTTTTACAAATGATGACACAGAGAGACTGACATTAAGCCACTGTAACTTCGTGTATTGCAAAAGCAAGACAATCCAAAAACATACCCAGTTGAAGAAAACAGTACGTTCGTGAAGCAAGGCTGCTTGTGGAGTACTGGCAAATATCCACGTGAAAAGATTTCCAAAATTTCACGTGACATCATGACCTCTGGTTTTAAAGAGGTTTTCATTAATATTCAGTGTTAAAATGCATTATTCTGGATGTACCTTGTCCAAATATTTTTTTAACGATGAAACACTTACCAAAGGTTTGATGATGCTCTTGAAAAATATTTTTAAATTTGCAACGCATTGTGGACACTTGAAATTGTGGCATAATAATTATTAGTTCTAGAATGCACCATTTCTCTACCACTGGGATTGTTGTACCTTAAGAGAATTAGGGGTTGAGGGAAACAAACACTGAGGTACTTAATATTTTTTTTCTTTTAGCCAAAAACAACTGTATAAAGTGCTTGAAATATGAAGTTTACATTTATGTACATCCTTTTTTTGTATTTAACCAATCTCAACATGAATTCAGCTGGCACCATTTAGGGTGCACATGAGAGAATGCATCCTGATAAAAGACGAGGAAATGTAGTATAAACAAAAGAATCGAGCTGATATAAATTCCCCAAAACAATATAAAAAAACTGACAACATCGTGGCTTCATTTACCTTGACAAGTTCATTTTGTTTTTAAGACCCGAAATGCAGATGTTTTTGTATTAATCGGTCCATGCATCTGACCAAAGCATGCAAAAAAATACGTGGGAAGCAAATACAAAGTTCCCATCCAGAAAATTTGTAAAACATGTACAATATCTATCGAGTACATGGCATACATTTGCTCAACCATCACTTGGAATCACTTGCGTATATCTTAAATAGTGACTGAATCACAGCCAAGGTGCTAACAATGGTAGGTTCACACCGGCAACGACCTTGGACTTGTGTGTGAAGAACATATCAAGTGCCTTTACGTTATTACATCAATCGCGTTGCCGCCACTGTGGTGAAAAACGTTACGTTCGGGTCACACGGTGTGTTGCGATCGGTTCAGAAAATTTGCCTTCACACACCATCCCCCCCGCCCCACGCGCCGTTTGCGCCACCCAAACCGTAATTAGCTGTCGATTACACTTAAGAGTTTACTAAACAGCACTTTCACGGTGTGCGGAGGCTCAAGGTGCCGTAACGTTACGTGCTACGTGCGAACCCACCTGAATGAAGGTGTGCGGCATCCCCCAATGTTATCCCGAGAGACAAGCAAAAGCCATTGTGTCAATAAATAGACAACCTTCACAAGTGCCTCGCGCAGGCTGCATGTAACTGCCCAATTGATGACATCCACTCGTATGATGTTACGTTTCTGTAATTATCCATTCGTGAAATATTCCCAAGCAATTGTTAGCGAAAGCAGAAATAAAAGTAAAAGTTAAAAAAAAATTCCTAAACAACTTTCAAAGTAACTCTGAATTTCAATTGGGTAAGAACTGTTCACACAGCGAGGAGTAAAGCGGGATTGATTTTTTTTTACATACATTTTTATGGCAACGTGATCAGTTAAATATTGCGTGCACATTTCTTGACTTTGTTTCTAATAGGAGGAACATTTCATGTAACAAGGGTAGAGGGGGAAACAGTCGCAGTTAAAACGTGCTTTAGAGAAGCCGCGTAACAACGTTTGCAATTCCTGCCGCCAGGCACAGCTTGACGTACTGCCGCTCCCTGTTCAGTGCTAGACACCCCCCCCCCCCCCCATACACATTAACCGTGCTAAATGTTTCTTGAGTTTGAAAAACGAAGATTTTCTCTTTTTTTTCCGTAGACGTATATAAAATGCATACAAGAGAATCCAATTCAAAATATGTGTGATGCAATAAAATCAAATGTATTGTTAAAAAAAATAACGCTTATCTAACCATGAGTTAAAACAACCGACTACTGAATGAAACATAAGCCAACTTAGAAAACAAAAATCCACCCCCCCCCCCAAAAAGCACGGACTTAGACCAGAGGTGAAATACAGATATATAATCATCAAAGGTCACGTGACTACACTTTACAAAAGCTATGCTGCTTTTTAAAACAAGCATAATTAGCTAATTCAGGCTGAGCCTGCCATACAAAAAAAGTAGCAAGGGAATAATAATAAGAGTTGAAGCATTTGTGCAAATATTTACATCTTAAAACATCCTCACACGTGGAAGTTAGCAGCTTTAGCAACACGTTTAGAAACACTAATACAGCACAGCAATACCGAACGCTACTTATATTTTTTTGTTACAAGATTTCCATAAGGACTAGCCGACTACACTTGCTTTGTACTTCTCAACACAACGTTTTTTTTCCATCCTGCCTAGACGAAAGAAAACAAAGGGGCAGAAAAGAAAGACGACACACGCATATATCTGCTCTGCAGAGCTTTTTCATGCATTAAAACGAAACCCGCAAAGGGTTTAAAAGGAAATAAGTCAAAAAATCACAGTAACGGCACCTCCACTACAACAACGGGATTGCAAAAACCACTGTTCCACAACAATCACAGACTACTCTTTATTACGGTTATAAGCGAGATTACATTTTAAACGTTAATTAACGTCGACTAACATGCCAATCAATAACTGAACGGAACTTGTATTTTGTTATGCTTTGCAGCGACTAGAAAAAATAAAAAGCACAAACATCGTGTGTGTTCATATAGACAGAGAAATGTCGTGAACAAAAAACTAGAAGGGGGGAAAAAAGGCTTGAAAACCCAGTCAGTTGTGACCGGTTCCTGAACTTGAGCTAAGAAATGTGACGTTTAAGGCTTAGTTATTGAGTGCAACTATTATCGGCTGTGGTTTCCTGAAGGTTACAACAAAAATCTGAAGACATTGACATTTTTTTGTATTTTAAAATTGTTCTTTTAACGTGGTTGATTTTATCAGTCGTAATTTTTTTTCAACAAAAATAGAGAAACGTTAAAAAACCTAAACCATTTCACTTTGAAATCAACTGCCGAAAACTTCCATCAACAATCTTAATCAATAACCATATGCTCCCACTGCTCTAAAACAAACAAACAATTCCACGTATGTATGGTTGCTATTTAATATTCTTCGATGTTGCCTCAAGTTATTTTCAACATGTTTTTGTTTAAGTCTTCATGTTTGCGAGAGGAGGAGTCGAATACAATTGCAAGAGTTCTGCTAGGCTATGAAAAGAAAAATCAGTTGCATCAAAATTCAAAAGAGCTATTACAGTAGCTCTGCAGCAGTCACAAAAAATAACTCTTGTCCTTGAAAATGACGATGTAGTAAGTTTGCCTGAGCACACTTAGTGGGTTGGGGGAGCAGGAGACCTGCAGTGAAACTGGCAATACAATGCAAGACACGTGAGAGAAAGGAACATTCAAATGTAATGTTTTTTTTTCTTCCCTGAATTAAAAGGACAGGATACAAATGTTCAGGCGAGGCCGGCTTTTCGTAAAGGTCAGCCCACTAAATCACGTGGTCAAATAGGGCCTGTTTCCTCCTGCTCTCCTGCTGATAAGAGGTGTTGGGTCACCCCTTGCATCAATCTCCCTGCAGGCCAAGGGCCCAGTCAGCAGCCAACACAAAACCCAGGGTCCACAAAAAAAGAAAAGAAAAGCAAGAGAATGTGCCACTGCACTCCAAGACTTTTGTGTGCATTCAGAAAAGTGGCCAGGCAGCAATGTCCGCTTCCAAGAGAGATTCGGGAGGCACCTAGACCTCTAGTAGAAGCACGGCATGTGTGTCGTGCGCTGCTCAATCCTGAGATCAGATTAGTAGAAAGCTGCTGAATGGCAGAAGTTTAGTTGTCGATGCATCCAACTGCCTTGAAACAACAAGAAAAACTGATGAGGAAAAACTTGTGCACGATTCTGCTTCAATGCCCGAAGCAGTTTCGACAGCCCTAAAGGGTGAGGGAGTGTCTTTTGCACAAAGCCAAGTAGAGCAGGCTCAACATTTTTGACGAGAAATCTTCCCTCTTCCTCCTCGTCGCCTTGACGGGGCCCCGCTAGAGTCTGAGAGCCGCCTCTCGGTGCACCGGCTTGACATAATCGCTCTGTGCAAGCCCGGTCGGGATAAAGCCTGGGGTCGACTGGAGAGTCGTGCCAGGGGGAGAGCAATAACAGCCCTGTCGGAGTTGCCAGGGCATCAGGCACAGGAGGGCTCCTCCACCGGGGTCATCGGGGCCATGGGGTTGAGCGTACTGAGCGAGCGGAAGGCGAAGACGGACGGGTCGCAGATGTATCGCGGACCAGTGCTCACGCTCTGCGGGAAAGAGAGGGAAATTACACATCACGCTGGGAAATATCAAGGTGTCTGCGCACTGGGGAAAATCCCCCTTCATGGGCAACTTTACATGGAATGACATTTTGTGAAATAGCAAAACAACACAAACGTTCTAGCGTCACAAAAGACAACGTATTCGCAATTAAACGTAATTCATCGTGCTAATTGCACATGACGGTTGATTGAGTTTGTGTGCATTACAACTCGTGGGGTTTTGACGAAATCTAAATGTCGTGTTCTAAAGGAAACCTCAGACTATTCAATGACATGGAATTTAATTTTACGTGGTTGATTTTTGTTTAGGAAACAACATTGCACTTTCCTTTTGCATGAAAATTTAAGAAAATTAAGATGTGGATGAATAATTAATTAAGAAAACTGGCTTTCATTGGTGATGGATTGAAAAGTTTGTTGATGAAATACAGTGAATTGACAAATAATGTTACAAAAGTTGTATAAATAAAGTGATAGCTAATCATCCTCCAGCGAATCATCCTGTAGCTAAACATGCGAGAGACCAGTTTTTTATTTGTGTTTTCAGGAGTAAATGGCGATGAGTAATTGGGCCCACGAATGCATGGACTTAGGATGGAAATTGTAGGCTTGTCGGACTGAGTTTGAATCTTAGTTATGTAGAGAAGGCCATTGTTGTCACATTGTACAGATATTCTGCATGCATCCATTTTGTTGCCTCACCAATATCCACCGACATGCAAGAAATCTGTTCTTAACGTTTATATGACCGTAACAAGCTCACAAACCTAACTTTAAAAGTAAATATACATTGTTGTACTTTTTTTCACATTACGCACAAATTATCAATTACTTTTGCTTTGCCCTCATATTACTCAGCAATTCCTATGCGCATAAAATCTCTTGGCATGTTGGTACACAGCATTGTTTTTATCCTTGAGATAATCACAACATAAATAAATGGTGACATCTCCCCCTTAGTACTGTGCAAGTGTACGGCCACTGATAAAAAGGTTGAATCAATTGCTGTCCCCTTTGCATTATATTGGCCAATAGAATACACGTTACAACAGATGCAATGACAGGCTACTGCGCCACTCAGAATGTTAGATGACTACGCATGCCCCAGAGTATTGCAAGCTATTGCTTGCACAATGGAAACGACCACAGTTGCAAAACTGTGTAGGTTTTCGCAGTTGTTTGTGTGTGGCTCTCTCTCTCTCTCTCTGATGTTTCCAGGTTGTGCCACATGTTGTTCGGCATGATGTCTGACGTTTCACTCAATGTGGTGGGAGCTTCTTTCAGGAACCCTTCAGTTCAAGGATTATTCCGTAACTGAAGAAGCGCCCAGCACGTGAAGCGATTAAACGTTGGGCATCACGTCTCCCAGCGCGTGCAGCGAGAAACATCGGATGTCGTGCCGAATAACAACACGCGGTACGACACGAAACCACGTCTGAGAGCTGTGCCATATTTTGTATCTAGAGTGGGGGGAAGGGAGTGCGCACTAACATTCACGATGTGCACTGCAAGCCATTAAGAGATCCACGATACCGATACCCATGACAGATGGCAAACCCAACAGTCAACGCTTTAGAAAGCAGCAATGTCAACGTCCTAGTTTAAGCTCATTATGCAATTATTTGCCCTACACAGAACGGTGCTTGTAATGCCACAAACAACAACACACATAACTAAAGAGGGAAAGAATGCCAGGGTGTTGTCTGGCAAAGCGAAATGGAAGAGTAAGGCAGACCAAACATGTACGTTGAAAGACGATGACATTTTCAAAAGGAAAAAAAAAACAAGTTAGTCTTGTAGTGGCCTTGAGAAGAAATCGTGACAGCCGAATCCAGAGTGAAGAATGATGAGATATTGTTCTTGTTATCACTCATGCTGACGTGAAAGAGGAGCTAACGTTGGATGAAGATGATGATGACGACGATGACGATCATCCTTGCATTTAGAACCAATCTCTATTTTGCCAGATAGACTTTAGAAACTATAGGGAAAAAAAGGACGATTCATTTTTTAAGTAAATCATAAGTGCTGTTTTATAATGTTCAAATTAGTGACATAAGGTAGTATTAGAATACATCTAACATTGTATTTATTTGGATTTATCACGGTTGATTGAACAGTACATATTTATTCAGATTCCATTATTTTAATGTGATTCATAAAAACAATGCATTAACTTTGCTTTATTAATGTTTAATTTATTTATATTACCTTCGCGTCAACAAAGTCAAATGGGTAGTGCGTTATAATACAGTACCAACGGTGCATAAAAGCTGCCCACTCTATTTCAAAGACAACTTTCCATAAACACTTTGAGATGAGGTTATCCCTTGAAAGCCACGATGTCATAAAAAAAATTCAATTCGAGAAAAAGTTATGAAATCCATTCTGCTTATTCTCTCTTGTAAAGCTGTGATAACTCTCCACCCAAAGACTGTGGGGAAATTCCAGGTGCACTCGGTGGCAAATGGCAAACAGGCCGGGTGTCTTCATTGCTGCTCGAACACAAATTGAGTGTGCTTGCCATTGGCCTGAATGGAAGATGCCGTTAATGCACTGGCAGCTCTTGGCACCGAGCAAGCAGATATACGCAGATATACGCAGATATGCGCAGATATGCGCAGATATGCGCAGATATGCGCAGATATGCGCAGATATGCGCAGATATGCAGAGCCAATGCAGCTGTTCCGTGTAACATATACATTGCTTTTGTGGTTCCAGTATTAATTTGAGAAAATAAAAGGTATAAAAAAAAGCTGTTAAGTACATAATTCTTTCGAGAGATTTATGAAACTAGTCCTGCACAAAGAGAGCCCGATCACTACAGCTTTATTTCGGCATCGGTGCATTCAAGTTCAGTGCAGCTGGTACGTTCATTGTGCGCACACAGCACGTACTGTACTTGGAACACTGCACTGGGAGTAAATCATGATGAATACACGCTTGTTCCGTGTGATTCTCGGCATGAGAAGGAGTTAATTCGCTTTGCAGACGCACATTGCTGGCGGCGAATATTCAGCGACAAGATTGGCAGTTGAGAAAGCAGGAGTATGGGTGCGACCTTTACAGTTGTGTTGCTTCTCCGTGGCTTCATGCTGTGAAGCCGTTAGAAGCCTGCCTATCACCCTGAAAGTTGGCCTGAATAGCCTGCAGAGAGTTCAAGATATTAACAATGAAAAGCCTGGGCCCTTTAAAGTGATTGCTTTCTATTTTCAGCGCTAACCAAGGATAAAAAAAAACATTCCACATGCTGCTCTAAATTCCAAGCAAGTGCTGAATAGTTATAGCTAAACTTTTTCTAAGAATGACAGAATGTTGAGAGAACAAAGAGTAAGCTAAAGTTGGGCTTTGTTTACTTTAAATTGTTCTGAGAGACGAAATGCCTGGCAGGTCGTGCATGAATACAAGTATATTTCCCCCATACGACAGCTGCAGCCAATCCTTAACGTACATCAAAGTTTACACTACTCAAAGAATAGCCGTGTCTGTTGAACAGCAGTACGAAAACACGTGGAAATCATGTCACATCTTTGCATTCACAGGTGTGGCGGATACTGGCATAAACAGAAAAGCATCAACGGGGGCTCCCAAATGCATTGTTGCGCATGCCAAAGAAGCACAGAGCTTTCCTCTGCGAGGGCACAGGCAGAGCATTAAATAGAACCCAACGGTGAATGCCCTGAGAAGGAACTGGTGTTTCACATGCCTTGGCCACATGGCATCACAACTCCCAATTGTTTGCCGGCCAAAACATATATCTCCACTCAGCTGCCTCAAAGGAGAAAGTCAGCAGTACAAGTAAATGCAGCCAACATGCCATTTTGTCATTTGTTTTCCTTCTGAAAGCAACTTCCAAGCACAAATAAGCCTGAAGGTCAGTTTAACTTGCAGGTCAATGGCTTCATTTATACATGTTCATATTTTGAATTGAATAATTTGGTCAAAAATATTTTCGGGCAGACTGCGTCTTGGCCAGATGGTATAAAAATTATGCAGAGCCATCGGCAAGGCAAGCAGAGCCCTTTACAACATCATGTGGCTCCCAGTGGAACTACACGCTACCCTTTCCCAGAGATTGCTTTTCACGTCCCTGCCATACAAGACACCACATGTGAGCGTCTGAGAATACCTACATAATTCACATGCTCAAAATTCCTTCACTGTAAGCGGATTTTTGCCTTCAAGAAATTAAATCTCATCAAGATGTGTGTAATGTGCACGTGTGATTGTGTGATGATGTGACACTGTGCAGTATTGCAAATGGACGATTATGATGATGCAATGCTGTGATTCCACGTGCTTGGAAGTACACTTAAGAAACAGACAGAGGTACACATGAATCAAAGAACATACACAATTAGCTAAATCACATCGACTGTTAGTAGAAGAAGGCTTGGGCAGAACACGTCGCTAAACGGGATAATGGCCAGTGGTTGAGACTAACAATGGAGTGGCAGCCAAGGCAGGAAACATATATATACCACATACGCAAGCGACGAAATGGAACGATAAAACCAGAGCATTGTGCGACCACAAGGGATGACAACGGTTTAGAGAAGTGTTCATCCAACAGTGGACAGATCATGGCTGATGATTGTGAATGTGTAAATGAAAATTAAATACAATGCAGCCCAGATATTACGCACAGTATGTTAAACATGAAACCGATTTCATACACGAAACATGTATCTGTAATATCTAGGCATACAATTACTACCAAAAACATGGTACAGTACTGCTCGCAATAAAATACAACAAAATTGAAAGAGCCAATTATTTTTTTTGTAAAATTTAAGAAAGAATAAAAGAGGTAAATAGGAAAATAAACCCGCGGGCACGAACGTGAGCAAGCAGAAACCAAACAAATCCATCTTTAAAGAAACATATCCACAAAGCCTGGCTGCACTGTATCGGCAACTGCTGATGTTCTCAGAATGACAGGTTTATAATGATGACTACCTGTACTGTGATTCCCTGGGCACTGCTTGACAACTCATAACATTACAATTCACCACCGCACTCCAAACTCAACAGCTCATGGCAAAAAAATGTAAAAAATTTCAAACAACAATTTTTTTGGAGAGAAGGAAAACAATATTGAGTTTCTTTGAAGCCAGGACAGTGTGTCATCACGTGTTAATTATACCTTGATACCCAATGCTGTGATACAGCGACTGCTTCTAAAGCAGTGCGGCATAGATGAAGCTGTTGTGCGTGTTTTTTTTCTCTTTGTAGAAACGTGAGATATAACAAAATTATATGGAGACGCACATGAAGTAAGGGTCAGCTAAGATACCCTCTAGAGGGGCTTCTCTCGAGCCCCCTGTAGTGGAGGTCATTCTGCCGGCAGTGCTGTGAGAGAGCAATTGCACGGCAGCACCTTTACCGTACACAAAACACATTGATGTGCTGTGGTGTATTCACTTATCGTGTACAAATAATTGGTATAACACGAGGTAATATTTCTGTATTTTACCAGCAGTGCTTGACCAACGGACTTTTTTTTAAGGTACACTGAAGCATAAACGCAAAGTTAGTGCATTTAACACGACTAATTACATAAAAAATCTGCGCTAAAGTATAACAACGCAAACTTTAAATAAAGAGTGCACTGCATTTGAAGTTTAAAGTGGGGAAATGTCATCATAACAGGATAATGCCCTACAGAGCAGCAAAACGGCTTTAAATGCAAAATAATAATCGCGTTCACAGTTTTGAATTGATAAACCATCTGAGAGTGCGCCACAATAAAACCCAGTGATTACGGGGCGCCCTGCTGCGACAGACGGCTCAGCTCAGCAGAAAAGCAGACAAGCGGACGGAAGAGGCGATTAGAAAAGCCGCCCCTTCAATCTGCCCCAGGACTCCGCAGCCAGGGGCAGACGTGACCCCTTCCCCGATTGACCCCCCGCCATTCTCCCAACTTACAACAACACACTCTTCTCGAGCCTCGGTGCTGGAGCGCCCTGCACCGTTCCTTACAAACAACTCCCACACAGTGACGGCAGCCTTCTCCTTTGGCACGCCTAATCCAAGAGCATCTTCACTCACCGACTATCCCCACTGCCACACTATACCCCATGTATCCATGAAAGAAAAACCACAAAAACTCAACGCATTTGTCAATAACACTGCCTTGAAAGGTAAATACATCCATATATACAGTGAGGGAAAAAAGTATTTGATCCGCTGCTGATTTTGTACGTTTGTCCACTGACAAATAAATGATCAGTCTATAATTTTAATGGTAGGTTTATTTGAACAGTGAGAGACAGAATAACAACAACAAAATCCAGAAAAACGCATGTCAAAAGTGTTATAAATTGATTTGCATTTTAATGAGGGAAATAAGTATTTGACCCCTCTGCAAAACATGACTTAGTACTTGGTGGCAAAACCCTTGTTGGCAATCACAGAGGTCAGACGTTTTTTGTAGTTGGCCACCAGGTTTGCACACATCTCAGGAGGGATTTCGTCCCACTCCTCTTTGCAGATCTTCTCCAAGGCTGACATTTGGCAACTCGAACCTTCAGCTCCCTCCACAGATTTTCTAAGGGATTAAGGTCTGGAGACTGGCTAGGCCACTCCAGGACCTTAATGTGCTTCTTCTTGAGCCACTCCTTTGTTGCCTTGGCCGTGTGTTTTGGGTCATTGTCATGCTGGAATACCCATCCACGACCCATTTTCAATGCCCTGGCTGAGGGAAGGAGGTTCTCACCCAAGATTTGACGGTACATGGCCCCGTCCATCGTCCCTTTGATGCGGTGAAGTTGTCCTGTCCCCTTAGCAGAAAAACACCCCCAAAGCATAATGTTTCCACCTCCCCATGTTTGACGGTGGGGATGGTGTTCTTGGGGTCATAGGCAGCATTCCTCCTCCTCCAAACACGGCGAGTTGAGTTGATGCCAAAGAGCTCCATTTTGGTCTCATCTGCCCACAACACTTTCACCCAGTTGTCCTCTGAATCATTCAGATGTTAATTGGCAAACTTCAGACGGGAATGTATATGTGCTTTCTTGAGCAGGGGGACCTTGCGGGCGCTGCAGGATTTCAGTCCTTCACGGCGTAGTGTGTTACCAATTGTTTTCTTGGTGACTATGGTCCCAACTGCCTTGAGATCATTGACAAGATCCTCCCGTGTAGTTCTGGGCTGATTCCTCACCGTTCTCATGATCATTGCAACTCCACGAGGTGAGATCTTGCATGGAGCCCCAGACCGAGGGAGATTGACAGTTCTTTTGTGTTTCTTCCATTTGTGAATAATCGCACCAACTGTTGTCACCTTCTCATCAAGCTGCTTGGCAATGGTCTTGTAGCCCATTCCAGCCTTGTGTAGGTCTACAATCTTGTCCCTGACATCCTTGGAGAGCTCTTTGGTCTTGGCCATGGTGGAGAGTTTGGAATCTGATTGATTGATTGATTGCTTCTGTGGACAGGTGTCTTTTATACAGGCAACGAGCTGAGATTAGGAGCACTCTGTCTAAGAGTGTGCTCCTAATCTCAGCTCGTTGCCTGTATAAAAGACACCTGGGAGCCAGAAATCTTTCTGATTGAGAGGGGGTCAAACACTTATTTCCCTCATTAATATGCAAATCAATTTATAACATTTTTGACATGCGTTTTTCTGGATTTTTTTGTTGATATTCTGTCTCTCACTGTTCAAATAAACCTACCATTAAAATTATAGACTGATCATTTCTTTGTTAGTGGGCAAACGCACAAAATCAGCAGGGGATCAAATACTTTATTCCCTCACTGTACATCATACACAATATGTAGCCCGACTAAATATTACATTGCAACATGTTTCCAGATGAAGCATTAAATTGGCATATTAATTGTTACCCGTTAGTACATGTTGGGTAATCAGACAAACACTTCAATACATCAAAACACCTGTAATGTGTATGCAAAAATCTATTTGCATTAAGAGTAAAAATGTTAAAAGTTTCTGGCACATCATGGGACCTCCTTTTTTGTTGTCAAAATATAAGAATAGGTTTTCCCTATTCTTATAGTTGCTGTAACATTGCAGTGTACAGTCCAATCATATACCCATAGCACACACATGCACATGGGTTTTGAAATCTCCTCCTAAATCTCAAAGGCTTCACTGCACTGAACACCGTTCACACTTCCCCATACAAACACACCTGGGTAAGCAGCAGTCCAAGTCAAGAAGGTAAATCCGTTGTTGGTGTTTTCTACCAGTGCGGATGCATAATAAGAGTAATAGCAAAGGGTCACTCGTAAAATTTAAATGAGTAGAAAATGATTGTGACGAATGAGAAAGTGGCATTTGAATCGACAAATTCTTCTGAACGCATTTTTACAGCACTTCGAGAAGGACGTCCTTGGCAATTGTTTGCCAGAGAGTCGCAAGTGTATACATAGGCTGTGAGCTGCCACAACCATTGATAACACTGCCAAGCTGCTCTATCAGATGCCACAGGGAACAGGCTGACGATGCCTGCGAAAAGGTTCAGCTGTTTCGCATTAGAAGCATAACATAAATTTATACTGCTGTTCAGAAGCTCATGTTCTGGAAATCACCATAAAAAGGGGCAAACAGTCGTTAACAAATACAGCACTGTAATGCATAACAGATGAATTCAGGATGAGGGGGGGGGGCAGACATTCACAGGGAAATAATCTGAACGGAACCTCGATCAGACATAACGCAGTGGGGCTACTGAAATATCACACTTTTGATCCATTGTGCATTTGAAGCACATGTCAAGATGAATACGGTCAAAGAACCTGCCATGATAATAAAAATACCCCAACTGATATAGCAAGGCCACTGAGCAACAAGGTTCTCCTCCGGCTTCACAATCGGCATGCATATTCAGTAGTGTATATGGAGACAGAAACCACTCGGGAGGGCTGTGGGGTGGTCAGGAGATGGGAATGCCGAGTGTCCCCCCCCCCTTCCCCAATACAAGTGGTGGGTATTCTCCAGGTCTTTCAGTTTACTCCCACATGCCAAACATGAATTCATGGTTTTGGCCAAGTATACAAATGGGTAGGTTGGAGATAACAAAAACAAACATTTTCAAGCTGGAAATTACTTTTTAATATTCCAAAACAAACAAATCAGAGTTGTGTAGTATATCGGAGATACGTATAATGGCCTTAAATGCAAGTCACATTTCACATCAGTGTCAGACATCAGCACGCCAGGCCTACGAAAACAGTGCCCTCATTTAATAAGCTTCATACAGAGCAAAATGTGTTCTACCAAAGGGTTAACAAACATTAAGTCTCTCCTCTATCCACCCACCTTCATACAAACACCAACAATGCAATAGTAATGGGGCACAGTGTGGGAGTGCTTGATTTATTTGATGGTTATTACATGAGAGACAAAAAGAGATGAAAGCACAGCTCTTTGAGGCTATGCTCTCTGTACAACCAGGCCGAGGTTTTCTCAAGACACTTGAACCCTCAACTCAGAAGTGAGTTGCGTCGACTATTTTCATGCGAAAATCAGCACTGCATGTGAACCCATGTCATGATTGCCCGAGAGATGCACATATTAATATGAACGCAAATAGACAAACTTAAACACACAGCAGGATAAAACTTGCAGTTGGGGTAACAATTCACCCACGCCACCCCCCCAACTCACCAGCAATTCGATCAATTGTCACGATTTATGGTCAACGTGAACGCATTACAGACAAAACGTAAGTTCAGAAAAAATCGATTATTTCCCGATTCGCCGGTTATATCGTGAGATTTTTAAAAAACATCTATATTGATCAATGAATGCATGCATCGTTACATCCTAAGCATAAAGGATGTTTTTCTGGCCATCTTTGGAACTTATGCTCAAAGGCTTGTAACTATATCCACAAAGCAATCAACTTATTAATAAATGTACAAGTACATTTAGAAACGACCAGATTTTTATTATTGAAATGAGGCAAGAAAGCAATCTGAATAGTAGTAGCCCAGTTGTGCGCTTGCTCAGGATCATATAATAAAATTATAGCACAATTTGTATTTATATAGCGTCTAAATGCGACCACATCTCAAGACGCTGTACAGCAACAGTGGGCATATTTATTTTATAGGGAGGCAGTCAGTCATAGGTTGAGGGTTAAAAATGGAAGGCCTTGAGGTACGCGTTAAACATTTTAAAATGTGTGGCACGACGGTACGGGCGCAGTGTATGGCAATACACCACATGGCCGGCAATTCATGAGTCTGGTGCCAATTGCTCTAGTGTGGGAAGATTCATGCAGCAGGCAAACACATAAACCATAAGAGGCTGTTCCATTTGATGTCGAGGCTGCTTTTTTTTTTAGAATCACATCCACGATAAAATGAAGGATAAATATAAATATTCATCGAAAGGTATCAGATTATTGATACACATGCACAAAATGTTATCATCTTACAGTGATAACCATAGAATCCCAAAAAAGGCAGATCAGCAATAGATGCATACAGCACTTGACCTGAATACGATACAGTATCTGCTGAATTTCATGTCCACATGACCAGACTGGGATGGAAAAAATAGAGCATTTGGGACAAGTATAAAAGTAACAGGCATTAAAAAAAAACAAGATCAGTACAAATTGTAAGGTTTTCTCTGCCTGGCTTTGTTTGAACTCGTAAGTTTGTAAGCACGCATGTAATGTGCAGTTATCATCTTACCACCGCTAGCCAAGTCCACTGACATTGCCTAAGAAAAATTGTATGCCCAGTCAAGAGCCTGTTTAAAGTATCTGTTCGGCAACAAAACAATGGGAATGGTATAAGTGCGTCCAATACGGAATATAGTTTAAAACTATCCGGTAACAAATGTAAAGTCACGTAGATAGCTTTAAGTCAAGATTTAACCGCCTCTACGGGGAGGGTTTCCACACAACAGATCATTATTTTAATGCAGCTGGCTCACACGAAATTGATTTCTCTAAGACGAAGGTACTTTGCAAACCCGCTGGCTATCAACAAAGATTCGTTCATGAAGCCAACCATATATACAGACATAGACACAATTTCAACCGAGAAGATGGGTACAAACTCAGAAATCACTGGAAGGACGTTATCAACCAGTTCAAGTCATAACTGGCTGTAATGTTTCCATTATAGACCTGGCAGCCCTTTAATTGGTAGAAGCCCACCACCAGGACCGTCGCTACAATCACCACTCGCAGTATCCCTTGATTGGTGGAAGCCCACGACCTGTACCATGTTAAACCTTTACCTGGCAGCCCTTTAATTGGTGGGAAACCACCACCAACGCTGACCGTCGCCCATCACTTACATTAACATTAGCTGTCCCGCCCATTCTGCTGACACTTGGGCTACGCCCATTTTAAACCTTTATAAACAGTTTGCCTTTAGAGGCTAACCCCAATTTCCTGATGACGACCGCGATCGAAACGTCGTAGTTTTTTTTGTTATTTTCTTTGACCCTATCTACGTGACTTTACCGAAAGACCCAAATAATATGAATTCCTGCAGTCACGAAAGTTTTAAGTCAAGATTTAAATGTATAACGCTTTTGGCCTGAACTATTCGTCAATGCTAAATCAACAGTATTAATCATCACACCCACATTTTTTGAAAAGCTAAATGGCAAGATAATGATGGTGCCGTATTTCAATACGAAAGGCAACCAGTTCATGTTCTAGCGTGCAGTAAATTGTGTCTCAAAGCACAGAAATACACAGGCTAGCACCAGCCATCAGGGGAAACTGAGAGCTCTGTATACACACACACGTATACACTGTGTAAGTTAAATTAAATCAAGATATGTATTAAGAATAACAAATGTCGCATGTGTAAGTTGTGGGAAAATGCTAGTCACGTAGAAAGTAAAGGGTTCGTGATGACAAAAAGCATTAAGTTACTGAGAAATGTCAAAAGAAACTGCCAGGGAACGGGATTACATGCCAATGTTTTGTTTCCAAAGGCTTCCAAGAGAGGCATTTTTTCCACATTACTATTTAACTGGTTAATATAATGGGGCCAACTAATTTCTGTATGAGCAGTCCAGATTGCAGATCATGCACTCTCTAGCACTTCGCAACTTAAAAAAAAAATGTTGACTTAAAACGTTCGTGACTGCAGGAATTTCTATTCTTGGTTCTTTCGGTAAAATCACGTAGATAGAAAATAAAAATAATACAAATTAAAATTTTCAAGTAAAAATAAATTGAAAATAATAAAAATACCCTAACAATTACACATTCAAGCACAACGCGATTTAATGGTGACGTCATGCCACCACAGAGAGAGGAATGTGGCCAGCTATCACTCTTTTAATAATCCTCTCTGTTAAATACCACAACTATTCATTATCTTTCATTGATTTTGTTTTTCAGGGGTGGCTAAAACAAATCTATTTTTATGAACAGCTAAATACAATACATCCCCTTAACAAAAATATCCAAAATGAAATGAATATTAAGTACGTAATAATAATTATGATTTACAATCCTTTGTCAGTCCACTGCTGGATAAAGGCCTCCCCATGTTGTGTCAGTCGTAAGGACTATTTGACGATACTTCACCATGCTGGTCAGTGCTGCGTTTTTGAAGTGGACGAAAAGAAGGCAGGACCGATTCTGATATCACTCGCCACTGATGTCAGCCGTGACTGTCAATTTAAATCAGGTCGTCACATTCACGAGGCAGTGCACAAACCACGGTGGACCCACTCCTTTCCCATGCTGTACATAGTTACCATAAAAGTAAAACTACAACATGTATATTAGTATTCTTGGTTCTCTCGGTAAAGTCACGTAGAAGGGAAACAATCAAATAATTCAAATATATTTTTATTTGAATTATTTTATTTAATGTATGGCATTGTATATTACACTAATATACATTTTGATTTAAAGCTTTCGTGACTGCAGGGATTCATATTCTTGGTTCTTTTGGTAAAGTCACGTAGAAGGGAAACAATAAAATAATAATAAAAATATTTTGTAAAATAAAAATAAAATAAAAATATATTTTAAAAAAAAAATATATTTTTATTATTTTATTGTTTCCCTTCTACGTGACTTTATCGAAATAACCGAGAATATGAATCCCTGCAGTCACGAAAGCTTTAAATCAAAATGTATATTCGTGCAATATAATACAATGCCATACATGAAATACAGAAGCATCTGAGTGGAGACGGGTTAAACATAAACACATTCCCGCACATATGTCTGACTGAACGTGATGATATCGGTGTCCACTCAGGGCCAATGAAGAACAAAAGAGGCAGAGTTTTGCTCTTGTTTACCACTGGTGGGCTGATAGGGTGCCCATACCAGAAAGCTGGGCTTGCATGCAACAATTCAATATTTATTTTAACATCTGCAGTATGACACTCAATGGCCTACAGCTGTAAGTGTAAAAACCACTCCAGCACATTTTGATTGCCCTCTTTACTTATTAATATATTATTTAGAAAATTGATGGAGCTATGCCGCTAAATCACTGTTCCGCTAATCCCATAACTCGGTTTAACAAAGAACCCAGTGTAACATAAAGCAAATGTGGCAATTTAACACAGATGCCTAATAAAGATTATAATAAGCTGGCATTGCATCCTCATTGCCAGAGAAGATAATACACACACAAATCACACATTTTTATTTTGAACATATTTATGCTGCTGCATAGAACCACAAGATTAAATGGTGTTATCAGGGGATCAATTTCTCACCATGGGCAGTTTTTTTGTTATGAAAAGACGCTGGTTATTCCCATTTTCCAATGTGCCAATTTGATGTGAATGTAAAGTCATTTTACAGTTGTGAATACATAAAAAAATGTAATGTATTTACATACTACAAGATATTACAATCTAAAGAGAAGGAAAATGCAGTGATATAAAAGCCATGGTTAAATTGTAACAGGTGACAAAGACTGTTTCATTACTCTGTGCATAATAGCAGCTCGAAAATTGCATCCTTGGAATTTCAATTCCTTTGAGGCCACGAACCACACCAAATGGTCCCTCTGTATTCTATCAAATAATCCCAGTCATGCTTATATGACTAAATTCCAATACTGTAGTTTTATTCATGCACCACAAGCATCACACGAGGCACTGTTTGCCTCAGTGTGCTTGGCTGCAATATACCATAGTATTTACTTTACAAATACAGCAGGTACACCAGTCGGGATACCATCATCGTGTAATGTTATCCCACACTGGTCTTGCAATCCAGAAATCGTCGGTTTGATCTCCCAGTGTAACAGTCAAAACAATGGGCAGGTTCCTTAAATTTATGGTGGCGAGATGTTAACTACCTCACCTGGTGTACAGGAGGTCTTGGGTTTGATTCTGACCCTGACGCCTGCATATTTGGAGTTTGCATGTTCTACTTGTGGTTGCGTGGATTTTCTTCTGGGTCCTCCGGTTTTTCCCACCACATTGAGAAACAAGCATCTGGAGTATTTGGCTGCTATATATTTCCACGCAATAATCCACTTCTATCAGCTTTTATGTGGCCAGGTCGCTTCTGAAAAATAGCTGTATAGCTCAGTGGGCCTTACCTGGTAAAATAAAAAAGTTTAGTTTAAATAGTTTTAAATTCCCCAGCCTGTGTCTTCCCCAGCAGTAAACATGGGTACACCCCAGTCAATTGATTGGCAGGTTGTATTTGGTGGGATAAAGTCTCGGTACTCCAACCTCTTTCAAGACGTATGGCCATCGTGGAAGAGTAGGCCAACATACTCTCTAAAGCTCACTCTAATCCACGCACTTCTGCCAGCACTGGCATGAGTCCTGAACCTTTGGCTTTTATGTGCAGCAATACCATACGTGAATGAACAACGGCCGTAACCAATGTAAGGCAGAGAAAGTAGCTCGGCTTTATGGGTTGTATTCTCTCTCAGATGTCATTCGGAGGTCGGCTAGGTGACAAAAATACAGTACCCAGTTTAACACCACAGTGTCCAAATTTATTCGCTCCCCTCAGGCATTGATTTCACTTGCCTCTGCCGCTATTGCACTATACGTCGTCGCATGGACGCGGTGCAACAACAAATATGACGCACAGTCACGCTATTGTTAGTGTGTGGCCAAACCCGGCAATCGAAAGGTTTATCTTTATTCCATTGAAACAATCTCCTTCCTCCTCCTCTCTCTCTCTCTCTCCCTTGACCATTCTTCCCCCGAGTATATTTCCCACTGTTTGTTCATTCCGGTTAAGTCCCTAGAAATGCCTTTGTTAAAAAATTCGTAATGTTGCTTACAACTTTAAGGTCACTCATATAGCACAGGGGTCATTTAATATCGACAAGAGCCATCTGCAAAGGACGAATGGTAAACTTTAGTGTTATTTCACTACAACATGACCGATAGCCAAGGAGTTTTACAATTACATTTAAATGCAAAAAAAATGTATAATATACTTCTACGTGAAATAAGACAGAAGAACAATAATATAAGTGCAGTAACAAGAGCCATGTAACTAAAAATAACCGAGGTAAAAGGTAAAGGTTCAGCCCTGAACCTGCTTGCTCATGGCACTGCTAGTAAAATTGGCTTCTAGTAGAGGAAGCTCCAGAGAGCTCCCTCCCAATGGTGTGTTGGCCTACTCTTCCACGTTGGCCAGATATAGTCTTGGAAGAGGTACGAGTACCGACACTTTGCCCCACCATTCGCGACCTGCTCATTGACTGTGCTGTCCCTTATTTGTACTGCAAGGGTGGACTGAGGCAGTGGGGGATTTAAGAAACGTGCCCAATTTTTCAATTGCCGTGTCAGGAGATTGAGTCGAGCCCTGGATTGCAAAGTCCGGTGTGCTAACCAAGACACGGTGGCAGCCTCCCTATAATGACCATGACACTTCTGTAGAAGCTGTGAGGGATATATGGAGAGAGAGAGAAAACACCATCACTAGATTAAAATCCTGAAGTGTTGCTCTGGAGCCGACCGCTACGTGTGTCCCTGCCAATGACTTATGGCCAAGGACCCGAGCAGATAACGTGGAGTGGCAGCAGTTTGGCACTAGTATCACCCATATCAGGTTCGTCTGATAACGCCGCGCCATTCAACTTTGCCTTGGTATCAGTTAGAGCCGCACGGGACGCGCGTCCCTCCTGTAGTGTCTGAGCTGCAGCTGAACAATGCAGGCTCACCCCAACGCTCTTCAACCACACGCACTCCCAAATCCTCTTCCTGCACACGATTGATGGCAAGCTCTATCACAAAAACTCATCTTCTTAAGTCATACTGCCAAATTGCAGGGCAAAATTTAAAATAACCGTTTGTCTTCTTTGGTTCTTTCGGTAAAGTCACGTAGAATGAGAATAAAATAATAAATTGATAAAATAAAATAAAATAACACAATAATATTCTCACGACGTTTCGGCCACAACACAAGCGGCCTTCATCAGGTGAAGGGACGAGACTGTCTAGTAGGACAGCGCTGGAGTGAAAGAGACTGTCCTACCAGACAGTCTCGTCCCTTCACCTGATGAAGGCCGCTTGTGTTGTGGCCGAAACGTCGTGAGAATATTATTGTGTTATTTTATTTTATTTTATCAATTTATTATTTTATTCTCATTCTACGTGACTTTACCGAAAGAACCAAAGAAGATGAATCATTGCAGTCACGAAAGCTTTAAATCGAAATAGAACCGTTTGTATTTATTACTGCGGTTAACGTCTTCCTTTTTTCCAGAACAATTTTAAAACATTCTAGCGACTTACATATCACACTTTTAATCAGTCTCGGTTGCCTGCTCCCTAAATAATAATACATTTACAAAACGCATAAAGCATTTACTAATGCACGATCTCAAATTACTTCCAAGTTTAAAGGAAAGCTGTACGACATTAGTGGATGTAAGGGTCAAATGTGTATGTTTAGATACTACTGCTTTTGAAACGATCGTAAATATGGAACACGTGTGTTGTCTCTGGCACAAATTAAGCGAAAACATAATTATTGAACGATTTTCTTTTTCATTTTCCAAGGTGTATTCTAAAATAAATAGCAGCTGTCCGCAGTCAAATTTTGTGTCATTTCTATTCCAAAAGTAACACATTTTAGTAAAAAAAAAATTCTTGGAAATAGAGAGACAGTGTGATAAATGTTACCGTTCTGTTCACATTGACGGAGAGATTCATTATACACTCCGAAAAGCTTTGCACTTTTGCCTTTTAATTTTCGGTATAATATACAAGAGGACTTATCCAAATATATATTTGTGCCAATAACAATGCAAAACACTATTATTGCAGATCTACAGTGTTTGAAACGAACCCAATTAAAACTATTTCGAAAAACCTGCAGGTGGTCTGATTCACTCGGCTGATTCAACGTCGTGTTCCCCTTGACGATGAAACCAAGCTAAAGAGTGTGACCCATATCCTTCATCTGAACAGTGCGCACCAGAAAATCGGCCTGGCGATAGAACCCCAATAAGAATTCCCCCAAATTTTATTATATTTGTGTTTTTTTTGTCATCACATGAGAAAATGTTTATTCAGAACTAATACAGAACAGTGCAGCACACGGTATTGAATATTGGCCCATAAAAATAGATATCAGACAGAACTAGTTCACACAGGACTAGAACTAATTCTGTGTGACCCTTTTATCTATGCTGGGGGGGGGTGCATCTGCCCACATGTTCTTACTAGTGAGCTGTGCATTTTAACGGGAGTAAATTAGATCATTTTCATTATCCCAGAGCTATAATTTAGCCAAATTAAGTGAAAAAGGAAAGATAGTGTGACGAGATTTTTTGTGCACTCATTGGTGTCTGGACTGAGACTCTCACTTCAGAACAATATTTAATCATGCATGGCTGACAGGAATTGAACCCAGGATATCAGCAGTATCGGCTCAGTGCTCTAACCCCTGAGCCACAGGATTACATTTGAATTGCCTCAGTCTTTACTGTGCCTAAGATTGAAACGCGTGGGTCTTTAACGATAAACGGAGTGAAAAACAAGCCATTTGGGTTATCATTACCTCACAAATGTTTATAACATTTTATTTAAAGAAATGTTCAAGACACCGCATGCCATGGAGGAGGGGGAAAGAGTGAGTTAATGTGCCATGCACTTAGCGATATGAGTTCGATTCCTGGCCATGGCTAACATGTGTGACGGATGATGAGTGAACGAGTCCTATCCATACCGCCCCCCCCGCCGCCCCCAAAGATACAGATCCCCCATGTAGCCATAACAGACTGTTGGAGCAAGTGCTGTTAGCGAGCACCTAAGAAGGCCGACAGGACGCACAAGGGGGTGGGTGGCCAGCACCGCGCCCGGTTGCCTTTGTCTCCCGAGTGGCGATATTTAGACACTCCACCAGGTACTCATTTGAAGCTGGGTCGACCTAGGGAAGGCCCAGGACTGGCAGGTAATTATTACTGGTGGTGTCCATGAGCGGGAATCGAACTCGGGTCGCCAGGTTCGTAGCGCAACACGTTAACTGCTACACTACCCTTGCCCCCACCACCTCCCACGATTTCACCAACCGACACTTACCAACCTGGTTACACAAAAACCCTTACAAGTCTGCATCCAGCTGTGGATTGACTAAGAATGTAAATTAAAACTAAAATTTATTAGGCAAATGGGTATTTCGTACATACACTTTAACCAAGAAACCATTTTTTTCGATAATTTTTTTAAAAAGTCAACATATATTAAGTGTATCCCTATGTTCTTATTTGTGGTTAACTCAAGAAGAAGAGTACCTGAATTGCCATGAAGAGAGAATATTTCTGAGAAAGCAATTAAGATGACACAGTAATTAAAAAGTGGACATTTATCTTCGTATGATATTTGTACCGACAGGTCTTCTGTTGTAGAGGTCATATATTTGCACCTTGCGAGAGTGGAAAGAGGAGAAAACTAGCGACAACTGCCCGTATCTCGACTGTTTCCAATAAATTATTGCACATATTACCAAAGTAATTGTGATTTCAGATATGCAAATGAAAGCAGGATCGAGGACAAAGCGCACTGCGGGGTAATGCATTTGTCATTCGGCACCACTTAGATGCAGTTTCCCCACATATGCGTTCATTTACATTCGGGGCTTCCAGTGATGATGTTGCACCACACTGCTGTCCGTGCACCAGTGCACAAGATCAACGATGCATGGAGTGGACGGTCTTGAACCTGACGTGATACGGCAGATGCCTGAGAAAGTATTTGTTCGTGATTGCCCGTATGTTTACTCTAAAGAAGCTGGCTTGCTATATCCATGTATTGCAAAATTGGAGTAAGATTTGGGCTATTCTATTATTGTTTAGGGTTTCAAGGTTGCGCTGAATAGCTCTACGATGTGTTTCCGGGCCGTACTATGTGCTTTTCGGCACGACGTCCGACGTTTCATTCAACGCGCTGCAAGGAGCTCCTTAAAGCAAATTTCAGTAAAAAAACACTGTACAACCCAAGAACACAATGGACTACCAAAGATGTTGGTTATTTGTGGGTTTCTAGACATCATGTGTATGTATGTATTCCTTCGAGTGTGTTTTTTCCCCCATTACGCTCTAGAGAATGTTTTAGAAGACCTGGACATATAGATAAATGCCTTTATTGTATATCAACATGCCCACATGTTAAGTGATGATATCAGTTTTTCAGGAATCTGCTGTTGCTCTGCAGAACGGAAGATATAAATGAACGAGGCACCGGCATGCCTTTAACTAATCACCATGCCGATCAGCATCCCGCCTCAACAAAATATCATGATCCTTTTAAAAAGAGCAGAGATTTGCAAAGCTTGGCTGAGCACGGGAGTTTAATTTCTATGTAATTTTACTGAATATCATTATATTGGTCTAATGCCCTAATAATGTTTTACCATTTATTTAGACAAACCATTATATCCCCTTCACCAGCCTGCAGTGGCCAGCGTGGTGAGGTATTGTCTAAGAACACCCATGACCGACACAGCATGGTTGGGGGGGAGACCATCATCCAGCAGTGGATTTGATTAAAATAGTTTATTTTCTTTTAAGAGCATAATCAGAATATACCCAAAGGAATGAAAACTATATACAGAATGTTATAATCTCCTTGAGGTGCTGACATGCGTTAAATGTTTGAAGCTGAAAGGTGTTATAAAAATACAAGGCAGGTGGTCTTAAAAATTTCCATTTCAAAACCCGTCCCATGAGTTTTCAAATACTTGAAAAAGAAAAATCTGATTTAACTTATTTTATATTGAACTTACTACACATATTACATGGTGTGTAAGGCATCTTAATTGGATGTAAACAACAGGAAAGACCTATATTATTTATCTAAGAAAGCTGACAATGCACAACACTTGTATTTTAAAGCTGCAAAAGGTATTTCCGAAACCACCATGAAGTCCTGTCAAACTATCTATGTAGACAGCTGCACAACCAACTGCAGCATAACCATATATTTTCAGATATTTTCAAGCAAATAAACACACACTACACCTCGCCCAGACACGCATACATACACGTGCATACACCTCGCCCACACGTCCCCCCGTATGAACAAAGTCCTTCTCTCACCCTAAACATGCACTTACACAAAGCAGCAAGTATGCATACAAAGTGCAGGCACTTACTCATGCACTTTCACACACGTGCACACAAAGACAAAGATCTCCCGTTTAGCCTCATAGACCAGAGGGAAACAGGCGCCCACAAAGACAACGATCCCCTGAGTAGCCTACATAAGCTGTTGGGGCAAGTGCTGTTAGGAAGCACCTATGATTGCCGGAACACTGCACTTGGGGGATAGTGTGGTCAGCACCACGTCTGGCTGTCTATATCTCCCCAGTGCTTATGGTAACACACCACACCATATACTCATTAAGGCCGTGTCGACCTATGGGAGGCCCAGGATCGGTCCAGACGCCACTTCTGTTAGCTGTGGCTGGGAATTGAACTCGGGTCGCTGGGTTTTTAGCGCAGTACGCCAACCGCGATGCCACCACTTTCCCACTGGGATACAGGCCCACTCGTGAACGCGCACGTGCACACGTGCACACGTGTACGCGCACGCGTGCACACACGCTTGCACAGAGAGAAATAGATCTGAATGGGGGTGGCACAGAGGGCCAAGGAGGTTGTGAGCTCGTTTGTTCAAAACTCAATCCCATCCCCCAGAGCAACATGGCAGGCATTGCATTACTAACGCAGAGGCACCGTCGCCAGCGCGCACAGCCACTGAACACATAAAAAAAAGATTAACGAATAGAATATGTGCATTTTTCTCACAAAAATTTCCAAACGTGAAACAAATACAACAAATATACATTAAATAAGTACCGTACGGAGTATTTCTCATCCAACAAAATTAGTGTTTCACATCAATCATTGACTTAAATTCGACAAAAACACATTTAAAAAATAATATATACCCACCTAACCGCCTCGTATGGCAAATAAAAAATACACAACAACTATAAAGAATTTGCTTCTTAAACAAATAATACTTACCTTATTACAATATGACAGAATCAATTTCAAAACTGATACAGCTCAAACTAGGATTTTAAACGCATTTCCCTTCTTTACTTTACACGTGGCAATATGCATTACATGTGTGTGTGGCCATTCCTCTTGGCTTTGGCCCTAATCATTCACGGGCCCAAGAGGAGCCATTCAATGTCACGGCGCCGTTACTGTGATGGACAGGGTCAATCGATACGGCAAATTTTGGCTGTGATCGATTCCCGTCCTGAAAACTCTGCATCTGTTTGAGCTCAGAGCGGAGGCCAGATGGATCCCCATTGTAATGGGTCCGCTCGACCCGAGCCAATTTGGCCGTGACAGATTGTTTTTGGCATGTCATGACCAACTAATCAGTGTATGTATAGAGCCAATGACAAAGGTAGTGACATGGATTTTCCAGGTTAATACCAATAGATGCGATACCTTAACAAAGGGTGTGTAAAAGGTGTGTAAGACTGCCAGGGCAAGTACACATGTGTATATATGTAGGGTAGTTTGAGTTTGATTAGTGTGTGACGTATATTTTTGTATCCTTTTGGCCAATACTGCACGATCATAAAAAAATATCTGCAGATTATTTACATGAGTTGTATATTGTTTGCTTCAACTACATTTTACGATATCGTAGTGGTACACTTGGTTGGATAAATTCAATTAACATATCTTTAAAATATTTCATTTACGTTAACCTTGTCCTGAAACAGAAATTGTAAGATGTAAATGACCGAATTTGACTTTTAACAGGAAAGTTAATTAATTTCACAGGATGTGATAATGCGCTTTATGAGAGGAAGGGAAAAAAGGAAAAATGTTTGAAATTAGACACTTTCTGTGCATGATTATTCATGGACAATGTCAGAATCCAGTTGCCAGTGGTAATGGAGCTAATGTCCGCAAAACGTAGATGTTAGCGTTAGAAATCCTGGAGTCTTAGGTCATGCTCCACCTAACACACCAAGGATGCACATGCTCCATCTTCTCATCTGCATGAATATTCTCCATGTGACTCATCTTTTGCTCAACCATATTGTTAGAACACTGAATTAATAGATTCTTACGATGAGCTGACTGTGTCGGCTACATGGCTCTTTTAACAAAATGCCCCCTGTGTAGTGAGCTATTTTACTTGATAAAGTGGGACATTAACGTCTCGCCATTTTAAATTCAGAATTGAAATTGCAAACTCCTGAGTAATATTTTAAGCAGATTGTCGAACTTATGGATTTATCACCAGTAATCTAGTGATGTACAAGTTGATTGACCTCATTAGTATGATGGATCTCCTTTTGCTCTCAGCAGGTAAACAATTCCAGATCATGTTTTAATTAATTTGCTTGCAAACCACAAAATAAGTAAAAATGTGCATTTCTTATAAAAGCAACTCTACTAATAATCATCATCATCACCAATGCAATAATATTTTCATTTAGGTACATTACTTGGCATTGGTTTTTATCAAATCATTTTGATAAGTCCGTCACATATCAAGACTCTATTTCTCTTCTATCCACTCACATGCAGGTCTTAATGCTGCAAATAAAACTGCGACTAGAGTGGTCAGATGCATCAACAGGATAATTGTCAGCCTCTTCGAGTAGGGCGATTCCATTGATCTATAAAAATTGTGCATCATTTGTTGTTGTTTTATGTTTACTAAACAGTATAGTACAGGATAAAAATACAACCCTATTAAAGACAGCATGACCCATTGACCGTACCATACAAAAAATGTATCCAGTTAATGCACCTGTAATCAAAATGACGAGCAAACCCAGTGAACTGAATGCATATACACATGATGTGCTCGAGTCAAATATTTAATTGTTTTGTATCAACTACAATTCAGTGTTAAAGTCTTGTAATTTGCATATTATCATGGGAGTAAATGGATAAAAAGGACAACTGCTTCGAATGAGGCACTTACTGTGCATTATTATTTATGGAACATGCCAGAATCCAGTTGCTGGTGATCATTGAGCCTACGTCAACAAATTCAGAAGTCCTGGAGTCACAGGTTATGCATGTAGTTCATGCAATAGGGTGCTAGAATAAAATAATTAATATTTATTTTGACCAATCCATGCATAATTTCTCAAAAAACAACATTCTGAACGAAACAAAGTTATCCTTTGCAATAATTGTTGTGTGTGTGTGTGTATATATAAAAACTATATATGTTATGGCATATAGAATAAGAAATTCGCGTTTTTACGTGGAATAGTTTTTGTAAAGATAGTTCAAAATCCCACCAATAACACTTTATACTTGTGATGAACATGGAATGTGCTGCTACACCTTCAAAAAGTATAAACATCGATCTTTAAAATATTAAAAATACCAATAATGAATAAACAGAACCATCACGTTAATTCTAGAATACTTAACATCGATTTCTCATCTTTCCCGGTGCACATCATCAATTTTAAATGTTTTTTTGTAGATCTTCAACTTGAAGAACTACATATATTTTTGTATAGCTAATCCAAACATTTACGTTAAATCTCAGCAAGTGGAACAATTGGTTGATTATATTAAAGTTTAAAAAGCCAAATTGGTTTCCTGCTCAAATAAACGTGTGCGTGACCTTGTCTCCTGTTTACAGCCTTAAATCATTGGTGACAATTCCACATTGCTATGACGAGGGCAAGTCTTTCTATCGTAAAACCACCGATTATTTCCCCACAATGTATTGTAATTCAGATTGTATCAAACCCAGAGGGATGAAGGACTGAGATGACCCCTGACTGGGATTTAAACTCCGTAACCTTTTGATTGCAGGCTCGCAAATACCACTGCTTCATCCAACCACATTGGTTAATTGAATGGGGCAATAACAACCAAATACTGATGACGAAGTGAATTCCAACTCACCCGAATTTTTACCAGCCGAGTTCTTGAGGCGCAGTGCTTCTTCAACAGCATCCTCTGTTAATGGCAAAGAAACAACGATACCCATTTAAATATTGCACACAATCCAAAATGTTTTTTTATGTTAAATGGTTTGCATCGGCACTATGTCCTTGAAGATTATTTTCAGAATTCCATTACCAGTAATAAGTGCAGATTATACGTATGCTTGCTTTCATGGTAAACAGAAATATGTCATTAAAATATACATATATGTTCTAGTACATAACTACAACTTGTTCATTTCATATAAAACACGCATTGTAATATTTGTATTGAAGGGCAGTATCTAATATAAACAGTAAAATTTGTATACTTGTGTAAAATTTACAGCAAACACTATATAAATTAGAAACATGTTTTGCTTAAAAGAACATGATACGTAGCTGTAATACATTCATGCCAAGTTAGTTATTTAAATGTGAATTTTAACAAAATGTCTGAAATATCTACAACATTTACACAGCAGTCCATATTTTCAACGTTCGGGCTCTTTGCTTCATTTTAACCAAACATGTTAACATCCAGACATATCACAATGCTGGGTTAATTTATTTATTCACATTATCCCACTATTTACAGAGCGTAGTGGGGAATCTAAACAGCCGTGCATTCCACCTATTCAAAGGTAATAACAATGCATCCACAGTCACTGTATTTAATTAACTATTCTGAACGAACAGGACGTGCATTTGTTCCATTTTCTGCAGGTTACAAATCACACGAAAATGTAACATTTACTGCTTTCCTTTTACTGGTAAAGTAGCTCAGACACGTAAAAGAAAGGCAAATTAAACTCCCCCCCCCCCAAAAGTCTACAAAAGGAACCAGGCCCAGCTTAACGTGTGCCTGCATAGCACCTGGCCAGCTGCCACCAAATACCAAGCACAAGGCAGGTGGAACGACAGACAACTGAGAGGCAGAGTCTAACACAGAACTTAGATGGAGAGAAAGCTTACGTTAAATATATTAAAAACCATGACATTTACTCGTGACCGAAAGGTGTGCCAAAATATTCCTAAATTAATAAAGTTACGCTTGTTCGTATGTTAAATTAGCTGTTTAGGCAATAATATTGAAATGTTGTAAAATATATTCACACGTTTGCACTTTATGAGTTAAAATTATTATGGGTTGACTCCTGGGGGTTAAATATGTTGCAACAATGATTGTTATTATTCAAGTTTACAGAATATATTCTATTTGCTGCCTACTGTATGGCACTGAATCACCTCAAAGTTATTTTAATGCAAAAAATAGGACACAATACAACATTATTCAGACAAAATAAATTGTATTGAATAAAGTAAAGCATGTATTGTATTAGCTTTCTTGATGTGTTACAGACAACTTCACTCTTTACATTAAATTCACTGTGGACTAAATTACCTTGCATAGCATATTAAAGCTTTGGCAAATATAAAACTATCCAAAACAACGTCGCTCCTGTATTGCTATCATGCAAAGTATACCAAGTTACATTTTTTTATTTGAAATGGGAATCACAAAGTATAACCCCCAGTTGAAGTACTTAGTCCAGGGGTCATACAATAATTGGTCATATCGAGAATTCTTAAGAGCTCATTTGATCGATGATAAACTTAGTATGCTCAACATCTGCTTGGGAGAGTCAATACCTGAGAAATATTTTTTTTTAAGAAAACAGCATTTTCATTTTAATGTCAAAGACTTAGAAAGCGGACCTCATCGAAATAACTGTCACTAGAATATTGTAATAATCACATTAAAATAATAACCTCTTGAATAAAATGTTATCCATCAATGTTAATCAGCCAAGCATTTCAGGTTACTGAACGTACCATGTAATTGGTCAACCAGGTTGGCAATTGAAGCGTGAACTAATTGTAAGAATGTTCTCGTTGTATCATGTTGCAAAGGAAAAAAGAACAAGTCGTCAATAACTTTTATTTAAATAGCATTTACATGATCATTAGACCTCCTTTGACAGTACCAAAATGTAATAATAGGGTTTTTCCCCTTTTTTTCTGGCAACAAAACTGAAACCTTTTTACAAGGATTCATGTCTGCATTAACCAGAATACCTGCAGTCAAAATACAAACAAAAAACATACTATGATAATATATGCATTGTCCTTGAAACTGATTGGTCCACACCAAGGGACGGCTTTCTTTTGAGCCTCGACCCAATTGGTGCTCGACCAGGTGACGCGTACAGCTTTTTCGCGTCATCTGGTCGAGCACCAATTGGGTCGAGGTTCAAAAGAAAGCCGTCCCTTGGTGTGGACCAATCAGTTTCAAGGACAATGCATATATTATCATAGTATGTTTTTTGTTTGTATTTTGACTGCAGGTATTGTGGTTAATGCAGACATGAATCCTTGTAAAAAGGTTTCAGTTTTGTTGCCAGAAAAAAGGGGAAAAACCCTATTATTATAGCATTACATGACTCGACACAGGCTGTGAAAAGAAGCCCTTGCATACAAATGCCCCTTCTCATCCATTTTTTTACTCATACAGCAGAGCCCGTGCATCCTGTTTACTTGCAAGTGAGCCATGACATTGGTGCAGAGAATAATCCACTTACTCGTGCAACATTACTGTTAGAAGAAGGCTTCCCTCAACCCATGGTGCTTCCGACCCTGACCAATGCAATCAAATCAATGGGCCGACCTTGCAAACCTCCCATCAAAAATTCAATCAATTCTGCCTTGCGTCCTAGACCCACACAGTTTCGCCCCTTTATTTGAACTCTGTTTGCATATTCTCCTCAAATATCAACATCGTAGTATGGATTATTTATATATATACAGATCTCATGGGATAAGACCATTCAATGACAGCGTTTTATATATTTGAACAGATGACAAATTCTCTCCTGCTGCAAATAAGCTATGCACTGTATATAAATGAAACTATTATATGTACAGTGCATTCTATATATGTAAAGATACACACACACGTCAATGTCATTGGCACATGTGCTGTGTTCTAATAAAAGGCATGTTATATAATCTCACCTGAAGGTCGCTTGTTATTGCGATCGAAACGTCGTGATCTATTCGTTTTTCTACCTACGTGACTTTACCGAAAGAACCAAAGAGTATATAACACAAACTTAGTCTATATTGAGTATATTCCGTTATATTTGTGATACTTAAAAATGTAACATGCCTGTAATACCTCTCTCTCCCTCCTCCTCCCTTAAAATCCAATAAATTGTCACAAACTTAGGGTTGCGATTCAATTAAAAAAATCGATTCCTCTTTTTCTAGTAGCTGATTGTGGCAGCACGACAACCCATTAAATACAAGGTATACGATATTTAAATGCAGGTACATGTAATTGATTCTTATGCAAGCGATTCCATGCAGAATAAATTATTTTAATCGATGAATAAAGGCATCATTACACCCCTACTATTTCCGATGTATTTTTACAATTTACACCTAATATATATTTGTTCATGATCTTGTGGGAAAAGGTATATGTTCTAAATTATACTTTCTTTAAATAACCGGCTTCATTGTGAACTAAAGTGCAAATATTACAGAGCAAGGGAAACCACAAAAGGGTGAATGCATGTGTGCTCACAGGCAAGCTAGCTACTGCCCTAACACTCATTTACACATCTGGATAGGATGTGCCAGTTGATTGTGCACGGACAAAGAGGCCTGTCAAACAGCATGCAGTCCAAACAATCTCAATCCCATCTAAGACTGCTGAACCAAACAGCAAACTGTCATGTACCATTACATTCCTGGCACACTTCTGCAGCACCACAATGCATTGCGCACACGACAGCTGACGGGCACACGTTTGTATCCACCGGAGCGAAAATGGTTTAACAAGCAAAAATAAATAAAAATGCATAAACAATCGAAATGCACGTAGATTTTTTTTTACTATTGGAGAATCACATCTGGTGTCAATAAAAATAAAACCTTTCATAACAACTTATTTCAATTGGAAAATGAGGAAGGGGATAGGTGGTGCACATTATTTTCCATGCGTATACTGTTTAAACTGGGGGGTGCCAGCGGTGGTACACTAGTTGATGCACCGAGTTATGAAACTGGTGAACTGAGTTTGATTTCCGGCCATCAGTGGCGAATGATATCTGAAACGATCCTGGGGACCTGATCCCCCCCACCCTCCTCCCTAGCCCACCCCCTACAAAGGGGATGTGCATTCATTTTTATCTATTACTATCACCAGTGTACACTAAAGTAGTTCAGCGTGCCTTTCGTATGTAGCCAACCGTGCTTTAGTTGTAAGAGACCCTTCAGTAGCAGAAACCAGAACAATTGTAATGAAGTTACAATAGGAAGGCTGAGTATCTACAAGAGCACACAAGATAAGGTCCCTCCGATGGTTTCACGCAATGGTTTTGAAGTTGTAAGTAACCCCTAGGCCTGAATCGTTGGTTGCCCACACCATGCTACACCGCTACCACCAGCCATAGCATAAAGAGAAGCATTACCACTTTGGACACAGAAAAACACAGCAACTGGACACAGCATCACAATGCTGATATAACACAATGGCGTTAATTCAATTTTCCCAGCAAATTGTTCATGAAAGGCACGGATAACGCAACATTTCCAAGTAGCTGTGCATGGCTTCGTGTGTGGCTGATGTATTTCCCATTGTGCTCGGGAAGCAAAACTCGCAGTAGCTTACACAAGAAACAAATGACGCAATCAAGGTTCATTGCGATAAGACTTTCTGCATGAAACTTCCAAACATATGATGGGGAAATGTAAGCATAAATACATAAGCAAATGTGTCCAGTAACTATTGCATTTAGTTATTTAAACCCACATTGTATTGCAACAGTCTTGTAAACCTGCAGTATAACAGTTCTAATTCACAGGCCCTTGTCACTTCCACTACTAGATAAAAGGCATGTAAGTCATGGGGGTTGTTTGACCATACTTGATCACATCAGTCAGTGATGGTTGGTAAATGATTGTCCCAACATCAGTTCAGATATCAACTAATTATACACCATACAGAATCAGACGAAATATAAACACAACACGGAATTACTATTTTAGCCTGTCATTGTAGCAAACCTAAGTCTGAGGAAAGGCACAGCAATGTAGTGAGAATATGAAGGCAAAATGTAACAACACAGAATTAGCATGTGAATTGTTAACAATGCATCGTGTCATTGCAGCATATTTAATTCAACAAAATCACACGACAGTACACCGAGTCTGGTACATAGAGCGGCAGTTCATTCCCAGTATGTAGACATGCATCATCACTTTATACGAGGCGTTTTACCGAATGTCAAACGAAAACACCGCCTTCAGCTGTGACATTTTTTCATGCAGAGCTTTAGTATAGCATCAGGACTCTTGTGTGCAAACAAAGAAAAAGAAAAATTCTCGCCCAAGGCTTTAGCTCATTATATGCACCAATACAGAATTCACTGGCATATAAAGCCCTGGTTGGCTTGTTCAATTAATATAGTTTTTTTTTTTCCAGAATCGCAAGCAAACCTTGCAGCAAGCGTGCACAAGCATGCGCTAAGAGAGTGATTTACACATCGGTTCGCGTTTGACGCTGCTTCTTTGCATTTCAAGCAGCTCTGGTGACCTCTCAATGCGTCTGTCATTTCATGCAAAGCACACACACACATACAATAGGTGGCTTGGTCCACCATTGCTAATCGCTGCAAGTTTCTTAAATATGGAAAATAAAAATCCACATCATATGCTGCATGTGCTGAGATTTCACAAGGCAGCAAATTGGTGTGATCTTGCATACAAAAGGCGATCATCCGCACCATCAAACAGAATAGCAAAAAAGTACTATTGATTGTCCCTCCGTCTTTCATACGCTGCCCGTGGCATGATGAGCCTGCAGTGTGTGTGGAGATGAGCAAAACAAGGGAAGTACCGGCAGTGATGGTGGTAGCCCATTGGGAGCCTTAAGCAGAACATTATTTTTGAGGGCCTCCCTTTGCAATTAATACAATCCTGGTGAGATGGCAAAGGGATTTAGACAAGCGATACAGAGGTGGTGAGAAAAGATGTGTGTAGACAAAAACAGAGATGAGAGATGGACACAAGATAGGCACAAGATAGATTACTTGGCTTTTTTATAGCTTGTTAAGCGTATTAGGATTTGAATTCGAGCTGATATTTGATACACCCCTATGTTTCGATTTAAAGCTTTCGTGACTGCAAGGATTCATATTCTTGGTTCTTTCGGTGAAGTCACGTAGAAGGGAAATAATAAAATAATACAGATAAAACACTTTTTTCAAAAAAAATTGCTGTGGTTTTCACACCTGATGATGATTGCTTGTGTTGCAAACGAAACGTCGTGATAATTTTATTGTTTTATTTGTATTATTTTATTATTTCCCTTCTACGTGACTTTACCGAAAGAACCAAGAATATACACCCCTATGTGTTCAAGAATATGGGGGCATTTGAGCGACTTGGGGGCATTTGAGCAACTTGGGGCCTTGAGCAATGCGCTTGCTTTTTTGCTTCTGCCCAGCGCTGCCCCTGACGACAGGCACACATGGTGGTGTTGTGGCAGATTACAGCACTAATGCTTCAATGAGTCATCTGTCCATGCAGAAAGCGCCGGGGCCTTACTGTTTCAAATACCCATCTGTCAACAAAATGACAGCAATGTATCCTCTGGCACTCACAACAGAGCATGTATGCAATGATGTTCCACCGAAGAGTGTACAGTATATACCAGGACCGCCCACATGTCACCAGTTGCAAGTGACGGAACAGATAAGCAATGAGAGGCATGGCGAGGTATATCTTGACACGATTGCCTGGCTAGAACAAGAAGAAATACATTTTGTGGAAATCCATTTGTTACGTGAGTTTTTATGAAAATTAAAAACTGCTCTAGAGGGAAATAATATAACAAGCAATTGCACGAAACATCATCCCATATGATGTAACAACATTGCCATAGGTGCATTTTGAAGGCATAAAACAAAGTTCACCATTTGAAAGGGAAAAATAAAGTCAAGTTATATTTTAAAATAGCACTGACTAGTTTGCTTCTAGTAACGTTTGGTTTTCAAATAATTTGTTTGAATTACATTGAAAGATTCGTGCTGCACTACTTCTGTGCCAGACAGGAATTCCCATACATCTCCCAGGCTTGTGCAAAGACCAAGAGCACTTTCAAGTTCGGTCAGTAGGAGTCGCCCTCTCCAGCAAAGCAAACGAACAGGCGGGCCAAAGAAGCGAGCACGAGCTATCATCTGAAGGCACATGCCAGCAACATGATGCAGCTTGTAAAGACAGCGACGACATATTTCTGGGCTCCTGGAGGTCCTTAATTAACCCTCCCATACATGATGTCCACTTTGGTGGACTGCTATGCTATATATATAATCTTGATATTTACGTCTGCTATAAAATGATATGAACATTTTTCAAGACGTTTGGGTGGGTTTCTTTGACTCCTAAAATTACACTTAACCCAGGAAATAGATTTTACTTTTAATAATGTGTGCATGAGAGGGTTCATATTCAGCCTGATTGGGTTGCATACACTGTGGGTTTTATAAATGCAGCTGCAACGAAATGAACGAATGTAGTTCCAGGGCACAGAACAAACACCAAATAATTTACTCTTCTCTCTTAAATATATAGTTGAGTTTGACTACGCTGCAGATGTATATTTCAAGTTACTGAATATATTCTACGTCAAAGTAGGTATAAAAAATACAATTTCAATCAACTATTTACAGTACCTCAATGCATGTTCAATATACAGTAATGTGTTGAACATTACACAAACAAAAACATATTTCCTACGTAACTTTCTTCATATTTATTGAATGCACATAACCCACTGGTTGAGGTGTGTTGTTCTTGGGTGGTGATTTGACCAAACTTCGCCATGCTGGTCAGCAGAATCGGCAAAAAATAAACTAAGATGCAGCTGATTCAACCAGCAATGAATTGATCATGGTTGATGATAATAATTATCCTTCCAAAATATTACAATACTTTAAATGTTTGAGATGCTAAATGGTGCTCATTGCAACACCACAAAACCTGCAACCAAAAGACACACAGCACCTTCTTGCATGAGCTCATCATGCATATTGGTAACTTGTTATGTAATGCATCTGCCAATACATGCGCCTTTAAATTATTTTCTCATTTAAAACACGACACACTACGTTTCATGCTTTTTTGGGGGGAGATTGTGGCTATTCTTGCATTCCCATCTGCTAGGCGATCTCTGTTTCACTCACGGAAATGGTTGTTGCTACTGCCTGCACGAGTCAAACACTGGGTTGTTTTATTAAACAGGATGCCTCGGTAGCATTACACTGTGCAACAGCCTTTGTTTGGGCTGCAAACTCTGACACAAACATAGATTCATCTGAAATCAACACGTCCGGTTCAGGGTTCTACATTACCCAAAGATCTTACGACTCATCCACTAAAAAAGGTAATTTTATGCGACAACGGTCTGCGACTTCAGAAAATTAACCAATTTCTTCGATAATAAAATTGCCTCGCGTCCAGCAGTGTTCCAAGTCATGCTCACTGCAGTTTGCTGTGTGTGCTCTTTTCTAGTGCCCGTGCACATGCCCGTGCACTCAAATGAGGAATGTTCATTTGAGAAGACCCCATCGATGCCACAATTATCATGGGTGATGCTGCTCACATGTCTAGAACTTTGACATGATTCTTGAGCTGAGACGGTTAGTTGATTAGGTCGAATAAAATAAAAATGTGATTGCTTAAATGGGCATTGAAGCTGTGCTCATCTCCGGCTCCAGTCCTATGATGGTGGCAAATCATTGCATCGGACAATCACTGTTGATTTCCCCACAAAGTTGGACTGTACTCAATTTATCAAATAAAAACTACAACTGTTATGTAAATGTGTAACCATCTTATTACGAGTGGCACGCTCTACCGTTAAGCCACATCACCAGATACACCAATTAATCAACTAAAAGGTATTGACTTTTTAGTCGACTACTTATCTGGTAAATTACTCAGGCCGCATTAAGAATGGCAGCTGCTCCTACAACCCACGCCCAGCTGGATACAGCTGATGATGCTTATGATATCACCAAGCCCCGTCCATCATCTCCTGTCCAGCGGCACACATGGTAGCAAAGGTGAGACTTATTTTTTTCCCAAACAATGTTTATGTTATCTGATTAGCTGTGTAATCCAACCGATAATCAGAACAGTCATTGATTACTTAAATAACCAAAAAGCTCAGTTCTACGTGTATTGGAAGTGCACAGGAATCGCCACATTGTAAAAAAAACATGCCAAATCAAAATGCAACGCCATTGCGTGCAACGTTTTGTAAACGCCACTTTTAGCGTAATGGTACATATTCAGCTATTTGCTTTACCACACTGTGTGGCCCTGCTAGTGGTCACGTGCGTGTGTTCTGACTTCAACGTGGCTATCGCTTACTGATAACAATTGAGCCATGTGGGTACTCGTATTTATAGTGGCAGAGTGAGAACCTTTTTGCATGAAATAACTCAATCGTTACAGCTTTTGCAAGCAAAGCATTTGACTCATGCTAATGTGGTCATCTTACTTTTACAACGCTGTTCCAGTACGGTAGAATATACACTTGCAAAGCTGCCAATATTTTTTTCAAAAACTTTCAACTGTGTCTGTAACGCAGCTTCAATACAACCACAAAAAGCACAGCTTAAGTGGGTGGTGGGGGATAAGAGGTGGTTGGTATATATTTTGAGATTGCATGTTCTCCCCATGGTCTCGTGGATTTTTTTCCAGGTCCTCCCGTTTTTCCCACCACATTTTTTAGATACATTATTTTAGAGTATTTGCTGCTGTACATTTCCACATAAGCCATTTTGTTGAGCTATCATTTGGGGCCAAATAAAAAAGAGCTATATAGCTCAGTGTGCCTTACCTGGTAAAATAAAAATAGTTTAATTTAAAACACAAAGCACCATCATACAAGCCAACAATGCTCTCTTCACCTCCACCACCACCACCAAGATGTTGCTTTCAATCAGTCTATTACACCATGGCACTGGGTCACAAAAAGGCAACAGGCAAGATGACATTCAAGAATTAAGAGAATCCTTCAAATAACCTATTGCAATATATTCGCAACCGCTACAGCTAAAGTACATTCTATGTGAACCAACGGTGTGCACCAGATCATAATGTGTATATATATAATAACTGCGTGTTTGAGTGGGTGTGATGTTGACTGTGTGACTGCATGCTGTGAGAGCTGTGATGCAGCGGTTACCAAGCCACGCTACGAACCCGGCGACCCGAGTTCGATTCCTGCTCACGGCCAGCACCAGTGATGATTATCTGAACCGGTCATGGGCCTCCCCTAGGTAGACTCAGCCTTAAATGAGTACCTGGTGCGATGTGTAAACATCGCCACTGGGGAGATGAGACAAAGGCGGTCGGGCGTGGTGTTGGCCCTCATGTACCGTTCCAGCCTTCATAGGTGCTCGCTAACAGCACTCGCCCCAACAGTCTGTAAAAGGCTATATGGGAGACATTTGTCTTTGTATAATTTATAGATTTTTAAATGGTTGTGTATTTGGCAATTGACACCCTGGACACCCCTGCACTATATAACTATCTTTAGTAAGCAAACAGAAATGGATAGTTTCCCTAATACGTTACTCATTTTACACTGCAGTGAGTATTGCCTTTACAAGTCATTGTTACAATGTATCATATTCTGAGGCTTTAAAACAGAAAAACACACACTGGACATTACAGTTGTATCTCATGCATTACAATTTATTTATGTAGGTGATTAAAGAGTATAAATGTACAAGTTGCTAATTCACTGCTGTTAGAAAACGTACAAGAGGAAGCAAATATAAGTGGATTTTGTGAATTCATGTTGATGACAGATAAGGAACTGTAAGAGAAACCACTAGGCCTAAACACCGACCTCACCGAGGAAGCTGACAAAGAGCTCACCATCTCCATTTCATGAGCACACGCCTGGGTGTACGGTACTCAACTCCAGCACAAAGATAGCTTCAAAGTGACAGCTACATAATTTGACGACATTGTCACAATTTTAAACTGGGCATATTATCCTGGAAAGTTCTGTATCACAAACATTACATTAATTTGTATGCTGTAGGGGAAATGTATTTTTAAATGTGTACTGTACATACAGTTAAATCAGCCTATCACATGTTGTATAGAATTAGTAGATGCTGCTGTGTCGTAGTGGTTAGTTTGAACTATCTAGGCACGTCCAGTTGAAACCCCACCCACCTCCGTCCACCCAGTGGTGTAAAATGAGTTCAACCACAGTCGGTTTAAGCTGACATCTCTAGGCTGCATATTGGTGGGGTTAAATTTCGAGTACTCCTCTCATCTCTCGCAAGACGTCTGGCCAGTGTGGAAGAGCAGCCCGAAAATTCCGTCGACAGCAGCGCTTCTTAACCTGGGGGTGCTGAGACATGGCCAGACTTCTTTTTTTAGAAGCTAAATAATCGAAAACACAAATTAAGCACGGGCACATAGGTTGCAACCACTTTGTTTCATCAAACATGTATTTATTAACATCATACATATTCGTTGGTTCTTTCGGTAAAGTCACGTAGAATGAGAATAAAATAATAAAATAACACAATAAAATTCTCACGACGTTTCGGCCACAACGCAAGCGGCCGTCTTCAGGTGAAAGGTACAGAACTGTCGGGACGACAGAGCTTGTGGCCGAAACGTCGTGAGAATTTTATTGTGTTATTTTATTATTTTATTCTCATTCTACGTGACTTTACCGAAATAACCAAAGAAGATGAATCCTTGCAGTCACGAAAGCTTCAAATCGAAACATCATACATGTTTTTACGATTGAGAAGCAAAGGGGTGCAAGGCTGTAGTAAAGGTTAAGAACCACTGTTCTTATAGAGACCTCTCTCTGGAGCCTCCCGCAAGTTGAAGGACCCTTCCTGCCAACGGTGGCGTGAACACGAAATCGATGGGCTGCCACCTTCTCCTTTCATTCGGACTTGTGCCGATGGTTTCGCTCGGCGATGAGAAAAAAAATATTCCAAAACGAAGGGTCTTACAGCAATTATTTGCAATTGAGAAAATATGCTCCTACGCGTAATCATCATAAACCAGAATTGCAATGCATAAGCCTTAACTTATGCCATTCACCTAGGTAAACGTAGCAAAATGATACATTGTATTATAGTACTGTGCATAGAGTATTGTAAACGTTGTCTTGTTTATCACGAAGTCAATACATTATTAACTATTTCCATAAACTGTGGACAGACCTACCTGTAATGAAGGTCGATTTATTGCACACTACATGGTGCTGTATTAGCCACATGCAGGATGTGTGCACAATGAAATCATGTAATCTTTGGGAAGAAATTAAACGTCGGCAAAACACTGCAGTGATGTATTTATGAAATGGGTGTTGTGGACAACATCGGATGTAGAAGCTAGATTATACGTTATTAAAAAATTGATGAGAGAATTTAGCACTAAAACTTCTTGGGTTTTTTGCATCTATTTCCCAATGCAGAGTATGCGGCTGTTTTTCTGCAGAACAAAACAAGTGACATCATCTCTGCAGCTCTGGTTAATGCCTAATAATACCAGTTTGCATGATCTCTGGGGGAATGTATGTAATGGGTTTATGTGTGTTGCAACAGGGCAAGCTATTGCAATTATCACCACTATCCATTCCTGTGTCTTACAGTCAACTACGTATGTATACAGATACAGCACAGTACATAAATAATACGCATTGCACATTCAGACTTTAGGGATTACAGTACAGTTTCTCACATCTTAAACACTGCACTGTAGTACTTCCCTTGATTATGGCACATCTGATAAATCTGGATGCACTGTATTGTAGTACCTCACAAATGCGTGGTAGTGGCATTAAAAGCCATTCCATGAATTAACAACTTACATCAAGGGATTCCTCATCTTTTAAATTCAACGGGGGATGCATTCCTTCATTTTAATCCTGCCTGTCTCTGCTGCGAGTAAGGCTAATTTATCTTAATTCTGTGACTTTCGATATCCTTTCAAATGCTTTTCCTGACGTCACATGCAGTACGGCTTTACAATTTAAATACGTTCCTTAATTAACTCTCATCTTTATGCCCAGCATAGCCACCATTCATTACTTTCCAGTGACTCCAAGTACCTTGCACAGCACTAGAACCTGCCTCGTCCCTCCCTTTTACGGCGGTGACGATTCACTTTTGTTAATCTATGCTAACAATGCTGTACGAATGCCAGTGTTTTAATGACGTTGACATCGGCCAGCCAACACTCATGTCATGTTTTCCAGCTAAAACGAATCAAGGCATTTCTCAATGAGTATGGACATGATACAGAAAATGGCTTTGGCTAAGATTATGCTGTAAAAAAAAATCCGAAGCCTGGATTTAAGGTCATAAATTACTGTTTCATTTCTGCTGCTTCACTCCTTTTGCATTAATGATTCATCATAGCACGTGTCAAATGAAGACCCCTTTACGTATTAGTTGAAAGTCATGGTAAGTGGCATTTTATTTAACGGGGAAATGAAAAGTATTTTTGTTAATGTGAAATTATTTGTAACTCGAGTATGATGCTTGATTTAGTTTGAAGTCACGTGTTTATGTAATATTGTCTGTGTTGTTGTGCAGCACATAAAAAAAACAGTACAGGACTGTAAACATGTGACTTGCAACCAAAGCAGGCAAAATAATCTCTGCAGCTTTGAAGCATCACATTTCTCAAAACTATTTATATACAGGATTACATACAATTTTAAACATATACAGTATCTTTTAACAAGTGTCAAATAAATCACAAACAAGCAAAAACTTGCATCGGAGGCAGATGGCATCCATTATTAATTTTATGGAAATGTTCATGCTTCCTTCCCCTGGGTTCACGGTCATTTGCCTACCTACTGACAGCTGTGGTACTATATGGCTTATGCCTTCGTGATTTCATAAACATTGCCCGTGCCGTGTTACACCACCAATTACATCGGCAGCATATAACCTCCCTGTCTACACCATGAACCGTGCATGAACCCGCCTAGTGTACAGAACACTGAGTTCATTTTGTTTCCACGGTGTTTTTTTTTGGGGGGGGGGGGAGGTGGGGGGTTGATGTTTATTTTTACGCTTTTCTGAAAAAATGTTTTCTATTTTCATGCGAATGTTCCATCAACTCCTTGTTTTAGAACTGGAATTGAAGGTCGCTGGGCGCAGCACAAGGACAAGTGGCGCAGGCAAGAAGATGGCCCGCCGAGAGGCCAACTCTGGCAAACAAGGAGCAGACATCACGGAGACGCCAAGCAAAGGGTCTGGTGGCATGTTTGCGTTTCAGTCACGATCTTAGGGCCGCTGTTCCTCTGCTGGGTCATTGCCCTCATTGAACAGCAAGATCCATAGCAGATAGCGCCTCACAGCTCCGTGTCATTCCATACAATATGAAGAAACACAAACCTATCCATGGCATGTCAGTTTAAACATGGCTGCGACTCGCATTCAGTCAGGCACAAAGCAAACTTGGGCATGGTTCAAATTTAACGGAGGCTGTTGACTCTGACATTGGTTGGACGTGCACATAAGTGTCAGGTTTGAGAAGCAAACTGGGAATCCGGTATGGATATGCAGTACAGTTATAGCCACTGCTTCCATACAGAAAGCCCGTTTCTGACAGTGATATTCAAAACGTAAACACAAAAACAGTTAAACAAAGTCCACAAGTCCGTAAAAATTGTGCTCACTAAAAAAATATATCAGGAATACAGCAATTAATTTTCACAAACTTACAAGCACCGGCGCAGATGAATCATGGTGGTCAAAGAAACCTCACGACCTTGTCGGAGGTGGGGAGACCTTCATCCAACTGTGGACTGACAACGGGCTGTGAATTGTTGGAATTATTTTCATAATGAATTTTAATATTGCATACCAAGGATTTAAATGTATACACATCCCGCTTGGCAATACTTCACCCCCTTCCTCAGGCGGCTTATGGGAGTGTGAAATGAATGCATGAGAACGGACTGTATTTTGTTCTTCAATTATTGGCTCTCTGCCCAAGTTTAAACTCCGGATAAAAATACTGCCACATTTACCTCCCCACGATAGCGAGATACCGAGGTGCATTGATTCACCTCATAGTCCTTACGGAGTACCCTCAGGGGGAAAAAAACATCACAATGTACTGTACAAAAAAAATACTTTTACTCAATTTGCTTGCCGGAAAATGAGGGTTCGTTAAATATTTTGGGAACTGAATATTATTGAAAGTTACTGTATGTATAAACTCGTGGTGATTACTATATTGTTTTCGATATGCCATAACGTGGTAATCCCAAGGTCCAATGCATGCATTCAAATATTAACTTTGTGTTAGTTCAACTCTGGATATTGTTTGTTCTCAAAACTTCTCAACTGCCACTCAAATGCGACAAGGATCGCATGTCACGACAGAACAGATCCCGTCAAATGTCAATATTTACTGAACAACCCTTTTAAAGTCATAAAATGTGAAATCTCACATGTTATCCCATAGTTGTTGCAATGAAACAAGTCCAGTATTCAAAGTAAATGTAAAAAAATATAAACTGCAATCTTCTGCCATTACGATTAACACGTTGCACAACAGCAGAAACAAAACATCTGCCGAATTGACATTTGAAGTGACAGCTAATGGTGATGTAACGATCAAATAAACTATATAACATGACGTGCAATGTTTGCTGAGTGGCAGCGGTTATGCATGCCTGTAATACGGCACTGTGATGGCGAGGGTTGGTGGGTCACACAAATGTTGTGAAACTCCCTTCCAAAGATGAACTTAACCGTGGGCATCGAAGTTGCAATAATTGAAGGACAAAATACCCTCGCTTGCCAGGAGAATGCAGTATAGAAAATGTGGACGACACCCGTTCCATCTGGAAGGGGTAGAGCGTTTCCCCCTCACACACGTGGGTTTTCTCTGGTTGCTACTATTTCCTCCCACATGTGCACACTCACAGAGCCTAAAGAGTATGATGTTGATGACTCGGCGCCTGGCTGCTCTTCCTGCTCATCTGTGATTCCTCACACGTCCGGGTTGTTCTGTCTCTCGTCGAGAGTGCTCGAACACTGCGTGTATTACAGGTTTACATTCTTATTAATGACTAGCTTTACTGCCCGGCTTCGCCCGGGAATTGGATTCACCACGCCCGGCCGCCTTTGTCTCCCCAGTGGCGATGTTCACACACCACACCAGTTAATTGTTTGAGGCTTTGTCGACCTAGGGGAGGCCCAGGACCGGTTAAAATAATCGTCACCGGTGGTGGCCGTGGGCGGGAATCGAACTGGGGTCGCCGGGTTCGTAGCGCAGCGCGCTAACCACTACACTACAATGCGTTACGCTTCCACGTGCGCGGGTCATGTGACAGATTTGACGTCACAGCTCACTTGCCGTGCAAAATATAAATGCATTATTGAGCTCCGCCCCCCCAAAAAAAACAAAAGTGTATTTTTATAATTTTTGCATGGTGTACAGTCTGAAAAGTACCCACATGGCAAATTTCCAGTTTGTTGCATGTCGGGAAGTATGCTAAACATTTTGAACAGACACACGCATTCACAACTTTGCCTTTTATATATGGAGATATATCACTAATGGTGCCCAAACACTTGGGCTATTAACTCACGAATCGTATCCAATGCTGCAAACTAAATACGAGTTTTCTGCTCTTCAAATATGTTTATGAGAATAGGTTTCCCCCTTTTTTCTGGCAACAAAACAGGTGTTAAGATATTCTTTGTTCTTTCAGTAAAGTTACGTAGAAGGGAAACAAAAAAATAATAAAAAAAATATAAAACAATATTGTTTACCGAATGAACCAAGAATATGAATCCCTGCAGTCACGAAAGCTTTAAATCAGGTGTTAAGATGTTAAAACACCAAACTGAAACCTTTTACAAGGAATCATGTCTGCATTAACCACAATGCTTGTGGTCAGAATGCAGACAAAAAACACTGATAATATATGCATTGTCTTTGATACTGATTGGTCCACACCAGAGACAGCTTTCTTTTGAGCCTAGTCTCAAAATGGTGTTAGACCAAAATGGTGTGAGACCAGAGGACGCCAAAAGGCTTACTTTACTTTTTTTACACCTTTTGGTGCCCTCTGGTCTAACACCATTTTGAGACGAGGCTCAAAAGAAAGCTGTCTCTGGTGTGGACCAATCAGTTTCACAGACAATGCATCATATATTATCAAAGTACTTTTTTGTTTGCATTCTGACCACGAGTATTGTAGTTAATGCAGACATGATTCCTTGTAAAAGGTTTCAGTTTGGTGTTTTAACATCTTAACACCAGTTTTGTTGCCAGAAAAAAGGGGAAAACCTATTCTCATATTTTAGTACTGGCAAAGGAGGTCCCATGATATGTTTGATTAATTAAGCAATAAAATACATGACTGCTAGCATTCCAGACATCAAGGATCTTTATATAAAAAAAGGGGGGTGCATTGCATATATGTTCGAAGAACTGTGATCCGGGTGAAATTGTTAACACATCAATGGACATGCTAAAATGACGCTACCTTGGAGGTCTACGCGGTTGTGCTGCTGTACAGCTCTCCAATGAGTTTTCGGGTTGTACTGCGCGCGGTGTTCGGCACAATGTCCGACATTGTGCCCCACATGCTGGGAGCATTCATTCCGTTTCTGAAGAAGCTCCCAGCACCTGAAGCGAACGTCGGACATCGTGCGAAACAACGTGCATGACAAAAAACACAATAGAGAGCCGGAAACAAATATCCCGGCTATGCATATGTAGAGGTGTTATGGTCACGGGGACACGCGGTTGTAGGGCGGTGGCTACAACCACGTCCGCTACGGCCACCACCCTGGGCGGCTGTGGAGGATGCTGGGATCCCTCCCAGCCCCACCCCTCAGTGAGGGACAGTATAAAAGGTGGGACTCGGAGAGCTGAGGGGGGGGTTCGACTCAAGCAAGATGAAGAACCAGTGAAGAGAGAAGACCGACTAGCTAGGCCCTGGAGCTCCCTTGATCCGCTGTCCTTTTGAGGGCCGGGCAAGGCAATCCAGGGTGTGACACCGGAGCCGCGAGGGCCGATGTCCTTCTGAGGGCCGGACTCGTGTGGCTGGTGGTCGGGACCTGCGCCGAAGCTGGACCAGGTCAGAGAGTTCGGGAGATAGGGCCAGGTGTGAGGGAACCAGGGGATCGTTCCCTCTGTAGATACGGGTGAAGAGGCCGTTATCTCTTCAAGTATTAGATTCGATACTGTAACAGAAGTGTTTATAATAAATACGTGTTGCCTCTAAAGAACAGTCTCCGACGTCGATAAGGCCACTACACATATAATGGTAACGATTCAATTCCCCCAGCAATTTGATGTACCATCACCATTCTACATCCCAATTTGAATAAAAAATCAATTCCCTTTTGTCAAAATTTTACAGTCTCATTCGTATTGATTTTCATTTCCTCTTCCTCATTTGTAAAAGTTACGTTCGCTCCATTAGCTTATATTTTACACATTTTGCAAATATATTGCACGATTCACTAATAATAGATTATCACACAAGTGATTCGATATGTGTATTGTGAGTGTAGAAGTTGATATTACCGATGAATCGATACAGAACATACCTAACAATATTAGAGGTATATTAGAAGTATATACGCGTGGAAAAGCTGGTGAGCCATCCCAATAACAGAGCTTTCATGTTGTCTGGAAAATGAAAGAGTATTCACTGCACGTTAAGACGTGGAAAATTATTCCAAACCCTCAGTAACCTGATTTAAAAGTCATAAATTCATGCCTGGACTGGAAAGACGCATATTTGCATCGCATCCAAATGTGCCCACATTGAGACGCTTCATGCACCCAAATTGTATTGTATTCTATGTTTATGAAACACAAAAGCAGGCTCACACTTGTAAAACTTCATGCAACCTTGTTCATAAGTTATCACAGTGTCTCTGTGATCTCCATCACCCACATTCCTGACCTCAATCAGGACTACAGGGGTGTAATTCCTACTCATTCACAGTTTGCTGAAGGTGCAACGTTGGATCGAATTGCTGATTAATACCAATTCTTACTCATTTCTTTAGAACTGCTTTTTGTGCTTAGCTCGTTGTTCCTTCCCCACACCTCCGATGAGCACGATTGGCTACGTACCATGCGAAAGAACTTCAATAAACATACATCAAATGTGTATGTAAGAGTAGACATGTTTCGATTTGTGTGCATTGTTGTTAACGAGTGTTTGTGATCTCCCACCTCAAAGTTCTAGAGGCCACTATATGGGATACCACGGTGGTGAGATGTTAACTACCTTGCTTGGTATTCAGGAGGTTGTGGGTTCAATCCAGACCCTGATACCTGTATATTTGGAGTTTGCACGTCCTTCCCGTGGTGACATGGATTTTTATTCAGGTCCTCCGGTTTTTCCCTCCATATTTAGAGACATTCGGCTGCTACAAATTTCCACGTGATGATAAGCCACTTCGTTGAGCTTGTGGCCAAATGAAAAAGAGCTATAGAGCTCAGTGGGCCTTACCTGGTAAGATACAAAATATATTTTAGTCGTTTACATTCAACACAATGTAAAAAAAAAGCATTGTATTAATGTAGCTTCGTGCATTTAATTGCAACGCTGAATCGCGACATTTCATTCAATTGCCGGTGGGCGGTGAATCAATGCACCCTTAACTTGCGCTCACTTCTGATGACTTGAGTGCAAATGCCTTGCCAAAATCCTACATTTTCTTAAATATCCACAGTGCTGCAGCTAAAACAAAGCAGCTTTAACAAGACGCCCGTGCAGCAACAGCAGTTGCTTCTTTTTAGTCTTTAACAATAGACGATGGGTCAAATCAGTGTTCTCTGTGGAAACATTCAATTATTTACAGTTCTCCAATAATTGCAATCCTGCTTGTGCAAATAATCTAAAATTAATTAAACAAAGAACAGTCAAGAAGCTCGCATGTCTGGCGGCATCTGCAACCTCAGATAGCACAGCGCTCGGGCATTAGTTGCTAAATGAGGCGTTCATCATTCCTATTCAAGGGCAACAGACACCATGATGCAGGGGCTAACCTTGCAGACGCATGACATTTGAAAAGACAATATTTTAGACTGCAGGAAAAAAAACCCCGTAATTTTCACACTCGTCAGCAGCAATTAATTACCCGCAATATGTAAATACAGAACGTAAGTACGAGCAAGGTTTGAAAGTAGAAGTATTCCTCTTGCTCGATTATTACGCCAGTCTGAATCAATTAAGCATTCAGGTCACTGTTGACCGGTATTTGCGGGCAAATTATTTTTTTCCGTAAACAAATACTTTATGGGATAACAAGTCGTCTTATGCGAACAATAAATGTGCATAGTTGCAATCTTCATTGTAACGTATTTCACTGCATAAAAAAAGTATTTGTCTTCCCCACTGATGCACGTTTATTAAAAGCTTTCCAATGAAGATGTAAATTGAGTTGGTGATATATGATATGTTCACGTGATAAATGCAGTATAGAATTAAGAAATATAAACAATAATCGTCAGCAGCAGTCATGATCTGTTCACTGCTGGATGGAAGACTCTGCAAAATTACATCGCCATCCCTCATGATCATGCAACGCCAAAATATATCTTGATCCTACAGTTGATCTGATCGCTCCATCTCTGTGGTGGTGTTTCTCTTAGTTATGTTACTTCCTCTGACTGCATTCTGTCGTCATCATTTTCAACCATCGGCCAAGTTCCCTTATTTTATAACGTTCCCTGCCTCCCGAGTCGATTCAGTTTCCACAAGAGTCAATATGAGGAGTTTACTAAATATGTGTTCCTTGATCTATGGAGTTCCTTTAAATGTCTCTCAGTGAAAAATCAAAATAGTTTAGCATTTTGAGTTGCAGTCGTGGTATGCATATTCCTGTAACATGATCAACAATGTTGACACATTTCTTTGTATCAAAACATTTAAATGGTGCATATGTTTAAAAGTACCCTATGTAAACAAAACAAAAAGCATGGAGAAATGCATGCCACGAATTACACTGAGAAACGGAAAGGGGGATGCATGGATCAGGGAACATTACAATGACCATTCAGGAAAGTAAGTGGGCTTGGGCAGGACACATCGTCAGAAGCGGTTTATGGTGGTGGTGATAGTGGAGCCTGGTGACAGAATGGCACTCAACGAAGGCAATGCTCTTGTGATGGATAACCACTGTGGAGATGGAACAATGAGATCAGCTCCTACAGGAGTGAGACGACGACTCGTCGCATCACAGGACCATGAAGGATGTTGACGGCATGGAGAGGTCTTCATCCACCAGCGGCTAGACCATGGCTGATGATGATGATGATTTTCATGTACATTGTACAGCTATGTTTGTCAGTATTCAGATGCTGCAACTCTAAATATCTTCACCATAGCCGGGAGACATGTCATTGCAGAGGCGCCAGTCAGACACACTTGGGACACACTTCCTCAGTCACCCGTTATAAACATTGCAACCACCAAGACGTCACATCTCTTATGACATGATCACATTTCAGCATGAAAAATGTGCTGCACATACAGGGTACACAACGTTCCGTGTAATGCCGACTCGTAATATAATATTTCTGGCCAGATGGTTTGTTTCCAAAACTGACATTTTTATTTGTATGTAACGTTGGTCCAGGATCAAAATTACAAAGTTACTTCCTGAATGAGCAGTCGAACCCCCTACAAAGACAATGATCCCCCGTATCACCTGAACAGACTGTTGGGGCAAGTGCTGTTAGCGAGCACCTATGAAGGCTGGAACGACACACGAGGGGGGTGGATGGCCAGCACCACGCTGGGCTGCCTTTGTCTCTCCAGTGGCGATGTTTACACACACAGTCAGATACTCATTTGAGGCTAAGCCGACCTAGGGGAGATCTATGACTGGTTCAGATAAACGTCACTGGTGTTGGCCGTGAGCAGAATACGAACTCGGGTCACCGGATTTGCAGCACAGTGCACTAACGGCTGCGCTACTGCTCCCCACAAACATACACATACATTAACAAGGCCCCTCATGCTCACAGTATCATCGACACAGCTGATATTAGCCATCTTGTTCTGCATGTCAGCCATGTACATCTTGGAAATGCATACAACAGATGGCAAGGAAGCATTCTCCATTCTTGCTGCCAACATTAAACATCATGCAAAGACGGGTGACTAAATTTAATAACTCGCCTTTTGGCCTCTTCGTATTTGGAGGGCCTAATAATAATCTGTGACACTGTTAAAGTCTCAGTTTATGTTTTAAACAGGGCCATATTTTTTGGTGGGCAGAGCTGGGCAACTGCATTTAGTTTACTGCAGATATGCTTTAAGAAAGCACACACATTGTTATTCAGAATGTGAAATTTCAGCGCAACCCAAGTTATTAAAACAACTTTCCGGGCACAATGTGCAATGGTTAACACATTTGAGTCCAGTATTGCATATTCATTACATTATAGCCATAAACCATGCGGGATAATTGAATACAGATTAAAGTGAGAAATGTATCAAGGATGTGCACATGCGCATGGCAGTGATAAAGTGTGTGCTTGTGTGTTTTTCCTACAACTGTGTCTGTAAGGTTTGCTAACGGCAAGCAGAATCCTCTATTATGTACAACCAATGAGGGGAATGTAAAAAAAATGTTTTATGTCACACTAAAACAATGATACGTACTCTAGGGCACACAAAGAGAAATGAAATCAAATATTTGTACAAGATTTCAGTTCTTCATAGGCAAAAACATGCAATGTACTGGATGAAAAATAGAGATAAACAAAGTGTTGGCAGAGTTGCGGTACATTAGTTTCCGCACTATTCACTATGTTATCCGAGTAAAATGATTGGCGATGGTTAACGTCAATCAATCAATGTTTATTTGTTACACAGCAAGGCCCATTTAGCCAATTACCCAGCTAGTTTGCAAGAGAGATCCGTGGTGTATCAGCACAGAACAATATCAAAGTGATCCGTACAGAAGAGCAGGCAATAACGGAACAGAACTTGAGTGGTGAATAATATCTGAACTGATACTGTAAGCCCCCCCCCCCGACCCCACCCACCTCGTCCTGACCAGTGTGGTGAAGTATGGTCAAATAACCCCTTTGACCAACATGGCATGGGGAAAGCCTTCATCCAAAAGTGGTTTGACAAATGGCTGTAAATGATCTACCGTGAAGAAATATCAATGCCTGAAACTTCATATATACAATACTATTTTTTACTCTTTAGGGTAGTGGTTTTTGACAAATATGTTCGAGTTGTTTTGTTATTTGTGTTTATACATCACCGCCAATGCAGTATTACACATTTTCGTACAATCTTTTTTTTTTAAACGTATTAAATAATTGACCGTCTCATAACCACAATAAAATAAAATGAAAAATGTACTATTTTGTTATGAAATTCAGCACACTGCTCTCCTTTTAATTCCAACGACTAGGTATTTTTAAACATAGCAGTGAAGGAGCAGGGGTCAAGCCGTAAACATAATTAGTCTACCCAGTGGGCATTGGAGAATGGCTTACAGCTAGTTGTGTAAAGTAAGGTACCGACTGCAATTTAGACTCTTTGGTTCTATTCGGTAAAGTCACGTAGGTAAAAAATAAAACAACAAAAATCACGACGTTTCGGCCACAACACAAGCAGCCTTCATCAGGTGAAGGGACCAGACTGTCTCGAAGACTATTTTTTACTCTGTCTTCGAGACAGTCTGGTCCCTTCACCTGATGAAGGCCGCTTGTGTTGTGGCCGAAACGTCGTGATTTTTGTTGTTTTATTTTTTACCTACGTGACTTTACCGAATAGAACCAAAGAGTATGGATCCTTGCAGTCACGAAAGCTTCAAATCTAGAATCGACTGCTATTTGTTTGCTTTCTGGCATTACGAGCCATAATATAATAAACCAGTGGCAATCCACTATGATGGATTGCACCTGCAATATTTCCATCCAGAAATCAACTGAATGTTTTTCCTAAACAAGTCACTTATGACAATGTTTACGAACAATGAAACATCATTTAAACACAATAACCATTATACGTATGTTTTACTTGTCAATTAAAATATTTTTGTTTTATTATATATACTGTACAGCTTATAGAAAATGTTGGTAAAAACTCAAACTTTAAAGTAAGATGAGCAGAACAGCCTAGCTACTTTAAAGTAAGATGAGCAGAAGAGCCTGGCTACTTTCTGAATATGCTAAATACAATTGGCCATGGACTTAAGGGCTTTGCCAACAGCCACGAGAATCACAAAAAACGGTTAAAATGTTGATGTTCATAACTGGAGCAAAATTAAACAAATGTGATATTTTACGTCTATTATTTCCTGAGCTGTTTTTGGTTCAAATGATAACCAAAAGAGGCCTCTGGTAAACATATGTTTCACGTAGAAATAATTTATTTGTTGACATCATTCGGTACAGATGCTTCCCGGAAGGTTTGCCGTGGCTTTATTCCAAGCTGCTGGGCCCTACGAGGCTTGCTGAATGAGTTCAAGTGAGAATCTGTGCAGCGTCATGGCAGCCAGTGTTGTCTGTGTTTTTAAAATGTATGTCAACGGAGACCTTTGGAGAAGGGGAGACATTTTATGACTGACAATGTTGACAAATAATGATTGATGATAAGCATAAACAGAAGCGCCAAATTGAAAACGTCGTCGAGATTATCAGCTTACATAAATGCTCATTGGACATTTTTATCCGATTATTTAAGAAATAATAATGTTTCTGGAAGTACCGTAATAAGTACCGTGATGGCACAAGACATTGCCACAACACGGCTTTCCCATAGAGGGTTAGAACACATTGCCTTGAATCATTCTTAGGCTAATGATAAATGATCGAATTGTTCACGTTAGAGTAGAGTATATGACATCATGATTTTAGGCTAAATGAGCTAAAACAAAACTAAGAGAGAGAAGAAGACAAAACAAACAAGGCAAACCACGACTCTACAAATGAGATAAAGATAATTGATTATTGAGTTTAATTGTTGTCCCAAATGAGTCCTACTTCACCAAATCACCTGGGAATGAATTGTTACTTTCCTAAAAACTACAGATATAAACAATTAGTGTTTAGTAAACTGGATACATAAATGCGGTACAGTTCGGCAATTATATAAGATACACATGCAGTGAAAATTATATAATCACTATTTCAAATGCAGAAAGCGTTTCAAATCTGGGGAAATATTTACATCCAATGTGTCCAATTGAATAAGTCTTTGGGGAAAACACATTGGCTTGGGAAAGTATATTAACTCTATTTAATCGAAGAAAAAAAATCCAGTGAATTTCCACTGTGCTCAATGCAATGTATCGTCCGTTTTGGCAAAATGTGTAAGTTACACTTAGCTAGTGGCTGACAATCATAAGAATCGACCTGCAATGCTGCACATAGCGTACCACTTGACAAAATGGAACACATATTAAAATATTTTCCCCAGTGCAGCAGCAGATGTGGCGATCAGTTGCAAAGCCGTGACAAAAGACCATTGGCATTTTCAACAGCAGTTTAAGATTGTAATGCACAGGGTTTAGATTTCAGTGCTTACCGATTTATGGAATGTTTTCCCATATAAACTATTTAGCAATGTAGTAGTCGAGTGTGCGTGGAAACTATACAAGGTAAAAACAAGGAAAATGTGCAACCTTACAATAACTTTTTATGACACAGCCGGCAGAAGAGCCTCCACTAAAGGCAACAGCCCCTCTAGGAGGCACTTTGGCATTCTCTTCTACACATCTGGCCAGACGTCTTGGAAGAGGTACCCATACGCTTTGCCCCACCACAGGCGACACGCATATCGACTGACCGTGGTTGTAACCATTTATACTGCTGGATGGCATCCGATGGTTCGACTTGGTCAGAAACGTCACCATTGCATCTGCGACCGGCCCTCCTAGCGATTGAGAGGTTAAGTTCCAGGGAGACAGTTGTGGGTGTCACTTTTTGAACACCTCACCCCATCTTGATGCGCAAACTCCAAAAAATTGCGCACTTCAGTTGGCGGTCGACGTTTGAAGTGAGAACTGCGACCCTCAAAAGAATGGCACCACCCCTGTGGCCGCACCCCCTCCCCTCCCGTGATCCGCGGATCAAACAAATCACTGGAGACATCAGCATGGCAACAAGAGCAGTTTATGCCAATGCTGTCGTAAAAGCTCACAAGTTTTTAGCGCAACGGTCATTCGCTGACTATGCGTGATAAATTAATGAACGAGTGGACACGGGTCGGATGATTAAACAAAAACTGCCGTACTGGAAGATCAATTCAAAACCGGCGACCAAGTGTGGATTGTGAGTCCAATGCGCCAGTCATTATACAAAGGCAACTTCCACATGTAAACGAATAGACACTCTTGATTAATGACTGTAATAACTACTTTGAAATTTGAAGAAAAAAAACATTGTTGCATGTGAACGCAATACATGCCGACTGAATAAAAACACACTGGAGATGATGACAAAATTACAATTCCTGTATCTCTCTTACCACCTGCTGCGTTCTACAAATATACTTCTTGTAAGATACCAAATATAACGGTATAACATATCACTCAGGGTATGCAGCAGTCACACTTAGGTCACAGAGGAAATACATTAATTTTATACAAATACACTCATTTGAAATAAAGAAAAATCCAGTTTCGATATTAATAAAATTCAAATGTTTAACCAGATAGCTATTTAATTCCCATTTTAAATTGAATTATATTATTCTACCTTCTCTATCACAGCTGAGAAAATGCTGATAGCACACCACACGTCAAAACCAAATGCTATTTGATGAAGCTTCGTAGTCTTAAGCTATTATTGTCAAGCCCTATGCAGTGATGGTCTTCTATTTACCCTATTTTGATATAAACAATTTAGAGCTCAGAAGGTATGCCCGTAAACACGTCTAATGAGCTGCCCATCTGTGCTTAGCCAGGATTTGATGAGACAATCATTTGGGTAATTATAGTTGAAGCAGTTTGGTCATGAAAATCAGCTCCCTAATTTCTATGCCAACGTGTTCTTTGTACTGGCTTCCTTTTATGTGAAAGTGTAACTTGGGTGTGCCCCGACGCACATCCACGGTGCGCATTGACTACAATGGCAACTTGTGAAGATTCTGAACTAAATGCAGCTGCATCGAAACACGGGGACCTACATCACGGGCACAGGGATGCACATGCAGTATACATATACATTATACAGTACATATGTGTTTAGAGAAGATAGAATCAGTCATAGGCAGAGGGGAAGAATAAGTTCTTGAACCTGGACTTCAACAGGGCCAGGGAGTTGACAGCACAGAAGGCTAGTGGCAGGGAGTTCAAGACTAAGGAGACACCAGAGGAGAATGAACGACCTCCCACTGAGCAAAGGTTGATTGGGGGCTTCAAACGAGAGCTTTTGTTGCTGGAGTGGATCGAGATGTGCTGCCAGTCATAGATTGGGAGGGGCCACAGATGATCTTGAACGACATTGAGGAAGGAGGGCTTTTAGTTGATTCAGGACTGAATTCAGAGACAGCAATTGTCCCCATCGTAGTGGTGTGGCGTGAATAGTGCAACGTGGTTCGCTGTATTTTCTACTATTGTGACGCCAGGTGCCAACACTATATAAACGATGAACACTTACTCTGCAAAACCTGTATATAAAGTGCAGTACACTTATAAAGCGCATTGGATAAGGATCCGCTTGAGCACACATGCGGTTGCTGAACACCAAAAGTAAATTCTCTGCCTTACACCAACAAGAACAAATGTTCTTGACAATCTGCAAAAAAGGATGAACCTACACTGGGAAAAGATTGCTTTACATGCAAATTAGTGTTTAAAGGGGACCGAATTTCATAGAACTTTATAACACAATGGAGTAGCAAATGTTTTATTTTTGCCGTTTTACGAACTCTTCCATAGGCCACATCGTGAAAGGCAATAGGAAAAAAAAAACACTTTACACGGCAAACCTGACATACTTACATTTATCTTACATTCTCATATGCCCACATTTAAATTCCTGACAATTACAAAGGCCAGCGTGTTGTCACGGATGAGTGTGTTTCTGATTGAGCACTATTGCTTGACGTGCCATGTCCTTTCCAGAACATTAACATTATGATGGCTTTGTTCGTGTGTACATTATCTTTTATCAATACATAGAGGTGTTTCATTTGTTAAAATAAAAGGAAATTACAGCCCTTTGTAAATCTACAGCAAGATGAAGGCCCTCTGCAAGCCACATCAGTTCATGGGCAACCTTCTTTGATCAAACAGGACCGGGCTCGGATATCACTCGACATTGACTTCAGTCACGGCCCGGAATAAAACTTAGGTGACAGGGTGCAGAGCGTAGTGTTGCCACCACTCCGCAAACATTTTTTTAAATTTTACAACGTCAAATGCGTCTGCTTGCACGACTAAGCCACTGGAAGGCCAAGGTCGGAAATTCGGTTGCCACGGAAGCATAATTGCACAGGTTGCTTAAAACTTGTATCAGCAAAAAGAAACTTTTAAACTTTTTCTTCCTGGCCATCGATTGACACACACACACAATACAATCGCACTAAAAAGAAGCCAGTCACAAGATAAATGATCATTTGCTTATGTGCATTGTCAAACGTGCAGCCCATTTGAAAATCAATGTGCAATGCACTTGCACAGCTGACTTGGAGGGCACATTGTCTTGACAAGTGGCAGCCTCGGTCCGAAACCCCCCAGCCTCTTTTACACCCTAAACATGCCAATAGTTTGCAGTATTGATATTTGCATGGATATTGCAAGATAAGTACGTCTTGCCTGCTCTGCAGCGTTGTGTTCACTGCAAATCAGCCTCTCAAGAGCACCCATGGAATGCAAAGTAGCCAGTTTGGAATGCAAAGTAGCCAGTTTGTTTGTTTGCGAGGGTTTCCGTCAAGTCATTTGGGTAACCTCGGTAAACATGCAACTCGAGTTTTTTTTTAAATAAGCAAATCCCACTCAGTGAATCCCTCTCGCCCAGAGAAATAATGTGTGAGGCTAAGAACCAAAGTGTGCAAAAGGGTATGCTTTAAAGCAATTTGTAGTGCGTTCAGTTTGGTGGGGTAATTTCAATTACAAACAAGGAAACTAAATGAATTCAAAACATTGCTCAGCCACTGCCGTCAGAATAAGTTGGCCTGTATTACAAATTCACCTTCCCCCCCCCCTTGGAGATTTCATCATGATTCTGGGTAACAATCCTATTCAAGAATCCATTCGGTTTTTTTCTTGCGGTGAACAGAGCATCCCCCAGTGGCAGTAGGGGTCACATGAACACATTCTATACAAGGTGTACAAATCTGAATTGATTCTTTATGTGTACAATTCGATGCATGTGCCTTGAGCATCATCTTAATCGACAGACTGAAGCATCACCACAACTGAATGTTGAATACTTCTCAGGAACACCTTGAGCTAATCATGCTAAAGTTTTAGGTTATAAAAAAAATTCGAATGATTAGTTATTCACATCATCATTCATGCTAATTGCATCTCACAATTGCTGAGGACCACCCAAAAGCTTGAGTACTGCCAGGTGATCAGCCGGCACCAACAATTGCTATGCAGTTTTCTATATATTAAGATGTTTTCAGCCAATTAGTGAGTGTTCATACATGTGGGAGGAAACTGGAGCACACAAGAGAACCCATGCTGATATAATAGACAGAACACAATGTGGCAGACAACCGTACATTTCAGCTAACCCAAGCATTAAAAAAAAACACCCACATCTTTTACTGGCCTTCAGCTCTTGTTGTCATTGAAGAGAAGCTAGGCTGCAGCGTCGACGCCGCCAAGTATTCAACAAAAGATGTTCTCGCCAGCGTTTGCAAATCTGCTAGTTTTAACTGCTCGTTCTTGATAAATGCACTTTTTTTGTTTGTCGAACGCAGACAGGCACACAAAGAGAAGGTGTGAAAAATAGAAAAGTAAATGAGCAGACGCATCCCAGCAACGCGTCAAGAATGAAAGAGAAAACGGAATAACAATAACAAAACAAACCGTGGCACAAGATGTCCTTCAACGTGAAAACAACAACCGGCAGCATCTCGCGGCGTCTGCTCAGGTTTGTTTTCTCCCAAAACAACCGCCGCCCGCCCCACGAACTGTTGTCAAATTGGCTCGTCAGTGTTTTAGCCCAGGATTTACAGAACACACCTCTGCGATGCTTTTTTACTCGTGTTGAAATCGTAATTTTAATTTTTAAAAAATGTTGCCATTTCATCCACGTATCAGCCGATTGCTTTTGCAAAACATGATCATCCACGACGGTCTACGCTTGCATAGTTTATGAGCTTCGTAACGTCACACGATAGCAAAACAAAAAATGTCACGCGATTGAAAAAAAAGGTGAATTCGACCAACATTATTTGCCCTATAGGCAAAACGACCCTCAGCATATTTATTGATTTGCATATGTAATGTAGTTTTAAGGCAAAAAGGGTTAAATTAGGGCTGTTTGAAACCCCACCTTGAATGTGTAATCAAATCATAGTTCATTACACAACCCACGCCTCATCAATTTAACAGCTTTCGCAACAGGAAGACATAGTAAGAGGGTATAAAAACCCATGGTTTCTGCGTGAGGTTGCAGAAAAGACAGCCGGGGGAAAAGTAAAAATAATAATAGAGTAGGCTGCAAAGTGTGAGACAGCCAACAATGACACGTCGACACAATGGGCACGGCATCTCCAGAAGCACTGTTCCTCTAGGCTGCTTGCTCCTCAAGCCCATCCGCTACCCCCTTAATGAAATCCCCTCCCCACCTCCCTCTTTGCAAGCTGCGGCTGTCAGTCGTTTATTAGACGTCCAGCTGCAAGCCCATCATTTGTTACTCGTGTGACATCGAGGGTCGTCTTCGCGCCCAGAGAGCGGGCGCAAACAACAAAAAAACGCTCGCACTCAAAAAAAAACACAACCACCCATCCCATCGTGACGTCCACTGTGACATAGGCCACTGAGTGTCACCAGCATGCCCGGACATGTTCCATTATGAAGACGAAATATTAAAGTGCAAAAAAACAGATGCTAATACGTGGTTAAGATTTATAGTACACAAAGTCAAAGTGGTCTCTAGCTCGGTTGAGAATGGGATGGCACCCATCTCGTGTTTACACGCCCTGGAAACATGAATTTCCACCACTGGCTAGTAGTGGAAATTCCACATTCCTATGGTGGGGGATGAGTTTTTTTCCATTGGACAACCACTGTTGACTACGACCGATGACTGGAATATGCAAACCACACGGTGCGCCGCTGCTCCACCCAGCTAGTGTTCTATAAGCTGCTCCACCCAGCTAGTGTTCTATAAGAGTAAATAACATGTTCAACCTTTACCAACCCACACTGACAAGTGTGAAGTCTAATCAAACAACCCTCATGATCTACATGGCTTGGGGGAGGGACTTCATCCAGAAGTAGATTAACCAAGGGGTTGGCATTTTTTATTTTAATGTGTTAAAATAGTTATGAATTGAGTGTACTTGTCTGCTTCCATATCACGCTTGAAAACAATAGCCAATTTCTGTGCGCTATCATAATCACATTATTTCACTGAAGAATATTTTGCCAATTTGTATGTTTTGTAAATGTAACTTGTCGACTCAACATACACCTATAGCATATTCACACCGTGAACCACAGCACACAATCGGGCAGAGAAAATGCCCAGACAAGCCTGGGCATGTCACCGAGGGTAAAGGGCAAAGTATAAAAATAAAACATTTTCAATTGCCAGCTCGGCTGCCTCGGTGTTAATGGTGAGCACACTGGACTTGCCAGTTCGACCTCCCCGTCTCTGTCCACCCAGCAGTATAATTTGGTTCACTACAGCAAGTGAAGATTGCAGAAACGTTGTCTATCGCTAAATTATTTAAAGTCTCATGCACCGGATATTGACTGTTTATTTTCGTTGTGTTCCACAGAGGTTTAAATTTAAAATGAAACGTAGAAATTGAAATAGAATGGTAGGTCTGGAAAACATTTACATGACACGTACATTGTATCACACAAACTAATAGTTATCTTGAGAAAATATTACGGCTAGAAATACGAATCATTCATTCTACAGCAATAAATAGAATCATCCACACCATATTCTAATACTCACATATGAATACATACGTTTTAATTAAGAGCAAGTACAAAATGAGGATGTTGCATTTAGTGCACGTTGTACCCTTCAAGACAATAGAAGGCTCCAATCAGGGGACAAGACAAATGCACTGCAGAATAAAACACAGCAGTCAATTAACACGTTGAAATCCGGATTACGTGTGAAACCAATTTTAGCCAGAAGGGCCTGAGGGAATCCAGAGATTGATGTTGTGAACTGCCAGAAACTTTTTCCTCAAAGGGCGGAGGCTGGCTCCGCCGAGCTTAGGCGGACAGGGCAATTCCAGATGGCCCAGCCACACAAAAGCAAAATTAATCACCAAGAGCCAGCCCCGCTAAAGATTGCGCGAGATTCACCAAGAAAGCTGAGCACTTAAATTTTTAATTCAAGAAGCTTTTGTGCCGACGGCGGGCCAGGGATTTCAGGTGTACGGACGGCGTAGATCCTCCGCGTAGCCGTATCGATCGCCCCCACGCATCGTGCACCCGCTGCGCCCGCCATCGCGCAACGGCGGCATCAGGCGCCGTCACCTCTCGTCCCATTAGGATGCAGCGCTGCGACTAGGTGCAAGGGACGGCGTGTCTCGTTCAGGAATAATTCCCGCACGGGGCCACCTGGCTCAAGCGTAGCAAATTCTGTTATTTGTCTTGTGCTCCGGCCATTTATTACAGTGTGTTTCCGTGAAACCTGGCTTACGAAATTAATCAGTCTTTCGGGAAAGGCTACATGAAAGGAGTCCTGGTTTTCGCACCTGATGATGATTGCTTGTGTTGCAGTCGAAACGTCGTGAGAATTTTATTGTTTTATATTTTTATTACTTTATTGTTTCCCTTCTACGTGACTTTACCGAAAGAACCAAGAATATAAATACACTCCCGTTTATTAGGGTATTTATTAGGGCAAGTAAAACTGCCTTTTTTTAAACTTGGCTGATTTTGATATTTCAAGTTAAACCCATTTTTGTGAGAGAAAAAGAGTTATGCGTATGTTTGTTTGAATGGGAGGTACAACATTGCTTTCTTAGGGCGGTGGATTAAAGATGAAATGCTTTTCCTGAGATTAATGGATTTGCCTCCCCACACATGCCCCACACGTAGGCATGCATAGAGGGACCACAGCTTGAACAACAGTCAAAGCCCTTTAAGCCATTTGTCTGTCTGGCACAGCACGCAGCTATGCCAAGCCATAGAAACTCCTGCATGCTCAAGCCTGAGCTATTCAACTGTCACCATCAAGCAGATATGAATTAGGTAATTAAATTCACTTTCCGAGGTAGAAATAATGGGCTCTCTTTGTTGACGCCATCCAAAGACATTGTCACAGGAAACACACTATGTGTTGAGCTTAAAATGACCATGTAAAACAAATCCCTATGCTGCTGTGAAACACCTTATTAAATTGAAGGCAAGCATGAATTGAATACCATTTCAAAGAGCCAGTCATGTGTGAAGATATGTATAAAGAAAACTCTTCATCTAAGTCGCACTTTGTAATGTGAAAATTCATCCCGAATCTATAATTATATACAATTACACGCTCAGCGTACATTACACACTTACTGGAGATAAGAGGTTCATTACAAACTGTGGCCCTGAAAACCACAGCAAAAAGAAGATGCCCGATTTTTTCCTTCGCTCGTCGTAACAGAAACATCTAATTAAAAATGGTTAACATGAAAATAATGAAACCCCACAATAACTCAGACGAGGACTTTCAACCTCTTACAAAGGTCATATTTTGAACTACGGAAATGAACAATGCGCTAAAAAGTACAACACATGCCAAATTCAAAGTCCAAGCAACTAAAATAAAAAATACTCTCGATTTTAACTTTAAAATTAATAAATAAAAAACCCTATGTCAAACGAACACTAATATGCCAAATATATATGATGATGATCTCATAGTAACTACAGAATTACTGAATATATCTAATTTGTACAATTGTTCTACTTTAATAATGGGACTATAATAATGTGGCTCAAGTGGAGGTCAAATAGTTTAAAAGACTTAATTGTTACTGTGGTCTGTTACGTCAATTGAGGGTTTAAGTCAACTTACCAATAAATAACAGGACCTGGCTACTTTAAAATAAACACCCACTTTACTTCTCTGGCCTCTCTCGATGCTCCATAAAAAACTAGTCCATTGCCTGAAACATCTCAGATGATTAAAAACAAATCGTATTAAGGCCACCATGTCATTGACAAATGTGTGGAGTTGTTTTTTTTTATTTGCGCCACCACCAACGCAATATCACAAAATAATGTGTTTAAAATAAACAAACGGCAATATGTACACATTGAAAATGTGAAACAGGAATGCATGCGAATATATCGCAGCAAAGGGCATTTCAACAAGGAGGAAACATCATTCAGACTTGCAGCTTTGGCTGCCATTTTAAAGGTAAACATTGTTACCGGCAATAAATTACGAGTCAAGCAAAGGCAATGCCACAAGTGTAGGTGGGGGAAAAAGGAGAAAAAAAAGCCACAACGTGTACATTTATAAGGCCTTGGGCAAAGCATGGCATAGAAAAGTGCAACTGTGGGATAGGCAAAGGCAAGCAGAGGCCTGTTCCCCCGAGGCCAACGTCCAACACAAACACAGCCTTCTGCCCTTCCCACCCGGCCGATTTGTGGCTTTTCTATGGGCACTCCACGCAGGACGGTGTCAAGGAAGCAAGTGACAGGCATATCTAATGCACACACTGCGTAATGGGCTCGAGCGTGGCACAATTACTGCGCACGTCTCGTCAGGAAAACACGTCCCCAGCCCAGCTGTCAATGGGGATTTTTGGCGATTGACGGCCATTAATAAAAAAAATGTTTGTTTATATCGTGTAGGCATACGGTGCTCACCGTGTAATGCAAAAGTATGGTTAAAGGCAATTATGGAAAATAAAATAATTAATGCCCGTGTCACAAATCAAGATGTGGCACAGACCACTTTAAAAATGGAATTTCCAAAACATGCCAGAACACTTATTTTTGCAATGAAAACAAATGTCCCAATTATGCTGCTTTCTGGAAAAAAATAACATGTCTCTTAAGCTCATAATGAAATTTTAAAAAATATTGTCGGCAATGTGTCCTGCATATAATGATTCGTTGTTATACATTAATTAAAGGACTACATATTTTATATGTTTCTGTAACACTATTTTTCAAAAGTATTTTAGCATTCAAATTATTACTTTTATTACACTTGTTTACAATGAACCTCATGACTCATTTTCAGGAGGGTCATGCCAAATTTTCACAGTCAGGGTATGATGATTGCAAAGGATGTTCCAATTGAGTAATTTGTGGGTAATTTTTCAAATTTGGACCATGACTGGCACACAATGGCCCACTCTTGCGGATGACGTCACATGATTATTAATGTTCACTATGGTTACTATACCTGCCGTAATAACCAGGGCAGCAGGGGGATTTGAACCGTGAACCTTTGCAATGTAAATGATAAATATATGCATCAAAGATCGAGGTGTCACCATGGCCAGAACTGTTGATGCCACCTATGCACACCCTACCAAATGTCGAAAATTGTACAGCTATATTTATACATTTGTAGTGACATCAAGGACGTCACTGTATGGTGCCGGCCCAGAAGGGCCGTGCCGTTCGATGTTCCTACATCGTGGACAGCACCGTGTGGGTGGCTGTGTGTAACACCAGCCCTAGCGTGGACAGCACCGTGTGGGTGGCTGTGTGTAGCACCAGCCCTAGCGTGGACAGCACCGTGTGGGTGGCTGTGTGTAACACCAGCCCTAGCGTGGACAGCACCGTGTGGGTGGCTGTGTGTAGCACCAGCCCTAGCGTGGACAGCACCGTGTGGGTGGCTGTGTGTAGCACCAGCCCTAGCGTGGACAGCACCGTGTGGGTGGCTGTGTGTAGCACCAGCCCTAGCGTGGACAGCACCGTGTGGGTGGCTGTGTGTAACACCAGACCTAGCGTGGACAGCACCGTGTGGGTGGCTGTGTGTAGTACCAGCCCTAGCGTGGACAGCACCGTGTGGGTGGCTGTGTGTAGCACCAGCCCTAGCGGGTCTTGGCGAGCACTGGGATAGTGCGGGCACCACGCACAGCGTGTAGTGGGGGCTCCCACGAGGGGGAATGGGTGAACGTCAGCCCAGGGGCAGGATTGCCCCGGGCCATGGAACTCTGGTTGACCCCGTAGACACGTGATCCGTAGAGTCCACACACGGGGCCCCAGGTGGGGGGGGGCAGCGGGTGATAACGTGTCCGGGGAGAGCTCTTGAGAAGGATCGAGAGAGAACGAGAATGCTCGAGAAGGTGGGCGGGGCCGAGGGCGGAGTGGCCTCGACCGTCGGGGGATATAAGGCGGGTCCCTGAGAGGGACCAGGGTCACTGCATTCAACAAGCAGGAAGCTCAATATCTGGAAGCGGGAAGCTCTACGTCTCAAGCTGAAGCTCTTCATCCTACGAGGCAACCACGTGGTCGGAGACCCGAGTGAGGGTCCGACCCTTCGTAGCAGTAACTCCCCTGTATAGTGTAGTTAACTGGGTGGCCACCACCCTAAGCTGTAGCTGGTAAAGGGGCAGTTACCCATTTGTGTTACGGTGTTACAATAAATGTGTTTGCCTCTAAAAGGAACAACGTCTGCGACTCAGTTGGACTCACTACACATTTACTCCATTAAATATTAACCAGAGTATTTCACTTACCAAAATAGCAATAACATGTACTATCAGAGCTATATTCCACAAACATGGAATGTCACATATCAACAAAAAATTAGCCATATTCATTGAATCTGTGCTGCATCCAGATTTTACCAAAAGCGTAGACACATGAGCAGCTTTTCATATTACGTCCTCCGAAAGTGACTTTGACCCAATTATTTCTATAGGACATTGGATTTTGGCTGTGGCCAAGTTTAGATTGCAGTGACGCATGCAGGGCAGTGAGGCTTGAAAGGCAGATCAGTACAGTGGTCCCATTCTCCCAATAACCCTGCTCCCTTGTCCACGTGTACTGCATATTCCTGAATTGTGTTCTGAGAATGGCTGCACCTTCATTAATGCACAAGTTGCACCCCATAGGAATCTCAGTCCTGCAAACAATGCACTGTATTGTTTGTTTCCCGTTTAATTTTTTTTATATATGAGCATCTGATTTTTTTCCCCCCAACTACATTTTCTAATTATTTCCAATAGATGGTGGCTCTGTGCGTAAAGAATCAAGCGTGTGAAACAACACATAAGCACTGCCTAATGTCATATACACACAGACATATAGCCAAAAGTAAATTATAATGTGTTCACCTATTTATGTCCATTCATCTACAATTATACCGACAATTTTGCCAGCCCAGTTTATAATAAATAAATGCTAATGAAAAAAATATCCCCCAAAGGGCCATGTGACCAAAGGGATGGGTAAAAAAACCACTTTTCTTTTATGTAAAGTGACAGATATGGGACAGAGGCATATTGTCTGCTTATTTATTTTGTCAATTATACTCCGCGAAGCAGATAATACTGTAGAGAAAATAATGACCCATTAGATTATAATAGCCCAGTATTTAAAGATGTACAGGCACATCCGCCTGCCTTTTTAAATGCACATCAGCTTTTGTAAATACAGAGCTCATTTTGTTTCAGACATCGTGTAGTGTCTTACGAACCAGACTGTGGCTCGCATACAGCACAGCAGATGCAGGTTTTTGCCCATGCTGGTGCATTCTCAGAATGTTGCTCAAATCCAAAAATTTGCTCTAAATGCTTCCAGATTTTAAAATGGAATCAGTGAAAACATTCTGATGGGGTATACATGGGTGGAACATGTTCTGTTCAAGAGGTTATGTGTGACTGAGGTCCATATGTATTCATACACATTTAAAAAAAAAGTCTAAATATTATAAAGTAAAGAAAGCATCCACTGTGATTCATACACAGTGCTATCTAACATTCTCAGAAATCTTTTGACCTCCACCGCCAAATTGGTACTGTTTGTGGGACAATCTGAAAGGTTTTGAGATTGGGTCAATAAGGCACTTGCATGTCTCAACAAAACTGCCATCTTTAGTTACAAAACTGCCATATTCATATACAGTACAGAATTATGGGTGTAATGATGCATCTATACGTCACTTCATGTTCATTAACCTCAGGAAAAATGCATCAAATACTTTTGTGCAAGAAACGACGTTATTCAATCTGTATCGGTCAATTGCAATGGGTATGTAAACCATGTAACCACTTGAAATGCAACTATTGACCACAATGTTTATATAAAATACATTATTGAATCAAACTGTGACCCTGGATTACAGCAACTCATAAAATCCCCAGGGGCATAAGGGGGTGCGCGAATCATGGTACAGCTCTGTTTGTTAATCCATTGATAAACGAGGATCTCCCCGAAACATGTGGGTTACGTGGAACATACATCACCATACTTCTATACATGTACATTATCCACGTGTTGTTATTTTTGTGTGTGTTTTGTACAGTGTATTGAGAAGCAGCTGCATTTGGATGCTATGTAAATTTTCATTTATATTGCAGTGTATTAGTCTTGAGACAAAGGATGATGTTAGTTTGAATTGATGGGCAGGTCCTAACTGAGCCAGTGTGAATTGCAACGTTTTATTTTTCCTGTTTGCTGGTGGTTGTTCGCCACTACATAAAAAAATACCCAAATAAGGAAGTCAAAACCAAATTGTAAAAAGAGAAGAGCTGGGGTTTTTTTAACAAACATTTATGTAATTATAAACACCTCTTATTATCTCACCCTGTTCCGAAGTTATCATGCACTCATTTGGGGTTCATTGAGAGTTCGCATTGCATGCAAAAACACGGATCACCGAGTGCAACAAGGAGATGTGCCTTGCTACACTGGTCAGGCCTCCCTAGTTAATCTTTCTCCACTTTAAGAGATTTTTCTTAAATGGCTGAAAGGAAAATGACAATAGGAAAAAAAAATTACGACTCAATTAAACATCTGTGGAGCAAAAAAAAAATCGTGATGAATTCCAGTATCGCACGAGTTGTTTGTGGACCTAACCAAAAACAAAGCACATGATGCAATATTATTTTACAAGAACGATGCCTAATTGTTTATGGGTATAATTACACTCTGGAATGCTGGAACCCATTACTGTGGGTTTCTTTTTCACAAGAACCCTTTATACATTAACTAGGCATACAGGGAGCGACATAGTGTTCCTGTCATTACCACTGTTTTGGAAAGAGCATCCGTGGGAGATATGGGAGAGGGTCTCATGTCAATGCATGTCAAATTAATTCACCGACGCCAATGCGTCCTTAGCTCAGGGGATGCTATGGGGGAAATAAAAGAGTTAAGGTTGCCAAGGAGATGGGGGTGAATGCAGTACCAAACTGGTCACCAAGTACAGCCCATAATGAAAACAATCTGCTTGGGAGTCAAACTATGAACCCAACCCACTTATCCCCTCCTCCCCTGTCACGTCCAAGTCTGTGAGATTCTGAATAAAACATTTCCATCCGTGAACATTTTCATTAGACACCGATCCTCTTTCTGCCTAATAAGCTAAATAAAGTACCTTCCGTCCAGTGTCGGTGCAAACAAGTTGGTAGTCTGTCATCCTATTGGCCTTCCAGATTTATGTAAACGGGCAACCTTTGTTTAAACACAAAAACTCTGGACCAGCTTATCCCTCTTGGGGATCATCAGCAGAGCCAGACAAGATTCAAAACATTCCATCGGTTTACCAGATGTTATTGATAATTGCTCTCTCTCTATATCATGAGCTGTCAGTGCAAAAGTCACCATTGTATAAAACCTCACCAACGGTTGACTGCTGATAAGCCTAATAAGGGCAAAACCAGTCCAGAGTTTGCACATTAAAGCAAATGCTGCAGGTTGACATACGTCTGGAAGGCCAGAAGGCTGATTTAAAAAATATTATTTTATTGTATGTCAGAGATATGGAATAAAATGTGATGTATTTAATTAGGCAGAATACTCTAGTGCGGTGCTCGGGGTGGTCCTTTGTGTCTCTTGTGGGTCACTGTGGATAGACTTCCTTTTACTATAGCCCTACCTTCCGTAAACCCCTCCCCAAGGCTGCTTCCCCTGTCCTTGTCCACAGCATATCCCTCCCCCATTTAATTACCGAACTGTCTGCAGGAAACACGCACGCCACTTAGCGCCCAACAGCGGTCAGTATCAACAGCAGCAGCAATTTAATAAACAAAAAAAATATGTTTGGGGAATCCCCGCATGACCAATGCAGCAATCTTACTTAAAATTAATGGAATAATATATTTTATAATTGTCTGGGAGACACGAAGTCTGACGAATGATGCAGGATTTGCGAGCATTATTTAAAATTCAGGCCGTGGCATAAATTACGGTACCACTGACATAAATACTAGACGCCTGTCTTGACAGCCTAGGTCATGCCCCCTAAATTCCTAGACACAGGCACAAGCTCTGAGCCCTTTTCACCAGGCTCCAAAACAACTGTTAAGTGCCTAAGTCGAAACATTCTCTGTAGCATAGCCTCAAGGGTTTTTAAAGCTGACCAGCTGCAGGAAAAACAAAGACCCCCGCTACCCATGGCTAATAGCAGCAATCATGAGTTGCTTTGCAATTAGAGCTACAAATGAAAAGGGGGTACACGCCCCCCCCTCATTTTGCCAGAACTCAAGATCGAAATGCAGAACAAATGTCACGATTATACGACATCAATACAAGACCACGCACACAAAGTCCCGCCACAAAGGCATTTCATCACAGATCATTGCAGGCAGCTGGGGATGGCAGGGAAGAAAAAAGGGCCCCATTCACATCAGATTGCCGAGCTCCCTAGGTATTGGCAATGACAGAATCAAACTTAATCCAGCTGAGACCATGTCAGGCAGAGCTTTCTGTCAGCCATAGATCCGGGGGGGGTGGGGGGGGCAAGCTCTGGGAGTCAGTGTTCTCCCAGAAATAATAATGTGTGAAATAGCGCGCACTTAGTTTAGGGTTACAAATGGTTCTCTCGAGTCGGCACCCCTTCCTCCCCACTGCTCCCGCTTTACGCCGAGCCCAATCCCTAGAGATCTTAGCGTGTGATATTGCACCGAGAGGGCCCAAGGGTAAGGGCCAAGACATCAGAAGGGGGGCAGACACAGACCCACCAAGAGAAAGTGCTTTCACGGCAAGTGCATTTGATAACACGAGGACAATGTCCCATTATTGCATGCTCATCTCATTGTTCGAAGGTGGAGGGGTAAAAAATGCCTGCCTTCCGCAAAACAAAACACAATGCAATGTAATGAGTCTGGCTGCAGAACAAGGTTTTTATTTATTTTGTAAAAAAAACATAAATAGACTATATTCAGTTCATGTATCAGTGTTTTTCAGCGAGCAAAAAATTAAGGGAATTAAAAAACACACAAGATGGGTCCCGGAACTGAGAGTGAAGAGAGGTAACTGTTCGTAATCATTGCAACCTTGGCCTCTTTAATGGTACAACGTTGCTTATAAAAGCAACAAAAATCCCTACGGCGAGCAATTATTTGTCATGCGTTCATTTTTACAAAAGTCAAGCAACAAGCCTTATTAGGTAACTGTATTATTTACACTATTAAAAACATCTCTTTACCAAAATTGCCTTTAAAAAGAACTATTATTAATGAAATGCCATCCTTTATTTTCATGTTGGCCTTAATCTAAGTTGTCTTGTGGTTGTTGTTGTTGTTTGACTTGCATCCCACTGGGATTTTTGCACACAGCGTTGGTGTACGGTGATTTTTCAGGAATATTTTGCTGTTTTTTCCTGGATTTTCTGTTTGCACAGTCACATAGTCACTTTAAGATGTTTTTCTTGTTCGTGTTTTTGTTTTTTGTTTGTTGCGGTTGCACCCGATTCAAGAGCCGAATGGCTCACAGGGCTATACCAAATAAATGAAAAACTGAAACTGAAACATTGGTGGGACACTTCTTGTGCATATATTAATCAGGGAAAGAATTAATTTAATGAGAAGCATGCTTCGCATATTAAAAATAGGCTCGATGTGAAAAGTAAATGAGCATTTTTGTTTAACTGCTGGTTCAATGTCCTGTCACACTATAGCAAACACATTAGAGGAAATAAAATTACAAAAATATGGGAAAGCAGACCCCTTTCTTTCCCACACAGTTTTTTTGGAAGATGAACAAGTAGTGTGTGCAAGGCTAGTCAAACAACCGCCACTCTGTTTCCGCAAAAATACTGGCAAATAGATTGCACATGTCAGCGCACTGGAGCCGTGAGTGTAACAGGAAATTTAAACGGGAACATAACACACGAAACGCTGCTTTTTCACTCCGCTGCACTTTGGGAGGACACAAAGCCTGTAACGAGCACGAAGCCCGCACGACCCTAGGCTGCCGGAGTTTTACGAGTGTCCTCTGAAGTTTACGCACGTTCCAGGCGAAAAAATATTCAGAGATTTTTGTTTTGAGCGAACCGGTTAATGTACGAAACAATATTTCAAAGTCTGCGCGCGGAACAGGAGTCACATAATACTGCTCTGGCGGTGTCCTGGTTTTACTTTTACGATGTCAGGAATTTGCCATGAAAATAGAGCGGCCTTCCCCTAAAGCTGGTCATGCTTTTAGATTAGTCACATAACTGTTTGGGGTAAGGAGTTGGGGTTAGGGCTGAAAGCAAGTAACCCCCTCATTGTGCTATGGAACCTTCCCAACAAACGCCTGCCCTCCGTTCCAACAAAATAGGCCACTCAACTATTAGCTTTTTGCACCACAAATGCAGTCTTATTATTGTTCAATATGATGATGATGATAATGATGATGTTAATAGACTCCTGTCAATGCCACCACTGCCTTTCCTTCGAGCACTGTTACCCTTGCAACCAAGTCATACAAATTCCTTTATACATTTTAAAGTAACATCTGCCAATGTATGTGTGTTCCGGGTAAATACCACGTGTTGTTCAGAATGATGACTCCATCAACGTGCTAAAAAAAGCTCTCAGCACTTGGAGCAAACCGATGGACTTCGTGCTGAGCAATACGTGGTTACAAAACGAAAACACAACCATGAAAACCTATGGAATCACATTGAAAGTTTCCTTTACAAAATAACACAAGCTCAAGCTATCAAAGCCTTGCCAGTACTTGTTCTGAACAGCAAAGACTATGATTCCCCAGAAGGGACAGTACCATATCAACCTCGTAAGATTATTTTCCATTGCTGTGCTGAACCACGTGATGGCATGCCACACAATGCTCTAAACCAGTAACATTACAATTGTGTTCATTTACTGCATTATTAAGAGGAAGAATCAGTTTACAATGTTTGGCTCCAAGTTTTATTTTTATTATTTAAAGTTTTTTAATTAAATACGGCAGATATGTCAGTCTCATGAACAACTTATCTTTCATAAAACAATGTTTTTCTTTACAACATGCCCCACGTGATTCAGAACGCTGAGATTGTCAGCAACAATTGGAGAGGAAATAAGTCCCTAATTATGCACATTTCAAAATACATTCATGAACGTTACCGTTCAACAGCTCGAAGCCTGCACGGCGCGTTAAGAAAATTGTTACAAAAGGTTTTCCGGTTGTAACAAAAGGCAATTTAATGCAACTTACTTCGGGTCCCTTGGAGTTGTAATTAACAGTCTCTGGGTGGGATTCCCTGCACCGACTGCAGCAGCTGCATCTTCACAATGTGCCACACGTCTCCGCCACCACAAGTGGCATTTGCATGCAAAGAAGGGGGGCCACTTGGTGGCGTGAATATTTCCTGTGACACTGAGGACCCCTACATTCCTCGCTCGATTAGCGGGACACAAGGCGATTAAAAAAAATGGCTGAATCTCTCGGTTTTTGGCCTAGTTTTTTTTCTGAAAGGATCGAGTCTCATAAGGATCCAACTGAAAGGCCTTAACAATGCGCAAATGCAAAGTGAGTAGCTACTAAGAGCTGTTCCACGCTGATTTTATGTTGGTGCAATTTGTATGCAATCCCTTGGAATAAAAAAAAAGGTTCGGCACTTTCAATTTAAATATTAAGTTTTCCGTTTCAATTTTCTCTACAAATACATTTGAGGGCCAAAGGAATCCGTTTAATAATGTGGCGATGAATCGACTTAATGATACATTTTAATATTTTTTTCTTTTACGATAGAGTAACATGTCTCTTCAAACCGATTCATGAGATTTTGATGGCTTGTCGGTGTCAGTGTTTGACGTCACGCAGCCGCCCATGCGATACTATCATATAGCAGCAGTGAGCTCACGTATGCTTCCTCTGGCTGCCTCTATTTCTGGGGTTGGTGTTGGAGGTTTCTTTAACTAAGGACAAAAGACAAAGACCTACTCTATAGCCTTAACATAATGTTGGGGCAGGTGCCATTATAGGGCACCTTATGAAGTCCGACATTGCACGAGGTGTGGTGACGTCACCACTACTTAGTGGTGAAAACCACGGTAGCAAGATGTTAACTACCTCGCCTGCTATACAGGATGTCGTGGGTTCGATCCCGACCCCTGTATATTTGGAGTTTGCATATTCACCCCGTGGTCGTGTGGATTTTTCTCTGGGTCCTCCAGTTTTTGCCTTCGCATTCAGAAACATGAGTCTACAGTATTTGACTGCTATACGTTTCCACATAAGCCACTTCGTTGGGTTATCATTTGTGGCCAGGTCCCTTCTGAAAAACAGATAAATAGCTCAATGGGCCGAACCTGGAAAAAAATATGAGTTGGTTTTTAGGGTGGCTAGCACCACGCCCAGCTGCATTTGGCTCCCTAATGGCGATGTTTACACATCGCACCAGGTACTCATTTGAGGCTGAGTTGTTTTAGGGGAGGCCTAGGATCAGTTCAGAGAGTCACCACTGGTATTGGCCGTGAACGAGAATCGAACTCATGCCGTCGGGTTCGTAGTGCAGCACGCTATCCGCTACACTACCGCTCCCCATCAACAAAGAACATGCAAGCACAGCTGCCACGCAGCGTAGCTCATTCCACGCACAACATGCAGAAGTCCGTTGCTCAGCAAGCACGACCGGCACCGTCACAGACAAACAGGTGCTGGCTGTGCATGAGTGAAGCATGCACAGCTATTGCAGCGCACAAGTGTTTGTTGTCAATGGATTTCTTTCATACACTTAAAAAAACGGAGGTCTGCTGCCCCAGCAAAAAAAAAAATCACATACCACTGCCATGCACAAGGCTGCTTTGGCTTCACAAACAGTTAAATGTTTCATGTGAAGTGCAAAAATAATTACACATTGTGCAAGCTATGACCTGGCGGAAAAGTATCTGTGTCATTACCGCCCTCCTCTCCCCTCGCCCTCAATCCCAGAGAGCAGAATTGCTGAGGTAGCCATATGCAGGGAATCATATCCAATGGGTACATCCTGGCTTAGGGCAAATACTTTCCCCAGAACCAATGTAGTTGTCATTCAGCACCAGGTAACCGTCAGCTCTATCAGCAATCAAGTGGGTCATACATTGTAACTTTGGTAATCTATAAGCGATTGTATACCATATACACAGTAATATAAATTAACTCCTGTCTATAAAAAAAAAAACATGTTAATGTAAAAAAATCAATTCAATCCATTTCTGGATGAAGGACTTCCCATGCTGTGTCAGTCATAGGGGTTGTTCGACTATACTTCACCCTGCTCCCCAGTGCGGGTTGGTAAAATAATGGTGCATAGAACACGTGTTCAAATACAGCATCACTTACAACTGATGGCGAGTCCTGGCCAGAAATCAAACTCAGGTGCAATGTTCAAAGTCACTGCACCGCCACACTCCTCAAAACACACGTACAATATATTAAAAAGCAGAAATTCTGCAAAAAGCAGAAATTCTGCATTTTTCACTTTGATTTGCATCTGAATAAAACAAAGACAAGTTGGTGTAATTTAGCAATGCCTTCTAAAAAAAACTGTTGAGAGTGGTAGGCAGCCGAGCAGCTGCAGAACCCATGCCCTTTTCCAATGGCAGCAATGCCGTTCATCAGCCCCCAACTCAATATCGATGGAGAGAACACTGCGTGCCGGCCATTTCTCCCGTAAATCTGTCCCCTACCGTTAAAGCCGTGCAGAGCAGCTGCCTCGGGGAGGAGGAGAGAGGGTGGAGAAAAAACCCACGACAATTTAAAATCCAGCAGGAAAACAAGTTGGCTATTGATAAGCAAGCAAAGGGAGAGAGAGAGAAATGGTGAAGGCCTCAGAGTGCCTTTGCCACACTTGTAGAGATCATGGGGGGCTGCTCAGCCACTTGGGCTGGGAGGTACAGCCTTCAAAGCGTTTTTCATTCGCTTGCACGAAAGACATAAAAGAGCTATTATACCACAAATCACTACCTTTAGCCATGCACGCTTCAGAAAACCACCGCTCAAGCCAAAACTGGCTACGTTTGATTACTGTGCAAAGCTCTGAAAGCAAAATATCAGGAAAAAACTTTTTTTTGCAAAGGCCAATATGCACCTTACAAGCAAAAGAAAAAACTATTATTACATTCAAGTAGATTGTTAATGTTTCACAGCATTTAACATAAGCAACTTGTGTAATATGTTTATGTCCACTTGATTTAAATGCGTAGCAAATGTTTTTTTGTAAACTGTATTATTTGAAGCACATTTTAATACAGTTTTATACTACGACATTTTATAACATACTTTGGATACAAAATATCCAGTAAACAATCAGTCTTTTTTGGGGCCATTTCATTGTGCAAAGTTTCACGCACGTTATAAAGAGGTTTGAGGCCATTTTCCATTACTCCTCAGCTGAGAATGGCTTCAACACATGAAACGTCACACACCATGGCTAGAGATGAGGCGAGCAGAGCTGCACAATGTTTATCTGGTACAAACATCCACAGAATTAAATCAAAACACCCCACAAAGCATTTATAATCCTTGGTGACTCATGCATAGCACAAACATTCATAAACTGGAATGCCACCACGAACCAAAGCTCTTTCCGTGTTGGCCATTAATACCTCTACGACTACTCATCAGCATAAAATAATGAGTTAAATTAAGCACGGAAATTAAACACTGTAAGGTTGACGATATTGTTACCGGAGTCAAATGATGTATCGATTCATACAGATTATTAGGCTCATAATACACGCATCAAATCGCATGTGTAACGTTCGATGTTTTTAAATTCGTATATGTTGTACGTAATGGTCTGGCGTGACCCCTGTCTTCACGAGAGGCGGTAATATTCATCACAACTTTAAAAAGGAATAAATGGAATTGTGACAATTCATTGAATCATTGTGGGGTGGAGGTGACCTGTTACACCCTTAAATGTAACCCTTGATGACTCACGCATCACAGCACAAACTTTAGTGGAGCCATGTCCATCCAGATAGCTATCTACGTTCTAGACATGAACATGACGCAGCGGTAGGGAGCGTGCTCTCCGCTTGTTGCAGAGGTTTGCCGTTCAAATGTGGCAGGCCGCCCTGGTTAAAACTGCGGGCGTATTGGACAAACAAAAAAGTATCGATTGCTTTCACAGTCGACGTAAGAGATTACCTGACAGCGTTCGAAACGAGTAGGCCATCGTGTGCTGGTGTCATGGTGCAAATGTGCCATTTTTTATTTACCCGGAAATTACTCAATTGGGTTTACATATAGTAACATCACTCCCTACTGATAGACTAAATCCATCTGTAAAAACACAGTACTTTCGTGATAGCCCTGCACTATAAGAATCACACAAATAACGAATTAGCACAATTACTTATTAACAACGCATTGAATTTTTATTATTTTATTGTTTCCCTTCTACGTGACTTTACCGAAGGAACCAAAAATATGAGCCCACTGAATGTTGATCAGCATCAGTAAACAATTTAAATTCAGTACACCGAATAAATAATGTCAAGAACAATGTTGCTAATAAAAGTTCAACGAGCAACCGCGTTGATAACACGATGTAACGCTTCCCTGAGCAAGCACTCGTGTCGCGCCCCATGGCCTGGTCTGCACGGTTAACACGACGCTGCCTCAACCCATGCTCATCGGAGCTAATGATCACCACAAGGGAATAGCGCATGAGCATTTTCCAGCACGCCTTTCCAAACGCCCGTGCCAGACACTGGACCTATCAGTGCTCAAGTGAAATCTCTTTAGCGCCGTACGGTTTACAGCCAAGCAGGGACACACTTAAAGGTCTTACACCCTCAGGGTCAAAATCCGCACTTGAGCCAAAACCACTCACCCCCACCCCTGGCATCCTCCAGCTGCATTCCTTAAACCCCCTTTGTGCCCCATGGACCCCGGGCAGCACTTGCTAACAGCTGTTTACCCCACACGCACACGTGTTTATCTCTCTTCTGTGTTTGAGGCAAGGGCACAACTGCACCATTGGCTGTCTCAACCTGGAAAAGGAAATGGGACAAGCCTGTGGTACCATACTACGACATGTAACGATGACTCACCCACCTCAGCAATTTCAATGAATTGTCACAATTCTGGGCCGCGTTTCAATTCAATTATCGATTCTTAATTGTCTCGTATTTAACACCCCGTAGGTGTGGTTTCTCCTTTTGTGCCGTCTCATTTGTACGGTTCCGTACATCCCATTAGCCTAAATGTAACATTAGTACATCATTTGCAAAAGTTTGTAATTTGCATACATCGCAAATAATCGAATCTCACACGCATAATCTCATGCACGTGTTATGACTGTCAAGAATCGATTTTAATTGAAGAATCAGTACAAGCATAAACTACTGGCATGGCACTTGCATTTGGACATATAGTGGCAAAGCATTATGAAAAAAATGACATGTCATCAGCCATTACTGGCTCATATTACTCAGCAAAATCAGCTAGTCGCCTATATTTCGGCTGATCACGGTAAGGGTGTGTGTGTGCGTTATGAGAGACATCTCAAAGTTTACCCTAATTATTGCAAGAGCTCACTGATAATAAATAACGAAGTTTCTTTTTAAGTTTGCAAAAAAAACATGTTTTTTTGCAAAACTGTACTTATTGTTGTCATAAAGCATAATCAAATTTATTGCATGCACCTACACGTATAAATAATACATCAAGGCATTTCATTAAAATTATACAAAAGTAAAATATTGACTTCAAAAGGCATCAATAAATAATGAACTGCTACAAAAAGCTTCCTGGTGTGTTGTCGAGTTGTTCCGCGCCTCATTCGGCATGATGTCTGACGTTTCACTCAACACACTAGAAGATTCTTCAGGAACTGAATTTCTGAACGTGTGGAGCGAAACGTCGGACATCATGCCAAACAACGTGCGGTAAAACCCGAATACTTAGCGGAGAGCTGTTCAGCAGCAACACAACCGCTGCTGGTTGTTTTGCCATAGACGGATCTGCACAGCAACTCCGTGTGCAGAATCGGGATGTGGTCACAGTTAGGAAAATATATTAATAACGAGACAAAAAATGAACGCAGGAGAATGAAGTGGGATGCGTAACTCAGCGTGGCAAACCAGCGGGGACAGATGATGGAACGCTTCCAAGCTCGCCTGCACGGCGTGAAGGTCGGAGAAGATAACTCCTGCAGCCCCACACCGGGCTCAACCAAGTGCCGAGCAACGCAGCGGCCTCATTGCCGCGCTGAAGCCCCGTTCACCGATAGGCAACAGAGTCCGTTTGTTAATGGCAGCACTGAGCAATGAAATGCATTGCCGTGGAGCATTATGGGTAAGCAGAACTCTGTTCTGTGTCCACATGTAAATACGCACGTTTTTGTCCATCAGCCTTTTGGGTACCCCAGACCAATATTTCCCAACAGCATTTTTTTAAGCAGCCAAACTCGGGGACCGACAAACTCGTCAGCCGAGTCAGGATATTCAGATGTTATTGCCAAGAGCACTCCATATATATGTGGTCACCAATTCAAAACATATGATGGTGTATTCTTAAGAAATAAGGCTAGCATTGTAAAGCGCCCTGGGGAAAGGGTGCGATATGAATCCTAAATAGAATCGAATACGTTGTATGCAAAGTCACAGTGATGTGTTTTCAGTTGATTCCTATCGTCGTCATGACCGCTTAATTTTGCTTTATTTTTTTTCCCTTTGTACGTCAATTATTCTGCTGGTGCCATTGTCATGAGACAAATACATTTCCATGTCCAACTCTCTCAGCTAGCAGTATATCACCCCATGTCAAATAATGACCCAGAGAGATGACCTTAGCAGAACTAATTCAGAGATCACATCAACTGACCTCTCGATCCACACAAGAAGCAAGCGATATAATGCCCTGCAAAGGCTGTTTTTTTTGGTCACATTTCAACCAGATTTTGTTTTCATTCTCATAGATGGATTAAGACATGTTAAGTGAAAAAGCCAATTTCACACAATGTGTTTTTTTTGTGTAGTTATTGACGACTGTGCTGAGACTCACTACAAATAAGAACCCAGTCTACTCCTGGGTGGCTAAAACCTGTATTTGAACCTAGGGACTCAACAGTGCTGCTGCCTCAGAACTATGACCCCTGAGGCACCTGGTCACCTCCTCTCAATGCTTTAGTTAGAAACAGAAAAAACACACATAATGCTACATTGGCAGTGGTGCACAAGCACAAATAACAAGCCAAAAAAACTCCCAACACATGAATCAATAACATTGCCCTACTAAAATAAACATATATATGAATATCACAGGTGTTCGTTTCGGGGAATGGCACTTCTTCATAGCAGAGAGATCATTTCAGTTGATCTTCAGTTGCTCGCTCAAGTGTGAGCAATACAAGTGATCCGTTCTCGAAATGTGAAGGGACGATTTATATTTAAAAGCGACTCGAGATCCACTAGCGTGTGTCGCTGACGCAGGTCACCCCGCATGTGAACCCAGCTCCATTGAAGGGGAACGTGCCCAAGTGGAGGAGGAGGAGGAAGGGAGAGATGTAAGCGGCCATTTGCACCCCGCGAGTGACTACAGCATTAATACGTACGAGAAAGAACATGTAATATTGAGCACCATCTTTGGGCACGTGAGAATACTCAGCAAATCACCTCACGGAACACCACCATTAATTAAGGTAAGATTTGTACGCCGATTTAAAAAAAGGAACAGAATGAGGTGGGGTGGGGGGGTCAGGGTGGGAGGTCCCCCCCCCCATTCAAAAATTACTTCCTAAAGGTATTTTTCAGAAATAAATGTGGACATACAGCAGTGTACACGAGTGATTTGATGAGTTGAGGATTTCGGGTCAAAGTGAAATTCAAGAGTGCAGTAATTGTTTCGTTTTTTTGTGGTTTCCCATTTCATCCGTCTCGTTTGCGTAGCATTGTTCGCCCTGTTCGCCTAAATGTAACTTTGTGTGTATGTTGCATATAATTTACAAACCTCATGCATCATTCGATACGTACATTGTGAGCGAAATAAACAAATATGCATCATTACTGACCAACTGCACGCTCAGGCTATTACCTGGAAGTAACTTAGAGGCACCATTTGCTTTAGAAAATTGAGGGGGGCTTAAACCGCATGCTGTTTAATTACATGGTTTCTGCGCCGTCTGAATAAAGAGCCCCACTAGGATCAAATCAATGGTATTTGCGCATCATTCTGGCCTGGGAGAAGTACGTACGACTCGAGTCCTCACTCGGCTCCAGCACAATGCATGGACGCTTCAACATTGAAACAAACAATACAAACGGCCTCCAATGGGAACAACATTAAAACCCTGCATCTCGCAGAGCTCCGCCAGTGCAAACATACCAAGCCGCATTAACCCCTTGCTTGTCACAAAGAGCTCTGTGTCGCGGGACTTGTAAACCCAAGGGCATGAGACCACTAGGTGCATTAGTTCGACTCCAAGGCCATACGCACGAAAAGCCGATCTCGCCAAGTCCATTTCCTACCATTTATCTTTAGGTGCAAAGGGCTCTTAACCTTTTTTTAAAGGTTATTAACTCACATACTGCTGACCAATGTGGTACATAACTGCTGTACCCAAATCAACGGTCCTTCATGAAGAAGGGTACTTGAGTTGAAGAGCATATAATTGTTTAACCACAGTTGTAATGACAGTATCATCTATGTATGCGTATTTGTAAACCTGTTCATGAATTCCCTTTATTGACCACTCATATAAAGTTTCTGATTGCAACAAAGGTAAAAAAAGCTGTCTGCCAAATTGACACTCTAATCAAGATCCGTGACATTCTAAAACCGCGAGTGCAAGAACATGTTGTGTCTTTCTGCATTGTCTATTTATAGGCTCCACAACCTGACAATGCAAGCTCAGGTTTTATGGAACTCTGGTATGCGAGTCAGCGGAGTCAAGTTCCATTCTGCTTTGAAGATGTGCGTGACTGGTGGCATTTCATATGTTTGCCATTTTATTTCCATCACCTGGCCCCCGAACGTTCCGAGGCACATAAAACGTATCAAAACACGCGCTCGGCACGATCAACCAATTGAGTCAACATCTCGAACAAGTTCAAAGGGTGTGTGACAAAATTAAGTCATTGCCTAGGCCTAAACTAAAACAATGTTTATGTCCACCAAACCCAAACATATCTCTCGAGAGAGAGAGAGAGCTTCACAAAAAAACACAACAAATCTGTTATTAGATTGCGTTGTTCCCTTTATATAACAGCCCAAGTATGTGTGCACTGTCCTGTCAGTAGCTGACTCATTCAGGTTCAGTATTTTCATTGCATTCAAACAAAACAGTGTGCACTGCATTAAAATAGTTTTTAGACAAGTATGGGGGAGCGCAATGGCATAGCGGATGATGCATTGAATAGTGCATTGGACAGTGCATTGGATAATGCACTGGCATAGCGCATTGGATAGTGCATTGGATAGTGCATTGGACAGTACATTGGATAGTGCATTGGATAGCGCATTGGATAGTGCATTGGATAGTACATTGGATAGTGCATTGGATAGTGCATTGGATAGTACATTGGATAGTGCATTGGATAGTACATTGGATAGTGCATTGGATAGTACATTGGATAGTGCATTGGATAGTGCATTGGATAGTACATTAGATAGTGCATTGGATAGTGGATTGGATAGTGCATTGGATAATGCACTGGATAATGCACTGGCATAGCGCATTGGATAGTGCATTGGATAGTGCATTGGATAGTGCATTGGATAATGCATTGGATAGTGCATTGGACAGTACATTGGATAGCACATTGGACAGTACATTGGACAGTGCATTGATCAGTACATTGGATTGTGCACTGGCATAGCACAGGGCACTGCACCATGAATTAGAGTGGTGGTTCTGATAGTGCGCGGTCCCCGGACCGCCGGTGGTCCGGGGCGGTCCTCCCGGTGTTTCCGTGGGGGGAGCTGTGATGCAAATGCAGGTTGATCCCGACAATAATGACAATGTTTATACCTTTTGTTTCAGACATTAATGTATATTTTACTTAGATTTAATTTAACAAAAAGTTAGGTAAACTACCCTAGCCCTAAGATCTCAATGCCCCTCCTCCCCTAAAAAAACCCTTAGAACTGCGAAAAAAATTATGTTCCCGTAATATGAATAATTATGTTATTTGTAGTGATGTGAATGCATTTTGTCACCAGGCCGAATGGTCTGCAGGCCAAAAAAGTCCGAGAAACACCGAACGAGGTGAAATGAGTTGGCCTCCTAGCCGTAACCGACATCAGTGGCGAGCGATATCGGAACCAGTCGTCAGCCCCTCACTCTTCGCCAACACCCACTGACCAGCGATGGTGAAGTATGACTTACGAGTGGGAAACACTTCATCCAGCAGTTGACTGACAAAGAGTTGTACAGTTTTTGTTTTAAATAAAGCAAATATGTTGCATAACCCTCAAGGACAATACCAGGATATATAACACAATCACACTCATGCTATAAATCCCAATACCTGATTAACCTACTAGTGTAGTTGCACGTGCTTACCGAGTGTCCAAGAATGTATGTGGAGGGCAACTGCATTTAGCATTCATATAACGATGCATCAGCTCTTCGATTAATATTGATTGTTAAGCTCAAGGTAATACACAAAATAACTTGTGCAAAAATTTATACGATTTCCATGCATATATCTCAGATGTAATAGCGGGGGGGGGGCGGGGGGGTAGAATAATTACCCCCCCTAGAAAATCCTCCCTGTTGGACTGTAGTAGATGGGCTGCCATGGGCAATGAGAGACGGTTTCCATGCCATTGGTAACCAAATATTCTCTGCATGCCTATGGGGAAGTATGCTTTTGCTGTGGATAAGTGGGGAGGCTGATAGGTAGGGTTTGAAGCCACTGTGAGACTGCCTGCCACTTGGCACAGAGAAAGATTGCAGCATACATTTACCCGGAGTGTAATAAATCTTGCTGGATTCTTATTAGCTCCATCACATGACAGCATATTAAAGTAAGCAAACACCTTTTTCCACTGAAGTGCTGCTAACACAGTGTAAAATTAAATCCTGCCATTAGTAACGTGCTATATAAATGCTCCCAAGTCACTATTCGGACACATGTAAGATTAAAAATAACTTGGCCTATTAGCGTTACACTCCAATGGACACCTACGCACATGTGGGTACACGTGTACAAATAGTTTTTTCATTCTGTAGTCGCTTACACAATATAAAAATTATACTAATTTCAACTTGTAATGCGCTGCACAGCATTCGCTTACCCTCCAAGAAAGACACAGTGAAATCGGAGAGCCCACACCAAATTCCCTCCAAAGCTCTGCGGTCCTCTGTATATTAAAGTGGGGATCCTCCAATTGACGTGTGAGAAAACCGGTGCACCCAGAGAAAACCCACGCGTGCGAGTGAGCAACAACTGTATCCTATAAAGATGGAACAGGTGGAGTCCATATCTATTGCACCGCCTTCTCCTGGTAAGTCAAGGCACGGCACCTCCTCAACACCTACGGGAAGGGAGTTTCACAACATTTGAGTGATCCACAAACCCTCGCCTCCAGTGCTGGATTACAAGCATGCGCTAGCATCGCCCGCCCTAACGTGGTATAGAGTGCAAAATACATCTGGAATCATCATAATATATTTTTTAAAAATTCCAATCAGTAACAGAATCTTTTTTTTTAAACCACCGAATATTCTCATTTATAATTAATTGGGTGGTCACTCGAGATCGGGGCGTCGACATATCACTCGTTGGTTTTAACTTTCAAGCTTAGCTGCCAAGATGACAAGGAAAAGGGCCTGACACAGCACGCGGCCAGCGGAAATAAAGCCTCCGTGTAATATCTACCAGACATATCAAACGAAACAACAACGTGCCCAGACAAACACACAATAAAAGACAGCACCACATGTCGACAGAACAAACACCTTAACACACTCCACTAGAACCTCTTCTGCAGGGACAGTGGTGGCTGTTATAGAATTCAACCGTAATTTTATGTCTAACAATGATAATGGAAAAAAATGCAATCCGCAAACTTGTTTCACGTAGGTGTAATTTAAATATGTTTGACAGATGCACTAACAATGCCAAAAGAAAATCAAATGTGTTTAAGCCCCCCCCGCCCGCCGCCCATAAGTAGGCAATGCAAATACAGAGCACAGACACACAAGTATTCGTTTTTTTACCCTCACTTCATGTATAAGAGGTCAATATCCTTCCAATTTCAGAAAACAAAAATTGCTGCAATTTAACTATCTGTTTCCTGAAGCATTGACTCATACGTGAGACCACGTGCGCGAAACAGACCTCCAATTCAGTGCTCATAAACAGTGCTCTGCCAAGCAAGCCATTAATCATCAAAGACTGCACTTGGCTGATGGCCTACATTTCCCATTATATTCAAATGCACCGTACACTCAAAGTGTGACAATGTAATAACTTTCATGAAAGGCTCTCCCTATAAATACTTTTTTTTGCAAGCTAGAAAATCGTAATTATATCTACTCATTTTCATTTTCCCAGTGGACAGTACAATTGCTCCAAAAAGATGGGAAGTAGATCAACTGTTATAGAATGTATAGTGGTCACAGAAACGCAGCCCGCAAGCAATGTGTTATAAATTTAAGGCCGAGTTTTCCTTCAAATGCTCCAGGGGATGAGGAGATCTGGATTACATGTGCAGGATGCATCACAAGCGATGACAGGCCAGCCCTCTGTACATTAAACCTATCGAGCACAGCATGTGGGAATGGCATGCAATTGAACATGCCAACGCAGGACACATACCACGTACCACTGCAATTGTGAAAGTCATACGTATTGCCTGTACAGTTAAGCTTCGATAATTATGTTAACACCATGTGACCTAAGCGCGAGTGCAAGCAACAGGTGCTTCACATAGATATTGCAAAACCTGCAATCGCACTGCACGGGTGATATTTGTAAAAGTTGGAAATTGCTCATTAAATAAATATCTCATTAAAAATAGATCAGATATCCTTTAACTGCAACGAGTTTCACCCCACGTTGCATGTGACATTATATGAAACTAATTGGCATGGAACAGCAGGTTGACATTTAAAACAAAAATACCAGATATCATTGCCACAGGGAAAGTTATTTATCCTGAGCATGTGACATTAATCTTTTGCAGGTCAACGGGCCTTCCAACATTTGAGTTTTAACACGTTGACTTTTTATAATGTTCCATCTTAGTGACAAATCCAATGGCCTTTAAAATGTGAATTGTGTGATATAACAGTGCAATATCGCCAGAGGCTGTTTCTTCATAAAGTAAAGGCTCCACGGACAGGATTTTCCTCTCCAGGCAAACAATGCTGGCTTTCTGTGGCGTTCCTTGTGACCCCACCTGGTCTGATCTTTGCGTTGTGTTGGATTTCCATGACTGGGTAAATAACGCCGTGGCGATATGTGCGTTTGGGTTCTGTTACCCCCTGCTCGAACTTTAACCCTGGGATACAACAAGCCTGATAGGTGTTTGAACAACAGGACAATTCACACTGCATTTACTGTATCGCTAGGAATTAAATCAAATCTTCAGGTGTCGGGTCCAGTATGAGGGTTACATTTTTACCAAGTGATTCATGCCTACAGGCGAGCTCGATATTAAAAATGCTGTCAAAGGTTCACTCGTCACAAGCCCATAAAACAAAACTGTGTTATAAGTTTAATACCGTTTCAATTGTTTGTAAAAATAAATGCAGAAAAGGCATTATACTGTAGCTCATTGCTATGGGTTAAATGTGTGCTCTTATCCTCATTCAATCACTGAGGGAAGATAAAGGCTTTACGTGACATAGCTTATTTTCAGCTTGCCACAAAAACATTCATTTGGAAACAATCCCGTGCATGACCTTTGTGTTTCTTTAAACGGCCAGGTGCTATTGCAGGGCATTAAACAATAAATATAGAAGGTTATCTCGCAGGAGTTTCCTGTACACACTTACCGAAGAACGATCATTGGTCACTTAATGCTGCAGAAATATGCATCGCTACGGGAAGGATAAATTCCGAGTTCACCTCGGGTTGGCCCAAAAAAATGGTGCTTTCGGCAGCTTTTATTTGTGTACACACATGAGACACGTTGATTATGCCGCTGTGTACAAGAAGAGTGCTCTGGGACTGAAATTGCTTTTCCAAAAAGCACATTCTCAGTCCAATCTTACATGAAGCAGTCAAAGATCCCCATTAGCCATATAGACTGTTGAGGCAAGTGCTGTTACCAAGCACCTTTTGATGTCGGCAGCGCACACGAGCGGGTGGTGTGGCCAGACCCCATGCACAGCCACCTTTATCTAGCCAGTGCGCACTGCACCAGATACTCCTCTATAAGGCTGAGTCAACCTAGAGAAGGCACAGGACCAGTTCAGATATCACTTTCCACCGACATCAGCCATGGCCGGCAATCAAATTTCGGTCGATAGCTCGGTCATGCACTAAAACTAACGCCACACACCACCTGCATCCATGTCTGCAAATTTGGCTGTCCCATAGTGTGCAATTTTATTATCCCAGCCATCCGTGCTGTCCACTCCTCGCCTTTCTTCAAAGTCAAAATTCAAGACCTTAATTTTATGCCTCTACCTATGATTTACTCCCTCTTTCTCAACACAAAATACATTTGTCCATTGTGCCTGTTTAGCATATGTACAGCTGCGGCCAGATTCAGACACTATATGAATCCAAATTGTATTTGGATTTATATGACTAGGGTTGCCACACTTGTCCTGATTTTGCAAAAATCATCCGCCTCTCTTTGAGGTTGCCATTTTGAGAAATCTGGACAGCCTTCCCAGAGATATTGCAAGTACAACTTATTCGTCGGTTATGCTTTCTCGCCTAGTTCTCCCTCTCTTCAGGTACTAGGACATATTCTTCCTCGTACGAAACGTCCCTAAATACGACAGCGGGCATAGCACGCACGCTCGCGCTCACGCGCGCACCTGCTGCATCTTCTCGAAGTCGAGGCTCGGCCGGCGGGTGTGCTGCTCCGCCAGGGCCTGCTTGTGCCTCTTGCACGGCGAGGCCTGGTCCAGCGCCGAGAGGGTGAGGCGAGCGCCGCGCGGACTCCACACGACGGGCTGCAGGCAGCGCGGCGGAGAGGCGCTGAACAGCAAGGGGCTCGCGCAGTCCTGCCGCGTGCGCACGACAGACGAGGGCGTGTAGGCAGGTGTGTTGTTGTTTTGGGACACGTGCAAGTGGTGTGTGGTGTATGGGTTTTGTGTTCATATAAGGTGTGCGTGTGCGCGTGTGCACGTGTGTAACGTGTATACCGTTTGTGCGCGGAAAAGTAGAGCCACAGGCACAGGGTGGGGGACAGAAATATACGCTTAAATATAGAGCGGATATCGGTTGTAGATTGAACCTGAATGAGGTGAACGTTCCAACTTAAAAGCGGATGTGGAGTGGTACTGCTCTATTTGTTCTGATAATGAAAATGTGTGCCTGCTGTGCTTCCTCCACACCGTATACACATAACAACAACAACCACTGCTAATCACCACAGTGCTTGTGCCAGGATATATGCACCTTAAAGGTACATCAAGTGTCAAAGGCTCACTGGTAGGACACCACAGGATGGGCCACCGGTATTAAAAATTAAAATAAAAAAGTAAACAATTTTTATTTTACCATGTAGGGCCCACTGAGATATTTAGCTCAGTTACACAATCGACCTGGCCACAAATGAAGGCTCAACAAAGTGGCTTATAATGTGGAAATTAATAGCAGCCAAAAACTCGAAATGCATGTGTCTATATATGGAGCTAAAAACCACGGAGAGAACATGAAAACTAAATATACAGGCATCAGTGTCGGGATCGAACCCAGACGTCCTGTATAACAGGCGAGGTAGTTAACATCTCGCCACCGTGGCGTGTTATTATATAATTGTCCGAGATGACTGGCAGATGCACCGCCTGAGCTCCTCACATGTCAACTCGCTAGACATAGCCACCCGGCGCACTGATCCACATCGAACGCACCCAGACGCAATCCCATTCCTCACCTGTCCGTTCTGTTGTATCGGGCGGAACGCCTTGCTGGTGCACAGATCTTTGACCTCTTCATCACTGGACGAGGCCCTCTCGGGTTGACAGGCCCTCCCAGCCCCGACTTGGCACCACTTCCGTTTCTCTGGCATAGCGGCAACGAAGCCAATGGTGCCGCCTCCTCCTCCTCCTCCTCCTCCACCGCCGCCAGCAGCAGCAGCGGCAGCCGCAGGAGCAACGACAACAGCGGCGACCGCGCCCGCGCCGCCAATCGGCAGCACGGCGCAGCCCGGCACGCTGGACAATGGGGCGGCCGCAGCCATTCGCTCGCGTGCCGTGATTATGCTCTCCAGCTCCTCCTCGGAGCTGGGCCGCTCCAGGCGCGAGTCTGCACGGGCCATTGGCCGGGGCCCGGGGAGAGGAGGCGTCTCGCGGCTGTTTTGCTGCCGGCTCAGGGCGAGTGGCGTTACCTCCTCACCGAGGCGTCGCCTCTCTGCGGCACGCGCACACACACACACGCGCGCGCGCGCACGCACGGGAATAAGGAGCCCCGGGTTAGTTCCCGTCGGCAGGCTGACCAACGCCTCCTGAACGGGAGGAATCTTGCACCGCAGTAAACGTCTCGAACATTAAGTCTATTCGCCACGCACTGTTAACGTGAAATAAAGAAAGATGGATTATCAAATGTAGAGCAAGGGCAGCCTTTCAGCCATTCTGAAAAATGCAACCTAATGTCATTCAGCAGGAACAAATAACGCAAATATCACATGACATTACCATATTACATGTATTGGTGTGTTATCAGCCAGCTCGTTACAAATGTTACACATTGATGTAGTAGCTTTATATAGCGTTGTTGCCACACCAAAGCGGTTATTGAAACAAATTGTTGATTTTCTTATCAAATGTGTAGAATTATGAATTGCGCATATTTGGAGTTAAACTAATGCAAACTTTGGAGTAACTAGCATTTTATATGATGCGATACAAGTGCTGTGCCAACATTTAACAAGATTCTCTTTTTACTGAAAGACAAACTAAAGCGTAAAATAAAAACGTCACCAAAATCATGCCTTGCGAGAACTATCAATGGCTCTTTCAGTTTTTTTTTCAGACTTTCAGCAACCCCCATGCTGCCAGTTTTCCATAAGCACCACCAGCTATCCCACTTTATTGCAATGTACTTCCAAGCTATTATCGGGATTCTAAAATCAGCACGAAAGTTACGTCATGTCCTCGACACAGTCATTATGAAAATGTATAAAAAGCAACCGTTACACGGCTACATTGTCCGCGCCAGGTGAAATCTCCACCATCGTCTCTCACCCGCCATGCAGCGAGGGGAGGGAAGTGAACGGGGGCAATTTTACTGTGCAATGGCTTACTTTGTCGGGGGGGGGGGGGGGGGGGTGAAAAGAGGAGACTGTTTAAAGGGAGGCCTCAAAGAAAAGGCTGTTCCCCCCCCTTCTTCTCCATAAAACTGGCGTCAAAAGGGACTGTATTTAAACGAACATTCGGATGTGCTAAGTTAAAGTCCGAGCAACAGAGTAGAACTCGATGTATTGCACATGCGCAAACAGCACGCCAGGCACTTCACAGAGACAGGATCAGCGTTAGAGGCACGCCGCCGTCGTGGTGGGGATTGTCACTCGGGAGACGTGAAGCACTCCCTCGCGGAAGCCTCCGCCGGCCTTCCTTTCAATCCTCTAGCCTCCCGACGCGAAGGATATAAACCACTCTTTTCAAGGACTGTCCTTTTGTTGTCCTCTCGGTGCCATAAAAATGCCCAAATAAAATTATATGTACGTTGGTTTTTTTTCCCATTGCACCCAGATGGCATACATGCCTGTTCTGTAGATTATTTGAACTCAATCTTGACATAAATATATATATATTTTCTTACAATTCCTTCGAATAGTCACTGCCACTTCATGGAAAAACACACCTCCATTTGCATAAAGACATACATAATGAAAGCAATATACAATTTATGTTCCTTTGACAGTACTTATCACGATAGATATTCAGCATAACTTAATTCAATTGCATTGCATTTCGAGAATTCTCCAGTGTATTTGTGTTTCCAACGCACAAATCAATGATCTGGTAATGAGAAGTGGTGGGATGAATGACACAGCATAGGAAGACCTTCACCAAGCAGCGGATTGACAAATGACTCTTCCATGTATGTACATTGAACTTCTTTCACGCCGTACGTAGCCAACCGTGCTCATCGGAGGGGAAGGATAGGTAGTAAAGTACTCATGCAGTCTGCACTTTAGATCGTTTTCTTAACAACAAGAACCCCCATGTGGTCTGTGAGGAAGGCATGTTGTCTTTATAAATGCTGCATGATGAATGTATTCTTCGTGCCAGGCTTCCTCTAAAATGCCTGATATTTACAAATGCTATCCTGTTTAAAAAAAATCAAATGTCATGGCAAACCATCCACAGAAATAAGATTCCATGAGGTTGGCTATAAAAATACGACAGCCCTCAAGGCAGCAGTTAAGCACAGTTTGCACGATGCTTCTGCAGCCAGGTTTACCACATCCACCACCTTCGCGTGCTCACTGTAAAGACACGGCATTGGAAAGAGTTCACTCAGGAACGTATCAAGCATTATGGTATCAACGTAAGGCTCAAGTTTCTCATGCAGGCTAAAATAAGCGACCAATTGTTTTGAGATTCCTATGGGTTTCACTCGCCACGTGGGACATTAAAACTCCCATCAATGTAGCTGATGCCTCAAAGTGCAACAAGTTGACCACAAATCAGCACACAAACTCATTATGCGTTACCGTGGAGCATTTTGTAAAGGCACATTTAAACAGAACTCTGTTCTGTGTCTCCACATGTACATACACGTATGTTTAGTCCATCAGCATATTGGCTTTCCAAACGAATATTATCAAGCAACATATGTTTAAGCAAGCAAAATCAGCACCGGTTTCGACCTTCTGGGACTCTTCATAAGAATAAGGCTTGTTAAACAAATATTGCTGAATAACCAGAAGTTCTTGGTAATATACCTGCACACGAGAATTCATCAGCCAAACCAGCCAGCAATTCTCTCCTGGGCCAGGCCAGACGCACAAGACTCCACAGTTGTCTTACCGAGTGCCCGGTTTTCTGATTAAGTGGACGGAAAGTGGAGCATGTGCCCCCCTCCATGTCAAAGCCTCATCTGTCAACCCATACCCAGGAACACTCCGGCAAGACAGATGCCTTTTTTCCTGGCACTGCGTGTACCATTCAGTTTACGTGGCACTAACAGGACCGACGACACACGCGCAGACGCACCGACGCATGTACACACACACATACACGCATGTGTGGAAATGTATTCAGAAGCACTTAACACATGTGCCTACCAGCTGCAAACGTACAGAATCAACGGTGAGGGTGAGAATATATGTGGCATAACGTCTTAGCGTGTCATGTTAATAAAACACCTTTAAGATTGCATAATTAGCTCATTTATTGAAAATAGTTTTCTCGTACACTGCATGCGAAAGTATAAACGAGTGCTGTATGTCTGTTAGACTTTGCATAACAATGTGACAATTAGACGTATATTTAAACAAACTCTACATTAATATCAAAGGCATATAGGCCCTAATAGTGAGTCACCACTAAAGCCAGAGGGCATTTGTGTTTTCGATGCGTGCATGAGCTATCTAGTGAACAAGCTACGTTGGGCAGCCTAAGCGGTTGTGTTCGGCATTAGCTGCAGAGATTCGCTGTTCGAATCCAGTGGCTGCTCCAGATTAATACTGCGTTGTGTGCGTTGTGGGTATTAATCGTCACGATAAATACCCACAACGCAACAGTAAGTCCCATTGTGCACCAACGGTCATTGGTCCAAATTTGAACAAATACCTGCGAATCACTCAATTGCAATATACATAGCAATCACTGCCCCCCCCCCCCTCCACCGTACGCACTGCAAAAGCTTGGCAGGACCCTCCTGAAAAAGAGTTATGAGACTCAGTGAGGCTCTCTTGAGTTAACAAGCCTAATAAAACAAACTCAGGGAATGCATACGAAAGCAGTGCTGTGTAAAGCAGCGCTGTGTAAATAAAATACTGGTATCACATGCACATAGCCATTCCTTAAAATGTATCATATTTCAGTTAAGCTCAGTATTTATTAAGTGACGTCAATAACCTAACGAGTCACTCTGTATATTTCCTCAACAACAACAAAATAAACATACCACGCACACCATTCAGAGTGCGTACCATGTGCATAAAGTGCACGCACACACAAGATCTTTAAACCTGCTGAGCGACTGATGCAAAGTGCAAACTTTCCAGCATTCCATCCAGCCCCCCCCCCCCCCCCCCACACACAATATACGTAGCTGCAGTCCTTGATATTTGAGATGTATGATAAAAGTCCCTAAATCTTTTTAAAAGTAATGCGTTAGGCTTAAACGATGACAAAATGTAAGTATAATCTTGAGAATGTGTGAAACAAGGGCAAATACATTTTTTTTACAAGGTTAGAAAATGGAAATAGTTGCACAAGAGTTATATGCTGGTACTTTGAATAGACCAAGTAAACGACTTAAGAAGTATCTTTAGTTTATAAAATAACATTTCTATTCTTATTTATGAAGTGTGTTCATAGGAAGACCCATTTCATATTCTGGGGAATGTTACTCAGAACTGTTGAGCGTAGAGGAGTGAAATCAGGACAAATCGACCCTCTGCAGCAGTGTAATCTCTCCCGCCCGTGAGCAGGTAGCACAGGAGAGGAGACTTGGCGTTTCCTTTGAAGGACAGCGCAATGTGTATCAACAAGGACACAGAGTCAAGCGTCCTATTTTGAAAACAGCTGCTCCAGCGTTTAGGAGCTCAGAAAAAAAAACACATTTTCCCCAATGTTATCCCGCTCATGCTATCAATGCCACGTAATGAGACGAAGAATTCCAGAAGTATAGCAGAGTAGCGCAACCCTTCGTGGTGGAAAACAAGAGCGTGGTAGTGGACAGCAGATAACTGCTCCTGAGATCCGTTCAAGAGCAGCGCAGCTTTTAAATGGGAGCGCGGTACTGTCACATGATGGTCCTTCATTGAAAAACTGTCGACACCAATTATATAACTCCCCTGACTTAGGACTTCAAACTGCATCAACTTACACCCGTACGGCCAAAAATATAAATGCATTTGTAGGTTTAAAAAAAAGCACTTGATATAAACAGTGATAAGCATTGAGTTCCAGCATAACGAGCAGACGTACACACGTGTCAAAGCATCGACCAACATCTTAACGATTGTTGACGAATGATTAATAGTCTGTGGCTTGAGAGATGTGGGGCCTGGAAGCCTATGGAACGAGGAAGGATCATTAACTGCGGGGAATGTTGGCTTATGCGAGGGTAGATTAACTCTGTCACAGGACGGAAAGGAGGCCTCCTTGCACCTGATGCCACGTGCTCTTGCGCAATGGAGCAGTTAAATCTTGGGTGCATTACTCTGCTTAGAAATTACGAGCCTACGTTTCAGAGATCACTTCTCCTTGCATGCTTGTAACATGCATTACGTTGCGAGATTTGTTTTTGTTATTACAATTCCGATATATGTAAGAAAGATGCCCACTTAAATGTGTTGCATTGGACTTGAAACTCTCCGCCAGGTTCAATGGGCAGAATCAAGGCAAGGAGTTTATTACTTCAAAAGGACGGCAACTTTGAACATAAGAGATTTCGTATCAAAATCAAAACTCTGCGGTCAAGTTTGATAGACGTGAATATTTGGTGACGTTAAAACACACTGTTGTTGTTTCTCGGCTTCGGCGTTGCGCACAATATTTTTTTATTGCAGTAGAGCAACCAACGGATCGAAGCAACAACGACGACGTCAACAACAACAACAAAACAGAGCAAAGCGCTGCAGTAACTTTGAAGAATTGCATACATTCGGGTCGAGTGAGAGACGGGGCGATCTGTCACGACGAGCCGAGGCGAACAGAAATGCCGACGGCGTGAGCCAGTGGGGGTGGGTGGGTGGGTGGATTTGGGGAGCTTTGATGCCAGGAAGAAGCAAAAGCAGCACGCCACGTGCGCTCGCACTGGGCTCGCTCTCTCGCAGGCTGTCATGGACACACACAAGAGGAGGACAACGCCCTCGAGGGCTGCACCACCACCACCAGCAGCAGCAGGGGCAGCGGAGATTTAGACGGCCACGGAGCGGTAAGGGAAAAACAATAAACCATTGTTCGTAATGATCGTGACAATTGTGTACGCTAAAAAAATGTCAACGCTTGAGATGAGTTTATAAGCACAATGGTGGCAACGCGCATTTGTTTTTCATATATATAAATTCTCATTTCTTAAATTACCGGCGCATTTAGAGATACAATGCAAGGTTTCGCACGTAAGATGCCAAAACTACAAAGTCCAGACTCGAGTGGCACATTCTTCAAAGCAGCTTCGGCTCATCGTTAACTCAAAAGGCATTTCTCCAGCCAAAGGAGACAGCAGCAGGCACTGACCGGGCCATAAATAGGTCGGTGTGGTCCCTCATGTCCAGATCCAGACATCCCACAAACTGCACGCCCTTTCCAAGTCAGACAACGGAACTTTGCAAGAAACAGGGACCTACATTGTCAGGTGCCCTTTGCCTCAAGTGCACAACTGGCTCAGTGGCAGGCAGACCACACACATTGGTGCGTGCAATAACAGCAATTTGCATACTGCATAGTGCGTCCTCTGCCTTACAATACTTTTATTCAGTGTACAATAATAATAAAAAAATGAATTTTACAGTATACGAGAGTTTAAATGTTTCCAAATATTCACCAGCAGAAATGTCCTGAGAGAAATGCTACGTGCAAAGCGTTTTGAGTTAGCGCATACTGTATAAAATGTAGCTTGCAGAGAACAGCATGTGTTTTTAAGTGCTACAGTACATGTCAATGCAAAATTATTTTATACAATAAAAGCCTTTAGCTTACAAGTAAATAAAAATGTTAAGTACCGTACAAAGTTTTCTGTTGTTCCCCCATCTTTCCATCTCCATTGTTCAAAGCATTTCCGTGCTCAAACCAGCATTAGGGTGGCGTCAAGCGTGGAAATGTCCGCATTCATATGAATGAGACCAGTTAATCCAAAGGACAACCATTGTTGGCATCCTATTATTTGGGCAGAGTACCCAATTGTCACCACTGGAGGATGATGATGGGATGAGTTGCCAAACTTTTGATTCTGAGTCGAGCTCTGTCTTAGTGCCACGCGGGTAAGTCGGCAACAAGTATTGTATTGCAGCTTCCCTCCTTCAGGAGCTTCTAGTTTTTGTTGGCATTGTCATAGACAGTGATAAACATTAACGTTTTTGTTATCTAATAATTGTTTGGTTAACTTTAAACAAATAGACTCCTAAAATGAGAATCAATTCCAAAGTCAATTAATTGTTATGGTACACAATAATACGATACAGCCCTTTGCTGCAAGCTGTTTTAAGTTGAGAGTTTTAAGTGACTGACAGTTGCGTGAAATTTCAGAACCTAAATCTTTAAAATTATCACGTGAAGGAAAAACATACAAACTCACTCACGAACCACATACGTCAGAACATGTATGGAAAAAACACACGACAAAGCATATAACACTGCGACGTCGAGCTAACATGGTCAAGTTAGCTATGACCTCAGTCTAATGTGCAGACTTTATTCTTTTTTGTGATGATATTGAAACTTGTGGAGAATTGTGGGGGGGGGGGGGGGGGGCAGGGTTATTTAACGATAAAAACGCTATCGATGTACTGTACTTAACTATATGCCTGATTTGGTGTCCTCTGCTGGTTTGGTACAATGTTATATTTGGCACTTTACCCTCAAATAAACTTTTGATGGTCTCAGCTCTCTGATATGAGCTACCTTATGAAACTCACAGCACGTGTAGCACAACGTCGGACATCTACACGCGGTGAAAACGAAAAAAAACAGAGAACTGTACAGCACAATTGAGAAATCCCTCCGCAGTACGGATTATCGATGTGCTTGTTCACCCCAAATCGGCAGTGTGTCCTTTATCTCGCTATCTCTCTCTAAGCGTTGCCACAATCCGACTTTTGCCGCGACATGCCTTTCTTGTGCTGAGACCCCCGCATGACAAGCACACAGAGACCTCGTGTGATGCTACACGTAACACTCAACATCCATTTTACTGGTAGGAACCTCCTGGTTACACCAGCCCACAGGGGATTATTGTGTCCGTCCGTCTGTCGTGCATCCAAAAATGGGAGGGTTGGGGCTGGGTGGAGAGGGGAGGGTGGAGAGGGGCTGGTGGAGAGGGGCTGGGTGGGGAGGGGCTGGGTGGGGGGGGGCTGGGTGGGGGGGGCTGGGTGGGGAGGGTGGGGGTGGGAGGGGTGGGGCTGGGTGGGAAGGGGCTGGTCACCCCGTGGTGCCCTTATAAAAGTCAACGTGTAACCTACTCACGCCGGCTTGTGCCCGCCCTCACAGTCGGGCATATTTGTGGAATACACCACGTGGTGCCGCCGTTGACCCTGGCCATTGACCGAGCAACCCAACGTTCCTACCAGCTCCCTCGGCAGGAATGTGTTAATAACGCCTTTTAAAATGTCACTTTACTGCAGAGGAGAGAAACCATTAATGGTGGAATGAGACACTTGTGTTTTTCTTTTTTTTAACCAATTGCTTCCACCCAATGAAAACGTCACACAATTGCATTTATTACACAAACAGAAATGCACGCCGAGTTCCATTCACGCACGCACTTAACACGTGTTAACACAGATTTTATTCCGTTTCCACAGCTTCTATTGCTTTAATTACAAACACAGCTTTATAGCTGTGACATGGCTGTGAAGTACAAAAGTGGCAATGCCTTTAAACAAGGAGATCATTGACCCTGTGCCTTATGAATTTAGTCGTTCACAATCGAAAAGAAAATTGGCCCAAGGCAATGAACAGTCAAGTTTTAGCACAGTGCTGCAAACAACAAAATTAAGCCACCCTTTGTATGCCAGTTGAGCCATAAAAACATACTTCTTAGCAACAACGAAAATCTGCTGCATTAAAATTTCAACTTGTGTACAAAGTGCAATAATTGTTGTGGCTTCCAGGTTTTTAGATTAGCATGCACGAAAGTTCTATTGGAAGTGCATTGTAAGCAGTGAAGCCTGCAAAGCAATGTAAGGGATATGAAGACAATGCCACTGCCTTGAAAGAGACCCAAGAGCAGGCGGGTAGAGTTCCAGAATGTATTCATTTTTGGAAGAAAGATTTGCTCCATCTGCTGCCATGAGAGTGCCCTACCCCCATTTATAAACACTGACAGAAGGATGGTAATAAGGCTAGCATAGCATTTTAGTGTAGCATTCTCAGGGAAATGTGTCCACCCCTCATTTTTGCATATGTGTATTTACAGATGACCACGTGCAGCCCCTTTGTGTGAATCCACTGCTGGATGAAGGCTTCCCCAAGCTGTGCAGTTCCTGAGGATTGTTTGAGCTAACTTCAAAACGCTGGTCAGTGCAACTCGGTTGGTGGCACAGAGCACAGATGTTGAGAGAACCATACAGCACAATAATGAATTTTCTGCACTTTATATGCAAAGTGGTCACCCGTCCATGCACTACCCAGGCTAAACACTGCTTTGCTTTTGAGCTCTTACAAAATCGGGTGCATTCCAGGAGATTTGGTCAAGGCAATCTCTATGCACACCCAGAGATAAATAGAATGCACATTTCTTACTCTGCCTAAACTGTCGAGCAAGTCATGCAGAGCTCGCCACCAAAGACAAACATCCCCCGTATAGCCTTAACTGACTGTTGGAGCAAGTGCTCTTAGTGAGCACCTATCACAGCCGGCACGGTACACGAGCGGGTGGGTGGCCAGCACCATGCCCGGCCGCCTTTGTCTCCCCAGTGGCGATTATTACCCATCGTGCCAGGTACTCATTTGAGGCCGAGTCGACCTAGTGGAGGCCTAGGACTGATTCACATAATCGACACCCGTGTTGGCCGTGAGCGGGAATCTAACTCTGGTCGCTGGGTTTGTAGCGCAGCGCGCTAACCGTTGCATCACCACTCCCCACTGTAGAGCTCCCCAAAAACAGACAAGACACCTACACAATTACATTCCCCTGGTAAATATCTTCAACGATAGGGCTGATTCAAGAATCATTACTTACCTCCCAGCAGCATTCCGACAAATGCCAGTGAATGGACATACTGGTTGCATCACACGAACACCTCTAGAATTTTAACACACGGAAACTTTTCTCAGAAGGATTGTGAGCAGAGCAGTGTTCTCCGATTATTTGAGTAAACAATGGCTCTACACATAATTATCGGTTAGTATACTCAACTAATCGGACAACACAAAAAAAGTTTCACCTCTGTTGCCACATGTTCTGCTGGACGGGAGGGAAAGAGCTGGGTGCAGTGATGTCATCAGCATCATGAGCCTTATCACGATGGGCATGGATTGCCTTCACCTTCCAGAGGCAGAGTGGGGGGTGATCATCTTTTTTTCTAAGGGACACGAGTAATTGATTGTCATATTTTGTTGACTAATCGACTCATCGTACACCGGCTCTAATTGTGAGTTGAACTGCCAGGTTAACAGAGAAACGTTGCTGATCATAAAAAAATGTCTAAGTTCGTGTGTGGCAGAGGGAGCCTGGCAACACGGCACTCACCTCGGTCAATCTGAGCAAGTTCCTGGTTCTCGTCCTCAGAGTCGTCCTCTTCCTCCTCACTTGATGAATGAGTCACCTACCAACGACACGGAGCACGGTAAGCAGAGGCAATCGCATCAGATGTCTGAGAAAGAGGCTGTCCACATTATTTTTCCAAAGCTTTGTTGGTTAGGCAAGCAAAACACAGGTCTCAAGTGGAAACAACCTTCTCTAATCCGAAGGTTTATAAAGCACCTTATCAGTGGATTGCTGAATGAAGGCCTTCCCATGCCATGTTGGTTGAAAGGGTTGTTTGACCATACTTCACCACGCTGGCCAATACGGGTTGGTTAAACATAAAGCTCACATACAAACCCACTTCATTTGTAGGCCATTGAAGGAAAAGTGGTGGTGATCATTGATTTTATACTATTAGCATTAGCCCCAGCCCGAGGTGTCTAACAAATTGAAAAGGGTAATTCACGTGGAAATTACACTACCCTTCCAAACCTTTCTCTCTTTAGATCGCATCTTGCCCTACCTACACTCGTCCCCACCTTTAACACGAAAAAACCCTCTATTCTTGTCCCCACCTCCACACCATAATTATTTTTTTCTTTAAAAAATGTTAATGTTTTTTTTATCTCACCAAATGTGCTGCACGGGATGGGTGAGGTTTATCAAATGCTGCAGATGTCCAAAAACGCTAAAATATATATGTTGCAGTTAGTAGTGCAACAAAAAAACAAACGTGCCCAATGGAAATACCATTGATGCCCTGAGACAAAAAAAACAGCTTCTCAAATGCCACTGTGACCCACTTTCAAGGGTGCGGTTTGCTACGATATAATTGTTGTTCGTTTTTCCAGTTAACGTCACGTGTGCCTTTGTGCTCAAGGTCACGTCTGCAGCGTTGAGCTATACACGACAGGGTTCAGTGACTCCTAAAAACTGAAAATAAAATCGTAAATTTCACAAGCTCAAATATTCTGCTTACAGAGCAATACACTGAAAGGGTATCAACCAATTTACATTTTACTGTAAATGACTAATTAAATCATGATATAAGTAAGCCGTAGCAATAAAGTCCACAACCGCAGTCTCCAAGGTAGCATTTAACGTGCTAATTTATGGCCCTCTTCTCAGTGTTGTTAATGACGTAACCGCTGACATTTACGTAAGGTCAATCTATTCTGAGGCCTTTCTTGGAAAAAGGTGATGCTTTTTTTAAATATATATTTTTACGTGATTAGGTTTGAAGTTCATATACATATATATACATTTATATAAAAAAAAAACCTGAAATGCGATCTAAAATTTCAGAGCAGAATCATTTGTTTTCAGGCCCGTGGCGTGACCTTGTTAAAAGGGGGCATAAAAAGAACCCTGGGAGGGGCAGGGAGGCACCGCAGTCAATGTTAAACAAATGTTTAACATCGCTTAAACTTACACTTATGTTTAAACGCTAAGCAGAATGAGGAGTAACGACGCGATCTGCTTGTGTTTATGTGCATTCAGCTCCAGTTATCACCAACATATTGTTATTTTACGAAAAAAATTACAATGGACAGCTGAGCCTTCTTCTCGGGAGGGGAACAGCTCTTCCAGCCTCCACCAACGCTCGAGGGCTGCTGCTGCCTTTGATAAAGAAAAAAAAGATTTGGGCCTGTCCATAACAGCCTCTAAAATGCTTAATGGGTGGCTTTTACGTAAGCTCGTGGTAACCAACCCACTCCCCAGACAATAACAAACTACAGTGCACAGTGGGTGAAGTCAGAGTTCCAAATTTAGACCCGCTGATCACCAATATTACATTGCTCACCATCCCCGGGTGCCTGTACACCTTCACGCGATTACGTTACTGTTTTAAAATGCACGTATCTTGCACGCTAAATTAGCTTAGCCATACCATTAATATTATTAAAATCACTCAGTCCAACTTACTGGGGCACTGCATTGATTTTAAGCCAGCATCTGTATTTCTGCCGAGTATGAGATCTATTGACCTCATAGAGCTAAGCTTCAGGAGAGGCGTCTGTGGCAGGCCAGGTGCAGGGAGGGGTAGGAATTTGAGAGCAACAAATCGCCCTGCAGAAAAAAATCGCTCCTGTGCCCAGAGCTTGCAGCCAGTGTGAAATTAACGGTGCAAGGTTTTCATAGTTGTCATTTTAAAAATTACATTGCTCATCACACGTCACTATATTTCCATAAAGCCGTACACTTTCTCAATCATGAGAAATGTAAAATATCGCCTGGAAAATTGACGGGCAATAAATATTGTATACGCACAATATCCTCTGTATTGTATAACGCACCACAGAATAATTAACGAATACTGAACTTGGAGTAAAGTATGGGCTACTCCCACCTACAAGACATCGGACCAGCATGGAAGAACAGGCCAGATATTCTCTATGGGATTTTGTAAAGCTCTCTCCAGTCGAGACCCTTTCGTCAGCAGTGGCGTGTGCAGGTAACAGTAGGGCTGCACCTGAAGTGTTTGTCCTGGTGAACTTGTCAAGCAGGCAGAGGTGATTGTCTGTACTCAACTCCTGGGCTACGATGCACGACACAGGGCAGTAAAATGCTGAATGACTTCCTGCTTAACAAGCCCTGCATGGCCCCCTCATCAGTGCCAGAGCTAAACGCAGTTTCCACGTGCTCCACCACACTTTAACCTCTCGGTCTTAGCAAATAATGTGTATTCAGATCGGTGAAACTGGGGCAAGTCTACAATAGGAAATATTGAATTTAACAACTACATCAACGACATCGTTGTACAATATATATTACAGTGAAAACATAAAGTACATAAATACAGTACTATATTGAAACTATTACCTATACTTTGCATACTGTAGTGTCATGCCATGCAGTATATTCAATTGCGCGAACGTAGAACAATTACAGTGCAGGCGTCATCTCAGATATATTGACAATACAATACTTTATTAGCATTGCATTTAGTCATGTGCATGCTAATTTGTTGTTATACTGAAGTGCATTTTATACAAGTATTTATTTTAAAACAAAGGCAACATTCGAATAATTTACAAACACTTTATTTCAGCAATGACTGTCATTGTACAATCATTAAAGATAAACAAAGGATATTAACAGGGTAAACAATTCAACAAAATACAGACATCAAAACAAAATTGATATGTTTAATTGTAAACATGATTAACTGTGCCATATTTGCATTTAGAGTGTCAGATTATTCATACACATTAATAATGAAAAAAATAATTGGAAATAATACCACACCTATACCATGAGTGATTACTATATTAATAATTTGTGATGACAGCATCAAAGATGACAGTGACAATGATGGATATGATGGAAATAACTAATGTAATGTTAAACGTTCATGCCCTCATCAACGGATGCCCATTTAACTCTGTGCCTGCTGATGGACACTTCAGTTAATCCAAGAAGGATTTAAAGGAGATTCCCGAGGGTTCAGGTGATAGCTTAAACTATTTTATGACCCAGGCACTTCCAATTTTATTGGCAACAGCAGATACATTGTTTCAAACAGTGGGCTACACAGTACATGATGTGGGCTATGTACATGATGCTTAGGTGGCAACTTGTTCCTTGGTGTTCATGTAATAAATGTCTATCAACTACCTATTACAAACTATTTATTATTTTACCAGCTAAGGCCCACTTTGCTAAATAGCTCTTTTTCAGAAGCGAACCGGCCACAAATGATAGATCAAAGAAGTGGATTATGATGTGGAAATGTATAGCAGCCAAATAATCTCAAAGTATGTTTATTCTAAATGTGGAGGGAAACCCCAGAAGACCCGAAGAATAATCCAAGCGACCACGGGAAAAATATGCAAACTCCAAAAATACAGGCATCAGGGTCAAGATCGAACCCACGATCTCCTGCATACCAGGTGAGGTAGTTAACATCTCGCCACGGTGACATCCCCTTAGATTATGGATAACCACTTGTGAGCAGTGGTCCATGCACGGTCAGTATTGGTGCTTAAATCATTGGCTGTGCACGGCTCCTCGAGCAGATGACACGAGAACAGATGAGCAAGGCATCCTCTGCTCTTCACCACAGCCGCAGGTCGGCTTCTGAGTCTGGCCGAGATGGCCTCACTTCCTGAGGCTTTGCAGCAGCCAACAACATGTAAGTAGGTATTTCAGGCATCGCCAGATTGCCCGTGGTTCTTCTGACCTAGGCATGTTATATCTAGGCATTAGCTATGACCCGCACGGCATGGGGAGAACCTCCCATATCAATGGATTGATAAAGGGCTGGACACGTGAGGCAGCTGACTTCGCAGGCAGCAAGTGCTGTTGGGAGAGTATTGCGCATTGCCCACGAAGCACTCCCCAATTTGCCAAATACATTACCAAATCCATTAGTGCTTTCACATGCGCCATTATAAAAATGCACCTAATAATATCTAATTAGTATCATATTTGGTTGACGACAAAGTTGGCCATTGCGCCCAGACAGCACTGAGTGGCATAAACAGACAATTTAAAATAAACGTGAAAGAAATCTAATAGGCACGCGCAGGCCTTCCCAGTGGCCCACTTTGTCCTGAACTCTGCCACCTGTGGCAAACATCACCCACGGGCCCCTGCAAAATACTCCTAAAGCCTCAACTGCTTTGCGAATTAAACCCTATCCAGCATTAAGCGAACGTTGTTACTTGCACAAAGCAATAAAGCTCCCACATAACGACAAAAGCAAATGAGTTTTGCATTGTGTTTGCACCACGTTTTGCTTTGCTTGGGGAATAATAATTTATGTCCACTGTACATGTTAATTTAATCAGTGATGTTAAATTGCCACCATTACATTGCTCGCATTACTCTGTTAGTGTCCCAAACGGACCCAGAATGTCCCGAGCCTGTGTGGAGTTGGGGGGGCATCATGACACGGGCTGCGATCATTCAGCCACGCTATTCAACTGCTATTGCGCAAGAGGAGGCATCCAGTAGCATAAACGCGACTTCCAAACCGCAATGAAAACGAGCCCCACATTCCGAAATAAACACTTGCACAAGCCCGGCCAGAAGCACAAACAACCAATTGATAATGACAATGAAAACAGCTCTAAAGAATAATTGGGTGGCATGCGGTTATTCTTTTCAAAGTTTCTGTTTGTTTATGTCATAACTATTATCGAGGGTAATACATTACGTGGTAATTATTATTCTTCAGAAGACTATATCGGACAGGTGTTAAATGGATGAACTAGAACATAATTATCCCCCCAACAAATCACCAAGTTCACCTTCCTATTATTTACCAAGGAAAGCTGTACTGACTCTCAACACTTGAGGTGGTTCCTGCATGTTGGGATGTTTGGCTAATTCCATTCAGGAATGTTTTCGGCATATCAGAAGTTGCAGTTTGTAACTGAAACCCCAGGTCGTCGTGAGTGAACGGTTGTGTGCATTTCACGGCGTGATCTCAGTGCACCCTCAGAGGGCGCACAGACCACGAAAACACCAACAGAATCCAAACAAAGACATGACTAAACACACAAAGGCAGACACACGCGCGCATCTCGCACGTTCAAACAGCAGGCATTCCCCTTGAATGGCGCACAACCATATTCTCACCAGTCCGTGTACGTATGAGTAACATCTCACTCTGGGTCACTCAATGCACAAACGAGCAAGCGTCGTCAAGTGAGCCACGTGCTAAGGCTATTTACATCTCCCCCACGCCACCTTTAATGCCCTACTTAGATTTCGTCGTATACCGTGATGCAATAAATCTGCATTCTGATGGGATGTTTATCGCGGTACAACACTGTTGTTCGGTTTTATCGCACATCCTCCGCTTCATGCGTTGCCTTGTGATGCTTTTTTTCCAAACAATAACAGGGCCCTTTGAAAACGTCAAAAGATACATCGATAATGCCAGCCTAAAAACCCTGCCAGTGAATGCCTTGTTCCCCGTGGGTGCTTAAATAGAGGTGGAAATGTACTGGCAAGCACAAAACCTGAGCGTTAGTGAATCCCAGTGAAGGATTATGCAAGGTCACAACTGCCTGCTGCCAGTACAATAACTAAATTGAGGCTTTCCTCAAGTGCTTGAAAATAAGAATGTTACTGCAATAATGTGAACGATATTTCCACTCCTGGCAGCAACTGTATCGTCGAGCATGCGTCATACCACTAAGTAAAACGGACATGTATCTCCAATGACCACTCTATACACGTTATGTAGCTTAATACAATGATGATAATAATAATATACAGCCCTTCGTCAATCCACTGCTAAACGGAGGTATTCCTGACACCGAGTACGTGATGTGGGTTTGTTTGACCATACTTCACCACGCGGGTCAATGCTGGTTGGTTGAGGGTAGGTGCCCAGAACCCGTGGCTGATGGTTCGCTGTGACCGGGAATCGAATTCAGGCGCCCTTGGGTTCTTAGCACAGTGCGATAACCACTGTGCCACTGCTCCCTTGTCCCGTTAAACCTTTCAAAGAACTGTATATACGTTTATAGTGCTTGCTGGAATGCAATAGGCGCATGCGATGCCTCGTGTCAGCAAATATTACTCAATATAGCACCAATCGACGGCCCAGAATAGTGATGGAGTGGCGGCCAAGATATGGAACGCGTCCGAGATGGACAGTCACCGAGGAGATGGAGCGATTAAATCAGCTACTGTGTGGGTGCTATGTGGATTATTATTATTACTTCTCCATCGCAGTTTTGTGAGAGTACAGTGACGGCTTGGGAAGGGAGGCGATAGCTGAGCAGTGGATTGATCTTGGCTGGTGGTGATGATGATGGTATCAGCAGTCTATTGTTGGCATTCTAAAGACAACAAAGTGCTTTGGAAGTTGAGTAGCTGCTGCTGCTCCTGCTGGCAGCAGACAAAAGATGCAGCAGCCTCGTGCCATCAGCAGTCGATAAGCAGTGAAGAAGGGGACACGCATACCCATTGTTATCCCGTCTACTCAATAAAGTTGTGTCGCCACGTTACGATGCGCGGATACTTCAGCTTGCCAGCAGTCAATGGCATTGTCTGGTGACAACCAACAATGCATTGTCATCACCATTTCGTTAAGACGTGGGTTATTTACAATTGTTTACATGAGCCAGCCAGCCTGTTATATCCAGCCAGCTAGTTAGGGCAGCCAGTTCACTTCCCCGCCAGCTAACCAGGCATCCAGATAGTCGGACAAGCAGCTAGTCCCGTGAACTAGCCAGCCATCCCACTCGTCAATTAGACACCCGATCAGTCGTCGAGCTTACGAATCATATCGCCGGTTAGGTACACAGCCAGCCAGGTAGTCGTTTAACACAACTAGTCAAGTAAATAGTTATACACGCAGCCATGCAGTCACCCAGCCTGCTTAAGTCACGGTATCCAGTTAAGCCTAACGAGCCGGCTGTTAGTAAGTCACTCAGCCAGCCAGGCGAACTCAGCCAGTCAAGACACCCCAAGCCAGTCCCCTGCCATCCAGCGAGTCGGGTGAATCAGGTTAACCACACACACACACATCCCCTTGTGATGACAGCGAGCACTCGGGAGCAGCAGGGTGATGGCGTTAGTGGGAGTGGTGGGTGCCAAGTCGCCCCATCTCGCTCTACCTTGAGCTGTAGCGGCTGGACTTCGTCAATGGTGTGCGCCCGTAACTTCTTTGTCAGCACCGTTATCATCCTAACCGGCCGGGCGGGCCCGGCTGGGTTGCGTGCGCTGCGGGAGGGTCCCTGCCTCCTCGCTCGCTGCTGCTGCTGCTGCCTCCGCTCCGTCTCCCGTCGTTGGTTCGTTCCCACTCGCCCGCCCCCCACTTCCTCGTCCTCCTCATCCACGTCGTCGTCCTCCTCCTCTTCCTCCGCCTCGTATTCGTCGTCGTCGTCGCTCCGTCTCCACCGTGGCAGTGCGGCGCCGCTACTGCTCTGGTGGTGCTGGTGGTGATGATGGTGGTGCTGATGCTGCTGCTGCTGCCAACTTTGCGCACAGATGAGATACATACATGGGGCTTGCGTGTGCTAAGTGGCGCTTGCGCTCCCCGTGTGTGCGGACGCGTGTGGGTGGTGGTGGTCCTCAAGCGACTAAAGAGAGTCGCACAAATCCAGCTCCGGCTTCTCTCCCAACCAACCTCCTCCTGCTGCTGCTGCTCCTCCTGCACTCAAACACCCCCCCCCCCAACAATCAGCGAGCGCGCGTGTCCGTAGCCCAACTCCCACGGGTGTCTGCTTTGTTGTCGCTGGTTCTGCGTCCTTCTGTCTTGTTTGTTTGTGTGTGTATGTGTTTGTTTGTTTGTCGTGTGTGGGGGCTACTGCTGCCACTGCTGCTGCCGTCTCCGCTGTTTGACGTCCGGGCGTCTGCGCTCATTCATCGGCGGCAGCGGCTGCCGATGTTGTTGCTGCTGCTGCTGCTCCTGCTGCTGCTACCCCGGCACGCTCCCTCGCTCCGCCCTACGCACTCTGGCCCAGTCTGTTCCGCTGCCACCCTCTTCCCCACAACTCCCTCCCATCCTCTTGCACCTCCCTCCCTCTCTCTCTCCCTCTCTGTACCTCCTCTTCCGTGCACCACCTCCTTCTCTCTGTACACCCCCCCCCCGCTTTCCTCTCTCGCTGAACTCTGTATTGTCACCTCCTTCCCGTCTCTCCTTCCACCCACGTCTCTTTAATCTATCCCCGCACTTATTTCTCTCTCTTAAGACCTCCATCTCACTCTGTTAATTCCCCCCACCCCGCCGCGCGCGCCTCTTTCCCCGAACTTTTCTCTCTCTCAGTTTCAGTTTCTTTATTTTTGTATAGCCCTGTGAGCCATTCGGCTCTTGAATCGGGTGCAACCACAACAAACACAAAAATACGAACAAGAAAACATCTTAAGGTGACTATGTGACTGTGCAAACAGAAAATCCATGAAAAAACAGCAAAATATTCCTGAAAAAAGCACCGTCCACCAACGCTGTGTGCAAAAAATTCCAGTGGGATGCAATTCAAACAACAACATATTCTTGGTTATTTCGGTAAAGTCATGTAGAAGGGAAACAATAAAATAATATACGTGACTTTACCGAAAGAACCAAGAATATGAATCCCTGCAGTCACGAAAGCTTTCAATCAAAACAACAACCACAAAAAACTTAGATTAAGGCCATCAGTCTAACTCCGTCATACAACAAAACAAACATGTCCAAACCAAAAAAACGTTTTCGAAATCACCAAAAAATAAAGCCATAATTGCAACGTAACAGTTATCATAGGGACTGTGACCGAATTTTTACAATCAACTACACCTCTCCATCTCAATGCACCTCTCTCACTTGCACCCCCCCTGCCACCCTATTCTCTATCTTCCCCCCCCCCGTCTCCCTGCAACCTCCCTCTTCCCCGCGTGCTTGGGCAAGCTCACCGGTAGCTCCATTGGCTGCCACTCGGCCCTCTCTCGTCTCAACAACAACAACGACAACACAAAACCACATTGAACTCACCTGTGGGGTGACAAGGCGTGGGTGCTGCAGTGCTGCGCTGGCTTCTCTGCTTGTTTGGTGGATTGCACGGTGGGGTTTGGCTGAGTGATGGGGTGGGGTGGGTCCCCTGGCTGGTGCTTGTTCATCCTCGAGTGTGGCTGCTGCTGCTGCTGGTGATGTCTAGGATTTGTCTGGGTTGGTGGCCTTGGGTATCTTTGGTGGGGAGGAGGGGGGGGTAACAGCAGCAGCCTGTGTGGCCACTGAGATATATATACAAAAGATTCAGCTGCCCCCCCCCCAGCACACACAATGTAGGTTGTGTAGGGTGGTGGTCCCACAGATTGTATGGTCCGCCAGTAAGAACCGGCGATACGATGTCCAGGTGTGCATGCACGTGCACTCTATGCCGACGTATATATGTGCTACTTCTTTCACACCGTACGTGGCCAACCGTGCTAATCGGAGGTGCGATAATGTGCTGGGCCCCAACACCGCGGACCGCCCCAACAACGAGGTGGTGCTGGTGGTGTGGGAGGGAGTGGAACCTTTACGGAGCTCTTTGGCTGAAATAAAGTCCTGGGTATTATGTACAACGAGTGCTGTGCGTATTGATGGGGCCGTCCATAAATGACGTCACGCACCTAGGGGGGGGTTCAGTCATTTGTGACGATGTATGACGAGGGTGGGGGGGGGGGGTTGAGAAATGTGACGTCACATCAAAATGCGCAACTTTAAATAAATATAGACAACACGTTCTACTTAATTAAATAGACTTTTTATTAAATGTTTTATCCTACAACATCAGAGTGCAGCGCCACATTAATTACGCACGACAATGGCAATAGTTTAAAGCGATTTGAAGCATGTTTTATTGGGGGGGGGGGGGTAGAGCTTTGTGACGTCATATTTGAGGGGGGGTCTGACTTTTTGTGACGTCGTGTGACGAAGGGGGGGGGGGTAAAAAATCGTCCAAAATCGCGTCACGTCATTTATGGACGGCCCCGATGTATTGGTCGGTGAAGGAGCTGCCGACATTCATTGCGAGAAAAACTGCTAAATAGTTAATGTCCAATTAATTTCAAGAGCGAGTAGTTTAGTCCCAGCATTCTAGATGGAATATGTGCCATGGCGTCACACGTTGGTGCGGCAGTGGTGGTGGTGGTGGCATTATTGTCGTGAGCGGGCTGTTTGCGGAGGGAAGGTGTCAGCCCTCGGGAGAGCACCCCCACGCGTTCGTGGTCTCAAGGTGACCGCGCTGTGGTGACGATAACGAAATAAAGTCCGTGCACGCACACCAGCACAAACATCCCACCTCCAACCTCCCCAACATCTCATTCCCTCCCTCCCACCTCCGCACATCAACCCCTCCCCCATCACCCACTGCCATTCACACCAAGGGCTGCCTGCCCCCTCCTCCACCTCATTCACAATAGGAGCGTGCCGATTCTCCGGCGCTTGCAAGAAGTAACCAGTGGTTTAATCTCAGTTGTGGGGTATCGTATATGCACAGTGCTATACTGAACAGGGATTACATTTCTCATGGAAAGTTTTCCAGAGGGGCTCCCACCCACCTGCCCCCCTCCCCCAATAGCGGTGGGGGGGGGGGGGGCACGTAAATATTATTTCCAGAGCTCAGCCCCGGACAGCTCCGGTTAAAAATTAAGTTAAAGTACAGAGTGGTCCAGTTGTCTTGTGACCCCCAATTAATTAACCCCTAAAAAAAATGTGTTCCCTTGCATATTAATTTCTGTAGAAAATAAACCTTTTTAAACATTAGGTCTTAGATAATTAAATGGGGGTCACAATACGTATGGACCTCCCCGTACAGAATTTAAATAATGTTGTCGCCGTTGTGATAAGCGTACACCGTGTAGTACACGAATATAAAACCAGTTCTGGGTAAAAGAATGTCTTATTTGGGTAGTAGTTTATATATATAACTAAATAATATGCCAGACTTTCCGTGATATACTACATATACGGTATTGTGTGATAACTAATTTATTATATACGTATACCGTAAATTGTATTTATTTCACGCATAAAATATTCCATAAATTATATTTATATCATAAATCGTGTTTATTTCACATAAAGCAGTATATACTACCGCGAGCAATTTTCAATATAATATTCGCTACGTACGTTTTATTTACAAAAGTGATGACCAGAATGTCGCTTATTTTACAGCAAGACAAATAAAACCATGATCTGCAAAATAATAACCGAGTGAACATCACCGCCGCATCTCCCAGAGGGCATGCACCGAGGGAGACGGAGCGATGACAGTTCGTGTGACAGGTGCTGGCTGGATTTTTGTTCCACCGCAGGATCGTGAGAGGTGACGTCGGCTCAGGAGGCCTTCATCCAGAAGTGGATTGAACATGGCTGATGATGCATATAATTAAATATAATGCGTGAATATCATTTTATATATCGCACATCATTGCAGTCTTCGAATAGCTTTTGCTGTGAGCCATCCCGCGGCATCCGGGCTAGCTGAGTGAAATTGTTCCACCAGAGTACGCGTGTTGTATTGGGCAGGCATTGGTGGTCTGCGCCAGCTGGTTTGCTTGCACCTCGCCGCATTCAAAGTTTGACGATGAGTCCCTTGACCTTCCATTTATGGAAGAAATGTCCACACCTTCCATGTGTTGTTCGGACACGGTTGAGAGTGGCCCACTATCGTTATTACTGCAGCGAAAAGGGCACATTGGCTTCACATTCATTTCAGCATTGTGTAAATGCAATCACTTTATTTCATGAGCGTGGCCTACGGAACAGACATAGAGGCGTCCCCAACAGTTGTGTAAACGGATTACCGTCACGCGTATTGCGCCCTCTTGTGGATGCGCAGGTGCTGCTGTACAAGCAACGAACTGCACACACTGCCAGATCAGAGGTTCACTTCCAGATCCTGCTACAGACTTCCCTCTACGGTATTTAGCTTTGCCAAGGGAGTATTTTTTTTTACATAACCTGCCAGCCTCGTAGAGTCGTGGAGTTGGAGGGAGATTTTGATACCAATATTGTAGCGAGGGAGAGGGAGGGCGGCTGGATTGTTGGAATGTTGGTTAAAATAGTTGTACAAATTGGGCAATAAGTGTATCAGCCTTATATACAATTGGGGGGGAGAGCTCAAGAATAATTCACGATAGACAACAGCAGATCACGTTGTCAGTCATTCTGTTCAGCGTTTAACATTTGTTTGAGATTGTTTAACATTGGCCCTGTGTCGTGCCCTCCAGGGTTTCTGTATACATCCCCTCCCCCCTTTAAATAAGGTCGCGCTACATTGTTGTGACACAGTAAGGCTGTAGTATACCCATATAGGCAGCTGTCCCCTCCACTACCCCCACTCAACCCAGCACACACGTCTCCCCCCCCCCCACCTTGGATACAGCGCCCCCGGGAAGCCACACGCTCGATTAGCACTAATGGATGGACTAACACACTGCTGGCCATCCACCCGCAGTCAATTGACCACAATTGATCGATACCTAAACATAAGATATGTTTTGGACTGTGATTCCACGATTTAACTGAACGGGTCGGGTGGGGGTAGTTCGTTACTGCTGGCAGGACACGTTTGGCGATTTTAACTGCCGTATTTTATTGATACAAATGAAACATTTTACTGCAGTAATACATTTAACATTAGAATGTCATTGAAATGAAAATGTGCAAGTCAAATGTATTTAAGATGTTATCTACATAAATACACATGTGCTTGGCGTTTATCACAGTTATTAGACGACAACGTTATGATAAAATTTTATCTTCATCTTCCGTATTGCGGGACAACGGTATGTACTGTACTTATAATAAATAGCGCCCTTGATTAATCCAAAAAAAGCCGCACTTGAGTCTCAAGATTATTTTTAGGGAAGCCCTTCTTCATCCATTCGGGATGTTTGGCCAATTCCTAAATTAGTATTTGGCTTTATGTGCAAATCAACTGGAGTACCCAAAGAAAATCCATCTTTTAAAGCTGACCTTTTTTTAAAAAAACCTCTAATCTCACCACAGATGAATTCAACAAAAACTTATTGTGCTGCCATCTTTTCACCTCCAAGCAAAGTTCACAAGCTTGTTAAAAAAATTTAACACACCGGACATAGTACGAATGTGCTATTATTAAAATTACATATTTTTTTATAACATTAAGTGTAAACATACAATCTGTCACGTATGATTTATACAAAACTATATAATTGATCATAGATTATCCGGCTGCCTCCAACATTATCCGGCTGAAGTCCCGGGCCGATCCGACGAAACCGCTCCAAAGGCTGTAACCCAGTCCGGCGATCGGCACCGTGTGCATGACACCACCACATACAACAACTTAGTGAAAATACTCTACGTATATACATTTTCATGGCTCATAGCTACAGTAATAAAAACAGAAAATATACACGGTGCGATACGGCGAAAAGTGTGTTGTGTAATTCGTCGTTAGCCGGAGCACCGCTCTCAAGGCTGCATCAGTCCGGCGATTGTCAATCACATGGTTGAGTTGAAACAAGAGCGTAGGAGTACGTACATCACCCCATGCAGTCTTTGAGATTGGAGTGGTAAGTAGGGTAAAGTAAATACGGCAACTTTTTTACAGTAGTATACTTCATTTTGTCTATTTATATGTTTACGCCAATTTCATGTAGTAAACTAAATTAAAACGATAAAAAAAACATACACACAACACCGGAAAATGTAACGTTATCCAAAATTTGCAATAGTAAGCTATTTTAAATAATGATTTGGTAGTGATTATCCTGCGTTTTTTAAAATCCTGCGCCCCCTTCCCCAAAGGCGCCGGATAATCGATGATCTAATGGACATACACACAATGTAGTCTTCTGTTGGGAACAAAAACTGCTAATTATTTATTTTAAACTCTACAGCTGGTGATAATTGCCAGTGGGCTAGAATAACTACTGAGTGGCAGCCAACGGATGGAATGTGCTCAAGATGACATCCACCAGGGAGTTGGAGCAATTAGATCAGCTCGTGTGCAAGTGTTGGGTGGTTCATTCCATCGTGGAACCGTGAGAGGTGGTGACAGCTTGGGAAACAGTTGCAGCCAGCAGTGGATTGATTATGGCTGATGCGACTAGCTCGAGAACATACAATACACGGTAATGTAAATAGTCTATGCACAACATAGACAATTTTACTGATAAATTCAAAACAATGAAATTACCCAACACATTGACCCTCTGGTTATAATCTTAGAACCAGTTATATTATGCATAATTTATGGTCACTCAGAATACAGCACTTACTGGCTAAATTTTTAAATAAAGCCCTTTGGTAATTTGGTATGGTATATTTTTGGAAAATACAATTACTTGATTAAATATTGAAATGTTCATTAAGTTCTTCATAAATAAGCAGTCAAGGGAATTTGATGACTAAATCAAAGTCAAATGGTATTTAACGATTGTCACGATCCTGTTAATGTACTGTGGGTACAAGCTAGTAATATTGTGCATCATTGCTCAACAGCATTTGGTCAACTTGGGGTTTTTTTTACGAGTTAAACGTATATTTCTAGACTTACATTATACACAAATTATGTAGCATGGTTAGATGAGATTATCATGTTGAATGTTTGAGGCATAATTTACGTGTATTTCTGGAATAAAATGTTGAATGCTCTAATTTTTTTATGTTTACACACCTATCAGTATAGAAGATTATAATGACACCTTATGTAGCACCTTTCATAAAATCTTAACGTACTTGAAATCAGTGACAATGGAGGAGGGATGCAGGGGGGGGGGGGGTAATAAATGGCTCAAAGTTTAAATAAAAAGTGCCTTCTGAAAGCAAAACATTTTTAGGCAAGGCTTGAAGATCTCAAACTTAAAAGACTCCCTGACAGCCTTCGTCAGAGAGTTATACACAGTCCAGGTGCCACAGAAGCAAAGACCGCTGCTCGTAGACTTGACATCACTGCTTGTGGACTTGAGATCGCTGCTCATGGACTTGAGCTTCGTTCTGGGGTTGAGGTTTGGAATGTCGGGGCACAGCAACTCCCCAACATATGCAGGTGCGAGATCATTTGGGCCCTTGAAAGTGAGGAGGACCTTGAATTAACGTAAGGAGATGAAGATTTTGGCTCAGGTCAGTTCCACCAAAGGCCACTGGCGGAACGAGTGGGGGGAGGGGGGGTGGCACGTGCCCCCCCAATGATCCGATCGAAATCCCCAATTTTGATCGGATCATTGGGGTTTATTAGTAATAAATCGGCATTTTGTAAACCCCCACTGCCACTGTGTAGCATATTATTACGTGCCAGTTATAAGTGACTCAGAATTGTGCGCAGTTGCATGTCCAGTACACGACTTCCCTGAAGGCATTCATCTTCAGCGAGCGCGGTGCCGATCACGCAACGCGGTTCCAATTCGACCCTCGATCGATGGCTGCACCATCGCCGCACACGCGTCGAATAAAAAGCAAGGGACAAGTCCTTACTTACTAACAACTCCTCTATCATTTTTCATTGCTGAAGGGGTTGCCCCCCACTACCTGAAAATCCTGGCTCCCCCATTGCCAAAAGCTTTGGACTAATTATATGGACAGCCTTGTGCTTATGTGAAGGCTTGAAATGAACACAGGCCTGTTTTACCACGTAATTGATGCTTACATTTTCAGCTTTGTTTCAACCATAAAGATACCTGAAGCGTATTCAATATATAATCAAACTAAGCATTATAGTCGTTGTGGAGAATATAAATAACTAAATAAATAAGCTGACAATGTCTCCTTCACATATCCATCTCTCCACATACAAAGAAAATTATTTCCTTCAAACCCCATCTGATGCATGGCCTAACTCCTGCAGCATTGTTTCAAGATAAGTAAACTGCTATGAACTAGGGGATCGAAGTTCGATTCTTAGTGATGGCTACCAACAGTGGCACCCAATTCACAAACCTTAACTGGCCAGTGAGATAAAACAACACCTATGACTGATACGACGTGGGGAGGCCTTAATCCAGCAGTGGATTTGGCGAATGTCTATACTATACATATTTGACACCAGCATGGTTAAGCCTGCAACGTTTATAACATCACCTTCACATATGTGGCGAGATGTTAACTGCCTCGCCTGATATACAGGAGAACGTGGATTCAATCCCGACCCTGACACTTGTACATGTGGAGTTCGCATGTTCTCCCCGTGGTCGCATGGATTTTTCTCTGGCCCTTCCGGGTTTTCCCTCATTTAGAAACATGCATTTAGAGTATTTGGCTGCTCTACATTTCCACGTAAGCCACTTTATTGAGCGAGGTCACTTAAGAAAAATAGCTATATAGCTCAGTGGTCCTTACCTGGTAAAATAAAACATAGTTTAAAGTTTAGTTTAATCATAAGGAAACAAATACTAAATCTTTAAGCATATAGTGTTATACTTTAAATAATTAAATCATCCACGTACCATATTCCCAGTGAGTTTGTAATAATAACAGCAGTGGGGTTGTGATCTACAGCATTGTATTTAACAAAGATCCTTCAGTATATGACATGGTGACCTGTACATACATTTATACAGATTCACATGGAATGCACATTGAACAATCAGTGAGTTTGTTTTAAGAGAAGTGGTTTTGTGGTGTATTTTTACCATTGTTGGAACCCAGTGGCTATGGCATCTAACATCTAAAGTGCATTGTGTCACAAGAGTACTGAGCCAGCATCTCTGAAATTCAAGCCCTTGGGCAGCAGTGGTGGTGCTGGCCCATTGGGGGCCCTACACAGAATTTGTTTTGTCTGACCCCTTTTCAATGTATATAATCCTAGGGAGATGACCAGAAGAGGTTTACACGATAGATTTATATATTTAATGGCTATGTAGTAAAATGTTGGATTTCTATGTTACTGTAATTATCTTATGTTTATTAGAATTTGATTTTGAGATGCTATTTAATGCACCCTATATTTTAATGAATCCGGCACCCCTTGAGCTATTTGGGGGGGGGGGGGGGGTATGGTTTTGCTTGGTCTTCTTATGCCTAGCCCTACAAAGATGAGTAAAAAACATCTTTTAGCTGGAGCGGATTCTCATGCATAGTTCATTTATACGTTCAAACACGACGCTATTGTAATTAAAGTACACAGCTGCTTGGGGAATGTGGCCGCAATTTGTGTAATTTGTGCTTTTTTTTCGAACAACAAAAATTGGTGTTATAAAACATACTGCACAATGGGCGTATCCTTGCAAGCACAATGCCAATATTCTGTACATAAGCTGGCAGACAGGGATTCATGACGATGGCAAGGCTTATTTTTATAAAACCTATAAATCAGTTGAGAGAGCCTGAAGAGAGTACGTGCAAAGGCTGAGACTTAAAAGAGGAACGCTAATGCATCCCAGTGTTGGAGAAGAATAAGATCAAGGAATACACAATGCATATTGCTGAACATACAATGACATTTACAAAGCACGATTTTTTGTTTTGCACGGGAAAGACGATTATCACAATACAATCCTTACATTGTGAAGTACTGTTAATGTATACGACTAGACTATAGCCATGATCGTAAACGAAGGCTGTCAGTTCCCCCCCCACCCCATAGCAGATTGGTAATTACGATATGCTAATGTCTCTAAAAGACCCCCTACCAGGACACAGGGCAAACGCGATTGTGAAGATGGAGAGACAAACACATTTGAGCAGACAACGCCAAGTGGCCAGCTCATCTTTTTCAATTTGGCGAATTATTTGACATCAGAGACCACACTGTACGTGGCACGTGTGTGCCAGGATTTTTTTTGTTCTGTTTGTTGTGTGTGCAAGCTCGAATATATTAAAACTAGATCGACTGCAACGCTGTCGAGTAATTGACACGAATCGACGCTGTATATAGAGATTCGCACGCTCTAGTTATTACAGTGTGTTACCGTACGTTCAAACGTGTTCAAACACGTGAGGCTGATTTACTACCATGAACAGAATCACCTTATCTGTGCCTGGTCTCATCGCAACCTCGCAAACTAAGCAGGGGCCCCCAAGCCTGGTTATTCAAAACTTTCCTAGGAATTATGACATGTTGTAGGCTTGGGTTGCAAGGGAGCCTGGAGGTGGCATCATAGCAATGGATTCTTTAAACGATTTCCAAGGAGTTTTGAGTGTTACACCCTTGTATGTATGTATGCGGGGTTTTTTCGTTGTTGTCCAAGTACGCTCTGGTTTCCTCCCAGAAGCCACTCGTTCAAAGTAATTTGTTAAACAAGCAAATGCAGCAACCCTCTTGAAGAAGCGTGTCGATGACCCACTGAGACTTGTCTTTGTAAATAGAGGACATCGTTATGAGTATTAATATGTTACAGCGGAAGAATATTAATGACAGTTTCTGTGGTTGTCTGACGGCCAATGCCATGGACGTATCTGAGTTATCATCTCTGTGTGCTGGTCTTCTGTTTCCACAGTGGAAAATCTTGCAGGTTCCTTGGCACAGCAAGGTTCAACAAACCGATCTTGTAATTTACTACCGAAATAACAAAACGTTAGATAACATCACATGTGGCAATGATCAGTTATGTTAACAAAACTGTAATAATGAATTTAGTTTAACTTAGTCATCTCTATTTATATTCTTTGGTTCTTTCGGTAAAGTCACATAGATAGAAAAATAATAATTAATAAAGTGAATCAAAATTAAAACACTCATGCAGACTGTAGCCTGGTTCTTAACCTCGGTGAGCGTACTGGCAGTCTATAATGTAGACTGTAGCCTGGTTATTAAGTTTGGTGAGTGTACTGGCAGTCTATAATGTAGATTGTAGCAATGGTTATTAAGCTGGGTGAGTGTACTGGCAGTCTATAATGCAGACTGTAGCAATGGTTATTAAGCTGGTGAGTGTACTGGCAGTCTATGATGTAGACTGTAGCCTGGTTCTTAACCTGAGTGAACGTACTGGCAGTCTATAATGTAGACTGTATCCTGGTTTTTTTCGTCATCTCTGGCATCCATTATTATTACTACTTTGTTATAAAACGAAAGCAAAATTTGTATTCTGTTCAACTTAGCATAGGCATTTCACATTCTGTAAAGTGTACTGCTGGAATTTTCTGTATTTCCTATATACTGTAGTTGCATGAAGATACACTTGGAAGCTCAACACATTCTCCACATATATTACCTGAATTGAAAAGGCTTCTGTTAAGTAATAAGCAATCATTATTATATATAACCATTCAGAGTTTGTCAAGCTACTGTCAGGAAAAGACCTCTCACACCTTGTCAGTCATGTCTGGTTCTTTGAATATACTGCACCACCCGAGTCAGCGTGTGTTGGCAAGGAAGTAGGTCAGATGCTATTCATGTTGTTCGCCGGTGTTGACTGGGTTCATAGTGAAACGTGCTAACCACTGCGCCACCATTCGTCCCCTTCAATGTGACTTTTCCTCCTGAAAAGTTTTTTTGGTGAGAAAAAGTCATTGCTGAGGTGGAGTATAGGCACATGGAAATATGCTCATAATCACGGCGTTCTCTGAGAACTGCTCAAAAGATGCAGAGATTCAAAGGTAATCACATCTACCCCTCTATTTAAGGAACGAAACAGGAGGATTTCTCCACAAATATGGCTGTCGCCTGATGAAGCTAGTTGTAATTACTGGTGAAACGTCGTAGATTGTTAATGTGGCTTTGCTCTCCAACAACAGAACATGACGAGTTGGCATGTTCTGTTCACGTGACAAACCTTACCAATTGGCTGTGTCGGGTGGTGACGGGTTTAACGACACATTTATATAGTTACACGATCTAACCCAAAAAAAACCCTGTATTATGGATATATGACTGTTCGCCTTTTCACATGTATGCAGATTTTGTTTTACGTGTGCCAAAAAACAGAACTCCTTTGATCCGTGACCCTATTACCCACAACTCCTATTACCCACAGGGGGATCCCTTGGGGGTCTACGGAAACGGCCATATTTCTACAATTGTATGCGTGTATGTTGCATTTTTTTCGCACCGTACGTAGCCAACCGTGCTGTTAACCCGAGGTGGTGCGGGGGAAGGACAACAAACAATTATGAGCGATTATCCGTTGTTTTTTTCCTTCCCCCGCAGGGTAAAAGCAGTAAAATCGCGGATAGTCCGCACATCACTGCGGGTCAAGGCAGTTTCTCCTGAATCCACGGCAAAACCCTCCACCCGCCAACACTGGCCCTAAACTAAAACCGCTTCTTCTTACTCCTTGGTTTTTTTTTTCGGTAAAGTCACGTAAGGTAAAATAAAAATTTAAAATAAAAGAAAACGAAATTAAATGGTGATTTAAGTTAGTTGTTTATTTTAAATTGTTTTACCTACGTGACTTTACCCAATAAAAAAACACACAAAGTGTGAATGCTTGCAGTCACGAAAGCTTCAAATCTAGGAATAAAGCGCTTGTTTTTGCACCGACGCTCGGGCAACGTTCGCTGCCAACCACGAGGCGACGCTGTTCGCCCACTGAGAGACAAACCTCCAAAAGTTGTCTTCACATCAAGAGCATCCGCAGCTGCCTCTGTAGTTTCTCCGTCACCCTCCGTGAACTGAAGGGGGCGGCTTCGCCACGCTGTAAAATCACCAAGAGGCTGCACACGTCTTTTGGCCAAAATGCCAGTGGACACACGTGAGTAGGCAACGTTGGAATCAATTACATCATTGATCGCTATGTGCTGCATGAAGTTGCAAAGCAAGTCAATTTACAGGATAAACAATGAGCAGCTAGACTCTTCGTCTGGTCAGTGTTGCTCACTTACCACTCACTATTGCCTGCCTCATTTAACGGTAATTGTATTTATAGTTATACTGTGTAGAGCATCAATTAATGTTTTAACATAAACCATTAAACTAATCCTATTTTTTTAATAATTGTCCTTAACAACTAAACAAAAATGAACAGTAAAAAATGAAAAAGCAGATTCGATCATTTTCTGTTTTCTATTACTTTGATTCTGCCTTTTAAATGTTTGTTTCCTGTTTTTGAGCCAACTGTTCAGGACTGGGTAAGGACATGGCCCACCTATCATCGAGGCAACCGGAAAGTAGACTTAGTTATTTCTTGGCTTTGTGTTTAGTTTTTTTGTCCTTCCCCCGCACCTCCGATAAAGCACGGTTGGCTACGTACGGTGCGAAAGAAGTTGAACTTCCATACATTACAACTCTAACAAGCGTTGTGTGCTGTATTGTTGCTGTATTTGCTTTTAAGATCCAAGTGTCCATAAAAAAGTCTGTAATATTAGTCTCAATGTGCTGTCATCATCAGCAGCCATGATCCATCCACTGCTGGAAGGTTGCCATCCCTCCCGGTCTTGCGACAGATTGATCCAACCACACACCTTGCACACGAGCTTATATGGGCTGTCACGTGGTTGTAAATACCATGTTTTTATTATTCTGGACATGAATTGTCTCAGTACGCATGCACTTGTTTCTTATGGCGTGTCACGGAGATCAGCGACTATGTTTTGGAACAGCAACACAGGTTTTAAATTGATGCCTAACTTCTTGAGCCGATTAAAGTCGCTAGCTCTTTGCTAAAGAATGGATTTAATGTCTCTGTTCAATAGTCTAGATGGGCAGCAGTTGACTCTGCTCCATTGTTCCGTTCCGCAGTCGCAGGTAGGACTATCTTAATTTGCATAACACAAAGAAAATAAGCAAACAATATGCCCCCCTCCCATATTTGTCATTCTAAGTAAAATTCAGTTCTACTTATTTTTATAGACATCTCATCGGCCACATGAACTTATTCTGGCAGTGGTTTAACACAAGGAAATTGTGGACTAGTTTAAAAATGCATTCTCATCAGTGTGACACTTGCTTAAACCAATGCTGGCAAACTGTCCGATATTTAAGGGTGAGGACCCTCTGTTAGACATGGGTCCTAGTTAGCCACACAACTAGAAAATGCATCACACTAAATAATCATTGCCGTCACTGAGGATAATATAAATAAAAACAAATATATACTTCTAAGTGCACACACATATCTTATTCAAGGTCAAGAGGTCATCATGACAATGGTACTGATGGAACAACACCTCTGTTTGATCCTTTAATTGTTGCAAGGTTTTGTCATTAGGGGGCCTTATTAGTTCTCCAGTTATCTACACTTCATAGCTTGAGTATTCCTTTCTAGTGCTGTCCATCAATAAGGGTTTTTTTTTAAAGAGCATTACAGTTTAATTTGAAACAGGATGTTCTCCTTCACGCCACTATTTATGCCATCGCAGGCATTTGATGTGCCCACACAAGCTTTATGCATTCCCGAGCAAAATAAATGGATGCAATTAACGTATTGCACGAAGAAATGATGACGCATCCAATTGATGGTAATTATGTGGGGTGGAGAGATGGCACAGTGATTCACGCACTGTGCTCTAAACCCGACAACCTGAGTTCAATTCCTGGCCGTGTTTAACGTCAGTGATGAGTGATATCTGAACTCTTCCTGAACCTTCCCCACCTCGCTCCTCCTTATCCTCACCAAACCACACTCACCAATGTATAGTAAAGAGAGCTCAAACAACCATAATGACCATAAGACATGAAGTCACCTTCATCTACCAGTGGATTAAGAAAAGGGTTTCGAATTATTGTTAAAATACGGCACATGGACTGAGAGTTATAACAGCACATTTTATGCACACTTGGGCTTCCAGCAGCTATTTACCTGCTCTGAAGTGAACCTCCAGAGAGAGAAGCGAAAATAAGAAGTGGCTCTCACACAAGAGACAAAGACACCTTTGGGTTTTTGTTGTAATCTTAGCTGCCATAGGGGTTTAGCAGTCCCGAGTGAGTTACATGTTTTTTTCTAAATGTTGGCACCCGAACCGTTTATATTCTAACCATGCCAGTATCATCTTAAGCAGTACAATTGTTTTTGGAAAAACATACATTCATGTTAAATTTTCACAAGTAAAAGTACATATTCCTAGTTATATATGTACCAGGGTAAAACTTCAAAAGTTATAGTACATTTTTAAACAGAGCAATCCGAATTTGACTTATGTGTGACCTGACAGCATTACAATAGAGCGACACACTAACATCATATACCGTCTCGTAATTCTGTCTTAAATAACCAGGGCCAAAGCCACTCTGGCTCTTGGGGGTGTCTGGACACCCCAACGTTTGCATATGGCGATGAGACACCACAAAAAGTTGTGCCCCTGGTCAAAGTTAGCATAATGTAAAATAGGATTTATCAGTGCTACAGTAATTAATGATAGAATCTGGAAACAACGGGTCACTGTGCATCTATAACATAGCCAATAACGACCAGGGAAGGCGATGACAACCTTCACGTCGTCCACCTCTGAAGTGTTTCTGAAACGTGAACTAATGTCAGCAATTCGTCGGCACAGCAGCAACTTACAGTGAGGGAAACAAGTATTTGATCCCCTGCTGATTTTGTACGTTTGCCCACTGACAAAGAAATGATCAGTCTATAATTTTAATGGTAAGTTTATTTGAACAGTGAGAGACAGAATAACAACAACAAAATCCAGAAAACGCATGTCAAAAATGTTATAAATTGATTTGCATTTTAATGAGGGAAATAAGTATTTGACCCCCTCTCAATCAGAAAGATTTCTGGCTACCAGGTGTCTTTTATACATGTAACAAGCTGAGATTAGGAGCATACTTTTAAAGGGAGTGCTCCTAAACTCAGCTTGTTACCTGTGTTGAGGCGTAAATGATGACTCGGAGGCAGATCTTCGTGTAAGGGCTTGCACCACGTTTATTAAGGGCTCACGCCAGTTGTTTTATTAAAGACCTCTCTTTGCACACGAATCCGTGTACTGCACACTCACTGCCTACACTCCACACCCCAGGGGAAAGGTACTGGGGATTCCCTAACACACCCGCAGGCTACGCTAGCCTGGTGCCAATTTCCCCCTACCCCGGGGTCCTATCGCTCCCCCAGGGGAAGGGTACTGGGGAGGTCCCTAGCACACCCACAGGTAATCCTAGCCTGGTGCCAATTTCCCCCTACCCTGGGTCCCGACTTTTACCCTTCACGTTCCCGGACCCTCCAAAAGACCCTGAACCCGTGACGGGTTCCAGCTTAAATCCCCCAGGGGGACATGATGTCACCGTCCCGCCCCCTGTGCATGATGTCACCATCCGCCATCCGTGATGTCATCGTACCAAAGGGCAAGCGTGACATGACGTCACTAACTCCTACTCTACATCACCCCCCCCCCCGTGAAAAAAAATCAGCCGACCCGGCTGCAACCATTACGAGAGCAGAGCCCGGCAACCCGAATGGGAAGACAACTACATCAAAAGAGTGTAAGTGACATGTGTGTGAAGAGAACAGAACCGGCTGCTAGAACATAACCCAACACTAGGGCAGCACGGTACAGGGCAACTTGGAGACGGTCCCCACATGGGACACCGGAACGTGTCCGACGAAGGCAGGGGATGAAGAAACGGCCCCACTGGCCGTCACCGTATCCGCACGCCCCGCGAGCGTGTGCGTGACGCCGGCCCGCCCTTCCGTGCCCCGTCGGCCTCAGAATCGGCGGTGTGCTGGCAGGTGTCCAGTCCGCCAGCCAATCCGCCAGGTGAGGCGCCGCTGGTGGAATTACTGGCGGGGCTTCTGCAGGCGCACACAAAGGCACAGCATCGCTCGCGCCATCACAACTCGTGCGGCTCGGCGGACACAACAGACACCTGGCCCCTGAGTAGTGGAGATGAGGGGATTCCGGCCGGCGCGAGAGAAGAGAAGAAAAAAATAACACAAATTCAGATGCGTTGGATGCACAACCAACGCCGCAATGAACCCAAATACAGTAGAACCTCAGAGATGGAATGCACCAGAACCCAAACAAATTGGTGTTGGAATGGCCGTCTGGAACGAATTAAGTTTGATCTCCGGGGTACCCCTGTATGTTCACCTTGACCCACACAACACGGGAGGCAGGGTTCCCCGACCCCCAGCCACCGTTCCATCCACTAGACGGTGATGGAGCGAAGATGGAAGAAACGTCTAGCGCTCACTTACTGCACAACATGCACCCTAACAACGGAGGGATACAGTCTCAACGCAACCGAACAACAACGCCCAACACCACGAATCATCAGCCCTCTGTTGCAACGCGCCTCAGAGTGTCTCGATCTCCAGGCTGGCAGGGCGAGCCTACAGCTCCAGACGCATCACGGAGGGTCTCAACCTCCAGGCGGCCAGGTCAAGCCGTTAGCCGTAGCACGACGGGACCACATTCTCCGAGCCATGTGAGCGCACAGCCCACTAGGCTATCCACACCACGGAGGGTCTCAACCTCCAGGCGGCCAGGTCAAGCCGTCAGCCGTAGCATGACGGGACCACACTCTCCGAGCCATGTGAGCGCCCAGCCCACTAGGCTATCCACACCACGGAGGGTCTCAACCTCCAGGCGGCCAGGTCAAGCCGTCAGCCGTAGCATGACGGGACCACACTCTCCGAGCCATGTGAGCGCACAGCCCCCACTAGGCTATCCACACCACGGAGCGTTTCAATCTCCAGGTGGCCAGGTCAAGCCGTCAGCCATAGCATGACGGGACCACAACTGATGTCAGGCACGCAACACCCCCTACACTGGCAGCATGTCACCATCTCAATTTAAATGCTCCGTACCAATGACGGCAAAGCCACCAACCAAGGCAATCATCCCCCGCACAATCGCGATCTCACACCCTCACATATGCAATTTGAACCTTGCATTTCAAAATCCCCCTCAACATTTACCATGGGACTCAGGCATTTCAATTTGAGAAGCAAAAAATAATAATACACAAAACGCCCAATAATCGCCGAATGGGGTAATACAGTATATGCAGTCTGCATACAGCCAACCATCTCGATACAGTCTATACACTGTTAACAATCACAGCATAGCTATACATTAACAATGATGAACATTTTTCCACAGTCACACGTTGACAACACTCACAAGCGACGCTCCATACTGTATACCCAAAACAATCGCGACTCCGCAACGGCAACTAACAAAGTGTCAACAAATCATTAACCCGGCAATCCACTGGATCTTAACAGAGCCTGAGACCCCCCCCCACCTAGCCGAATTAATCATTAACTGGCTCCTTACGATAACTCTCCCGATGCCGTAATGAACCAATAATGTAACACACGGACACCCGACATAAACGCCACGGACAGACGCAAGTTATTAAAAGCAATTGGACGCCCCGCATACCGGCGGGAAAACAATAAAAAAAATAACATGAACTCACAACCCGGCGCACGCCAAGATGGATGAGGTGTCAACAGGGGCCGGTGTGTGTCGCGTCACGCCTCGCCTGACAAGCTGTGACGAGCGGAAGACGGCAGGGTAGAGCGCTGGGATGCCCCGAAGAATCTTGCCCGCCAACACGGACTCCTCTTGCGACTGCAGCCGCCGCCCGCGCTCCAGCAGAAGTCGGGGCGCCACTTGAAGTGTGGAGCTCAGCCTCCACAGGTGTTGACGTCGGCGGGAACGGCATTTTGGCGGGAACAGCGCCCCCGCCAAAATGGCGGGAACGGCGTTTTGGCGGGAACAGCGTCCCGGCCAGCCGCCGAAATGGCGGCCCCACCGCGGCCACCGCATGCCCTCCGGGCCTCCCCCCCCAGCCCCCCGCAACGACGACGGCGTCCTCTCCTCGCGGCTCCGTCCCGCGCCACAGCTGCTTCAGCAGCAGGCTGCGCACCACGTGGCACCTCCAAAATGGCCGCTCCCGACCACTGCTCCGCCGCGATGGTCAAGATGGCGGCGGCCTGCCACGTGGTCGCTGGAGGACCTGTAATGGAGGCCGTCTCCCCAGCGCGCCCGATGTCCTCCACTGGTGCTGTAGACACACCAGCCGTGGCCGCAATAACCGGGGCCACGGAGCCCGGGGTCGTCCGGTCCCGGGTCGCCGCCTCTGCGTCGTTGGAAGACGCAACAGGTGGGTTCCGCTTTTTCAAGAGCATCGCCTTGAAAAAGTCCACTTCTGACGCCAGTTGTTGAGGCGTAAGTCGGAGGCAGATCTTCGTGTAAGGGCTTGTGCCACGTTTATTAAGGGCTCACGCCAGTTGTTTTATTAAAGACCTCTCTTTGCACACGACTCCGTGTACTGCACACTCACTGCCTACACTCCACACCCCAGGGGAAACGTACTGGGGATTCCCTAGCACCCGCAGGCTACCCTAGCCTGGTGCCAATTTCCCGCTACCCTGAGTCCCGACTTTCATCCGTCACGTTCCCGGACCCCCCAGACGACCCTGAACCCGTGACGGCTTAAATCCCCCAGGGGGACATGACTTCACCGTCCCGCCCCTGTGCATGACGTCACCATGCGTGACGTCATCGTGCCAGAGGGCGAGCGTGACATGACATCACTAACTCCTACTCTACACTTGTATAAAAGACACCTGTCCACAGAAGCAATCAATCAGATTCCAAACTCTCCACCATGGCCAAGACCAAAGAGCTCTCCAAGGATGTCAGGGACAAGATTGTAGACCTACACAAGGCTGGAATGGGCTACAAGACTATTGCCAAGCAGCTTGGTGAGAAGGTGACAACAGTTGGTGCGATTATTCGCAAATGGAAGAAACACAAAAGAACTATAAATCTCCCTCGGCGTGGGGCTCCATGCAAGATCTCACCTCGTGGAGTTGCAATGATCATGAGAACGGTGAGGAATCAGCCCAGAACTACACGGGAGGATCTTGTCAATGATCTCAAGGCAGCTGGGACCATAGTCACCAAGAAAACAATTGGTAACACACTACGCCGTGAAGGACTGAAATCCTGCAGCGCCCGCAAGGTCCCCCTGCTCAAGAAAGCACATATACATGCCCGTCTGAAGTTTGTCAATGAACATCTGAATGAGTCAGAGGACAACTGGGTGAAAGTGTTGTGGTCAGATGAGACCAAAATGGAGCTCTTTGGCATCAACTCAACTCGCCGTGTTTGGAGGAGGAGGAATGCTGCCTATGACCCCAAGAACACCATCCCCACCGTCAAACGAGGAGGTGGATACATTATGCTTTGGGGATGTTTTTCTGCTTAAGGGCACAGGACAACTTCACCGCATCAAAGGGACGATGGACGGGGCCATGTACCGTCAAATCTTGGGTGAGAACCTCCTTCCCTCAGCCAGGGCATTGAAAATGGGTCGTGGATGGGTATTCCAGCATGACAATGACCCAAAACACACGGCCAAGGCAACAAAGGAGTGGCTCAATAAGAAGCACATTAAGGTCCTGGAGTGGCCTAGCCAGTCTCCAGACCTTAATCCCATAGAACATCTGTGGAGGGAGCTGAAGGTTCGAGTTGCCAAATGTCAGCCTCGAAACCTTAATAACTTGGAGAAGATCTGCAAAGAGGAGTGGGACAAAATCCCTCCTGAGATGTGTGCAAACCTGGTGGCCAACTACAAGAAACGTCTGACCTCTGTGATTGCCAACAAGGGTTTTGCCACCAAGTACTAAGTCATGTTTTACAGAGGGGTCAAATACTTACTTCCCTCATTAAAATGCAAATCAATTTATAACATTTTTGACATGCGTTTTTCTGTATTTTTTTGTTGTTATTCTGTCTCTCACTGTTCACATAAACCTACTAATAAAATTATAGACTGATCATTTCTTTGTCAGTGGGCAAACGTACAAAATCAACAGGGGCTCAAATACTTTTTTCCCTCACTGTAAATGCCAAGGCCCTTCTTAGGGCCGCTTCACCAAATACATCTTGAAGTTGCCATTTATTGAGCCATAGGCAAGATGAAGAAGAACCACCGGCAATGATTCGCCAGCAGGGCACCCGTAAATCCCAAAGTGTGGCTGCGCCTTAGCTCATGATTGCAGCTTTCCATTATTAGATCAGTTGGGGGGCTTTACGATTTGTCGAATGTGACTTACTCTTTAGTGCTCATCATTGCCCCAGTGGCGAGATGTTAACTACCTCACCTGGTATACAGGAGGATGTGGATTAAATCCCGATCCCGACACCAGTTGTATATTTGGAGTTTGCGTGTTAACCCGTGGTAGCGTGGATTTTTATCCGGGTCCTCCAGTTTTTCCCTAAACATTTAGAAGCATACGTTTAGATTATTTGACTGCTGTAGATTTCTACATGGTAAGCCACTTCGTTGAGCAATCATTTGTGGCCAGGTCGCTTTTGAAAAAGAGCTATATGGCTCAGTGAGCCTAACCTGGTAAAATAAAAATAGTTAGTGTAGAAAGGGTCAATCCACATGTGTGGTCCTCTGGGTGAGAAGTGAGAATTAAAACGATAACAGAGAGGAAGTCACTAAATATAATTGCCATATATATAACATTGTCTAGTTTTTAAAGAGCTGTGATTTTTACGTGTTTTTTTTTAGCTGGGCTATATTTTATTGTTATTTCTAAACCACCTGAAAATCTGTCGTAAAGGAAACAACAGTGGGAAAAATAATAAACTTAATGCTTGAATGGAAATTTATAACAATTTCCTATGTAATAAACATGGAAACACTCAAAACAGGCACAACAATTTGTACAGAATCCTCGCCATCACACATCCTGCATGTGTTGACATTCTACCAGGACAAACACGGGGTGGGGGGGGGGGGTTCGGAAAACATGCACACCCATACTGAGCAGCTGTTATGTTTCAGGAAGAGCGTGTAACACTGTCAGATTGGCCATCACAAGATGTTACAATGACGTGAAAGATCATGATGAAATTGTTAACAACCATTTCAAAATTTAGCAATCATTTGCCAGGATTTTCTTTCACTCACTGGCAACTGTGTTTTTCGGCAAGGGAAACATGAAAACTATTAAATAATCTCAGCAACTGACAGTGTGGCAAGAGCCTCGCTGCAATTATTTTCAAATAATCTAGCAATTTACACAGGGTCATGATCAGTACTAATAACAGACAACAAAAAGCTTTTAGGCTGAGACAACTTATGAACGACATCTATGGATGGAAGTATATTGATTTTATACACTTCTTCCAACAATAAAAACAGCAGTCCTTTGAAAGAACATTAGGGCATCAAGTAGTGTGATAAATGTCAGCAGTAAAGCCCTTTCCGGGAACAGTTCAGCAAACAAATGGGTGAGGGCCAGCCAACTTCCCAGAATGAATACATGCAGTACGGTTACAAAATCCTCAGTGCTACGTGAGGGTCATGTAAATGAGCTGAAAAGGACCGACAGGCAAACAAGAGGTGGGTGGGGACCAGAGCACATGGAGTTTGACAGCTTTGCTTCTGCCCTCGTCAACCTGGCCAAATGCTGCCCTTTTCCCAAAACACATCTTCCCAAAGTGCATCAATACCAGTGTAGTGTTCGATTTCACTCGGACAACTGTTGTCTTTCTTCGAACACCGCTTTATTTACAACTCTTAGCATGTCCTCAATACTTCACAGCATCCATGTCGCCACGGCTCGCTCGCCGTGCTTCACTCGACTCGCTCGCCACCTTTGTCTCTCCACTCCCCACGATCACTTCGCTTACTCCCCACGATTACTGCGCTTACTCCGCCGCTAACTTCTTCGTCTCCGCTCTCCGCTATCACCGTCGCTATGCTCTCTCCACTGCTAACTACTTCGTCTCTGCTCTCCGCTATCACCGTCACTATGCTCTCTCCACTGCGAGCTACTTCGTCTCTGTTCAGCTCCGCTATCGTTACGCTCTCTCCACTGCTGGCTGCTTCTCTTCTTCAGCTCCGCTATCTCTACGCTGTTTCCAAGCTCCGTCTCCAACTCCGTCTCCCCTAAACACTGTCCCTCCAACTCTCTGTCTTCAAGCTCTCCACACTTCAATTCCCCGCTGTTGACTCTAACCTCAATTTGCCCCCCTGTTCACTCCAAGCTCTCCAACTTCAACTCCCTGCTCCAATTGCCGACCCCCCCAATTTATCCCCGCTCTCATTACTCCCCAATTAATTAACCCGCGTCCCAAGGGCACTCCGCGTGACCGTACAATTGTACCTCGCCAGACTTCAAGACGCCCCTCCAGCCTTGGCAACATCACCAACCAATCTCACAGCCGTCCTTGGCTCTCCCAGCTTAACTGCCCTCACATAACCTGTACTGTATTTGCCTTCGCTACAGGCTGACCCAACATAACCCGTACTGTCTGCGTTATGTAATCACGCTGTTTCCACTACGCACCTTCCTACTCCACTACACCAATACCCGCCATTCGCCACGTAGTGACATTGACGTCACCGCGGCGCCTGTGCCAGGCCAGGTGCACTTTGAGGCCAAATTAAGTGTTGTAGGCTCGCTGACAGGAGGTCACGGGACAGATCAAGGCGCCATGGGTTGGCTGACTGAGATGACTGGTAGATGCACCAGGTGTACACTCTACTGTACCAACTTGCTGCATCTTAGGCGTTCTGCTCGTTGTTGTCAGCGTCGCTCCTCTGCCCTCATTTGTTGTTAGAAGGCGACTGCCTCCAACTGCCCAGTAGCATCCTTCACGAGCCTCCTCCATAGAGGCCGATCTTGACACCACTGGTACCAGTTTTCGGCAAGTCCACTCAGCTCCACATCCTCCCATACCGCATCAGTCCTTCTCTTCTCCAGCCCGTGCCGCGCCCGTTTAGCCCCCTTTATGCAGCCAAACAGAAGCTGATTGGGCATGCGGTGGCTGGCCATGCGGGCTACATGACCCAGCCAACGTAGCCTTTCCTGCTGGAGGAGCTCACTGATGGGAATGTGTCCAGATCTTTCAAAGATTTGTGAGATCACACAATCCAGCCTGGTTAAAGCCAGGATGGATCATGGGCAGGCCAGCCTGAATGTTTCAAACCGACTCAGATGTTCCATTAGAGGGATCCACGTTTCACAAAGCATAGAGAAGGAAGGGCATAACTGTGGTCAAGAAGACCCGAAGCTTCGTGTGGAGCGACAGACCAGGTAGCTTCCACACAGCATTACGCAGCCGATTAAAACATGCCGCCCGACTGATTTGGAGTGGGGTGGGGTGTTTGATGGCACAAAATATCCAGGCAGGTGCTTAGTTTTGTGGGGCTGATGGTAAGACCCTACCTCTTAGTGGCACACTCCAGGTTCAGCAGCAGCGCCTCCAACTCCTCCTCTAAGTGAGCAGCTATCACCAGATAATTGGCATACTTAACATGGTTGACCAATATGGAACCATACCTTGACCACACCCAGGCATCGATCAGCCTCCCATTGTATCTGTAACAAATTGAAATTCCTCCGGTACAGCCATGGAAAGCTTTTCGAACTACGTGGTCAAAGATGATTTTAAATAATATGGGACAAAGAGGACATCCCTGTCGCACCCCAAGGTGAACAGGGAACGACTCCTGGCCACGTGACTTTACCCGGGCCTGCCCACCACCGTGAAAGCCCTTAATGATTGTGAGCTGAGTCAGGGACTCCAAAAGCATGAAGAATTTGCCCACAGCCCTGATCCGTTGATGGTATCATAGGCCTTGACCAGGTCAATAAAGCAGAGATGTAGGTCTTGTTGGAATTTCATACACCTCTGCTGTAGCAGATGGACAGATAATATGGCATCCGTGCAGGACCGCCCTGGTGTGAACCAAAGTGCACCACACACTCACGCTCCTTGTGCCTGATGTGACTAGATTGTCAAACTGATTATCAGTTTAAATAGTTATCGCTGTCAATTTACTTTCATCATAACGGTGATAATCAACTCACATCATTAGTTTCTTATTGCTGGCAACAATGTCACGCTATGTTTTAAACACATGGTGTTGAACCATTCTAAAAAGTGAAACGCTGAAAATGTCACATCACGAATGTAAACCTATTTGTGTACTGAAATAAATTGGCAGAAATGTTTGTTACGAATGTTGTGGTTGTAAGAAAAGTTGTCCCTTTGGAACAACGCTGTGTGACAAGATGCAGTCTCATTCAGCAAAGAATTAACTTTTTTAAAAGACGTCATTAAACACGGATTTTTTAAAAGTTGTTTTTACTGACGTAGAGGAATGTAAATCTTCCAGATGACGAATGATGTAACAAAGTGAAAGAAACACAAAACAGAGGCACAAATAAAAACGGAAAGGTAAAAACTTCGATTAAAAAAAGTCCGAACAATACAACCGTGCAAAAGAAAACAAAAAATATTATTTGATGCTTATCGAATGTACGTGCTTTTTTTTTTAACAAGCAGTTAGGTGCATAAAAAAAACACTGCCTATTGTGCGGTGTTTTCAACCTCTCATTTTGATTCCTTTCAAAGGAGTACAAGGTTCGTTGTTCTTTCTGCACCGATCCTTCGCGTGCCAAAACAATATACTGCCCCCGTGGCCTTGACAAAGGCTCCTTGTTTCATATTCTAGCTTGAACAATAATTAACTCATTGGCTCATCGTTGCAGCTGCCTGCAGCCCATTTATTGCTTTCTTCTTCCTGCAAAGTCACAATGCCATTTTGTCTTAACCTGGTCTCCGACAGATCAATACCAGTCGGAAGGGAAATGGGAGGGGGCAGAAGGGAGAGCGGGTGGGTGGGTGGGAAAAGAGGCAAGTGCAATTTCCGCCATACGCCAGGCTACGGGAGCGATAAGTCAGGAAATTGAGTTTGACGTCAGCGTGCAGCCACGAGCGTGGGGGGGGGGGCCTGACGCTTTCTTACGCAACTCCCAGGGTCTGGGAGGGCGAGTGGTAGATTGGATGAGATCGCATCGTAAACCCAACTGACCCGACTCGCGAGAACGCAAGAGGATAGATAAATGCTCATTTCCCCAGCCGGCAAAACGCCGAATAAATATCACGCCGATGATGTACAGTGCACTGCAATGTTATAGGGTCAACGTTACTGCCTGGCTCTGTAAATAATTCTGCAGCGTCTGACATTGCTCACATGTTTCGCCAGCTCTATAACCATATGAGTGCAGTTATATTAGATTAAGTCATAGTGTATGTTGAAGTCGCGCTGTGGAGGAACAATTTACATGTATCTGTATTTTTTAAGTTGAAAAATGTCAGCAGGAGAGAAGTACGTGTGTAAAAATGAGCGTTGCATATTCATTGCTTAATTTACGGAGCGCTCGAAACCACCAGGCCTTCGTGACCTTGGGCACAAGAAAAGGATGTTTAATAAGCCTCAAAGATAGCAATGTTCATTTTAAAAGCATAGTGCCGTTCATGAAAGAACGTGTACTTTTTTTCATCATAGTTCAACATTTTATTGGAATTTCGAGTGCAATAATTGATATTGTTATCATCCGCTTTCTATGAGCTTACATTTTATCTATACTTGTAAGTGTTGTTTTATTTTTACGTACATCGCTTTGAGATGCTTCAATATGAAAGGCGCTTTATTAAGTAGAGGTTATTAGTATTTGCACTGTGAATATGCTTTACCAAATTAAATACTCCCAACTAAACTACAAACATGATATCTGAACATAACTCCAGGCAAAGATCTCCCAAGCTGATCTAGTCTTCTGGTTAAATGAACGACAGATTTATTTACATGTACTGCATGTTTCATGTACAGTATAAGACGTGTCATATTTGCAAGGCACCATATGTAGTTATACCTGTGGCAGGATGAAGGTCATTGTAACTTTCATAGAGTGTGTATACATCTTTGTAAAAACAAGACATTAATAGTTCGGTGGAATGGTTATTCAAATCGCATTACTTTAACATCTGACATTATGCCATTGATAGGGTGAGCAGGAGCACCATGGTTTGCACACTGCACGAGAAACCCAGCAGCAATTACGTCTCGCAAATTTCAGCATTGTTGACTGATATCTGGACCGGTCCTGACCAACCCACTTCACTGGGCAGTGTGGTAAGGTATGGTCAGATAACCCCTACAGCCAACATGGTTGTGAGGGAGGCTTTCATTCAGCAGTGGATTGACAATGGTTTGTATGGGATATTTTTTGTTTAAATCGTTACACTAGAACGGGATTCAGGACCTTGCAACGTAACACTGATTTAACCCCACCTGCAACACCGTGGTGCCGTTTCTTAGTAAACATGTTTGTCACCGACAAGTGTAAATATTGTTATGCTGCATTGACGTTAACTCTGCAAAACAAGAAAACACGTCGCTACACGCCAGCACGCTTACATTACAGGACACGAAACCTGACACTTCTGCCAAACGGCCCGGTGCAAACAGTTGTTATCACGCACTCCCTGTCACCGCTACAACTCACAAAAACAGGAAGCAGGTGGTGAAGCACAAACAGGGCCCCCCCTTTTCCCCATCTAATGCCCATCTAGAACAAGCGGCCTCCACGTGCCCATTCCCCTCTCATTGTGAGTGCGACTCTGCGTTCACGGCCAACACCAATGACGAACATCTGAACCGGTCCTGGGCCTCCCCATGGGTGGACTCAGCCTCAATTGAGTACCTGGGTGCGGTGTGTAAACGTCGTCACTGGGGAGACAAAGGCGGTCGGGCGGGCGGGGGGTGGTGCTGGCCACCCAACCCCCTCGTGTTGCCCGCTAACAGCAAGCTGCCCCCAAACAGTCTGTGGAGGCAATAAGAGAGCCCGACAGCAGATGTTGACTACGGCTGAAAAAAAAACCACGCAGAGAACCCAGCCGTCATTTCGGGGAAACGGTTTTGGCATTACAGCGGGGCTCAGAGCGGGGCTCACTCCTCCTGCTGCGGTTACCTCCCGTTCCTGGACACCCCCACACCCAGACGGGGGGCCCGCCACTGACGTCTCGTAAAATTAAAAAAGTGCCACTTTTAAGGCGGTGACGTACGAGCTGCTTTCAGCATTGGCCGAGATTTGTGTTTTTTTCTTTAAAAAAAAACCACGGGGCCATGAAACGGTTTCCTGTAAAAGTGGCTGCTAGACGAAGACGGGTGGGAAGGCGAGAATTTATTTTTGTCAGTCTCCTCCTGCATAGCGAGCGACGCACACGTTTATAATCGTTTTAAGTCCAGACGCGCAGCTAGGAGAAACTGACCACATTTTCAAATGCAAATTTCCCAGACTGCTGCCCTTCGATGACCACCCACAAGTTAGTCGATACAAACATCACACTTTCCCCCACTGGCTCAGACGGCCACCGTGCACGAAGTTTCCTGCAATGATATTACCAACAAAATAAAAATACACATCACGTACATATGGATAATTTGCTACCGTGTATTAAAAGCGTAAAAGTAGTATCGTGGAAATGTTAAGCGTCCAGGATACATTAATATGCCACGCTGTACCGATAATAATGACTTATTTAAATTGCTATCACCAACAGTGACTCCACAAACATTTTTCATTCCTGGCAAAAAAATGGAAAGAACAATTCGTAGTCTCCAAGGGCTAGACATAACGATACATCCGTAGTGACATAATGAATGTGACGACACACACGCACACAAAAAGCTGCGTGTCATATTCAAGCAGTACTTGACCGCATTTTTGCAAAATAAACACACGGGTAACATCCGTGCCGACACCTTGTCGAGCCAATCGGCGCATCCACAATCGGCAACAACAAATTGTCCACTCCCATTTGAGAATGAGCTTCCTTGGAAACCAAAGAGGATTAGCCAAGCATTAATATAATCCAGGGTTGTTGGTCCGGGCATCACAACCCCCCAGTCACCATACCGTACAGTTCGTGTCGCACGTTCAATTCGATTGAAACCAACGCCGCAAGTTTGCGCTCAAAAACTTGTCGCCCATTTCAACCAACGACATCACTCTCTTGTCAATTCAACCGCACATATGTATATTCATATTTTGTTTTGTTTCTGCTGTATGAGCGTATAAAGGTTACATTTTGATTTAAAGCTTTCGTGACTGCAGTAATTCATATTCTTAGCTCTTTCGGTAAAGTCACGTTGAAGGGAAACAATAAAATAATAAAAAAAATAAAAAAATTCTCACGACGTTTCGACCATAACACAAACGGTCACCTGATGATGACCATTTGTGTTATGGTCTAAACGTGAGAATTTTTATTGTTATATATATTTTATTATTTTATTGTTTCCCTTCAACGTGACTTTACCGAAAGAGCTAAGAATACGTATAAAGGTTATTTCCTTCTGATGACTCGCGTAGAATTTAGCAAGAGGTAGCGGTGAAGCTCTTGCAATTAATTGCCCGTGCCACATTTGGTGGAAATACCTCCCACTGGACATAGATCCATCAAGCCCCCTCTAAAGCGTATTTGGCCTACTCTTCCACGCTTCTAATTATCGTATTATCGGCCAAAATACTATTCAGTAGCATTAACATAGAGCATTACCGACCGTACACTGGTGGCTTTTAAAAAAAAACCATGCAAATTACTGTATATATCCACGCACTTTTGTTTCATTGTAAAATGTGTTGACATTAAGAGATGAGCAACAGAGGGCACACACGGCCGTGCTAAGATTCTGGCAATAGAAGCCGAGCTGACCATGCCATGACACTTAGGATAAACTCATCCACACACTTGTGTTGATCTGGCCGTTATGTGTTGGATCCTATCATCTAGTATCACTCAATCGTATATTGCGCAACAGCAATAGCTCATGAAGGACACTTGTGTTGTGGTGATAAAAAACGTCGTGAGAATTTTGTGTTATTTTATTTTATTAATTCATTATTTTATTATCATTCTACGTGACTTTACCGAAAGAACCAAAGAAGATTAACAAATTGGCAGGTCGTGTTTATGTATTTAAAAAAATCGAAATGCTTTAGAATTATTACTACGTATTGCATTTGTTTAGCCAGAAAAGATTGACCGAGCCTTACTTAATACTCTTTTTTTCAGGAAGGTCCTGCCAAGGTTATGCAGGGTGGGTGGGTGGGGGGTAACAATTACAACACTGTGCGTTTCCCAATAAAATTATTTGCTAATAATTTATCAAATGTGGCCAATTCCGACCATGACGCCGACAGGGAGTTGGCCTAATTCATTCGACAGACGTCACGCGATCTTTAACGTCCACTGCGAAGCAGACGACGTCAGGCGTGAGATGGACGCTGCTGGGTCGCATCTCATTCAGCGGTGGAACAGACAATGCCTCATGATGACGCAGTGTCAGAATGTCAGCGAATTTCTTTGGATGACGTCAGACACCCGGGCCGTTGGGGAGAGGAGTTATGACGTCACGCAGGATTGGGCTGAGCTTGTGAGGAGGGGGCGTTGACGGCGTCACGCAACACGTGAGTTGTTGGGGTGTGTGACGTCACACTAGATTGGTGTACTTTGTTGAATGAGAAAGGTGGTGGGAGGGGGGGGGCGGCGACGTCACAAGCCGCGGGGCGGGTGGTTAGGTGATCGGGGGTCGTGACGTCGCGTGACACGGGCGAGGTGGACGACAGGGAGCTGTGACGTCAAAAGTTCGCGGGAAGTGGTGAGTAGATTGAGACGTCACGCGACATTGGTGTCCGCAATCGCCCGGACCTTCGACGCTGCCGGCAACCTGGGGTCGGTCCCGAACACGCCGTCCGGCGTCGTACGCGCAAGTCACATCACGTCGCATCACGATCGCCAGAATGTCCCGCCGGACGTCGGGACGGCTCTTTACAATTGAGTGTTGGCAGCTCCGTCTGTAGACGGCGCTTCGACGCGCGTACGCACGACCCCGGGCTTGAGTGTCCCAGCGCGTCAAGATAATGCAGAGTTGGCAACTTGCCCTGCATGTCCCCATCGCAGTTGTGTTGGTCGTGCCTTGGAACGTTTCATAAAATGTAGTTGTACAACAACAACAAAAAGGATGCCGCCCCCCCCCACTCACCGTCCTACATAAACTGTAGGGGCAACGTTCTGGTGGTGGGGGGCCGTTCATAAATGACGTCACGCACCTGGGGTGGAGGGAGGGGGGGTCAGACATTTGTGACGATGTGTGACGAGGGGGTGGGGGGGTGTGTTGAGAAATGTGACGTCACATCAAAATGCGCAACTTTAAATAAATATTAAATTGTTATAACAACTATACTAATTGTTTAAAGCAACACTCCTACAACATCAGAGTGCAGCGCCACGTTAAATACGCACTACAATGACAATAGTTTAAAGCGATTTGAAGCATGTTTTATTTTCAAAATGGAAATATATTTTTTTTGGGGGGGGGGGAGAGCTTTGTGACGTCATATTTGAGGGGGGGTCTGACTGTTTGTGACGCCGCGTGACGTCATTTATGGACGGCCCCTGGGCACCGATGAGGGTTGGCACTGCGGTGCAGTGTTGGCGGACCCGTGCCCCCGGATCCACCGTTGGGGCACCGCAGTGGCGAGATGTTAACTCCCTCGCCTGGTACACGGGAGGTTGTGGGTTCGACCCCGACCCTGACGCCTGCTGGTGTATACTTGAAGTTTGCGTGTTCTCTCTCTATCCCTGGTCGCATGGATTTTTCTCCCGGGTCCTCCGGTTTTCCCCAACACATTTAGAAACGTGCGTTTAGAGTATTTGGCTGCTGTAAATTTCCACATGATGATAAGCCACTTTGTTGAGCCATTATTTGTGGCTAGGTCGCTTCTGAAACAGCTCTATCGGCTCGGGGGGTAAAAAAAAAATCATTTTTGATAGTTTTTAGTCTCCCCAGTGCTAATGTTTACACACTGGGACTGGGTAGTCGTTTAAGGAGGCCCAGGACCGGTTCAAGATATAATTCGCCACTGATGTTAGACGTGATCAGGAATCAAACCCAGAGTACCAGGTTCGTAGTGCGGTGCATTAACCACTATACGACCATTCCCCACAATTCGATAACAAACAAATCTACACATGTCCATTACATGAACCCCATGATCCTGACATGTCTGTATGACTGAAGAGACTGATATTTACAGTGCTTGCAAAGAGGAGTACATATTATAAGTACTAGGTGACTCGAATCTCACCTTTGGCAGGACGTCATGATTGACACTTGTGTAATCGAAGATTGCCATATTATAGAAAGGTACTATTAATTCCACGCTCGCATGGAATTAATAGTACTTTTTAAAAGTTTAAATGAACGTGTCTCTCTGGTCAAGAAGCATCTCCCTGTTTCCCGGCTCCCTGCTTTGAGGCAGAAATGATCTCCGTTGGTGTCCCCAATGTCAGTGGTGGCGCTGGGCACCTCAATTAGCGCGGTTGGCTACGTACGATGCAAAATAAGTTCAACATACAGTACGTACAAGACTAAGACAAACCTTCTAGGACCACAGCAGCCCAAGGGGCCCTGGATTCGTGGAAAAATAGGCATTACCCAAATGTTAGTTCACATTTTAAATGTTATAAAACATAGAAAAAGCTCATTCACGTAAAAAGGAGAATTCATCTTTCTCATCCCTATCATGTCTGTATCTCTCACCATCCATCTTAACTCCACGTTTTCCACTTGTTTACATGTCTCTAATGCCACTACATCTATAACTTATCTGTATCTCTCGTCTTTCGTGTCGCTATTTTTTTGCCAACATTTCTCACCACATCTATATATCTTGCCTATATGTATCTCTTCTGCCATCTCACTAGGAGACTACTTCGGGCCCCCAATGGGCCAGCACCACCACTGCCCGATGTCAGCGGTGGAAATTCCACATTGCTCGGGCCATTTTGTTCATAGAACAAACATTATTGAGTTCCTGCAAAGTCATGCCTATTTTATCAACCCTGGATAGTTATATTGACTTCTAATCAGGGTTTTGAATTCACAATATGTGGCTTATGAGTGGACCACTCTTCCCATTGCACAACCTGAATAGATGATCATTCACAGCCCCTCCCGTGGACAGCTGCTGGGGTTCTGTATTATGAATGCCCTGTGATGCACTCAGAGGGTTCCCCTTTAGACATACTTCCTCCACATATTTAGGATGCAAACAATAACTAACACAGAGATAACGTGTATGGTATGTTGTCACGTTACAGGAAAAGCCTGTTCACTTCAGATAACTCTTTACTGTATACATTCTCCAAAAAAAAATCTTCAATGTATATTAATGCTGCATTTTGGTATTTGCTGCCGACTGTAATAATATGTTTACCTTCCACTCAACATTTTTTGGACTCCGTGTCTCAGAGCCCCACGGTAGGGTGCTCTATTTGATTTATAACTGTACAAATACAAATTGTTTGCCAAGTGCTAAAGCCACTTCGCATGATCTCTCCCCAGTTGCACTGCAGTGTTGCTTTCATCTCGGATTGTAGCGCACCAACGCTATACGTGGCTAACCGTTGAGCGAAGCGGGTGGGCCTGGCCAAGGTCACATCGCTGCCGAAAGGATGAGGATGGCCGACGATCGACACTGACTACGGTGCCTGGCAGCCAAAGGAGAGGATGCACCCGAGAGGACATCGTCCTGAGGAGACGGAGCAATCGCATGAGCCGTGCGTGCACGCGCAGCATGGATTGTTGCATCGGAATCTTTGTTTGGACTGGAGTTGGAGTTTGCTGAGCTACGAAGCACATTTTCACAGATACGCAGTCGGCGCAGTGGGCAAGCGAGTTACGTGAAAAAGCAATACAAAAAAACGATATAAGAGCAAGATAGATAAAAGGTTCGCAAGTCACTAAATATATATGTAAATAAAGTATAGAAGTACTATTGTAACTTGCTGACCCGCCCCTACTGGACATCTATGAAAAAGAGCTTCATAGCTCATCAGATTCTTCCAGAATAAAGATTCTGACTGCAAGAGATGACCACGGCCTTCATCCAGGAGTGGATAGATAATAGCTGCTGCTGATGATGATACTATAGCTTTCAGAGCCAGCTGGGCATACAAGTATTAGGAGCATGAACTGTGAAGGGAAGTTGAAAGGACCGCCACGATGGCGAGATGTTATCTACCTTGCCAGGTATTACAGGATGTCGTGCGTTCGATCCTGACGCATGTACATTGGGAGTCTGCATGTTCTCTATCTCTCTCCCCGTGGTCACATGGATTATATTCAGCCAACATCCGATGTGCCGCGACGATCCGGGAGTACAACAAGATCATGGAAAACGATGCCCTAATCTTAAATCCATAAAGCCTTTCTGGATATGCACCTCCGCCCTGGCAACTGAAAATAAAGACACCGGCATTCGATGATCTGAATGGTGGGCGGCTAGGAACGTGGCACACAAAAACGGAATTGAGGACCCGACCGTGGAAGAACCACGATTCTCTCTCTCACAATGGCTGTGGACCACACTGAACCGCACTCGGAAGCAGCACGGGAAATGCGCGTCGTTCACATTGTTCCAGAAATGAAAAATCAAAGAATTACCAAATTTCGACTGTGGTAAACCCCAAACCATCAAACACATCACCATTTGAGTACGCCACCCATACACACCCTGGTGGTATCGCTGCAATCCGTACAGCATTTACTGCTGCCTTGGATTGGTTCAAGGACCTTAACATTCAACTTTGACATCATCAAGGTGCATTTAAAAATGTTTGATACTCCTACTGATACTCCTGCTGATATGGAGTGACTCATGCTGCCAACTATGGCTGCAAAGTTTGGTCGTACAATTTATGTACGAATCGTTTATTGTTAAATTTGAATCACAGTTCCTATGATCACTGTTACATTGTTTTATAGCTGTATTTTGGTGATTTCGAAAACGTTTCGGTTTAGCCATATTTGTTTGTTGTAGTACAGAGTTAGACTGATCACTTTCATCTAAATTGTCTTATGGTTGTTATTGATTGACTTGCATCCCACTGGGATTTTTGCACACAGCGTTGATATACGGTGCTTTTTCTGGAAGACTTTGCTGTTTTTTCCTGGATTTTTCTGTTGTGCTTAGTCACTTTAAGATGTTTTCTTGTTCATGTTTTTGTTTGTTGCGGTTGCACCCGAGTCAAGAGCCACATGGCTCACAGGGCTATACCTAATAAATTAACTGAAACTGAACTGAAACCGATCACTACAAACTGTTGCTTCCCCCCCTCACCCCCATGCCATACCAAAGAAGAACCATAAACGTCATATTTAATCAAGTTTTATATTTGTATGTATTTATTTTTAATATAAATAGATGCTTTCATGTGCCAACATATCGTATTGACAGGAGTGAATAAAGTCGATGTGGCGTGTATCTTCGAGGCTTATAACTCAAGAAGGCTCTGCACCATCTCAAATATGCTGCTCAGAACCTTGTTCTTCTGAGGAAGAGGATGAGGACCGTTCGCCCCACTCGGTGGGCTAGACTGGAGACCACGCATATATGACTTGTATAGGATGATACTCTCGAGATGTCAAGTCATATATGTACACTTACATATGAGTTTCATAATCATCCTCAATGGCATTTAATTTTCACTCCTTACACAAGGAACATTTTGCGACACATACCACCAAGAGGGAAGAAAATGGGTTCATTATTGCAAGTAATTAGAACATACCATGTGGGCCGTGACACTGTCATACACACTGGTCAATCGTTACAAATGATGCCACTGGGTCTTAGCCGTAAGGATCAATCAATGCTCCTGAACAATTCCCTCCAGATATTATTGGCAGCGTTGAGATTCGAACCACTAGACCTATAAAAAATTGAAGCTGTTGCTAGTGTGGAAATAGCAATGCTCTAAAGCAGCCTCGTTTCATAACAGCACGACAGTTCGGGTTGCATTAGACAATTAGGGAAGTCGCCCTCGTAAAGGAAGTGTCTGGGTTTAACGGGTGTTAATATTTGCATACCTCTTACCGAGGTGCGCGTGTCGTCATTAAAGAAAAACAAACGTTTGGCTGGTAGAATGTGTGGATGGTCCTGAACAGAAAGGCTTTAAAGCAAGAGATATCCGCAGCGCATAAAACATGTCACAATTAAAGATGCTTGCCAGATTCCTTTTCTCCACACTGACACAGCAGACAGAATAAGATTGGACATTCTGTTGCTGAATAAAAGGTTATTTCTGGCTTGCCTTAGGAGCTGCGTGCCCTTTGAAAATGCATTGGATGTCATCGCTGCAGTTTATCTTTAAGTCTACTGAATAAACGCTGTCGCAGTAATATGACGAAAGAAAAGTTGTCACTAATGCGGTCACAAAAGCAAATGTAAAATAAATGCCGTGAAACTATCAATGTGCTCCCGTCTCTTTTTATGCAGGTCAACGTTATACATTCAAAGGGAACACAAACATGCCTTTAAAATACCAGAGCATTCAAATACGGAAGATGTACAAGGATGTATTTTTGGAAAATAGAATACAACCGAAGGGTCTTGATGCTCAGAGCAAAGCGCTCTCTATGTCCGTGATAAATGTGACGTAAAACGTCATCTGGGCAGTGCGTGGACCACTTGCTTCAGGCGTGACCATTTTCACGGACGATTTTAATGCGGGGATGTAATACTGCAAATGGTCCATGCGGTCGACACGCCAGTACACCGTTTCAAATTTCTTCATCCAAGTGCCGCTAATTATTACCTATCCACGGAAAATCTGTAATTAAACCATGCTATGCAACAAGCTTTTGTGTTCTCTTTTATCGGCAATTTGATCGGTTGTTTCCAAAAAGTTCCATGCTATTAAATTTGCATATATATAGAGCATGGATGTATGTCTTTACATAATTGTAGGCATCTAACCACAGGGCATCTAAATGGGTTTCCCCAAACTCACAAATATTGTACTGGGATACAAGATTTGTAAGTTGTGTCTAATCGTACGTAAAATCTTAAGATGCTTTGAGATGTTTTACTAAATTACTCAAAATGTTGATAAAAGCATGCTCATACAGTACTAAGAGGGGGGGGGGGTGATTGTAAATGTATTTTAAACATTTATACCTGTGCAATGACATACGACATAACTACTGTGTCGAGACTGTATGAGTGTAGGGACATATGACGTCACTACTGTGTTGGCTTCGGTACGGGTGCTGGAGGCGGGGTGTCACGGGGGTCGTGTCAGGCCGTGACACTCTGCGTGAACCCAACAGGACACGTGACCGGATAAACGGGGGCTAGGGGCCCCAGGGGGGAGCTTGAGGGTCACGTGGTTGGGGTCCCAGACCTTCTCGAAGGATCGAGAAAGGGGGCGTGGCCTGGGGCGGAGCTGGCCACTCCACGCGAGTTATAAGCGGGGCGTGAACGGAGAGCGGGGCTGTTCAACCCCGGGGTGAAGACGCAACCAACAGTCCTCCAGGCTCCGACCTACGTCCGTGACCAGGCATCCCGCTAACCTGCCCTTGTTACGTTATGTAGTATCCCCTCCCCGAGTGTTAGTGAGATTAGGAACGGTGGTCACCACCCTGTGTATAACGTTCAGGTTGGTTGTTATGCGTTAATAAATAGTGTTGCCTCCCAAGTTGAGTGTGCGCCTCAATTGAACCCACTACACCTGCATTCTCTCGGGTGCCCCAGCAAGTACTGCTCACAGTGAGTGTGTAAAGTGTTTTTGGGTTGTATCGCGTATTATTCGGCGTTTTGCTCCATGGAAGCAAAACAACAACAATGCCGGGGGGCGGGGGGGCATGGATACTGTGCAAGAGAAATTTGGAAGATAAATTTGTGCGCGGGGAGCGTGAGAGCGATATTGAGGCACCAAAAACTGAAATGTAAAACGTGCAACAGATGACTTACGAACACTGCGATGGCTAGAGGTGTGGACATGTCAATGTCGGTGTATATGATGAGCTTAGTGACTTGGGTGTGTGGCCTGGATTGTGGGGAGGGGGCACCAGACCAAAAAGGTTGAGACCGACTGCTGTACTGCTTACTTAACCATAACAACAACAGGCCAAGCCCAGGGCAAGGAATGAAAGAGAAAAGTGTTTTTGCATCCCTTCTGGCAATGAGGCAGCCGAATGATCTGTGCTGAACAGCGGTGTATTTGAAGCTGCTGCGCTTGTTGAGTGGAGTAAGGAAGGAACGGACAGAAACGGCTTAGCAGTGATTTGTTGTTCCATGCTGTGATTTCATTGTTGAAAAATTCCATGCTGCGCCCACCTAATAACGCATGTCTCCAGTCACGTACGCCTCAGAGGGCAGGCCACTGCCAGAATACTTCAGTGGTGGTCATAACAAGATAATTTACCTAATACTGTACCCTGTATGTGCACATTAAATGCTAACGTGGATATTATATGAGCTTTCAATATGATTTTTGGAAGAAAAAAATTTACCCAGTAAATGGTAAAGGTGCAACCCTGTAAATATTATTTGGGTCTTTCGGTAAAGTCACGTAGATAGGTTGAAATAAAATAACAAAAAAACTACGACGTTTCGATCGCAACGCATGTGGTCGTCATCTTTTTTTCCTCCTGATGACGCGTTGCGATCAAAACATCGTAGTTTTTTGTTATTTTTTGTTATTTTCTTTGAACCTATCTACGTGGCTTTACTGAAAGACCCCAAAAAATATGAATTCCTGCAGTCACGAAAGCTTTAAGTCAAGATTGAACCCTGTAAATGTTTGTTCATGCCCCAGCTAGTGGAAGGGGGTTTATTAAAAAGGGGGCTAATCTTGTCAAGGATCATAAACCATCATGCAAACTTCCATCGTCCTCAGCTGCTTTTGGCTCATCATCGAGCAAAGACGGTCACTGCATCGCACGCTTTCAGATGCGTTTTGGAAAGCTCTTCTTTCCGATATTAGGAAGCCACTGGAGCTCTGCACTTTTAAATGTCGATTGGACACTCATTTCTGCAGAACTGCTTTTTGTGTTAAGTTTGTTATCCTTCCCCCGCACCTACGATGAGCACGGTTGGCTACGTACGGTGCGAAAGAAATTCGAGCTTTCTCGATGATATTTTGGTCAAATTTTCCATGCTGGCCAGACAGACGCCTTGGAAGAGCAGGTGGGAGTACCCATATTTGACCCCACCACTCACAACATGCCTGTCGACTGTGTTGAACCCATTTATAGCGCTGGATGGACAGAGCTGGGGGCGGAGGTGGGCCGGGGAGTTCAAGAAACGCCCGTTTCATTTGCTACGCCCGGAGATCACACCAGCTAGCGACCTCTGGATTACCTGCCCAGTGTACTGACCATTGCACCACCGCACCATCCCCAATGCTTCTCTGATGCCAGGTATGTGCACATTAAACTCTAACGAGGCTGCTCCACGGGCTTTCAGTGCGATTTTTGGTACAATTTTCAGAAATATTTGTACAGTTCGCTCTTCAAAAAAATGACTTTCAAATACCCTTTACTTGCGCCTCTTGCTAATGTATGCCGACTGACTTGAGAGCGGTGAAAATAAGTCGGTCTAATTGTCATAATCCCGGATTGCTTGGCGGCAGCCGCTCTCAACAAGTGACACAACAGCAGCTGCAAGCTGCATTCGCACCGCGGCGCTTCGTGGCTCTGCTCACGTAAACGCCCTTGCTCTTGGCACGGAGGACCGCCATGTACTCTACAAAAACAGGGCGAATACCTGCGCGTGTTATGACGTGCTTCATGGACACGCGAAGCCAAGCCTGAAGAGAATGCAATGTTCCTCGCTTCATTTGTGTACACTATTATATAATGGGACACCGGCGGACACAAAGACACAGATTCCCCGTAAAGAGTGTCGTTTTTACAGACGTTTGGGGTTATTGTTGTTAGCGAGCACCTATGAAGGCCACAATGGCACACGAGGGGGTGGGTAGCCAGCACCACACTTGGCACACATTGTCTCGCCATTGACGATGTTTACAAACTGTACCAGGTACTCGTTTGAGGCTGAGTCGACCTAGGGGCGGCACAAGATCGGTTCAGATGATCGTCACTTGTTGGGCTGCAAGCGGGAATCGAACTCGGGTTGCTGGGTTCGTTGCGCAGCACATCACCCACAGCGCCACCACTCCCCACATAAAGACATACACACTCATCACTGCCAAAACAAGGGCAGGTAGGGAGCATCTTGGAAGGCATTCAACAAACCGTGGTCACAACACATCGGTGTTTTATCCATATGTATTGTTTTTAATGTAATGCACTTTTAAAATATAATATTTTAAGAATGTAATGCATTTTTTTTATTTAGACTTTCACGGCCAATAAAACTTGCCAAAAGATTGCTTGCAATTTAGGACTCCGGTTTGGTTGATAAAACCAAATCAATTGGCATATTTGCCCATCACGTGACAACTTGATGTTGTTGTTGCTGTCGGGTGGTGGAGCGTTGTAATTAATACATTGCCATTATTCTCACACGATCTAACCCCAAAAAAACTAATCATGAATCAATGTAATTTAGATTTTTTTTTAAATTTCTAACAATCTCTTGACACTTATTCGGCATATTTTTTGGGTCTTTCGGTAAAGTCACGTAGATTGGTTCAAAAATAATAAAATAAACAAAAAACTACGACGTTTCGATCGCAACACAAGCGACCGTCATCAGGTGGAAAAAAGGGGGGTGGGGAAGCCGCTAAAGGCGAGCTGTTTTAAAGGTTTCTAATGGGCGTAGCCCAAGCGTCCTGGTATCATAACGCAGTGGGCGGGGCACAAGTGGCCTGGGGCATTTCACATGAACATCACCATCTCTGCTTGGGGCATTTCACATGAACATCACCATCTCCGCTTGGGGAATTTCACATGAACATCACCATCTCCGCTTGGGGCATTTCACATGGACATCACCATCTCCGCTTGGGGCATTTCACATGAACATCACCATCTCCGCTTGGGGCATTTCACATGAACATGACCATCTCCGCTTGGGGCATTTCACATGGACATCACACTGAGACGCTGGGTGGCGCCGATGATGGCAGCCTCGGCCGGTTGGTGCGCCCTGTTTTGTCCGGTTTTGTCTTGTTTTGCTTGATCACCTGTGCTGGTGAGAGAGGCCTGTTGTTCAGCACACCCGTGCTGGTGAGAGAGGCCTGCTGTTCAGCACACCCGTGCTGGTGAGAGAGGCCTGCTGTTAAGCACACCCGTGCTGGTGAGAGAGGCCTACTGTTCAGCACACCCGTGCTGGTTAGAGAGGCCTGCTGTTCAGCACACCCGTGCTGGTGAGAGAGGCCTGCTGTTCAGCACACCTGTGTTGGTGAGAGGGGCCTGCTGTTCAGCACACCTGTGCTGGTGAGAGGGGCCTGCTGTTCAGCACACCTGTGCTGGTGAGAGGGGTCTGCTGTTCAGCACACCTGTGCTGGTGAGAGGGGCCTGCTGTTCAGCACACCCGTGCTGATGAGAAGATGGCGTCGATGATGGTAGCCTCAGCCGGTCGGTGCGCCCTGTTTTGTCTTGTTTTCTCTGTTAATTCAGTGTTTTGCCAAGATTTTCGGAGTTCCCTAACAAGAGACGAACTTTGAAACGTCAGGGAAACAACTCTTGTGGATTTATTTCCCACTTTTCTGCTCCCAGCGGCAGAATTAGTGGGCATTCTAGTCAAAACCGCGCTAGGCTTTGCTCAAGCGGCGAAACGCCACCCAAGGGGTAAACGGTCGGGGGCTCTAGTACGGCTACGCAGACGCGGGATCCGAACAGTGCTTCCGAGCTTTTCCTCTCCAACGTACGTTCACTGTGCAACAAAATGGACGAACTTCAGCTACTGATGGTGAAAAACAGAGACTTTCTTTCATCTTCTGTTTTGTGCTTCACGGAGACGTGGCTATGTGATTTGATTCCGGACACTGCGCTACAACTGGCAGGATTCCATCTTGTAAGATCGGATCATAACATAGCACTCTCCAGCAAGACGAAAGGTGGTGGTATTTGTTTTTACATTAACAGTGGCTGGTGTGTAGATGTCACAGTGATTCTGCAACATTGTTCTCCGCTCCTTGAATCATTTTTTTATAAACCGTAAACCTTTCTACTCGCCTCGCGAGTTCGCGTCGCTGATTTTGGTCGGAGATTACTTGCCGCCGGGTCCTCAGATTAAAGAGGCCCAACGCATGCTAGCCGACCAGATTCTGAGTGTGGAGCGAGCAAATCCAGATTCGCTGGTTATCGTACTTGGCGACTTAACAAAGGTAATCTCAGCCACGAACTCCCCAAATACATACAATTCATTAAATGCCCTACCAGAGAAGGGAACACTCTGGATCACTGCTACACTACAGTCAGTAGAGCCTACCACGCCGTCCCCCGAGCAGCACTGGGACACTCAGACCATGCCATGGTCCACCTGATTCCTGCATACAGGCAGAAACTAAAGCTCTGTAAACCTGCTGTGAGGACATCTAAACAGTGGACCAGTGAGGCTGTGGAGGATTTGTGGGCGTGCTTGGACTGTACTGACTGGGATATGTTCACGACTGCTACCAATAGTCTGGATGAACTCACAGAGGCTGTGACGTCGTACATCAGCTTCTGTGAGGACTGCTGTATTCCAACACGTAGCAGGGTGAACTTCAACAACAACAAGCCCTGGTTCTCAACAAAGCTCAGAAGTTTTGATTTAAAGCTTTCGTGACTGCAGTAATTCATATTCTTAGTTTTTTCGGTAAAGTCACGTTGAAGAGAAACAACAAAATAACAAAATATATATAAAACAATAAAAATTCTCACGACGTTTCGACCATAACTCAAACGGTCATCATCAGGTGTGTCGGTTTGCATAAATTTATTTTGAAAACGGCATATTTATTTATATATATAAAAATAACGTTTGCGTCATGCGCAACGATTGGCTGTTTGCCAGGACTAGTCCATCTATTTTTTGAAAAGAGGAGGGGGGAGACGAAATTTGTTTTTATGTATGCTGTCTGAAAGCCACTGTAAGCGTGAACAATCAATCAAGAACTGAAATGATTAATCAAATCTTTCCAATGATTGCTAAGATAGAATCCATCTTCTCGGTTGAAATTGTCTCTGTGTTTGTATATGTGGATAGCCTCATGAACGAATCTCTCATGGAAGCCAGATGGCTTACAAAGAACCTCCGTCTTGGAAAAGTCAATGGCATGTGAGCCTACTGAATTAGAACAATGATCTGCTACGGCCGAGGTGTTGGTCCTACCGTGTTTAAGGTCTGCTTTATGTTCACGAATGCGGTCCGAGATATGGCGTTTGGTTTCTCCAATGTAACTACTACCACAGAGGCAACTTAGTTTGTAGACACCAGGGTATTGTATGTCCGGAATCACATCTTTTACAGACGGAACCAGCTCACGGATTTTATGTAATGTGTTGAAACGGACCTGGATCTTGTGTTTATTCAAGATTTTGGAGATCTTTTTTGTGATCCCAGCAATGTAGGGTAAAGTGATGGTTTTGAAAGGCTCCTCAAGAGGGTTCTTCTTCATGGTTTGAGTGATAGCTTTGCGGATTGTATAGTCGGAGTAACCATTAGCCCTAAGAGCTTGGTGTACGTGCTTGAGTTCACTGCTTATGTGTTCCTGGTCGGATATGCATTGGGCTCTATGATACAGAGTCTTGATGAGAGAATTCTTCTGTGATGGATGGTGGTGGGAATCCGGTTTCAGATAAGCATCCGTATGGGTAGCTTTCCTGTAGACAGAGTGGCTCATTGAACCATCAGGTCTCTTTTTAATTAGGACATCCAAAAAAGGTATCTTGCCATCTATTTCGACTTCCATGGTAAATCTGATGGCTGGGTGTATGGAATTGATGTGGTCGAAGAATTGGTCTAGAGCAGGCCGGCCATGTGGCCAGATGACAAAAGTGTCATCCACGTACCTCTTCCATAAGGTTGGGCGCAGAGTGGCAGTCTGGATGGCGTCAGTCTCAAATTTCTCCATGAAAATGTTAGCTATAACTGGAGAAAGGGGGGAGCCCATTGGGGTGCCCTCAGTTTGTTTGTAGAAAGTTCCATTCCAAGTGAAGTATGTATTGGTTAAACAGTGTCTCACCAGGGGGGGTACCTCAGTGTTTAGTCCTTGATGAACCAAGTCTTCAATGATTGCAATGGTGTCAGGTACAGGAACCTTGGTGAATAAGGAAACTACATCAAAACTGACAAGCAGGTCGTCTGGGGACAGGGAAATACCCTTGATTGTTGATACCAGGTGAGTAGAATTTTGTACCGCAGAGGTGGTCTTTCCAGTGAAAGGACGCAGGATTTCAGACAAAAAACGAGCTAGTTTGTAGGTGGGGGAGCTGATAGGAGGGTTTTCACATAACTTTAAGATCTTTCAACAAACTCCGGGATAAGAAAGCTCAGCTGATCGAGTCTCTCACCTTCCTGAAGAGATGCCGCGACTCTGGGGTAATACCAATCGCATTTACACTCACCTCTGCTACTGTAACTTCTTCTAATGCGAAACGAATTCTTTTCAAAACTAGCTTAGCTCTTATCTCAGAAAAAATCAGACTTATACGCACAGAACTAGATCAGTTAGACAAGACACTCTACAAATCACACTTATCATTGACGGCAATAATGTCCACATCGGATTGGGAACATGTAGACAATATGACTGCCTCTTCAGCTGCTACTATGTCGACCAAATGTAAGGAAAACCTGATTTCCAAATTTAACCTCCTATTCAACAAAAGACCGGACCCACACACCAAAAAGTTAGACGTTAATAAAGTCGTAATTAATCGCAGTAACAGTTCTATTTCCGATGGTCTGAAATCCGTTTTAGCTAAAGGTCTAAACTTTGCAGTCACACCTAAACACATACCAGTTAATGATATAATTGCCCAAGTAGACGTTGCTCTCAGGGGCCTGGGTCACATCGCTGCAGACGTAGCAAGATCTGAAATCGCTGCAACCCTCAAAAACGCTAAGATGCCAGCTAGCAACCTCAGCAAAAATGAGCGTTTTGAATTATATAAATTAAAAAAGAGGAATGATATTGTAGTTCTCTCAGCTGACAAAGGCAATGCTACTGTTATCATGGATAAAATAGAATACAACAACAAAATTAAAGAATTACTCGACGATGGTAGTTATACAAAAATAAAAAGAGATCCCACCAACAGCCTCGTCACACAAACCAACAAAATAATTTCTGATTCAACCGCATTAATTGATCAATCTAAACAGTTTTCATTGAAACCTTCTGCTGCCAGGCCACCAAGATTATACGGCTTACCAAAAATACATAAAGTTGATACACCTCTTCGTCCCATAGTCTCTACTATCAGCTCCCCCACCTACAAACTAGCTCGTTTTTTGTCTGAAATCCTGCGTCCTTTCACTGGAAAGACCACCTCTGCGGTACAAAATTCTACTCACCTGGTATCAACAATCAAGGGTATTTCCCTGTCCCCAGACGACCTGCTTGTCAGTTTTGATGTAGTTTCCTTATTCACCAAGGTTCCTGTACCTGACACCATTGCAATCATTGAAGACTTGGTTCATCAAGGACTAAACACTGAGGTACCCCCCCTGGTGAGACACTGTTTAACCAATACATACTTCACTTGGAATGGAACTTTCTACAAACAAACTGAGGGCACCCCAATGGGCTCCCCCCTTTCTCCAGTTATAGCTAACATTTTCATGGAGAAATTTGAGACTGACGCCATCCAGACTGCCACTCTGCGCCCAACCTTATGGAAGAGGTACGTGGATGACACTTTTGTCATCTGGCCACATGGCCGGCCTGCTCTAGACCAATTCTTCGACCACATCAATTCCATACACCCAGCCATCAGATTTACCATGGAAGTCGAAATAGATGGCAAGATACCTTTTTTGGATGTCCTAATTAAAAAGAGACCTGATGGTTCAATGAGCCACTCTGTCTACAGGAAAGCTACCCATACGGATGCTTATCTGAAACCGGATTCCCACCACCATCCATCACAGAAGAATTCTCTCATCAAGACTCTGTATCATAGAGCCCAATGCATATCCGACCAGGAACACATAAGCAGTGAACTCAAGCACGTACACCAAGCTCTTAGGGCTAATGGTTACTCCGACTATACAATCCGCAAAGCTATCACTCAAACCATGAAGAAGAACCCTCTTGAGGAGCCTTTCAAAACCATCACTTTACCCTACATTGCTGGGATCACAAAAAAGATCTCCAAAATCTTGAATAAACACAAGATCCAGGTCCGTTTCAACACATTACATAAAATCCGTGATCTGGTTCCGTCTGTAAAAGATGTGATTCCGGACATACAATACCCTGGTGTCTACAAACTAAGTTGCCTCTGTGGTAGTAGTTACATTGGAGAAACCAAACGCCATATCTCGGACCGCATTCGTGAACATAAAGCAGACCTTAAACACGGTAGGACCAACACCTCGGCCGTAGCAGATCATTGTTCTAATTCAGTAGGCTCACATGCCATTGACTTTTCCAAGACGGAGGTTCTTTGTAAGCCATCTGGCTTCCATGAGAGATTCGTTCATGAGGCTATCCACATATACAAACACAGAGACAATTTCAACCGAGAAGATGGATTCTATCTTAGCAATCATTGGAAAGATTTGATTAATCATTTCAGTTCTTGATTGATTGTTCACGCTTACAGTGGCTTTCAGACAGCATACATAAAAACAAATTTCGTCTCCCCCCTCCTCTTTTCAAAAAATAGATGGACTAGTCCTGGCAAACAGCCAATCGTTGCGCATGACGCAAACGTTATTTTTATATATATAAATAAATATGCCGTTTTCAAAATAAATTTATGCAAACCGACACACCTGATGATGACCGTTTGAGTTATGGTCGAAACGTCGTGAGAATTTTTATTGTTTTATATATATTTTGTTATTTTGTTGTTTCTCTTCAACGTGACTTTACCGAAAAAACTAAGAATATAAAGCTCAGAAGGTTGAGGTTGGAGAAGGAGGAAGCGTTTAGGAGTGGGGATAGAGACAGATTCAAGGAGTCCAAGAACAGGTTTAGCAAGGCGGTGAGAGAGGCTAAACTACTGTACTCAGAGAGACTAAAACACCAGTTCTCTACTAACGACCCTGCTTCTGTCTGGAGAGGGCTCAGGCAGATCACCAACTACAAGCCCAGAGCCCCCCACACCACTAACGACTCCCGCCTGGCAAACGACCTGAACGAGTTTTACTGCAGATTTGAAAGACAATTGGACTGTCCTGAACTACCCCTTCCCATCCAAGAGGCCCCATCCCCCGCCCATACTACAGATATGACTCTCTCCGTTAAGGAGGAAAAAGTTAATAGACTTTTCAGGAGACAGAACCCACGCAAAGCAGCTGGGCCGGACTCTGTCTCTCCAGCCACCCTCAGGCACTGCGCTGACCAGCTGTCTCCGGTGTTCACCAACATCTTTAACACCTCCCTGGAGACATGCCATGTACCAGCCTGTCTCAACTCCTCCACCATCATCCCTGTGCCCAAAAAGCTAAGGCCAACAGGACTAAATGATTATAGACCGGTCGCCCTTACATCTGTGGTAATGAAGTATTTTGAGCGCCTGGTTCTGGCACACCACAAAGCCATCACAGACCCTCTTCTGGACCCCCTTCAGTTTGCCTACAGAGCCAACAGGTCTGTGGATGACACAGTTAACATGGCCCTCCACCTCACCCTACAGCATCTGGACTCCCCAGCATCCTACGCCAGGATCCTGTTTGTGGACTTCAGCTCTGCCTTCAACACCATTATCCCTGCCCTGCTTCAGGACAAGCTCTTCCAGCTGAACGTGCCCGACTTCACCTGCAGGTGGATCACAGACTTCCTGTCTAACAGGAAGCAGTGCGTTAAGGTGGGAACACAAGTCTCTGACTCCAGGTCCATCAGCACCGGAACTCCTCAGGGCTGCGTCCTTTCCCCACTGCTCTTCTCCCTGTACACCAACAGCTGCACTTCCAATCATCTGTCCGTCAAACTCTTGAAGTTTGCGGATGACACCACCCTCATTGGGCTGATCTCTGGTGGGGATGAGTCTGACTATAGGTGGGAAGCTGACAACTTGGTGACCTGGTGTAGCCAGAACAACTTAGAGCTAAATGCTCTAAAGACAGTTGAGATGGTTGTGGACTTCAGGAAGAATACAGCCCCACTCACCCCCATCACCCTGTGCGACTCCCCAGTCAAAACTGTAGAGTCCTTCTGCTTTCTGGGCACTATTCTCTCCCGGGACCTCAAGTGGGAACTGAACATCAACTCCCTCATCAAGAGAGCTCAACAGAGGATGTACTTCCTACGGCAGCTGAAGAAATTCAACCTGTCAAAGACAATGATGGTGCACTTCTATACAGCAATCATTGAATCCATCCTCACCTCCTCCATAACCGTCTGGTACGCTGCTGCCACAGCCAAGGACAAGAGCAGACTGCAGCGTATCATCCACACTGCTGAGAAGGTGATTGCCTGCAATCTACCAACCCTCGAGGACCTGCACACCTCGAGGGCCATGAGGTGAGCGAGGAAGATTGTGGCCGATTCCTCCCACCCTGGACACTCTCTGTTCCAGCTACTCCCCTCCGTCAGAAGGCTGCGGTCCATCAGGACCAAAACCTCACGCCACATAAACAGTTTCTTCCCATCCGCTGCTGGCCTCTTCAAAAAGGCCAAGGGCTTACACTGACTTTAACATTTTATCTACAAAATGACACCTTGCCATATTTACACTATGTTACCCTATTTGTATTTTTGTATTTTTCGATTGTATCTTATAGCTACTTTATATTCAATATTTATTCAAAATTTTACATACCATAGCCCCTTAGTGTTAGTTAGACTTTGTACCTTTAGTATAGTTTAGACTTGTATACCACTTATTTTAGATTTAAGTTTACGATATGTTGAATGTATGCACCTTCCTGCCAAAGTAAATTCCTTGTCTGTGCGAACTTTCATGGCGAATAAAACCCCTTTCTGATTCTGATTTCTGATTCTGATTCTCCGCTTGGGGCATTTCACATGAACATCACCATCTCCGCTTGTGATGGCCCCAGGGCACTTGTGCCCCACCCACTTCGTTCTGATACCAGGACGTTTGGGCTACGCCCATTTTAAACCTTTAAAACAGCTTGCCTTTGTTATTTTCTTTGAACCTATCTACTTGACTTTACCGAAAAACCCAAAGAATATGAATTCCTGCAGTCACGATAGGTTTAAGTCAAGATTTTTTCAGCATTTAATAATTACACATTCGACTAGCTGTACATGGCATAATTCCTTATTTTATTTTGTGATATTGCATTGATGGTGGTGTGTGGTGCCGCCGCAGCAGAGCCGCTCCAGCGGAACCGCGCCCACCACCGCGATGCCGTCACCGATGCCTCGGATTTCCCGCCACTCTCCCGGGGCCGGTGCCTTCTCAGACATCCGCGTTTTGCCCACTGCACAGTCGTGAGGTCGCTGCAGCAGGGCCGCTCTGCCGAGGTCGTGCCCACCGCCGCAAAGCCGCCACCGGGGGATGCCGACGCCGACGCGGTGCACCCTCACCACCCCCCCCCCTCCCCCCACACGAACGCACACACGCCCCACGTAGAGCCGGGAGGGGAGGTCACCCGGCTGATAGGTTTTTGTCCAGAAGTCCCTAGTGGGATCGAACTTCATGGTTTCCTGTGGCCGGGAAATTGGGCGATCTTCTCCCTGTAGATGACATGCACTGCGGCACCGCGACCTAATATTAAAGTTGCATGGTCACGGCAAGGGCCATCTAGCCACCGTGAGTGGAACCACACACGCACAGGTCAGTGGACTGGTAGCGGGAGAACAGAGAGCGGACGTTGGTGAGATCACTGCGGCGACGTCACCCGAGCTGGGATCCGGGTATCGATAGGGTGGGAGAATCCGAGCCCCTGATTGGACGGGAGGCCAAGGGACCGAAAGAGCGAAATTCCTTTGTTGTAGGTAGGATAAAGGGAGGGGGATTTGGGTAGCAAGTCAGTTTTTTTCTTCAAGATCATCGCGGTCCCAGGAGCCGCAGAGTCAGCCGTCCGAGACGTCCGTGAGTCGTACTCCAGCAACGACAGGCTCGCCCCTCTACAGAGACATCTTGCCACCTCATCCCCTTACAGCGGTCAGTACATCAGGTGGAAGTTAGTATGAGTGAGAGAGGCATAAGTTTAAGCGTTTTAAATCCAGGATAGAGAGCGGAGTGATCGGTAGGGGAAATTGAATCGAAGACCTCCGAGGGATAGACTAGCGTCCACTGACCCATACCATCACACGTAGATAAAATTGGTTACTCGAGGTAAATAAAATTCGCTAGTGGGAGGATAAAACTGTGTTGTGTGGTCTTTTGGGAGCGTGAAATGGAGGGCAGAGTGTGCTGGGTGTCTACGCGTATGCGCGGCTGTTCACCTCGAGACGAAGGGTGTGGTGTTTACGTGCCCGCACGATTGTTTACAGTAGCGCGTAGCGCTCGCATACCGGTTCGACGGCGTCGCGATCGCGCACCCGTGCAATTGTGTGCAGTATTGTGCGGCGCGTACGGGCATACGTGGCGACTTTCGGTGGTGCCCAGTGCTCGCGTACCCGTGATATCGCTCACAATAGTGCTTAGCGATCGCGTACCTGGGTGGCTGTGTCGCGGTCACGCACCCGCACAAGTGTCTAATCGCGAAGTAGCGAGTTAAAGCGCCGAGCGCGCGCGTATTCGCGCGACTGTTTGAGCGGGACCTTTAACTCAGAGCTGAGCGAGCGTCCCCAATCAGCGGCGCGCGCACGGCAGAAACCCCGCCCACCCACCCCTCGGCTCCAACCCCCTCGCGTGCGATTGGTGTACGGGGCTGGGCAGAGGGTAGGGGCGTGTTTGTTATTGTCAGCACACGTGGAGCGCGGGTGGGAGGGAAACACACGCGCCGCACCTGTTTGTTTACGGGCGGGACGGAGATTTTACTGGCGAGCGCACTTACAGCGGCACACCGCCTCTGAACGGCAAAGCGCACCGCGGGCGTAAACACAGACCACTGTGTCAATGGAAACATGGTGACGCGGGCAGCCGCAAAGGCAGGGGTGCAGGGGGGCGGGGAATTGGGGGTCGGTGGCCCGGACCCCACAGAGCAGCCGGGGGGTAGTGGGACGAGTATCACGGGGGAGTCCGTGGGCAACGGCCCCGACAATTAAGTGATGGCGGGAGACGGTAGCCCCCACAGGTGCACAAGCACAATTGACATAAACGCTACACATTAATATGTTACAGGGGCGGAGCCATAGGGGGGGCTGGGGGGGGCTCAGCTCCCCTGAAATTTTGGGAAAGTCGGTAATCGGGATAACCGGATATCCGGCTGCTGCAAAATGCTGGCTGCCACCTTGTGCTGCCCTGCAGGCTGCTTCGAACTTATCGAACTTATTAGCCACATCAGCGGCTCCGCGTTCAAATCCAATAAAATTTGTTTTATACATCTGTGGCTCCGCCCCTGATAAGTAAAACTTATCTGGAAGAGGGGGCAAAAATCCCATAATAGGCAATTTTTAGACAATGTCCCTTCCTCATAGCCCCAAACATAATCGATTATGGCAAGAAGGGTTATTTCGCAAAACATTTCACATTCAAAAATGTAGTTATTCCTCAAGGCAGTACTATTGACGAATAGGAATGTGTTGAGTTAAGCTTAAAAAGTAATTTCCCACCATGGGATGGTCCGTCTGACAAATCTAAAGTGTGTTTGTATATATATATTTTTAAACCTCACCTTTTTCCATCGGGCTTTATATAACCTTACTTTCGTAACCAGAGGGGCCAGTCGGGGGTTTTAAAGTAATTTTATTGCTGCAATTTATAAAAATGTACGGCTATTTCATAATGATTTGCGTTGCTTAAGTCATATGGGCCAAATACACCTGGGGCATTCGAAACTGGGGAAGTTCTGAGATATTTTTTTGCGGAAGGTCAAAATATCAAACTCTCAGATCTAAGCGGCCGTGGGCTGCCCTACAGCACATCCTGCCAAGAGGAAGATGATTGTCTCGTCACGTGCAATCGATGCAGCCCGTGCAGCCCCCGACGTAAGTGGCATGCTTACCTCACGCCAATCCCAGTCACCACACATCACAGGTACCACCAAATCACATTTCAAATGTAAGCTTGGGCGACCAATATTGTGACTCATTTGATTTTTGGGTCAGATTGCATAAGCAAAATGTGTGTCGTACACCCTCCACCACAGCGAATTAATAAAAGAAATTGGCACGTGACCAAGCGTGCCAACTTATCGCTGCAGAAATAAATTTGCACGTTTGCTCACGTGACAACTGTATTAATTGGCCATGTCGGGTGGTGGTGGGTTTTATGACACACATTTTACTCATGCGATCTCATCCAAAAATCAAATTATGAACCGTCAGAGCAACAGAGAAGGTCCGCTAGGCTCTCGGCAGTGGAAACGGCGTGAGGTTGTCACTAAGGGCATGAAAGCGTGCGGCGTTACAGTGGAGATAGCGGTGGGTGGAGGACTGCAGGGAGGAAGGACTTGGAAACCGGAGCCCACCGAGTGGGGCGGACGGTCCTCATCCTCTTCCTCAAAAGAAGGTTCTGAACAGCATATTTGAGATCTTGCAGAGCCTTCTTGAGTTATAAGCCTCGAAGATACAGACCACATCGACTGTATTCACTCCTGTCAATACGATATGTTTGCAACAGAGACTCTGCTCTTCATTGTGAACGAAATCAATCGATAGACACCTTTATTGAGCCACCGAGACTAAACGACTCGCTGCTTGCAAGGGAGACCGAGATTACAAACAGTAAAACAGGACGATCAACACAATATCTAAATAAAAGCACTGCGCAGCAAAGATACTATATTTTATAAGATGTCTACGTGTATCTTTTTAATTATTATTTTTACAAGCGTAATACTCTAAACTCTTGAATCAGTTCTTTTTTTTTGTAAGAGTCGAAAGGGAAATGTCTTAACCTATCCATCACTGTCAGTGGCTTCGTGTATTCACCTCCCACAGGCACGTGTCTACATGCATTTTTTTACTCGGGCGCGCGCTGCGCCTGCCGTTTGAATTGCGCAGCTCACCTGCTGAGCGAAGACAACCACAAGAAGCCCTTTTTTGACAGCCGCATGCTACGTGACAACTCGTAAAAGAGAAGCCTTGCTATCTGGCACACTAGCCAGCCCGCATCGACCCCATACCGATTCTCAGAAGCAGCACAACAACATGGGGGTGGGGGAGTGCGAGAGGAGGATGAGGGGATGCCCCCAGATCGAGGATGTTAAGATGTATTCAAACAATGTAAGAGGTCCAAACCGCTCACCGCAAACGCTCGGTCTCAGTGGTATGCAACAACAAGATTACGAGGATGTGTGTAATGTTTTCGGGTCGGTGGGGGGGGCGGCTTTGTAGCTCTTATTCAAATCAGCGATGCAGGAAAAAGGAAGGGCACACGTTGTGTTCTGGTATTGAGAGGGAGGATACTGATGTAAGCTCACGACAGTTTAGTTAAGATTTGTAATTCGGACAACTCGTGCCTGTGATGATCCCTTGAAGTTCAACACATTCTGAACATAAAATACATTTCTGCTATCACTCCTTGAACTTTCTAATGAACCGTTAGGCTCGTGATAATGTAAATTTTCAGAAACGTAATATCATTGGAACTCTAGATGCTAATATTAATGACAATATAACATAGGGAGGTGGGTTGAGAGACATTAGTCTTCATTTCCTGGAAGATATTAATACAATTTTCAAAAAATCAATCTCATCTATCCAATCAAATTGAGCACTTTAATCAGCTGTGTCAAGTTTGTGCCTTCCGATCAGAAATGGTTCCTGCATTTGCAAAGAAACCTCGAACCATTTCTCGATTTCCATAGCTTGTTCCTCTAAACATTAAAATAATAATCATAACCCGCATGGCACGTGTTTTCTAAAGTCAATATTCAAATGGAATAGCACACCATTAAGTTAGTGAACATCAGCAAGATCACAAATGGAGAGCATCTGGAACCCTCGCATGCGAATGGGTTTTGTGAAATTGTATCCCCTAAGTTCTGTTTAATTCTCTTGTTTTGTTGTTCAAACTATAAATACATTTTTTTAAGTGAATGAATGTTAATCAAACGTTTTTTTTTAATTGTGCAAGTACTGCGTGCCTTAGTCTAACGGAGCAGAAGAAATGAGAATAATACAGTGAGTCAATCGGCAGGTTGCACGTGTGTTGGGGTAAAGTGTGGGTACGATCATCTCAGGACAGAGAGAGATTTAAAGCCATGATCGTCATATTTTAGAAAGGACATGGCACAGAGAGAGTTTAACACATAGGCTCTCGCTACCAATTTCCATCAAAAAATATTTTTTGGGTCAAATTACGTAAATATAAATGTGTAGTTAACCTTCACTCTATTGAAGACCAAAACAGCAACTTCACAATTCTGGCAAATCGCCTGATGAAGCTGGTTGTAATCACCAGCGAAACGTCCTCAAATTGGAAATGTTGAGGGTTCACTCTCCAACACACCGGTGTGCTGAAGTAGTAACTAATTGGCACGTTTTGTTTACGTGACAAACCTTACTAATTGGCTGTGTCGGGTGATGGTGGGTTAACAACACATTTATATTCATGTGATCAAACCCAAAAACCATTGATTATATTATTGATAAGAGAGAGAGACTATCATCTCTTCCAAGACATATCATCAGCGTGGGCGTGAGAGAGTAGGCCAGAATCCCCTCTCAACTCTCTGAGGAGCTCCTTCCCGTGGAGGAGACCCTTTTGCCAGCAGTGATAACCGCGGGCCGTTGCAGGGGCTGCACCTTCACCCACCCACTCTTGTGATCGGCCACTAAATCTGAGCGGTTTTTGTGCCGTTTAAGCTGGGCAAGAGAAGAGGAATGTTCGGCCCGGGAGGGTGTAGGAGGAAACCCACACGCCGCCTTGTGCAGAAAACCCTTCGCTAGAAGCAGGTGCTTTGAGAGCAAGCCTTTCTTCCTAGCGTCCTCACACGGAGAAGTAAGAACATAAAGTCCTGTTCAAGAACGAGGCAGGTTTCCTTTGCTCATCTTGGGTTGTCTGTGCATCTTCTAACGGTTTTACAGCAGATGCACTTTAGCGAAAATCAATGGGGGAAATCACAAACAGCATTAACGACGTTTTACCTACCGCTGCCTCCAATGACCATCAACAAGTCTCCATATCACAATAATAATCTCATGGAAATCCTTAACTGGTTTCCTTCCCAAGATATGTCATGTACGTCTATGAGTGGGGTTCCTAGCATGATAGTTCTTGTAAGAGAAGTTTGGATGACTCACTAAAAATGCTTCATATTTGATGTTCATATTAAATAAAAAATAAAAATCTACTTTTGCATTGTAAAAGCATGCAAACCATACACATTCGAACATGTATACATATATACCACTTTGCTACTATGAGTATACTAAATGTTTTAAAAGCTTTATGTTTATTCAAGTCCAAATTAAGTTGTGGGTATTGATTGTTGTGTCCCTGGCTCTAACAGAGTGACGGCAATACCGTGAAGATACCCCCGGCGTCTGATTGGAAGCGATTAAGCAAACATGAGCAGACACATTAAAGTGTAATGGACTTCTTCTCTGCCGGCACGTGTTACTATAACTCACATCTATCTCGTGGCACAAATCACGTGTTGGTACAATGAATAATGAACCAGCAAAGTAATGATTTATAAGAACTCTGCTGTCATGCACACAACTCAATTCCACCTGGAATCTCTCGTTGTCCTTCTAACCAACAGAATTGTCAACACCACTGCAGTACAAGAATACATTTTTTTTTTAAATGTATACCGCAATAATAATGTGACGTTTTAGGCAGTGGTCCTTCATCACAGCAAAAAGAGATATGACCTCTCTCCGATGAAGAGGGACCATTGCCAGAAACTGCACCTGTTATATATGTAGTGTCTTTACACTCTTTGGTTTTTCCGATAAAGTCACGTAGGTAAAATAAAATAAAAGAAAGCTAAATTAAATCAGCAGAATAGCTGGCCTGCTATTCTGCTGTGACTGTTCCACCTGAAGACGGAAGCTTGTGTTGCCTCCGAAACGTGATTGAATTTAGTTTTATTTTATTTTACCTACGTGACTTTACCGGAAAACCAAAGAGTATGAATCCTTGCAGTCACGAAAGCTTCAAATATAGAAATAGTGTATTTATTTTATGACAGTGTTATTGCCAAAGGTGTTGAGTTTCTGTTATTTGTGCTCGTCGTACGCAGTATTAGAGTCACCAATAAAATTGCACCTTCTTTGTTGTCTGGATTGATGCACAAAGACTCACAGTGAAATGTGCTCATTTTGTGTCGCAAGATAGACGCTTGTTCAGTACAGTTAAATGGTTTGTAAACTACAGACAACTTTACGCATCAAGTGGTATTGAATGTATGTATTATAAAAGAAATGTTTGCAAAGATTAAACAAACACAAACTTTGGCGCAGTGAACCGATGGCACAGTGGTTCTTGAAGTGCACTATGAGCTCAGCAATGTACGTTTCATTTACGGCCATGTCTGACATCAGTGGCGAGTGTAATCTGTACCAGAACTGGTTTCCCTCGCCTCCAACCAACACTGAGCAGCGTCGCGAAGCGTTGCACTACATGTGTGTGTGCGTTAGGAATGAAATGTAATAATTAAGCAGTTGATTTATCACGGCTGCTGATGATGATTTACCAGTGAGAATAATGAGAAATATGTGTTGTCTAATGAATTTGAGGCGGTGCCAAATCCCCCATAAGCCACCTTTGTGTGTAACTGGACCAGCCAGACTCATCACAGCCCGGGGCTCGCAGCGTACTCTCCACACTTTTGACACGAAGATCATTTCTCGTATTTTTTTCATTAGCTTTTTTTATTGCTCATTTTTTATTTACATAATACAATTATACAGTTAAACGTATGGCTTTTTTCATAATTGGGGCAGTGCTGCATTTTCGGAAGAATCGAACAGACTGGGTTTTTTTTTCCCCACAAGTGCAGCACTGCCTCACAGGTAACCGGCCTGTGCCAAAGGTGTGGCGGCACTGCACACCACATCCGGGATTCCCCCGTTGGTCACCCCCCCCCACCCCCTCCCATTGGTGAGGTCTTTGCTGCCATGATATAACTTTGTTCGCAAGTCAGAGAATACAAATACTGCTTCCTCTTGTCCAGTAAAACCAACAATGGCCTGTAGCCCCAGTTGATATAACAGACCCCCCCCCACCAGACCCACACCAACCAGCTGTGCCAAACTGCCACCAGGGATCAGTGGCAAAGTCTGGCAATGATGTGTAATGCGACTGCAAACACTACAGCGGTCATTACGCTGTAGTTTGGTTTTATAAATGTGTAGTGATGCATATTGGGTCACTATGCTGTTTAGCGCCAGCTACTGAAAGAAGAGTGCAACTGTGAGTGTTAGAGCCTCTCTCTGGCACTAGAGTATGTATTCCCTAGGGATGATGGTCCTGGTGACACAGAGAGGGCAGTTGAGGACGTGACAGTCTGGGTGAACCTGAGAGGGCATGTGACCAGGACAAGATAATGAGGGGGGCCAAAAGGTGGCGAGAGGGACACGTGATGTATAGCCCAGAACCTTCTAGAAGGGGGCGTGGCCAAGGGCGGAGCCAGGCCACGCTCAGGGGCATAAAAGGAAGGTCCCGAGAGCCGATCGGGGCTGTCTGTTGGAATGGAACCCGTCGGCGCTACAGCTCTTCGATCCTCGGTCTTCTGTCTTTACGCTTGGCTTCGTGGGTCAGGCAGTGAGTTACTAACTGACCCGGTTATGTAGTTACCCTGCTGGGGTGTGAGAATGAACGTGTTGCCTGCAAGTTTAAGTGTGTGCCTCCGTGGAACCCACTACAAATACAACGCAAAATACAGATGGGAGCCAGACGATCAAAATGAGAAACTACGCTGCCTTTTGTCAATCAACTGCTGGGATGAAGGCCTCCCCACGCTATCTGTCATGGCCGTTGTTTGACCATTATACCGTGATACCACACTTGGCCACGTTGGTTCGTGTAGGTTTGGTGAAATGAGGGCAGGGGCCCGGCACCAGTTCAGATATCACTCGCCGCTTGATGTTATTCGTGGCTGGGATTTAAAATCAGGCGGCAGCGTTCATATCGCAGTTCGCTAACCACTGCGCCACCGATCCATCATGAAGAGGATGACTTTAAATAAATGTATGCATTTGGTCAGCCAGGCATTTCTGCTTGGTCACGCAATGTTATGTGCAGCAGTTGCCTCAACTTCCGGTGAGCAGTGTATTGGCTAAGCCTTCCTGCTCAAGATTAAAAAAATCACACCCGCTCATAATTATTCCACGACCTTGTAATGGAAAATAAACGGTTTGTCAAGTGGATGTGACACGCCCAAAAATAAAAAAAGCAGCGTGAAAAGTCAAATGTTTGATTTGCGGTTACCAGGGTGAGGGTGGTTGAGCACATGGCACAATTTGTCATCTTTGCTCATGTTTGTTTCCAAATGGGACAAAGGTTTATTTCTACCTGCCGATGTTGCATAATGCAATACTGATATATAATAACATGTACCTGCTCTTGCATAAACTTTTATGGTATTGTTTTTACTCTGCTTTTATTGGCATGATAAGCAGTGCTAGAGGTTGTGGGGGTGGTGGCATTCTTCTTCTCAGAACAGAAGTTGGTTGACGTTTTTGTTCTTTCTCCATTACAGAAATCAGAGGCGAATCTTGAAATTTCCCAAGGTGGAGGACAATGCCCAAAAATGTAAGCTTGGTAAATTTGGCCCTATTTTAAAATAGAGGTGTTTTTTTATATTCAACGTATTTTTTTCTGGTAAATATCTAGAAGACACCGATTTTCTGGGTCTCAAGAGGGAGGCGATCACCAAATGCCTCCCCCTTTGATATCTGCTACTCGCAGTAATGCCAATTATAAAATAGCACAGCGAGAATGTGTTATTTATTTTTGTTATTAGCTAAATTTAGGACTGTGGAGCTTCACTGCCACGTGATTCTTCTACATCAGACAGCGGAGCCACTCAGCAGTAACACCAACAGCGGTTAGAAACATAATATAATCGAAGAGCAAAAGTGGCTCAATTTCATTTGTGAAAATGGCCCCAGCACGTGGAGTGAATCGTCGGACATAATGCCGACATCCCTGAGAAAAAAAAACATTAGGGGAAATGTTGCTATTTATGGTCATTACGCACACACAGACACATGTGCTTCTCTCCAATGTCACATTTTCTCTGATATTGAAGATTATTTTAAAAAAATGTATTTGATGCAATTTTAACCAAACCTGTTCAAGTGACACGCATGATCTTCAGTGTATATTTTTATCATGATTTACAGCACATGCTTTATCAACGGCTATTCTAAACTTGAAAAACATGAACATGTCCATTCCTCGAGGAATAGGATGAGTTTTGGATATTCGGAATTCAGATCAGGGCAAGTAAAATACACTAAAGGTAATGTGATATCTCTACACATACTGTACGTTAATCTTAGTGACCTCTCACAGCGTGAGATGCTCTGCTCTTTGTACCTTCCCAGTCACGCCACTTCCTGCCAATAAAATGATAGCACCCACTTGCCCTTTGCCTAGGCAGACACCCTTTGAACGCTTGCACAAAAGTAAACCACAGCCTCATCCGTTCAGCCAGAGGAGGGCAGAATACAGGCCACCTATCCTGTCCTGCTGTCCTCCAACTGCTGCCCAATGTACCACATTACCCTCAAAGCCACCCAGCCTGCAATGCTGCCCTTCACTGCTGCTCAATAAGCCACTGCACTCACAGATGCGATTTCCACGAATAATAAAAAAAGTTCATATTCTTGGTTCTTTCGGTAAAATCACGTTCTCTATTGGCAATTAGTTCAAGACCAATGTTATATATATTACTCATCAACTAAAATATTATGTATACAAGTTAATTGTATGGCTTTGTTGGAAAATGAAGGGAAACTTGTTGTGGTTAAAATAATTATTATTATGAGTCCTTTATCAGAGTTTGGCTATTCAAATGTATGTAATCTGTTAAATGCAAATTTTGGCCTGTGATTACTGGCTCAATGCCTCTTCTCGTTATTGCTCTCACGCTGTATTCAGGACGTGTATTTAGGTTTGTGAAATGCAATATAAATAATACAATGTTTTAGATGATAATCACCACAAGTCACCCACAAAGTCATCCATGGTGGCCAATTGTATGAAAGAGGTCTACCTTTTTTTCCATCACATGTTACACTTCCAAAAAAACTACAAGTCATTGTTTGCTATGTGCGTAGGTTGGGAGTGTTGTGCAAGAGCTGCCATGGCTATATGGGGATATAATTGGGTGGAAAAAGCGGACCGAGGGGAATGTAAAAACTCACGTGAGTGTGTGCACAACTTCAAGTGGGTGAAAAGGTGGCAGGGCGTGTGCGTGTTTGCGAATGCTGAGTTTGTGTACAGGCAAAAGGTCACTTGGATAAAGCTACCTCTCCAACAGATCCATCAGAGTTGTATTGTCAGGTCAGGCTTCAGAACCTTCTCCCATCAACGCCTCTGTACCACAAGGATCAATTTTCCGTCCACTTCTCTTCTCCATCTTCATTGACGAGCTGTTCGATGCATGCGTGAACCAGCTGTACCGCTACGCTGACGGCTCAACCCTCTATACTCCAATAAGATCACCTGCAGAAAACAAAGCAGTGGCAGCTAGCCTGAACAGGGATCTTCATCAAATTAACATCTGGGCAGACAAATGGAAGGGCACCTTCGAATCATCAAAGTGCCAGACCATGACACTATATTGGAAGAGAATTCCATCCAAACTGGATCTGCATTTTGGTAACTGTCAGCTAGCATCAACTAACAAGCTTGAGAGCCTCGGTGTTACCATTGACAGCAAGCTCACGTGGTCAAAACATCTCAACAACATCTCCATCAGAGCAGGACAAAAACTGGGTGCACTCAAGAAAGGTGGCCAACAAACTACAAAGCTTATATCTGCGGTGTCGTGGAGTACGCCTCTTTGTGCTGGATGAATGCCCCACTAACTCACCTCAGCCTTCTCGACAAAATACAGACGGCGCTTAAAATAATTGGTGTTGATGAAGCCACCGCCAGCAAACAGCTCACCATCCCCAGCCTGCATCATCGTCGACAAGTCCCTTCTGTCACAGTCCTGTACAACTTCTTTGGTTCTTTCGGTAAAGTCACGTAGAATGAGAATAAAATAATAAAATAAATAATAAAATTCTCACGACGTTTCGGCCACAACATTCACACCAACCACTGCCCCACAGACCTTCAGTCCATGCTTCCACCTCCATATGAAAGACGCCGTGCCACCTGATTAAGCACAACTCTGCCAAGCCACGTCCTTGCCCCCTCAGTTGCCAGAACATGGGCAGAAGCTCCCTTCACTCGACTGTCCGGATATGGAACTGCCTCTCTGAACACATTGTCGGCGAAATCACCGATTCCGGTCTTAAGTCCTTCAAATGCTGAGCACATGGACATCTCCTAACTTCACCACACGCCTTGTAGGACTGAGCCTTCGAACTGATTATGCCGATTATATGTACTCTGATATGGCTTTTGTTCACAATCGCACCTAATGAAAAAGGTACAACTTGGGGAAATGTATAATCATGGGTTACCCGGTGCAATTCTTTATTTTTACCGATGTTGTGTGTGTATAATTAGGGTGAATATGTGTGGTCGTGTTTGTCAAGAGGTAATGCGTGACGTGCTTAAGGGAGCACAGCAACCAGCAGCTTGCATTATTTAACTCGACGTGCTGTACACATTATGCGTCGTCCCAGGCGTCAGTTTTCACATCCACCTGAAGTGTACGCGGGCAGAAATGCGGGGAGCTCAGTTTCCCTTCGCCCAGCAGCAGCGCCTTACAGCTTGGCGCAATTTTACTCTCGGCTAAGTGGCTACAGGAATTAATGTCACCACTCACACCCACAACTGGCCTATTGCTTGCCGCCTATCACTCACGCACAGGACTGCTAAAGGCTCGTCTCAGCGGCTCAATTCCTCGGTACAATTAAGCGATGGACATCTCAGGAATGCCTTATAAGCACAGAGCTAAGAAGAGTAGGAATGCGTGATAAACAAAGCAGATCGTATCGGTACTCATCATGTATAGCGACGAACGTTGTGACTGTGAAAACAGAAAATCCATGAAAAAACAGCTAAATATTGCTGAAAAAAGAACCGTACACCACCGCTGTGTGCAAAAAATCCCAATCTCAGCAACTGCACAACGCAGATCTCATGGCAATGCACGCAAGATTTTATTTTTTAATCCGAAATTCCAGCCTCCGTAAAGCAAGGCACGGCCCCAGTAAGAGCACTCATTTGACAAGGGACCTTGAGAATACACTTACAGATATTGCAGGATTTAAGAATCTGAGCTCTGTAACGGTACACAGGAATGTTTAAGGCCACCGTTAGATGAAGGCTTCCCCTTACTGAGTCGTTCATGGGGGTTGTTTGGCCATACGGTAGGTGCTTCACTCCGCTGGTCATTGTGGGTTGGTGATGTTAACCACTACACCCACCACCACCGCTTCACCCCTGACAGAGACTTTCAGGGCACAAAGTGTACAGTGTGATTGTGGCGCATGCCAGAGCCCCAAGGGCACTTTCCCTTTGTAAACAACAAGGACTGAAGGCTGTGTCAGAGAATGGATTAATGCGCATTATGTTGTAGAAGCACGGACATAAATAAGGAGGTCAATCAGATATATTTACAATGTCTGCCCACACAAGCCGCTAGTGCATGGAACACCCGGAGCTCTGTTGGGGCACGGGGAGGGGTCTCGACTGGGCTCGGGGTTCTATCGCTTTACCAGGCCAGGCACGTCGTGGTGTCACATTCACACCACGCTTCCCGGAATCGGTCCGTATAAATGGCATGGTCGGAGCCGAGAAGAACGCGTCCCGGAGGCCAATGGCCCTTTCCAGTAAGTCTGGCAGTATTACTGCTGCCTCTGTCGCGCAAGCGTCAACGGCGAGGGGCGTACGAGGGGCTGCCGAGATCACCCCGGCATTGTCAAGCGACGGAAGAGAGAGAGAGAGGGAGATGAGAGAGACTCGGTCGCTTCGGCATTCGCACCCTGGCTGGGATGAGTGCTGGCGACGGTGGATGAACGAGCTTGACAGCGTGTTAGAGGTTACGTGCTGGGGGCGTGCGAACTGGATCACGGAACCGGATTTTATTTTGTCTTCACATCGTTATTATTGTTGCTGACTTGTTGACAGATGTTGGGAGGCTTAAGGAGGGGGCCTTCATCCAGCAGTGGATTGATCATGGTCTATGATGATAATGATTGTAGTACTGTCTTATTTTTTTATCATCATCGGTTGGGGCAGGAGTGCAGTGGTTGTCGCATTGCACTGTGCGCCTGACCACCTGAGTTTGATACCGGGCGGTGGTTAACAACCAAGTGGCTAGTCACATCTGAACGAGTCCTGAGCCAACTTGCCCTTTCATCAACCTGCTAGTGACCAGTGTGGTAAAGTATGGTTAAAAAGGACTCACAACTGACTTCGCCTATTAAAATGTCTTGATCCACCAGTAGATTTACAAATGACTGTAAAGCATATTTTATAATTACCACGGTATAATTTATCATGCTGCTTTTAGTTTACACGTATTTAATCAGAAATGCACACTTGCGTAAAGTGCTGAAATTTCGTATCAACCAGGAGGCCCTGGGGACTTAATTATTTCACACCTTAATCGTCCCGATTCAATCAAGGCTGATGAGGCTGGGGAGTCAGCCAAAGGCCAACATCTCACCAGCACCTGCACACAAACTCATATCCCTCCATTGCCTGCAGGGTGTACGGCCTCTCGGAAGCGTTCAATTTATTGGCTTTCACTCCGTCATTATTCTAAGCCAGTGTTCATCATCCCTTCCAGTCATGATGTGTCCGGCCCAAGCCCTGTATTTTTCTTAACAGTCCGAATTCTGTCTTTAACTTGCACCTCTTATCTAATCCCCTGCCTTCGTCTTTCTGCCTCTCAATTCAATGTCAATAATATGCATCTGCTAACCCTGCCTTGGTTTGGATGCGAGAGATGGTTGCGTGCTTTTATTTTGCAACATGACGGTTGTGCCATCTTTGATAAATAAAAACGCCTTACAAATTGGCAGGGACTTATCCAGCTACCATTCAGCTCTTAGCACAAATTATTTACAAGAAACAGCAAGATTCCCTGCAGTGGAAACCAAAGTAATTGCGTTTAATTTAACCCTGATGTCACAAGTCGCCACTGCCAACATTGCTTTGCTAACATTCGCCTTGTTTTTTTATGTTCTTTTATGTTCTTCCGATTGGAGTTTGTCCCTGTTCGCATGTATCTGCATTGCATGCAAAAGAGAAGCCACGTGACGGACGACACTCGTTGGCAGAGTAAATTACCCGAATACGGTTTTTTTAGTCTGATGGATGCTGACAAGAAGGGATACAAGCCTTAGTGTGTTCTCAGTGAGGTTCATTGGTGTGCAAAGTAAATATACGACATTATAGTACAGTATTGCATTTCACCTTTGAAAAGTAAATACGGCCATGTTATTCATTCGGAAATAATTATTAATACTTTATTTCATTCTGACACTTTATTTGTAAAATGTGTTTATATGGACTGGAGCAGTGGTGAAGTGATGAGTGCGTTGGCGATATGAACCTGCCGACCTGTATTTGACAGTAAGTGATATCTAAAACTGATCCTCGACCGCCTTCATCAACTCTGCATTGATCTGCATGGTGAAGTATGGTCAAACTCATAGGAGCAATACAGTGTGGAGAGGACTTCATTCAGCTGTGGATTGACAAAAGGCTGTGACATTACAAATAACAATTTGATGTGTTATTACAGTGTGATTTTACTTACCCAGTGTTTAATATTGACAAAGGGGACAACACAGCTCTACAATATGTTTGCGGATTGTCATGAATGTTGTTTGGTGGAAACCTAAAACACATCAGAGAGCTATATACAGGTCAACTGTGAAAACCTACACAGTCGTAAGATGACAACATTACGGTCAAATTAGAATTCTGAATCAAAATCTCTAGCTGTACTCAAAAGCTGGTTTATTTTCATGACAGCTGTTGTGCAGTTTATAAATGTATATTCCGTAATGAGTTAAATGGGTCTTCAGTGCATATTGGTTTTATTATAGTCAGATGAATTAGCTGATGCAAATCATGAAATAGGAAACTATAATATGTCAACTACTGCCTTCCATTCGCATAAACCGTTTGAGACTATGATAATGTTGGAATCGTTTGCAACATCAGTGACACTGAAATGATCTAACATTCACGTATATGTGAATTGTACAGCCCCTCTGTCATTCCGCTGCTGAATTAAGCCCCCCCCCCCCCACTCCACGCCGTGTCGGTTATTCGGCATATTTGACCATACTTCACCACCCTGGTCAGTGCAGGCTGGTGAAAAGGGCATGCCTAGAATCAGCTAAAACGTCACTCTTCACCAATATTAGCTGTGGCCGGGAATCCAACTGCGAGGACCGGGTTCAGTGTCGTGTGAGATCATACTGCACCACTGCTCTCCCATATACGTACATGAAGCCAGCACTGTATTTCGAGAGTACAGTATATGGGTGTCATCCTTTTACGCGAAACTATATTTGTCTCTGTTAATGTTGACAGCCCTGGCAAATTGCAGTGGTCGTCGTTCACATTAATTAGTGGAATAATTAATTGCCGTCCAGGTGTTAAAACGAATTATGCTAATATTCCATTCGTGGCTGGAAGCTATTGGGCCACATGTATTATTGAGAGGGTGTCTCACACTCTTACAGCCTTGCTTATCGAGCAGAGGCGGACTTGCGTTGAGTTTGTACATTGTATTAATTTCACCGAAACACATTCAGACACCGTCGGCTTCCCTTACAAGATACAAAAAGACGCCATGCGGTCCTTTGAAACGTAACGCTTCCTATGAAATGCATACATTATATGTTGAAGCTACGGAGTTGCAACCCTCAAAGAGATACTGTGCTTTCATTTGACTTTTTTTTAAAATACTCTCAGTACTGTGCATGCAAGACGATGCCAATCATCTATCAGCCCATAGTGTGTGTCGTAAGTTCACAATAAAATATTATTAATGCAGTGCTTCATAGTTGTGCAGTATTCTATATTTGGGTAAAATCTTGCGGCACTGACATCGTTTTTGAAAGTTACTGCCACATTATGAGAATTGGCCAAATAAGATATCATTTTTTTAATAGGTTTGCAGGAACACTTACACTTTTGTTTACTAATACAATGTCCCTGGCTACTCTTAGGATACATTCCACTGATAAATATGCGGATATAAGCCCATTAAATTGGTACGCGACCTTGGTGTGTGTGTATGTATACAGCATATACTTCTAAAAATAACGTTGAAATCAAATTTACAACCAACGTCATGAATTTTACGTGATGGAAATCATTCATCTCCATTCGCACAGCCTGTGTAAATATATGTCCACGTATAAAAGCGCCTAATTGAATATGGCGTGAACTAAATATGCAGTAAATGATTTACACGACGTATTTATTTTATGAATTTAAAAAAACCCGTTACAATTAAAATCATGGAGAAGTATACGTAAGCAGTTGTAACACATCAGTGGCTGCGCTGTGCGACCACGTTTGATGCCCCCAACCCACGCCACCCCACGCCACCCCGCCTTCTCTCGATCTGGCACGAGGTATAAATAGCCGCTCGCGCTGCGTCACAGTGACGCGCGGAGGCACGCGGCGGGCGAGGCGACGCGTCACGCAGAGGGCGAGCGGGGGCTGGGGGACGGGGCGTCTCCTGGCAACTAGGCGCGGCTGGAATAATGATGATGATGATGATCATGATTCAGTTCAGTTCATGATGACGATAATTGCGGTGGTGGTGGTGGTTGGTGGTGGTGGTGGTGATGATGATGATGATGATGGAGGATTTGTCGTGGATAATGAAGAGCGTAACGACGGTATGAGATAGATTTTTAAAAAAAATCTGAATATTTAAGACTGGAGGATGATTGTGATGGTGACACACCTGTCAACCCCTTATCAGTGCCCACCTTATTACGGATCAATTCAGACCTTATTGGTTACACCCTGACCTTATTTTCTCAACGTTAATCCTACAAAGTCCCATCACAAGAGAGAAACACAAAAACATGTTTTTTTCCCCCCATATTGAAACGTCTGTACGCTGTATGGACCTGAAAACTCAATTTCCCTGTACAAAAATACGGGGTAAACCGTATGGGTTGACAGGTACGTGGTAATGATGATGGAGGATTTCTCGTGGCTATTGAAGATTGTACGAGAGAAAGTAGGAAGAATGTAACAATGGTATGAGATGGATTTTTAAAAGAAATCTATATTTAAGACTGGAGGAATCCTATGAGCTATAAAGATATTTTTTCACAGATGTCCTTTAGGTTTTTTTGGGTTAGATCACGTATATATAAATGTGCTGTTAAACCCGCCACCACCTGACACAGCTAATGAAGTAAAGTTCGTCTCATAAACAAAACGTACCAATTAGTTGCAACTTCAGCACACCAGTGTGTTGGACAGTCAAACGCACCAACATTTACGATTCAAGTACGACGACGTTTCGCTGGTGATTACAACCAGCTTCATCAGGCGATATCCAGAATTGTGAAGAATTCTTCCTGTTTCAGTCTTGCATAGGGGAGTAAAGGTGATGTTATCATTGTGGGCCTATCTGGTGCGAAGATCAAAGTGGGGTCAATGTAGTCATGTAAGTTATAATGGATCATGTTAATCCGAGAATATGCAATATATAATAGGCAACGTTTTGGACAATGGCCCTTCTTCAAAGCACATAAATAGAGAGGCTAGAGAGATATAATAAATGACAAGAGTTGGAAACTGCACTTACACCATGGGGCATGCTTGGTAAGAATAACATAAAAAACACCACATTATCTATATTGCCATATGAATAGTTACGCTAATGGCAGCTATTGAGTGACAGATCGACCATTCAACAAGCTAAATAATTTTAAAAAGTGTTTTTGTCGTTAATAGTGATTCTGCACAACTGCCAACAGCAGCATCGCCACGTAATATATGACAGTGTTAAGAGATTGCGTTCTAAGTGAGTTAGCCATTCCATTGATGTCTTGCAACTGGTGAATTGCACACACACCGCTCTCACATTTGATATGTGTATACTGAATGTGATGCAGTGCTAATTTCTGAAAAGGCCCACGGTTTGGTGGCGTTCGTGACAAGCCGCTGTCGTACGCAGGAGAGGAGCGAAATGCGGAGAGAAGTGGGCAGGGCAATCTGGCGCTGCCGGCTGCTGCTGCTGCTCGGATGCTCGGATGCACGTACACACACAGACGTATTAAACCACGCAAGAGATACGCACGGGGGCAAGGGCACGCCCTGCACCGCCCATGTTCCTGCGGGGTTCATTCAGCTCAGTTGAGGCTGCTGCCTGCTGCTGCTGCTGCCAAAACGCGGAAACACACTGGCGTCCCTGTGGCAGCCACAGGTGCACGCACTGTTTTCAACAACCTGCATTAGCGAATTTCTGGTGGTGGGAGGGATTTGAACTTGTTAAAATAAATGTGCCCTGACCCGCCACTCCGACTGCCCACGTGACACTTGCTTGGCTGGTTCACTTGCACCGTCCATCTCGTGCGTGATTGCTGGCTCGTCGTGTTTGTGTCTGTTGACCTGTACACTTGCAGTCTGGGTATTTGTTTTGGCCTCGGTTCACTGCCCCATAAACACCACAATTAATCTGCCACCTCTGAGAACAGTCTGAAAAAATATTTACTATTTCACTGCTTATCTGGACGTTAAAACAAGGCTTTTTTTTCTCAAGACAACAAGAGAATGGAGACGTAATAAAAATGTTAAAAATATAGACGTGTTTTTGCGTGCTTTAAACACATTACAGTATTTTGAACTGTCAAATTTCGAAACCACGCTTTAAAATTTGAAGTTATTATTATATTCTATGGGTCTTTCGGTCAAGCCATGTAGATAGAAAAATAATAATAAAAATATCGACGTTTCGATCGCAACACGAGCAAGCGTCTTCAGGTGAAAAAATATGCAAGAGAGCTGCTGAGGCAGGGTGTTATATAGGCCTGAGATGGGTGTAGCCCAAGGGTAAGTGGGCGGGGCTAAAGATGGGTGTAGCCCAAGGGTAAGTGGGCGGGGCTAGAGATGGGTGTAGCCCAAGGGTAAGTGGGCGGGGCTAGGGATGGGTGTAGCGCAAGGGTAAGTGGGCGGGGCTAGAGATGGGTGTAGCGCAAGGGTAAGTGGGCGGGGCTAGAGATGGGTGTAGCGCAGGGGTAAGTGGGCGGGGCTATAGATGGGTGTAGCCCAAGGGTAAGTGGGCGGGGCTAGATATGGGTGTAGCCCAAGGGTAAGTGGGCGGGGCTAGAGATGGGTGTAGCCCAAGGGTAAGTGGGCGGGGCTAGAGATGGGTGTAGCCCAAGGGTAAGTGGGCGGGGCTAGAGATGTGTGTAGCCTAATGGTAAGTGGGCGGGGCTAGAGATGGGTGTAGCCCAAGGGTAAGTGGGCGGGGCTAGAGATGGGTGTAGCCTAAGGGTAAGTGGGCGGGGCTAGAGATGGGTGTAGCCCAAGGGTAAGTGGGCGGGGCTAGAAATGGAATTTGCATGTCAATGTAAGAACGGAGAGCACCACCAAATAATTATTGGTTTAATTTATCTCGAGACCAATGTTATGTAAGCTGCACTTTGATATTTATTCTCCATCTGAATAAATATGTACACCCTACTCTTCTTCGAGTAACCAGGGAATCAATGACCAACAAAATATTGTATAGTAACACAGTGGAAGCTTGTTCGAGTGACTACGTTGGGCAGCAGCTGAGTGTTTTTGATTGCTGCTGTGAAGAGTGGACATTCCATGTACTACGTTTTTGTTTATTGGGCATGTAACAATTCACAATTCGGGGTATATATTGAACTTCTTTCGCACCCTACATAGCCAACCGTGCTAATCGGAGGTGTGGGAAATCGTGTCAAGAATAATATTAATAAAATATTGTCTTCTTTCTAACACCTTTGTATATTTCTTTTTCTCTCATTTGTGCAGTGTTATTTGAACCATCAGCCAAATTGTAAAATCCGCATTTATTTTGCAAATCATTTGCATAAAAAGAATAATCGAATCGTTCCGAAATTCAATGCATGTGCCATGAGCTTAAGAATCAATTATCATCGTGACTAATGTTTATAATTGCCCAATAACGTTCAAGGCTGATGGTTGAGACGAATGACAGAGTGGTAGCCAAATGAGGGAAGACGCCCAAGAGATGTGAACCGCAGAGAAGGAGCGATTCAATAATCTCAAATACCGGCCTTAGATTGATTGTTACATCGCAGGATTATGAGGGCAATGGCTAGGGGAAGCCTTTATCCATAAGTGTTGATTGTTCACGGCTCATGATCATAATGACGACTTATCAGGGAACCAATCCCCAAGAGCAGCGGGCACTAATTCTGGAACCCATCTTCGCTACTGGATTGTCAGAATGTCTCGTGTAACTTCACTTGCATGCACGCATCAACCTGCCACCAACAAGTGCACTCGTACATCGCAATGGATGCCGTGTCCACGCATTTTACGTCCTATTTAGATTAAGCCTAATGGGATCCATCGCATGGGTGTCATACTGAAAGAAACGGAGTAGCGCTTGTTTATTATCTACGTATTTATTTCAGCGCACTGCAGGAAGTAGTCGCACGTCAACGAGCTATTATGCTGGTAGGAACCTCCTGGTTACACCAGCCCACAGGGGATTATTGTGTCCGTCCGTCGTGCATCCAAAAATGGGAGGGGTGGGGCTGGGTGGAGAGGGGAGGGTGGGGAGGGACTGGGTGGGGAGGGTGGGGCTGGGTGGAGAGGGGAGGGTGGGGAGGGGCTGGGTGGGGAGGGTGGGGCTGTGTGGGGAGGGGAGGGTGGGGAGGGGCTGGGTGGGGAGGGTGGGGAGGGGCTGGGCGGAGAGGGTGGGGCTAAGTGGGGGGTGGGAGGGGTGGGGCTGGGTGGGGAGGGGCTGGTCACCCCGTGGTGCCCTTATAAAACTCAACGTTTAACCTACTCACGCCGGCTTGTGCCCGCCCTCACAGTCGGGCATATTGTTCGGAATACACCACGTGGTGCCGCCGTTGACCCTGGTCATTGACCGAGCAACCCAACGTTCCTACCAGCTCCCTCCACAGGAATGTGTTTAAAAGTGATAAGACACTGTTCCCTATGTGAACATACATATCGCATAACCCGTCAAAGGCACTTTTCCTTTTTTTATGTAACAATGCTCTTGCTAAAAGTGTTCCTGGTGGAAAATCCGAACAGTATTTAACAAGGGCAAAAATAGCACATTTACCAAAAAAATTGACGAAAATGTCCTGCCATTGTCTGTACTTTACTGGAAACTCGTTTGGAAATGCTTTTGTTGGCTGTGGCACTTTCAAACAATCAACTTACATATATAATTCTTCTCCGGACATGCCAATAGAGTTACAAATTGTGCATAGTATACAGCAATATGCGGTATGTTTAATAACTGCCTGGATAATATGCACGTGGAATTATGAAAGCACAGTACATTGCGGGTGTTTTTTGAAGAGGTAGTAACGTGACTTTTCATGGTTTCACTATGAACGCTTTTACAACAACGCTTGTTAATGTCGTACAAAGTAAACACGCAGGAATTTTTACAATGCAGACGTTGCATACTTCACCTCTTGCCCCCTTAAATCGGGAAGCTAGACAGGTTTACTACTGAAATGAGAACCCAGCTTTATCCCGTGAAAATTTCAGGTTTCAGTCTGGCTGAGAGTTAAAGGCGTAGAAAAGTTATGAAGCAGTGCTGGTATGGTATGGTGTGCAGGAATTCACCAAAGTTGTATCATTCATTCTCCCAAGCCACACACGTAATGATTCTAATTTATTCTAGCAAAATAACGCTCATATTAGCCCTTAAAGTAAATGTGCACTGTGTATGGGACAGGGAATGTGTTCTCTAGTGATATATGCCTTAGACCATGTAGCATACATAACATATCATACAGAACACATACAACCTTAGTTCTAGTCTACATATCGTCTGGACTATTCTATAGGTATTCTGGTGTTTATGAAACATCTCATTGTGCATTACATATTAAGGAATGTAAACGATGTAATGCATCCTGTTCAATGCTAACACATCCGAGGATGAATGACTCCACCCAACCTCAAAGGAACACATCCTTCCTGAGACGAGTGCTCTCAAAGTGAACAATGCAGCTGCTGTGCGACCATGCTGTTAGTAAGGATGGTGTAGGCTAAGCCAGCGCCCTTGTAAAATGTCCATTAAATCAAACCGTTGACATTTTTCGGCATAGGATATGAATGAGTTTATTTTCATTAACAAATGTATTAAAATTCGAGCATGACATTAAGCAGGCAATGCTTAACTTAATCAACAATTAGATTAATCCAAACCCATGAGAGTGGAGCGAGCATTCATCATCAGCCAAGGTCAATCCAATCCTGAACGATGGCTTGCCCAAGCAGCCACCATCTCTTGTAACCCTGCATTAATCCACCTAGCATCGACAAATGAGATGAATTCGTTGCTCCATATCCTCAGTGGACTTCCTCATCGGTAGAGTAAACTATACTAGATGGGTATCACTATGGTAGTGTCCAGTATGTGTCTCAAATGTGTTTGCAATGCAAGTTCAAAACCTGGTCATGAGGTTGACAAAGCCCATTATCCCGAGATGGTCAATACAATCAGTACCACTTTGCGAGAAGTCAAAAAGTAGTTGATCCATGGACAAAGGCCCACGTCATAGAAACATGGAATTCCCACCACTGGCCTAAGGCAGCCAAAGTAGGTAAGTTTTATTCATGTGCTCCTTTGAGGACAGGGCACCTTGACTTTCAAAACCACTTTTCACAGGCCCAGCCCCCAGGCAGAACAAGACATTCAGCACGTCGCCGTCGCAGCGTTTACAGCCCGGCAGCAGCGGGTCGCAGAACCAGAAGTCACTGTTCACTTAACACGGTGAATTAGCCAATTAACCATTCCACGGTCAACCCAATCTTTGCACGGTGTTCCTGCCATTTCCTCCTCCGCACCCATCACCAAAACATGTAGATCAGGACGCCATTTGTTGCGTAGCGTATTGGTACAATGCCTTGTCTGAGAAAATTGTGAAACATGTGACATAATACCTTAAGGTATCATGAAAATGTTCTCACCTTTTGTAATGTTGTCGCCTTGAAGGAATGTTGCATATTCATTTCTGAGTGTTGCAACATTTTACTTGAAAAGCACGTAATAGATTTTCATGAGTAAAAACACTATTGTTTTTGTCTTTGGGGATACACTTATAAGATAATCATATATCACCATAGTAACTAAACTATTTTAATAATAATAGGTGGCGCAGCGGTTAGCTCACTGCGCAATGAATCCGGCGACCTGCATTTGATTTCCTGCCACGCTTATATATATCAGTGCAGAGTAATATCTGAATCAGTCCTGGGCACTGACTAGTATGGTGAAATATGGCCATTTAGTAGAATAACATATGACTATAATTACTTCTCATAGTCATTAAAACAACATAAGGATATGTATTTTTAAGTATCATCTTGCATCAACTTTTCGAAGTGGTCACCATACCATGACAGAACATATCCGTCTGTGAGCAGGTGTGAATCAATGGTTAATTATTTATGAATGATTTCCGATTCACTGTTTTAAAAGTTTGTTATTATTCATCATTCGTCTAAGTATAACCGCGATGTTGCTCCACTCATTTTCATCAAGCAAGAATAAGCAAAAACTGCAGTTATCAGCCCCTCCACAATCCCGATTCAAATGCTCAAAGTGGGCACTTGAGGCAAGGAAAGAGGCGAGCGATCAAGAGCAGTTTTCATTCTCACCGGAGTCATCTATCGAAGGTTCCAGTTGCTCTTTTTACGCGAGTGTACCGAGGAAAGCTTCACTTGTGTTTTGCGACAAACTGGTGCTTATGTATTTAACATTTTGATAAGTGAAAATGTTGGTTTATACAGTCATATGTATAAAGTAGGGCAATTAAATGGTAACCGAATTATAAGAAAATTGTATTCATGACAAAAGGCGCTGAAATGTGTTTTATATATAATAAAACCAAAAGGCGCTGAATGTGTTTTATATATATATAAAACCTGTGCAAGAGCATCGATAATCTACAAAAGCCCAAACGATTTTAAGGTTAAAAGTTTGTGATTGTCACTTTCTGTGTCCCTTGCTGTCATTTTTTTACCATGTAACTGACCTGTGATTACATTTTGTCCTCTTCATTGGCGAAGTTAAAGAGTAACTTGTATTGCACTCGGCTGTGGTCACTTCCTGTAGAGACACCTCTGACAATCTGGCAGTTTTCCATCAGAGAGAGGCTCCTTCGGTTTTTTTTACTATTCTATATCCTCATTGGATAAAATTATAATTATCATAGGCATTCTCCTGTTTCACTCAAATGTAAAGTTTACCAATCATCCTTTCACCTGCCTTTCCATGAAAGTTGCCCATTGTGAACTTGTGATATTGTATTGCCCTCTTTCAAAAATTTGGTTACTTCTTAATACATTTTCTTATTTTTCTACATCTTCACGGCTTGCTTCCATTTGTAATGTGTAATCAACTCATAGCAGTTTGAAGAGGCAGGGGAAATTAAACTGGTTGTAAAAAACGAATTCAAATCCCGACAGAAACAAAACGATCAAATGAGATACATTTAATTAAAATTGTGGGAAATAAATAAATGCGATTAAATAATAAGATAGCCCAGAAATGTGTGTAACGCGCGTGATGTCACTCCACATGCTGCACCCCCCCCCCCCCCCCGTCATTAATAATAACATAATCATGAGCGGGTGGATTTTTACACTCCCCAGGTCGAGCGGAGAAACATTTTTTATACAAATTCGCTTTAAATTTGACGTTCCTTTATTGACAGTTAATCAAATAAATAATTATACGCAGCAAGAAAGTGTATTTGGTGTCTTTATGTATTTCTTCAGCACTTGAAGCAAAAGGTAAGTCTAATTTTTGCTTCAATATTATTATAAAATATATACATTTCTCCGTGATTTTCCAGACATTGTATCGAATACAAATTGATTACAACCCCAGCGAGCGATAGCAGAAGAAAATAAAGTATCAGAGCGGTGATTTCGAATGAAGGTGAGTTAAATGCAGTGCTACAGTGACATGAAGTGAGGCGTTTTATTACAGTTGTGTGCCAGATTCACTGCCAATAATACAGTGCTACAGTGAAATATAGTAAAGTGTTTAATAACATTTTGTGCAAGATTCACTGCCATTAAATTTACACAAGATACTCTGCTCAATTGTTTCGTAAATATTACAGATTCCGTCCTAGGACGGGCAAACGGCTATTTAAATAACAAGACATTTTAAAAAAAAACACCAAAATGCATGTTGAAAAAAGGGAGAAATACGAAAAACGGTCGAACAGGCGGAACCCAAATTTAATCAAACGGAATACACCCAATCTCATAAAATCTCAGAAGTCAAGCAGGACTGAGCCTGGATAGAGCTTGGTTTACATTAAGTAAAATTATTAAATGTTGCTGGCACAATGCATCGTGGGAAGGTTTGTTCTTATGAGAACAAACAAAGGTGCATTCCTGGGCCCAATCGCCATTTGGACAGAAGGAAATTGACTGCCATGCATTTCAAATTGAACACACATAGCTCTGTAAAACCATTATGAAAATAACGAAGATAATTATAGAACACAACACAAAAATAATCGATTATGTCATGCCAAGGCAATGAAAGCATAAATGTAGAAAAAACTACTTTCTGATATACAAAACCCCAAATAGTAGCCCTGAGTGAGCTAAATAGAACCGTGAAACAGAGAAAACTATTTAAATAACTGTGGACATCATAAATTAAAATGAGTGGGCTAAATTAGTGAATTGTAAACATCGGCAGATGAGACTGGTAATGTAACGACAGCCAAAGGACAAAACACACCCGAACAGACAGCCCTTGGGGAGATAGCATGAGAAATCAACCCATCACCTTATACACAAAGATGGATTGTAACATTGCGGGACCATGAGGGATTACATGGTAAGTCCTTTGTCCAACAGTGGGAAAACATGGCATGATGGAACTGACCGTCTAAACCTCGAGGCTACATGTTCAAGAGGGTTTTGCACTCTATTAAGTAATTTTCTAAACAATGGGAATTAAAGGTATAGACACTACGGAGAAGGCTGTGTAATGATAACGTAAGTAGCAGTGGAGGTAAGACACGACAGTTTGGCCTGAAGACGAGCTCTTGCAGGGGGACGCACAGGCAGAGGGAATCTCAGTCCAAGAACGTACGGACTCGTTCAGTGTGGTTCATTTAAAATTCACAAAGGACCGACATTAATATTGGCAAATATGTACCATTCACGTGAAGTTTAAGCACTATGGATTCAAATTTTGATTTAAAGCTTTCCTGACTACAGGGATTCATATTATTGGTTCTTTCGGTAAAGTCACGTAGAAGGGAAACAATAAAATAATACAAATATAAAACAATTAAATTTTCACGACGTTTCGACTGCAACACAAGCAATCATCATCAGGTGTGAAAACCACAACAAGAAGATTTGAAAAAAGTGGCGGTTTTTTTACGTTAGCACCACGGAGAGCGATTTGACAGTTTGTTCAGATGGACGAGTCCATCTATGTTCAGAAAAGAAGAATCCACAGATAGCTGGGGTAATGAAGCAGAGTGAATGTGTGGTTTCAACAATAGAATGTGTAACTGAACACTCGGGCGGACAGATGATATTGCAGATGTGATGACAGGAGAGTCATTGAGATAGTGTCAAGACACCGTAACGTAACACCAGTCGAGACAGATGTATTATGTTGTATAATGTATACGTACCCCTTTGTCAATCGACTTCCGAACGGGTTCCACCCCACGCCAACGGGGGGCGTGGAATGTTCTATCACCATGCGTCACCTTGCTGATAAGTGCGGATTGGTGAAGGGAGGGGGGGCATACTATAGAGTATAGAGGTATAGTACAACAACGGATTTTTTTGCGCTGACATTAGCTGCCAATCACGTAGCTCCACAGCCTGTTTCTACATGGTGGTCACCCATCCAAGCACTATCCAGGCTCAACCCTGCTTTCGCTTCCAAGATGAACTATACACAAATACAGAAATCACAAATTGAGAGCGCAGCTTCATCTTTTCACACCACCCACGTGATGCATTTTGCCGAATAGAATACTTTTTTTCTCACGTCATTGAATGTTACGCTTTTATAGCTCCAATACAATTTTCGGACATATTGTCTAATGTTGCCATTAAAAACTTTGGCGAAAGCGTGTCTCCTCGTATGACTCTGTGCACGCTTGGAATTATTCTTAAAGTGAAAGAGGAACACATGGACCATAGAACATTTTGAGTGCTAAGAAGTTTAAGCGGGGTTTTGACAGGGCACAATGCTAGATTGGATGATGTCCAGTGGTCGAGACTAATGATGGAGTGGCAGCAAAAGGCGAGATCATACGGAAGAGGACGTTCACGCTAAAACTCAGCGACGAAAGCAGCTCGTGTGGAGGCGCCAGATGGATTTTTGCATCTCAGGATCGTGAGAGATAGTAACAACTCGGGGAGGCCTTCAACCTGCAGTGGATAATACTGTCAACCAAACTGATTTTTTTGTATATATGTATATTGCACATTAAATATATATTCCATTCAATATGCCGTAAACTTTTGTTCTCTAGGAAATGTTAATTTGGCTCCAGTGAAATGTAAGATATCTTATATTCATTATTAGTGGAGTAATTGTCACTGCTTTAACATCAAAGGGGCCTGAGTACAGAAACAATGCAATAACTAAAAAAAGAGAAAGTGGTGTGCGTAACGCTACGGAGAATCGTAGGGAGAAGAGCGAACTTCGCGTGTGATGATAATTTATCAGCAGTGGCTGTACAAGGGGAAGGTTGCTTCAGGCTGCTGGTCCCATCTGGAATGTGAGTTATATATTTTTTATATCTCGAAAGAAATTTTTTCAGACATTCCATCTGTTGAACAAAGTCTGATGATAGCCAAGTATGATTGCTCAGTCAAAAGCGTCTCGATCATATTGGCCTGGAAAGCCTAATAGATTAAAACATAAACTTGTATTCACGTGTGTAAACAGGATGGATGGCGTTCTGGTTCATGTTTGCTTTTATATCCAAAGCAACATCCACTTGATCGGCCTAACAGTGGCCATAACAGATACATTGGCGGCTGGGAAAGCATTCACTTTCAACGTTCGAATCCTTAATCCTGTTATCGGCGTTTGAAAAAAAAAAGATGGTGCTCCAGTTAAATATTTGTGCTTGTCTCCCTTCTCAAAAGTCTATCTCCGGGGCCGGAAGTTAGCATTTCCTTTTTTAGAATACGAGAGGGGGTGGGTGGGGTGTAGGGGGGTGTGGGGTGGGGGACGAAGGGATTCCACTGCGACCACGTGGCCGCTGCGCCCCTGCCCCGCTCCATCCTCCCCGAAGCCAAGTCCATATATGGGCAGTGACGGAAACTGACGTCAATAGGGCGGTTTCTGGGGGGGTGGGGTGGGGGGAGAACTTAATGGCCGGACGCTACCATTCGGCGGCGACCCAGGGCGCGTGTCCAAACAAACGAATCGCCGCACATTTCCGTTCGCGTCGCAAACGTCTTTGTTTGTTTTGTTTACGGTAAACGGTGCAGAGGAGGGCCTCCCGCGCGCACAACCCGACATTAATCTCACGTCGAGACGGAGAGACTCCTTATACACCGACCGAGGCGGATCGTAAGCAGGCAGGCAGGAGGAGTAGGAGGAGGCGATTTGACGATTTGAGAAGCGTGATGCCCGTGACCTGGTACGGAACCGCCTCCCCCCCCCATCGTTGCCCCGAGTGCAAAGTGGTACGCCCCATTGACGCACGTGTGCGGTGGTGGTGGTGGGGGGAGGGAGGAGGACGCCCTACCCCCCACACCCCCTACCCCCCCACACCCCCTACCCCCCACACCCTCCCCCGCCTGCATATAAAGCCCGGCTCGCCGCTTCACGTGAAACTTGTTAGCGAGCGAGTCGCGGATTCACGTCCTTTGGTGCCGATTACTCTCTTGTTTTTCTCTCCCAAATATTCCTTCACCCAAGCACGTTGTGGTTATGATGACGGAGATGTATGCCGAGCTGCGCTCGGCGGAGTACGACGCGCTGTCTCGTAGCAGCACCTCGCCGGCCGAGTCCATGTACATGTCGTCCCTGGACTCGTACTCGCACGTGGACAGCCCCGCGGCCCCCAACGCCAGCCAGGTAACGACTTGACGGCTTGTCAACGTGGACTTTGTGTTGTGTGTGGTGTGTGTTTACACATATACACGTGTACACATACATGCGTGTGTACACAGACATAGACGTGTGTGTGTGTACACAGATATAAGACATGCATGTGTGTGTGTACACAGATATAAGACATGCATGTGTGTGTGTACACAGACATACAGACATGTCGAATTCGGCTCATTTCCACACATACACGTTCCGTATTCGGCACGTGTGTGTGTGTGTGTACACATACATACAGACATGCGTGTGTGTGTACACAGATACAAGACATGCGTGTGTGTGTGTACACAGACATGCGTGTGTGTGTGTACACATGCAGACATGCGTGTGTGTGTGTACACAGACATGCAGACATGCGTGTGTGTGTGTGTTAAGCCTGTCGGTGTGGAGGACACGCGTGTTTGGGGTTTGATGGAAGGAACTTAAACAGCGTTGACCCGCCCGCACTGGACATCTGTCAACAAGAGCTTCTCGGCTCATCAGATTTCTCCTGCAGTCTAAATACTGATTCGGTGGAGTTTCACATTAATGTTACAGCTTGTATACACCGTGCTATACAATATACACGCGCACACAACTCTGTGTGTCAATGTAATCAGTCCCAAGAGATTTGAGTACTGCAGTTTTCACGTGAATACGGTACTGTCAATTGTCCATCATGCCACCCGCATCGCCTTACTTCATCATGCCCGCATGATAGTATCTTCGCTTCTTGTTCATAATTTTCTCGTAATCGAAATTTCTCGTACACTTTATATCCGATTGGCCTTTAGCCCAACGTGATGTAACTATATCGACGTTATGTCCGTGTCGCTTTAACAAACTTGCCGAGCCTTAAAGGGACAACATTTGTCACGGGTACAAACAATATCAGGGGGAAACGTCTCTGCCGAGTTCACGGTGGGGTTAGCGTCCGACTGATAAGCCAGAGGCATGTGGGTGGATTCGTGCACGTCTCTTACACAACAGACTGCTCTGTGCTCGGGTTTTTTTTTCTTGCCAATGCGAGAGAGGTGGTGGTGGTTGTTGTTGGTGTTCGTTGCGCAATGTGCCACCCTTATATTACCCTGAACGTTAGTTTAAGAAGCATTTCGCAAGAGTTCATGCTGTGTTGTTCCGGTCAAACGGCGCAAGTCTCTTATCGCCACCCACGCTTTGGAGCGCGTGTAAATAATTCATGTCCGGTCGTGCCTGTTGCGACATAACTTAGACACACTAGTGGATTAAATAAAATAAATAATGCTTTTCCCCTCCCCTCCACCCTTGTCGACTTTTGAAACGAATTTTTTTTTGTGATATTTTTTTTACGTGTACAAATCACGTGGAAATTACAATGCTACGGTTAGACAATACCGGGTATAGGAATATACATTCTAATTAAATAATACACGTCACTTATCCAGCATTTTATATTAATGTGTATTATAGTAACGGAACTGCAGTATTTAAACTTGAAAACTATAATATTTTCCAGTTTATATACAGCAGTTGTATGTGATTTCAAATAATTAATTGCTATGAATGGCCATGTTATCAGATATTTTTAAAGATTAAATATCTGAGTATACAGTCTACATTTAACCACAGCCTGTGCAATTAGAGCTGCCTGTATGGAGAATTGACCTGGTATCTCTGTGTCTTCCCCAATCCAGGACTACAGCGTGCTGGCCACAATTGGTGGAGACTCCCAGTGGCTGCTGCAGACCGCGGTGGCAGGGCGAGTTCATGGGGGCCCAGCCAGGCGTGGGGGACCTAGCAGGACCCACCCGTATGGCCAAGGCAGCAGGGGCCCCGGCAGCGGCAGCTGCAGAGGAGACAAGGAGCCCGCAAACGCCGAAGAGGAGGAGAGGCGCCGCATTCGCAGGGAGCGCAATAAGCAGGCGGCCGCCAAGTGCCGCAACCGGAGGCGGGAGCTCACAGAGACCCTAGAAGCGGTGAGCGTCTCTCTTCCAACCACCCACCCTCAACATTCGCACATCCATCCACTCACCAACCCACCCACCCAACACGACCACCACAAGCCAGTGAACTTCAACTCTGTTATCTAGCTGTTTCTTTAGCTTTTGCCTCCTTTGGCTTTGCATGCCCAGACTTGCTCGCACACACGCGCAAGAGCCTTTGATGTCTGCCCTGTGGCAGTTAGCTGGCTGCCAGACACAGGCCCAATATTTTTTCAGTAGTTTCACCACTGGTAGCCCAACTCTGTTTTTATTTATTTAATTCACTGCACTGATCAACCAATGCTGAAACAGAGAGTCAGTATAATTGTCAAGGTAATGTGGATCTGAAAATACCTTAATATTTTGGACACAGTGAAACCCAGTTAAGTGGTACAAGTTATAATGACATTGACAAAGTTGGCAAAACGCTTTGCACATGGAGTCGTTTTTTTTTTGAAGGGATGAGTAAGTGACGATACTGATGAGTAACCCCATGATAAAAACAACTACGTGAAGTACCATCCCATACTTATCTCGTTTCTTTATTCATTTTCTGCTCCAGGAGACTGCCAAGCTAGCGGCAGAACAGTCGGCGATCCGCGCCGACCTCGAGCGGCTTCAGAAGGAGCGCGACGAGCTGGAGCTTGTGCTGGCCGCGCACGAGCCCACGTGCCGCCTGCAGCACGAGCCCGACCAGAACGTGCCGAGCGCCAACTCCCCCCGCCTCTCCCCGGGCCTGCCCGCCCCCAGGCCCGCCAGCCTCCCCCTGCCCCCGTTGCAGCTCAAGCAGGAGCCCCCGAGCCCTCCTAGCGAGCATCGGCACCAGCGGCCCGCGCCTCGCGAGCACGAGCAGGCGGGCGGCCGGCCCCCGCGGGCCGCCGTAGAGCCGCAGCAGCACGTGGCGCCTCCGGGGCAGTGCCCGCTGGAGGCCGTGGAGCCGCTGCACACGCCCGTGGTGAGCTTCACGCCCGGCATCACGCCGTGCAGCGGAAGCGGCGCCTTCGTCTTCACGTACCCGAGTCTGGCGGGGCTGCAGGACTTCCTGCACTCTGAGCCGCGCTCCTGCGCCTCGGCGTTGCGCCGGCGAAGCAGCAGCGGAAGTGGAGACCTGGGAGGAGAGGCGTTGCTCTCCCCAACCATCCTCTCCCTCTGAGCGCACGCCCTACAATCGTCCCAGTTTTTGACCCCCGACACGTGCCGTTTAATTCTTCCTCCTCGCCGTCAGTGACTATCTTCCCCTGCACCTATGAAAAAAAATGCATTCCACTACAGCGTCTTTCCAACTGCTTAAAAGTCGCAGCAATTCTTCCTTAATTTGAAAGATGCAATTTTCTTTATACTTCTTTGAGAAGTTTTAGGTGCATGCCGAGCAATACCACTGAAATGGTGCATTGTTAATGTTGTGAAACAATGTGTTAAAGTTGATTGAGGTGGTAGCTTCAATGGAATAATAATACTGTGCTGTCTATTATCCCATGAATGTTATAAGCTGTTATGTTCACGTTGAATTCAGAAACTAAAACCGGCATTGCTTATATATACTCTCTATGAGTATATCACGCATGTAGGATCTGAAAGTTGTATTTCTGGCATCTTGTTAATTGTATATTTACGTTGATAATGTATTTTCTGTAATCGTCACGCGTATTTATTTCGTAAATATATATCGTGTTAATTTATTTTTGCACTATTTTGTTGACCATTGCAATAAAGTCAATAGTTTTTACAATAATGTTGCAGCCCTTGTGCGTTTGCTTACAGCGTGGTTTATACTTTGCATACCCACAATATCACACATTAACACTGGCTGATGGTGTCAGGACACGGCACGTAACTGTACCATCCTTGGTTTTACTGAGCGAGCACCACTTGGTTTACTGCTGAAGCAAGCGGCAACAGCTCGCCTGGCTTGTTTACACAATGTCTAGACTCTTACAGGAACCCTCACAGCACCTTTGCCACGTACACAAACGTTCGCATTTTATAGTTTATGAATCCATAATACATGCAGACGATGACAACTGATGGGACATAATGTAATAGCGCTGTCACAATCGGCCATGATGAATCCACTGCTAGATGAAGACCTCCCCGAGCAGGTTGAAGTATTTACAGGTGTTCATAACTCACAAGTGGCTAGTTGTGTGGTAGTTTACATAACGGGATTCTGGTTGGGAATTAATGTTATTCCAGTATTATTAGAATATCAATTATTAAGTACGCTTTATTACACGGGTGACCCGGGTAGTGTTCCCAAGATGAAGAGGACTCCAATGGCATATTATTCATGGATCTTTTAAAAGAGCAGGATTTGTGTGTGTGGAGAAAATGCAGCTAAAGCTGATGGGAGATTTGAACTGATTACAGTAAAATGGATATGTACATTTTTATAAATAGTTTTACAACTGAATCAACATTTGGCATCATGAATGAGTTTCCATTGGGGAAATAATGTTATAAAATTTCAACTCAAGCAAATTGTAGTGTTCACACCGGGCACATTTGTAAGCAGTTCAGAAGTCTTTAGAGGGACAATGTTTAGTAAGGAAGACTGAAAATGTGAGTTATATATATATTTAAAAGTTAAATCACTCCTGCATATACAGTACCGCAATAATTTAAACACAGACATTGTAAAACTGATATGGTTTCTAAAAAAGAGTATAATTCAAGCGTTTAACACGACCACAAATGGTATCATTCATGTTAGGTGTGTTCAAAATACCATTCGTTTTATTATTAAAATAAAATTCCAAATTTTGCCACCAAAAACTTGAATAAAAAGCAGTCACAATCTTCATTACTCGCGGTGGAAAGCAGGCGCTTTCAACACGGCACGATAATTCAGAGGACACGGTGCATGGACGCTCAATAAAGCCTTTGCAGATTTCCATTTGTGGGACAAAAAACATCAAACACCGCAATCATAAGTAACTTGGCAATTCTCACTAAGGGGACGCAGGCGTTAAAAGCACGGCAGCCTTTGTTTTTACTCTATTGACTTTTTCCCAGGAAGATGTGTAGGCACTGAACGGACCAGGAAGGAGTTAGTCTACATGTAAAAAAAGGGTCCGTCGCTGCGCCAATTCACCGTCCTGACAACCTTGACAAAGGTAAATTATTATCACCGCGTGGGGTTTTCACACCGGTGCTGTACCTCTCTCTCTCTGAGTCAGTTCCTGAAGAAGCTCCCAGCGTGTGGAGCGAAACGTCGGACATAATTCCGAACAGCACGCGCTAGAACCCAAAAGCAGATCGGCTAAGCTTCTTCAAAGGCTATTGTTTTGGTATCTTTCGAATTGGCGACGAACAAAGTTAAAAGAGAGAGACCGTGTCAGCACTCTGCCCCCTGGTGGCTACAGAATGTTCTTTGAAGTTCAGTTATCCGGGTGTCAAGAGGCCAATGAGCAAATCTCCTTCGTGAATGCAAAATTAAAGACAAAAGCCATAGTCGTGCGTTTATGGCCATGACCAAAACCATGGACCTTTTATATTGTAAACCACTGGAGTCTGCGCCCCTTCAAAAGAGGATGATTAGTAAACTCCATGAACTCTCTCTCGAAGCCAATTCCTGGCTAGCAGACCTCGATATTGGCATTGAGAATAGTTACCCGGGTTTCCATCTTTTTCGACCAACGGTAGGAGTGGGGAATTTCTCATGGGATATATTTTTCTGGGGCATCCCCCGTCAATTGGCAGGGAAATATTTTCTGCAGGTCAGCCACGCACAACCCCGGCTTAGATGAAGTCCTGTACAGGACGGATACAAAATGTATACATCATTACAAAAATATATACCGTTCTCGCGAACAGGATCAAATGTATACAGCCATTATAACTGTGTCGATTTTGTTGTTGTTGGACAGGTGCATTGCTCACGCAGTGAATACGATTTAAGTCGAAATAAGTGACACGTGGTGGATTCCATCTCTTCGCAGACACACATCATAACGGTACTTTAAAGCACAGCAAAGGACGCCAGTAGTGGCAGCCAGAGAAACATTCTGTATTGGTAAGCAATACGAAATGTTACCCTACATTTGTATTAGACTCGGCATATGTTGCAGGGTTATAGCAATGCATCGAATTATCAATCAATATCAATTTGTCAACTCCACCGCTAATGCTACAAATCGCGTGTGTAAGAACTTGTGTTTTTCGAATCGCACGTTGTGTGATTGGTTTGCGTGACTCCTGTAGCCACGAGATGCGCTACCATTCACTGCAATGTTTAAAATAGTTGATCCTGACAATTAATAGTTGGCGCAAGGGTAAAAAGGCTGCACCACGAGTCAACTATACGAGTTCTCGAAAACCCAGGAAATATTTCAGTTGAAGTTCGCTTCACGAGTTACACTGAAACTTACATTGCTATTTTTTTTACTGAAAGAAATCAAACAGATGTTTTAAAATGAAACTAAAACTCACTCTTGGAAGGCTCTGCTTAATCTATATAAATATATAGCAGTACCTGCTACTTCCATACTGAAGCCTCCTTGCCATGCATAATCCACCACACTTGTTTTTTTTACAACCGCAGCTCATCACATCCAATTTCATTACAGTTCAACTGTGAACCGACTCCAACAGAGAATCTCATCACGTGTTAGCGTACACCACCGTCTTAGTGGATTGTGGTTACCAACAGGCTATTATTAAGTAGAAGTCGGTCTTTCCAATCAGTTTTTCGGCTGGTATCTTACGGCTTCTGTTACAAGAGGCGCTACAATTCACAATAATGTTTAAAATATTTTTTAAACAAAAATCGTCGAATCTCACACACACGTGATACAATTTTGTTTTACCTGTAACAGGTTTGTGAGCCTACTGTTCCAATGTTGTTAAAAAGGGACATAGCCCAAAACGTCACCTATTGTGTGGACATGTATGTCTTTTAAGGCAGTGCTATTGATGAATGTGAGTTTGAATTTGTGTTTGTATTGTTAATTTGGCACCTGCACTAAGCTTGTCCAGCTATGGTTTTCATCTGACCACAACACTTTCACCCAGTTGTCCTCTCAATCATTCAGATGTTCATTGGCAAACTTCAGACGGGCATGTATATGTGCTTTCTTGAGCAGGGGGGCCTTGCGGGCGCTGCAGGATTTCAGTCCTTCACGGTGTAGTGTGTTACCAATTGTTTTCTTGGTGACTCTGGTCCCAGCTGCCTTGAGATCATTGCCAAGATCCTCCCGTGTAGTTCTGGGCTGATTCCTCACCGTTCTCATGATCATTGCAACTCCACGAGGTGAGATCTTGCATGGAGCCCCAGGCCGAGGGAGATTGAGTTATTTTGTGTTTCTTCCATTTGCGAATTTCGCACCAACTGTTGCCACCTTCTCACCAAGCTGCTTGGCAATGGTCTTGTAGCCCATTCCAGCCTTGTGTAGGTCTACAATCTTGTCCCTGACATCCTTGGAGAGCTCTTTGGTCTTGGCCATGGTGGAGAGTTTGGAATCTGATGGATTGATTGCTTCTGTGGACAGGTGTCTTTTATACAGGTAACGAGCTGAGATTAGGAGCACACTCTTAAAGGGAGTGCTCCTAATCTCAGCTTGTTACCTGTATAAAAGACACCTGGGAGCCAGAAATCTTTCTGATTGAGAGGGGGTCAAATACTTATTTTCCTCATTAAAATGCAAATCAATTTATAACATTTTTGACATGCGTTTTTTTGGATTTTGTTGTTGTTATTCTGTCTCTCACTGTTCAAATCAACTTACCATTAAAATTATAGACTGATCATTTCTTTGTCAGTGGGCAAACGTACAAAATCAGCAGGGGATCAAATACTTTTTTCCCTCACTGTAGATGTGGTGACCACGCTTCTGCGCTCTTGCGCCACGTGGGGGTGGGGGGGATTACTGAGTCAACGTACATTAAGCATGTGCATTAGGCGAGCCCTTTGAACTTGTCCTTCCTGTCTATTGTGTTTATTAAAATAGCCGTACCAACAGTAATCCCTATTGAAGTATGCTGCTTTGTAACGATGCATTTGAATAATGTATTATTTGATGATTCGCTTTCACGCAGCACTAAGGCGGTAGCTATCCGATTAAAGTTATTTTATTTCTTCAATTTCGATAGATTCTCTAATTAGTCTTGGCCAGTAGTAGCTAGTTTTGCACAGAACTTCAACATCAATTGTGTCCTTGTTGGCACGCGTGTTCTGCTACTGCTGACAGTTGTATTTTGGAGAATTTTATATTTATCTGATGTTCTTTTAGTCTCGTGCTGATCATTCGTCCTGTTTGCCCAACATAACATTTACCACACGTGCAGTTGATCTTGTACACACCTTCTGTTGATAGCTTCTTTAATACATCTTTTGTACCAGATATACATTGCTGTATTTTATGTACCGTGCCAAATCTGACTTGGATGTTTTATTTTTCCAAACATCTGACTAGTTTATCAGTTACTCCCACAATGTATGGTATTTTTTTAATAGTTTTAATTACTTGGGCAGTTTGAATGCTCGTGTTATTTGATTTGGTTTTGGCATTCAATGCCCTGTTGATTTGTGCATCATTGTAACCGTTCATTTTCAGCGCTTCTTTCACATGTTGAATTTCACTGCTCAGACTGTCACGATCTGACACTTTCTTAGCTAGATGATTGAGCGTCTTGATGAGAGCAGATTTCTGTGCGGGGTGATGGTGTGACTCAACATTCAGATAGGCGTCAGTATGCGTTTTCTTTCAGTAAACACTTATTTTACCATTTAGACCCCGTCCGAGCAGAAATGAAACAGTTAGACTTCGCCACAAATCTGGCTGTCGCCTGATGAAGCCAGTTGTAATTAATGGCGAAATGTACTACTCAGATTGTAAATGTTGTGGCTTGGTTCTCCAACACACCGGTGTGCTGTACTAGTGACGAATTGGCACGTTCTGTTTACGTGACAACCCTTACTCGTTGGCTGTCGGGTGGTGGCGGGTTTAACGACACATTTACGCGATCTTACCTCAAAAACCTCTATTATGGATGACATTGGTCGCGATAGCCTACGTGTTATACGTAGATCATGCATGGGTCTGATCGCGTCCTCTAGTGGTGAGTGTGCTGGAATTGCATGTCTGCCAGCAGCCTGATATTTCGCAAGAGGCATGAAGTATTTGATCGCGCTTGGCTTTGGGTGGATGGGCAGTAAGCCTAAAAATACGTGATTCGCAGCTCGGAGCCACGTGGAGCACTGTGGGGGGGGGGGGGGGGGGGTAGTAGTGCTGCATCTGTTGGCTGCGTAAAGAATCCAGTGTGATCACATTACAGGTCCCGTTGACGAACACAAATGTGCACTATTGTGGCCCACCATCATAATCTCCTTGAGACTCCGTGTGGGTGCATGTGTGTACGTGCGGTACTGCAACATCAGAAACAGAGAGGAAAAATAATACACCGGAATAATACTGAACTTGACTATTTGATTTAATGAGAACCACCACCACTGACAGGTGGGCACGGGTTACATTAAACATGTTTTGAAATAGATATCAATCATTGAACTAAATTACTCCATATTGTATCGAACGGCTCAAATAGAAGACATTTGTAATCGTTGAATGAATGCTTTAAAGAGGGCTCGTGATTTTATTTTTCATGTCAAGAATAACGTGTCTTGGAATTAAGACAAGCAGCCGCTATTTTACGTGTATAAAGTATTTAATATTTTCTCCAATTGTGCAATTGGAAGACATTTGTAATAGTTTAGCTACATTATAAAGTGTACATCACGAAATGGCAGTGTCACTCGTATGTAAAAACGCACGATTTTATAAAAGTACAATTTAAGTTATCCAAACAATATTCACTTCGAGTGTAAGGTGTTAGTGTTATTGCATTTAATAGGAATTCTATACTAATACTCATCTCGCATTCAAGTTTTAGCTGAAATATCATTTGGGAGGTTGTGAGTAACAGTTTCTTATACTTAACAGACATTTTTATAAAGTACTTGTGAATTTTGCAAAGTAAACAGTTAAATATATTAATGCCAAATAGACACAAGTGCCCAGTATAAACATGCATTTCTTCTCTTCATACACCGTACAGTCTAGTCAATAACACTGAAAATGCCACTCAAGGACTCTGCTCACAGTATCGATATCAAAATATTAGCACAAAAGGTTTTCAATACACCGAAATACATGTAGAATGTAAGCAGTACAAAAACCTACATAAACTTCAACAATGCTATTGTTGTCCACCTATGATCGCCACAGTAGATAAACATTGCATAACAATAAGGTATCTTGCCTCAAATAGGTAATATACAGTGTGTATATATCAGTCGTAAACAGGAAATATTTTTTTCGCGAAACAATAGTAAAATTGTAACTTTTCACCACTTTAATAATTTACATTCCCGTGCCAATCTACCGATTGACGAAGGCCTCCCCCGATGCCGTTATCAGGTACATGGGGCGTGTCCGACCATACTTCACCACGATGGCTAGTGTGGATTAGTGAAGGCGTGGTCCGGGACCAGTTCAAAACATCGCTCACCACGGACATGAGCCGTGGACGGGAATGGTCACCACTTGATTCACAGCGCAATGAACTACCGACTGCAATCACCACGCATTACAAAAAGGTAAAGGATTCAAACCCCACTCGTAGAAATAAAGCTATTACGACAGAACTACATCAGAGGGAGAGGATGGTGGGGGACAGTAGCGAGTCGCTGCCCACTGCCCCCAGTTCTCCGCTGCCGCCACTGCTGCTTTGCCGACGCAGTGCTGACGCGCAGGAGTGAGACTCGCTGCTCAGGAAGTCCTGCAGCCCCGCCAGGCTCGGGTACGTGAAGACGTAGGAGCCGCTCCCGCTGCACGGCGTCAAGCTCACCACGGGTGTGTGCAGCGACTTGGCAGACTCCACCTCGTGGTTTGGTTGTAGCTGCGTGCAGGGCTGCGCAAGCTGGCTACTCAGTTGCTCATGCTTGCGAGCCACCGGCTGCTGCTGCTGTCCATACAGGGGGCTGTGAGGCTCCTGTTTGAGCTGCAGACGAGGCAGTGGAAGGTTTGTGGGCCGTAGTGCCCTCAGCCCTTGGGAGCCAGTGGTCGAGTCAGGCGAGGTCTGTTCGAGTGCGGGGTGCTGCAAGCGGCACGCAGGCTGCTGCAATTGGCACGCGGGCTGCTGCAAAAGGCACGCGGGTTCATGCGTCGCCAACATCAGCTCCAGCTCTTCCCGCTCCTTCTGCAGCTGCTGCAGCTCGGCACGGATCGTCGCTTGCTCTGCAGCCAGCTTAGCCGTCTCCTGGAATAGCATAATGAAAGGGGGACATGGTTAGAGCGTGTTGGCTAATTGCACCATTTAATTCAAGAGTGATATTTGTGCCAGCTCCATTACTGCAAAGAGGAAGTCGAGTTTTACACACACTGGTCTTGACGTCATTTATCGGTGTCAATCTGTGCATCACAGTGCTATATAAAAGCAATTATGATTAATTGATGGTATACCATTCTATTGATCGATTTTTCAGAAAGCCAGTTGGTACAATACTATTTCAATCTTCCGAACAATGAAAACGTATACGTATTTAATGCCGCATTTAAACGATACTCATTAAAATAATGTGATTGCACGTGGATTGAGGCAATAGCTGTTTTAAGAAAAAAAATGTGCCAATTCACCGAATATAACCAACTACTACTAAATGGAACCTCGGGCACAGGCTCAGAGCCACGAGTGAACTTTGCCGTGTGTCGGGGTTACCCACCGCCTCCAGCATGTCGGTCAGCTCCTGGCGCCGCGTGCGGACCTTGGCAGCGGCCACCTTGTTCCGCTCCCGGCGGATTCGCATCTTTTCCTGGTCCTCCGCACTGAGCTGCAGTAGCACACAAGGGGTACACACACATTAGTGTGTTGAATCATCAGTCTCGGCTGCACTGTTGTGTGGCGCATGTGTGCGTTTTCCGCACACATGGGCACGCGTCGTCAGTTACGTTTAACCGACTTGTACACACTGCTCATGCACCCGCATCCAAAATGCTCTGCGACTATATTTAAAGTCCACAGATCGATTTAATCCCTGTGTTCTAATAATTACGACGTTGCATATATTTGTGATAAATAGCAGATTAGGTCTGTACTCAACACTCACACTTAAGCTACACATTTTTTTGTGCAAATTCGCCAAACTAGCATGCCCACCCGACTCTTTGCTCTGCACGTATCTATTTAAATCAAGCCCAGCGCGACATTGACAAAGGTGTGCATTATTATTATTATTAACCTGTTGCTCCTTTCTGGCGCGGCCGCCCTTAGACCCTTGCCCCACAGCTGGGGTCGGGTGTCCGTAAGGGCGAGGCCTTCCAGGGCCCCTCCGTTTTGGCGCGGGAGCACCGCTGCTGCTGCCGCCGCTGCTGCTGCTGCTCTCCGTCAGCTGTGACAACCACTGCGAGTCGGTGTCGAGAGTGGGCAGCGTACTGTATTCCTACAGGACACACGTATGGGCGAGGGTTAGATTGTGTTTTTTTTTATGTGACAAGTGGAATCATTTTTTTTAAATGTACAGTCACTTTAACAGCAGCTACGGCTGCCTTGGGTATATTTAGCAGGAGTTGTGCTTTGGATAGACTCACTGCTGCCACGAAAATGTGGGAATTACTACAATTGAGTCGGGTCTATAAACATGCGACAATCTCAATTTCAAGTACATTTGAGCGGGTAAATGACTTTAACCTGGGTCGTATGGGATATGTAAATATTCATCCACATTACATAACCAAAGGGAATTTACAAAAATGCAAAACAGTGATATTGGGTTGGCAGTGGTGCATACGTGCAAATAATACAAACGCATTTATCAATTATACTGCACTTAGGAGAAAAACATACTAGGCGACGTGTTATGCAACGACCCTGCTTTATTGCAGAGACACAAAAGCCAGAGATTGATAAACGAATAGTTTGAGACTGTACTATACACCATGGGGCCCTGCAATGTAAAGATTGTAATAATCTCTCAATGAATAATGACCTAAATTGAACATGTAAAACAGTTATCCATTAGATATCCAATTATACATTTATATGGAAACCTCCCAAAACACCGGCAACGATTGTGTGTTTTTTTTGACAGTACTTTTCACGACACCATTTTCACTCGCATCCCTTAAAACAGTTACGTGTTGAACTTCTTTACGCACCGTACGAAGCCCACCGCGCTAATCGGTCGAACACCACCGACAAACACGGCTGCCTACAAAGCCACCCTGGCTATCAATCACTGCAGAGAGACGCGTGTTCCTGGGCTGGCTGATATCATTGGGTGTGCGCATCGCCACGCAGCAGCAAAGTGTGAAGTGCATCGCGTCGCCCCCTCCTTCTCCTCCGCCTCCTCCCACGCAACTCTACGGGGCGCTTCGCACGTGGGGTGTTCAATTAGACACCTCGATCGCGGCGAGCTGAGAAGAGCCAGAGTTTTTTTTTTGCCAGCGATTGTATTCGGGCACTCGGCGCTTTAACTCAATCGTCTGACGGTGGTTCCTGCAGGTGTCGCGCTGTCACGTCGCTTTCTCCCCCGAACCCCTACCACCACAACACACTTTAACTCTGCTCCGACTGCAATGTCACAGTCAGAGCATGTCTTTAATACCGGAGGAATTCGACGAGCTTATGAACGTTATTTGTTTTTGTTTTCAACAGTTGCCCGGTAGTATATGCATAATGAAGTAATCGCATGAACATTGATCAATATAAATTATAGTGTACACAGCATCCAATGTTGCCCGATGATGGTAGCCGTGCGTTTCCTCGCTAACCACTAATCCACCGCTCCCTTCGCTCATCGACATAACTGTGTTTGTTGCTATACAATTGTGACTGACGATGTTCGTCCAGGCGAACGTGGGTCACTATGTCGCCGAGGGTGGTTTAGAAATATCCTACAGTAACTCCGATTAGCGCGGTTGGCTACGTACGGTGCGAAAGAATTTCAATTTTTTTTAAACTAGGTTTTACTTAAACCAGGTAAAAGCACACCGAGCGAGGTGGCTCGTTTTTTTTCAGAAGCGACTCAGCCACAAATGATAGCACAACCAAGTGGCGGTTCATCGTCGTGAGTAAATGGAGGGAGACAATCAGAGAACGCGGAGAAAGAGAGACACGACCAGGGGGAGAAAGAGAGACACGCAAAATCCAATTACACAACAGGCGTCCCGGGTGGGAATAGACACCGTGTCAACTTGCACCACCACCAACAACACCACCACCACCACCACCGGCACCACTCTCTCCTCTGGCGCGTGTGGTCGGGGACCCACCTGGTAAGCCGATGCTGATCCGCTCCATGCAGGCAGGGTGATGAGGTCCGCACCAGCCGACTCCACGCTCAGCATTGCGGAGAGCGACAGGCTGTCGTAAGCGGGACACTGCTCGGTGTACATGGCGAAGGAGGTGGATGGATCCGCAGCTCGGGATGTCCTTTTGTCGTGCCCCCCTCCCGGCGTCTCTCGTTCGTTCCGAACGGCAGCGGTCGTCGCCGTAGCTGCAACTGCGCTGAAGCAGCAACTTGACTGAGAAGAAACCCCAGCGAATGACGCCACAACACGCAACTCGCGCCGCTTAAATAGGGAGTTCCGAGACGGACTCTACCAACTACGCTCCAATTGTGGGGGGTGGGAGATGTGAAATTTGTTCCAACCAGCCTTCCATTATTCTCAAAACGAAACAATTACACGTGTACGCGTCTTATATGCAATAATAAAATTGTCGATGTGCGTACTAGCCGAGCGTGGTAAACTGGTGCTGCGCCTTTTAAGCGTTCGAGCGGCGAACATTTATATAAGGGGTCGTCAGTCTACTGCCTCCGCCATTGGTTTGTTCCCGCGGTGGGGGATGCCCTGCGTGGGTGGGGCGCGCGTAAGGCATGACCATATTTGGTGTTGTCGCACCGGATTACCGTTTCCAACACAAACAGTGACGACAGCGGAGGAGTTTCCCATCACGTGCGCGCACGCACGCTATTCCTAGCCGCAGCTCAGCGTGCCGCAGGGCGTGGAAGGTTGGAGAACCGGAGTGGTTACGTAAAAAAAAGACATACGTGGGTGCGTTTGCGTTTGTTTTACCGATACCGGTCAGAAATGTTTTTGGTTTTGTGGGTTACAATAAAATCGGTAACTATGTCCACGAAAGCCATCTGTTTCGGGTTTTTATTTATTGTCTTACACGACAAGTATACGTGATGGTATTTACTTTCAGATGCGTCCCATATTGTAGCTGCTCGCCCAGAGCTATAAATTCCCTGATAGTGGATTAGCCATGTGCTGTTCGCCTTTTGGCCTTCTCCGGTCCAACACTTTGAGACGAGGCTCCAAAGAAAGCTGTCTCTGGTGTAAACCAATCAGTTTCAAAGCAAAATGCATATAGTATCAGAGCATGATTTTTTTGTTTGCATGTTCACCACAAGCACCGTTACGTGTGGTTACTGCAGACAGGATTCCTTGAAGAATAAGTATGTTTGGCGTTTTAACATCTTTACACCTGTTTTGTTCATAATAGAGGGGTTATTTTTGTTGACAAAGGGGTAAAAATCGTAAAACATATTGTTATATTTCAGATACTGTTTGCTAAACGCATTATCGCAATAGTATGATTCAACAGCAGGCGCGTGTTATAAGAAAGGCCTTACGATTTCGTGGAATACCGTGTGACTTATGGCAGCGGTTGTCATTTCAGACCGGAATCATAACCAAACACAAGACACGACACTTACGAAATTTGCCTGGCTCATATTGAAGAATAAACAAGATTGACCAGACCTGACTTATTTCTCAAACCAAAACTCACGAAGCATATTACATGGTGTCTGAGCCTGGTCAATCTTTTCGCGATAACCAATTAGCACATGAGGACGATGCGTGTGATAAGTATTGAGTATTGCACATAATTTACACTCTAACGCGTAAGTGTTGAAGTTTTTAGAGCTCCTGTTGTAGCGTGTCGAGCTCTGCGAGAATACTTGGCAGACAGAGAAATAATTAAAATTCGCCTGATCACGACTCTTTCATCCACAAGGGGATACCAACAAATATATAATTGCCAGTTAGCTTGCTTACGGTCATTTGTGTCTGTGAAATGTCGCACACGTAACAAATGGCATGAACATTTTTTTTATTGCTACATCGTTAAGACTTGAATTTGTCGCACTGCAACTAATTGTAACAACAAAAATGGTCACACCACGTTGGCGATGGTGCACAAATAACAAAAACTGAACACATTTCGTCAATAACTTCCGAAATAAAAACGTGTATGTACAATCGGTCACGTTTTGAGCAATACCCCTTCACAGCAATTAGATATATATTTTGCTCTGATTTCTATTCAATGCTGTACTGTGCTGTTTTTTCTGTCATTTTCAGTGACCCATGTCACTGTTGCAAATGAGACTCCAACCCTGGCCTCTTGCGCTCTCGCCTGATTAGACAAAATAAACTTTAAACGTAAATTTTCTATGAAACATGTCTCTGTCGCGGAGATGAGTCTTTGCCCATTAAAGGTCGTCGACAACGAAACTGGACTGTCCCTCTTTTTTTGGTAAATTTTATTGACGAATGCATTGAGTTGTATTAAACTAAATGTATATTTGCTTATTGATGTTAACGGGATTGCTTGGTTTAACTTGAATTTATCATTCCAGAGATTTGTTTGAACAATGGCCAAAACTTCGCCTGGCGCGGGCACACAGGACAGAGGAGACTCATTGTCTGCCTCTTAAAAATGTAACATTTAACGTGCAGGGGGAGTGGATCCCAGCAGTGTTTTGTATATTGGGCCTTCTGTATTCGGTGAAGCGTGGAATTAGACAAATACCACAGCGAAGTGCTCACCTGAAGAGAATGCGATCGACAAAACTTGCCGGTTATATCTGAGGTTTGTAAAATAAAGATCCTTCTCACCAGGCGTCGTTTGTGTATATTTGTCGTTCAACAAGTGGGGGTTTTGTTGTTGTCACGTAATGAATGTGTGAACCATATTGAAAGGCTGCTGAGTGAGCGTTTTAGCGTCACTGTGTTAACATACGTGTACAACACAGCAAACACGTGGACAGGGCACTCTTGATAGTGCGTGAAAATGTCATCTTGAAAACGACGCGGGTGGGTTTTTTTTGTTATATTCCACGACAATGCGTTTTTATCTAACGAATCGTTTTTGTCTCTTTAAATGTTATCATTGAGCAAGAATACGGACATGCCAGCTGCCAATTATGATTTAATACTTCACCAGTCCATACAGACCATCGTGGGCGATGTATGGTCACACAACTCCACCGACCAGCATGGTGTTAAGGTGGTCCTCATCCAACGGTGGATTGGTAAAACAAGCTGGATTTACACACTTGTAGACATAAGAATGCATGTGCCGAATTGTATTTGTTGAATGGCTGAATGCTCGCAACTCATTAAACCTACTTGAAGACATTAACATAAATAATAAATTACAACCCTCAGTCAATCGACTGCTGGATGAAAGCATCCTTATGCAGTATCGATTTATAGGGGCTGTTTGACCATACTTCACCACGCTGGTCAGTGAGGGACAGTGAAGAGTGGGGTTGGGCGATGGCAGGACCGGTTCAGACGACGTCGCTTGGCCATGATGGACATCTGTGAAAAATAGCTTTATACCTAATCATATTCCTCCAGTATAAATGCATATTCTGATATCATGTTATCTTGTTATCCCGGCCAGGAATTGAACTTAGTTGGTCGGGTTATAGCACAGTACACGAAGCACTCTCCAGTACATTACCACTACCACCAAGCCACCATAAATATGCCTCATTTAGTCGTCACCACCGGACACTTGTCCGCGCGTCAGCCAGCCCAGCCGGGAATGCAGCCAGCCAGCCAGCCAAACTTGTTTTCTTCTAATATACAGCAGTATAACAACAGGATGATACAATGCATCAGATTCCCTTATGTTCCCTGTTCCGTGTGTGATTCCGCGTTCTGTCTTTCAGTGTAATAATATTCACCTGCGGTTTTTTTTTTTTGGAAAATTTAGCGACAACAAAAAAGTGAAGAAAAAAAAAGTGAGCGGACTTGAGCAGCACGCATCGTCGCTGGAAAGCACGATGACCATGGTCAAGGATAATGATGGGAGTGGCAGTGAACGGGTCCGGGAGGGAGGACGTCCACCAAGGACCGCGAGAGATGGCGAGAAAGAGGGCGTCGGCTTGTGGAGGTCTCGTCCGGTAGTGAATTGACGATGAGTGTTAAATGTGACTTCACATTAAATCCTGTAGTGAGTGCACACTTGCAGGTGAGCAAAAAGGTTGTTGCAGGGCATGCCAGGACTTGCTTTTCATTCGTCGCCGACTTAAGTGGGCACGAAAACAATGGGGTTGCGCCCCACTCGTGCATTCCGGTCACGATTTTGAATGGGGGAAGGAGGAGGGGGGGGCGTGGGACCTGAAGGGTTTCGATGAAACAATGCAAACAGAGTGCATGAAGATGTTGTCTCGTATTAGTCTGTGTTTACAAATTAACGTTTAACTCTGTTAACGATGGTTGTGCTTGCTCGTAATTGTACGTTAAGTACCTTTATTGTTAAGGACTTAAAGAATTGTGACACGCGAATAATAATAATGATGATGATGTTGAGATTCTCTGTGGTCACTCTGCGGCAACGCCGCTGTCAAAGTGAGCCAAGCGGCTTAGATGAATACGAACGCCGATAAATCTTGGGGCAGATGTTGTCACCTTCGTTCAAAACGCTACTAAAAAAAGCTATTGGCCAATCAATCAAACGCACGACCCGCTGAGACGCAGCGAGACTTCCCTTGATAAATGCACACAAATGGCGTTATTTGAAGTGGCAATTTGTGGACTACAGCGTCACTTCAGAGATATGTATATACGAGGCTGCTATGCGCGCGTTACTTGTGCAGAATTAGAAAATAAAGACTAACATTTAATAATAAACTGTAATAATCATGTTGCACGCTCATAAAGCGACACATTCCATTGACTTGCTGGCATTAGAAGTGACTTATTCATATAGATGTATCAATTACAAGCATGATAAAATTTCTATATTGATCAATCACACTATTTCCCAGAGTGCTTATTAGGTAATGTGTTGTGTCAGTTGTAACTGCATTGGCAGAATCTCTGCACGCCAGTAAACACTCGAATGTGAGACTGCGTAAAGAAGAAGCTTCAATTGTGGTGAAGTTGTGGTGTCTCCCGACAACAGACGCCTATTCATAACAAATAACTTTGAACACAACAACGGTCCTATTTGCTTGTCAGAGTCGTACTGGAGTTCAATAGTTGAGTTTATCCCATAACGGTCCATTGTTTTATGATGTTACAGTCATTCCCTGACATACATATGTTGGACACAGGCACAGGCCAAATGAATCAGAAAAACACGGTCATTTTACATCATCTTATAAACTGGTCGTTGAAGCGTTCATCACGTGCACAGACAATTGTGTCTTTCTGTAAATTATGAGACATCAGCAGTTTGATTCGGGGTTACTTTGGTTTAAATTTACCACGAAGCGTTCTGTGCACTATTTTAGTAGAGTAGGGCTCACCTAGCCAACATATGTCTTACTTGTTATATATGTACATATCCAAATGTATAAATCAGCGTCCTTCATGTTAATCACAGCTGGTTCTAACATTAATGGAATTTCTATAAAAATAACACTTGTGACTAGCCTTGTAACTATTTAGAGGTGTAACGATGCATTAATTAATTGATTCTTAGCCTCACGATATATGCGTTGAAGTGTGTGTGTAAGAATAATGTTTTCTATTCATGCATACTGTATATAATGAGCGCATGCGATCCCTGCATCCACGAGTAGCCACTTATTTCAGCATGTTTAAAGCATATTAATGAATCTAATCAAGGCAGGAAACGTGAGAAACAGTAGAAACAGTAGAAACGAGATGGTAACAAAAATTGTACAAAGCATTTTATTCTCAAAACATATCGTAATATCATATTGCGAGTTCATAACATTACTTGAGGAGGGCGATGAGTCGTTACATGTCTCATACCGTGTTCGTGGACCATTCTGAAAAGGTTTTGAGACCCCCTGTGAAGGCTTTTCTGGACAAATATATCATATAGATGTTTTGTTTAGTGTGGTTGAAAAGCCACCGCGATGTAAAATTACAAATAAACTTAAAATGTGTGCAACGCCTCTAAAAACACAGTGCTGTGGCATTAAACAACACTCAAGCATGATGTTCGGTTTTCATTCGTTGTTTATTTGCAGGAAAACAAACATCATACGTCTCCAAAGGATGTTAACAACCTTCACATACATTTACGATTATGCTAAAGGTGTGCTCAATTGATCAGCATCATGATGTTATAGATTACTTTGCATTTGCCATGGATAAACCCTGTAAATAGAAAATATTCCCTTCGGTCATAAGTGAGAAAAAAAACATTTTTGCATATACTGTACATTGTTTCGTGGCATTACATTTGTTTAAGAGTCTGAGAGAAGCGTTTGTCTTGATTTTCATGGCATTGGATTTAGTGGTTTACTATTACAGTATTTAAATGACTTCCCATTTTCACGTTTATTTTAATGAAGCTATTTTAAAAAAAGTTTACTGCACAGAGGTAATTCATTCACCGAGGAACGTAATCGCACACACAACATACTTTAAAGTTATTAATTAGGTGAATTGAATACAAAGAAAGGCCAGTTCATAAACGATAAAGGAAAATAAATAGCATTAAGAAAATGTTGCATTAGATATGTGTTTTTCAAAGCAACTTGTATAGTTATTGTTCTCTACCCTAATAGAAGAAAAAAACTTGTTATGTTCACTTTGCTTTAAACAATGCATTCGGTATTTAATATTCATCAGTCACATGACTCTTACAGCGAAGGTCTTTTCCCGTAAATGTTTTCAATGCAAATCCCTTTCGGACAACACAAACACCGTGACCTTAACAGCTGTTCCAAAATAACGCCAAGCCCTGCAGAAACGTGTGTTTGCTTCACGATTGTTTGCATCAAAGTCATATTCATAAGTTCTTGTTTGGGACCGACTGTCCCAGTGTAATGGGCCACAATAACAGGGCCATGCTGATGCGGTCATTACAATGCCCTCTCTGAGGCTTTAAGTGTGAGGTCAGCTTAGCCAAAAGGGCAGCCCATAATTGTACCACAACCCTGGCCACAGTAATGCGCTGAGTGCTTAACTTGCGAGTGGCAGTTTTTATTATTTCTTCAACAGAGATGAGGACAGTTAAGGACACTTGTATGTAATTAGATTCTATATGATGATCAAGTACAGTAGAACTCTGATTATCAGAGGTCTGGTTATCCGGGGATTCAGTTATCCGGGGATTCAGTTATCCGGGGATTCAGTTATCCGGGGTTGACGGAGCACGAATCGCTCTTCCAGTTATCCGATCGCGAACTCAAATCCAGTTTTCCAGGGTGTATACCCCATATACCTGGAATTATACGAGTGAGAACTCAAGTTTATCCAGATTTAACCTGGGCCCAAACCAAGTGAAATAACCAAGTGAGACCCCAGATAGCTACCACAGATAAATGAATCCGGGGTAGGCACCCCCCCCCCCCCCCCCACATTACCCCAGATAACGTCTGCTGTACTCTACTGCAGTTACATTGAATTGATTAAATTGTAAAGATAAAACAATATACCAAATATACAGCGCTTTGTCAATTCACGTATGCAGGCGCGCAACTATATATTTTTCTGCATTATATATTTTATTTTGAAAATTATATTGTATGATATAAACTTGAAAACAACGTTAACAGTTAAACGCCAACAAGTATTTTTTGTCAGTATGGCAATAACTAAATATCAACCTGTGCATACGGCATTAACATAGTTAGATTGGCACATATTAATAGACGTAAGTACTGTAAAAAAATCATGATGTATGCATATCTGGGAGTGGTTTCACAGGGGTTGATGGTACACTGCACGATATTCCCAGCGACCTGGGATTTAATTTCCACTCATGGCTAACATCAGTGGCGAATGATATATGAGGTGCTCCTGGGACCACCCCACCTTCACCAACCCGCATTGACAGGCATGGTGAAATATGGTTGAAATCTACCTTTGGCCGACAAAGCATGGAGAGGCCTTCATCTAGCCATGATTTGACAAATGATTTAAATATGTAATTAGAATTTGTTGATTAAAACATGTTTTAAAAATATTCTAGATTTGAAGCTTTCGTGACTGCAAGGATCCATACTCTTTGGTTCTATTCGGCAAAGTCACGTAGGTAAAAAATAAAACAAAAAATCACGACGTATACAAATCATATTCCTTCCGAACTTTCTATTAAACTCTTTTTTTGCTACTCCCTCCTTACAGCACATTCTTGCCGATTTTTTATTTAGTATTTTCCGTTTCTATTGCACACACACAGTGACCCATCACCCTCTACACAACAAAAAGACGGATTAACTCAGCTCCGCACCCCACCAAGGTCCCCTACATGGCTCCTCCCCCCCCCTTAACCTGCATTTAAGCTTTTCTATTTCCCCTGTTTTCTACTCCCCCCCGTTACAGCACATTCCTGCCGAACTTAAATTTTTTAATTTTTTCGTTTCTATTGCACACACACAGTGGCCCATCCCCCGCAACCTCTACACAACAAAAGCATGCCAATCCTCCAGTTACATGCTAGTTTTCTGACTTTAATACCCTGCTGCTTCAACACTTTAACACAGCTATTTCAATGCTAAATTCTCCCGTTTGGTGTGTAAACTCCTTTGTCAAGGCGCTCTGCTCCTCCCACCAAGCTTAAAAAGACGCTGCGAATCTTAGCAGCGTTTATTGAAGTGCTGTCGTCTCGACAGTTCTGTTCCTTCACCTGAAGAAGGCCACTTGTGTTGTGGCCGAAACGTCGTGATTTTTTTTTACCTACGTGACTGTACCGAATAGAACCAAAGAGTATGTTTTTAAATAATTGTCTTCATTGGGAAGCATTAATAGTGTGGCAGTCAGCCAGCTTAATATAACATTTAATCAGAAAACAAGTATTTAAAACGTTACTGATTCTAAAGAAGAGACAGCTGTTTGGACGGTCTGCAAACTGTACCAACACAATCAGAATTAGCATCACAGGCTGAGACTCCAGGCAGCAAATAATTAATCATCTGTTAGCCAAGAATGGGCAAATATTGAGTAAAGAGGTGTTTTCTTTGCAAAAATGTACACGATGTTTAACTATTTGAACACATTCACCTCTTTATTATGGCCTCGGCAGTCAGTGTTGGCAACTTAGTGATTTTATCATGAGATTTAGCAACTTTTCTAAGATTTCCTGAGCGACGACATTTTGCCAATGCGACTCGGTGACAAATCTAGCAACTTTCTGAGGCAGAGACGTGATGCAGTCATGTCTCACGGATCTTGTATCAGTTTACTGTGTTTAATAATCTGAAAATTGTCTCCTGACATTTGACTTTCGAAGATATATTGAGAAACATCGAGCAACTAGCGACTTTCTGAGATGGAGACGTGATGCAGTCATGTCTTACGGATCCTGTATCAGTTTACTGTGTTTAATAATCTGAAAATTGTCTCCTGACATTTGACTTTAGAGACATCGAACAACTTTTTTTGAGATTCACCCAATTACTCTCCAGATTTGGCAAAACTCTGTGCACAGTGCTGTAACTTCGAGATAAGGTTGCCTGGTGCATGGAGACCTTGTGGTAGTTGCACAGCAGGGTGAAAGTGTCAGTAAACTAAATAAATTAGACAATTTAAACGATTTTTGTTACTCGTACATATATTTTTTTCAGAAGTGACCTAGCCCACAAATCATAGGTCAACGAAGTGGCTTATCATGTGGACATTTATAGCAGCCAAATGCCCCAAATATACAACAGGCGAGGTAGTTAACATCTCGCCACCGCGGCGCCCAAAGGGCTGCAGAGAAGGTGCCATCACAAACATTGCTGGTGGTGCCAAAATGAACATGACTGGCTGAAAAAGCGTGGGGGGGGGCAGTGGCACAACTATTGTGTATGCAAGCGGTGGAAATTCACTGGGGCCCCATGTGGGGAAGAGAACCGAGCACCAGGCCACAAAGAAGGGGGGATATTAATGAGATAAGGGGCCCCCATTTCAATTCCTAGCACCAAAGTGTCCGGTCCACGCCAACGTTACTACCCCACTGGTGTTGGGACTGGTGACTTTTTTACCCTCCCAGGCATGTCTCCTAAATATAACTGCGGTGCTTTGAGCAGTCACCAATTAACCAATTATTGTAGTTGTGACGTCTTCCCTCTATGCACTCCAGGTTTTTTTTTAAACAGCAGAAAACGTGTGCTAAATGTCGATTGCACCCAGGCAGTGATGTATTAACAGCCCTAGGTGCACCATATGCGGGCTTATGTACATGTGCATTTTGATGTGACTTTAAAAATGCACAGTTTTAGCTTTACTTTACCGGTTTAAAGCACACTGCAATACTTTACAATCTATTTTTTTTATTTGAGATATGGCTGCAATGCAGGATCTACGTATGATGCATTGTATTGCAGTCCTATTTCCTGTAGATCGTGGGGCATTCTTCAGTCAAACACCGGCGTATGCTGCACTGCCCTCTGCTGAGAGGTATTTTGGTATGTGCTGCGGGGAGGTCGATGATGCTGTAGCGATGTGACCAACAAAAAAGTTATTTAAACAAAGGAGATCTGAGTAGAATGAAAAGTACATTTTAGATCCATGGTTGGTTTAGACAAATATAGTAGCAGAATGGTGTAAGTTGTTTACGAGGCTGCTGCTACAGGAAGGAGACATGACCATATATGGCACCGGAAATGAATGTTTTTTTTTAAATATTGCTGCAATGTTTCACCACTAGGTGACGCTAAATGGCAACGTAAAAATGTACCATTACTAGACAGGTTTCAGCTCCAGTTCTACGTACAGGCCGATCCATTCATTGATGCCCCACTGATTTATCATGACAATCTTCTCAACAGATAAGCAGACAATGCGTCCCCCTTCATGCATCTGTCGCCCCACGGCCTTTCTTGGATTGCGTAACTTCAGCAGCATTGACTAGGTTCAAACAAACTGGACCAAAGTACATTCAATCACTCTTTTCAACAGGTGATTAAATATTGTGACAGCGATGGCTCCATAAATTAAATATGATAACAGATACATGTAGAGACGTTTAAATAAAATGTTTTTCTTTTATTATGCAGTGTGTTTCCTGTAAGTAGATCACTATCTATACTGTAATGATTTGGGTAATAGCTGAATATTTACGGGCTCGCCAGTAGACTCGATGAGATGGTTAGTAGTCTCAGCCATATACGGTGTGGAAATAATTTTCCAGACCTGTATAGACTGATAAAATTTAAACCCTGGTAATAGCGCCATAATTGTACGTAGGAATACATTCGCAAATCAAACGCAACTCACCTGATGTAATATGGTACTTAGTGCATGATACAATTGAGTCGGGTAGGACATCTAGCTAGAACTTCAGATGACAGATGGGGAAAATGAATCATGGAATGGTGGTGGCTGGTGGGAGGGAAAAAGAAAGGTAGGTCGACAAGAGATGAGTTACCAGAATGTGATAAAGCTGATTTTGGATGAGTGCAATGGATGGAGGTGGCAAGATACTATGAAATGTGGAAGACATTGCAGGATGAGGTCTTTACTCAGGAGAGCTGGGCCGATTTGGCAGAGGTAATTTTCAACGATGTGGACGTCACCATTATGCCACCTCGACTTACAAAATAAGCTGACTCGACCACATACTCAGCGGAGACCAGGACCGCTCTTCATCACACAGCACTGCCCCTGACCCAGTTGAAGGGACACTGATAGGACGCCACGGTGGAGAGATGTTAACTACCTTGCCTGGTATACAGGAGGTAGTGGGTTCGATCCTGACCCTGACGCCTGCATATTTGGGGTGTGCATGTTCTCCCCGTGGTCGCGTTAATTTTTCTCTGGGTCCTCCGGTTTATCCTTCCACATTCAGAAACATGCGTTTCGAGCATTTGGCTGCTATAATGTCCAAATGATAAGCCACTGCTTTGACCTATCATTTGTGGCCAGGTCACTTGTGAAAAACAAGTTTTAACTTATAGTTTGATTGGTGTCAGTGATTATACATATTTTTTTAACACGGCCTATGAAGCGACACCAATGTCCTTCATGGTTGTTCAATATCAATCTATATTCACTACTTGGCAGCCGGTGTCCATGCTGTAAGCGGTCACTATTTATTGCCCAGCAGTGGAATGATGTTAACGTCTAAGAAAGAACGCAACGTAACATCTGGGAAAGATGAATGAATCCAGACATACATACCTGATAACCATTGTCAAGACAAAACGCAGACTAAGACAACGCGGGCGCATTTATATCATAAGTCAGCCTAAAATGTATAACATACAACAAATATGTAATCTCCGTTATGCAGTTATAAACATAGTGTTAGCATTGATCTTTTCTATTCCAATTAACGCTATAAATAAACGAAAATTCTAAATGGTGCCATTGAAAGTCATTCACTCAACCAAATCTGTTTTCATGTGTGAGCCCTTATCATAACAATGGTTGTCAAGACTTGCCCGAGCTAGACCCCACGTCAGACGTGACGAGCCCACGCACGTCACTGTTAAGTAAACATTCCCGATGCTATCAGTATATCGCAAATGTACATACAGGACAGCATACACGTAAGACGTCGAGTGTGAGAAAATGCCCAACTTGTGCATAATTTCTCAACACCTTTAGTTGCTCGTTTACCCTGTCCGTAAACCAGACCCTAAGCGTAACTTTAACCCTGAATCTAACCTTGACCCTGACCCTAGCTCAAACACAGCAGACCATATATAGTGATGAAAAAAAATAAAAACAGTGACGCAGGTATCACGATGTTCAAACAAATACTGTACACACCTATTGCAAGGCATCAAGTCTGCACTAATCCATTACGCTTATGGTAAAACTTGCAAACAAACATGCTCTGATAATATATGCATTGTCTTTGAAATTGATTGGCCTACACCAGAGGCGGTCTTCTTTATCGCCTTGTCTCACCAGTGTTAGACCAAAGAACGTCAAAAGGCAAATAGTTCAAAGGCAATGCAAATATAAAAGCACTAATTACGTATTTTGAGCAGTTATATATTTAAAATCTACCTAACGCTAACCTCGGATACCGACTCGAACCTTAATGTAGATGTGAAACTCTAACTTAACTGTAAGCCTAACCTTCACTCGAACACAGATCAAGACTTCAAAAACACAACTAAGCATAACCTGAAATGTAACTCTAACTCCAAGAAACGGGAACTCAAACAAACCTAACTCTGACGAGAACCCAGAGAAAGAAACGCCTTGAAAGGCAACACCGCCTAGACTCTCTCTCTCTCTGTAATATCATACACCAACCACCTGCAGTGCGTGTCTTCCCATCTCATGCTTGTGTGTATGGAGATATTTCCTGAAAAACAACAACTCTGTCCCGAGTCTCGGTAAATTAACTGCACACGTGGGCCCAATGTGTTCTCGCTTCCTTTTGTATTTGTGTAACTGACGTCCAATTGTTAAAACCTCCAAGTATAACAACAGCGGAATGTGTGTTATACAGATTCAATCGAAATCAACATATGACACTTGTTTAAGTATGTGTAATGAAGAAGGGTCATTGCTCGAAACGTCACCTATTATATATTTTTATCCTTTTAAGGCCACAGTTTTATTGCTGAATGTGCTGAGTATGTTTTTATATAAATAGTACACACACAGTACTGTACAGAATATGACCAATTCATCCAGAATGAGGCAGATCTTTGAAGCTAACTAAGCAGGTTTAAACCTGGATGGGTGGAGTGGCCACCATGGGCAAAAAGACGATTCTAATAGGCGGTGTGGGGCAGTAGTAGAGTACAAAGCTAAAAATACCCATCGAGTAATAAAGCGCTGAACCTATTATTGTATCTAATAAAACCTAGAGATGCAACGTCTTGCCGTGTGTGTGTGTCTTGTGCCTGGGACACCATTCTAGCCAGTAACATTTTCACAATACTGCAGTGATGCAACAGCTCGGACCCACTTGTCGTCACATGCTCGAGAGGAATGGAATTTGCCAGTCAAGAATCACTGAGAGAGAGAGGTGAAAAAAACTCCCTGATCCAACTCAACCCAGACGTCATTCCTAAACTTACACAAAGAACAAGAATTCCACAACGGAATATCCCATTTATATCCATTTCTCACACTACATGTCAAATATTCGGCTTTTACATCAAGTACATTGTGTTATTTTTTTAAATAAAAACAGCACGTGGGTCACGCAGTGTATGGCTGGTTTATGCAACGTGGTGTTTTGAAACTCCCAAGCGTGTCGGTTAGCGAGAGTGAAAATCGACTAAATATGAATGAGCCCTCATCATCATCATCTGCCCTGGTCTATCAACTGCTGGATGAAGGCCTACCCATGCCGCCGCCAGCCCTCACGATCCTATAATTAATGATCCACTTTGCACCTGCACACAAACTGATTGAATCACTCCGTCTCGTCGGTGGACAAGATTTAGGACGCATTCCGCAGCCTGGCTGCCAATACATTATAATTGGCCGTGCATATCACCTATACATCAGTTGTCATTGGACGCTGTTTAAATACAGTATTTAACATGATTACTGTTGCATCTACAGGGTGGCTCCAGATGTCTTGTGACCGCTCCCAATTCATGTAACCCCAACTCGTTTGTTGTTCTTTGCGCATTAATGTCTGCGTTAAATAAACCTTACTTTAATAAAAACAACAAAAAAACTGCTCTCGAGAATCAAACGGGGCTCACAAGACATATGGACCTCCCTGTATATTACCGAGTGATTAAAGGTCAAACTCATTGAGACGCTGCTAAAATGTCATCACTATTGGGTATTTATTTCGGAAGCCGTTACATTATTAATCATAGCTCGAGAGCCCCTCTGGGTCTGCCGTCAATTAGGGATTCCAATGAGCGAGCGGAAAATCAGATTTCGAGGTTGTTATTTTTCCCCGCCCCCCCCCCCCCACGATGCGTTTCCTTCCAATGCATTCCTTCTTTAGCTTGGCCACCGGATCCCCTCACTCATTCCCCCACCACCACCACACTCGACAGCCTGCCCTGCTGTTGCATCATGCGCACTTGATGCAATACGATGAAAGCAAGCTGGCGCATGCACGCCTCCATGTATCATATATAAGGAACGGCTTAACTTTTGGACTCTGGCGGAGGGAGGTGCAAATGGCATGCGACAAAAAAGAAACGAGAGACCTGCCAAGCACCGCAAGCGACGGTGGGGGGGGGGAGGGGAATGATGCAACTTGCGAGTTATCAGCGACCGTAAATCTCGGAGTTTAACCGGCAAATTGTTAAAGCAGGACGAGCTTGAACTGGCTCGAGCGAGAACGACCCCCATCGCACGCAATATCACCCGTCGTGCGGGTCACGACGATGCAAGAGAGCTTTTAGTGCGCATGGCAAAGGGCACCGTAAAATTCCAAAGGCGTTTTTTTCCCTGAATTCATCATCTGCGCACTGCGTGTTTACCGCTTTACAGAAGCCCTTCATGCCAGAAATTCTTGGGTGGCGAACCACTCTGCCTAGGTGAGTTGCCAATGGTTATACTGTACACAACATTCGTGGGGGGGTTTAAAAAAAAATAATGATCAAATGTGGGGGACGTAACTCAAAACAATGTTGCGAAACAAATTTGTTAGTGATACTGCTGCGTTGGTGGCGTTGCTCGAGCACATGAGGAAGGGTCGTTACCCGAAACGTCACCTATTACCGTACGTCTTTTTTGTTCGTTAAATTTTAACGCAGTGTTATTGACGAATGTGTTACGGTTTTTGTTTGTTGGTCAACGGATAAGTAGCAAACATTGAATTTCGATGGCAGAATTATCAATGCTGTGTAGGTGTGCTGTTGAAATGTTTCCACATTTTGAGTCGCCAGCTATTTCTCCAGGCAAAATGTCAATGTAGGTTGCTTTGTGCTCATTGGCATGGTTAACGTACGCCACTGTATATACAGGGTGCTTAAAAAAAACGTATATGGGACAATCGTTTTTAACATGATAACAAATGCATGTTAATAGCTTCACAAAGTCAAAGAGTCCGCACTTGTTCGCCGTAATTGTCCATGCATGCCTGGAATCTTCTCTAGGTGGTCTCTAGAGCCCGGAGGCAGCACATTTCTTGTGATATTGTTGCAAATTCTCGGAAGTGTTAACACTTTTTGAGGCACCCTGTGTGTGTAAAAATATGTGTTGTATATCGTGTAAACAGTACACGTGGAAAAACTCGTGTGAACGACAACACATAGAATCATCATTCAAATGGCAAAGAAAATGCCTGCCAGAAAGCGGTACAACAGGCAGGTAAGTAGCTAAACCACAACCACGTGCGGGATTTGCATGCCTGTCAACCCCTTACCAGTGCCCTTGCCTTATTACAGACCACTTCAGACCTTATTGGTCACCCCGTGCCCTTATACATCTCAACGTTCATCGTACACAGCCCACATTGAAACGGCTGTACGACGTATGAACCTGAAAACGAAATTATCCTGTACAAAAGTACGGGTAAACGGTATGCGTTGACAGCTATGGATTTGAGGGACGGTGTCTCGCTATGCGTGGGGTTTATCGCGGAGTTCCTCCACAATAACGCCAAAAACACCGCGCAGTAACGAAATGGAATTGCTCCAACATCCTGAGCCACGACGCTACTTGAAAGTCCACGATGAGATTCTGCCGCACGAACGGCCAAAAAAACATCACACAATTGATCAATTATTTTGAAAGTCCAACGTGCATCACATTACAGCGTACATCGAGATTAGTGCACACGTAACGCGGCCCCTTGTCAATCCGATGGCGAATGAGGGCCTCCCCACGCCATGTGTGTGTGTGTCGTGGAAGGTTACGTGACCATATTTCACCATGCTGTTGAGTACGGGTTTGAGACAATGGGTACATAGACGTGATCCCGGGGACCAAAGCATTCCAGTAAAAATAACGGACTTGTCTGCACTGCCTTATGCTGCCCATCACGTGGCCGGCCCTGTAGCCTATAGCACCTATAGCCTATAGCACCTGTTATGCATGTTTGTCGCCCATCCAAGCACGATCCAAGCTCAACCCTGTTTAGCTTATGAGCTCTGACGGAATCTCATGCACATTCCGGTTTGTTTTGGCCATAGGCGCGCGCACACAATGCATCGAGGTGAATGTAAACACATCAATGCTGGCGATTGTACCTTATTTTAGTTCGATAGATGAATGCACTTAAATATATGCTGAAGCACATCCTACTGGCCAGCCTATCTGTCACTGCTACTTTGAATGAAGCGTCGAACATGCTGTGCCGGTTTCAGTGAGGTACCAACATCAAAGTGAACAGACAAACACAGTGCAGCATTTGAAACACGTCAACACATTTGAGACGACTGTTTACATCTTTGAACACAAGGTATTTGCGGTAGAACATCATGAAAATAGCCTTCAGATGTGCTTATTTTAAAAATCATTGTTTAATTTAAAATACCCGTATTGCTATAAATGCCTCTGTACAGGTAGTTGAGCGTTCCTTGCATCTTTTTTAAATCAAAGACGGTTCACCTATTTTTCATACACCGAACAGTGACCACTGCCCATTATAAAATCAGGTACATCACAGATAATCTACAAGTGCATAACACTAATAATCAGAATGTTATTTATAAAGTGCCTTTCATCAAATATCGTAAAGCCTGTGCAAGACACAGCAGACCTCCAGCATGACAATAACTCGCGAATCAAAAAAACTGAGAAATGGTAAAATACCAAAATAAATACCAAAGGCAATGTCCTTCATTGATTAGAGGTTGAAAAGAAGGGTACAGTACTGTATAGGTAATATTTTAGACAAGTATTACAAATATCAGGAGACTCAACGATCAGATATCTCGTGGATGAGAGAGTTCCATATCCTGCGGGCGCTATGCAAGAAAAAGCTTGGTCATCCATCGACCGAAGAAGCCTCTATGATCTGGGAATGCAGAGAAGATCTGCATCCCTAAACCTTAGAGGCCTTGAGATATTTGTGTTCAGCATGTCTCTGATGTAGGCAGGCAAGGTTATTCTGAGCTTTGTAAGTTAGCAATCGAATTTTCAGTTTCAGTTGATTTATTTTGGTATAGCCCTGTGAGCCATTCGGCTCTTGAATCGGGTGCAACCACAACAAACAAAAAAACACGAACAAGAAAAAACATCTTAAAGTGACTATGTGACTGTGCAAAGAGAAAATCCATGAAAAAATAGCAAAATATTCCTGAAAAAAGCACCGTACACCAACGCTGTGTGCAAAAAATCCCAGTGGGATGCAAGTCAAACAACAACATATTCTTGGTTCTTTCGGTAAAGTCACGTAGAATGGAAACAATAAAATAATATACGTGACTTTACCGAAAGAACCAAGAATATGAAACCCTGCAGTCACGAAAGCTTTAAATCAAAACAACAACAACCACAAGAAAACTTAGATTAAGGTCATCAGTCTAACTACCGTACTACAACAAAACAAATATGTCCAAAACCAAAAAAGTTTTCTAAATCACCAAAAAATAAAGCCATAATTGCAACGTAACACTGAATCCTATTCAAAACAAACAAACGTAACGTTATCTGAAGGCATTCTGCTTAATACGATAGCAGCCGTGAAGTCAACCTGATTACTTACACACTATTAAGTGCACAGCGCAGGGCAAACATTATGTAGGGGATTATAAATAAGCAATGCAATCTCCTTTCGATACCATTAATTTCACGGTTATACCATCAGGGAGAGCAACAAGATATCATTACATACAACGCACGTGGAAATATTTATTACGGTTAATAAAATTGTATTTAAGAACACGCACGTTCTGTACATCTCGTATCTGTACAGCCCAGGGTATCACTAAATTCGTTACTAGCACATTGCAATATTTTATGACTGGACTAAACATTTTATTCTTCTAACTACATATTAACGCAGCGACCTTTATAAATAACGTATTTTGATACATGACCTACGCAACACGACCTGTGTTGACTTTGTTCTATTTGTGCAATGTGTTACCTTTTTTAACAACATGGCAAGCGCTGTATTAAAGTAAAAAACACTGAACAGATGGTGGCTCTTCGCTCCGTGTAAGCCTACCTAAAATTAATTATCCGTGCATACAAACCCATATAAAATCCAACACTGAAGGCACCTACCAGTCATGCATTGAGTGTAATGCATCTGAACCGTCCATCCCGCGTACCGTTCAAACAAATCCACCACAACCCGTGCGAGTACTCACTGCAGATGGCTGCAAAGTTCTGCCGTACAATCCATTCGTGAGCTCCGCGATTTATCCCAACTGCATCGGCAACATCCACCTTACAACAGTCGGTTAGGCGTGTAACAACTACTACGTTCATGGACTTGTTCACGGCCTTGTTCATGTAACTAAAAAAAGGGGTCCACCCCCCTACCCCGAATGTGATTCACTTAATACCGCATCGCGTGACATTATAAATGCCCAATTATTATACATTAACTCGCTTCAAAAGTTCTTCTTGTAAAACTTATCGTACAAAAAGTTGAAAATAAATTAGACCGGGGGGGGGAGGGGAGGGGGGGTAGCTGTGAGAAATGCACGTTAGTCAAAAGAAGCAACTGGGAAAAAGAAGAAGCGAATTTGCTGCTCGAGTTTGAGAATGTTTGCTGAAGCAGAGTGGCGAAAGCTGCCGAAGAACGCCGCGGAGCGAGGCCGCTCCCTTTGGCCGTCGCTTCCGCCACGTGGGCCGCGTGGGGATCGCGGGCGCGCGCCCCTCCGATGTTTACGCGTTGCCTAGGGCGACCGCGCCCCAAAACACGCGTCAACAGTGGCGTCCCTTAGCAACGCCGCGCACGTGACCGTCGCGTCACGCGGCCGAGGCTGGCGGAAGTAAACAGGGGGAGGGCGGGGGAGGGCGGGGGAGGGGGGCCCCCCCCCCGTCGCCTGGCGATCGCGCCCCACGTGACCGAGCGGGTTGCGGGGTGCTCCTCCCACCGCCCACCCCGCTACCCCACACGCGCCCCTCCCCCCTCACTCACCCCCGCCCCGCGCGTGACGTCGCGGTGGTCGCCGCGGCAACCGCGGGGGACAACAACAACAACAGTGGCGGCGGCGGCAGCAGCAGCAGGCGGATCTCGGCGGCGCTTCGAGAAGTTATTTGTTTAACTTTGGTTTAAATAAAAAAAGACGCGGCTCGACAAAAAACACACACACAGGACGCCGTGTGTGTTATTTCTTTTTTAGAAGCCCGTCGCTATGGCGAGGCAGCCCGGATTGGTTTGGCCACGGGGGCGCTGAGCTTTCTTTAGTTACACAAGCGAAAGGATTTCCCAGCGCCGGCTATTTTGTTGGGGGCGGTAGTCATGGCGAGAGGCTTTGTGTGGTGGGTGGGTGGGTGGCAGGGATACCCCCTGTACGGCTCCCACGATTCCCCTGCGTGATGTAACACGCCACTCAGGCCGGCTCTTTACCTTGGTTTGTTGCTCGCTCGGAGTGTACCGCCGACTGTACCGTGGCAGTGTTTGGCGTGCGGGGTCCACCCTCACGGATTCCGGTTGCAGTTTGCCACGCCGCGCTTTATTTTTTTTGTTCCCTGGCGAAAGTCTACGTGTGTGGGAATGCCAGCGAACGTTTGTCGAAGTCTCTCGCCATTGGTAAAAACAAAAAAATTAGTCTTGTGTTTGCCTATCATTATTACACGCGATTTTGTTGTTTAATTATAGTTTACATTGGTAAATCGCATTTCATCCGTAGAGCGCATTATTCACCCCGTAGGTTAACTCGGTGTACAATGAGTTAAACGTTGCTCTTTCAGAGAACTTACACATTCGTTAAAACGACTCGGTAGCAAGTGAGACGAGGATTATGACGTGCACTGGTCACTGACCCCATTACTCCCATCGTGTTCCAGTCTAGTTGCATAATCTATGTTCATTCACTTGTCAGTGTTTTGGGATGTGGCGGCCGCGGTTTGAGGGTGAGGAGGCATGCTGCAATTAATTCTCAAATGCATGCTATGCTGTTAGCTCATACGGGAAGGGCTTAGAAAGTTCGATCTGCATTAGTCATACGGATTAAGGAGGAATGCAGTTCTCATCGCTTTCAAAGCCTTCCAGATGCCTTTTTTTCCTTCTCTTGCATGTAACCTGGAAATGCCCGAAAGCATAACTATTACAGTATACCCTAATGGGATGAATGTACATTAAGGGAATATACATTAACATAAGTATCATCCTGGTTACATTGAATATTATAATTAACAGATGCAATAAATCATGGTGATATGTTTCTTGAAGACGAGGGTAATACAATCCAAATCAAATCTTTGAACTAATTGGGCGGAAACAAGCTGACACGTCCCTACAATCCTTCAAGTCTCTCTTGCAACTTTTATCTGTCCTATACAGTAGTTGAAAAAATATTTAAAACTGTTCGTAGGTTATTGCGAGTATATATTTTCTTTGCAGGAAAGAACCACGTGCCAATGGATCGTTAACGTCCTTGAATACATCCAGTTAATGTATTTCATATATAGGGTATGACTTATGTCCTAGGGGACTGCTTTAGCAGCTGCGCATCGGCTGAAAATAACACTCGCCATTGACAATGCCTAATAACTAAAAATACAAATACAGTACCAGTTTAACATTTCTGGCAATGGACATTCTTCAGAACAGAAATAGTGGGTGTTGGGTTTCCAATACCTGGTTGAAAACATTTTCAAAACTGCTGCCTTTAAAGACCCGGCGACGATTGGTGTTAACAACCTGTAAACTTATATTTTCTAAAATGGATTGTGTTGGCAGTGGTACACGACCACAAGATTAAAAAAGTCACGTTTACCATTAACATAAATATATACAGGCGAACAAAACGTCTGTACTGGCATGAGGACATATAAAAGCAACGATGTATTGGCATACCAGCCTTTACAAATCCATATATTAAAAGTGAAACACCCCAACCGATGCATCTTTACATGCTGCATAAAACCTACAATAAATACAACGTTGCACACACATGCATTGCACTGCCTTTTATTGCTTGGTGACGGACATATTTGTTACTTCCTGCCATAAACATATATTTATAGTCACCACCACCACTGCTTTAAGAGACAGCAAACCAAAAAAAAACCTCCAATAAAAAATCGCTAGTCAGGTCGAAGCTTGCGCGCGTGTTTGGTATGGTGGGGGGGGGTGCCGGTGGGGGGGGGGGGTGCCGGTGAGGTGGGGGGGTGGCAGGAGAACACCTGCCCCGAGGCGGGCGCGGTCGAGGGGGGTTGCCGTGGTTGCCGGGGGACCCCGCGCGCTCGCGCGCCACGCGGCGGACGCGTGGTGACGTATCGTTGGTGTAGCGAGGGTTTCCCTGGGCGCGCGGGGTAAACACGCGTGACGCGCGCGAGCGGGGGGGGGGCGCGCGGGTAGGGGGAGTCACGCGCCGCGTATATAAAAGGGTGACGCAAGGAGCGCGCGCTCCACATCCGAAAGCCGGCAGCACTTTGCGTTGCGCTGCCGCCGCCGCCGCCGCTGATGAACCACAGCCGCGGCTCGCCTCTTTCGCTCTGAGCCTCCCGTTTGCTATCGCCGGCTGATTCTGATCGATTTACCGAGTCGAGTTTCTAGAGTTTTATTATACGTCGCTCGATTTACTCGTCGTCGTCCCCCTCTCTCGTCGGCGGCCGCAGACAACCGGAGGCTTTCTTCGCTCCACCGAGAAGTTTTACGGGGATTGTTACATCGGCCGAAGCAGGTGTGTATTTCGTTGCGTTCGCTTGTGTTCTTGTACGGTGTGTGTGTGTGTTCGTATCTTGTGTAAGGACCGTATGGGAATGCCATTGATTTGAAACGGGTTTGCGCTGTATGCCAGCGCTGTCGATTGAGCTGAATAGAATGCTATAAGCCTCAACCCCTACGTTAGTCGTCGGGGTTTGTACGCTTTCATAAACTCTGGTGGCTCCACGTACGTAAACAACACCCACAGGCCTCAGACGGGCTTCGGTTGTTATCGACACCTACAATGCAGGCATTGTAAGGCGTCCGATGTGCTGCTGATGCTGCTATCTCGTAGTGGCATTGAGTGTGTACGTGGATGTAACTCCGCAGGCAGGCGAATGCGCCGTCGTACGTACTCTTGGCCGGCAGTGCTCCAGCCTGACATGAGTTACAACAGCAGCGTTGCGCTCTCTCATGCTACGGCGTTTCCCAATCGCACGTTAATGATTTTATATTGCACAGGCAGTGCTTCTCGCCTTGTGTGTGCGTGTCTTCTTTGTTTTGTGCGTCCGCCTATGCGCGCTGTAGTAAGAGTCATCGGTGTACGATGTTATGTAGTTTGCATTGCCTGTATGACGACGATGATGAATTCGGTCGCTATAAGTGTTTGTGTGTGTGCCCTATGTATGTTATGGCTAGCTGGTGCTGTGTTTGTGTACGTCTTGTATATAGCATGTGCTATGAGCGTAGCGTGTGTCCTATATCGTGTGTCCTATATCGTGTGCTGCGCTGTATGGGTTGTAGCTTATACTCTGTGCACGTTTACAGCTTGCGAGTGTTACCAGCTTACGTTCAATGTACGCGTTCGAGTGTGTGTTTTACACACGTTTTACACACGTGTTAACACTGATGTCCCATGCGTGTGCGCTTTATGCGCGTTGTGGACTTGTGCGGCGTGTACGGTACGTGCAGTAGCCCGGCAAAGGCTTAGGCTGTAACACAAGCCGGCAGCGTAACCGCACTCATGCGCGCTTGATTCATTCGCACAAACGACAGCGCCCGAGTCGGCAGGAGCAGGAGCCGCAAGCCAGGCAAGCAGCCCTTGACAACCGCAGTGCTGTACAAGGCTATTACTAACGTGTAGCGGTGGATTGACAAAGGGCTGAGAAAATAGAGGAATAAATAGATACTGCGCTACAGCGACGGGAATGCGTGGAAGAGAGGGGCCTTCGGGCTCGCAGCTGCGGTCGGAGTGTTCATTACACTGGTGGGGTGGGCTTGGCCCACGTGTCGGTGTCGGCTACTGATAATAATGAGAGCTCTTAGTTGAGAGCGTGAGTGATGCATGTCGTGTCATTGCATCATCATCAGTATTATTAGTGCACATTCATCACAATGAGCACGTGATGAGGCAATGCTTCTGATTTAGCGCTCTACTCTCAACACATTAAAATACCTTTGGAGTTTGAGACACACTCCCACTGTTTTAACTTTTAGGCTGCTGTTTCCAAGACGAAGTGTGCAATACGTTTATAAAGCGTGTCACAGGGTTACATTTAGGGTGTTCCATTGCACCCTTTTTTGCCAATCGTGTGCAATGTGCGTTCGAAAAACTACATTCTTAACGCCAACCTTAATTCCAACACTAATTGCAATACAGTTGCCCACACAGCAATGAATGATTCTCAATGCTAAATGTATTCCGCATCATCTCTCCAGCTGCGAAAGAGATGCACGTGTTTGTCTGTGCGGGCTCTCGCCTGCTCCACAGAGCAGTAATTGACCGAGTGACCCCATTGACTCGCCAGACAGGGAGGCTGCTGCCGTGCGTCCTGCTCTGCCTGACCATGCTGATGATGCTGCAGCCGTTCGGTTTGCACGTGCCCGTGTGCGGGGACGGCGCGCTGGCCAGCCGGTCCTGCACCTCGCCTGATGCTGCCTTCGGCGTGGACGACATCGCCGGACTATTCACGGGACCAGTGCTTCATTTCTCCACGAGTGGCGAGTCCGCGCTGTCCCATCTTCCTCATTCTCATCACCAGCAGCACCACCAGCAACAGCACAATCAGCAGTTCAACGGCAGCTACAGCACGAACAGCGGCACCACAGGTGCAGCAGCATCAGACTCCGTGCCGTATACCTCCACCTACGGACAGCTGAGTCCAGTTGGGAGCCTTTCGTATTACGGGCAACTGTCTGTCGGAGATGTACGGGACGTGGAGCCGATGTCCCCACAGAGCCCCGTCGACTCCAAGAAGCCTAGCAAAAGCAAGGTGCGTGACACGCCGGGGATGCGATTTCCCAGCCTAGTTTTACAATGTCGCCTTTTGCCCTCTTTGCTTGTGTGCTTGCCTCCTTGCCTGCGTGCCTGCACACCCTATAAATGTATGCTTTATTTAGCTCGCACGTAACTGTGCAATGGAGTGTTTGCACGCATCACAAGAGCTGTGGGAATAATGCTACACGCCGGCAATAGCTAACGTGACATTACTACAAGCCAGCCGATAACTTGCAGTGTGTAATGAGTATGAGAGAGTACTGCAAGACAATGCGTGCTTTGGGGCTGCTAAGGTTGAATGCCAAGTGCTATACAGGAGGGCACACATAAAGTAGGCTTTTAATGTGCAATACTAGTAAGGACACATCTTTTCTCCAGAGTGTGCTGGTGAAATCCCCAGTGACAGGCAGCTGTGGTGACAAAGACATTTTCCAGGGTGGGCAGTTCCCTTGTCAGGAGGTGCAAGGCATAATATTTATTTGCGTTCAAAATAGCTTTAATTTGCTTTTAAAGATCGTCCCATGTTGCCTCATATAGCATAGAAAATCCCTCCAGTGATGGTTTATATTGCAACAGATCGAGCAATGACCGCCACCTTCTCTCGTGGGGTTTCTTCAGGGTCTCGCGAATGAGGACGACCGGAAGAAGCGGCGGCGGGAGAGGAACAAAATCGCGGCTGCGAAGTGCCGCAGTAAAAAGAAGGAAAAGACGGAGACATTGGCTCAGGTCGGCAGAAGGCCATGAAGACCTCATACATTTACACCAAACCTGGGATTAACTATCATTATACCTAAAACAGTATTGGTAGTTGAAATTACATTTACGCTGTATTACTGAAATGAATTCCGAATGACACAATTTCAACTGTAATCGACCCTAAGCCTGACACACAGGCACAAACTTGTCTTACATTCATTTGAGAGATAATTGAGACAATAACATTTTTCAAGGTGAGATCCGCGGTAATACATTATAATTAATGGAGTAAGTGTAGGAAGCAGATTTTTGTTGTGTGCCAGTACAGGGACTTCACTAGAGGGAGCTCTAGAGAGCCCCTCTAGAAGGTACTTACTTCCCTTTTCCAATTTGCCCAGACATCTTGGAAGAGATGAGAGTACCCAAACTTTACCCTGCCACACAAACTGCCAATCGACTAACTGTGGTGTACATTTTTATACCGCTGAGTGTCCAGAAGTGTGTCAGGAATTGAACAAACTTGTCCATTGTTACTTATAAATTTAATGGTGTTGTAATTCATGGTCTCCATACTTGCAGGAGTCGCAGCGATTGGAAGGCCACAACTCAAACCTGCGGTCACAGCTCGAAGCGATGCTCGGGGAGAAGCAGCGCCTGGTACAGCTCATCAACATGCACCGGCCATCATGCATTGTGCATGCAAGCAGCACGTCCCCTGGCGTTGAGCCAACGCACCACAGCAATGCTCCGTGACAACGCCACGCCATGCGGCCACGAGAAGATGCCGTTGGACAAAACAGAGACTCGAGACAATAATGGATACATTGCAAATTTGAAATTAAGGGAAATGGAACGTAAGCCAACAGTTTTGACCAGGAAAAAGAGAAGGGTCCTCTTTCTCTTTGCCTTTGCAAGAATAATTATCAGCACCCACTCTCCATTGTGCCCTGATGCAAAGTGTGGCACTGAAATAGTATTGGGGAGTGTACCGACCCTATTTAATCCCTGCTTTGGACTGTTAAATTGCCTCTTTGGCCAATACCACACCCACTGCTAACCTGGCGTCAACATGTTAATATTTGGCACCACGATTCTGTGAAAAGATGTGTGGTGTTGACCTGTTGCAGAAGTGAAGAAGAAAAAAAGAAGACAACTATGAAATTTAGCTGAAAAGCAAAGTCCAATTTGTCGAAACGTAGAAAGAACTCTGCTTTGTGATGAAGCAATCCAGCCATGAGAATTTGCACTAATTATGATTTCACACAGTTATCGTGCTCCGTCAAGAATGTAGTGCTGCGTGCATACTGTAGCCGTAGGTTGTTTCCTGTTTGTGGTATCTTGTTCATCAAGCTGCCATGTGTGCGGATTTCAAAACGTCACAAGTACCAAGAAGCCCTCTACTTTATCTATCCGTCTTAATAGACTTTGCCCAATTCAACGGGAAAATGCATTTAGAAATCGAGAAACACGCAGCACATCACACACCTGTATTCAGCTAAGAATGTATGCGCTAAAGCCAATCGAAAGGTTTTTATTCTAAACTTTTTTTGAAATACATGACGTTGGCTAATGTTTAAGTATTACATATAGGTGTTTCATAAATTGTGTACAGTATTAAGTCTAGACATTGTCAGATTTGTATAACATGGCATGCATAGCATTCTATTGAAACAAACATAGGATTGTTTATGGCTATACATTTTTTTACCGTTAATTTGTCAATTACATTCACTATTATATTTTGTATCAAAAGAAATAGCATTGTATACGCCAACGAGTCAACGTACTTATTCACATTGTTACACAATAGGTACTGCATTTAATGTATATATAAATACGTCAAAAATATATACTTTTTAAAATATAGCTACGTTTGGTGTTTGTGTCGTTGATTTAAATAGTGGCACTTTTAAAGATGGTGTTTTTTTTTAAATAAATATAAAAGACATATACATATATGCGAAATGCTATTAGACATTTCCTGCAGAGAGGAATTGTGTCGGACATTATATACAGCATACCATATTCTTCGGATTATCAGATGCACAATTCCCCCTGTATTTTTTTGAAGCCAAAGTTATTATCTGGAAGGTGGTTGTGTGACCAATTTTGTATGATTATATTGACAATGGGCACAAATGTGGGGTGCATCTTACTTTTCAGAGCATCTAATAATCCGGAGAATACACTAATGCCTTTTATTAATGCATGCGTTCCGATGAAATGAGAGCAGGGAGAGAAAGTGAATGACAGTGACATTGAAAATTAGAAGTCGTTATTACCTCTCTGTTCAGTTTGTCATAAAATCTCATCATATTTGGTGATAGTTATTGCAGTGGCTACAGTATTGGCAGCACATGATCAGAACAATGGATAAAATAAAACCAACACAGCACGTTATATTTTTCAATGGGAACGTCATGCATAATATGGGCAGGAGTATGCAAAATGCCAGTAGTTCCCAAGATGTAGTCTACTTGTGGTCTGAAAAGCATTGTGGTCTGTGGAACGGTTGCAGATAGATTTTGTTCTCTCACGAAAATTAGATTTTTTTTTACTGAATGGTGGTCCACGAACAGTTTTTGAGGAACAAAAGTGGTCTGGAGGGGTCCAGAAAGGTTAGCATCCACTGCCATATGCATGACGTATGAGTATCCATACAAATACATTCTGAGTGTGGAGTGGTACATGCCTGCAATGGAGCACTTTTGAGGCATGGTTTGGTGAATTGCATACGGTATTTGTGAAACTCTAAAACCCACTGGGACTGCAAGGAGACCAGTATATGGCAGTATAGCAAGTGGATCCATAAAACAATCTCTCCGGACCTTTGAATGTTTATGGGGTTTCTCCATATATTGCTGTTTCTTCCGAACATGTGAAGCGCTACTTAAAAGGATCGGCTCAAACATCAGTGCAAGAAGACCCTTGTGAAAACCTTAAACAAAGACATTACAAGCTCCAGTCTTACAGTTGTTACAGTTCATTGTTATGTATGTTGAACTTCTTTCACACCGTATTTAGCCAACTGTCGTACTTGGAGGTGCGGGGAAGGACAACAAACTAAACACAAAAACTACTAAATAAATCATTTTCAGTCTAGATTTAAAAGCGCATAGCTCTAGTGGCTTCCGAATATCGGAAAGAAGAGCATTCCAGACGGCCGCAGAAGTGCATCTGAAAGCTCGCGATGCAGTGACCGTCTTTGTTCAATGATTATCCTAAAGCCGCTGCGAGGATGACCGGAGTTCGCTTGATGGTTTATGCTCCTTAGCGAGATCGGCAAGGTATTGTGGTTCATTTGTGAAAATCACTTTGTGTTGTAATGAGTACGACCTTCTGCCAGGTCAGCTCATTCTGACTCCTTGTCCCCAACTAATCTTCACGCACCCTCCCATGCCACCCTCCACATGTGTCCGAATCATTCCCTGTGGGTTGATGATTGTTTTAATAAGGGTGAATGCATAGTCGTCCATTTGATATTACCACAATCAAAATAGATGGCTGTTCAACTGGCTGAAGGGGTGCCGTGCTCCAAAGAGGTTTATTAAAGCTGGGGATGAAGGTCACTTTGTTGTGAAGGCCATCATTGTCTTGAAATTACCAGCTGAATGACAATCCCATGATGCTTAGGTGGGGCATTGTATCTTTAATTATTTTGTGTGGTGACAAATGACATCTTACTGTGGTGAAAACACAATAGTTTATACAAATAAAGGCTACATGTGCCCACAGGTTTGTTATGGATCCAATTCATGCCCATTGCCGGCTGGCACACGCACGTGTACACGCTTCAACATCGGTATGAATGTAACAGCGCCTCTTTAACCACGACCCCTCCCGACATTGAAGATGACAGATCTTCAAGGCTGCGAATGTGTTTTGTGTCTGCAAAGACATGCCTGAACGAAGGCCCACTGAGGTCAAGGCGGAACGAAAACTGCTGAGCGGAAACTTTGAGCTGGGGCGCGAATTTCGATGTTTTCACCCGGAGCGGACACAGCCCACGCGGCATGTGGCGACACGTGGAGTTAGTTGAGCTGTCATCAACGTTAACGACAACAACAACAACAAAGGCCGCTGTAGTCGTAACACTATTCATATTCGAATAGTGAGCGCATGTGTATACAAACACCTTGCGTTAAACGCACACCCGTGCCATCATGCCTGCCCTTGTCGACTGCCATTGCCACATGACTGCGGAGGATTTTGATGCCGTGAGTGTTGTGTCCCACGCGTCCCTGCCACACACGAGACTTAGCTGCTTGCACAGAGACGCCTAAGGTGCACTGTCGGTTCGTATTCCGGAGCGCATTTTGGAACTGCGCGAGTTTGAATTAATGCTCGGGGATTCGACTCGGTCATCCATCCTAAAGCGGCAGATAAACTGTTGTACGGTAACTACGTGCTTGCAGGAAGTCTTCAGTGCTTTGGAGAGATCGCTGACTTTAATTTAGAGCCGTGCTGGAGCCCATGTAGACTCGCAGATGTCTCATTTTCAAGAGCGATCTGGTTAACAAAGGTCTCATCCATAATATAGGTTGTTTTGGTTTAGATAGCGTAAATATATAAATGTGTCGTTAAACCCGCCACCACCCGACAGCCAATTAGTAAGGTTTGTCACGTAAACAGAACGTGCCAATTCGTTACTAGTGCAGCACACCGGTGTGTTGGAGAGCAAACTCAGATTGTAAATGTTGTGGATTTGCTTTCCAACACACCACTGTGCTATACTAGTAACAAATTGGGATGTTCTGTTTACGTGACAAACCTTACTAATTGGCTGTATCGGGTGGTGGCGGGTTTAACGACACATTCATATTTACGCGATTTAACCCAAAAAAAGCATGGATGATATTGGTCGCTAAAGCCTCCGTGTTAAAGGTCAAATCGTAATAATAGGGTTTTTCCCCTTTTTTCTGGCAACAAAACTGAAACCTTTTTACAAGGATTCATGTCTGCATTAACAACATTTACCTGCTGTCAAAATGCAAACAAAAAACATACTATGATAATATATACATTGTCCTTGAAACTGATTGGTCCACACCAAGGGACGGCTTTCTTTTGAGCCTCGACCCAATTGGTGCCGCCAAAAGGCGTACAAGGACAATGCATATATTATCATAGTATGTTTATTGTTAGCATTTTGACTGCAGGTATTGTGGTTAATGCAGACATGAATCCTTGTAAAAAAAGGTTTCAGTTTTGTTACCAGAAAAAAGTGGAAAAAACCCTATTATTATATTTTGGTACTGGCAAAGGAGGTCTAATGATGTAAAGGTCAAATCGTTAGGCTTGGTCACTGCCATAGAAATGTGCAATTACCACCATTGACTTAGAGCCGCAAATGGAGATGGTCACCGCTCACCGCTCGTTTGAGTAGGATGTTGACACGAGCTGTCTGAAACTGTAACAAATAATTTGGTGATGCCGCTGCTGCGTTGGCGGTGGTGCAAAAACACAATAAAAACCCGACCAAACCTGTCAATAACACTGACCTAAAAAAGGGAGAAATATAATTGGCGAGATTTCGAGCAGTGGCCCTTCATAGCATACAGAGAGGCCAGAGAGATGGAGTGGATCATTCATCTACGCCAATTTAAAAAAAAAACTGCTCATCAGAAAACAGTTTAACAATTGAGCTCTCATCAGGCCCCATGGAGTAAAGTGCAGTCTCCAACAGTTATTGCCCACTTCATCACTGCCCTCTCTCTGTACTGTGAAGGACAATTTCCCTGAAACGTCAACAATTATATGTTTTTTTTCCATTTAAGGCGAAAGTGTTGTTGACGAATGTGTCGAGTTGTTTTCGGAATATTATTGAGGTTACGTTTAATATTTTTACTTATATTCAAAGGATGTACGTATGTTGAACTTCTTTCGCACCGCACGTAACCCAACGTGCTATGATCTGAGTTTTTAACGAATGAAGCGGTCCTGCCAATGTGGGGCTGTCTTTGTTTTGCCACATATTGTGCTCATTTATATGTGGCAGAGCCTATTGTACACACTATGGATCTTAATGGAACACCAAGTTTGTGAATCTTTGACAAACCATAAAGTCAAAACCACTTATCGGTTTGCCATACTACAATATGACCCAGAGTACAATGGGCTCTGCCGCATAAATGTAGTTGTTGCTCTGCATCTACATCAGCCATACGAAGTAGAAGAAGATTAAGTAATAACAGCAACATAATAGTTAATGTACCTTATTTGAAATGGACATAGTTGTAATAGAAATAACACCACTACACATTTAGTATCTTACACACAACACGCACCACGTGGCATGCACACAACACTACACTGAAATTAACACAAAAACATAGAATAAATGTGCCCTGCACAAAACACAAAACCACACCAACATGCACACTACAGTTCCTGCACACAACATAAACACCGTTCATCGCATGGATATTCATGCCAGTATATTGATTAACTGTGATTTACGCAACTAGTGACATGTTCTGCATACTTGCATATTGACATAATACATTGTAATGTATACAATAACCCCCTGGCCCCTTTGCACTTGTAGGTGTACAGTGATGGCATTACCTTAGTCTATTTGAGACCGAAAACAGGAAGACTTATACAACATTCTGGTGTTGCCTAATAATGGTGGTTGTCATCAGCAAACTGGCATACTTAAATTGTAAATGTGGGTTTGCTCTCCAACACAGGTGTGCTGAAGTAACTAATTGGCACGTTTTGTTCACGTGACAAACCTGACACATTGACTCTATTGGGTGGGCGTGGGTTTGCGACACATTTACATTGATGCCATCTAACCCCAATAAACGTGGGTTTGCGACACATTTACATTGATGCCATCTAACCCCAATAAACGTTATTATGAATAATATTGGTCACAAAAGCTTACGTGTTCAACTAAAAGCTGTCCCCAAGATTTGAATACATTATATGCCAACAGCATTTTGCAGCCATAGAGAGGTTTATCGCTTGGTGCAAACTTCTGGTTTCGGGAATATTACGAACACTGATCTGGACGTCACGATCAGTTGTGCATTACGACATTGGCTCTCATGGTACTGACACATGAGTTGCTATGAACCTTGTTATGCAGTATACATTGCACCCGAAAAATACACACTCCTACAATTCACATTATAATTTGTGGTGCGCAGTGGGTCAATCATTGTTCTATGATTCCCGGCAACCTCAGTTCAATTCCTGGCCATGGCTAACATCAGTGGCAAGTGATATCTGAATCAGTCCTGTACAACTTGCACTCACCAGCGTGGTGAATGTAGGGTGAAACAACCCACATTCCTGATATTTTCATGGGGAAGATGTCATCCAGCAGTGAAGTGACAAACGACCGTGATAAATTATTGTTAGTTGTATTATATGATTGAAATCATGCTTATGACACTTGTTATTGGAACCACACAATGATCATTGAGCGTCAAAGTTGCGGAGAACATAACAAAATGAAGACACAATAACTCTTTCCTATACAGTACCATTTCCATCTCTCTACACACACAATCCCTTTTGCACGTTCATAACGAATCGACGCAAGATGGTGATGAGGTTTGAATTGCCATAGCCCCCTAAACTTTCTGGTGGCTTACTGGACAGAGCTAAACATTTTCGTTGGGCACCCATCTCTGGGCTGAAATATCATCGTCCGCAGCAGTGTCGCTGCCTACGTGCTGCCCTGCGCGTTGCTTAAGGCGTGAACGCACGCGAGTGCCAATGTCCTTGTAATTAAATGCATCATCATGGCAAAAACTAAATCTATCACCCGTAACCATACACGCAATACCAGACGGGCGCGGGGAACAGCAGCCACCCAACCACCCCCTCCAACACGAATGCGATGTTTAAACAACAACAAAGAGATGGCAGCTATCATCAGTGATCTGAAATTATTCGCCACCATCACACAATGTGATTAATTAGGCATCAAGGAGGCGGCGAGGTGGTGGGGAAATGGAAGAGGCAGTCGTGTGTAAGACTCAAGCCACGTGGAATTCCATATGCGTGTCTACGGTTGGCATTCAGATTAGGGTTGTTACAAAACACGTAACGGTCGTGTATACACCCCTAGTGTTGTTGTAATTGTTGGATATATAAAGGCAACGATAATCATGATCACCGTGTTATACTGTATACATTAACCCAACACACAGTTTGACATGTGTCCCAACGTATGTAAACACCGCGCTTGTTGTCAAATTACCTATTTTTAAGTGTGGACACAAAAGTCATTGACATTTGGTTAAATAATCCATTGGCGTGCTTGAATATTTTAATTAGTATTTAACACTGCATCCCTGCGAAAACACGTACGTATCACGGTATGTGTAAATCAACTGTTTCAGTCAGCTGCCTTAACATGCACAACAAATACCATGACATTTCCACTCTTGTTTTACCAATGGTTGACCCTGTCTATCTTCCCGGCATTGTTGTGAAAGTGTCTTCTGGATGGGACAGGTTCTGAAACTGTGTGGGAGGCCACAGCTCACGTGGGGTGTGGGGCAAGGAAGGAACTTCACAATTCAATCTAGATCTTAAGTTTTCGTGACTGCAGTGATCCATACTTTGTGGTTCTTTCGGTAAAAAAAATAAAATAAAATATTTACATTTATTTTATTTTATACCTACGTGACTTTACCGAAAGAACCAAAAATGAACTTCCCAATTGCCGTTGCCATTCTCCACATTCGGCATTGGTAGCGGTGCTGCCGGCATAGAGGGACATTGATATGCTGCTGCTGCTGCTCGCGAGTTTACCAACGTTGACCGCGGTTTTGGGTTGAGCTTTTTTCGTGAGGCCAAGGGGAACAGACGGTATCTTGCAGTGATCTATGGGATTGACCTTCGTGTCAGACGCAGACGCTGTGTGGCCTGGGTATTGCAGACTTTCTGTTGCAACTGTTGAACTTTCAACAGCTTGACATGGATTAATTCTGTACCGGGCGTTTTTTCTGGTATCTTTCGATTCATCGATTAATATAAAAAGTATTTGCGAATTTTGCATCTGGGCTAAAATAATCCATAATTGAGTCATAGCTTTTATAGATCATGACAATGTATTAAATCGCTGGGAGGATGGGAGTGGATCAACACATGCTGAAGTTTTATTCTAGTGGGATAGATTATTTAATATTCTTGGTTCTTTCGGTAAAGTCACGTAGAAGGGAAACAATTAAATAATAAAAATATAAAACAATAAAATTATCACGACGTTTCGACTGCAACACAAGCAATCATCATCAGGTGTGAAAACCACAGCAAGAAAATTTGAAAAAAGTGGCGGTTATTTTTAACGTTAGCACCACGGAGAGCGATTTGACAGTTTATTCAGATGGACGAGTCCATCTATGTTCGGAAAAGAGGAGGGGGGAAACGAACATAATGGATACGGTCTGAAAGCCACTGTAAGCGTGAACAATCAATTAAGACCCGAAATGGTTTATCAAATCCTTCCAATGATTGCTAAGCCAGAATCCATCTTCTCGGTTGAAATTGTCTCTGTGTTTGTATATGTGGATAGCCTCATGAACGAATCTCTCATGGTAGCCAGATGGCTTGCAAAGAACCTCTGTCTTGGAGAAGTCAATGTCATGTGAACCTACTGAATTATAACAGTGATCTGCCATAGCCGAGGTGTTGGTCCTACCATGTTTCAGGTCTGCTTTGTGTTCACGAATGCGGTCCGAGACATGTTTGGTTTCTCCAATGTAAGTACTACCACAGAGGCAACTTAGTTTGTAGATGCCAGGGTACTGTATGTCCGGAATCACATCTTTTACAGACGGAACCAGATCACGGATTTTATGTAATGTGTTGAATCGGACCTGGATCTTGTGTTTATTCAAGATTTTGGAGATCTTTTTTGTGATCCCCGCAATGTAGGGTAAAGTGATGGTTTTGAAAGGATCCTCAAGAGGGTCCTTCTTCATGGTTGGAGTGATAGCTTTGCGGATTGTGTAGTCGGAATAACCATTAGCCTTAAGAGCTTGGTGTACGTGCTTGAGTTCACTGGCTATGTGTTCCCGGTCGGATATGCATTGGGCTCTATGGTGCAGAGTCTTGATGAGGGAAATCTTCTGGGATGGATGGTGGTGGGAATCCGGTTTCAGGTAAGCATCCGTATGGGTAGCTTTCCTGTAGACAGAGTGGCTCATTGAACCATCAGGTCTCTTTTTTATTAGGACATCCAAAAAAGGTAGCTTGCCATCTTTTTCGACTTCCAAGGTAAATCTGATGGCTGGGTGTATGGAATTGATGTGGTCGAGGAGTTGGTCTAGAGCAGGCCGGCCACATGGCCAGATGACAAAAGTGTCATCCACGTACCTCTTCCATAAGGTTGGGCGCAGAGTGGCAGTCTGGATGGCGTCAGTCTCAAATTTCTCCATGAAAATGTTGGCTACAACCGGAGATAGGGGGGAGCCCATTGGGGTGCCCTCTGTTTGTAGAAACTTCCATTCCAAGTGAAGTATGTATTGGTTAAGCAGTGTCTTACCAGGAGGGGTACCTCAGTGTTTAGTCCTTGATGAACCAAGTCTTCAATGATTGCGATGGTGTCAGGTACAGGAACTTTGGTGAATAAGGAAACTACATCAAAACTGACAAGCAGGTCGTCTGGGGACAGGGAAATACCCTTGATTGTCGATACCAGGTAAGTAGAATTTTGTACAGCAGAGGTGGTTTTTCCAGTGAAAGGCCGCAAGATTTCAGACAGAAATCGAGCCAGTTTGCAGGTAGGGGAGTTGATAGTAGGGACGATGGGATGAAGGGGTTTATCTACTTTATGTATTTTTGGCACCAAGATTATACGGCTTTACCGAAAGAACCAAGAATATGAATCTCTGCAGTCACGAAAGCTTTAAATCAAAAGATTATTTAATGTTATCTAACATCACATGGCCTAAGTTCATAGTCACTTGAGAGCATTCTCGCTTGTTCTAAGAGTGGGTCCACGAACTGGTCTTCTGCTGTTACGTATACATGTGTGTTATGTAACGTGCATTTTTTTAACAATTTTTTTTGTTCTAATATACAATTGGTATTCATATAGTGGGGCATATTTATTCTATTAGCACAAGACAGTTATCGGCAGAGGAGAACAGGAAGGCCTTGAGCCTCAACTTAAACAGGGACAGGGGGCCGACGGCACCAATGGCTGGGGCAAGGGTGTTCCAGATAATAGGGGCAGCGGAGCAGAATGAGCGACCTCTCAGTCAGCAAAGGAGGCCTGGGAGCTTCGGCAGATGGCATTGGATTCTGGGGCCGGGAACTGGATGGCCGGGGGTAGAGTGGTGAGAAGAGGGGAGCGCTGGAAAATCTAGCTTATACACACTTGTTCGGAAAGTCTAACTGTATACACACTTGTTCGGAAAGTCTAACTGTATACACACTTGTTGCAGAGTTGCTCTTTTTTAGAAGCGACAGCGGCACAGTAATCGAAATGAGAGCCAATCACGACTGGAATGAGAGAGTATAGATAGCATACTGTCAAATGAGAGATCTACAAGTTAGAGTCAGAGTACAAATAGGCGTGAGAAGCATTCAATTAGACCAGCACTGAGTTAGTGGCAGTGTCCTTAACAGTGACCATCGTCCTGAAAGCGAACTGGCTGTCAATGTTTCGATTTGTCATAGGAATACTTCCATAATTTATTGTCTTCAAGCAAAGATTGTCTGAAAATTTTACCATTTCATCAATGCACTGCATTTGAAGAGGCCTGTGAACGCACACCATTTTCATTCGAAAGTGACACAAAATACAGCCGAGCAAGTAGGTTCGCTCGTGACGGCTGATCCATGAGAATACATTATTTTAAGTTCCGCACGATCCACATGGTTTGTCGCAAAAGATAAAATATAAATATGCTTCCACGTCACTCAATTGCTAAATTGCCCGGTTACTTTTTATGAAGTGGAAAGAGGAGGTGGATGTTTACGAAACTTCAAGGAGGGGAGCGCCGGTTATCTGGGGTCACACTCCGACCCGCACGTCTGCATCATGGATGATCACGCTGCTGTTGCGCCACAAGCGCGTGCGGTCCCCTCCCCGAGTGGCACGGAGCTCAGTGCTGGGTGGGACTCTACCCACAAAACGCACGAGGCAACAACGGGAAGCGGCGGGTTTCCCATAAGCAAATGGAGAAATGGCTCTGCCGAGTAATACAACATTGTCCACCCACCACCCATTCGATGCCGGTTGCAAGCCGCCCCAACAAATTTGCTACAGAGCGGCCGGCAGCTTATGGCCCTGGAGCAGCATGCGCCTCTTTGAGGACTGCTTCGTGACCTTATTTATTAAGGACCACCGTCTCGTATTCATGTGCATTGCGGCTCTTGTAATATTGCGGGTTTTTTTTTAATAGAATTAAAAACAAAATACGAATCTGAATCACCCCTGCGCTACATCGATGATTGTGTCACAAGAGTATACAATGCACCATGTTTAAAGGTAATGTATGATACGTTCTGTTTTCTGTCCATTGTCATTTCTTCAAAATAATATTTTACAGCTCTTTGTTAATCCACTGCTGGGTGAAGGCATGTCAGCACACTGTGAGTCTTTGAGTGTTGTTGGACCATACTTCACTTTTCTGGTTTAGTGCAGTTGGTGAAGCTTAGTTGAATAAAACAAATCCTACGGGGTTGAGTAATGTTTCGGTATCCAGTGTAGAATTGTTTCTCTTTAACAGATACCACTGGCGTAATATACGATAATTTGTTTTAGAATACATTTCCTGATTAGAATTGGCTCTAATTGAATGGAAGCGGTCATGTGTAGCGCCACGGTGGTGAGATGTTGACTCCCGTGCCCGGTATGTTGGAGGTTGTGGATTCAATCCCGATCCTGACGCCTGCTGTATATTTGGAGTTTGCACGTTCTCCCCGTCGTCGCGTGGATATTTCTCCGGGTCCTCCGGTTTTTCCCTCCACATTTAGAAACGTACGTTTAGAGTATCTGGCTGCTATAAATTTCCACGTGATAAGCCACTTCGTTGAGCTATCATTTCTGGCCACGGCAGGGGGCCTTACATGGTAAAATAAAAATAGCATAGCATAAACGGAATTAATTACCATGGTTTCAATTCACTTATTGGAATGAATCGTATTTTTTTTGTATAAAATGTGTAAAATCCATCAGACAGCTAAAATGTCCAAGGCCGTCATACGATTTTGGAAAAAAAAATGCATCTGGAAGCAATGAACACATTTACAATACTGTACTTTGTAAATACAGTAAGTTACAAATTACGTATGATGGATGCCATTTAATTACATACGGCTATAATCGGAAAAAAATATCTGTAAAAAGTGCTTAGTTCCTCACCATACGAGTAAATACACCTTGGATTTAAATATTAATTCTTTCTCTCCCCGACTGAGTGTAAACCCCAGGCACAGTGTGCACAAACACGCATCAGCACGGGCAATTCTGGTGTGAAACGAGCACGATGTTGCGTTGGGAGCGAGATGCGGCGGGACTGTCTTGGACATTGAATTGTGCATTGAATTGACGTTGAAAATTGTGCTTGTAAGAAGACCACACAATTTGTTGAGTGGCCTTCGGTGGAGGCAGTCACTAAAGGGTTTTGGGGGTGGGGACGGGGTTGGGATTTTGGTGCCGTTTTTGGTTGTGGACGCCACCTTGTGGAATATCAGTGGAACATACTCTTTGGTTCTATTCGGTAAAGTCACGTAGGTAAAAAATAGGACCAAAGAGTATGGATCCTTGCAGTCACGAAAGCTTCAAATCTAGAATAAGTAGAGCATCTTCCAGCGTGGTGTATACGGTAAATTAAAAAAAAACACAATTGTCGATTTAAAGCTTTCGTGACTGCAAGGATTCATCTTCTTTGGTTCTTTCGGTAAAGTCACCACGTAGAATGAGAGATAAAATAATAAATTAATAAAATAAAATAACACAATCAAATTCTCACGACGTTTCGGCCACAACACAAGCGGCCTTCATCAGGTGAAGGGACGAGACTGTCTGGAGGACAGCGTTGTGCGTTGAATTATCAATGTATTATTTTATTCTCATTCTACGTGACTTTACCGAAAGAACCAAAGAAGAAAAAAAACGCATCTTGCCATGACTGAAATGGCTTGGTGGATCGAGAATGGCTGCAGGTTTCCTTGGTTACGAGTCATACCGTAAATTTTTTAATTAATTTTGTTTGTTTTGCCCGGGAATGTAATTGGCTCTATTGTGCGGATTAATTGCGCGTTATTAATGTAATTTATTATCTGTGCTTTTGGCAACTGCGTGTGTTTGGTGAAACAGGACATAGCAGAAGTAATCGAGAAAGCAAAGAAGGTAGGTTGAGTGAGCATGCATCATTAAATCCATATCCCTTACGAGACATAACCCCAAGTAAGAAAACATAGATCAAAAGACCGCTTGTGTCTGCGGGATGAAAAAGCAATCCTGAAATGTCAAGATACAATCCCTAACGATTCCTGGAATGTCGCGTTTTGCAGCGAGCTCTACGTTGCTAGGAATCTGTGTAAACATCGCTTGACTGATAATGCTTGTATGCCGGGAATGTGGAGAAATGGGCTTGCCAAACAATACATTACACGTCCAGTTACAAGTTACAAGCGCAAACATCCCTTAATTATTAAAAGTCCACCAGCCATTACCGCTGTATTCAGTTTGCCGTGTACATGACTATTAAAGCTGAAGGAAGTTCTCTTCTTGGGATCAGAACTCCCATGTTCTGGATGTTCTGCCATGTGACAAAATCTCGTATTGACACCGGGGTGGTCCAGGCAGGGCTGGTGGCACTTGTGTCTGTTGCGGAGCACCATGGAGAGTTTGCAAGGATCTTGGAGTTGTCCGAACGGTACGTGGTGCAATCGAGAGAGACCAAAAAAAATATACGAGTGTGTCTGTGTGTCTGTGCATGTGATGGCTTTTTTTCTTACAGACTATCATGTAATCGGCATCTCAAATATATATGCGTTGTTGGTTTAACGTGTCTGGCTAAATGGTAGTGTGGTATCTATGGGACCTTTTTGGCAGTATCAAATTGATTAAACAATAAGAATAGTAGTATGTTGTTATATTTTGTGGTGGGCATTTGGTGGTGTCTGATTTAAATAAAATTAATAATGTAATTATCAGCCATGATCAGTCTACTGCTCGATGAAGGCCTCCCCAAGCTATTGATAAAGTATACTGCTCACACTTAATTACGTCACCCAACTTATATCATGTTGTATTATACAGTTTTCACGGTAAAAAAATAATTTTGTATTGCCAGTAAAAAATCACGTTGCAATTTTGAATGCCAAAAGGTCACAAACACGTTGCGCAGAAGCACATCGTCACACCCCATTGCGACAGGCCTGGCTGCAGCCCATGTACGTTAGCACTGAATCATTTCAATAATTTGACGCTGTGCAGTGTGGCTAGCAAACAACTTTCTCCGTTGGTAGCAACAGTAACAGTGATACATCATTTACGTGATGTACCAAAGTCGAGCACTGTTAAAATCATGAACGCAACAAGCAGTCGCCATATAGAGCGAGTATGAGTGACAAATCTGACCGTCATTGAACGCACGTTATATGACATGCTGTGTTACAAGATATACTCTGGTAGGGAACGCTTTAAAGAGGAATAAGAAATGTTCATGCATTGCCCGATCTCAGAATCCAAGTTGGTTTGAACCTTAATGATTGAATGGCTGACCACCATGCATACAGCAGGTATAAAAGGCTGTGAGGCAACGTTGCGGGTACCACAAGACAGTGGAGCGTAATCTAATGTTGTACTGTACTATGCTCCCACGTATGCGCACGCCTCGCCTTCACCGACCAGCATGGTGATGTATGGTCAATCAACCTGAACAGCATGGAGAGGCCCATCATCCACAGCGCATCCACAAAAAGACTTGCACGTGTACATGACAATATAATCAAGTGGAGACCCTTTTGTTTGTCTCCACATATAATAAAAAAATATGCTTTAGTCCACCGGCCTTTTGGCTTTCCAGACCAATCTTATCAAGCAGCATTTGTGTAAGCAAGCAAACTCTGGAGCGGTTTTGACCTTCTGGGTCTCATCGGCAGGCTCGGGCTTGTTGGTATTACCAAGAGGGAAATACCATAATGGCCGTGGTGTGTGGTGTGCTGCAGGTTCCCTGGTTTTGTGTTGCCCTGCCTGGGCGTTCACCCGGTGCAGGGATCTCCCTGCCAACCACGCAGCGCCACCCTGGAGGTACCCACAGGGGTCCCGCAGTCCACAGCCACACCCTGCTCACATTAACGGACGTTAACCTTTGTACCGGGTGGGGAGAGCAGTGGTTATAGCGAGCTTCGCTATAAATACTAAACTTAACTTTTAGTTTTTACCAGGTAAGGCCCACTGAGCTTCAGAAGCGACCTGGCCACAAATTATAACTCGACGAAGTGGCTTATCAAAGTGGAAATTTTAATTTGGTGACCTGAGTTCGAATCCAGTCCACCACTAACATCAGCTACTGAGTGATATCTAAACCGGTAGCGAGTCCCCTATACACTAACTTTGCATTGACAAGCATGGTGAAGTGTGGGCAAGCAGCCCTCATGACCGAAAGACGTGGGGATCCCTTAATCCAGCAGTGGATTGACGAAGGGCGGTTAAAAATCCCTTTGTACATTTGCGTCACTGGAAAACGCAGCCACTGACAAACTGTTACATTGCTGCCTGTTGCACTGTAATTCAACATACCCATGCAGTCCTTCTTCCCTTTAAAGTTGTCTTATTTTTTAAAAGTTTCATTGATGTGCATCACTCTATTTTTATAGCTTGTTGAAATCCGGTAACTATACAAACTTTAAAAGTTAAAACTACATTTGTACTTCATTAGACCTCCTTTGCCAGTACCAAAATATAATAGGGTTTTTCCCATTTTTTCTGGCAACAAAACTGAAACCTTATTACAAGGATTCATGTCTGCATTAACCACAATACCTGCAGTCAAAATGCAAACAAAAACATACTATGATAATATATGAAGGGGAAAAACCCTATTATTAGGGGAAAACCCCTATTATATTTTGGTACTGGCAAAGGAGGTCTAATAATGTAGATGCTCACCCCGAGCCCTCATTACTTTGATAGTGCATTGTCTTTGAGCTGTGTGACGCCTTTTGGCGTCATCTGGTCGAGCACCAATTGGGTCGAGGCTCAAAAGAAAGCCGTCCCTTGGTGTGGACCAATCAGTTTCAAGGACAATGCATATATTACCATAGTATGTTTTTTGTTTGCATTTTTACTGCAGGTATTGTGGTTAATGCAGACATGAATCCTTGTAAAAAAAGGTTTCAGTTTTGCCAGAAAAAAGGGGAAAAACCCTATTATTACATTTGTATTTTTGTGACTTAATGTCATGTGATGCGAGAAATACGTCTCCTTCATAGGAATGTGGAATTTCTAATCACTAGCTCGGCTGTAAACAGATGAGTACCGAGGAGGAAATAACTCGTTTGACTATCACGTGATACAGCCGAGCACACAATCTAAATAAACTGTCTGGAAATCATGTTAGTGTATTTCACAAGCAGTTTGTTCATGGTATTGTGGCAGAGGGCTTCCTTCAGGGAGAAAGTATAAAACTGATAGACAGTGATTTCATATTTATATTTAGCTAGCCTATAGTTTAATCGGCAACATTCCCAGATAAAGAATATATTTTACCGGATGTCTATGCACATTTTATGGGCCCTTTCGCACGTGCCTGCTAACTTTACCGCATTCCTTGGGCCAATAGGCTACAGGCTATGGGCATTTGTAGACACTAGTTGATCGAGCCATAGTTTAGGCTTGCTGGAGTTTTATTCTGACTCTGCTTACCACCTATCACCATTGCCAACAATGAAGAAGCCTTAAAAGCGCTGGTGCAGACTCCACAAATACTGCAATCATTTAGTGTAGTTTCCCAGGTTGGGCTGCGTGTTAAGCATTTCTTCTCTTGAGCTTTCACCACGCACATCTGAGGGCATCTCCTGAAAGGCCTTCATCCAGCATTGGAGTGACAGAGGGCGATGTCCACAGCAGTGCGTGATGAAAACTCGAGAGAATAATTTCTCAAACCGCAGGCCTGACCCGTGGAGAACCACACTCTAGATTAAAAACTAATTTCTTTAGAAATGCTTTTTTGTATTCAGTTTATTGCCCTTCCCCCATACCTTCGATTATCACGGTTGGCTACGTAGGGTGCAAAAGACATTCAACATACGTATGTACACACACTTGGATTACAAGGAGCTGTGAAAACATACACCTGCGAAACCTACAATAATGGTTAATGCAGGTGTGAACAGTCAGAATGCGATGCCCGCGATGCTTGAGGTTATGATGAGATGACTGTTCTGTTTCTCCGCTAGGACCTGATGTCTGCCGAGCCAGTGATAGAGCAGCAGTGTGAGCGCTTGATGGCTGTGGGAGAGGTGGGTCTGTACCTTTTTTATTTTTTATGACAAATTATGCTTTTTAAGAATCGTTCCTCGATGGCAAGACTCTCACATGAATTGGGCTCGTGTAACTGTCAATGGAAACACGACGCGTTGTTCAGTGATCACACATTTCGTGTGGTGCTTCAGTGTGCGGGGAATAGTTTACGGTAACACCTGCGATGTGAATACGTTTTGAAACGTGCCAAATTTTTTGTTCGACACCATTATGAGGGAGTGAAAGTACAGCAATGTACACTTTTCCCAATGTGAATAAGTTGAGTTCGTGAATTTAAAAAGTACAACAATAGGATTGATAATGCCGGAATTACATATGCAGACTTTCCTGGTAATGTACATTTAATTCATCTTAGCAGATCTGTATTGTAACTAAATAGGTTAGAATACAAGGCTGACCACATTACAAATGACCGTTGTCATTTTACGTAATCTAATGGCTTCTAAAAACGTAGTCCTAAGAGGTTTGTCCAGATAATTATGCACATAAAATGGAGGAAAAAAAAGTTAATGGAGATTTGATTCTGTAAAAGGCTACCTTGAATTGAATACATTTCAAAATAACGTGTGGGTAGTGCAGCAAGCCGAGCATAGCCAAAACAAATATGTGAAAACGATGCTAAGAGCTGGTAATGCACAAGTTGTGTCTTTTATTGCGTCCTGCACTTTTGAAAGTTAGAGTAGGCCTTTAAGTAGGCGTCAGGGCTTGTCACGTCATCAAAGGTAATGGGTAAGGATTATAGAGGAATATACATCATTAGGCAAGGCTACACTTATCGTGATAGGGTGGCTAAATTTAGAATGCTGTAGTTTGTATTTTATTACACGACAGTTTATGAAGCTGTCCGTATTGAAGACCATTAAACAGCAGCGTGTGACATGACTGTTTTGGGACGTATCGAACACATCACGTTGTTGTTTAGATGTATTATTGTTAATGTATAATTATGATTTGCCTTATTTTCTTTCTGGATAGAAAATAATGGAGATACCTATATCTATTGGTTATTGATACATACTTCCAAGCTCACCACTTCCCACGAAATAAAATGTACAGCCCTTTGTCAATCCACTGCTGGATGCCAATCGTGGATGCCAATCGTGGGAGTTGTTTCGGGAAGACTTTACCACACTGGTCAGTACAACTTGGTGAAGGGGAGCCCAGGACCAGTTCAGATCCAGCTTGCCAATGATGTTAGCTGTGGCCAGGAATCGAACTCGAGTCACTCCACTACTTGCACAACTGCTTCCCTCAGTTATCTAATAGATGATTGACGTGTTTGGTAAATTCTGTGCGTTGTGCTATTACTCAGAGAGTTCTGTACTGGAATTGAGTTTTCTGCAAGTGCTCTTATTTCAAAGTTTTCCATGTACAGATTTGCTATAGCAGGAGTTATATGGAATTAAAATTCCATATATCTCAGGAGTAACTGACAAATTAGTCCGTGTTTTGCAAAAGCAAAACATTACAGTAAGATTTGGTACAGTACACAAAATTCAAAAACTAGTATATTGCACTAAAGATGAATTACCTAAATTATCAACAGAAGGTGTATATCGGATTAATTGTTTATGTGGCAGATGCTATATTGGACAGACGGGACATAACATCAGCATAAGACTAAAAGAACACCAAATAAATATTAAATTATCTCAAACACAACTGTCGGCAGTGGCAGAACATGCTTGTCAACAAGGACACTCAATTGATTTTGATAACGTTGAAGTGTTGTGTAAAACTACTTATTACTGGCAAAGACTAATTTGAGAATCCATTGAAATTGAGAGAAATAGAAATAACTTTAATCGCTCTGACAGCTACAAGCTTAGTGCGGCTTGGAAGCGTATGATTAAATAATACATATTACAATTCCTTATAGGGGAAACACATACTAATTAACGGATTACTAACGTAGCATATACTCACAATAACACACATTACAACTAATTACTAATCTACAACTCATTACTAATCATAACCATTGACTGATTACCAATCGATTATATAATTACAATACCCCCCCCCCCTCCGCCTCAAATCACTGCACCTGAATGTGTTAAATGATGGCGTCACCCTGCTGCTATATTTAAGACCGGGAGCAAGTGAGGGCTTTACCATTCTGGCGAATTGCCCGATGATGCTGGATGTAATTACCAGCGAAACGTCGTACTCAAACTGTAAATGTTGTGGATTCACTCTTCAACACACCGGTGGGCTAAAGTAGTGAACTATTTGTCTTTTGTCAACGTGACACTTTTTTGCTAATTGGCCGTGTCGGGTGGTGGAGGGTTACAACACATTTATAAATAACGCGATCTAACCCAAACACCTTTATTATGAATAATATTGGCCGCGAAAGCCTTACTTGTTAAACTGCAATTTAATAGAAAGTTTTTTCAGGAAAATCCTATCTGCTAGAAAAACTTTGAACATGCATTGAACGTATCGTATCGTGGTAACCCTAAAATGACATCCCAACGTACAGTATCGTACCTCGTACGCTGCTGCGTTTGCCTGCCGCGCGAAATTTAAAATGTTACAATTTTGTCGTATCGCCATCGTAAGATCGAAATATCGTAAGTCGGACCATCGTAACTCGGGGACTATCTGTAGTTTACTAAGAAATTATCTCCAACTCATCTACATTATTAATTGGTCATGGACACCTTTGCAATCTAAGAGGCTCCTCAAAATCCCTCGGTTATGTCCCACGTGTTCATATGAAGTTTGGACACTCCTCTTGCTTCCATAATGCCACTTGTACATGGAATAACATTGTATATATTTTACATTAAAAAAATATTTTAACTATACCATATACCTAATTAAAAACATATCTTTCTGAAATGCTAAATTATATTTAAAGGTTAATATATTTGTGTTATGCTTAATGTTCCCATGGGCATTTTTTTACTTTTGTACAATTATACCATTGACCTTTTATCACATGTGACATGGACATAGTGGTACTTGTTTTTGAGCAAGGTTTTCCTTGATTAAGAGGTGATTGATTGGAATAGACTCTTATCTGGTTTTAAACTTTAAAGGCCATGAATGAAGGAAAAGTTGTGAAATTACAGTTTAATTTCTAAAAGGCTACAAAGGCCACCAAAACGGGTCTTAGTTTTTCTAACAATAGTAATATGAAAGTTTTCATCTTATAATAATGAAAACATGCTTGGAAGCAATGAAAAGCCTCCCTGGCAAAGACCTACTTTAAAAAACAGTCTTGCCAACGTTACACATCTTCCCATGACACATTTGAGTTGTAAACCAACCACGCTGATATTTAAAAACAATAAAATATATAGCATCGTTTGCACACCCTTTGCATTGACGTATGCAACTGCACATTGCCACCTTTTATTGCAGCTCTAGCAGTGAAAGCTTATGACAGAGACGATGGAATGTCTCAAAGGTCAAGCTACTGTGACATGTCTAACCTTCGTCATGGGTGTTATCACTGCAATTTATTTGCACCAATAATCGAGTGCGATACCGTGGATAGGGAACTCCTGCGCATACGGTTTACACATCCACAAAAGTGTATTTAAGCATATTCCAGTCTAACAGTACCATGACAACACACTGTAGTGATTGTCATATCTATAGCATAGTGGTTAAGTGTTTGAATGTATTTACTTATTCTTGTGTGTTTGTGAATACTTGTATGCATTGCGTTTTGGGGGATTTTCTTACAACGACTGTGGGTGTGTCACCACAGTACTAGCATTTAAATGTTCGTATTTCAAACAAAGTAGTTGAAGCACAATCAAGTATGTCTCATCCGCAGAACAATATCATTCATTCATTGATGTTGGTTTTCATGGATCGATCTATGAGAAATGCTCTGACAAGCAGTACTTCCTGAAGATGCCTCCAATGTTGGAGGCGAAACGTCGCAAAGGAAGAGTAACTTTTAAGAGCATTTCTCAAAGTCAGAAATTCCAACGTCAATTATACAAAACTGGGAAAACAGCCAGCGACTATGAGTGGATATTATTAACAGCAAATGTTATCTTCCATGCAAGGCCACCAAAACGTGTTTTGGGACCCCGGGGAAAAATGACAGATGAGGTCTCCCGTGTGAAGTTCTTTGGGCTCTTTCTGAAGCCCCCCCCCCTCGGCCATTTTTTGGGATCCCCTCAAATCTGAGGTCAAGGGAAAACTGCCCCCTACCCTCTTTGGTTCTTTCGGTAAAGTCACGTAGAAAATAAAATAACAATAGAATACGACGTTTCGGTTGCAACAGAAGCAACCATCATCAGGTAAGCATGAATGATTAAACACAGACACGGGAACAGCATAGGCAGACACACATTGTGTGTGTCTCTCTGCATGTGTGTCTGCCTATGCTGTTCCCGTGTCTGTGTTTTAATCATTCTTACCTGATGATGGTTGCTTGTGTTGCAACCCAAACGTCGTATTCTATTATTATTTTATTTGATTTTCTCCGTGACTTTACCGAAAGAACCAAAGAGTAATAATTCCTGCAGTCACGAAAGCTTCTAATCTAGTTTGCCCTTTAACCCCCCCCCCAACCTTGCCCCCCCCCTCCCTTTCTGCTGCCCTGCTTCCATTCACTTCGTTGAGCCTTTTTAAGAAGCCTCAACTTTGATACATGTACACGTTGGTCGAGTTGTACGTGAACCGCCAGAGGGTGCTCTTGCGTTGCTTGCAGGTGGGGCTGGACTTCAGCCCTCGTGTGGCCAAGACGGAGCAGGACAAGCAGGGCCAGAGGGAGGTGCTCTCTCGCCAGGTGGCGCTCGCCCTACGGCTCGACCTGCCCCTGTAAGTGTCTTGGCAACGACCGACAAAAGCCTCTCCTCTCTCGCCAAGCCAGACATGGCCCACATCGAATGCGGCCAAGTGTTGCCAACTCCTTTAGGGTGCGCTAGGTTGCCAAACGAGTTTCGGAGAGTCCACTTCGATGTCTACGATATGGGTCACCGAAAAGGGAAGCATTGTCAAACTCATAATTGAGACGACATATTGGACATGTAACACTAAAAAAAAAATACTGTATAGTAAATAAAACAAAATAAAGTAACATAGAAAAAAAGAACGCAGTCCTACTGCGAGCTTGTAGTCGGGAGTGGTGCCATGAGTCACCACAAGTGCACACACGCACACAGACGACCAACAACAACAACGACACCCCCCGTGTAGCCTTGACAGACTAAGGGGGCAAGTGCTGTGAGTGACACTTATGAAGGCTGGTACAGCACACGAGGGGGTGGGTGGCCACCACCACGCCCGGCCGCCTTTGTGTCCCCGGTGGTGATGTTTACACACCACACCAGGCACTGGTGTTGTCCGTGAGCAAGAATCGAACTCGGTTCACCGCTTTCGCAGCGAAGCGCGCTCACCGCTACGCCACTGCTCCCCACACAAAGACAAAGATCCCCTGTGTAGCCTTAACAGACTGTTGGGGCAAGTGCTGTTAGCGAGCACCTATGAAGGCGGGAACGGTACACGAGGGGATGGATGGGCAGCACCACCGCCTGACCGCCTTTGTCCACGCGTGCACACAAACACTCCCAGCGCAAGGCCGACTCGTTACATCTCGCGGAGGATCGCTCCTCCTAAAACAGTTCAGTTTGCAATTGGCAGTACACGTTTTAAGTATTTTTTGTTTGTATTTCATGGAAGCTGGTTCGTAAGCACGGGTGTTTGTAAGGCGGACGTTCATAAATCTTGGACTGCCTGTACTGTACAACCATCAGTGTGAAAAATAAGTGTACATTATTGATATATTAAGATATATTACCTTGTCTGTTATACTATATGTATTATTAGTTTATCAGATACACATTTTTACACTTATATGTACATAGTCGCCATAAATGTAGTGTGTGTGAAAACTTAAGAGAGTACGTGTATACATGAAATTGACTGCGCTTGGGAGCCATCTGGTGGATGAATGTCACTGTGCAGCGTAAACCATTTGAGTGTTCATGGTAAAGTTCGTAAATCTCGAGTACATTATGCCGAGGGACCACAGTACGTAAAAACGGATTGGGAATCAATCAGTTGAGTACGTTATAACAAAAGTACGTAAAACGGGAGGGCGTAGATTGGGGTATTACTGGATATCACACATCGAAAATTAATTCAGGATCCTTATATATGTGGAATCATGTCACTAGACAATTGGCCGGCTATTAAATATAGTAGATTGATACAGGATCCTTAATGCACACCTGGAATCGCTCCAGAGTCTGCGTAGTGCCCTTGTTCCAAAAAAAATGCTAGATTTGACTTAAATGCACATTGATAATTGTTTTTTTACCCTTTTATCTGGCAACAAAACTGACACCTTTTTTTAACAAGGAGTCATGTTGACATTGACCACAATACCTGCGGTCGGAACGCAAACAAAAAACAACTCTGATAATGTATGCACTGTCCTTGAAATTGATTGGTCCACACCCGAGACAGCTTTCTTTAGACCCTCGTCTCACATGGTGTTGGACAAGAAGATGCCAAAAGGCGCACAACTCAAAGGCAATGCACCATCAGAGTTGCGTCAGCACCCAATGAGCTGGATAATTCTAGATTTGAGCTGGAGAATGCAATGTGCTTGCTTGGTTTGAGTCAACTGATGTAGGATCTTGCATGGTGTTGTTTGTTCTGCAGAAATGTGCACTCGAGGTCCGCTGGTAGACCAACTATTCAACTTCTCAAAGAGCAAGGTTCGGAAATAACAAGTGACATTAAAATTGAGATAGCATATATGTTGAACACATTTTTACAAAGAATAAACTTATAGATAACACACTTTTTAAAAGAATGTTCAAATTACTTCAAAAATAACTGCCCAGTTGAGTATCCTTACATTGAGAGAACGCTCCAAATGTAACTTGGCCCCTTTGGTATATTACTTTATTGCATTAGTCATCAGTAACTTATTTTGGCATTGCCTATGTTATTTTCATATGATTAAATGCCTGTTAATTATTGTACAGGTCACAATTATTTCTTGCTGAAATGAGCATTGAGACAGTTTTCATCTCCTGTTTAAAGTCCTTAGCCAATGGGGGAAATTCCACATTCCTATGATGAGATCGAGTCTACCCATAGAACATCAGCTGTTTACTTCCCCATGAAGTGGCACTCATTTTATCAACCTTGGAGGTATGGTGGACTGTGTCAATCCCCAACCCGGATTTGGACTCGTAACCTTTCGATCGCAAGCCGCTCTATTGCGGAGTACCCCGGTCAGAAATCTTGTATAGAGTGGTTAAGTATCGGTTAATCACCGTGACTGTCTGTGCTTTGCTCACATGATCCAGGAGCCCAGAATGTGTTGCTGCATGCCTTTGATGGGAGGCCTTCTGTGGCAATGGAGGGCATTCAGGCTGGATACTTCTTCTCCATTCCGCCTTCCATCGTCCGCAGTGAACAGGTTTGTTGAAGAGGATTTTCCAAACAGGCGGTTAGCTGGCTCAGAGGTCAGACACGGAGCTGGCACTGCTGAGATACTGGGTTTGAATTCAGATTTCAGCTGCCGGCAATCAAAATAGTTTCTCAACTGTATCCCTTGCCTGGTACGCGGGTCTTGGCTTTGATCCTGACCCTGACGATGCCTGTATATTTGGAGTTTGCATATTCTTTTCCTGTGGTCATGTGGATTTTTTTTATAGAAAAAAGACTAGCGGGAAGTACCCGGCATTGCCCGGGGGAAAAATATATTTCAACACTTCTCAAAACTTAAAAACATAACATATACATACAGAAATACTAAGCTATTGTGAAAGCCCGGCGGTTTGTCTGTCCATTTGTCCGTCAACAAAATGATAAGTCCAAAAAGTTATAAAAAGTGGGGGGTAAATAGTTGACCTAAAAGGTTTCCGAAAATTGTCGACCCTCAAAATATTTTTACCCCCGCGTAGGAATTTTTACCTAAACACCCTACATACAATAGAGTGAGTAGTATCTAGTGACTCTATAGTAGTATCTAGTGACTCTATAGTAGTATCTAGTGACTCTATAGTAGTATTTTTTACATAAAAGACCTATTGGCATTGTACCGTTTAGCCATGTTACTTAGGGGGGTAAACGTTTAATGTGCTACATATAAAGTTTGCACACAATAACCCTATTCTTTATAATTCATATAAATATATATTTTTAAGCAATTTAATGATAAATTAGATCATTACCTGATTAATTCAAATAAAACCCAACGCGCGGTGGAAAAAAAACGTACTCTCGCACGCCAAGGAATCGAAGGTTGTAGATTTCTTTAGAATCGGCCTATTCCCGTTTAATCGATACCACAAATGATCACCAGATATCGATTCTCGCTAGTCCTGAATGCGGGTTGACGCCACACCTCATGGTCATTTCTGCTCCCCCCCCCCCCCCCAAAATACAAAAGTCTATTTTTATACTTCTTACATTGTGTACAGTATGGGAGTTACCCACATGCCAAATTTAAAGTTTGTAGCATGATGGGAAGTATGCTAAACATTTCGAACAGACACAAATCCACAAATTTTCCTTTTATATATAATATAGATCCTCCAGTTTTGCCCTCCATATTTGGAAACATGCATTTAGATAATTTGGCTACTGCTATACATTCCCGCGTGTGATGATGTAAGCAACATCGGTGAGCTATCATGTGTGGCCAGGTCATCTTGGAAAACGAGCTAATAGCTCAGTGGGCTTTACCTGGTACACTCCAATAGTTTAATTCCTGTACACAAACAAATCTGGTTTTACATTTGTGTTTTCACTGAACTTTGTTAAATTGGCAGTTATGAACATTTTAAATATTTGTTTCATTGCCATGTAACAGAGCAGGTGGGAAGGGTTTTGCTCCCTGATGTGAATAAGGGGGTTGCTTGAGCTGTCAGAAACAATTTGATGTCTCCTTCTGCAGACTCTTCTGTAACATAAGGCGATGGATGTGCTCACTGTGAGAGCTCCAAATGTACTAAGTTTAACGGAATGTCTAAACTGCAAGCAGGATATAATTGTGAGAAGAAAAGGTAACCAATTGAGTTCCTCTGATAAAGATATTACATTTCATTCTAGTTCACCCTTTCATTCAAATTAGTATCGTGAATAATGGTCTTTTGGAAATTTTACAGGAGGAATAGAAATTTTTTCATCCAAAAAAACCCAAATCCTACTCACAAACAGGTTAACACTACATATTCTTGGTTCTTTCGGTAAAGTCACGTTGAAGGGAAACAATAAAATAAAATATATATAAAACAATAAAATTCTCACGACGTTTCGACTGCAACACAAGCAGTCATCATCAGGTGTGAAAACCAACGGCAAGAACATTTGAAAGAAGTGCCGGTTTGTATTTTTTAATTTCTTTTTAAACGTTAGAACCACGGATAGAGATTTGACAGTTTGTTTAGATAGACGAGTCCATCTATGTTCGGAAAAGAGGAAGGGGGAGACGAAAAATTAATGTATGCTGTCTGAAAGCCACCGTAAGCGTGAACAATCAATTAAGATCCGAAATGGTTTATCAAATCCTTCCAATGATTGCTAAGCCAGAATCCATCTTCTCGGTTGAAATTGTCTCTGTGTTTGTATATGTGGATAGCCTCATAAACGAATCCTCATGGTAGCCAGATGGCTTGCAAAGAACCTCTGTCTTGGAGAAGACAATGTCATGTGAGCCTACTGAATTATAACAGTGATCTGCCATGGCCGAGGTGTTGGTCCTACCGTGTTTAAGGTCTGCTTTGTGTTCACGAATGCGGTCCGAGACGTGTCGTTTGGTTTCTGCAATGTAACTACTACCACATAGGCAACTTAGTTTGTAGACACCAGGGTATTGTATGTCTGGAATCACATCTTTTACAGACGGAACCAGATCACGGATTTTATGTAATGTGTTGAAACGGACCTGGATCTTGTGTTTATTCAAGATTTTGGAGATCTTTTTTGTGATCCCCGCAATGTAGGGTAAAGTGATGGTTTTGAAAGGCTCCTCAAGAGGGTCCTTCTTCATGGTTTGAGTGATAGCTTTGCGGATTGTATAGTCGGAGTAACCATTAGCCTTAAGAGCTTGGTGTACGTGCTTGAGTTCACTGGCTATGTGTTCCTGGTCGGATATGCATTGGGCTCTATGGTGCAGAGTCTTGATGAGAGAATTCTTCTGTGATGGATGGTGGTGGGAATCCGGTTTCAGATAAGCATCCATATGGGTAGCTTTTCTGTAGACAGAGTGGCTCATTGAACCATCAGGTCTCTTTTTTATTAGGACATCCAAAAAAGGTAGCTTGCCATCTTTTTCAACTTCCATGGTAAATCTGATGGCTGGGTGTATGGAATTGATGTGGTCGAAGAATTGGTCTAGAGCAGGTCGGCCATGTGGCCAGATGACAAAAGTGTCATCCACGTACCTCTTCCATAAAGTTGGGCGCAGAGTGGCAGTCTGGATGGCGTCAGTCTCAAATTTCTCCATAAAAATGTTGGCTATAACCGGAGATAGGGGGGAGCCCATTGGGGTGCCCTCAGTTTGTAGAAAGTTCCATTCCAAGTGAAGTATGTATTGGTTAAGCAGTGTCTCACCGGGGGGGGGGGGGGGTACCTCAGTGTTTAGTCCTTGATGAACCAAGTCTTCAATGATTTCGATGGTGTCAGGTACAGGAACTTTGGTGCAAGCCATCTGGCTACCATGAGAGATTCGTTCATGAGGCTATCCACATATACAAAAACAGAGACAATTTCAACCGAGAAGATGGATTCTGGCTTAGCAATCATTGGAAGGATTTGATCAACTATTTTGGGTGTTAATTGATTGTTCATGCTGACGGTGGCTTTCAGACAGCATACATTAATTTTTCGTCTCCCCCCTCCTCTTTTCCGAACATAGATGGACTCGTCCATCTAAACAAACTGTCAAATCGCTATCCGTGGTGCTAACGTTTAAAAATAAATCAATACAATCCGCCACTTCTTTCAAATGTTCTTGCCGTTGGTTTTCACACCTGATGATGACTGCTTGTGTTGCAGTCGAAACATGGTGAGAATTTTATTGTTTTTTATATATTTTATTGTTTTTCTTCAACGTGACTTTACCGAAAGAACCAAGAATATGAATCACTGCAGTCACGAAAGCTTTAAATCAAAAGGTTAACACTATGTTATCATTTACGTTTTGCTACATAAATGCATTCAGGAAGCAGTGATTATATTTTAGGTTTAAATACGCCACGTGATGGAGTCGAATCACAGTTATAATCAGGATAAGACTGTAAAAACCACATATATCACAGTACGGTAAGTGAAGTCTAATGGCCACAGCATAGAAAAAAATAATTTTTGGTAAATGCAAAGTTACGCATACATTTCATTAAAATAAGCTGAGATAATTATCTAATTTGTTATTGCAAACCCAGGCCAGTATGTGTTGCTCATGCCATAAAGTGACAGAAACCTATTATTATATGATTATGTTTTGTTGAATACATTGCCCATTTGGAGCTCCGCATTGAGCTAAAGTATGGTCAAACAACCCTCATGACCGACATGATGTGGACAGACCTTCATCCGGCAGGGGATTGACAAGGGGACAAGGGGCTGTTTAATATTAATCGATATATTGAGCTGCCCATCTATCTGGAGCTAACGTGAGTTTTATTTCTCTCAAGAAGGAGAAACTCGTGAAGCAGTTGCCTCTGGAGTACCTGGTGCTGGAGACGGACTCCCCGGCCCTTGGGCCTGTCAAACAGGTATATCAGCAAAAACACCTCCGTTCACAATGAAAATGGCAAGCGCTTTAATTTTAATGAGTGTTGTGGAAAAATTGAGTGGCTCTCATCTGCTATATAAAACGATGAATGAATGACGCATTGCGACTGTACTGTCACTTTCATCTTTTGCAGACAAGAAATGAACCCAGCAATATTGTGGTGTCCTGCGAGTACGTGGCGAGGGTAAAGGGTGTATCGGTGGAGCATGTGGCACAAGTCACCACTGCCAATGCACTGAGGCTTTTTCCAAAACTTATGCGTTACATTAAGCTCTGTTAATTACAAAACACCCCCCTCCCCAAAAAAATACACACTGTGCAAAACAGCAGCCAACTTTTGTTATTTCTTAGAGCGTGCTCTCATTGTGTATGTTTATCCTCCTTTCTGTGACCACTGACATTTCTTCGGCCACTGGCTAGTTGAGAATATCAATTAAGTTGTTTTGGAAGCCTGAAGTCGGACAATGTGAAGAACATGGTCATCCCAGTTAAACTGGGCTTCAGTAACGATTGCTGCATTACTTGTGCATATCATTAGTGTGTTTGAAACATTAACTTACAAATACATTGAGCGATGTTTTGTACACAAAATATATTTACATGCTATTTCGTGGCCATCGGGTTGGTTACTCCAGAATTAACGTGAGTAATTAGCAGAGCAGAATTTCCTTTGAATGAGACTGGTGCAAACTGTAACGGTTACACAATGTGATTGACATGTCTGTTAATACTACAGCACGACCATGTGCAAGCTTTTTTTGCACGTCATTTTCACGTAATACTGTATTCAGTGCCAATGATGCGCTTGCAGAGTCCTTATTTCTCCACCAGTGAGCGGGACCATTTCACAAATCATGTTACATGCATTTATTTTCATCCCCTATCATTTATCCACTGCATAGTTATGGTTCTGCAATATAACAAGCCACCTAGTGCCTGCACATGAGCTGATTTCATCGCACCATCCCTGTGGCGGATGTATATTTGGTCCTTCCCTTCGTAGTTACAGCTAAGCTATTGGCCAAAATCCATTCCAATGATGTGTGATGTCCAGGCCCATGTTTCCTAGCAGGCAACATGATTTAACAATCCATTTACTCTTTTAAGTGTGAGGATCCACAGACAAGCAAGAAGGCAGCCACGCGATGAGCCAGCACCAACAATTGTCCAAGCTGTTATCGACCAATTAATGAGTGTTTACATGTGGGAGGAAACCGGAGCACCCAGAGAAAACCCATGCGCGTGAGGGGGAAACGCTCTATCCTGTACAGACAGAAGATGCAGAGTCCACATGTTTTCTGAACTGCCTTCTGGCAAGCCAGGTTACGACGCCTTGATCCACAAACCTTCGCCTTCATGACTCCGATGAGCACGGTTGGCTACATACGGTGCGAAAGAAGTTCAACATACATACAGACATGGCTGGATTATAAGCGTGCACCACTACAGCCTGACAGTTCAGCAACTGTTCTAAGTGTACATCCTCTGGTGTAGTATCCAATTGTGTCGTCTGACAGATTTGTAGACTATGAAAATGCATTTGACTCGGTTAAAACTGACAGTCCTTCAGGCTGCGACAAATCAAAGCATAAAATAAATAATGTCTTCAAAGCATTTAATAGCTGCACTGAGATAGGATACAGGAAGTAACAAAGTACACATCAAAAGAGTAGTCACACGAGGAGTTGCTTTCGCCAAAGTAATTTCGCATTGACTTCAGATTTTTTTGGGGGGAATAATTGGGTTGTAGAAAAAGCTAAAAATAGAATTTGATACAAATATTAACCATCTTATAGTTGCTGATGACATGAAAATAACAGGACTTATAAATACGGCTGCAAAGTGGTACTTAATATGAGCAAAATTTGTCCCGTGTGCACATTAGCATGTATTTATATGAACAGGGTATTCATAAAACGATGCTCTAGGTTTCATTACATGTGTTTCTTAAAATAATACACAAATAACTTGAAATCACCACTGATAAAACAATGAGTGGGAATATTTATACAAAATAACGCAATGTGTGAGCTACCTCCAGTATCTGCTGTCAGCTTTTTCACTATAAACATAAACTGCTCTGTGCTATACGCCAACTTGTTCACTATTTCCTGTGTCAACTTGTGTGTTCACTATGATTTGTGTCATCATCAAGAAACAGTCGTGAATTAGGCATATAACACCAGAGCAACGTGTTTTTGGTGTTATGATTAACGCAGTTGGCCACGTACCTTCCAAAAGAAGTTTAAGATACGAAAAGATGTTAGCGTATGCTGGAGGCGCCCACTTTTCATTATTAAAAACTCCCAAACTCCTTGTATTTTGTAAGCTACGATTTGCAATTGTATGTGTATTATTGTAGGAATTACGTGTGATGCAATCTAGACCGTCTTTTTCGTCTTAAGACCATGTATGTACATTCTAAATACGCCTTTTGATAACCTCAAGTCGGTGTTCATTTCATGTGGCATGTTTTACTTAATTACCTAACCTACATGTTACAACGAAGCCCTTCGTGTCGACACGTATGACTTGATCGTGCATGTCAGCCAATGTGTGTGTGTATGTATGTTGAACTTCTTTCTATGTATGTTGAACTTTTTTCGCACCGTACGTAGCCAAGCGTGCTAATCGTAGGTGCGTGCTGCACATCAATTAAACACATAAGGCGATACCTTGACTTTGGTCCACTTGGCTTTCGTCGCTTTCGTCTTTCGTCCGATTTCATCCCCCAAACCTACCACGACGTTCGCGCCACGCGCCGTCTTTTTCGTTCAGTCTTTGAATGGAAGTCGTTCAGTGAGCACCTCTTACATTTGTGTTTATTCACATATTAATACTGCACTTATTTCTGTGATTATACTGTAAACAATTCAGTTATTTTTGTGATAACCGTATAATACTACAGTGGTTCATAGTTATTTTCGTTATTATAAAACACGTGCACAGTATTCATACTGTGCTTATATAACGCACGCATGTGTTATATAGTTGCTGTAGTTATTTTCATGCACCTTTTTAGATGTATTTATTTGCATGTACGTTTTTCGGCGGTCAAAATAAATTTGCGAGCTAAGTAAAGGCTCTGCTTGACATTCGACCATTTTTGACATTCGTCCATGTTCTGATCCCTCCTAACCAGACGCAAGTGCAAGGTGTTCCTGTATCCGAAGCCTAACAAGTCATTATGAGTGTTGCACACCTAACTTTTAACAACCAAAATTTTCATAGGCTGTGCCTGTCCAAAGGACACGCACACTATACATACGTTACCATCGCAGTTCACTCATTGCTACCTTTGTAAATTGACACGTAGTTCAACCGTTGCTGTTACAAACTCCAGCACACTAAATCGTAGAACAAGTCCACAAACATATTTCAATACTTCTGTTACAGTAATTATTATTCATAATGCGATATTCAAAATGAATGTGTCCATACTGTTGCTGTGAGCGTACGAAACAAAGTCAATACTTTTGCAACATCGCTGTTGCTTGTCGTCTTTCTCGAGAATTGCCCAAGATTGACCAAAGATCCCAATGCAGGACTGTTAAAAATAAGGAGTATTGACGGGCTTTCCGAAATACGCGGTTTTATTAATATATGCCAGGTCACAGGATTTGTTTTCCCAAGATTCTAAGGCAGCGTATATTAATTAAAATGATGATTAATCCACTTTGACATGCAAGCCATAAGTGAATAAATGATTCCACTGTGCCTTCCAAAGAAGCTTCTGGTTTTTATTATTAATTGTAGGTCTAATGAAGGATGGGCTACGTCATGTCCAATTTAGTTCTAATAATACAAACATAAAAAAACAGGTTGCGGCTTAATTTTTTGCGTGAAATTTACATACGTACTAACAAACAAATTTTGCTCTTTCGTTTCTGAGCACAACCCCCCCCCCCAAAAAAAAACAGGTCCCTGCAGGGTGGGCTGGTAGGAACATTGGCATTTTGCGCAATTTTATAACATTGTTACTTCCAAATGTTGGGTGCAATAAGACATATCAAGTCTCTGCGCTGTCTATTGCTGATTTTACACCCAACAGCACGAGATTTCACTTCGTTAAAGTATTGAAAGGGGACGGACGGACACATTAATCTATTGCAGGCTGGTACACTCAGTTTACAACTTCGTTCCTACCAGTATAAATCACATTTAGCTCAAGTCACGTGTCGACTGCGGGGAAATCTGAAAGCCTCCAGCTCGCCCCCTCGTGGCTGCGAGGCAAATGGCTTTAAGTCACTGGGGCACTTGGCATAAAAAGCACACACACACACGCACCAACACAATATAGTCTGAACGCACGCACACACACACGCACTGCCTGCCTGCCTAACAACCCAGGTGCTCTTTAAAGCAGGAAATCGAGAGCCCAGACATTGTCTCGCCCGGCCATCAAGTGGTCACAGAAGCAATGCCGCGCGGCGCTGGCACGCTGACGACGCGTGAGCAAATCGCGCAGATGGAGGAGGTGAGCTCGAGGTGTTGTCTGAGGAGGTCGGGGCGAGTGCCGCACTGATGGACCGCGTATCGAGAACAAGCAGGCGTGGTGCTGTTGCGACAGGGGCATTGTTAACGCCCGGCGTAGTAGCAGAGACTTCGCACGCAGCTACCCCAATAGACCGGGAAACGAGCCTCGCTCGTTTGCCTCGCCTCGTCTTCTTGTTGCTCTGTTGTCGGCTCGCAGTCCTGGAAACTCACTCGACGGTGATATGACCGAGACCGAGTTCATCCCACCTCCGGGCGGGGAGGCAGGTGAACGAGGCGTGGCTGCCGGCGGCGGCGGCGAGACGGGCGATCGTGTGGAAGGGAACGATAACGCAACGGACGTGGTGGCTGAGAAGAAGCACATGGCAGCCACCACCCCCGCCACACAGATGGTCGAGCTGCCCGCGGGTGATCACCAGGGTAGCGAAGGTCCTGATGTGCATCATGGCCAGGACCTGCGGCAAGTCGTGGGGTCGGCAGCTCACGACGACGACGATGGGGTGGAGGTGGCGTGGGAATCCGAACGGGCAGCAGTGGCGGCAGCAGCGGCAGCATCGTCGTTGGCGTCAGCGGCCACCGAGCCAGCTGCAGGCGGCAGCAGCTCCACGCCGCCGTACGCCAACAAGACGAGGCTCTACTGCCGCCGCTGGGTCATCGTGACGATCTTCAGCGTCTACTCGCTGTCCAACGCCTTCCAGTGGATCGAGTACAGCATCATCAACAACATCTTCGTGCGCTTCTACGGTGTCGATTCTGGCGCCGTGGACTGGCTGTCCATGGTCTACATGCTGGCCTACATCCCGCTCATCTTCCCCATCACCTGGCTGCTCGACCACCACGGGCTGCGCACCACGGCGCTGCTGGCCACGGTATTCGACGCCCTGGGCGCCTGGCTCAAGGTGGCGAGCGTGAGGCCGGATGGCCTGGGATTCGGGGTCACGGTGCTGGCCCAGACCCTGTGCGCAATCTCCAACGCCTTCATCATCGGCATGCCCTCGCGAGTGGCCGCCGTGTGGTTCGGACCTCAGGAGGTGTCCACGGCCTGCGCTCTGGGCGTCTTCGGGAACCAGGTGACTGGCGAGTTGGTGGACGAACCCGAGTTCAGAGTGGTGGTGCTGTGGTGGTGGTGGTGTGGTGGTGGTGTGGTGGTGGTGGTGCTGTGGTGGTGGTGGTGTGGTGGTAGTGGTGCTGTGGTGGTGTGGTGGTGCTGTGGTGGTGGTGGCAGAAATCGCTGCTGTGGCCAGAGAGGGCAAAACCTCTGAGTCATGCCGATGTCACGGCTGTCGAACAAATACGGGTTTAGCCGTCATCTTGTGCAGGGAAGTTGAGTCTTCTTTAAAGGTCCATTCATTCCAGCGTACAGCCTTTCAATACGGGCAGAACAAAACCGGTGTGTTTTGTCTGTGTGTTTGTGTTTCTCCCCTTGTGATGGGGACTTTGTAGGATGAACGTTGAGATTTATAAGGGAACGGAGTGACCAATAAGGTCTGAATTGGTCTGTAATACGGTAGGCACTGGTAAGGGGTTGACAGGTATGAGATTTATTGATACGGCTAAATGAGGTTGAATCGTTTGATAGGCCACTCATTTCAAATTGTCATCACATAATTCACCGTTGTGGGCCACAAAACAACATTGGAACCATCAAAGGCAGGGCCGTATTATCCAATAGGGAGAGTAAGCACTGTGCCTAGGGTCTACGAAAACTAAAGGGCCAGCGAAATAATATTTTGCAATTGCTCTTTGTATGATTAAAAAATGTAACCAAGTTGTCTTCTTGAATAAATAGATTTTTTTATGGCTGCTCGTTGCAATTTAATAAGTCTTTAAGCTTAAACGAAACTCGCCATGCGGTTGTCGCGTCAGAACTTTGAATCTGTTACCGATGAACATCAACAGCATCCTTTTAAAGCTGCGTCATCCGATATGATAATCATAGTCACAAAAAATTGTTGAAGAAATTTTCGCTTGCAATATTTTTTAGGCTTGGTAAAAAAAAATGTCTTAACAATCATTTCAATTTAAATCTGCGTATCTGCGGCACACACACACAGCGCACTCCCATCGAATTAGTGCACAGACTAAATAATGATCATATCGATAACGACATCTGTCCAACGTCAGGACGAAGTGACCACGGCAGTATGGGTAACATGGGCAGCAGCAGCAGCACGAACTGCAGAAAGTTATCACTGAAGTCTTACGAAACAGAAGTGCCGACAATAACATTAATCTGACCCTGATTAAAAGGGATATCACCTTTGGTGGTATTGATAAGTGACATCCCTGGACTAATTGATGGACCTACAATAGCATATATCTGTGGACTGGAAAGAGCCTATCTGTAATGTTGTTGTTTGACTTCGTGTGGATTCTATTATCCGCTTGGGTCACGCGGATAACGAGACGCATTTTGCCAGTCGACTCTTATTCGTGAAGAAGAAAACAATTGTGGATAATAGGAAGCCGTTTCCACAACGGAGGACGCGAAAACCCCGTGGATAATAATCAGGCATCGTAAGGTAAGTGGCACAGAAAACAGGAATGTTCACGGACCTTACAGTTAGCGTGGATGATAGCAGTCTCAGGTAATAGGGTCGCGGGGAAGAGCGCTCTCATGTATTGTTAATCATTTATAGCCCTTTGTGGCGTACAAATACGGTGACATAAATAGACCTCCATTCGTCTTGCCAATAAATATATATTAGCGCATCGGATCAACGATATCTCGCAGTATTTTGTTTAGGAAAGCAATTTACGGCACGTGACCGGTTTTGTCGTCTGTGGTCAGACGAGTTGTACAAAGGATAACTTTTGTAACTGTTGGGTTGACAGCTTCTTAGTGACAGCGTAATGTCCATCTTCAAGCTGGATCATCCCACTGGTTGCTGCTAGGGCCCCATCGTGAGGATGCGTTTGTTTAATTAGCCTGAGTACTGCTGCTGAGCTTCATAATATTGAATTCGAACCAGAATTTTATTACATAAATGCTGCAGGATAAGCATTTGTCTGGGAAGCTTGTAGGCAGTTGGATTCAACAAAGTGTCATTTGTGATAGAGACGCACGGACAGAAATACACCTTGTTTATTTTATCACCCGTAATAGCAAAGAGCTGACAATTCTACTTCTGTGTTAACTCACTCTGGCCATATTTTAACATTGTGTGGCTTGTTGACACCGCTTGTGCGCATTTATGTTCCGTGTAAGTATAGTACAGTATATTGTAAAATATGGAGGTAAACAATGGTTAGGGCAAAGTTTGGAATTTGGAAGCCTTTGCGATGGTTCGTTAGAGATTCAAAGTAACCCTGCGTTGGTTATTTAAAGCGGTATATTATATGACAGTCCTTCCGCCAGGGATGGTCGTGAACAAAAACATGCAGGGCTGCATATTTGCCAAACTAAGGTTAAACTGACTTAAAAGAACCAGTCTTATATCCCGATGGAATGACTGAAACATATTCTTAGTTTTTTCGGTAAAGTCACGTTGAAGAGAAACAACAAAATAACAAAATATATATAAAACAATAAAAAATTCTCACGACGCTTCGACCATAACTCAAACGGTCATCATCAGGTGTGTCGGTTTGCATAAATTTATTTTGAAAACGGCATATTTATTTATATATATAAAAATAACGTTTGCGTCACGCGCAACGATGGCAGTTTGCCAGGACTAGTCCATCTATTTTTTTGAAAAGAGGAGGGGGGAGACGAAATTTGTTTTTATGTATGCTGTCTGAAAGGCACTGTAAGCGTGAACAATCAATCAAGAACTGAAATGATTTATCAAATCTTTCCAATGATTGCTAAGATAGAATCCATCTTCTCGGTTGAAATTGTCTCTGTGTTTGTATATGTGGATAGCCTCATGAACGAATCTCTCATGGAAGCCAGATGGCTTACAAAGAACCTCCGTCTTGGAAAAGTCAATGGCATGTGAGCCTACTGAATTAGAACAATGATCTGCTACGGCCGAGGTGTTGGTCCTACCGTGTTTAAGGTCTGCTTTATGTTCACGAATGCGGTCCGAGATATGGCGTTTGGTTTCTCCAATGTAACTACTACCACAGAGGCAACTTAGTTTGTAGACACCAGGGTATTGTATGTCCGGAATCACATCTTTTACAGACGGAACCAGATCACGGATTTTATGTAATGTGTTGAAACGGACCTGGATCTTGTGTTTATTCAAGATTTTGGAGATCTTTTTTGTGATCCCAGCAATGTAGGGTAAAGTGATGGTTTTGAAAGGCTCCTCAAGAGGGTTCTTCTTCATGGTTTGAGTGATAGCTTTGCGGATTGTATAGTCGGAGTAACCATTAGCCCTAAGAGCTTGGTGTACGTGCTTGAGTTCACTGCTTATGTGTTCCTGGTCGGATATGCATTGGGCTCTATGATACAGAGTCTTGATGAGAGAATTCTTCTGTGATGGATGGTGGTGGGAATCCGGTTTCAGATAAGCATCCGTATGGGTAGCTTTCCTGTAGACAGAGTGGCTCATTGAACCATCAGGTCTCTTTTTAATTAGGACATCCAAAAAAGGTATCTTGCCATCTATTTCGACTTCCATGGTAAATCTGATGGCTGGGTGTATGGAATTGATGTGGTCGAAGAATTTGTCTAGAGCAGGCCGGCCATGTGGCCAGATGACAAAAGTGTCATCCACGTACCTCTTCCATAAGGTTGGGCGCAGAGTGGCAGTCTGGATGGCGTCAGTCTCAAATTTCTCCATGAAAATGTTAGCTATAACTGGAGAAAGGGGGGAGCCCATTGGGGTGCCCCCTTTCTCCAGTTATAGCTAACATTTTCATGGAGAAATTTGAGACTGACGCCATCCAGACTGCCACTCTGCGCCCAACCTTATGGAAGAGGTACGTGGATGACACTTTTGTCATCTGGCCACATGGCCGGCCTGCTCTAGACAAATTCTTCGACCACATCAATTCCATACACCCAGCCATCAGATTTACCATGGAAGTCGAAATAGATGGCAAGATACCTTTTTTTGGATGTCCTAATTAAAAAGAGACCTGATGGTTCAATGAGCCACTCTGTCTACAGGAAAGCTACCCATACGGATGCTTATCTGAAACCGGATTCCCACCACCATCCATCACAGAAGAATTCTCTCATCAAGACTCTGTATCATAGAGCCCAATGCATATCCGACCAGGAACACATAAGCAGTGAACTCAAGCACGTACACCAAGCTCTTAGGGCTAATGGTTACTCCGACTATACAATCCGCAAAGCTATCACTCAAACCATGAAGAAGAACCCTCTTGAGGAGCCTTTCAAAACCATCACTTTACCCTACATTGCTGGGATCACAAAAAAGATCTCCAAAATCTTGAATAAACACAAGATCCAGGTCCGTTTCAACACATTACATAAAATCCGTGATCTGGTTCCGTCTGTAAAAGATGTGATTCCGGACATACAATACCCTGGTGTCTACAAACTAAGTTGCCTCTGTGGTAGTAGTTACATTGGAGAAACCAAACGCCATATCTCGGACCGCATTCGTGAACATAAAGCAGACCTTAAACACGGTAGGACCAACACCTCGGCCGTAGCAGATCATTGTTCTAATTCAGTAGGCTCACATGCCATTGACTTTTCCAAGACGGAGGTTCTTTGTAAGCCATCTGGCTTCCATGAGAGATTCGTTCATGAGGCTATCCACATATACAAACACAGAGACAATTTCAACCGAGAAGATGGATTCTATCTTAGCAATCATTGGAAAGATTTGATAAATCATTTCAGTTCTTGATTGATTGTTCACGCTTACAGTGCCTTTCAGACAGCATACATAAAAACAAATTTCGTCTCCCCCCTCCTCTTTTCAAAAAAATAGATGGACTAGTCCTGGCAAACTGCCATCGTTGCGCGTGACGCAAACGTTATTTTTATATATATAAATAAATATGCCGTTTTCAAAATAAATTTATGCAAACCGACACACCTGATGATGACCGTTTGAGTTATGGTCGAAACGTCGTGAGAATTTTTTATTGTTTTATATATATTTTGTTATTTTGTTGTTTCTCTTCAACGTGACTTTACCGAAAAAACTAAGAATATGAATTACTGCAGTCACGAAAGCTTTAAATCAAAATTTGACTGAAACATGTCAACATTGCTGGTGTTGGAGACATTGCTGGTGTTGGAGACATCAGCACATTAAGTTCGCCAAACTTTGGATGTGACATAATAGAACATCCGTTAAAAAAAATGATTTCCCAAGGGATGTAGTGCACCCACCTACTGGCATTTAAGACGTTTAACCGCGTACGCATTCCAATGCTGCTATGGTGAATGGTTAACACGCCGGGATCATTATCGAGACGTCGCCTATTCAATATCCCTAAGAGGCGGTTGAAACAAAGGGCCACATGTGTTTAATATGCTCCCATCCACTGAGTGTAAATGGGTCCCATGTGGTGGGGTAAAGTATAGGTACTCTCACCGCTTCCAAGGTACCTGACCAGGAGGCCAAAATATCATTTTAGTGGAGGGGGTTTCTCGAGCTTCCTTCAGTGGAGGCCCTTTCACCAACAATGGCATGATCAAATAACTACAGGGCTGCGCCTTTACCTGTACAAGCATTCGGGTTGATGCACTAGTGAACGGGAAATGTTTTGATTAATGGTGTGACAACAGGATTTTAAGTTATGGTTCAAAAGTCACTTGTAGTAGGCTGGAACGCATTCCTTTTCTACAGTGAGGGGAAAAAAGTATTTGATCCCCTGCTCATTTTGTACGTTTGCCCACTGACAAAGAAATGATCAGTCTATTATTTTAATGGTAGGTTTATTTGAACAGTGAGAGACAGAATAACAGTAACAAAATCCAGAAAAACGTATGCCAAAAATGTTATAAATTGTTTGCATTTTAATGAGGGAAATAAGTATTTGACCCCTCTGCAAAACATGACTTAGTACTTGGTGGCAAAACCCTTGTTGGCAATCACAGAGGTCAGACGTTTCTTGTAGTTGGCCACCAGGTTTGCACACATCTCAGGAGGGATTTGTCCCACTCCTCTTTGCAGATCTTCTCCAAGTCATTAAGGTTTCGAGGCTGACGTTTGGCAACTCGAACCTTCAGCTCCCTCCACAGATTTTCTATGGGATTAAGGTCTGGAGACTGGCTAGGCCACTCCAGGACCGTAATGTGCTTCTTCTTGAGCCACTCCTTTGTTGCCTTGGTCGTGTGTTTTGGGTCATTGTCATGCTGGAATACCCATCCATGACCCATTTTCAATGCCCTGGCTGAGGGAAGGAGGTTCTCACCCAAGATTTGATGGTACATGGTCCCGTCCATCGTCCCTTTGATGTGGTGAAGTTGTCCTGTCCCCTTAGCAGAAAAACACCCCCAAAGCATAATGTTTCCATCTCCATGTTTGACGGTGGGGATAGTGTTCTTGGGGTCATAGGCAACATTCCTCCTCCTCCAAACACGGCGAGTTGAGTTGATGCCAAAGAGCTCCATTTTTGGTCTCATCTGACCACAACACTTTCACCCAGTTGTCCTCTGAATCATTCAGATGTCCATTGGCAAAACTTCAGACGGGCATGTATATGTGCTTTCTTGAGCAGGGGGACCTTGCAGGCGCTGCAGGATTTCAGTCCTTCACGGTGTAGTGTGTTACCAATTGTTTTCTTGGTGACTCTGGTCCCAGCTGCCTTGAGATCATTGACAAGATCCTCCCGTGTAGTTCTGGGCTGATTCCTCACCGTTCTCATGATCATTGCAACTCCACGAGGTGAGATCTTGCATGGAGCCCCAGACCGAGGGAGATTGACAGTTCTTTTGTGTTTCTTCCATTTGCGAATAATCGCACCAACTGCCGTCACCTTCTCACCAAGCTGCTTGGCAATGGTATTGTAGCCCATTCCAGCCTTGTGTAGGTCTACAATCTTGCCCCTGACATCCTTGGAGAGCTCTTTGGTCTTGGCCATGGTGGAGAGTTTGGAATCTGATTGATTGATTGCTTCTGTGGACAGGTGTCTTTTATACAGGTAACAAGCTCAGATTAGGAGCACTCCCTTTAAGAGTGTGCTCCTATTCTCAGCTCGTTACCTGTATAAAAGACACCTGGGAGCCAGAACGCTTTCTGATTGAGAGGGGGTCAAATACTTATTTCCCTCATTAAAATGCAAATCAATTTATAACATTTTTGACATGCGTTTTTCTGGATTTTTTTGTTATTCTGTCTCTCACTGTTCAAATAAACCTACCATTAAAATTATAGACTGATCATTTCGTTTTCAGTGAGCAAACGTACAAAATCAGCAGGGGATCAAATACTTTTTTCCCTCACTGTATTTTTTAAGTATGTGACCGACTCATTGTCTTTGCCCAACCTGGATAATAGTTTAACGACACATTAAAATGTACGGATCTAACCCAAAAAAAACCTCTTACGCATAATATTGGTCGTGAAAGCCTATGTATTAAACTGGATAATAGTGTTCAGATTAAGTTAACTTTACTTCGCTTTGTTTAACTACCTCCGTAACTATGAGTCGTTGTTCACCTTTGACATTAAAACCTGCAACTAAGAAAACAACACTCTCCCAAAATAAACATGCAACTTTTAAACAGCAGGAACATCTTGTTTTTACGAGCAGGTAATATAGTTGAAATCTTTTGCCATTATCCCAACATTGGTTTCACGGCTTTGTTCAATGTCACGTGCAATGTGTGTTGTGGCCTTTTATTTAGTACAGATTGTCGTATGATTTGTATCTAAATCATGGGTATAGCAAACGATTCATAAATTGATATTTGGCCTGGGTCACAATGGATTACGTGGTCTAGCCCAATGATTTAAAAAATGCGGTCATCCCAGCATGCAGCAGTGAATCGAAGACCCAACTGTAGACCGGTTTTATCCATATAACTCAAACCCAATCAACATAAGACGTCCTTTTAATAGCCTTTTATCTATCCCCAGAACAGGTGACAGAGTGTGCCGTTTCAGCACCCTATGTTCTGGAACAACCTTGTTTTCTCCAGTTTAACACCTAGTAGGCTTTCGCGACCAATATCATCCATAATATAGGTTTGTGGGTTCGAGCGTGTAAATATAAATGTGTCTTTAAACTCGCCACCACCCGACAGCCAAATTAGTAAGGTTCGTCACGTAAACAGAACATGCCAATTCATTACTAGTACAGCACACCGGTGTGTTGGAGAGAAAATCCACAACATTAACAATCTGTTTACGACGCTTTGCCAGTAATTAAAACTAGTTTAATCAGGCGACAGCCAGATTTGTGGAGAAATCCTCCTATTTCGTTCCTTGTTTTCTCTGTTAATATCGCTAAACTTCCTTTAAACAATATGCTGAAGTAGGAGTTTAGTGCTGGATACAACTGCATTTACAAATGGAATTTTTTACTTCCATCCTTACCCATGTATTAATAGTTAAATTTTAATCTCCAATTTTTTTGAGGGACTGCGTGTTGTCTTGGTGTGGTCTGGGACTGTTTTTGCTGTTGTTTTGCTGCCTTGCCCGAGCTTGGCAATTTGTGTATTTATGCAATTTTAACTAATATATTTAATCTATTTTACGTTATTTGCTTACCTCTCCTATACTTTGAACTCCGATGGTGTTTTTGTATTGTTTGTTGTTGTGACATTCTAACGAGCCTCTACTGGACATGTGAGAAATAGATCTTCATAGCTCATCGGATTCCTCCAGGATAAATAAAGATTCTGATTTTGACTCTGTACTGTCATCTATGTTCACTGCTACCGTATGCCTCTTGGAGCCGCATATATTGACACTAACTGGACCCCATTCACACTTGCCTAAGAGAACAATACATTAAAATCTGTATATGACAAGAAACTGCACAGAAATGTTGCGTTTGTGGTTGAAATGACAAAATAGCCACACTCGTTCAGTTCTTCTCACCTGGTAGTTGCTCACATTTGCGTGTCATTACATCTATAATAGTTTCTGTTGTGATGAGTTTTCTTATCGTTTACGGATTGGGATTGTGCCTCATTTTCCAAGCTACACAGCCACAATTGTTCACTGTAATTAATGAAATACTGTAAAATGAGAAATTCCAGCCATTCTCAATCCATCAGTGAATGATGGCCTTCCCATACCATGTGGGCCATGGGGGTCTTTTTTTGTTAGCGTACTTCACCATGCTGGTAGGTGCGGATTGGTGTAGGAGGGACGAGGGCAGGATTGGGTCAGATATCACTGGTCACTGAGTTTGGCCCTGGCCGGGATTCAGACCCGCTGGGTTCGTATTGCAGGATACCAACCATTGTTCCACCAAAGCACACTCATTGTTGCATAGTTTGGCATTGCCTTTTGGTACAATCCAGTATATACGTACATAAACTTGTTACGACTGCATTATAAAAGCATTTAACTTCACGTTTCTCACAACTCTGTCAATGAATAGCCCTTGAGAGTGTTAAGAGAACTCATAGATTCTTAAGCGAAGCGAGAGAGAAAATACGTGGCATCTGATGGAATTTTTATGTTGCATAATTGTTAATGAACTTATAAATTAATCCACTGTTGTGAATATTTCCAGTGACCATTGCATTCACTGAGCTTTCAGCAAATGACCCTCATAATCAGATCCGATTATAAGTTGGACTTACAAAGCCGACTGCTTTAACAAATGTGATCATGAGTTTCTCTGCTAACATGATTTGTGACTTAAAGCTCACATGGCACAGACTGTGTTGTCAATTTAAGTTCTTGTTGCCAGGACACACTAGATTTGATTAAATAGTGAAGTGGTCGGGCTGTTTGTTGTGCAGAAGTGCCATTGGCACATTAGATAAGATTAAACAGAGCTCACTAGTTTACGGAACGTGTGTTTGCTTTGCAACATTTCACTGCTTTCCAAGTAAAGGAGGTCGTACTTGGTGTGCGTTTTTCATCGTTGTGCTGTACCGCTCTGGTTGTTTTTCAGGTTGTACCGCGTGTTGTTTCGCAGTCCGTTCCTAAAAAAGCTCCCAGCGTGTGCAGCATAACGTCGGACACCATGCCTAACAACACATGGCATAACCCGAAAACACGTCGGAGGGTGAAAGAGATTGTTTAAAGTGCAGCATCTAAAGGGAGCTGCTTGCACTGCGGTACTCGCAGACCACTCCGCTCTCAGTTGAATTTCGGTCAGGTGTTGACTCGGCCCATAATTCCTCCAGGGTGGATAGAAGTGATATTTTCTGTTGAAAAACACCTTTTGGGTCAACCGGCCTGCTTAGCTTCTGCCGTCTCATTGTAAGTTCCACCTTGCAACCTTCGGTTGGTCTCAAGTGGCCTGCTCCTCCTTGTCAAGCTCTGAGTCTCTCAAACCAGACTAGACAAACGTCGCTTCTTTTTCACAGCTCTGGTTGTTAGGAATTCGGTCCCTCCATAGTCTAATGCCCATCGACTCTCATAGAGACCCTGTCACAGCTCAAGTTGCTAGAATGTACTCCCTCCTCCACTTGCACTGTACCACCCATCAGCATAATCACTTCTATAAGAATCTTAAGAATGTTATTTCATTTATTCTCTCACGCCTCTGAATGTCCTTGTTTCGATCAATCTGTACATGTGTGACACATTTTTTTCATTAATTATTGGGAGGAAAGGGGGAGCAGTAGCACAGTGGTTAGCGCACTGCTATTAACCAGGCGACCTGAGTTTGATTGCTGGCTGTGGCTAACATCAGTGTTAAGCTGTATTCGAAACAGGCCTGGGCACCCCCTTCACCAGCCTGCACTGGCTAGTGTTGTCAAATATGGTCAAATAATCCCCTTGCCTGACATAGCATGGAGTGGATTTTATCCAATCGTAAAATTGACAAAGGGCTGTACGTATGTTTTGCGAGAAGTGTTTAGTGTTTATTCCACGCACAGACAATAGGAATAGGGAATTTCCACCGTTGGCTCAGAGCGCCCGATGCAGATGAACGTGACGTCTTGTTCCATTGAGCAGAGACACTTTGACCTCTTGTTTTTCTGTGTGAACGCACAAACTTTAATGTTTAAGCTACTTGACCCTTTAGGATTTTCAGGTTCAGTGAGTTGAACATGTGAAAGTAAATGTATAGCGTCTCAACTAACTGTGTTCGAAAGTCATCTATCATGTTAATGAATGAATAAGTGACAAACCCATGTCTTTTCAGAAAAATGTTACATTTCGGGTCCATCAGCCGATTGGCTCATGGACCGATGTTTAACGGCAGAATTTGTTTCAGCAGGCAAACTGGATTAGTTTTGACCTTCTGGGTCTCTTAAGTGCAGTCATTTAATAAAGATCATCCTCGCAGTGGCTTTTGGCTAACCATCGAACAAACACGGTCATTACATGGCACGCTTTCGGGTGCGCCTCTCTGGCCATCTGGAACGCTCTTCCGATATTAGGAAGCCACTGGAGCTATCCACTTTGAAATCTAGATTGAAAACTAATTTCTTTACAACTGGTGTTTGTGTTTAGTTTGTTAGCCTTCCCCCACACCTGATTAGCTTAGTTGGCTATGTACGGTGCAAAATAAGTTCAACATACACACAAAGATGTTACTTTGCATTTAATATAGGCAAACCAATGCAATGTTACTATTGACGGAAACCGCAGTTGATATCCAATAAATTCAGTGGGTTCATTCAAATAAGCGCGTTGTCTTACACTGCCTAAAAACGTTTAACGGTGTTCTGCATGGGTTGATTCCAGTTTAGAGTCAACAGCACATGTTCCACAAGTGTCAGTGGCTATATTGTGTGAAATGGTCAGCAAGCGTGTGGTTTAGTGTCCATATTACTTCTAACTAAACTCCTTAAAAAAAGTTTTTTTTAAACAACGGTTTTATTAACAACTTCGTTTAATTCACGGTCGAGAAGTACGTCAATGATGCGGCGCCTGCTCCCACATCAACGCTTACTTGAAATAATTGATTGCTTCCGTAACTGGTTCACACGGAGCAGGGGATTCGAGAGTTTAGGAACCGCGGCGTTTTTTACCTACACAAATATATAAATAATAAGGCGTCCATACAAAATGTGAATTTCTTTAAAGTAGCGAATTAATTGTATAATTTGGTGCATTGTCACCGGATCTGAGTACGTGTGCAAACTTTGGAAGTGATTATACAACAGGAAGTAGACTAAATTTTCATTACAAGATTTGACCACGACAAACAGAGGAGTCGAGTTAAGTAAAACCGTTGAAGAAAAAGAGCTATAGCTCGGTGGACCTTACCTGGTAAAAGAAAACGTTGAGTTTAGTTTATTGGTGCTGTAATGTGGAAGTGGCTTTGTGTGGTGGGAATGATTCTGATATATATGTTAAGGTGTGGAATGTGATTTTAAGTGGTTTAATGTGTTCAGGTATTGCTTTGCTTTTAATACACATCGTTATCAACATTGTGTGTGAGGAGTGGCAGAACAGTGCATAGCACATTAAGCTATTATCTGAAGCCCAGCTAAAATTACTCATCTTCATGCACAATATCAGTTTAAATTAGCATCGGAACATGTTCCATAACTTCTCCCCAGATGACAGTCCGAAGAGCCAGTGCTTCGTCTCCCAACGGGTCAGCATCACCGCTGGGAGGGCGTGCGCAGCCGGGCGCTGTTGCCACGCTGCGTCACTTCACCTGTCGTTGCCCGCCTCATTTAATAACAGAACCTTCGGCAAATGTTCTAACGCGAAGGTGACGAGGGATTGTCGTTGTCTTGGCGTGGTTGCGTGTGCGGTGGTAGGTGGGGATCGCACTGGGATTTCTTCTACCGCCCCTGATTGTTCCTTACTCGGAGGAGGTCTCCGAGCTCGGCTACAACATCAGCTGCATGTTCTACGGAGCGGCGGCCGTTTCCACCGCGGTGTTCCTGCTCGTCACCCTACGTGAGGACTGGCGGCGTCCACCCACCAACCCCACCTCCCACCCCACTGGCCGTTCACACACACACTTTGCTGCAGTCATCTTTGTTAACTTGCCCTCGGTGCTGTTTGTTGCTGGCTGCTCGGTGTTGTGCATCACTGAGCACTGTGTTCGGCAAATTGTAAATAGCAAACAACAAAAACGTCGCCCCCCCCCCCACCCCCATGGTTGATCTGAATCGGGCATGTATTTTTAACAAATACATTTTGTGAAAGCCACTACAAATAATTTAAAGAATGAAAGTTAAAAGAGGCTTTGAACATTACTGTATTTTAAGAAAGGCCATCTCCATGGGCCAATTCACCCAATGCTTATCACAGACAGACATTCATGTGTTAACATCAGACAGTTATGAACAAATCTTAATGTGAGCAATTTTAAAACGTTCCTTTATAACAATTTTTGCATTCTCAATTGTGAGTTTTCAGATGTGCGTTTCAAACGGAGTTGAACCAAATGTACCATATTCCAAAATGCAGGGTATTGCATAAAATGTATAATATTGACAGTTTATGCTGACAATGACACATGTATCAAGTGACATTTTCAGCAAGGGGCTGCTGTGAGTGGTTAAACATTTTATTTTAATGAACATTTTGACATGGTGGCGGAAGGGCGCCGCGATGACGAGATGTTAACTTCCGCTCCTGGTATATAGGAGGTTGTAGGTCTGATCTCTATTCTGCCACCTGTATATTTGGAGTTTAAATGTTCTCCCCATGGCCGCATTGATTTTTCTCTGGGTCCTCCGGTTTTATCCCTCCACATTTAGAAACATGCGATTAGAGTATTTCACTGCTATAAATGTCCACTTGATAAGCCACTTCGTTGAGCTATGATTTGTGACCAGTTCACTAATGAAAAAAAAAACTGCATAGCTCAGTAGGCCTTACATGGTAAAATAAGAAAGCAAAAAATACTCGTGTGGATGGAAAAATTAAAAGCCCAAATTTGCGAGCAGAGAATACCCACACTTCCTACATCATAGGCCAGTAACCTACTTACTGCACTTCCTCTTACAAACATCTTGCTGCACAGCAGGTAAATCATAGTTGCCCATACCTAAATCACACGTTATGTCTCTTCACCTGCTCTTACTGTGACGACTACGATCAACACTAAATTCCAGCTGCCGTGTTTCATACAATTTCATCATTAACTTCTATAAGTTCATCTTGATATACCCACAGCGTCCTTTGCCTCCAGGTTTGGTAGATGAAACACGATGGATGTCATCCATAGTGTTCTTTGTTCAACGTGAAACATTTACATCCATTTGTCGAATCACTGCTGGATGGAGGCTTCTCCACCTTGTAGGCCATGAGAGCTGTTTGACCATACTCCACCACATTGGTCAGTGTGGATTGGTGAAGGGGTCATTGAGAGGGTGGGGCAGGCTCAGAACCATACCAGATATCACCGATCACTCAGGTTATATTATCTGTGACTGGGAACTGAAATCTTGTTCAGGGCGCACTTGCTAATGATTGTGTCACCGCTCCACTGTCCTTGAATAATAACCCAAAATACATTTAGCGAGGTTGGTATGATTTTGATTGAAAGCTTTCGTGACTGCAGGGATTCATATTCTTGGTTCTTTCGGTAAAGTCACGTAGAAGAGAAACAATACAATAATAAAAATATAAAACAATAAAATTATCACGACGTTTCGACTGCAACACAAGCATCATGATCAGGTGTGAAAACCACAGCAAGAAAATTTTGAAAAAAGTTGCGTTTTTTTTTTACGTTAGCACCACGGAGAGCGATTTGGCAGTTATTCAGATGGACGAGTCCATCTATGTTCGGAAAAGAGGAGGGGGAAGACGAAAATAATGGATGCGGTCGACATATTTTTACAATTTGATTGATGTTAATCAATACCTTATTGTGCATTTGGTACCATATGCCAGATGTTTTATTTCATGTTGAATACCTTTTCCAAGCAACTCTGATATCTGTACCATGCACGTATAAACATGTTGATGGGGGGGGGAGTGGTAACAGTGCTTACCGCGCTGCCTGATGAACCTATCGAGCTGAGCTTGATTCCCAGTCATGGCTTACATCAGTGGCAAGTGAAATCTCAATCGGTATTGCCACGTTCTTCGCCTCTGCCTCCCCTTCGCCAACCGGTGGGGACTAACACGGTGAAGTATGGTCAAACAGCAACCATGACTGACACGGCATGGGGAGCTCTACAGCCAGCAGCAGTTTGAAAAAAGGCTGTAAGTTAGTTTTATTATTGACCGTACGAGTTAAACTGGAACATCTGGAAAATCTAAACTAGTTGATTTAACTGCAATGAACTTGTTTTTCCCAACCCATCACTGCTTGCATTTCATGTATTTTTTTTATTCAAGGCTTCATGACTCATTTAATCGACCTTCCAATACATTTTCCGTTCACGTGTTCATCAGTTGTAAAACGGTCATTACCTTGGTTAACTTTAAATATGACATACAATTATGTTAACAAGCTGCATGTGAAAAATGTGTATATTGTGAGTCATGTGACTGGAGATGAAATAATTAGTATAAACAAAGCCGGCTGCTACACAGGAGGTTGAGTTTTTTTTTTAGGCTATTGAGTGGCGTGACGCTGCCCAACAAACTAGCTTACCCTGTTAGACCGATCCTGCTTTATGTGGCTTCTTTGTCACAAAGCCAAGCAAGCACTATATTCTTGAGACCATTATAAAATGCGTACACGACTAACTCCAAACTCGTGCCCATTGTAGATGACATAAATCTGGTCGTGTACAAACTTAGTGGATTATAATATTATAATATAATATGTACCTCCAACTTTTGCTATAAAATCCAGGGGGAAAGCACAACACATAGTCCGGAGAAATCGCGAAAGTTTTAGTCCCGGAGAATACGGGAAAGTTTGAGTGGATTCCAAGACAATTGACAGCAAAAAATACTTATCTTGATTTGAAGCTTTCGTGACTGCAGGAATCCATACTCCTTGGTTCTTTTGGTAAAGTCACATAGGTCACGTCACGTAGGTGACTTTACCGAAAGAACCAAAAAATACTAAGTTGCAATTGTGATGGTCCGCGATTTAACATTGGAATATCGACAGCTTTTAGCAGCTGTGCAGCAGAGTGTGCGATATACACACAGGTGCTTTGCATGATGATGATTTTGAGTTCTGTACTTGGTCAAGCAACCAGTGAATACATATACAGGATGTTATTAATATCGCTTTTAAATTCGTTTTTATGAGAGGTGGATTACCGAGGAGATGGAGCGATGATATCAGCTTGTGTGCAGGTACTCGGTGGATTATTACATCGCAGGATTGTGAGAGATTGTCGCAGTGGATTTGAACTTTCCATTAGGGGATTGAACATGGCTGAATGATGATAGTTATATTTAGAGAACGATGTTGTGATTGGGCAATCGGCATGATGTCATAAGATGAAGAATCTATTCATAACACTCGCAGAGCAATGCACCCTTCGTATTAGAGAATGGACCACAGAAGCGGATATCACAAAACTACTTCTTGAGATGCATTCAAGTGACCTCTGGTCCACACATTAGAGGGTCGGACTGTTCCACCCTGCATATGAGATGAAATGTTTTATTTTGTCTGAATATTCTTTGGGTCTTTTGGTAAAGTCACGTTGATAGGTTCAAACCTATCAAAGTGACTTTGCCGAATGACCTAAAGAATATTAATTCCTGCAGTCACGAAAGCTTTAAGTCAAGATTTTGTATGAATGTCAAAACCAGTCTTTTTATTGCCATTGCTGGAATGTATCCATATTCAATGCAGAGTGATTCTTGCTTTGTCCAGTCATTGTTGTTCCAGACAGAGACCATCAACTCGCTACGCTCGAAAAACCCGGTTTATTCACAGGTGGCTGAAACCAGAATTCAAACCCATGGATCCTCAGTGATGCCAGCTCTTTCCACTCTGACCTCTGTGCCACCTGACTGCCTCTAATCGCATCTCATTTTAATGTCGCATTTGGCACGGCAGCAAACTCGCGGTGCGTGCATCGGTGAGTGCGTTGTATGTATGTATGTTGATATTCTTTCACACTGTACATAGCCAACCGTGCTCATCGGAGGTGCGTTGATGTGCGTGTGTGCGCGATGTGCTGTCTGCATAGTGTTCCGGGAAAAACCTTCTCTACCTCCGAGTCCAGCACAGGCACTGCTCTGGTACAACCCTCCCGAGCATGAGTACTCCTACTTGGGCTCCTTGAAGCGCCTCATGTACAATCGCGGCTTTGTGCTTCTCGCCATCACCTATGGTAAGCATCACGATCACGGCTTGGTTTCTGTAATTTGGCATGTGGAGCGAAACGTCAGACATCATGCCGAACAATGCGCAGCACAACATGAAAATAAGTCTGACAGCCATATAGCACAAGCTGCGAATGCAGTCGTTGGGTTTCCATGTCACTGATAGGCTGGAGGCAGTACGTGCTTAGTAGCCCAAGTCATCATCATCTTCAGCAGTGGTCAATCCACTGCTGGATGCAGGCCTCCCCAAGCCACCGAATCCTGTAGCGGCAGGGGGGTGGACGAGAGATGATTTGTTACCGTGGCAAATCCATCACAAACCACCACGGTGATGGCATCATTCAACACAATACACTGCACACTGTCTGCTAAGAATTACTGCCTGTTTTTTTGTAGTGTTTTTATTTTGTAACAAAAACGCTGGTAGGTACAATAGGACGGTGTGTTCAATAGGAGAGGGACATTCAAGGAGAGGTGAAATTATGGCCCGCTGCCCATAATGACTCTCTGTTTAACACGAATTTGGCCTAGTGGCTCAGAGGTTCGAGCGCTGAGCTGACAACGCTGAGACACCTGGGTACGAATCTAGGCAGACGTCCATGATATTAAAACCGGTTCACAAGTGTAGCGCATTGATGGTCTCAGACCGGTCACCAGTGTAGCTGCCTGCACACAAAAAAACACGCATCACATTAAGTTTGGTCTTGCACTTGATTTTTCTCCAATCAAGCGCTGAAAATGTTAAAGATATACAGTAGATCATCGATTATCCGGCAGCTTCAGGAGGAAGGGGGCACCGGATTTACAAAAATGCTGGATAATCACATAATTATTTTAAATAGCTTATATTCTGGCAAAATGTTATGTTGGTGTTGTGTATATGCTGTTTTTAGTGTTTAGAATGTGTTTATTAGATTAAATTGGCATAAATAAGCATACAAATAGACGAATACATATTCTACTTTAAAAAGTTGTTGTATTTACTGTTCCGTACTTACCACTAATATCGAAGACTCTGGATTGGGTGATATACGTCGTTCTATGCTCTTGTTCCAACACAGCCATGTGTTTGAGGATCGCCGGACTGGTTACAGCCTTTGGAGCAGTTTTGCCGGATCGGCCCGGGACAACCAGATAATGTTGGAAGCCGAATAATCGCGCGCTGCAGATAATCGATGATCAACTGTTTATAGATTTTATTGTCATGCAGCAATCTCGTAGTGAGTGGACCATGTGGAAAAGTACGCCGCCTACGATGCAAAGCGTGAAAGGGCCTACTTTAAAGACCGTTCAGAAGACCTTGTGAGACCATTGGTTCAGCTGGCCCATTCTCTGGCACATGTAGTTCACTGCTTGTGTGCGGTTTCCTGATGGCAAGATGCCAAAAGCACAGTTGGGATATAATGTAGGAAATGAAAAGACTACTTTTTTTGTCCGACATTGGCGTTGCTTATAAACCTGAATGGAGTTCTTGAGACGATGCATGCGTTTGGGAGAGCCAAGTTAATAAGGGTACCATAACGTCGGGGATTATGAGCATTAAGTTTCTGGGGCCCTATTCTTTTGTAATTTCTATAGCTATTAAATCCAGCAACTACTGAGCTGAAATAATCAGGCGCAGCAGGTAGGCGGCATTGAAGAACAAAGGGGCACTACAACAGTCACAGAAATATAATACGATGTGTATTTATACAGGGGGGGGGGATAAATGTGACTGCATCTCAAAGAGTGGCACATGTATATTGCATAGACAGTCATCAGCAAATCAAGCATTTTGCTTCCATGATTTTAATCAAAAGATCGTGAGACTAAAAGCTGTAGTAGTAATAATACACGTTTAAACATTCACATTTTTAGAACTTGCATGGGATGCTGGCGTGGTGCAATGATCAAATATGTAAATGTTGATAAAAATCCACAGTTCCCAGAGGCATACTTTGCAACGGTGAGATCGAGGTGAGGATACTTTGCAGTAGTGTCGCATTACAACGCTGCTGCTGTTGTCAGTCGGTCACATATTTAAAAAATACAGTGAGGGAAAAAAGTATGTGATCCCCTGCTGACTTTGTACGTTTGCCCACTGACAAAGAAATGATCAGTCTATAATTTTAATGGTAGGTTTATTTGAACAGTGAGAGACAGAATAACAACAACAAAATCCAGATAAACGCATGTCAAAATTGTTATAAATTGATTTGCATTTTAATGAGGGAAATAAGTATTTGACTCCCTCTCAATCAGAGATTTCTGGCTCCCAGGTGTCTTTTATACAGGTAACGAGCTGAGATTAGGAGCACACTCTTAAAGGGAGTGCTCCTAATCTCAGCTTGTTACCTGTATAAAGGGCACCTGTCCACAGAAGCAATCAATCAATCAGATTCCAAACTCTCCACCATGGCCAAGACCAAAGAGCCTCTCCACGGATGTCAGGGACAAGATTGTAGACCTACACAAGGCTGGAATGGGCTACAAGACTATTGCCAAGCAGCTTGGTGAGAAGGTGACAACAGTTGGTGCGATTATTCGCAAATGGAAGAAACACAAAATAACTGTCAATCTCCCTCGGCCTGGGGCTCCATGCAAGATCTCACCTCGTGGAGTTGCAATGATCATAAGAACGGTGAGGAATCAGCCCAGAACTACACGGGAGGATCTTGTCAATGATCTCAAGGCAGCTGGGACCATAGTCACCAAGAAAACAATTGGTAACACACTACGCCGTGAAGGACTGAAATCCTGCAGCGCCCGCAAGGTCCCCCTGCTCAAAAAAAGCACATGTACATGCCCGTCTGAAGTTTGCCAATGAACATCTGAATGATTCAGAGGACAACTGGGTGAAAGTGTTGTGGTCAGATGAGACCAAAATGGAGCTCTTTGGCATCAACTCAACTCGTCGTGTTTGGAGGAGGAGGAATGCTGCCTATGACCACAAGAATACCATCCCCATCGTCAAACATGGAGGTGGAAACATCATGCTTTGGGGGTGTTTTTCTGCTAAGGGGACAGGACAACTTCACCGCATCAAAGGGACGATGGACAGGGCCATGTACTATCAAATCTTGGGTGAGAACCTCCTTCCCTCAGCCAGGGCATTGAAAATGGGTCGTGGATGGGTATTCCGGCATGACAATGACCCAAAACACACGGCCAAGGCAACAAAGGAGTGGCTCAAGAAGAAGCACATTAAGGCCCTGGAGTGGCCTAGCCAGTCTCCAGACCTTAATCCCATAGAAAATCTGTGGAGGGAGCTGAAGGTTCAAGTTGCCAAACGTCTGCCTCGAAACCTTAATGACTTGGAGAAGATCTGCAAAGAGGAGTGGGACAAAATCCCTCCTGAGATGTGTGCAAACCTGGTGGCCAACTACAAGAAACGTCTGACCTCTGTGATTGCCACCAAGGGTTTTGCCCCCAAGTACTAAGTCATGTTTTGCAGAGGGGTCAAATACTTATTTCCCTTATTAAAATGCCAATCAGTTTATAACATTTTTGACATGCGTTTTTCTTAATTTTTTTTGTTCTCTCTCACCGTTCAAATAAACCTACCATTAAAATTATAGACTGATCATTTCTTTGTCATTGGGCAAACGTACAAAATCAGCAGGGGATCAAATTCTTTTTTCCCTCACTATTTATTTTGATGGTCATCTAAGATGCGAAGGCCACTGCAGGAAGCTCAGGAAACTCTGATGGATTTTTGTGTAACGCACAGAGGCTGGGTTTTTTTAAACACTTTTTTTGTGTGTTGTTGGAAACTTGTGGTGGTGTCCAAACTCGACTTGCAATCTGACAGTCGCCGTGGTTCGATCTCCCTGCATGGCAGTGGCGACAATGGTACAAGCTTCTTAAATCACTTCAGCAGTATAAATGGGTGCACCAAAGTTATTTTATCGGAAAATCGTGTGTGGTGGCATAAATTGTGCGTAATCTCTCAAGTTTTTGGGGGCCCCTTTTCCTGGAGTGCCGTGACCAAGCAAAATATTGTAGGGGCTGCCTTTTCACTAGTTCTACTTATGTAATTGGCTCATTATCATGTAGTGGGTGCAATTGTTGGCACTAACCGTGCGTTCATGTAAGAAGCACAGGAAGTTGTTGTGAAATTGTTTCCATCGAGGCTTATGTTGGCTTAGCGTGCCTGGAAACATTGTGAAAACCTGCTTAATAAAATCATGCAAGAGGATTCCAAAGTGCAAGTGTTCAAGTGTGCAGGTAGATTGTGTGGAGAGGAAGAGAGGTGCACGTGTGTCCTTCTAAGGCTCCAGGAGTGGAATGGCTTTAATTAAATGCGCACGCATTAACATGAAGTATAGGCCTGGGAATGCATTGCTGACCTCATGATGACTCGTAATGTTTCTTCGTGTTCATTATACACAACCTAGATAACTGTTCGGTCATTGCAAAACATTTAGAATTACAATTTTTTGACTTACATAAGTGGCTCAATGCAAGTGCATTAAGGAGAGGAGGCCTATAGAAATGTATGCATAGAAAATGACAAGACTGTAATTATGAACAGCCCTTTAAAGACCATTCAGAAGACCTTGTGAGACCATTGGTTCAGCTGGCCCATTCTCTGGCACACGTAGTTCACTGCTTGTGTGCGGTTTCCTGATGGCAAGATGCCAAAAGCACAGTTGGGATATAATGTAGGAAATGAAAAGACTACTTTTTTTGTCCGACATTGGCGTTGCTTATAAACCTGTATTTTGTTCTTGAGACGATGCATGCGTTTGCGAGAGCCAAGTTAATAAGGGTACCATAATGTCGGGGATTATGAGCATTAAGTTTCTGGGGGCCTATTCTTTTGTAATTTCTATAGCTATTAAATCCAGCAACTACTGAGCTGAAATAATCAGGCGCAGCAGGTAGGCGGCATTGAAGAACATAAGGGGCACTACAACAGTCACAGAAATATAATACAATGTGTATTTATACAGGGGGGGGGATAAATGTGACTGCATCTCAAAGAGTGGCACATGTTTATTGCATAGACAGTCATCAGCAAATCAAGCATTTTGCTTCCATGATTTTAATCAAAAGATCGTGAGACTAAAAGCTGTAGTAGTAATAATAATACACGTTTAAACATTCACATTTTTAGAACTTGCATGGGATGCTGGCATGGTGCAATGATCAAATATGTAAATGTTGAGAAAAATCCACAGTTCCCAGAGGCATACTTTGCAACGGTGAGATCGAGGTGAGGATACTTTGCAGTAGTGTCGCATTACAACGCTGCTGCTGTTGTCAGTCGGTCACATATTTAAAAAATACAGTGAGGGAAAAAAGTATGTGATCCCCTGCTGACTTTGTACGTTTGCCCACTGACAAAGAAATGATCAGTCTATAATTTTAATGGTAGGTTTATTTGAACAGTGAGAGACAGAATAACAATAACAAAATCCAGATAAACGCATGTCAAAAATGTTATAAATTGATTTGCATTTTAATGAGGGAAATAAGTATTTGACTCCCTCTCAATCAGAAAGATTTCTGGCTCCCAGGTGTCTTTTATACAGGTAACGAGCTGAGATTAGGAGCACACTCTTAAAGGGAGTGCTCCTAATCTCAGCTTGTTACCTGTATAAAAGGCACCTGTCCACAGAAGCAATCAATCAGTCAGATTCCAAACTCTCCACAATGGCCAATACCAAAGAGCCTCTCCAAGGATGTCAGGGACAAGATTGTAGACCTACACAAGGCTGGAATGGGCTACAAGACTATTGCCAAGCAGCTTGGTGAGAAGGTGACAACAGTTGGTGCGATTATTCGCAAATGGAAGAAACACAAAATAACTGTCAATCTCCCTCAGCCTGGGGCTCCATGCAAGATCTCACCTCGTGGAGTTGCAATGATCATGAGAACGGTGAGGAATCAGCCCTGAACTACACGGGAGGATCTTGTCAATGATCTCAAGGCAGCTGGGACCATAGTCACCAAGAAAACAATTGGTAACACACTACGCCGTGAAGGACTGAAATCCTGCAGCGCCCGCAAGGTCCCCCTGCTCAAAAAAGCACATGTACATGCCCGTCTGAAGTTTTGCCAATGAACATCTGAATGATTCAGAGGACAACTGGGTGAAAGTGTTGTGGTCATATAAGACCAAAATGGAGCTCTTTGGCATCAACTCAACTCGCCGTGTTTAGAGGAGGAGGAATGCTGCCTATGACCCCAAGAACACCATCCCCACCGTCAGACATGGAGGTGGAAACATGCTTTGGGGGTGTTTTTCTGCTAAGGGGACAGGACAACTTCACCGCATCAAAGGGACGATGGACAGGGTTATGTACCATCAAATCTTGGGTGAGAACCTCCTTCCCTCAGCCAGGGCATTGAAAATGGGTCATGGATGGGTATTCCAGCATGACAATGACCCAAAACACACGGCCAAGGCAACAAAGGAGTGGCTCAAGAAGAAGCACATTAAGGTCCTGGAGTGGCCTAGCCAGTCTTCAGACCTTAATCCCATAGGAAATCTGTGGAGGGAGCTGAAGGTTCGAGTTGCCAAACGTCAGCCTCGAAACGTCTGACCTCTGTGATTGCCACCAAGGGTTTTGCCACCAAGTACTAAGTCATGTTTTGCAGAGGGGTCAAATACTTTTTCCCTCATTAAAACTGCAAATCAATTTATAACATTTTTGACATGCATTTTATGGATTCTTTTGTTGTTATTCTGTCTCTCACTGTTCAAATAAACCTACCAATAAAATTATAGACTGATCATTTCTTTTTCTGTGGACAAACGTACAAAATCAGCAGGGGATCAAATACTTTTTTCCCTCACTATATATTTTGATGGTCATCTAAGATGTGAAGGACACTGCAGGAAGCTCAGGAATCTCTGATGGATTTTTGTGTAACGCACAGAGGCTGGGTTTTTTAAACACTTTTTTTGTGTGTTGTTGGAAACTTGTGATGGTGCCCAAACTCGATTTGCAATCGGACAGTCGCCGTTGTTCGATCTCCCTGCATGGCAGTGGCGACAATGGTACAAGCTTCTTAAATCCCTTCAGCAGTATAAATGGGTGCACCAAAGTTATTTTATAGGAAAATCGTGTGTGGTGGCATAAATTGTGCGTAATCTCTCAAGTTTCTGGGGGCCCCTTTTCCTACAGTGCCGTGACCAAGCAAAATAATGTAGGGGCTGCCTTTTCACTAGTTCTACTTATGTAATGTGCTCATTGTCATGTAGTGGGTGCAATTGTTGGCACTAACCGTGCGTTCATGTAAGAAGCGCAAGCAGTTGTGAAATTGTTTCCATCGAGGCTTATGTTGGCTTAGCGTGCCTGGAAACATTGTGAAAACCTGCTTAATAAAATCATGCAAGAGGATTCCAAAGTGCAAGTGTTCAAGTGTGCAGGTAGATTGTGTGGAGAGGAAGAGAGATGCACGTGTGTCCTTCTAAGGCTCCAGGAGTGGATTGGCTTTAATTAAATGCGCACGCATTAACATGAAGTATAGGCCTGGTGATGCATTGCTGACCTCATGATGACTCGTAATGTTTCTTCGTGTTCATTATACACAAACCTAGATAACTGTTCGGTCATTGCAAAACATTTAGAATTACAATTTTTTGACTTACATAAGTGGCTCAATGCAAGCGCATTAAGGAGAGGAGGCCTGTATAAATGTATGCATATAAAATGACAAGACTAATTATGAACAGCCCTTTTTCAGTCCACTGCTCAATGAACGTCTTCCTTGCCATGTCGGTCATGAGGGGGCGTTGTTTAACCATACTTCACCACGCTGGTCACTGTGGGGTTCGTGAAGAAGGGAACACCCACGTCGACCGTTGAAGAAATCTCACGCCACCGATGTTAACCATATATACAGTATACACCTACAAATACTGTATTATTTTTAAACGTTTCGCATGACCAGCAGTTTTTTTTGGTGTTCTCAGCTTAACTATAATCAGTGTAACGTGCAGTGCAAAATGCACTCTGCGTCCCCTGCCCGATGATCCCTCCAGCCCTAACCGCTCCCTGTTCATCGCGGACGCGAAACTAAAAACGATCCGAGTCTCACCGTGCGCCCCTCATCCCCCCCCCCCCGCCCTGCGCGCATCTTTGTCCACGCAGGGATCATCACCGGCGTCTTCTACGCCATCTCCACTCTCCTCAATCAGATGCTGATCGAGCACTACCCGGTGAGGCTCGCCGCCTACCGCTGGGCTCGCCCTCTAACGCCGCCCGTTTGTTGCTGCCCGTCGGCAATGGTCATCGGCCACGATCCGTAATTGCCTTTATTTGGGTCGGCTCGCACTGCGTGAAAATGTGCATGTCGTAAACCGCCCTCCACCCAACTGTTGGTCGTGAAAGCCCACGTGTTTTTAAACCGTAAGCCGTGTTCAAATCTACTGCTGGATGAAGGCCTCCCTGACCCATCCCACACCTCTCACGATCCTGCCATGTAATAACGAGCCTGCCAAGCTCCTGCACGTGAGCCCTGTTTCTTCGCTCCATCTCCTCGGTGTATTTTTACGTCCGACCAGATGTGTTCCGTTCCCCATTGACTGTCGTCCTCTTCTAGCCTTGATGTGTCCTGCGCAAGCCCCACTAATTTTCCTTCACAGTTTGAGTTCTTTCATTAACCTACCTTTGTTTTATGACTGCTGCTGTTTGTTCATCCACTACAATGCTGACTTTTTAGTATCATTCAATTTGTTCAGCTGCCATGTTTTGCATAAGCAGTCTTATCTGTGAATATTTCCCCTGTTTATATTTCCTCCCCCCCCAACTAGTTTTATGAGCATAACTCTCTAGGATAATGCCAAGGTGTGCTTGCGGATCAGCGAGTGGCGACCCGCGCTATGATCCCGTCAACCAATTCTACTTTGCAACTCTTTGTCAATCCACCGTCTGGATGTTGCCCACCCCCAACCCTGTGTCCGTAATGGGAATGGTTTGACCGTACTTCACCACACTGGTCAGGGCGGGTTGAAGTAGGTGGTGGGGGGTGGGTGAATGCCTAGGACCGGTTTGAATGTCACTTACCGCAGGTGTCAGCCGTGACCGAACTCGGGTCGGATTGTGGGGTTCGTAGCACAGAGCTCTAACCACTGCATCACCGCTCCCCTCCCAACAGTAATGCATTGTGATGCAGTCGCTTCAGTTTTGCAGAACTACTGTTGGGACAAGACACATATGTGCCCGTGCTGGGTATGATTATAATGACTTAGTACTAAGAGCTGATAGTTACAGGCTTAGTGCTGTGTGCAAGCGTATTATCAAGTAATATCAGTGGCGTGCTGTCTATTTTACACTTAGGACTTCAGTGCTCTCCTCCCACAATTAAATCGCCTTCGAATATCCTCACCATGACACTAGGGCTGTAGGCTGTTGTCATTCGACGTAACCACCCCACATTCACAGTGACGGTAACCTTCATCGAGTGGAATAAAAAAACACGAGGCTCAACACCTATGAGAGTTACGATACACTAATTGCAGAGACATGAATACGTGGTGACTGAAACCATCAAGGATGTACCACTGTTACACAGTATGACAGGATGCTGCATCACAAATAGACATCGCATAGCCCAAATCATTACCAAAGAAACAAGAACAAACTCGCAACAACCAGTCACATTTACTCGCACGACCACCAAGCGAGCAAAAATTCCGTAAAACACAAATAACACAATCAGGATTCAACAGGTTTCCCCACAGAAACAAAAAAATCTGAAGTGCTACATTTAAAAATCTAAACGTCACGAAAGAAAGTTTAAATAAATCTTAGATGATGCTACGTTACGTGCTAGCTAGTTTTACTACAGTTAGCTAACTGGCTCTCCGATCACGCCACACGAAAAATGCTGACGTAGGCGGCTAGGCCAGCTAGAAGGCTCCGGCGTGTCAAAGAATACGCCCAACATGGCAAACTCGAAATCTGATTGGTTAAAGAATATGACAATCAACAACATTGTCCACATTTGCTTCAACAGCAGAGGGGATTCACTCGACATCCTGAAGGCCTCATGGTAGATTTTTCATCGGAAGAGGCGGAGACAGCACAGGTGGAAAATCTGATTGGATTAAAGCTCTAATTTATGAGCTGCACTGGAAGCAGCGCAACTGAGGGAGAGAGTAGCAATGAAATGACGTAAATAGACTGATGGGAACGAACTTTGTAAAATACATATACCATTAATGAAAATATATATTGAATTAGCGTTAATTTATGCGATCAAACCCAAAAAAAAACCTCTGTGGACAACTTGGTACATTTAACATTCAGGCCAAGACTATCACGAAGAGGCTATGTATCACAGACAGTCTGCAGGAGTTCCACAGTAGGAGGCAATGTTTCTCCATGTTATCCCACTTGAGTATAGCTGCTTTCTCTTTATCTTGGGCTGCGGTGTGTGTGTGTGCGCGCCCTTGTGGCAGGGCGAGGAGATTAACGCTGGGCGTATTGGCCTCACCATCGTCGTGCTCGGCATGGTGGGTTCAGTGGCGTGTGGCATGTGGCTTGACCGCACCAAGACCTACAAGTACGTGTCTGCACTCCCCGTGCGCACGTTCGTTGGCACGCACACGCTCCTACACGATTTCGATGTACGTGCTTTATATATTTTCCGTGCTGCTTGTGCCATCACGAGTCAATTTACAGCTGGATGAAGGCCTTCCCAAGCTGTCGCTGTATCTCGCAGTCCGGCGATGTAACAACATAACTAGCATCCACACGTGACCTGATTTCTTTGCTCCATCTCCACAGTGCACATCCTCCCGGCGTGTTTTTACCCCTTTGGCTGCCACTCCGTCATTATGCTCGACCACAGGCCTCCATCCCTTGTAACGATGCATTCTGCCGAAGCCCACTCACTGTTCAAAAATCAAAAATTATCTCTATCTTGCATCTGTTCTCCAATCCATGTACTTCTCTCCCTGTCTCTCTCAGTTTAATTCCAAGTACGCATCTCTTCTGTGCTTCTAAGCATGCGTTTCAGCTTGTTGCCATGTGTTCCGATTTTATTTAACACCAAAAATGTTTTTAAAAAATTTAAACAGCCATGTCAATGTTTCGATTTAAAGCTTTCGTGACTGCAGGGATTCATCTTCTTGGTTCTTTCGGTAAAGTCATGTAGAATGGAAATAAAATAATAAAAATAAAACATAATAAAGTCACGTAGAATGGAAATAAAATAATAAAAACATAATAAAATTAAATAATATATTATGTTTTATTTGTATTATTTTATTTCCATTCTATGTGACTTTACCGAAAGAACCAAGAAGACACGTCAATGTTCTTCACTTGCTTGCTTGCTCGTGTTACCATTTGCACTGCCTAAGCAGAGTGTGGCTGTTTTGGCTTTTCGTTGTGTGGGCAGGCAGACGACCCTGCTGGTGTACAGCCTTTCGTTTGTCACCATGGTCATCTTCACATTCACGCTGGATCTCGGCTACATCTGGGTGGTTTTCGTCACTGGTGGGGCCCTCGGGTAAGAGCCCGTGTGAGCACTTGCGCTTGTTTGCATGTGTGTGTGAAAGTGTGTTCTGTGAGTGTCTTGAGTGTGTGTGTGTGGGGAGCGGTAGTGTAGCGGTTAGCCCACTGTGCTTCAAACCCGGCCACCTGAGTTTGGTTCTTGCTCACGGCCACCACGAGTGACGATTATGTGAACTGGTCCTGGGCCTTCACTAGGTCGACTCAGCCTCAAATGAGTGCCTGGTGCAGTGTGTAAACATTGCCACTAGGGAGACAAAGGCGGTCAGGTGTGGTGCTGTGGCCACCCAGCCCCCTGTGTGCTGTCAGCTTTCATAGGTGCTGCTCGCTAACAGTACTTGCCCCAATAGTCAGTTAATGGCTATAGTTTGTCTTTGTGTCTGAGAGTTTAGATTCCAGTCTTCGTGTTTAAAGTCTATATTTGCGTGACAGATGAGTCTAAAAACCAGGCTTGTTTTTTTCAAAATTCCATAGGTGGTGAAACTCCTCTTATATCTGCATTAATGTGAGGATGCTGTTGGCAGAACCTTACTGTCTATGTTTATTTGTGAAAAAGAGCTTCACACACAGAATGTCCGCTCGTGGTTACCCGCAGATAATATAATCACTGCCCATTGGGTGAATTTTCCACCACTTTCGCGCAACTTCTCTCATTCGTGAAAACTCGTGGATAGTGGGATAAATTTTGCACCTGTGGATGACCGTTCCCAGGTGCAGCTCTTACCTATCGATAAATGTTGTGGGTTTACCTTTCCAACACACCGGTGTGCTGAACGAGTCACTAATAGGCACGTTTTGTGACAAACCTTACTAATTGCCGGGTGGTGGCGGATTTGACGATCACATTTATATTTACGCGATCTAACCCAAAATCCTCTTATGGATAATATTGGTCGCGAAAGCCTACGTGTTAAACGAATAAATGTATGTATGTACGTTGAACTTATTTTGCACCATATGTAGCCAACCATACTGATTGAAGGTGCGGGGGAAAGACAACAAACTGAACATTAAAAAAATTAGCCCGAGCCACACGCAACTTCTCTCACCGACAATAAAAAGTGGATATTGGGAGTCTCCACGAATCGAGCAGGGTGGAAGTATCATGATGATAATAGCGGCGGTGGATAATAATCGTTTCTCTGTATTCAAGACTATATCTCACTATTACGTCACACGCAAGTAACTGTGCAGGAAAGAAACGTGGACTGCCTGTACATTGTGGTGGCTACAGTGAGGGAAAAAAAGTATTTGATCCCCTGCTGACTTTGTACGTTTGCCCACTGACGAAGAAATAGTGATCAGTCTATAATTTTAATGGTAGGTTTATTTGAACAGTGAGAGACAGAATAACAAAAAAATCCAGAAAAACGCATGTCAAAAATGTTATAAATTGATTTGCATTTTAATGAGGGAAATATGTATTTGACCCCTCTGCAAAACATGACTTAGTAATTGGTGGCAAAACCCTTGTTGGCAATCACAGAGGTCAGACGTTTCTTGTAGTTGGCCACCAGGTTTGCACACATCTCAGGAGGGATTTTGTCTCACTCCTCTTTGCAGATCTTCTCCAAGTCATTAAGGTTTCGAGGCTGACGTGTGGCAACTCAAACCTTCAGCTCCCTCCACAGATTTTCTATGGGATTAAGGTCTGGAGACTGGCTAGGCCACTCCAGGACCTTAATGTGCTTCTTCTTGAGCCACTCCTTTGTTGCCTTGGCCGTGTGTTTTGGGTCATTGTCATGCTGGAATACCCATCCACGACCCATTTTCAATGCCCTGGCTGAGGGAAGGAGGTTCTCACCCAAAATTTGATGGTACATGGCCCTGTCCATCGTCCCTTTGATGCGGTGAAGTTGTCCTGTTCTCTTAGCAGAAAAACACCCCCAAAGCATAATGTTTCCACCTCCATGTTTGACGGTGGGAATGGTGTTCTTGGGGTCATAGGCAGCATTCCTCCTCCTCCAAACACGACGAGTTGAGTTGATGCCAAAGAGCTCCATTTTGGTCTCATATGACCACAACACTTTCACCCAGTTGTCCTCTGAATCATTCAGATGTTCATTGGCAAACTTCAGACGGGTATGTACATGTGCTTTCTTGAGCAGGGGGACCTTGCGGGCGCTGCAGGATTTCAGTCCTTCATGGCGTAGTGTGTTACCAATTGTTTTCTTGGTGAGATCTCACCGTTCTCATGATCATTGCAACTCCACGAGGTGAGATCTAGCATGGAGCCCCATGCCGAGGGAGATTGACAGTTCTTTCGTGTTTCTTCCATTTGCGAATAATCGCACCAACTGTTGTCACCTTCTCACCAAGCTGCTTGGCAATGGTCTTGTAGACCATTCCAGCCTTGTGTAGGTCTACAATCTTGTCCCTGACATCCTTGGAGAGCTCTTTGGTCTTGGCCATGGTGGAGAATTTGGAATCTGATTGATTGCTTCTGTGGACAGGTGTCTTTTATACAGGTAACAAGCTGAGATTAGGAGCACTCCCTTTAAGAGTATGCTCCTAATCTCACCTTGTTACATGTATAAAAGACATCTGGGAGCCATACATCTTTCTGATTGAGAGGGGGTCAAATACTTATTTCCCTCATTAAAATGCAAATCAATTTCTAACATTTTTGACATGCGTTTTTCTGGATTTTTTTGTTGTTATTCTGTCTCTCACTGTTCACATAAGCCTACCATTAAAATTACAGACTGATCATTTCTTTGTCAGTGGGCAAACGTACAAAATCAGCAGGGGATCAAATACTTTTTTCCCTCACTGTATGTGTTGAGATAAAGACCGCAGCCCGTGTGACTCAATCCTCACTCCCTCTGTACCAATGACATCCCCCCCCACCTCCCCAACCCCCCCCCCCCCCCAACAAAAGTTTTTTCTGCGCGGGGTACCTGCCCGTGGGATTTGAGTTTGCGGTCGAGCTCACGTACCCGGAGTCAGAGGGCACCTCGTCCGGGCTGCTCAACGTTTCGGCCCAGGTAAAGATGGGAAGTCGGGCCGTGTGAAGGGAGACGAGGGAGGGAGAGGGAGAATGTCGTCGCGTGAAATATTTCCACCGTTACAAAAAGGGTGGGTGCCGCAGCGCGGGAATGGGGCCGCCGAATGTTCAACTTCAACCAAGTTAATTAAATTAACGCGGTACTTCGATGATGGGTCACTCCATCGTGCACTTTTAGGTGCGCTTCTGCGGCCGTCTGGAACGCTCTTCCTTCTGATATTAGGAAGCCACTGGAGCTATGCACTTATAAATCGAGATTGAAAACTAATTAAGAACAATAAGACTGCTTTAAAATATAAGTACAGGACGTTCACGTGTGCACACGGCGTTGCCGATGACACATTCTTGCAGTCGATAGCCTCAAGGCACCTCCGATTTAGCACGGTTGGCTACGTGCGGTGCGAAAGAAGTCCAACATAAACTTAGGAACCTGTTGACGCGACTGCGTGCTGACGAGTGCAGAGCACACCGTAACATTGTGCGAGCTCTGTTAAACTATCTTCGTGTTAAACTATAGGACTTAAATCACTCGGAATTTGCTCGATCCCGTCAGATCTCGGAAGCCAAGCAGAATTGAGGCTCGACAATGCTTTGGTTGATTAGCGCCATGAAGTAAAGACAGAGGTGTAGTAGGTGGTGTGACCAGTAGAGGACAGTGCAGCAAACTCGACAAACTCTACCATTCTGCCAAATTTCACCAACCCGCACTGACGGTCATGGTAAAGTATAGTTTAACACATCGGCTTCGTAAAAAATAGTCAATCCCTCAAAAAACCCTGCGACGCATGGGAATGTCCTCATCCAGGATTGGACTGGCAAACACAGGCTGTACATGAGCATGTTACCCAAGTGTCACTCACTGTTGTGCTGCGTCGAATGTGAACCGGTTCTGACCTCGAGATGTTATTCTATCACCGTCCACCCTGGCAGGTGTTTGGGATCATCTTCACGATTGTGCAGGGCAGGCTGGTGACCGAATTCTCCCCCAAGGCTGGGAACCTCTTCCTGTGCACCTTCCTTCTGATTGGCACCATCATGACCGGTGTGTGCCGGTTTGCGGGATCTGGATGAAATTACAGGGAGGGTCTGTGTAAAGTATGCGTGTTCTCGGGCTGATTGTTGTAGTTGCGTTGTTGTAGATGTCTTTGTGTGTTCATCTAGTGGGGTGTAGTGATTAGTGCACTGCTACAATAACAGTAATGAATAGCTGCCCTGGGCCTCCCCTAGATCGACTCAGCCTTGAACGATTACATGGTGTGTGAGCATTAGCACTGGGGAGACGAAGGCAGCCGAGCGTAGTGCCAGCCTAACCACTTTATTTACAGGTGCTCACCAACAAAACTTGCCCCAAAAGCCTGTATGGCTATAAGGGGGATCATTGTCTTTGTTCTTGGGCTGATATTATGAGTAAGGTTTGTGCACGTGTGTGTGTGGTCATGGCCTGATATTTCGAGTGCTATTCATGTACATGTGTTCATGCTCATGGGCCGAGATTCCAGGTGACATTTGTATGCGTGTGTTGCCTTGCAGTGTTCATCAAGTCTGACCTGCGACGGCAGAAAGCCAGTCTTGCTGGCATGCAGGGGGTTGAGGTAAGTCCACCACCTCCACAGATAAGTCCCTCTGCTCTCAACAGGCCCGTGACAAAGGATTATCACAGGACACAGCAGGAAGCGCTGCTTCAAGTTACATGGAATCTCAAATTAATTATTGTAACACATTTTGGATGGCTTATGTTAAGAGTGGCACATACGGTTATTTTAATGATTATTTATACATTCTAACACTTTAGTTTTGCCCTTTGTTAATCCACTGCTGGATGAAGGCCTCCTTCACGTGGGTTGTTTGACCACTGTTCACCACGCTCGAGAGCGGTTCAGTTGTCACTCGCCACCGATTTGATGAATGATATAGAACTAGTCGAAAATTACTGCACTACCACTCTCCACCCTATCATTGCTTGTGAAATTGTGTTCACTTATTATTAGGCAGGATACTGCCATGGTGTAATGGTTATTACACTGGACTTGCAATCCAGAGGTCGCCGATTCGATCTCCTGGCGGAGCAGTTGAAGCAACGTACGAGTTTTTAAAAAAAGATGTGGGTGCCCTTACGTCTTCCAAGATGTCTGGCCAGCATGGAATTATAGGCCAAAGGCCCTCTGCAGCTGTCTTTATTGGAGGCCATGCTGGCAGAAGAGGCGTGACCAATAATTTTCTGGGCGGCACCTTTCCTGTTTATGTTATCGAGATGCCAAATCGTGTCCAGCTGTAAAGTACAATTTCCCATTTACCAAAATGCCCTCCTCCTCCTGCTCCCCCCTTCAGCCGCTGAAGCAGGCCCTGACTGAGATGGAGCCCAATGGCGTGTGTGCCACCTACCAGCCACCCACCGTCCGCGAGAGCCTGGCGTGAGCGGGCAGAGGCCGGTTCAGCTGAAGGGAAGAGTGGCCGCCCGCGTGCGTTGCTGGAGCCGTAAAACGCAACGCAAACCTCTGACTCTGCCTCCCCATAACGAGTTCCCCAAACTGCAGACAGAGGGAGCAACAAGAACGCGCAAAGAGAGATCCTGAAAACATTGGCCTCAATCGCAACACGTGGGGGCGGCATGTGTACCGAGATGAGATTTTGATTCTTGAGATAAAACAGAGGGCTTTTAATTTACCCACAGATTATTTTCTAGGCCACTGATAGACCGGCAGGTGGCGCACGACCAAAGCCACAGCAATAGCGACAGGTATATTGGACGGTGGTGTACTGGGTCTGAACATGTTTTTCTGGGTCGCTGACCCGGGACACACGTGGCTGCCACTAAGCTCTGGACGAAACGCTTTCACGCGACGAGAGTCCCGACTGCAAAGCCTCGAGAAATGTTGAGTGAGCGACCGTGTTTGGTATAAACAAAACACGGTCGTGAAAGCAAGGGGCTGTTGAGTACGGTGATGAATGCACTATCTTTATTGTGTGCGTGTCTTTCAACGTAGAATCCGACAACCTGAGGAGATTGAATTTTAACCATTTAAATACATTCCTAAAAAAAATGTATATTCTCAAACGTAGACACTGGATGCAATGTTAACGAAACCAAACTGGTTGCAGGGGGTAAAAAAAAGAATGTAAAAAATGCAGACCAATGCACTTGATTTTGTCGTATACATAGACTGCGTGTGTAGGTAATATTTGCACGATTTCTACATTTAATGTCGCTGAATGTAAAGCCCTTGCCTTAATTGCGTATACATTCTCCATTGTGTTGACCTTCATATGTATTTCTGTGATTTTTTTTGTAACTAATGCCTGTGAGGTGCGATGAGGGTGAGAAAGGATTGTGTGTACAAGCTTAATGCTTTATTAATTATCGTTGAAACTTGAGCGCTGTCATTAAGCGGAACAATTTAAAACATATACGCAATGTTTACAATGTATGCAATCAACGATCAACTATGCTATATAAAAATATGCATCGTCTGCTAGATATTTTAATGTAGACAGTTCGTTAATATGTGCTTAGAATATTTCATGTATCTTAGTTTCTGAATTTTTTGTCATTTAATTTACTCCGAAGCTGTACCGCTGTGTGTGGTTATTAAAGAATGATTTTGTGCCAGTAGCAATATAATAATAAAAGCAATTCTTTTACTGTGCCGATTGGTGGCATCATGTTGACGTGTGACTCTAAGGACTTTATTGTTCCTTGTATACAGGCTAGAGTTTCCATCCAAATGCTCAAAGCTCTCTGTTGGCTTGGAATGTTTTAGACTCCAGCAGTAATTTATAGTAGTTGGCATGGGCCCTGGTTCACGGGATTAAATGGGTGCCCATATTAAATTTCCCCTCTTTTTGTAGCCCAGTGCCTCGGCCCATTGGGCCCAAGTGCAGTTGCACTGCCTGTACACTTGTAAGCTACACCACTGAACCCCACTCAGACAATTACTTCTCCCTGCGATCTTTGCATTGCCACTCGCTGGCCTCCAGAATTGGCACTCATTGCTCGAGAGCGTGCTTCACTCCGCATTCCACCAACAAGCTTTCTCTAAGGTCCCACATCTCTGACCTGCGATGGGACTTTTTCCGAAGTCCAAACCTAAACCAAAATTATGTATAGAGGACACTGAATATCCCATTTTAAGTGCAAAATCGAATCTGAATTAGAATATTTATACTGTGGGAATCTGATGAACTATAATACTCTTTTTCACGGATGTCCAGTCAGGGCGGGTAAGAACGTTACAACAACAAACACCACACAACAACACGATAGGAGTGCAAAGTACAAGAAAGGTAAACGATTCACTCAAGCACAAACAAATACAACACTAAACCATCCCCATCCTACCAGGAAAAGCCCACTGATGCATCAATTTGTTATTCAAAACGACCTGGCCACAAATGATAGCTCAACAAAGTGGCTTATCATTTGAACATCTATAGCAGCATAATAATCTAAATAGTCTAAACGCATGTTTCTAAACGAGGATGGAGACAAACCAGGGGACCTGGAGAGAAAATCCACGTGACCACGGGGAGAACATGCAAACTCTAAATATACAGGCGTCAGGGTCGGGATCGAACCTTCGACCTACATATCAGGCGAGGAAGATGACATCTCACCAGCGTGGCGCCCCTTAAATAAATAACGTATACGTATTCATTTTCGATTTAAAGCTTTCGTGACTGCAGGGAATCATCTTCTTTGGTTCTTTCGGTAAAGTCACGTAGAATGAGAATAAAATAAAAATAAGACAATCAAATTCTCACGACGTTTCGGCCACAACACAAGCGGCCTTTTTCAGGTGAAAGAACAGAACTGTCGGGACGACAGTGCTTCAATGAGTGCTGCTGAGATTCGTGGCGTCTTTTAATCTCAGCAGCACTCATTGAAGCACTGTCGTCCCGACAGTTCTGTTCTTTCACCTGAAGAAGGCCGCTTGTGTTGTCGCCGAAACGTGGTGAGAATTTTATTGTCTTATTTTTGTTTTATTATTTTATTCTCATTATACGTATTAAAATTGCATCATCAATTCCAAAGCTTTAAAAAGGCAGTAAAACAACAGCAAAAACAGTCCCAGACCACACACCAAGACAAAACACAGTCCCTGAATAAAAATTGTACATTAACATTTTACTCTCAATACATTGTTAAGAATTTTATTTATAAATTACATTGGGAAATGTGGCTGTATCCACCACCAATCTGCTTCAGAATATTTATGAGTGAGGAAACAAGGTTGTTCCGAAACGTTGGTGCCACCTGTTCCAATTCTTGTTCTTAGGATCGTTAAAAGGCAATTAGAGGTTTCTTGGATTTGATAATGGGGTTAATGAATTAGCTAAGTACAGCGCAGATTTGCCAATAAGGATTTTATGTATGAACAGGGCCCAATGTATTGCATCAAGTGATGAGAGATTGGATTTTAAGTAGATGTCACTGGTGGGTCCTGTATGGTCCATCCAGTGCAAATCTCGGGGCAGAATCATGAAGCGGTTTAAGTCTGTTTAGTGATTCAGCAGCATCACCGTCGTCAAACAGTGGTCGAATGATAGCTTCAATAATTTGCAGGCGTAATCGAATGGGAAAACAATGTTTCTATATAAAAAATATATTTTTTGTTAGATTTTCATCGAGATGTGATCAATATGGGGTTGGAATGTACGTTTTGAATACTCGGGGAGCTGTGATGGAGTTGGTGTAGATTGGTTTTAAGGCTGCATAAGTCATGGCAGGCATCTTGTGTTTCAGGGGATTAAATAGGAAAACTTTAGGTTGCTGAAAGTTAATCTATACACCTGTGGAGTTTTCTTGATGTTTAAAGTGGAACACAGTAGCTCACCCATGAGGTGTGTTCCTGTGTTAGTGTCTTGCATGTTTCCAAGGCGAGTAATTGAATGGACACGGCGCTGCTGGAACAAATTTGCTCTGCTTTTTTTTGTTTGTGCTACTCAATGTTATTGGGTCCATTGTGTGAACGCTGTATTTCTTAATAAAACCGCTACGCACATCTACATTCGCATAGAGTCCTCTAGATGTGTTAACTGTAAACATAGAGAGCTCATGAACAGGTGCATCTGCTGCAAAAAGGAAACGTCCTTTAAATGTTGTGTTTATTTGAATAAAAACATCTATTGTACCAAGTTCTGCCATTTGCGTTCGGGTCGTTGGCTATACCAGTACAACATTGCGGTTCAGGGCAATGGAAGGACGTGAATTATCGTGGGGGGGTCACTGTGTTATCTTTCCTCGTGCCGCTGTATTGACTTGCCCGCTGGTCTACTCATGCAGATAGATACTGCCTCTCGGCCATCATATCCACGAGCACGTCCAGGGGGGAGGCAGGGGCAGGGGCAAAATTTGGTAAACCAACCATGCCTTTGTGCTCATTCTGTCCCTCACAAAACAAAGGTGAAGCCCTTTCTGATACCCACCTGTCCAACCACGTAAACACGAAAAAACAAAGACAACGATCCCCCGTGTAGCCTCAAGAGACCGTTGGAGCAAGTGCTGTTAGCGAGCGCCTGTGTAGAGGTGGGTGGCCAGCACCACGCCCGGCCGTCTTTGTCTCCCCGATGTTTACACACCGCACCGGGTACTCACTTAAGGCTGAGTCGACCGAGGAAAGGCCCATGATCAGTTCAGATAATCGTCGCCAATGTTGCCTGTGAGCGGGAATCGAACTCGGGTCGCCGGGTTCCTAGCGCAGCGAGCTGGCCACTGCCCCACCGCTCCCCACGTAAATACGAACGCACGCACCCACACGCGCGTGCTCCGGGTCTCGGTGTTGACCCTGATGGAAAACAACTCGGTCAGGTGTTGCGTCAAATTATTCTGAGACACCTGTGGGCCCCATGGGACTCTGGGAAGTGCAAACAGCCTCATGTAATGAAAGTCCGGCTCGAGAGGGCACAATGGACAATCGCTGCCTCTGCATGCGTGCTGGAGATAAACGTGCCCCCCCCCCCACGCCACCATCTGTTTGCTCGGGAGCAGATGGGATGGCCTTTTACGAGGCCCATCCACTCGTAACTCCCGGCACAGATGAGAGAGAGAGACCGCGGGCAATTGTGGACGTGAGCCACGCGCACTGCGGTCACCTGCTTCTGTTCCGTTCTAAGCCATGGCGAGGTAGAAGAAGATCAACGACCTTCGCAAGGTAAGGATTCTGAAATGATTTTTGGAGAGATGTTTTTTGTTGCTGTTTGCATGGACTCACAAATTTGGCGCTTGAAATGTCCGCACTCGAATTCACTTCTGTACGAACATTTGATAGTAACCAACGCATTTGCTGTCAGATACTTGTGGATACATAGTCAAAGTGGTCTGCTAAAATGTGAATTGCGGTATCGGTGCTTATCCATTTATAGGCATCTTGAGCCAGTGGTCGACATTCCACATTTCTGTGACGGGGGTGAGTCTATCCATAGGACAGTCACTGATGTGTTAGTATATAAATATTGTAATCAGAGGTCAGCACATTCTAATACAGTACTCATTATCAGCCCATTTTGGTTAAGCCATGGATATAGTTAAAAGAAAAGCATTCAAAGTCCCAAATTATACCATTATAGGATTGGCGTTGTGTTACATCTGATGAGCATTTCAAGTATTTTAACTCCGTTTGACTGAAATTATAGAAAAGTGGGTTTATTGAGTGGCATCATTATGATCCGCAGTTTAATCCCAACCGCGTCCCACATTTACGAGATGACACGTGATACAACCCTCCTTTAGGAGGAGGAGGCACTTACAGGGTGCCACGGTGGCGATATGGTAACTCCCTCACCTACTATACAGGAGGTCGTGGGTTCGATTTCTGCCTCTGACGACTCCATTTGGAGCTGGCATGTTCCCGTGGTCGCGTGGATTTTTCTCTGGGTCCTCCAGTGTTTCCACTCCACATTTCGAAACATGCGTTTAAGAGTATGTGACTGCTATAAATGTCCACATGATGAGTCACTTCGTTAAGCTATCATTTGTTGCCAGGTCGCTTCTGAAAAAGAGCTATATGGCTCAGTGGCCCTTGCCTGGTAAAATAAAATAGTAAAACAATTGTTTAGTTTATAGTTTTAGATGAAATAAAAATTAGATTGCACAAGACACGATGGTCGATGGTCAAGAATAATAATGGAATGGCACCCAGGGAAGGGAACGCATTCGATAGGACGTCCACCGCGGAGATGGAGTAAATCAAATCAGTTGGTGTGCAGGTGCTAGGCGGATTATTGCATCGCAAGATTTTGACAGGTGGAGGCAGCTCCTTGAAGCCTTCATCCAGCAGTGGATTGGCCACGGATGATCATCATGTTGATTGTCACCCATTCAGTTGGGCGGTTAACATTTGTTTCAAGTTTGTTTAACACTGAGTCGGTTTGTGTACATACCCACGACCCCCCATGAAACAAGGTCACGCTACAAGGCGAGATGGAACACCCGTGCGGAACAGAGGGAACCGAATGGGACACGGACTTGGAGGACGGTACAGCCAAGGAATAATTTCCCACTCGATGTTTCCCGGAACGCTGCCATAGCGGCCGGTTTTGAGTAGGGATAATCAGCGTAAGACACGACCACTAGAGAGTACAATATAAACCTATCCATAACAATCCTATATTATTGTACCCCATACACTATCCCTATCGTCCTATATGAATACGTTTGGGACAAAATAGGCCGAGATAGATGTGGCGTGCCAAATATAATTTTCGAAGCGTTCCAGCTGCATTTGGCGACGAGGATTTCAGTACTAACCCAGTCACGCCTCACGCTGCAGTGGTTGTGATGGATGGATCCCTGATGACCGTGATGGACGCTCGAACTTTAAGCACTTAAATCCATTACGCAGCACCCCGTGTGCATTAACAATGCGGTTACATTGCAACGTGGGCTTTGGCCCTTTGACATCAGCTGTTGCAGCCAAGATAATCCACTTTCCCCGAGGTGGATTTGTGTGGCACACCATGTAGCGGGTAGAGGCTACGGTGTAACTGTTAGCGCACTAGCCTTGTAATCCAGAGCTCACTCGTGCGAATAGATCTCCTAGCATAACAGTTGAAACAATATTGCAAGTTTCTTAAATCCACCTTCCAACCCTCACCCCCGACTCTGTTCAGCCAGCAGTATAAACATGAATACACTGCAGTTAGTCGATAGGAAGGTGTGTGGTGGGGAAAAGTGTGTGTAAGCTTCCATCTCTTCCAACACGTCTGGTCAGTGTGGGAGAAAGAGGTTGTTGTTAGATGACTGAAAATTGACATAGGTGTTGGAAAATGTTAACTAAATCACAAGCTCACAGAAAGAAAAAAATAAAGAGGTTGTTGGATGACTTAAAAATTGACAGAAGAGTTGGAAAATTTTAACTAAAGCACAAGATCACACTATACGGAGAAGGCTCGAGCCAAGAACCTGCCTTTAGTTGGAGGACTGAAGAAGAGGCATGCTCGTGTGACATTCAGGCGAACGCAGAGGGCAGGCAGAACTGTACCAATGGGACAGAAACAAACGCGAGATAATATAAACATAAAAATTGTAATAACTCGACAAAAAGCATTTTTTTTTATCAACCACGAATTATTACAATTCATTCACTCATTGTTTCTATGGGGGGAGGCGGGGTGGGAGGGAATCGTCACATGCCTCATCATTTGCATGGTAATTATTGGTCTTACAAATCACTACCACCGTGTGGTGGTTTTGATCCTGATGACGATGTTGGTGGTCGTTTTGCTAATTCACCAACACGGGATGCCCACGTATGTTCCTTCCGATTGTCTCTCCGTGTCAGATGGCGACGAATCCCTCCTCCGTCCTGGGGGCCCGCGGTCACAAGACCTGGGCTGGGGCCCCCGCTACCGGGAAGGGTGCCACACCGCAGGGGTCTGCCCGGCCACGGGGGTCCTGGGCTCAGGGGGCTTCCGACCCCAGCTGCGCCTCGCGCACCGAGCCCTGGGTCCCCGCGGCGCCGCGCCCCTCGCTCGCTGCCTCACGGTAACGTCGCGTGCCACGTGGTGCCCAGTGGCAGTTTGGTCCAGATGTAGTGGATTGCGATGCACGGCATGCCGGTGTACAGGGAGCAACCCCAAGCAGAGACTGTCAGACCTGGTGTCTCCCGTCTGGCCTTTGGTCTGGCTACAATTTCTGGGTACCTGCCACAGGCCAAACACAAATTGGTGTAATTGCTCAAGCCTTGCAATGCAATACCATCCTGAAAACAACACTTGAGGCTGAGTACAGCTTTCATAGATAATATATACGGTATTTGTTTATGACTCTTGCTTTAATCATTCTCATCTCCAGGATTCAAACGAGATCTGGTTACTTACTGGTACAGCTGCAGCTGTGTTCATGCGTTCGAAGCTGTCAATACTTTGTGTCCGATCAAAAATGTTTTACGCGCCTTGGATGCATAACAATCGCATGCAAAAACCACATGCGTTAAACATATTGCATGCGTGAGTAAGATCACGAGTTCCGCGCATGCTCCACGTGGAACATTGTTGGGGTGGACGCGTGAGCAGTTTTGTAGGAGTGAATTGACCGTGTCACGCTACTCAAACGTGTTTTCAAATCAAACACCACGAAACATACTGCACACTCTGAAAGGTTAGCCTATAGCGTACAAAAATACACTGGCTGTGCGTACAACGGCGTTCAACTCTTTTTTTTCCGGCGAGGAAATCATGCGAACATTTAAGTCAAGTGCGGGAAACCTTTTGGATTAACGACGGCCTGAGGCACGTCCTACCATTTCAACATTACAACAAACAATATTTGTCTGTCACTTCAAACATCTTAGCCAAACCCATCTGCTACCGGAGGGGAACATTTAGTTTTGTTTAACTGACAACTGTGTGTTTTTTAATCTGATGATGCTCAGTCCCTTCTGTCAAGAGGTGTGTGTGATTGCCTGTCAAAGGTATTTGAAAGCAATTTTCGGCCTTCAATCAGAAAAAGATTTATGTTTGGTGTTTTAACATCTTAACACCTAGATTTGAAGCTTTCGTGACTGCAGGAATCCATACTCTCTGGTTCTTTCGGTAAATACTCTTTGGTTTTTTCGGTAAAGTCACGTAGGTAAAATAAAAGAAAACAACTAAATTAAATCACGTTTCGGAGGCAACACAAGCTTCCGTCTTCAGGTGGAACAGACACAGCAAATTTCGCTGTATCAAGTGAACAGCTCTGGGACACACAAGATTATATACAGGTTAAGGGGGGGGGGGGGGAGCCAGGGAGGGACGTGGGTGGGGAGGGGGGGGGCTAAGTTAGGCCGCCTTTTGTTATTCTGCAGGGGGTTCTGGGGGAGGCGGTGGTGTACTTGCACGTAAAACCACCTTTTATTATGCTTTCGGTAAAGTCACGTAGATATTGACATTGTTGGCTTCATTGGCATTGTTGATGCAGTGGCATTGTTGGCTTCATTGGCATTGTTGCTGCAGTGGCATTGTTGGCTTCATTGGCATTGTTACTGCAGTGGCATTGTTGTTGCAGTGGCATTGTTGGCTTCATTGGCATTGCTGCTTCATTGGCATTGTTGTTGCAGTGGCATTGCTGTTGCAGTGGCATTGTTGTTGCAGTGGCATTGTTGCTGCAGTGGCATTGTTGCTGCAGTGGCATTGTTGTTGCAGTGGCATTGTTGTTGCAGTGGCATTGTTGCTGCAGTGGCATTGTTGCTGCAGTGGCATTGTTGTTGCAGTGGCATTGTTGCTGCAGTGGCATTGTTGCTGCAGTGGCATTGTTGTTGCAGTGGCATTGTTGTTGCATCCCCCCCCCGCGCATCCGCAGCTCTCTCAGCCCCGCCCACTTCCAGCACCGCCCACTTCCCCCCGTCCAGCTTCACGTCCCTCTCCGAACGTCCACGCAACGCTCCCCCTACCCCCCTCCCTTGCCCCTCCCCCCTCTCTTACCTATATATATAACCTCTTACCACGGCATCTCTCTCCCACTTCAGCAACAAAAAAATGTATTGCTGTGGTTTTCCCACCTGATGATGATTGCTTGTGTTGCAATCGAAACGTCGTGATTTATTTTATTTTATACCTACGTGACTTTATCGAAGGAACCAGAGAGTATCTTGACACCTATATTCTTGGTTCTTTCGGTAAAGTCACGTTGAAGGGAAACAATAAAATAATAAAATATATAAAACAATAAAATTCTCACGACGTTTCGACTGCAACACAAGCAGTCATCATCAGGTGTGAAAACCAACGGCAAGAACATTTGAAAGAAGTGGCGGTTTATTAATTTATTTTTTAGCGTTAGCACCACGGATAGCGATTTGATAGTTTGTTTAGATGGACAAGTTCATCTATATTCGGAAAAGAGGAGGGGGGAGACGAAAAATTAATGTATGCTGTCTGAAAGCCACCGTCAGCGTGAACAATCAATTAAGACCCGAAATGGTTTATCAAATCCTTCCAATGATTGCTGAGCCAGAATCTATCTTCTCGGTTGAAATTGTCTCTGTGTTTGTATATGTGGATAGCCTCATGAACGAATCTCTCATGGTAGCCAGATGGCTTGCAAAGAACCTCCGTCTTGGAGAAGTCAATGTCATGTGAGCCCACTGAATTATAACAGTGATCTGCCACGGCCGAGGTGTTGGTCCTACCGTGTTTAAGGTCTGCTTTTTGTTCACGAATGCGGTCCGAGACATGTCGTTTGGTTTCTCCAATGGTGCTAACGTTTAAAAATAAATAAATAAAACAAACCGCCACTTCTTTCAAATGTTCTTGCCGTTGGTTTTCACACCTGATAATGACTGCTTGTGTTGCGGTCGAAACGTCGTGAGAATTTTATTGTTTTATATATTTTTTTATTTTATTGTTTCCCTTCAACGTGACTTTACCGAAAGAACCAAGAATATGAATCACTGCAGTCACGAAAGCTTTAAATCAAAATCTTGACACCTGTTTTATTGCTAGAAAGTGTGAAAGCTATTCTTATATTTCGATGATGGCAAGAAAAGTCCCATATTGTAGCTGCTCACCCAGAGCTATAATTGCCCTGATAGTGGCATTGTCTTTATGCTGTCCGCCTTTTGGCGTTCTCTGGTCTCACACTTTGAGACTAAAGAAAGCTGTCTCTGGTGTGGACCAATCAGTTTCATTAATTGGTCGATAACATCCTAATACAGAGAGGATCACCAAGCTTGGGCAATTGTTGACGTCGGCTTATTGTGCGGCTGCCTTCCCGCTTATCTGTGCTTCCTCACGCCCCTGAGTCGTTTTCGCTCTAGTAGAGCGAGCAAAAACACTGCAGCGCATCACAAGTTGTAAATCATTATTATTGTTATTATATTGTTATAGCCAATCCATTACGCACACAACTTGGCAGCCATCAACATGAACAGTTTACTTGACTTAATTTAACATTTCAGGTCAACACCGTGGTCACCAAGTTGGACCTGTCGGACAACTGGCTTCAGGAGGAGGGCTGCCGCCACCTCTCGCGAATGCTCAAAGAGAACTGCTACATCGAAGAGCTGGTAAGGAGACCCATGATTATATGAGGCGTGGCAAATACGTCGTGTCTACACACACTGGGAGCATTTCAGTTCCAAAACGTCGGACATCATGCCAAACAAAATGCAATACAACCCATAAATCGGCCCTTGGATTGCCAATACACAGAGATAATATTCTAAACATAATGCCGTGTATTTACCCAGTAAAGCCTCGGTGAGTCTCAATACTAGTTTTATGCATGGTCCTACATTAGAATGTTGGGCCTTGTACGTTCATCAGTTTTTTTTGCGTTTCGGGGGGCGGGGGGGGGCAGTTGGGAAACGGGGAGTATCTTGGAGAAAACCTACCACCACACTTTCGACAGGGTGACACTCAAAGCCACACGCAGGTAGAATCAAGATCGTATTTCTGCACTGCCATCTAGCCACATCGCAGCCACGTAGAGGTGTGAGCTGTATCCGTTTGCCGGTCCCATCCTTCACAGAACGTATCAAGCAACCGCATGGGAGTCGGAGGAGCGATGGCCTTGTGCTCTGCGCTGAGGGAGAACTCCACCATCACCAGTCTCAACCTGTCCGGTGCGAGGGCCTCTATGTGTGTGTGTGTGTATGTGGAACGATGACTGAGAATTGCTGCAACTACTCCAGTACTGCGTAGGTTTTCGCGGTTGTGCCGCTATACGGCTCTCCGGCGGTGTTTTAGGATTGTGACGCATTGTCTGTCGTTTGGCACGATATCTGACGTTTCATTCCACGTTCTGTGATTTTCTTCAAGAACTGAATTGAGTGCCTGAAGAAGCTCCCAGCATGTGAAGACAAACGTCGGAGGTCATCTCCCGTGCAGCATGCGGTACAAGCCACAAAACACATCGAAGAGAAAGCCTAATCTCCGCTGCGCAGGTGGCAGCATTTCAATTTGCGGAGGAAAGGGTCAGGTATACTTCTGGATTTAATGGAAAATAAAGACTGCATCATTGTTGTAAAAGAAAATTGTGCATTCAAACAAATACTTTAAAAGGCAACATATTGGTCCATAGCTCACGTTAAGTGACATCACTGCCCCCTGTGCAGTGCTTTGGATGTCAAACGACGAGCAAATTGTATCCATGAGTTGTATACAACTGGTTGGCACGAAGAAGCCTTGTTGCAAGAATGACTTTCTCATGGTGATAGAAAATTAATCAAACGTAACCTCTAGATCTGGACTCGTGGTAATTTGTGTACTAACAATTTAGGTTGTCACCTATTGTGATTCATGCCTAGTGGCATTGTTTCTATAAACGAGATATGTGATGAACATTGCAATGACGATAACGATGGTGTTAACATGAGAGCTCACTTCTGTTTGAAAAAGTGTATAAGGAGAACCACATTGCATGTCCTTTGGTAGGAAACAATTTAACGGATGAAGCTGCCAGACATTTGCACAACGCCATGTCGGTAAGTATGGAGCGTCTTGATGTAAATTCCACCTATAACTGTTTAATAGTTTGCTTTCATCTAACACGGCACGGCCACTTTAATGGGTAGCTCAGTTGAAACAACGCAGATCCCTTTACTGCGTAGCTCTTCGCATTAGTGCTCTGCAGCTCTCTGATGAGTTTTCGGGTTGCATCGCGTGTTGCTCGGCATGATGCCTGACGTTCCGCTCTACGGGCCGGGAGCTTGTTCAGGAATTTAATATAAAAAAAACTTTGCTGAGCTGACTCACAGCTTCTTCAGGAAGTGAAATTGAAATGCAGCTCTTGAATAGGAAGCTCCCAGCACGTGGAGCAAAGTGTCGGACAATTGTACGGAACAACATGCGGTACCACCCTGAAAACTCACATCGGCAAGCTGTCTTTTATTTATTTCCTGCCTGTACTTACTTTGCCAGTGGGCTTTACCTGGTTAAATTAAAAAAATTGTTTGACTTGTATTTTTTGTGATTTGCCTACATTTCCTATACTTTTCACTACTTTTGGGTTTTCGTATTATTTGTTGTTGTAACATTCTGACCCGCCCCTACTGGATATCTGTCAAAAATAGCTTCATAGCTCCCAGTATAAATACATATTCTGATTCTGCTTGTGGAAATTGTGTTGTGCAAAATGGTTCTGCACTGGTGATGGATCAAATCAATATTATATTTTGGTCATCGTTAGCACAGACCCTGTTATAACACAATCCCCCTCTGTAGCAATTTACACTGTCTCTGAAAATGATGGGAAACTCGCCAGACAGAAAAGTGAGTGCAAGCTGGAAGCAAACAAGAGGAATATTATACGCAAAAGATGATTTGTAGACTGGAAAAGGCATTTTTGTGACCAGATGATCGGTCCTTCGATCATACCTTGCATGTCATTACAATCACATCCCCATAGTTGGGCCGTCGGTGACTATGCATGGCTATGATCCAGCACTGCGGAGATGAGGACTAGTGGAAGAGGAGCCATACCCTGGTTCGCCAGGAGAATGCAGTACTGTACAACAAAATTGTGGATTCCACGTGTTCCATCTGTATGGGATAGAGTGTTTCCCCCTCGCACGCGTGGGTTTTATTTGCGTGCTCTTGTGTCATCCCACATGCAAACACTCATTAGTTGCTCGATAATACCTCGATATAGAGAGGACAGCAGAGCTTGGGCAACTGTTGGCGTCGGTCCATCGCGTGGCCGCCTCCCTGCCTGCCTGCGGTTCCTCACGCCTCTCTCTCTCCCCAAGGCGTTGTCTCTGTTGTCTCTCCACGATAGTGAGCGAACGCTAAGGGGGCGCGATACAAGGTGACACGTTCATGCTGCGTGTATAATGCTCGCAGCCTTGTTTGAGACCACCAACAGGGAGGAAAAAAAACCGAGTCAAAACTGTGGCTGTATAATTTTTAAATGGCAGCGAGACAATGAGACAACTGTGCCGTGCATCGGTTTTATTCTTGTTAGGAAACATCAGCACAGTAAGGCCATTGTTGTCTACTCATTATGCTTTGTGACTCTGGCCTCGTAATAATAATGATAAACTCAGTTTTATGAAGTATGCCTTTCAAATTAGTAATCTCAAAGTGCTGATATGTGGGCAAGCCCTTAGTACAAAAGCCCTTTGTGCATAGCACCGTGTGTATAAATAATTAAAAACCATAAGACTGCTTTAAAACATAAGTACATGCACGCGTGCATACGGTGTTGCTGATGTCACATTCTTACAGTCGATAGCCCAATGGCACGTCCGATTAGCACGGTTGCCTACGTACGGTGCGAAAGAAGTTTAACATACATACAAGACAGCAAGGCACTTGGCCACGAGAGTAATTATTATCACGCTGCTGATGCTGCTGCACAGATGATCCGTTGCTGGCCCTTACTCCTGCCCACCCCTCAGTAAGACCCACAGTGCAGTAACTGTGCTGTGCATTGCTTAGCGTCATGAATTAATTTCAGCCGCAGTTGTCCGAGGCTTAGCTCCGCAGAATGTTTGGAAAATATTTCGAGAGCAGATTAAGCCCTGCCGAGCGTGAAGGGAACACAACGGCCTCACTAGGTAACAGAAACCACAACCTAGGGCTTTACAGGCATGCCACGGTGCAGTGATGTTAAATCCCCCGCCTGGTATGCAGGAGGCCGTGGGTTCGATCCCGACCCTGACGCCTGCTGTATATTTAGAGTTTGCATGTTCTATCTGTGGTCGCGTTGATTTTACTCCGGGTCCTCCGGTTTTCCCCTCCACATTGAGAAACACGCATTTAGAGTATTTGGCTGATATCAAAATTTCACGTGATAAGCCACTTCGTTGAGCTATCATTTGTGGCCAGGTCGTTTCTGAAAAAGTGCTTTATAGCTCAGTGGACCGTACCTGGTACAATGAAAAGTGTAAGTACATGTCACCGAAAAAAATGTGCAGTTAAATTCACAAAACGCCCAAAATCATCAATGTATTGTCCCGGTGATTTCTCTGCCATCTCATTGTCTCTTGTAAAAAGCATGTTGGGCAACGTTGGAAAACGTTTTGGTCATTTTTATATACGGTAATCTCTTCAAACATCTAATCATGATCAGCTGTGATTTTTTTATGTTTAATTAATGTTTCGTGCAGAGTTTCCCAACATCCTTTCCCGTCCTCCATCTCTTGACGATGACCGAACTTCTCCGTTCAAATCAGCATGACGTGTCTACGCGTTGAAGGCACCTGGTGTTTTGCTTAACACGCCTCGTGTGACGCATAAAGCAACGATTCAAATTAGAGCGAGATCATGTTTGTATATGTACGGAGCGGTAGTAAAGTGGTTAGCTCACTGCACAACGACCCTGGGACACCCCCAATTCGATTCCAGCTGAGAAGCAACATTAATCACGAATATCTCAGTCACCCCTAGCTTGACTCAGCCTTAAATGAGTACCTGGCGTGGTGTTTAAACGTCAACACTGGGGAGACCAAGGCGGCCGGTCATGATGTTGGCTACCCACCCCCCTCCTGTGGCGTTCTGGCCTGCATAGATGCTCGCTTAACCGCACTTGCCCAAACAGCCTGTGAAAGGCTATACGGCGTCCTTTGTTTTGTTATGTTTTCCGCGTGATATATAACGATGATTCGAATTACATAATGACGTTAAGGATCATCAGGCATGTGCAGCGTGTAATAATTTGATTTAAATTTGAACGGAAGAGATAAGGAAACGTACAAAGGCGAAATGTGGTGAGTCACCAGCAGTGTAGTTTGGGAAATTTAGAGCTCGGGTCATTTTAACAGAATCTGAGCTATTAACAACCTGATTATGATTGATGTAATCTCTAACGAAACGTCAAAGTACCAATTTAAATGTTGTGAAATGTATCTCCAGCTCACGACACCCGTCGTGTGCCTGAAGCAGCAATGCATTTGGCCATATTTTGATTCACGTGACACTTTTATTCCATTGGCGTCGGGTGGAGGAGGACCTCATCCAAAAGAGACCAATTATAAATGTATTGACTATGTTGCTGTGTTTACAGGTAAATAGAAGCCTGAAGGAACTGGATATGAGCCACAACAGAATTGGAGACGCAGGTGCCATGCATGTTGCCCATATGATAGGTAATGCCAAGGTCAATGTTTATTATCAAACAATTTTTCGGCATTTGTATGAACACACGTTATCTCATGAACACAGGCGAAGACAGCTGGGAATATGAACACTTGTCAACATGTTATGGCAAACACCGACTGATTGTTTTTTTAATTATATATAAACGAGACGTTTTCATTGGCAGTAAAACAAGTCCCCATTGAAAATGGGACGTTCGGCAAACGTTTGGCTTTGTAGTCTTTTGTCAATCAAATATTTTAAAACGAAAACTTAACAATTTTTATTTTACCAGATAAGTCCCACTGAGCTTTATAGCTCTTTTTCCAGAATCAATCTGGATAGCTCAACGAAGTGACTTATCATGTGGAAATTTATATCAGCAAAACAATCTAAATGCATGTTTCTAAATGTGGAGGGACAAACCGGAGGACTCGGAGAAAGGTCCATGCGACCACGGGAGCAACACGCAAACTCCAAATATACAGCAGCAGGCGTCAGGCTCGGGATGGAACCCTACGACCTCCTGTATACCAGGGGAGGCAGATGACATCTCATCACCGTGGCTCCCTCCCAATATCCCTGGGTCCGGACCTGTTTGAGTTCGCGTTAAGTTGGGGGGAGGGTAGACTGAAAGAGAAGGGCTTGTAAACGACGCAGAATACACAGCAGCAGCATTTATTTATTATTTAAGATTGACTTTAAATGATACTGGATGTGGTGTGCGCCGTGATGTTGTCACGGGGTTGTCGTCCCCCTCCGCCCTACCCCGGCTCAGCGAACTCCGAGACGCTGGAGACGCTGGACCTGGCCTGGAGTCTGTGGAGATGGAACGGCTCCGTGGCCATCGCAGCAGCCATCAGCGTGAGTTTTGCGCCATCTTCAGTCCAACGCGGGGACTTCGCAATCAAACGAAATTATGAACACGTTTTGCTGGCTGGCTGCAAGGCTGCCTGGCTGGCTGATGCATGATGACGTGGCCCGCAGCCCACAGCCGGGTTCGTGCGTTGCACTAACATCACGCTTATCCCCAGGCACCCTCCACAACGGACGTGTATCCCACGCAAATGCGCGGACAGTGCTCGTTATATATTTTTTAAAAATGCCAATGATATACCCAAGAATGCTGGCGCACATGGTGGAACAACGTGGACACTCAGGATACACCTCATTCTAGACCCAAACATCGCACCTCCTGGCTTCCACATTTACTCCTCGAAGACACTGGTGTATCCCACAACCGCATCAGAACATCAACATGCAGCTGCGCACATTTCCTTTATAAATGGAAATTAAAGACAAGTCACAGTCACAGTCGTGTGATTGTGGGCATGTTCCTAATCTATGGATCTCGTAGTAAACCACTGCAGTCTGCGCTTTTTCAAGGGGGTAGTAAAACTACAAACACTCTCTCCTGAAGCCCTTACATGGCAAGCAGACCTAGACATTGGTATTTAGCTCTTGAGCATATTTCCATCATGTGCAAGAATAGACTAGAACCCAAGAAAGCCTCACTAAGTCTCTAGACTGTTTTCAGGAGAGCCCTGCATTGATTTTGTTTGGTCCCGTTCCATCAATGAATATGTGGATTGTAAGAGCAAAACCAGAGAACTCAGTGAAAATTCAAACTAGTTTTATTTTCAGAACAATACTGGTAGTAATACACATATGTACAGTGAGGGGAAAAAGTATTTGATCCCCTGCTGATTTTGTGCGTTTGCCCACTGACAAATAAATGATCAGTCTATAATTTGAATGGTAGGTTTATTTGAAGAGTGAGAGACAGAATAACAACCAAAAAATCCAGAAAAACGCATGTCAAAATGTTATAAATTGATTTGCATTTTAATGAGGGAAATAAGTATTTTACCCCTCTCTAAAACATGACTTAGTACTTGGTGGCAAAACCCTTGTTGGCAATCACAGAGGTCAGACGTTTCTTGTAGTTGACCACCAGGTTTGCACACATCTAAGGAGGGATTTTGTCCCACACCTCTTTGCAAATCTTCTCCAAGTCATTAAGGTTTCGAGGCTGACGTTGGGCAACTCGAACCTTCAGCTCCCTCCACAGATTTTCTATGGGATTAAGGTCTGGAGACTGGCTAGGCCACTCCAGGACCTTAATGTGCTTCTTTTTGAGCCACTCCTTTGTTGCCTTGGCCGTGTGTTTTGGGTCATTATCATGCTGGAATACCCATCCACGACCCATTTTCAATGACCTGGCTGAGGGAAGGAGGTTCTCACCCAAGATTTGACGGTACATGGCCCCGTCCATCGTCCCTTTGATGCGGTGAAGTTGTCCTATCCCCTTAGCAGAAAAACACCCCCAAAGCATAATGTTTCCACCTCCATGTTTGACGTTGGGGATGGTGTTCTTGGGGCCATGGGCAGCATTCCTCCTCCTCCTCCTCCAAACACGGCGAGTTGAGTTGATGCCAAAGAGCTCCATTTTGGTCTCATCTGACCACAACACTTTCACCCAGTTGTCCTCTGAATCATTCAGATTTTCATTGGCAAACTTCAGACGGGCATGTATATGTGCTTTCTTGAGCAGGGGGACCTTGCGGGCGCTGCAAGATTTCAGTCCTTCACAGCGTAGTGTGTTACCAATTGTTTTCTTGGTGACTATGGTCCCAGCTGCCTTGAGATCATTGACAAGATCCTCCCGTATAGTTCTGGGCTGATTCCTCACCGTTCTCTTTGGTCTTGGCCATGGTGGAGAATTTGGAATCTGATTGATTGATTGATTGCTTCTGTGGACAGGTGTCTTTTATACAGGTACCTAGCTGAGATTAGGAGCAATCCCTTTAAGAGTGTGCTCCTAATCAGCTCGTTACCTGTATAAAAGACACCTGGGAGCCAGAAATCTTTCTGATTGAGAGGGGGTCAAATATTTATTTCCCTCATTAAAATGCTAATCAATTTATAACATTTTTTTTCTGGATTTTTTTGTTGTTATTCTGTCTCTCACTGTTCAAATAAACCTACCATTAAAATTATAGACTGATCATTTCTTTGTCAGTGGGTAAACGTACAAAGTTAGCAGGGGATCAAATACTTTTTTCCCTCACTGTATGCGATTGCTTTACTACAAAATAACCAATAGTATTAATTATAGTGCTAAAGTATTGCATTCCAGCTATTGTAAAGTGCACACATTCTTCAGAGGCCCTCAAAATAAATACGAGACACCGCTCACCATTCACTGAAGCCCCTATTTTTAAGAACACAAAAAAGGTATGCAAAAAGCATGCAGCATTTTTGTGCGTAAAGCAAAAACCATTAGCAGTTCCTGAAGAACTGCATTGTTGCCCCTACTTTAATACAGCTTTGCTCACAACCCGTTGCCTGTGAAAAAAACGGCAGTGAAACAATGTATGCCTCGAGCCAAAACGTGGCCCCAACTCTCCCTTGAAAAACGTTTACAAAATCCATCCCAGTGTCATATTACAGGAAAATAATGCCAATGATTTACCCAAGAACGCCCAAGTCTCAAGACTGTTTGAAGAAAGTTTGGCCAATTCCGTCAACGATTATTCGGCTTGTGGGAATAAAACCGGAGTAACTGGCGAAAACCCAAGCACATGAGAGGCGAACACTCAACACTGCCAAGTCTGACACAACTCCATGCTAATGTTAGCCACGGCCGGGAACCTAACTCACTTCGGGGGGTTCAGAGCGCAGCGTGCTATATAACCAGTGCCGTCTGTCCACCCACGAAAATATCTGGAATCGGCACTTCACTGTGTTAGGTGAACCGCAGTGTTCGCTGGCTGAGCTTGGCATGGACCGGCGTGGGCATCGAGGGTGCCCTGGCGCTGCGAGAGGCTCTCCAGCGGAACAGGACCCTGCACCACCTGGACCTGAGCTCCTGCCGCGTGGATGAGCGGGGCGCGAGGGCTCTGGCTGCCGGGCTGCAGACGAACGTGGCTCTACGCAGCCTCAAGGTGATCGTCAAGCCAAGCGGCCACATTGCGGATTTTGTTTGATTGCAGTCGCCGAGCGCAGGGCCCGAAGGCGCAACAAGTCAAACGGCCATGGAAAAACAGCGCTATAAGAGGGGTAATAGATACATCTTGACTTAAAAGCTTTCGTGACTGCAGGAATTCATATTTATTGGGTATTTCGGTAAAGCCACGGAGATATAAAAAATAATAAAAAATATCACGACGTTTCGATCGCAACACAAGCAATCGTCATCAGGTGAAAAAAAGCGCTTTGTTTCACCTGATGACGAGTGCTTGTGTTGCGATCGAAACGTCGTGATATATATATTTTTTCTATCTACGAGGCTTCACCGAAAGACCCAATGAATATGGGTAATAGATAATAAGAAGTAATATGTTTATCTCGCATCCCTTCTAGTGACATGTTCTGCCAAAGCCTATTCATGATTATAATCAATTTCAGTTGTTTTTTCATCTAACATGTTTCATTTGATATTCGTTTGTGCGGGTTTAGCTAATTGGAGGAAGCTGCTTTGTTTGCAGCTCGCACTGAACCCTATCATGGCAGAGGGAGCCCTCGCCTTGCTCTCCGCCATCCAGAAGAACAAGAGATCGACGATGCAAGACCTCAACATTTCAGTCAGTTCTGAAATGACATAAAATTACAGAAGGATATATCGATGATTCTACACGTACATTTCAGCAACATTAAAGATGTGGTTAAATGTTAATGAAATCACGAAGCAGTGTTATATACTTGAGCATCTTAGGTCAACCAATCAAGACACTTATTTCAGTTGATATCATTCACTGGCCTTTCCTGACGAGGGAAAAATGTTAATTAAACGGGAAGCTATGTGTGTATGTATGTGTCAAACCATTGACTTCTTCGATACTTAAATCATATTTTCCAAATAATTTGGAGAATTCATTTCAAAATAACACCCAGTACGTATGACAGCATTGGTGCAATTTACAAATGTCGATTTTGAGATTGCTGATTTGTGCAACTGCCCATAAATAATACACACGCCAGGGTATCCATATACAGGTTGTATATGTCAACTATTTGTAGTGCTAGAATGAGACGATTGGATGAATCCTCCCCAATACGTAAAATTTAAGTTAAAAACCTGGCTAAGTTGAACTACAAGAGAGTGTATACTGTATTGGGCATACAGTCTAGGATATTTTCTTGCCTACTCATATATCAACATATTTATGGATAGGGATGTTGCTGTGGTGTAATTATTACTACAATAGACTTGCATACCAGAGATCACCCGTTCGATCCTCTGGCATGACAGTTGAAACAAGGGGCGAGTTTCTATAACTCCCCCACCCCCCATCGCCTATTACTATCGAACAGTATACCTTGGTACACCACAAACAGTCATTCAACAGGTCGTGTGCGGCGGGGTCAGGTGTGGATACTCCCACCTCTTCCAAGGTGCTTGTGCAACGTGGAAGAATCGATGAGAATACCCTCCCCAGAGGGGCTCTACGGAGCTCCCTCGAGCCGAGGCCCTTCCACCGGCAATGGTTGTGAGCAAGCAATTTGCAGGGCTGCACCTTAACCGTAGAAAAGGTCAGTTTAACACGTAGGCAATCGCGACCAATACTATCCACAATAAAGATTGCTTTGGGTTAGATTGCGTAAATATAAATGTGTCGTGAACCCACCACCACCACCACCCGACACAGCCAATTAGTAAAAGGTGTTCGCTAACCACCGTCTGATGAACGCAACGGCTGCAGAATGTGGTGGTGAACGAGCAGTTTGTGCAGCTGCTGAGTGCGATGCGAGCCGAGCGGCCCCGGGCCATGCACGTCCGGCACGGGGGCGTCGGGAGCGGCCTGCGCCGCACGTTCCAGCCCAGGGTCAGCCCCATGCAAGCCATCCAGGTAGCGACTGTCAGAGCACCTCGTTTGTCTTGCTGTAAATCGGCCACAGGACATGCCGGGGTATTTTCTCGGGATTACATTGAATGAGACGAAGCATCTGTGAATTCTCGACACCCCCATATCGATTTAAATAAATACATAAAATTACCTGACATCCCCCAGGCTAGCTTCCTTTCTTTCAGAAAGTCCACAATGGCCATGAAGGTCTCCGCATGCCATGTCAGACATGGTGATGTTTTGAGCATGCTTTGCCGTGCTGGTCAGTGCTGTTTGGTGAAGGGAGGAGAACAGGTCCAGTTCAGATATCATTCGCTACAAATGCCAGCCGTGGCCGGGAACTTAACTCCGGTCGTCATGTTAACAGTGCAGCACGCGATCCACTAACCCACTGCTTCACTCCACATTCTGTTATATTTTATTTTAACATTAGTTGCGCTATGCATTATTTTTTCAGTTATGTTTGCCATGGAACTGATTTATCTTGACCATCACGTCAGGACTGCCCTGCTGGACATGATATATCCATCTCAAGAGTTTTATTGAGGTTAAATAAAGATAAGAAGCAGAATGTGGTTTTTCAAGTGCAACTTGCACAATTATTTTGACATTAACATGTTCTTATTTCCAACAGTCAGTGTAGGTCATCATATGTGTATCCCGTGCCAATCGTGTTCGCTTTCTGGTGTCCACAACAGGGGCACCTTCTCAAGAATAAGCTGCGTCTCTGGGACTTCTTCCGTAACATGGACAAAAGCGGGACAATGTCGGTGACCCAGGATGTCTTCAGGAGCGCCATGCAGGTGAACACATACCTGACACCACCTGCTCATCACCTGTGTAGGCCTCTGACATCTCTGGGTGCCGATAATGATGACATCTGCTTTTTCAGCAACTAAGCACACCCCTGGAGGAGCAGGCGTTAGAGGAGCTCATCTCGGCGCTGGACAGAGACGGAAGTGGCTGGATTAACTACAGGTATAAGAGCAATGCCTATTGCCGAATCACCCGGAATGTGCCCGATATCATCATATTTCGCAATCTAAGCAGCAGGATTGAGCCTGGATGATGCTTGGGTCGGGCGATCACCGCGCATAGGAGATTGTTGTAGGCTATAGACTGTGGGGATGCATGGTGGATGGCAAAGGGTAACGCTGCGAAATACATTGTTGTGCGGTACTTCTATGCTCGCATAACCTGCGAGGCCATCTGAGCCCCTTCCGACTGAAAGCTTAGCCAGCCTTCTGAATTCGTATACTGCAGTCAAGTCACTAACAACAACAATGCTCCCCGCTGAGTTATGTGTATGCCCTCTCCTTTAAACGAGGTAGTAGGTGGTGCAAAATTGCCATTGGATGTAGATTGGAACTAGGTGAGCGGTGTGTAACACTCCTCTTCCTGAGTTCAGCTGGACCTGCGAGTTACCGTACCATCTATAAAAAACGCTGCCCCAACCCATCCCACCCGATCCTCCCTCTCTGACCCGACCCCTCCGCTGCCAGGGAGCTCCTGGACGGGCAACGCGCCTTCCGCAGGACGGCGAGGCGCGCGTCCCGGCGCTCGGACGCGCGCTCGCTGCGGGAGAACAGAATCGTGGCCGAGTTCACTCGCTGCGCGATGAGCATGGAGAGAGGCGCTCGTTACGTTTCATCCGTATAGACCAGCCCCCTGCTCATCTCTCTCTCTCAAGGATCCTCCTGTATAGCCTTCGTTAGGCTGTTGGAGCAAGAGCTGTTAGCGAGCACCTATTAAGGCCAGCACGGAACACGAGAGGGAGCGGGGGGGGGCAATGCCACGCCCGGCCACTTTTTCTCCCCAGAGCTGCTGTTTGCACACAGTACTCGGTACTCATTTAAGGCTGAGTCGACGTACGGGGAGTCCCAGGATCGGTTCGACCTAGTTGCCACTGTTATTAGTCACGAGTGGAAATCGAACTCGGGTCGCCGAGCCCGTAACTACTGCCCTACACCTCTGTCCACACACGTAGAGACATAGAAGCGGCCGCAGTGAACACGGAGACTCAAGTGTGTGTGTATTGCTGCAAGGAAGGCCGATCCGTTTATCGATGCCCTGCTAAAGTAAGGCGAAATTATAAACATTTTATTTCAAAGCCTCTGCGTGTCTCCCACAAATATCAATGCACTTGTTCGATGTTTTAACGCTCACTTCCGTAAGATATGGAACAATGACTTTCACGCTATTCCATCGCCTCTTGAACGACAGAGGGTAAATTAAACTTCAGTTTGGAGTATGCACGCATGGATCACCCTGTACAATTAAATCTTAATAACCCCGCAGTGAGCTCAAATGTTTGTAACTGTTGAATGTACAACTCTGTGCACTGTGCAGCTTTCCCGTGATGTTCGTGTGTCTAGGGTTAATGCCTAAAATAAAGTTACTGTACAGGTGACTGTTCTCAATTTGCCATCAAGCGAAGATGTATTTATAGAATGTGTATAGTACAATATAGCTTTAGCATATAGCAAGAGCTATGGTTATGTCTAATCGATAAAAAATGAAATTTGTGAATGTGCCTGTTCGAAATGTTCAGCATACTTCCAAACATGCAACAAACTTGAAATTTGGCATGTGGGTAGCTTCCAGACTGTACACAATGCAAAAAGTATAAAAATCGCCTTTTGTATTTTGGGGGGGGGGGGGGCGCAATAATGGGGGGTGACGTCACATCTGTGATGTCACCCGCATGCGGCAGCGTCACGCAGTGTGCCTGCTGACGTCACGCATCCCCCCCCCAACCCTCCGCGTAAGCCCGGTAGTAAGGTTGGTAGTGGAAAAGCTAAGCGTATGGCTATGGATAAGAGTGTATAGATAGGGGTAAAAGTGTATAGATGAAGCTAGCAGTGTCTAGATGAAGCTATTAGTGTACAGATGAAGCTCATGGTGTACATCAGTGACGTGCGGTGAGGTCAATGGCTGTTGTCAGAGCCAGATTCACACACTGAGGAGGCGTGTCCTTACTGAGGGGGGCGTGGCCTCACTGAGGGGGGCGTGTTAGACACGTCCCCCTCAGTGAGGCAGATGTGATAGCTGCCTCCCCTGGTGCTTTTTCATTGCAGTTTCATGACGAGACCAGCGAGCCTAAATATCTTTATACACATACGTGAAATAAGTTACCTGGAGTATGGAAGGCGAGGACATGAAATGAAGGGGTCTACAAACATTACATTGGTGACATACTGCGCTCCATCCAGTTACTGAGGGGTTGCGCAATCAGAGGGGAGGCTGAGCTCGTCGCTGCCTCACCTCTCGTCTCTTCCTGTATTTGCAGCGGAGCTCCGCAAATTTGGCGATTTTGACTATAAAAATGATTGGAATCGTACAGAAATGACATTTATAACACAGATCAGTGGAAAAATCTTAATACTTATTTTATTATTCTTTTTTTTACTTTTCGTAACAGCTATTTTCATTGGAGTATAACAGCTGAGGCTCTGCCTCCCCTGACCGCACGTCCCTGGTGTATAGAAGCTAGTAGTATATTGAAGAAGCGAATAGTGCATAAGGAGAAGCTAATAGTGCATAGAATAAACGAATAGTGTATAGAAGAAGCTAATAGTGCATAGAAGAAGCCAATGATGTGTGGCTATGGCTCAGTGCAAGGCTCTGGGGCTGCTATGGTTGGGGGCTGTCACAGCCCCGTCCCCCCCACGCGGCGCCCCCCCCCACCTGCCCCCCCCTCACGTGGCACCCCCCCTCCCCAACGTGGCACCCCCCCCCCTCCCCCCACGTGGCACCCCCCTCACGTTGCATCCCCCCCACGTGGCACCCTTCTCCCACGTGGCACCGCCCCCCACGTGGCACCCAACCTGCCCCCCTCACGTGGCACCCCCCCCACGTGCCCCCCCCCCACGTGGCACCCCCCCCCCCACGTGGCACCCTCCCACGTAGCACCTCCCCCCCCCCTCTGTGGCACCGCCCCCCCACGTGGCACCACCCCCCCACGTGGCACCCCTCTACCTGCCCCCCCCCCCACGTGGCACCCCCCCCCCCCCCACGTGAATGAGGAGCCGCCCGCGCATGCGCAGTGCCGCGCCTCGGAGCCGCGATGGAGGGTGACATCGCGGAGTCTCTGGACGATCTGGGGTGAGACTCAAACCCGAACCCCGGCGCGCGTCTGGGATAAACACTGTCCCCCACTCATCCCTCCTCCACCACCACCTCCTCCTTCTCCTCCTTTCCCTCATCGCATGGCAATCCCTGAACCACCCCATTGTGAATAAACCTTCCCCTGCCAGCGGCCTGCGCTAGCGGAGCCGCACTGTACGTACAGTGCGGCCCTGTCGTTATGACAGCTGAGTGGTGTTAAGCGTGAAACAAATGTGAATGTTCGTCAATTAATTGCAGTTATGGTGGAGGGTCCTTTTGTTTTGTTTGACAAGGATATGCGGGCGCTTCGGTGCATGATAATTGCTCAGGTATACGAGAACGACGTTTTTTTTTAAGGTTCTTGTAGATTCCACTTACAAGATTCGCAAATGAGGGGTGGAGGGAGGTTGGGAGACTTTAAAGTTACGGTCGTAGTTTTATAATCACGTCGCCGTGCTGTCGTGTGAAAGGAAGACGCAAGCAGACCAGTTGTTAAATACCCCTACAAGCTTAGGCTGCATGGAACCACGACTCCGTTGCGCAACATAACGAATGACTATCGAGTAATAACTTTTAAGCCCCCTTGTCAATCGGCTGCTGGGTGAAGGGCCTCCCCCACCATCCCCAAACAGCGAGGATCTTGGAAGTAGTTTGGTCACACTTCACCACTGTGGTCGGTGCGGCTTGGTGGTGAAGGTGGAGGGGCCCCGAACATGTTTAGACATAACCTGCCACTGACGTTAGCCTTGGCAGGGAAACACGAACCCAGATGGTCACCGGCTCCCGCTTCGTTGAAGCTGTTTGGGTTTTTTTTTGTATCATCACAGGCGCTCCATCATAGTGACATCGCTGCTTTGTCCGTATTACAGTAACGCGTATGGGGTACTGGGATATTTGTCACGGTGAGCTCACTCGTAGACTGACAGTGACGGGTTGGACCGTGACTTGAGTATGGTTTTTCATTAACAAAGATTCCAGCTCGGATAGTATTGCCCGGCATGCAAGCAGCAACCGAGTTGTCTCTAAAAGATGAGTGCTGCTTCCTGGGTTGTGTCTTAAAGCGCGCGCTGTTGATACACAGGGTGCAGTCGCAGCTGTGTGAACACTGCACCAAGGCGTTTGTACTTTGTACTGCGTCAAGTGCGATAACATAAAAAGCAACCTCGTTCCTCATTGGCATTCACTTGTAACAGAAGTATATATGCGATATAAATGTTAATCATAGAGCAGCCGAAGGGGTCGGCAACCTGCGGCAGCGGAGCCGCATGCGGCCCTTTAATGACTGCTTCGTGACGTTATTTATTTACGGTCACCGTCTCGTATTCACATGCATTGCGACTCTTGAAGTATTGAGTGCTTTTTCTTGTTATTTTGGTTGCCAACCCCTGTTGATGGCCTTTTGTGCGATAGCCCATCTTGATTATAGGATTGACATGGTAGAAGATCAGATTTGGCACTTTGACGCCTAGAAACCAGTTTTGCATAAACAGTTTTTATATAACAAAATATTCAAGTGGGTCTTCCTCTTTGCCTGCTTTATTTCTTGCATAAGAGCGGTAAACGTTGATTCTGCTGCCTTGTATACAGTTCATCGACTCTACGAGAATCTACAAGAGCAACAATCCTTTTGTTCTCTTTCTGCTCTTAAGAAGGGCTATTGCCTAGGACGTTAGCCTACTTACTCGACTGCATAAGCTTTCTGTTACAGTGCGCTATTAATTGTGAAGGTGGTGACTTGTTTTAAGTTGTGCTTGTTCACTGCTGCCAACCCAATCCCTTAATATGTAATAGTTAATTATATTGTAACATGTGCTTGTCATAAGGTCGTGAATGCACATCTGTTCATACACGCTTGCATTATAATAGGCATAGTTTAACAACTTGTAAACCATAAATTACAAACTGAAGAGCAAGCATGCAGTGAAGGAACTGACCTGAGCCCAAACTTGGATTTTTTTATTTATAATGCTACTGTAAGCCCCATGAGATGACAATGAGGGGGGTTCCTCTTTATATAACATCTCCAGGTGCATTTATTTAGCAGTGTGGTATCAGTACTCGAAATGGCACATTCCCATGGATGAGGCCAAAAATACCCAATGATGACTTCCCACAAAAAGTGGTCCTTATATGCTCTGGAGGGTGGTGGGCTATGGCATCCCAACCAGGTTTTGAAATAAAACTGTAGTGTTTCACACGAGGGAGGCAGAGACTTCTTGGATGCAACACGTTTATTACGATACGCCCTAAAAACCAAGGGGTATAGCTGCCCCTTCACCAGCTACCCTCGGGAGGTATCTCCTCCGGGCTAGCTAACCTGAGCTCACACGGGGTGGCTAGCCCTAGCTCACACAGGGTGGCTCACCCTAGCTCACCCTAGCTAACCCTAGCTCACACGGGGTGGCTAGCCCTTGCTCACGCAGGCTAGCTAACCCTAGTTCACACAGGGTGGCTCACCCTAGCTCACCCTAGCTAACCATAGCTCACACGGGGTGGCTATCTCGGACCGGACCCTGGCTCGGGTCCCGTAGTCGGGCAGGTCTATTCCGTATAACGGCTTCGGTCTTAGGTCTTCAGTCTTGTCACAGCAGCAGCCCCCGGACCAGTTCAGGGGTCCGGCTTATATTGCCAGTCCAAGGGCTTCCTCCGCCCCTGGCCACGCCTCCCTTCTCGAGCCTTCGAGTGGGACCTGGTCCCGGTCCCGTGGTCCCCCTGGTCCCGTGGTCCCCCCGGCCCCCTCCTTGGGGCCCCTTTGCCGGTAGCCTCCGGTCACCAGGCCCCCTAAACCGTCCCTGGCGCTTTCGCCCCCTAACCGCCAGAGGCTGGCACTGCATGCGGTTATTGTGAGCGGCGCGCATCGTGCCTCACACAGGCCGGCTTATGCGTCGTGCAGCGGCCTCCACCGACGCCGCTACAAAAGTATCACGATTTGGAGCTGAGCCCTGTGACCGTGGTTCAATGTGGTATATATATAAAGGTTCACGAATTTTTTCAACAAGGAGTGTCGTCTTTGCAGCTACAACTACTCTGCTCGTCACAATTGTGTGTTGCCAACAAGATGGCTAAGTTGAAATTGATGCCAATACCTTAAAGAGCAGTGTTGGCCCAGCTTGTTAAGGGACTTCCTCTGCAGCTTTTGCCGAAGCCTGTGTTGGGTTTGCAGACTCCCATGCATAGGGTGTGTTCTAACCATGTCCTTTGCCATTTATGTACAGTGTTAATGATATAGTATTTGGCCTTTAAGGCATGAGCTGTGACTTCTTTTTTCGTAATGTGTTCGTGGCACTTGACTTTGATGACACTGCGCACACACTTCAGTTTAAAGGGCTACAGGTTTTACAATATTATGTTTTGAGCCTCCACATTTCATAGGAAATTGCTGTCCAAGGTTCCGTAGAGAATCAGAATCTTTATTTGTACTGGAGGAATCTGATGAGCTATAAAGCTCTTTTTTCACAGATGTTCAGTCGGAGCAGGTCAGAAAGTTGCAACAACAAAAAGTACAAAAACACGATAGGAGTGCAATGTATAGGAAAAGAAAGCAAATCACTAAAAAATACTTTTTATTTTACCAGGTAAAGCCCACTGAGCTATTAGCTTTGTTTTCAAAAGTGTACTGGCCACAAATGATAGCTCAACGAAGTGACTAATCATGTGGAAATTTATAACAGCCAAATAATCTAAATGCATGTTTTAAAATGTGGAGGGCAAAATCGGAGAACCCGAATAAAAAAATCCACACGACCACGGGGAGAACGTGCAAACTCGAAATATACAGGTGTCAGAGTCGGAATCGAACCCCCGACCTCCTGCATACCAGATGAGGAGGATCACATCACGCCACCGTGGCGCCCCTTAAAGAGAGCAATGGATGTCATCAGGCAATCTAGGAGATGCAATGTCATAGCAACCCTTAAAGTGATGCTGAATGTATTTATGTCACACAGCTACAAGGGCCCCTTGCTGGACGATGGGGCGCTGGATGTGGCAGTGGAGCAAGGGGCCACGAGCCCTGAGTTCACCAAAGTGTGCGCCTGGCTGACCACCGAACTCAAGGCTTTCTGCAACTTGGTAGAAAACGTCAATGCCACCAACAGTAAGTGCCAACACCAACATTAAACATTGTGGTCTTTTGTTATGTAACAATGATTATAAAACTATCGTGGGTAGTAATCATATTACTATTATTCTTGTACACGTTTTCAATAGAATTTAGAATTGTATACGTTTATACATTTAATGTATGTTCACCGTGTTTTACTACAGTTGTCTTTTTTCTCATTATGCAAACAGAGGTGGGTAAAAGTGTATCGTAGCATTCCATTGTGTGATTATTTTACAGCTTTCACAAAACTTTATATATATTTGCCTTTAATGCTTTTAAGGAGTCAAGTATTATTTCAAATGTCATTATTTAATGTTTCATTTCCATCATAAATTGTGTGTGTGTCACGTTTTCCATGCAAAAAGTCAGACTGATTTTGTTTGATGATTTGAGAAATTCATGCTCATTGACAATTGTCTTTTAAGGAAAAACATGTCAAGCAATTTAACACTCTGAGTGCGTTATGTCGAGCATCCTTAGAGAGCGTGTACAGTACTGTACTTTTGTTTTGTGTCCACCTGTAGCCCCAGCGGAGGCAGAAACGTTCCAGTTGGAGATGAGCGGCTTCCTGAATGAGCTGGGTTGCGTGCATTCCTCCCTTACCAGCGGTGAAGTCACAAAGCGTCTGCTAAACAAGCACAACTGCCTGCTCCTGCTGTGTATGCAACACAAATACAACCCTGACAGTTTACGGACTCTCGGGGAAAGTCTATACTGATCACAGCCATGACTGGAAAGACTTTCAGGGTGTCAGCATTTGTTGTTTCATTACAAATCTGCATGGCGTTTCATATGCTGTTCTGAAAATCAATGATAGGTTTTCAACTAGCGTGATGGTTTGCATAAGAAGGAAAATCAGTTTCCCACATTTTTTTGTTTCAATGTTCATCAATTGAAAATATGGTCTAGTTTGTTAAATTCTCCCACCGTTCTTCACCCAGAAGTATAATTGGTACACCGCAGTCGAATGAGTAGGTCATGTGTGGTGGGGCATAGTGTGGCTACTTTCACCTCTTCTGAGATGTCTGGCCTACATGGAAGAAGAGGACCAAAATACCAGCCAGTAGAGGCCCTTCCAGTAGCAGTGGCATGAGGAAGTAATTGTAGGGCTGCACCTTTGCCTCGGCTTTTTTTTATCAAGGGAAATTAACTTGTGCACTTTTTGAACTTGGCTACAAAGTTTGCTACCAAGATGCAACAATTCATGCCTTTTATTTTCTTCAAAATAAATGTGATTTTATTTTACATGTGATCTGGGCGAATTATTTTTTTTATTAAACTGGTTGTTATCGTGTGTGGGTGTCATGGGATAGCGTACTTGACATCGGAGCTGCAGGCAGTGCGCATGACAACCGCCCGAAGCCCACAAACACAGGCCATGGCACAAGGCTCGGAGGTCTTCCAGGAACTCAAGATTATTTGCATCATCCTTGGAATGTCTAAGCCTCCACCCAACATCTCAGTCTTCCAGTTCTTCAGCGGCATTGAGAAAAAGGTTTTTGAATTGTTGATTGTTGGGAGATGCTTTGATTTAATGTTGTTTATAGAACAATAATATCTTAGAAAATGAACAAAACAAAGAGATTAATATGTTAAATGGGATAAGTGGCTTGTGCTGTGAACATCGGATTGATGTTGATACGAAACAAATTTTTTCACTGTTTTATAATTTGATTTATTTTGTTCACAGCTTAAGGAAGCCATGGCAAAAGTATCTCCAGCTCACATAGGAAAGCCATTGCTTAAGAAAACCCTTGGACCTGCACACTGGGTGAGTGATATTTAGTAAAATTCTGCATTCTTATCCTTATATGTTGTTTGATAACTTCTGTAAGGAGAGAATGTTTTATTGTATTAATTTATGCTTGCATATGAACTTTTATAAAATATATTTTTAATGTTTTCTTACCTTTGCTATACTTTAAACTCCTACCATTTTTTTATTGTTTGTTGTTGTAACTTTCTGACCTGCCCCTACTGGAGATTTGTGAAAAAATAACTTCATAGCTCATTGGATTTCTCCAGGATAAATAAAGATTCTGATTGTTACAATTTATTTTTTCAGGAAAAACTAGAAATCATAAACCAGGCACTTGTGAATGAATACGAGGTCCGCCGCAAGATGTTGCTAAAGCGACTTGATGTGACGATACAGTCATTCGGGTGGTCTGACAAAGCCAAGGTGAGCCTTCGGTTTACTGCCAGCGTCTCTTGTTGCAATTTTTAATGGACATTTTGTGTACAAAATTTAAGTAATTCCTACATTTACAAAAAAATAATACCTTGGACATTGTTAACCGTGACATTTTATTTATATATATTTTTAACATAGATATTAAAAACACAGCAGTTATTAGCAGTTTAATGTTTTTGTCGTTTGACAGGCCAGACTGGAGGTGATGGGGAAAGTGTACCTTCCAAAGCGGCATGCACTATTAACACAGTCCGGAATCAACATCGCTCACCTCCTAGCTGCACGCGAGGACCTCTCCCGTCTCTACAAAACGAGCAGCGGGGAACAGCGCGAGCACACCTCCTGTGCCATCAACAAGGTACCTTAGTTTCAAGTTGCTTGTAATGCTAAGATCAAGTCATCACCCGGCTGTGGTGAGTGTGAGAACTTAGTGGGATGACACAATTGAGTTGCCGGTAGCATTGTGTAAATATAAAGCGATACATTAAATTTTTGTTGTGCTATGAGTTAATTTAATGTTTTGATCAATATATAATAAGTTGTACTTAATTTAAACGCAATTAAATTACCGATAAGTACATATTACACTATGCCTATGATTTTTACGATTCACAGTAGTATGGTATACATGGCCAAAGAGAGGGGAGGGGTGTGGCAGGTTGTGCAGTGTGCTCCAAGCCTCAGATCCGAAAGGGGCATCAGAAAGGGTCAAGGAGACTTATTTTATTATTTTGCCACAGATCTCCAAAAACATTTTGGCAGTCCTAATGACATCAACATGGATTGAGAGTGCAGAGCTTAAATTCAGCTGGCACACCACATGAAGTATACCTCTCACAGCTGCGGATAATGGTCACATGCCTACTCCAATCTACCAGTCGCCCTGAAAATATACAGTGACACATGAAACCCTGTATAAGTGTAATTTATTGATGATTTGCTTGATTCACTATTAACCCCTGTGGTTGACAGGTTTGTGGTTTGACTGCATGTGTATGTGTCTTTGGCATCTTGTAGGTACTCATGGGGCGTGTGCCAGACCGTGGCGGGAGGCCACAAGAAAGCGAGCCTCCCCCTCCCGAGATGCCGTCGTGGCAAAAGAGACCAGATGGACAGCCCCAGGGTGGCAGGGGAGGAGGGCGTGGCGGCTATGATCACGGCGGGAGGGGTGGTGGAGGGTATGAGCGAGGTGGAGGAGGCTATGAGCGAGGTGGAGGAGGATATGAGCGTGGTGGTGGCCGAGGCGGGAGGGGGGGAGGAGGCTGGTCTGATGGTGCGCACCACAGTACGTCTACTTCATTGTCAGTTTTGAGGCACCATATTCATTTCAATTACATATGCTGTATATTATTTCAATGCATTAATTGTCTGGTGAATGCTGCAACTTACCGTGTTCCTCAGATGGTGATCAGCCTGGAGGAGGAGGTTTTCACCGGGGCAGAGGTGGTGGCTATCGAGGGGGCAGCAGGGGTGGTGGCTACACGGGCCAAGGTGGAGGAGGTGGAGGCTACACGGGCCAGGGTGGAGGAGCAGGTGGATATGCAGGCCAGGGCGGAGGAGGTGGTGGCGGATACACAAACCAGGGTGGAGGAAGTGGCTATACAGGCCATAGAGGAGGTGGTGGAGGCTACACAAACCAGGGTGGGGATGGAGGAGCAGGCTACACAAGCCAGGGGGGCAGTGGAGGAGGAAGTGGATACGCAGGCCAGGGCAGAGGGGGAGCAGCCTATGGTACCCAGGGTGGAGGAAGAGGTGGAGCAGGCTATGGTTCCCAGGGTGGAGGTGGGTACGTACCTGGTGGAGGAGCTCCGACCGTCGACGCCGCAGCTCGTGGAGGGCGTGGAGGGCGCGGAGGCAGAGGTGGAGGCTGGGGACGTGGAGCGACAAACAACAGCACTGGTGGTGGCCAATTCGAACAGTTCTTCCAACAAGGAGGTCAACAATTCAACCAGACAGGCTTTACCCAGAGACAATATTATAGCTAACAAGCACGTGTTGCTGCTTTCCTGCAGGGCTCTGAGCCTGCTGCATAGGTTTTGCCACACAATGCACAGTGATAATACATTTATGCTCAAATGTGCCAATATCTGAAGGTCATATCGGGAGATTCATTGAGCAAATAAAATTTTACTCCCTGTGAGCTTATTTTCCCATTTATTTTGGTCTACATTTTAATTTAAAGTTGAATAATGTTTATTTGACCTTTATGCTGTTTCTAATTACCGTCTGCACAACAGACTGTGAAATGGAATGGGAATTGCATTGTTAGATTTTATGTTACCACTGTAAAATGTGCAGTAAAGACGGTTTAATTTCATTGTTTTGAGACGGCATTGCTCATCCAAATTCAAATCTGCAGTGTAATATTTTATCACTTGGCTAATGTGTTGTGCGTGAAAGACATTGAAAGACATGCACTTCAAATAAATATCATGGTAAGCACTTTATTTCGTAAATGTTGCAGTTTGTATGAAAAAGTACACAAAGTGTAGTTTTGGAGTGATTTCATCAAGGGATGGAAAATATTCCTTTAAAACATGATCTTATTTGCAAGTGTGTCCTGTGTTAAATAATAAATTTGCAAAATCATAGGTAAAACATCTGAACACCAATATATAACTAGGAACTGGTGGAATTGCACATTAATTTCAGAATAAATAGGCGTGTGAATATCTGAATTTGAAGTAATAAATGCAAAAAATATAGCTACAATATGTAAAAACAGGGGCATTGAGAGCACACCTGGGGTCAGGTGTAATTGTGCAGTTCATAATGAATTGCAATGTAATTATAAATGCCATTTCACTTAACATTGCTGTTGTAATTATAATTGACCCCAGGTCTGATATAAAATGGGTAATTAGAATCGAATGATCAAATCACTCAAACGGTCACAGGTCACATGGCCTGATTACAAAACAACATTTCCGTAAACAGCAACAATCATCGCATCATTGCTGTTGATTAGATAAGTGCAACTGCCCATCGGTTTTCAATTACCAAAATCATCACAACACTTGGTTAATTTTGTTCAACTGACCCAAGTACTAGATACTTCAGAATTCAAATATGTCAGTGATTGAGAGGATTGAAAACGTGAGTGACCAGGGTGGCTGAATATTTAGATAAATATCCTCATTCATCCAGAGCTGATGAAAAATGGTCTCAAGAAAAACATGCAGTGTGATCAGAACTTTTATGCATCGGTTTTGTCTAGGTACTCCACACTAAACAAAATACCTCAGAAAATAATGAACCAAACATTACAATGCATAATCCCTCTAAAACTGAGTTATTGCAACTTGCCAAGATATTGTATACATAAAATGTATTATAGAAAATAATTTACATCCGATTGTCAATCTACTGCTGGTGGAAGACCTCTCGGACTGCACCACCGCTCACCCCAGTATTAAAACCTTTAAAAAGTATATAAGGACGAAAGCAAAGAGGACTGGTTCTTCCTTAACAGATGCACATGTCTATATACATTTGGATGTGTGCCATTCAGTATAGAGCGACATTTTATTGAACTGGGTGGGACCTATGACTTAGAGGGTCCTTCCCTTTAAAATCTGTCAGTTCCCCTGCATTGATTCAAGGAATTCCTGGCTGCTGATAAGGCACTAGAAACCAGTCCAGAATTTACTTGTACTGAATTAATGATGACAGAACTGCACTACCAGAAGGCCGTGCGTTGGATGGGTTTTGTAAGAGATACTTGTTTATATGGCTAGAGAGTAGAGGCATATGAATAAGACATTTTCTGCTTATCCATATTGTATTGCAGTGTTTCTCAATCTGTATCACTCCACGGCACACTAAATCAAAAATCACTGTGGTCCTTTGATCCCGCAGTGCATTGAGCATGGCTGATAATGATGTGTGCGCGCGCATCTTAAGTGATATGCCTCTACGGAATGTAGAATTTCCACAATCGCGTATGTCGCTCTTCCGTCGATCTCCGCGTGTTTCCCCAGTCCTCGTCGCGACCTAATTAGAACGGCAGAGGCGTCAGGCTCGAGCTTAATAACTCACCCGGCTCAGCCAATTAATTAAGAGGGGTTGTCAATTCTATATTTAAAGCTTTCGTGACTGCAAGGATCCATACTCTTTGGTTCTATTCGGTAAAGTCACATAGGTAAAAAATAAAACAACAAAAATCACGACGTTTCGGCCACAACACATGTGGCCTTCACCGAATAGAACCAAAGAGTAAAGAGGGGTTGTGTTTTGCGTGTGTCAGAGCACGTGTGGTGGCGAACGTTCTACCACCAAATATGCAAACTGCAAGTGAGTTTACACGTTTTCTTGCCAAACGGCAACGACCTACAACACCATCATCAACCAAGACCTCGATGTACCTCGCTCCCGACGCAAGTCCCTATCCCCCTTCTGGGAGCGCGCTGTCACCATCCTAGAATCTCGTCCAGATCCGGAAGAACGCTGGCGAACAGAACGGAACATTGTGGACGTCTAGAATAAACTCCTCATTCAAGACCCAAACATCGCACCTCTTTGGCTTTGAAATTCCTCCAGGAAGACACTGGTGTAACCATCAAATGTTTCTGAACATCATCAGGCCGCTGACAAGCCACATACGTGTGATTGTGGCTGTGCAACCCAAACTATGGACCATATAGTAAACAACTAGCCCCTTCAACAGAGGAGGAATAGCAAAACTTCACGAATTGTCTCGTCAAGACCTCTCGTCGTGGCTATCAGACCTCGATATTGATATTTAGCTCCTGAACATATGCCATCAGACGCAGGAATGTAATAAAATAGTGCGCGTGTCCGTATTAATTATAGAATGTCTTGTGTGTTGTTTCACTTCATTGACGATGTGTGACGAGGGGGGGGGGGTGAGAAATGTGACGTCACATCAAAATGCGCACATTTAAATATAGGATTGTTATAACACTAAATGTTATAACAGCACTCTTACAACATCAGAGTGCAGCGCCACTTTAAATACGCACTACAATGACAATAGTTTAAAGCGATTTGAAACAGGTTTATTTTCAACATGGAAATATTTGATGGGGGGTCTGACTTTTTGTGACGCCGTGTGACGAGGGGGGGGGGCAAAAATCGTCCAAAATCGCGTGACGTCATTTATGGACGGCCCCATAATACAGTTTTTTTGGGGGGTTAGATCGCGTAAATATAGATGTGTCGTTAAACCTGCCACCACCCGACAGCCGATTGGTAAGGTTTGTCACGTAAACGGAACTTGCCAATTCGTTACTAGTGCAGCACCCCAGTGTGTTGGAGAGTAAATCTATAACATTTATAATCTGAGTACGACGTTTCTTGCCCCAGCCTATACCATTGACCTGCTGCACTTATGTCCCCTCAAGGCCCCTAAGATCTGGGGATGTAGATCTCAGCATTCCCAGGTCGAGGTTTCGGTCAATGTGTGACCGAGATTTTTCCCGTGTTGTCCCCAGGCTATGAAACACTTTTCCAGGAGATATCAGGGATCCCTCAGTCTGTGAACATTTTTAAAATGCTTCTTAAAACCTATTTATACACTTCCACTTATTAAACTTTTATTTAATTTAGTAAATGGATAACATAATTCTTTTTTTATGGTGAGTGTCTGCTGCTGTGTCCTGTGCAGCGCTTTGAGATACTTGGTGAAAAGCGCTATATACATGGAATTATTATAAAACTTCTCCTTCACATGAAGCAGCAAGCACCCTGCCTGTCGAGTTTCCGATCCTCCCTCAAGACTCGCTTCTTCTGCCTGGCCCATCATTCCCTCCATCCAAAAGTACCCTCGTAATTCCCGTACCGACTAACCGCCCTCCCCATCCCCCATCCCTATTCACCATATCGCTTTTTGCTACCCTCATTGTACCACTCGTAACCCTTGCAAAGCGTCTTGGCTAAAGGCTCTATATTAAGATAAGATATGAAGATAATATCATACTCTTTGGTTCTTTCGGTAAAGTCACGTGACTTTACCGAAATAACCAAAGGGTATGGATTCCTGCAGTCAGGAAACCTTCAAATCAAGATAATATCATTATTGGCTTGCAATTGCCCATTCAATACCCCCGAAGTCCACCACGCACGTGGGCGGGCGTGGCCTTCTCCGTGGCGGGGCGGGGCCTTGCTGGGTTAAGTGGGCGTGGACCGACCTCGGAAGCGGGGAGAATGGGGGCGGGGTGAAAAGGGCGTGGCCTGAGGAAGCCGTTACTCTGACGTCATACATTTTTTTTTTTTAAAATCTGACCAATGAGGGTGGCCGCGCGTTTTAAACGGCACGCGGGCAGCGGCAGCAGAGCTGTCTGCGGCGGGGCTGAGGGTAGAGAGACGGGGCTGAGGGTAGAGAGACGGGGCTGAGGGTAGAGAGACGGTGCTGAGGGTACAGAGACGGTGCTGAGGGTACAGAGACGGTGCTGAGGGTACAAAGACGGTGCTGAGGGTAGAGACACGGTGCTGAGGGTAGAGACACGGGGCTGAGGGTAGAGAGACGGTGCCGAGGGTAGAGAGACGGTGCCGAGGGTAGAGAGACGGTGCCGAGGGTAGAGAGACGAGGCTGAGGGTAGAGAGACGGGGCTGAGAGACGGTGCTGAGGGTAGAGAGACGGGGCCGAGGGTAGAGAGACGGGGCCGAGGGTAGAGAGACGGGGCCGAGGGTAGAGAGACGGGGCTGTGGGTACAGAGACGGGGCCGAGGGTAGAGAGACGGGGCCGAGGGTAGAGAGACGGGGCCGAGGGTAGAGAGACGGGGCCGAGGGTAGAGAGACGGTGCCGAGGGTAGAGAGACGGTGCCGAGGGTAGAGAGACGGGGCTGAGGGTAGAGAGACGGGGCTGAGGGTAGAGAGACGGGGCTCTGTTGAACCCGTAGGCATTTTACAGCGCTCAACAACAGCAAGGAAACGTTCACCATGAAGGCGACGGCGAGCGAAGCCGAGGAGCGGAGCGCCAGGGCGGCCGTGGTTCACTGGCTGAAGGCGTACGGGCTCCGAGCCAAGGTGCTGGTCAAGAGTCACACGGTGATGCCCGCCCGCCCCCTCTCTCTGTCTCTGCTATTATTATTTTACACAGTCATCGAATACTATAATAAACAACTCGCCAAGCGAATCTCGTGTGCATGTGTGTGTAATGTTTGTTTCATGTTGGTAGGCGTCGCGAGCGAGTGCGTCGCCCACACCGAGTGAACGCCACTCGTATTGGTATACCGATGGACCGCGTCCTGTCATGGGAATGTGTAATTTCCAACGCGGCTCGCTCAGGGTTGCCATTGCTCGTTTCGGTTTTAACTTACATTCTTAATTATGTGGTGCACCCCCACGAGTTATGTTTATCAGCATGGCTACATCCCCGTCATGGGAATGTGGCATTTCCAACACTGGCTCTCCCAGAGCTGCGAATGGAGATGATCATATCCGAGAGACATTGACTATTGTTCTCTAGTTATTACTCTATAGTCTATACACTTGTACTTCTACTGCTGCATTAAGCGTCTGTGTGTGATGTTCTTGTGCGGCAGAGGGCAGTGCATCCATTTTCCAATATTCCTCGTTTCTCCCGCGTCTCTGATCTTTTCCACCTTCACCGATATGACCTTCAGATATTGGCACATTTGAGCATGAACTTATTATCACTGTGCATTGTGTGGCAAAACCTATGCAGCAGGCTCGGAGCCCTGCAGGAAAGCAGCAAAACGTGCTTGTAACCAATAATATTGTCTCTGGGTAAAGCCTGTCTGGTTGAATTGTTGACCTCCTTGTTGGAAAAATTGTTCGAATTGGCCACCACCAGTGTTGTTGTTTGTCGCTCCATCGCAGTGAAGTTATGGTCTTCCCCTCCGAGACGTTTGTAAGTTGTTGTTGGTCAAATAATAGCCCCTGCCAGGGCCCTCTCGGCGTAGGGGGTCGGGGAAGGCCCTCACTCACCAGTGGATTGACCAAGTGCTGCACACGTGGCACACAACCAACATCCGCCGTTCGCTCATAAGTTACCACGGTGTTTGGTGCCAGGCTAGGTGCACTTTGAGGCCACGTGACGTGTGGAAGGCTCGCTGCTGGCAGGATGTCACGGGACAGACCCAGGTGCCATGGGTTGATTAACGCAGAACTCTATGCATATGGACATGTACTCAAACGTACAACGAACTTGTGTTACAATACACATTTCTACGTGGAAAACAGGCACACAAGTTACATGTGTAGAACACGCATTAATGCATTGGCACTGATGTATAACATACGTTAATAAAAAAAGGATGCACTTCATTATACCCAAATATATACCTTTAAAGCAATACGCATTGCATTTACAGATAACGTACAAGTCAAACCTAAATACTGTAGTATATTATGAGGTGTTGTGCTATATTGCGTGCCTTTGCTTCATTGCTTGGAAGTGCAAGTCATAAATACTGTCAAAATACAGTGTACCATTTATACATTTCCAATACTCGTTTCTCAACAGGCCATTGAATACTGTGAAAGCGATGGCCTTATCTTATAGATTAGTTCAAATATTTAATGTGTCCGATGACTGGGTGACACGTAAAGGCTTTTAAATAAAAGTTAATTTACTCTTCTTTTATTTCAGTCGGGTATATATATATAAATTGATCACCCTGGTCCAGTCTATGTTTGTTGGTGGCTTGTTACATATTACAGGGCTGTGAGAGGTGATCGTAGCTTGAGGAGGCCTTCATCCAGCAGTGGATTGATCAAGGCGGATAAATGATACCATGTTCACAATATCAGAAGATACAGTTACTGTCCAATGGAAAGGAAGCAGTAATATGCAGCTGTAGCCCATGACGTTTTCCCACACTTAAGTCTCAAGCTGTTTCTCACCTCTAAACACGACATTTTGTTGCTCATTAACAATGGGGTGCGAGGGTTCTGGACATCAGGTTGGATGGCCTGCCCCAGCCGTTTGTGCCCGGAGGTGTGCATAATACGTGGTCTGGACTTGTTGTTGGAATTTGGCTTGGACATTTTTTTTCTTCCAAATCGTTACGATGAACTCTTGCAGCTGTAAAGGTTTACCTCCAAAGGTACATATAGTATTGGGTATGTTACTAGCTTTTCAACTTGGAGCTCAGGAGACACCATGTGTTGTTGATGGGGAGGGGAGGGTGTGAGATTTCCACGTAGTGTGTAAAGGGTGCAGATCAAATATTTGTTAAAGTAAAACTAGGAGTGTGATGACCTGCCACCCACGTGATTCAATTGTTGGTTATAATTTGATTATTTTTTGGTATGTATCTTTAACCGCCTCTAGTGGCAAGAGGGCTGCCGTGTAGTCGAGTTTGAATCCCAGGAACAGCTAACAACAGGGGCGAGTGATATCTAACCCTGTCCTTGATCCGTGTGGTAACATGGCATGGGGGGGGGGGTCTTCATCGAGCAGTGGATTGACAAAATCCTGAAAATTGTAAAGCATTTATTTTCCCTTCTTGATTTGAGTACATTCCAGTTGGACTATTGAGTTAATAATAGGTCGGATTGCTTTTCCTCCTGTCAAATGTATTCAATCATCCCCAGTATTGAAAATAAACAAATCGCTCACCTATCAGCAATTGTTTGCCGAAGTGGTCGTTTGGCTGCATTCTGAATGAGACGTAGTAAAGTTTGGGATGTTAGGTTGGAGTGAATGAGCATTTGGGTTCCTTGGGGAATTTATTTCGAAGCCATATGTTAACGTCATCTTGCTATTGTCACCTCATTGTAAAAATTAACAGTTGTTGCAGGATTTTAGCACCTTCATGTCTGGTGCCTGTAAATTACCAGCCTGATGACAGCTTAGAATGGCACATGAAATTTTTCATACATCAGTAACCACTTTGTTGACTGCAAGCTATGTACACACCATGGTACAAGTTACGTGTTGTTGAGCCTGTTAATTATATTTAGCCAGCATTTTGGCCACATAAATCCTGCATTCTTGGAAAACATAGCAAAGGAGTTGGCTATACATACTGGATAGGTCCCTTTAGGAAAAAGATTTAAGACTTTTGTTTTCGTTGGTAATGATTATCACTCAAGGCTTCTTACGAAATACAGTCAGCAAAGTTAGTATAACTAAAATGATGCCACTGGTTTAAAAACTATTAATATGCCTAACATCACCAGATTTTAGAAGCTAATCAGGATGGAGGAGTATGCTTACGTGAGAGACCACTATCCACAACAGGTGTTATAGACTGCTTTGGGGCTACGTTGTGAACAGGGGGCATCCACAACATCCACTGTTGTACTGTACTATGCCCCTACATTGATGTGCCCCACCTTCACCAACCGCACTGACCACAGTGGTGATGTATGTTCAAATACCCCCCACGACCTGCATGGCATGAAGAGGCCCTCATCCATCAGCATTTTGACAATGTACATTCATACATTTTTGCTCTGTTCTGGCTATACTGATCGTTATGCACGCCCTCAGGCTAATGCCAAATGTCTGTAAACGTTGACGGGGATTTATCCCGACACCATCAAAATCAATGTTCTCTGGGCTCTGCTTGCACAGAGCTCTTAGTGACAGCATTGGTGTGTCTGGAGATTACAATTATGTTTATTTGCATTTTTTAGGACAAGACTTGGACTGTGTTTGGAAGCCCTCTATCACTGCATCGAATCGATGAAGACCATGCAGCCGTGCCGAAGTACGGTGATTACACTAAGCCAAGTTTTAACTTCAAAATGGTCATGTGTTCCTTGAATCGTTATTCAGGCCTCGTTCACCCTCGGCAGCCAAGGCGTTTGGACGGTTTAAGCAGTGTTTTCTGTTACATTTGCATAAGTAACTCCAGGGCAGACGGATATGTTTGTCGTCTGCTAGTGGGGTGCTGTGGGGTGCATGTGGTGGCCCATTCATGTTTGTGATTGCCACTGTGTGAGTCACAACTCATGCTTTATTTAAAAGTGGTGGTATTAAAAGAGTTGACAACATAATACTGAATCTTGACTTAAAGCTTTTGTGACTGCAAGAATTCATATTATTGGGTCTTTTGGTACATGTAGATAGGTTCAAATGAAATAAAATAAAAACTACAACCTTTCAAACACAACACAATCGTCGTAGTTTTTTGTTATTTTTGTTATTTTCTTTGAACCTATCTACATGACTTTACCGAAAGACCCAAGAACATAATACCGTTAGATAATTTGCAACGAAGTCGAATAACGAAAAACTCAACACATTCGCCAATAACTCTAGCCTAAAAGTAAAACAGGTATAACAATGGACCTTTTATAACCTTTAATATGTTTCCCCTGTTAGTGCAGTGTAATAGAAATTGTCTTTTGTCGTTTGTTTTTGTTAATTTAGCTTTGTGTACCACAGCCAATGCAGTATCAAGATTTTATTTGCTACTTGGTCTCCGATTACCACGGTTGGCTACGTACGGTGAAAAAGTAGTTCAACATAATACAGGTCTCGGTTGAAAAACTGAGCAGTAATATTTGCTTTGTTTAAAAAAAAAAGTACTTATTTTGCACTGAGCAATTTGACGATATCACAATTTATTATACTATACTGTATATATGGGCGATACACAATGGTGGAGCCAGGATGTTCAGGTAGAGGGGGGGGGGCAACCCCTCCAGCAATGAAAAATGATAGGAGTTGTAAGTAAGGACTTGTCCCTTGCTTTTTATTCGCCAAATTCGAACCGTGTGTGATCGGCATCGCGCTCGCTGAAGGTATGCCTTCAGGGGAGTCGTGTCCTGTATAAGCAACTGCGCACAATTCTGTGAGTCACTTATAACTGCTTTTCCGTTACTTATTGCCAATTATGGACTCAGACTCTTGTCCTATCATCTCACAGAGTCCCTGGCACATTATAATATGCTACACAGTGGCAGTGGGGGTCGCAAAATGCCGATCTATTACTAATAAACCACAATGATCCGATCGAAATCCTTAATTTCGATCGGATCATTGGAGGGGCACGTGCCACCCCCCCCCCCCCCCCACTGGCTCTGCCAGTGGCGATACACATTTTAACACGTACAAAAATTAGAATTTTTTTTTTATTGAAAAATACAGTTCTGCAAACATACCGCAATGTGGGCAGCAGAGGGCAGTGCAGCAAAATCCATTGTACTCTACTATGCTCTCACATATATGCTCCCTGCCTTCAACAACCCCCACTTGTCAGCAAAGTGAAGTGTGCTCATAAAAACCCCATGGCCCGCATGACGTGGAGAGGCCCTAAATCCAACAGTCGGTTAGCAAGAGTGCCATGCTTGTACATATTAAAACATATTTGAAAAACTTAAAGGGTTCTCTTAGTTGTGTAAAAAGCACAGCCCACGTATAAGTAGTCTTCTATTTCACAACACTGCCTATTTACTGAAAATGTAATAATAAGGCAATGCTGTGGGTCATGACCCCTCCTTAGAACTCCCATTATGGATCATAGCCAGAGGCCCAGTGCACTTACATCGCAGACGCCGATCATCGCCTTGCTTGTCAAGTTGATGAGTAATAATAGTCAGCATTGGGTGGTGCTGTCTCATGTCTCATGCTTCCTGTGCCATAGCTTTGTGGTGGAGGCCTGCCAGTACCTGCAGCAGCATGCCAGCACCGAGGGCCTCTTCCGCAAGTCGGGCTCCTTCTCCCGCATGAAGGAGCTCAAGGTGACCTCCAGCAGCACGCTGCATGGACCTGCATTCTCACCACCCGTGTGATAGTTGAGCCCAACGTGGCCGCGTTCACATAATTTCTGAACACTGCTGGTTAGTGAGACTGCTGCACAGTGCACCAATTGGCACTTGAATTTCTCTATCGAAAGGGTATCCAAAATGATGCTTTATAAAACACAAAACCTTACATTCTTGCTTGCTTTTCCCACTTTTCAGTCAATACTCATTTATTGCATAATATATTTTTGGTCCATGATAGTTACCAAATATTAACACATCAACCTGAAAAGGCAACGATGAAAATGTATTTCCTTCTATCCTTGTATAGAGGTCGACTGCAATGATGTAGCTATCAAACGCATGCAGTGAAAGTGTACCGTGGCCCCCTGGCCAGTGGAGCCAAGACAGCAGAGTGGTGTGGGGTGGTGGAATTCGACAGGGCCCACTACATCGCTCTGTCTACCAGGGTCCTTGTCAACTATACTATGCCACTGGTCCACTGGCAGCAGCTGAAAATAAGTAAGCTCGCGGTACCTATCGAGACTCCCTTTGTTCTCTCCGCTGCAGGAGAGGATCCAGTGCGGGGAGGCAAGCGTGTGCGCGGCGCCCGCCTGCGACGTGGCCGGGCTTCTCAAGCAGTTCTTCCGCGAGCTGCCAGAACCGCTGATAGCGCGCGAGCTGCACGACGTCTTCTACCGCGCCCAGCAGCTGGAGGAAGCGGCACGGTTGCACGCCACGCTGCTTCTCACCTGCCTGCTGCCACCTACCAGCGTGCAAGTGCTGCGCTACCTTATGGCCTTCCTCAAGCACATTGCGCACCGGTACGAGAGTGGCTTGGTCTACTAGAATGGGTGTTTTTGCAAGTACAGGCAGTCCTCGGGTTAGAAACCTAATATGTTCCCGAGAGCCGTTCGTAAGTCAAACAGTTTGTAATTTGGAACACAATAATGCACTCTCTTTTTAATGCCCATACGGTCAGTGTTATAAATAATTCAAAATAAATATTGTACATTTGCATGTAACACTGTAAAAAATATATGTATAGTAAATGAAACGTTAAATAAAGTAACATTAATAGAAAAACTTTTTTTGCACTTACCTTGAGTCCTGATGCTACCTTGTATTCAAAATGGGGGCAATGAGTCCCCACAATTGCACACACACGGCACACGTGCACTCTCGGACACACACACGACAACGGTTCCCCATGTAACCTTAACAGGCTGTTGTGGCAAGTGCTGTTAACGAGCAGCGCCTATGAAAGCCGGCATGGCACACGAGGGGATGAGTGGCCAGCACCACGCCTGGCTGCTTTTGTCTCCCCAGTGACAATGTTTACACACTGAACTAGGTACTCATTTGAGGCTGAGTCGACCTACGGGGGGAGGCCAAAGTCACATTCGGTCACAGTCCCTGTGATCACTGTTACGTTGCAATTATGGCTTTAATTTTTTGGTGATTTCGAAAAGTTTTTTGGTTTGGACATGTTTGTTTTGTTGTAGTACGGAGTTAGACTGATTGCCTTAATCTAAGTTTTCTTGTGGTTGTTGTTTGACTTGCATCCCACTGGGATTTTTTGCACACAGCGTTGGTGTACGGTGCTTTTTTCAGGAATATTTTGCTGTTTTTTTCATGGATTTTCTGTTTGCACAGTCACTTTAAGATGTTTTTCTTGTTCGTGTTTTGTTTTTTTGTTTGCTGTGGTTGCACCCGATTCAAGAGCCGAATGGCTCACAGGGCTATACCAAAATAAATAAACTGAAACTGAAACATTCAGATAAAAGTGACTGGTGTTGATCCCCACACACTTTCACGCACACATGCAAACATTCAGTCCCAGCGCGAGGTCAACTCATTACCTCTTACGGAGGATTGCTCATCTGAACAAAATAGTTCCGTGGTTAAATGTCACAATTGCAGGTTCGCTTTTTAAGTCAATGTTTTTATTTATATTTCATGGAAGTTGATTCATAAGTACGGGTGTTCGCAAGTCGGGCGTCCGTGATTAAGTCGAGGACTGCCTGTACTTTGTGAACGCATTTGGCTTAATCGATAAGTGTGTGATAGTTTCCCACTACAGTACATAAAAGGCAAACCAGCTGTTCTGAAAAACCGTGGACTTTTTATATCAATTGTTATTTTATGATTTTATTTGTTTTGTGATAGTAATGGTTATTTTTATTTGCTGGAAGTTATGATAAAGTTGTTTATTTAGACAAGGCTAACTTTGAAAAGAGAAAATTTCACCATTAAAGTCATTCACAGTATTTAAACAGCTTTAGTCACGGTAATTGTAACCGGACATAAAATACATAACCACTTGTTTTGTAATAATTGGTTATACACCTGAAGACAATGGTGGTGGTGGTGTCAATGTTGTTAAATGTTACACTGACTCCGAACAGCTTCTGAGCTCGCTTGTTAACAAGCGTCACTGTGTTAAGGCATTGTGGGTTGATTCTGTTTTCCTGTAGCTCTGATGAGAATCGTATGGATGTTGCAAACCTCGCCGTGGTGTTTGCTCCCAACCTGATGCACTCTGGCTCTGGGAGTAAGACTGAGAAGGTATCAAGCAGCACCGAGAAGCAGCTGAGACTGCAGGCCATGGTGGTGCAAACACTCATCTTGCACGCCAAGGACATAGGTATGGCTGCGTACGTGCCTGCCCGCAAATGTGCATTTTGCGTCACGTTTTCACTATTGGGCATGTGCAGATCAGCGTAGCCCGGCCAGAGCTTCAGATGTGTGGTGACATGTTTACCGTGCGTGGTGTCACAGGACATGTGAGCAGGCTGGTGGCGGCAGATGGGCCCTGCCTGGGCGGCGACCGGGGCGGCGAGAGCGGGGGGACCAGTGAGACGCCCCTCAACTCCGGGGGAGACGAGCAACGCTCGGTGAAGAGGAGCTGCCGACGGCGTAGCTTCAACGGTCAGACGAGGCTACTTCGAGGGCCCCCTTTCTTGAAGAGATGTATGTGTGTGTGTGTGTGCGCGCGCATTGGTGTGCCTTGCGTGTGATGTATCAATTACAAGTCAACCTTCCACTTTGTTTATGGACTTGTAAATGTGTATCGATAGTTAAATGGTTGTGCCATTTTATTGAGACTGTGTGTTATCTTGGTGTGGCCTGGGTCTGTTTTGTTATCGTTTTTGCTGCCTTTCCCAACCTTGATAAATGGAACATACTGCGTGTACATTTTTATTTATTTACATTTAGTGACTTGCTTATCTTTTTATCTATTTTGCACTCCTATCGTTTGTTGTATTGTTTGCTGTTCTAACTTACTGACCCGCCCATAATTGACATTTATGAAAAAGAGCTTCATAGCTCATCAGATTCCTCCCGTCTAAATAACGATTCTGATTCTGTAATTTTCATGGGTCTCCTTATTCAAATTAATAGAACACAATAAAACATTAACAAGAGTAATGTGTATAACAAAAGGTTACATTGTTAGCAAGTACAGTAGACTCTATTATCCACGCTAATGATGGCCGCAGATAATTCAAAATTGCGGATAATCCAAAAATATAAATTATCTGCAGATTTCTATGTCAAAACTAACGATTGACCAAACGATGCACGTGCTCAGTGATAACACTTTCCGGCTCCTGCGCAGAAGACTCTGCCCACTAAGTGGATAGCAGAGCCCACACCAATCAAAATCAATCAAACTCCACCCACTGTTGTAAAGATATCCAACGACTGTACTGTAGAGGTGATCACGTGCATTTCGGATTAACCGGAGCATATATTTGGTCGGTTTAAGCATGTGACTTGTAATACACATTGTCAAGAATAACAATATATAAATCTCAATGCGCGGTTAATCCGCAAATCGGATAAACGCATGCGGATAATGGAGTCTACTCGAGCACATTCAATTTATGCAAACCAACACACCTGATGATGACCGTTTGAGTTATGGTCGAAACGTCGTGAGAATTTTTTATTGTTTTATATATATTTTGTTATTTTGTTGTTTCTCTTCAACGTGACTTTACCGAAAAAACTAAGAATATGAATTACTGCAGTCACGAAAGCTTTAAATAAAAATTTTGTCACAGGATTGTTTTTTTAAATATATATTACCATTATTTTTAGTCGTATGCAGAACTAAATAAATATCGTTAAATGGTTACGCCATTCCATTATTGACTAACCTAATTTACGCCACAAGTATTAACTCAGCCGGTTTCTGTACACAGAGCGTGTGGGCTTGAGAGCTTTTGTCACTCGGTTTGTATACCACTTTGTGCAGTAAAACGTACTTCGACCTGCGTGCATTCTTGTGGTGACGTTGACTCGGTCGAGCAGGCTATCGAGAGCGGGTTTTAATCGTCGGTGCTGGTCGATGATGCCTGCCAGGAAAGCAGTAGCATTACGGTGACACTGTCCTTTACTCATCAGATGTGGTGAGTGGGGCCATTGGACGCCTGAGGTCGGGGAGGGGTGGCCTGATGACTCCACAGCCCGAAGGTATGCCTTTAAAACAAAAGTGACCGCCAATAATGCCACGAATGATTACAATAAATATGTTACAAGTTGTTTCAATGGCATTGCAGAGTGCGGAAACTATACAATAAAAAAACAATCCTGCCTGTTGTCAGATATCACAACTCCCCAGATGCCACGCTCATCTAAGCCGAAAAGGAAGGCATCTGAGGACTCTTTGGATGACCTGGACTCTTCTGGAAAAAAAAGGTTTTCTTAAACATGTTTCAATCTCATAAAGTACTGTAGAGGAGTGTCGCTACAGTTATGCACAATTGATATAGACTGACGGAGCAGAAGATGAGCATAACGGTAAAATGTATAAAAGCAAAATGTAGTGGTGAGACACATTTCTTACCAATGCTTACGTATATAAATAGACCTTACAGGTCAAAATCACTGTGCGTGTTTGTGCTGGAAACTTAGCCTATTGTTATAAGAGCACCAGTGTGTTTGCTAACCTATGCTACTGTGATGGTTGTTGTCTGATGATGTCTGGGCTATGCCACACGTGACCAGGAGAGCAATGAACCCGATCAGCTTGGAGGAGGGACTCTCACAGCAATACAGTGCCACCTCTACACCTGTGGTGTGGAGCAGCATGCACAGCGGCAGAGGTGTGCTGCGTGTCCTTGTAGTTGTGCGCCTGCATTCCTTCACCGCCTTGCTTTGTTAACCACGTACATCGTTGAAATAGTATGAACCTGTTCCGAAAAGTTTAAAACACAGGCTTTCGCGACCAAAATTATTAATAATAAAGGTTATTGTGGGTTATAAATGTCTCATAAACACACCACCACCCGACACAGCCAATTAGTAAGGTTTGTCAGGTAGAGAACTTTTCAATTGTTTACTACTTAAGCACACCAGTGTGTTGGAGAGTAAACCAACAATATTTAAATTACCCCCTCTCTGATCTTCGTACCTCAGGCTCACAGTGATGACATCACCTTATTCTATTTCAGACCAGAAACAGGAACACTTCTTCACAATTCTGGTAAATCGCCTGATGAAGCTGGTTGTAGTCACCAGTGTAAAGTTGTACTCAAATTGTAAATGTTGTGGGTTTATTCTCCAACACACCGGTGTACTGAAGTAGTAATTAATTGCCACGTTTTGTTTCCATGACAAACCTTACTTATTGGCTGTGTCCTGTGGTCTGTTCTGCAAAGCTGGAGCTGAGCAGTAGACAGTTGCAGAATGGGCCCAGATGTGTATGATATGATGCCTGATTTAATGGCTGGACATTTATTTACAAGGTGGTGTGTGTTGGAAACAGTCATGTGGCCACATGGTTCCGTCCTGACTATCTACATGGATACAATCCAGAGGTGGCCAGGATCTATGGCAATTGACAATTTATCGAGGAGAGCTGAATAGTCAATGAAATTGTGCTTTAAAATCCACCACGTTTCTTGGGCGGTAATTGTTGCCAAAAGAGTGACGTTTAACGCGTGAACGTTCCGTGGCTCTGCAGTGGATGACACCCCAGGCTGGCAGAGGGAGCGTGCCGCCACTCCCGGCGAGCACGCCAACGGAGGGGGGACCCCCTCCACGCCGTCGCTGCTCAAGCGCTCGCGTCTGCGCCTCACCCTGTCGACCGGACGCCGTCGCAAGCAGCCAAGGTTGTCCGACAAGAAGGCCCCAAGCAGGTGTGCCGAGTACCTGTCCTCGCTGTGGCGCTCTGAAATTGCGATGCAGCCTACATTTGCTGTTTGTGTTGTAACTCAGGCTGATATTTGCTTTTCCTTCCCCAAGGGGTATTGTCACAAGATTTAGGTTGTGTCATTTATTAAAGGGTCTCTCTCTCTCTCTCTGTGATCACTTCCTATGGATTATTGCAGCGTGGAAGTGGAAAAGCAAGACCTCCCACCTCCAGCGAGGAATGAAAAGATACGCAAGTCTCTACGGATGCGCTTGAACCTTCTGAAGTCGAGCAGTGATCATGTGAGCACGGTGTTTTTTACACCAATGGTAGTTGTAGATTTGCTTTTTATTGGAACATTCCCTTTTTTGTGAATTATATTATCCATCCATGTCATGTGTTTTAGTTTTCGAGTTTTAAGCAGAAATGATGATCAAACGAACAAATATTTCGGTAAACTAGTGGTATAATTTAGATAAAGAAAACTAATAAGAATTAATAATGCTTGTACACTCAGGATTACCACCGATGATGGTACACAATCGCCGCATCATAGAAGCGGATGTGAGGGGGTCATTTGGTGAGGCAGCGAACGCCTCAGCCATAGCCGTTCAAGCCTTAACTTAAACGTCAGTAATTATAAGCACTGAATGGTCAATTAACTGTGTAAAAAAAAAATTCAAGTTGGACATTCAACTAGACACTGGATATATTTGCAATTTCGATTATTCAGAAAAAAATATGCTATATACTGCTATATACTCCCGTAAGTCATACATTGTCTCAATTACTAAACATTATTAATATTAACACACTTAATAACTAAATGAGCTGCAACTGCGGGGACGTAAATTGTGAGAAGCCCATCTATTCTGCGAGGGGAGAGATTGTGTGCAGGATATAGCGAGGTGAGGGGCGGAGTGTGGACAGGGTGTGCCGTCTGTTCCCCGTCAGAGCGCGGGCAACGATGAGGGCCCAGCAGCGGAGAGGGACGCGCCCGTGCGGTCGGAGGCCCTGGCCGCCCGACGCGATTGCACGGATGGGCAGCCCAACGTCCCAGTCGGCGACATGACCACGCCGCGCACACGCAGCTCCCTCCGGAAACACGCCGGTCGGTACAGCCGGGCCGCAGCACACGATGGGGGGGTAGGGGGGGAAGGTGGCAGGAGGGGGGAAGGGTGTGTGGAAGGAGGTGCCTCATGTTTGCTAAATTGTCAAATTAGATTTAAAAGTGACACTAAGAGGAATCAAATTAGATTGTACAGATGTCTGACTGATGGAGCTGGCCACTGAAAACAAGGGTGTTAGATCACTGGATCGACTGTGAGAGACATTTTTGGATATATTTCTTACAGGCTCCTGATGTAGCAACATGGGTTAGTGTTAGTTAATATACTTTTATAAAGTTCATTTTTCGTGTTATATTTTAATACTCATTCCAGAATATTGAAATCTCTTTTGTAGAATCTGCTCGATGAACTGACATAGCTGATGTTACAGCATGCGGCTTAATTTAGATACATGCGTTGAGAGTATTTGACTGCTATAAATGTTCACATATTTAGCCACTTCGTTGTGTTTGGGTTGCTTCTGAAAAATAGCTATATAGCTCAGTGGGCCTTACCTGGTAAAATAAAAATGGTTTAGATTAAATAGTTAAATTTCCACACCTACAAACGTGAAGTGATGGTTTACCCGAGCCTCCCTGTGGGGCTACGTGGTGAGATGTCTGAATCATGATGTGATGCTGCAGTTGCTTAAACCTACTTGCTCAATCGTGCACAAGTTGTGATGTTACCTATTTTTGGTCATATAATATAGTGGAGGAGATCAACAAGCAAGACATGGAACTGTAAATGTGGTATGTATATAGGTGGCTTTAGTTTTTGGCTGATTAGAAATTGGCTCGTTAGGGCTTCCTAGTATCATTTGACTATCCATCCATCAAATTCATTTCGCTGATTCTTGGCTTCTCATATCAATCATTTTTGCTTGGTGTTTATACCAGTGCCACATTTCTTCCTGTGTAATTAATGCAGCATAAATGCATTGTTCTCGGTATCTTCGTGTCACGCGGCACAGCTTTTGCTTGAGGCAAGCAAAGGTAGAACTTGCATCACCTCTGGAAATATTGTCATTTTGTACCTTGAAGAATACAATAATGTTTCCGTTGAGAAGGTTACAAAGTGTTTGTAAGTGCAGTATAATGTCACGGGCTACCCTCGACTGTCATATGCCAAATCTGTCGTACGCTTGCAGGTCCGCGGTCGTTGTGCAGCTCTCAGGAGGTGCTCGGGCGGCCCAACATGCGTGAAGTCACCTCCGGTCCCATGCAGGGCAGCGTGTCCGACGCAGACCTGGCCGATGTGAAACAGGCCCAGATAGACACCACCACCCCGCTTTGCGCGGCCCGGTCGGCGCCTGCACTCGTCACCGGGAAGCCGCCATGCTTCCCGGACGCCAGGCGATCTGGGCGCCTCCCCTCCACGGCACGAGATTCCCCCGAGATGCCTGAGCTCCCGGACCGTACCGCCGACCAGGCGAACAGCCAGGCATTTCGAGCCTTCTGCGAGTCTGCCGCAATCCTGTCCATGCTCATTCAGGACACGCCGCAGGTTGTGTCTACCAGCACGTTCACGCCGAGATGCAGGGACGCAGGCACCAGCAGTTCGGTCACAGTGTCGTGTGGTAATGAAAATACAACAGCTGTCCATAGCCCAGACCGTATTTCAAGCCAGACTGTATTTCAAGCTGAAGAATTAATGGCGGAGAGAGCGATGGAAAGTAGCTCGGATGTATGCGGAACGTTAGCTGATGGTAAGAGTGAATGTGTGAAAGTGACAGAGGAAGGTGAAGGTGGAGAAAAGTGCAATGGTAAAAGTGAGGATAATGTGCATATTGCAATGAGTAACATGAGTTACGAAGAATACAAACAGGTGGAGCTGCATAGAGCCATTAATGAGAGCGTCGATATATTAGGTGCCGAGGAGGATAACGATCCTCAGCAACCGTTAAGAGAATGCGGTGTGCATGAGGATCTCGGTGCTGCGCGGTCTGAGCAGCTGAGTGAATGCCATTTGCACATTTCAGAGAACAACTCGGGAGTCTCGACTGAAGCAGAAATCTCATTGGCTGGTGGACAAGATAAAGCGTCCATCAAATGCCTAGAAAAAAGTCCCTTATCCGAGCTTGGCTCTAAGTTGGAAGGTATCTCTTTGTGTTACACTGGAAAAAAATGCCGACAGGCTAAACGCCTCCTTCAGTCTGGAACAAGTGTAGTTGTTAGCTTGCAGTCTGTGCAGGAAAGTGGTGTGATCACCAGTGTAGCAAATGTATCCAGTGTCGCAGATCGCATCCGCAAGTTTAACGACCTCAAAGGAAAAGAACAATTCTCTCATCCGAGAGTCACAGCAGCGCCTTTAGCCCTGGAACCTACGGCCAAGCGGCAGCATGTCAAGCACATAATTTCTATATTGGAAACAAACAGTCTGGGAGAAAGTGCAAAGAGAGACCCTGTAAAAGTGGGGCTTCCAGCAGTCCAAAAGCCCAAGAGTCAAAATGTCGTTTCACTTTCACCACTTGGTGAGTCACTCTTCAAAACGACAAGACACCAGCCCGAGCGTCCCAGCACGCAGCCAGCCACAAAAACAGCGCGCGCACATGGTGCAACCGAAAATGGTCAGGGCAGCGAAACATTTATTCCGAAAAGCGGAGTGGTTCACTGGCTGAGGTCAGCGAGCAAGCAGGGCCAATTGAAGACACAGTCAACAAATGGAAGTCCCTGCACCCCAGTCGGGCTCGCCTTGGTTAACCTCACCAACCAGCCTTCCAGCACCAAGTCGTCGGGCAAGCGTGGCCGGTGCCGCCCCCACACCGAGCCAGCGGCCGACACTCCCAAGGCTTCCCCGACGCTGCGGCCTGGGCGACGCGGGTCTGTGACACGCCGGTCGTCTCAGCGGGAGAAGAGGCCCTCCCGCGGCACACCGAGGCGCCCGGTCGTTCCGCAACGACTCCTCTCCACTCACGTGGCATGGGATCTGTAGTCTGCCGTGTTGCTGGGCAGTTAATTGGGCAGCGTTTTACGAGTTGCCCCTCGTTAGGCAGTTATCTGCCGGCCTTTTGATCATGCATGCCATCAAGATACGAATTCGTAGACCAACAACATGCTGCGGGAAAACCCTTGAAAGCCCTCGTGATAAGATTGCAACCACAACCGAGCCAGGACTGTCACTGTTTGTAACGAGCTGTCTGATAAAAAAAGACATACAATAAAGAAAACAATGGTTTAATGTTTAGTCTTGCTGTCACTGCCAAAATGCCATATAATGCAGTGAGATAAAGCACAAGATTTGTGCGATTTCATTTTTGTGCTGTGAAAGTGTGGAGGGGCACCCATTGTCAGATTTGCTGTTATCGTCACCATAGAAACATTTTGGTATCATTGCATCTACCTTCCTGCCCATGTCCTTTTCTTTGAAGGCCCCTTTAGTGTAACTGGCTATGGACGATTTATTTTTTCACGTATAGAATGTACCAGATTAGAAATTATACATCCTAAAATAAAGGGATCTGCCATTTCAATTTCCTTTGCCAAATTGATTTAAGTGATTAATAACGACTGTTCCCGGTGAATGTACAATATAATTAAACCAGTTTTGTTAACTAAATCCTGTAACATACTCTTGATTGTATTTCATACATTCATTCGTTGTGCATGTAGCTTCTACAACATTACTAAAAATCAGAGTTGATATTCTTATATAAATGAATGCACAGTTTTATTATCCATATATGGTTGGAGGGATGTTTTTGATTAAGAGCTTGTGTATGACACTTTAGTAATTATTTCTTTGATTAGTGGTGCTTCGTCTACTAAATAACACACAATGTATTGCAAAATTGTGTATTTCGTAATTTCCTTAAGCAATACACCGAGGCATTTCCTTTTAAGAGGCATGAATAGGAATTTTATGAGCCAAGTTGTGTGCCTTTTTAATGTAATTTACCACATGATGTTAGTTTATTTCTCCGATAATGACTGCCGACAATTCAGTTAATGTACAATGTTCTCGTTGAGTGCTAGTTGGGTGTGTTACAATGTGTCGGTGTTGAACAATTGCGTAATATCTTAAATAATCACACCCTTGTGTGCAGGTTTACTTGAAATTCTTCAGTCTATTTGCGGTCTTAAGCGCGCACCCTATTACATTCACGATATGCATACGTTTGTTCCGAACATTTGTAATTCTGAAGTTAACTGCACTGAAGTTGATTCGGGCGTTTCCATGTGGCTGTGTGATTAATTGAGCGCATAAAGATGTATGAGCTTTGACATGTCGTATTGTTCTCAAGTTTTGAGTATTAATATACTGTAGAATAACAAGCAATTTGTAGCATGGACTTGAAATTAATATTGTAATTCAAATGGAACGTTTAGGCTCTTGGGTATAACATTGAAAGCCACTCCGCATATCTGAGTGAAATAGTTTGGAGGAGTGTGTGGGGGTGGCTTTGCATTTTTTTTTTATAAACTTTGTAAGAAACATAAGAAAGTTCCAATAAACATCCGGGGAAATGATACAGCGCTGTGGTGTTGCGTTTCTAAAAACGTTTAGTTAAACATTGTCTTGGGCTATATTTATATACTGTGGTGTTTTTTTACCACTGCATGCCAGGCTTTTAAACTGACTATTATTCGGTTCAGCTGGGTACACAAACCTCTAAATGTGCCATTCAATTATGGCTGTTTAAGATTGCATATTGAAATGAGAGCCTGTTTCTTGGAAGAATTGATAACTGCATAGCTGATGAAAGTTAAACACTTTTCAAATTTCCTGAATATATCCATTTCAGCAATGTAAAAAAAAATCACGCTTGATCTGTTAAGTCTTTAGGTTTGTTTTAAAAAAACTCCCAAGTTCGCATTCAAATAATACGCTGTGAGAGTGTGCACACGCGGGGTTATGGAACAATATCTGTTTACATGAGCCAGCTTAATTCTCCTCCACTTGACTATCAAATATGAACTGTCTCTGCACTTGCTCAAGCGGACACCTAAGCAATTGCGATTTGGGTGGATTGCTGCATACGTGATTACAAGTGTGCATTCCAACATGTTGCGCAGGTACCAGCATGGCACAGTAGCCCTTCAAGATGCGGTATGTTGAATAATGAATTAAATAAGTTCAACCGTTGTTGTTACCATACCAGGTTCATTGATGTATCTATATTCCCGTCGCAGTGTAATGCCACACGACAGTACTAATGAAAATCAAGTTTGTCGGAGTAAAATAATTCCAGGCAATGGAATGTATTTTGTGTTATCCGACTACTTGTAAAACAAGAATTAGTGTATTGTGCAATTTATAAGGTGGCGGTTGTGAGCCCCCACGGCTCGCCAAGCCCGAAAGTCTCTCGGGGGAAGGTTCAGGCTGCGGAATTGAAACCGTGCAGGAGAAATTGTCAATTTGTGCAGGAAACATAAGCTTCCACATTGCAGCAACGAAACGCTTAATTAAACTATAACACGGAAATAGAGACTTAAGTTCCGTAGGCAAGTCAGGTGGGGGAAAAGGGCTTGATGGGGGGCGGGGGGGGGGCATACCAAAAAGGGTGGGAGCCACTGGTGCAAGGTTTCGCTGAATGTTTTTTGTATCTCCTTGTGAGCAAAAGTCTGCGATTCAGGTGTGCAATCAACTTTAAAAATAGAAACTTATGACGCATGGTAGGTGCCACATTGATATAGAATAGTAGTCTTATTCGTCCAGGAAATCTAAACCAATGCATGCAAAACTGGATTTGGTATAATCGTGAAGCCGATTCATTCGGAAGTTTACGTAGTTAATCTGTAGAGAAGCGGCAAATCCAGTTACGCCGATAAACTAGTGGTCACCGCTTTCTCGTGCTTGTACTTTTTAAAGAAGAAAGTGCAACGGTCATTTGTGTTGGCAGTATTTCACGATCTATATTACCGTATTGCATAGCGGCAACTTAGGGCATTATTTTAACTTCGGGAAGTCTCACGAGGACCAGGGCACTCGGCGACTTCTCCGCTTGTGTCAAGGAGATATTTATGAGCATATAATGTTCCCAAACTGCTGCTCTTGTGCCCCATGGTTAAGTGCATTTATTGTTTTAAAGCTGTCGATTATATTATACCCAACGCGGATGCTTACTGCCTTGTTGAGAAGGGCATCGTTGGTAGTCACCGTTTCCGTATAGGTTGTTCAGTGCAGCGCCTTTCAGAGAAAGATTTACAACCAAATAGGAATGCTTAGTTTACTCATGTGCGGCAATGGGAATTAAACATATCAGGGTAAATTACTCTGGACTCAAACGCAGATTTCTCAAGACGTGACCTTTCATTGACCTTGTAGGAGATGATGCACTACTGCCATCAAGGTATTATTACGTACGTAAGCTTTCACGCACGGGAAACCATCGTAAAACGTATCTTCGGCTGGTATGCAATGCTGAATCATTGTAGAAATGTCACAACACAAATATCCACGTACATTTGTCAACAGTTAAGTCGTCGCTGGGTTTTGTGCGTGGAGTGGAAGTTGGTTTTGTTTGAATTTGTGACGGCAAAAGCCGATGCAACTGCAGCAGGGCAGCTGTGGTAGATTAAGGACAAAAATGTGTCTCCTTGGGTTGCTGTCACTGATACCTTCATGCGATACATTTACCCGCCATGTGGAGCAGTTAATTTACTGAATGTAAAAACATTTGTACAAGACAGAAAAGTAAAAACATCCCCTTGTTTTACTATGATAACAGCGGATCAGAATACTGTGCGCGCGTCTTTTTTTTTTCAAAGTGTGTTTGTAGCACCACGTCCAGTAACTACATGTGATTAAAAGTGTTTACATTACAGTATTGTGTTGTATACTTGTGTAGTGCAGTCCAACCACGCGGAGACGAGGAATGCTATCAGGGCTGGCTGCCGTTTATTAATACACGCCTCTCACACTGCATCCTGCACTCACACCAGTGAAGGTGCACTCTATTTTCCATCCTTCACTTGGACCTGGGATAACTATTTCCGTCGGGCCTACTTCGGCTACCCCCTTAGGCTCTGTCACCCGTCTGCCCAGGGCAGGGAATCAGCCAAACACCGCCCTGCGACGTGGAGAGCGAGAGAGTGAGTGAGTGACCTCTTCCAGTCGATCCTTACCCTGGCTCCCCGCCGACGAGCACGTGTCCGTCACGTGGTCCTCCTTGTGAACCCTCTCGGCAGCTCCTCCCCCCAGCTCGGCCCCACCCACTTTTTTTCCCGAAAGTGCTTTCGGAAAAGTCCCCCAAAGTAACCCGTGACGTTACTTCTTGGGCCTCGCATAACTCTCCACCAACTCGCACTTCCTTACGCTCATCACTCATTGGTTACTCGCAGTACTCCTCTACACTTGTATGTGCACACTACATCTTGAGGGTGCATTATACAATGTTTAAATAAAGCATTTGGCACGATTGTATACACGGTAAATACTGTGCACTATACAGCATACTCCCTTGACCATAGGTTACTGTGTTCTTAGTAAACTTTGAAAGGTACGGTTAAGAGAAAATCAAGTTTATGCCATTTTTTTTCATTGTTTTATTGTATTATGATTTGTATTGCTTATATACAGAACTCACGCATCAGCTTTAATCCGGGTGACAGCCAAATGACATCAAGACTCTTTGTCAAGCAAAACCTGGGCCACTGCTGGATAAATTCATCCGCATCCAGCAGTGGATTGAGCCTGGATTGTGCTGATATGAGAGACCGCTATTCCCTAAGGCGGGAGTAATAGGCATTATGTTCAATAGAGGGCAGTGTGCAGGAAATGTAATTGTTGAACCAGCGCGGTGAAGTATGGTTAAATTATTCTTACAGGGCCAGCGAGGCAGGAGGCCCTCATCCAGCAGTGGGTTGACCCAAACGGGCTGTACGGTAACAGACTTCATGGATAAAATTGATGGATTGCACTCAAGTTAATTGCTTCGATGTTGCTTAGTGTTTGCCCCCCTTGTGACAGCGCTCACATGGATTGTGATTTGCAAAGTTCCCACCCCGGTTTCCCACGTGGAGCACTTTAATCACTCATAGGCTGACATCGGTGTTGGTTTCTTTTTCTTCAAATGTAACCTGTATTTTTATTGTATTTCAATAGGAGCCCAGTACAGAGCACAAACTGCGACACGAGGAGGGGGCGGGGGGGGGTACAGAAAATCTGCAGACCTCAGTCCTGAAAACTATACATTTGAACCTGTCTTATTTTTTTAAATGGGCATAATGTAAAAAATAAAAAGGAGTAGAGGGAGACCAAACATGAGATCGAAGGATGCGGTGGAATGAGATATGAGGAGAGTGGATGTTACAAGGAAAGAGGCACAGATTATAAGCACATGGAGAGAAAATCCGAGCAACTGACCCCATGCAGTAATGGGACTTTTGGCTTCGAATCAGAAGAGCAAAACATCGAAGAGTAATTTATTCATAGTTTATTTAGAGTAATGTATTCATAGAACCAAACCATTATTTTGAACTTTGGTTGGTGGCGCTCAAGAATTGTTGTACCTCCTGCCTGCCACTGCTCTGGCTATAACCAGCAAAGTGATGGTGGCATAAAATCCACATTTTTCTTTGCCATCAGTCCATAACTGCCTGGCAGTGGTGGCGGCGGCACTAAAATACACACATGACATTCCAGACCCAGCGATGCAAACAGTGATGACGCTTTATCACGCCCGCCTGACAGCCGGACGGACGCATGCTGGTAGGCCACGATCCAGATCACAAAAGGAAGTTGGTGAACTATACCTTCCAAGTGCTGTGTTTTGCCAATGAAGCAAAAATGTTGACGATAAAGAAATGTGTGTGTGTATCATCACACACAGACTTGCATAGCACCCAGCGGCACATTCAATGATCATTAAAGAGAGAGTCACATGAAGGAATGTGAAAATAACCTAAAAGTACTCTTAATGTGAATGCCAGCCAATAGGTATTAAGATGAACAATCATTCCTGTGGCTGTACTGTACAGCTCCAATTTGTTTTCAGTTGTATAGTACTGCATGAACCAAAAACAACGGAGAGCTGAGATGAGGAGTTATATATTAGTCTATATTATTAACAGTTATAGATTATGTGTTATGTTGTCTAGAAAAAGTCTCACTGACTCTCTAGACCCGTGTTCAGGAGGGGCCTAATTGTGTATGCTTGGCCAATTCCAGAAACGTATGAACTAATGTCTATTATCCGGTCAATAGTGATGTTTGTTGCTGGATGCTTTGCGTTTTATGTTTATGCTCAGCAACCGTGATTTAATATATACAGTTTATGTTAGTGAGTGGTCTTGTGCGTTGGAGGGAACCAGAGTGCATGGACTATTTCACATTTCCAAGAGGATAACATTATAATGCAGACAGGTCAGTGAAACTTACATTGCTCAAAATTGTTTTTGTTTAGTCACAGCGTAAGTAAACATTCCACATTTTGATAAGCTTCTGATGCATTCCACCCTTAGCTACTGCCGGTCTTGGCAGTTATAAAATGCCAAATAAAAAAGACTTATCAGTTATGTAGTCCGTCCCATGTGACTGACACATTGGGAAATGATATCCCTCCACTGAGGGCTTAATTTCTCAATTTATACTTAGTGGAATGCAGCTAGGCTAACTTGGAGTAGGGATATATTATCAGTGTAAGGCACTACCACTAGATTAATAATCCTATATCATTGGTGAGATGGATGTGGAATCCCAAAACAAATCCTGGGACATCATTCCGGTCTGTTCAGGCTAAAATTAATCAATTCCTCCACTTCTCGCGGTCTTTTGTTACCACTCAGAGCTCTTCCCTGGCAACACCTGTAGATGCCAGAACAGCAAAGCATGCGAGCAGTGATGCAGTTCAATAGCGTCTGGTGGGGACTAATTACTGATAGCACCAGCCGAAGCTCATGCATGAAATATGAATGGGCTTCTGTGAAAATCACTTTCAAGGTGATTCACAATTGATCTGTGTCTATTTCTTCCATATTTTAAAGCTAATGGTTGGAAACCCCACTGCATAATTAATGACAAGAATTAAATTATGCGCAGAAACTTTGTATAATGTTTAAGCTTCCATTGAAATGTAAGAGTGTGTGGTGTATTGTGGTTGCATAAAGAGCAACCAGGATTATTTTGTCTTGCATCAATAACCTTTGAAATCTTTTGAACTAGGATATTGTCATCCTCATCAACATTAGCTTTGGTCTATCCAATATTGGATTAAGACCTTTCCCCACCAATTCCACGGAGTTCATCTTCTTGGGCTTGTTCCCTCCTCTGCGTGCTGTTCTGTGACCAGCCTCGACCATCGGCCATGGCTACGCACGGTGCGAAAGAGGTTCAACATATATAATCCCTTCTTGTCATTCTTCAGCGGACAATATGACGTCCTTACTATGCATCGCTCTTTCTCTCTATGTAATTCCCTATACACATCTTTCCGTACATATTTGTACACTATTAATCTTTCGGTCCATTTTCCCATGTTCAGTTTAATTTACCCCGTGATTTGTTTTGGCAGTGAGCAGCACAGCATGCTTTATAGACGATTTCCTCCACCAAGTGGAACGCCCAGGGCCTCCTTCGTCTTTTTTTGCACGGGCATTAGTTGGTAAGCCGTTTAATAAGAGGCTGCAGGTGTGGTTAATACCTTTGGCTTTCATCCTACTCAATTCATAGCCCATGCAATGTCTTTCCACGCTTGCTGGTGTAAAGTGGCATTCTTGCTTGTGCACGCTGAAGAAACCTCCATTGTTCTTAAAGCGTTATTAAAAAAAGGGGGCCCCTTTGAAGTTGTCTTCAGATAAACTCTTGTGATTGTTTTTTACCAGTGAAGCGTGGCAGTTTGAGTGAGATGCTCTTGTTTATCGTAAACAAAAAAAGTTATTGTGGTTCACCAACGTGTCAATTAAGTTTTGTTTTTCATCTTCAATTGATAATGTTGAGTGCACTGCAATTTTAAATTGACTAAATATTTTATAATGTGTGCATACAGCTTGGACTATTGGACCAAGAAAACAGTCAATGTTTGTGAAACCTTTTTTTTCTAATCTTGTCCAAAGTCAAAAATGGCTTACTGTACTTTAGTATAAACTGTGTGCACATGGTAACAATTTCATTGCCACACAATGCATAGCGTGCGACTGACGCATTGCCATTGCAGCGTTATTCTTAGAAGCGTGCACTTCGCTGCCACGTTGGGGTTACCGTGCATGTATTGTGCTGTGCCTATAATTTGAATGACACAATATCAATATGCATGTTAAAAAGCAACAGGTCTTGTGAAAAATGTATTCCACAGAATCCACGTGTGTTTTCCATTTCCCCAGCCCATCACCAGGTGGGGTTAATATGGTACAAACCACAGACGAATGCCCATTCCTGGTAAACAAGAACCGGGGCAGGAAGTTGGCCTGCACAAGTGCTGCTGAAGAATAATTCCCCAGCCCCCATAACCTTCGATTGTCTACATATTTTTGGCTCTATTATTTTAAGTGAATAGTAACAAGCCCAGTATTCTAGTTTATTCGGCGCGCGGCTCCAAAATCTACGGCAGGAGAAACACGCCGCATTCCCGCTCATGATGATTTCTCGAGTTGAGAATGGTCAAGTGCACGAAAAAAATATAATAACCTATACGTGCGTGTTTATTTTTTTCTGGTTAAAAGAGACCGTGTTTGAGTAAGGCAGCGGGTGTGAATTTCCATCAGCTTTCATAAAGTTGCCGGACAAATTATAATAATACGGCAGCTTAGGGGGAAAGTGTCTGGGTTTGGATTACATCACTAAATGTAGGCCATATCACTATTCAAATGTACGGCGTTTATGCTGTATTACAGAGCGCGTGTCATTCAACAAGCATTGGGCCCCCTCGCCGTCATTTACACGCGTTGCGAGCTGTAATTATTATTGTACACACAGCCGTGGCATGTTAATTCGATTAAGAAGAAAGCTTGTGTAAAAAGACAAAACAAACCTCAGTGTTCCCGACATGTTCAGTGAGCTCTGTAATATTCCCCAATTCCTACACAAAGCAGTGGTTGGAATATCGCCCACACGGCCAGTGTAGAGGACGTTCTGATGAGCGCACAGTGCTCGCTTAAATACAAATGCTTCCAATATGGTATTTAACCTGTTATTGGTAATTTCGAAGAAAAAAAAACCACCCCCATCTACCGTGTATTTACTTCGTGTTTCATATTGTCGTTAATGATGCACAGTAATTATCTCTCTTTTTAAGTCGGCTATTATTTTAGAAGCATGTCCCATGTGCCACAATGAAGGTTAGTACGTCGTTGTGAGTGAGTGTGACTGGGTGTGCGGCAATGTGCCGGGCTTGCTTGCCATTAGGATCACACGCTGGGTGCTCACCACAAAGGCTGTGTGGAATGCAGCTTGGGCTGCCTCTTTCTGGCCACTCAAAGAATGGCAACCCGCCAAGGACTTACGCTAACTCTTTTGCTCGTGCAGTTTTTTTTTCTGTCCCTTCTTTAATCAATTCTTTTTTATTCATTTATTTATTTAGTTATGCTATATGAGTATTCTACGGCTTATGCCGTCCGGTTCGTTTTATCTATTCACGTACACAATATTTTACACACTGAGCCGTTGAATCAAACGGTCTCTGGAATGGATGTGAAGGATACCTCGTGAGAATTATTGCACGAGGTAAGTTTGCACCACTGAGGTGGGGTGGGTGTTTTTTTTTTACTTACTCACTCGGGGCAGCACAAGCGTGCGGGCATGTCCAGTGGCAGGAAAGAACATTACATTCTCGTTCACTGCATATGCGGTTATGGCTGTAGTGAAATCCTAGCTCTTACAGCGTATCCTAAATGTGCACGCCTTTTTTCGTTGGCCCTCTTCATGCCGTGCGGGTCATAGCGGGGTGGGGGCAGGCTTTCACCCATATTTCACCGCGAGGATCCGCCTTGGTTGGTGATGGTGGGCAGCATAGATGTACAGTACAATGGTGTAGTTCTCTGCACAGCCTATGCTGCTCACAGTTTGGCCTAGCAGCAGCCTATAACACCTGTTTTTTTTAATGCATGGTGTTTGCTCATCTAAGAAGTATCCAGGATCAACCCAACTTAGCTTCTGAGATCAAACTTGATTGAGTGCATTATGGATTATTTTGTCATTGGCTAACGTACACACAGAACATGGCCTAGGTCAATATAGGTGGTTGGTTCATAACTATGTTCATTTAAATACAAAAAATGTTTTCTTTTTTATATGACCTTTGTGGCATTCCTTTAAAGAGCTATTCAATGGAGAATGAATGCCCTTGAATGAAATTAAGCAAAACAACTTCTAAATCGATTGAGAACATGATGATACACAAATAGGATAATCTTTATCGATCTTTGACAGTGGCATTTACAAGTGAAAAACATGAAAAGTAATCCATCGGAAGACGATGGAAAGTGTGCACAGTAGTGGCGTAGACATTTTAGTATGCAGGCTGTGCAACTGCACCGGAGCCACCAAACCAGGTTATGAAGGAGGAGGTCGGGGGGGGGGGGGCATTGAACAAGAGGCTCCATTTCATCCGATGCACCAGGACCTGTGCAACAACGGCACTGGGTGTGCCCTGCCGACCCCATGACACCAGTGCCATCTGCATGTTACAAGTGCTGCGGTAATCCACACGTGGAGGAGTGAGGAGTGAGTCATCCTCACAAACTAGAGCCTTGGGAGGGGGAAGATGTAAAGGACACACGCGCCTATGAATCGTGGCGGTGGTAGGCCTAAGCAAAGTAAGCAAATACTTCTGACTTCGAGCACCTGAAATTGATGAAAAGAGGGGTGCAAACAAATCAAAACACACAACTGAAATCAAACAACTGAAATTAAATCCGAGCAAGATATTAACATAAAGCTTAAAACATCTCATCTGTATCTTGTCTGCATCACTCTTCTTCTCTCATCTCACTTCATCTTTATTTTTGGTCTACAATCCTTTGATCTCACTCCATCTCTGCCTCTTGCATGTACTTCTCTTCTGCCATCTCAGTCGAATTGAATCCTTGGGAAGGAGGGGAGAACCCACAGAAATAATTGCTGCTTCGGGAGCCCAATGAGCAAACAGCACCCACTGAAGCGATGAAATCAGCTCGTGTGCTGGTGCTAAAAGGTTTGTCGCATCAGTTTGAGTCATAGAGACGACTTGGGGGAGGACTTCACCCAGACATAGTGGATTGATAATTATAGCTGACGATGATGACTATGGCGATTATGAGTGTGCTTAAATATTGCTTTCCACAAATTCAGTGCAAAATGTACAAGACTGAAATATGTCCAGGGAGCTAGAGCAATGATGCAATACAGTACTGCTGGTACAGATGCCAATCATGTGTGCAGTGTAATAGTCCAACAACCTCACATACAGTATTAATGATCAATACTTGATGGGTATTGGTGCACGTCTCTAGTCCATGGGCTTAAACTGTGGGGTTTGTGTACACTTAGCAAAGGAGTGTGTTTAAAATACCCACATGACAATATTTAAGTCCCTATAGATGTTAGTACAGCAAGTACGTGCATTAGCTGTGTGGAGTTGGAGTGCTTTACTCTCACACATTTCAATGTTATCCGTGCATTTATGTTTCCTCCAAACATCCCAAAACAGTACTCTGCTTAACCACAGTGTTGAGATTCGTAGATCTGTGTTAACAAAGCCGGCATTACAGTACTATACATTTAAAAAAAACGTTTCTGCGAATGCCCGTGATGGAATGCCCTTTTCATATCTGAAAATCATCTGAGCGAGGAAAAATATTTACCGCCGGTAAGTACTGGGCGCAAACATGTCCGACATGGAAAGCAGCAGGATGGGCTGGGTGTCCCTGGGGGAGCCGAGTGGGGACCGGTGGAACAGAACATTCAGCTGCTGCGGAGTTCGTTTGAAAGGGAGATTTTTTTTATATAAAAAAAAACACACACATGGTTTGTTACACCATGGGTGTTTGCAAAGAGGATGACTGTTACAGTAAACTTCTGTGGTCGCGACCATCCGTGAACGTGTGATATTTAACAACAAAAACGCATCATGGATGCTTTCCTTCAAAGGAATCCAACACGAGCCGAATGCGTGCCCACGCTATCTCTGTCTCTTTTTGCGTTGCATCTCAAGTATGTACGCGCATGCTGAACTGCGACTGAACGCTGGCTCGCTGTGTCAAATCAAAGCGTCTCTCCGCTTCTTTCGGTCACCGTGAGCCAATCACAAGGGCAGCCGTAGTGCAGTGTGGTTAGCACACTGCGCTGTGAATCGGATGACCTGAACTGAATTCGCGGCCACGGGTGAAATCAATATCTGAGTGAAATATAAGCCAGCCCTGTCCGACTCCCTTCACCAGCTCGGAATCTCCAGCGTGGTGACGAAGGCTCAAACAACCAGTGGATTCACAAATGGCTCTAAATTATTATCAATTTTGCGAACCAAAAACAATTCCAAGGTATAGTTTTTGTGCCGGAAAAGGTGATGACAAATTACGTTTGAGACCGCCAGGGTATAATTTGCATTGCTTCACCCCCTTGGATGGATGTTATTATAGTCAATCATGCTGGAAAGTAGTTATGCTGGGACACATTAAGCCAGAGAATAACAACATTCAGTGTGAGTTTCTTCAAATGGAGACTGTCACATCCCCTGCGGTTCATTTGACAACAGCTACACTCCAAGACATGTGTTGGAATGGCTTGCACGTATTCAATCGCAGCCATCTTTATCACAAACATTGTCCCGCATTGACTGTTGACAACTTTAATTTCTGTATTAATATTAATTGACTCTTATTTCACTCGAAACATTTGAATGGAATTTGTAAGCCCCTTATGAACTGGCAGCAATCCGCACAAAGGGCAAATGTTATCATGTAAAAAAACATTGTGAAAGAACGTTTGCTTAAAGAATAGTCTTTAAGGCGATTTGTCCAAGAGGAGTGCTTTGGCAGACAGCAGTTCCATGAGTGTGGCCAAATAAATAGTCGCCCCTAAGGTGCCTTGTGGGCTACGCAAGCAAACCTGCACTGGTGGCATCTACCAGATTATAATGACAAAAGTATATGTAGAAAAGCTATAAAGTCCACAAGTGGAATGGAATGCGATTGACACTCATGACTTTAGTTTGTGTTCCATTCGGTTGTGTCACGTTCGATCCGTTTTTATTGACGTTTGTTTGTTTTGATAGACCATGGTGACAATTTTTTAATGAACTGCAGCAAACATGAGAAAAGGGCACACCCAAGTGAATTTCAATATGTGCCCTGCATTGTTGTACACACACATCTATATTGTGTGTCTTCAGCACACACTGATGGAGCACCGAAAACTGGACAAGGCACGGAGTTGTAACCAACGATCTCAAAAGTCATTGGTTGTGCAGTGAGTGAGCTACCCTCTTACAGTTTGGCCCCAGGCGTAAGAAGGGGATAAAAGCATGAGCTCACCATTTTTTACGCAGTGCCAAGCCCTGAAAACCTGTCTGCCTGGCTCCCAGCGTTGAGCTATTAAACTCATTACACCCTTACAGAGAGTAAGCTGTAAATCCACTGCTATTGTCTCGTGTGCTATGATTCCGGATTTTTGGGGACAAGCCTAAAGTTTTGCACCAACCTAAGTCTCTGAACCGTGGCGTACCAATGGGCAATGCCTAGAGCAAAAGGTATGTGCTACCCCCCGTCCCCATTTTTTATTTTTACCCTCAAATCATCAAATATATTGACCTGCTGAACCAGTGCAGAGCTACCATCATAGCAACTTATTAAACGTCGTTTAATAATTGCTGTTATTATGGACGTGTATTTAAAATGTACACCTCAGCCACCACCATCCCGTCAAGCAGAGGTATGCGGGGCTAAAAACATCTTTTGGTGTCATCACCAAACCTCACTCCCTTAGTCAGGCAGAACAATAAACCATTATTCGTCTCTAAAGTCCAAGGTGCACGGTTGTGCCACTGGTGGAGTTTCCTGGTGATGGTGATTTGTACAGACGGTTGCTAGGAAAGTCTGTGCCTCGTGCCCGTGTTGAATAATGTCCGAGCTTTTCTCTGGGTTTGCTTCTTTTGATGCCCTCCATTGTGCCCAGCGTGCCCACCGTTTTCTCATTCCCTTGAATTTTCAGTGCTATCACAGTGCATTGTAAATGTGAGTGACATACACAAGAGACATTGTAAACTTGAATAATTAATGAATGTTCACTGACAAAAGTACTCCCGTGTAATGTAATGTGTATTGATTATTTTATGAAAGACATAATTTCCAAATTAGTAAAACATGAAGGGAAGTACATTTTTAATACGAATCATAATTTACTTAAAATTAATAAAACACACCGAGATAGTTAGGGGCCGTCCATAAATGACGTCACGCACCTAGGGGGGGGGGTCAGACATTTGTGACGGTGTGTGACGAGGGGGGGGGGTTGAGAAATGTGACGTCACATCAAAATGCGCAACATTAAATAAATATAGACAACACGTTATACTTAATTAAATATACTTTTAATAAATGTTTTCTCCTACAACATCAGAGTGCAGTGCCACATTAAATACGCACTACAATGACAATAGTTTAAAGCGATTTGAAGCATGTTTTATATATTTTTTTGGGGGGGGGGCAGAGCTTTGTGACGTCATATTTGAGGGGGAGGTCTGACTTTTTGTGACGCCGTGTGACGATGGGGGGGGGGGGGGGGGTCAGAAATCGTCCAAAATCGCGTGACACCATTTATGGACGGCCCCTTATATAGTAGAACGAATGTTGACTTGTATGTCTATGTCCAAATTTACCAAAAAAATGTCTTCAGTTGACGTGCGACTGATTAATTCCACGTCTCCATTGACATTTCTAAATTCACGGTGGTTCACTCGGGGTCGATGGTCTGATCGGAGGTTTCCACAATCGGATGCTCGGCTGTCTTTGAATTTCCACTTGTGAAGGTGGTGGGCAGTTCTACGGTGAGAAGTACAGATTCGATTTCATGTGGACCACTGTTTTTGAGGTAGATTAAATTTAGGCACTTCTTCAGTAGGATAGGTCATCAGGTGCAAGTTCGGGATGTTGTTCACCTAAATCTGTCGCTATTTCTCTGAGGCACTAAATCCCAAATTGACAAGGGCTCTGGACATCCTCAATAAAAGAGTTGTGTGATTTCAGCCGGAGATTCAGAAGATGTATTCGATTTTCGTGAAAGGGCAGATTTGGATTGACTCTGTATGCAGCAGTATTCATGGAAAGTGATTTCCTGTCTGCAGTTATCAGGAGGTACATTGGATAACACGGCCAGGGTAAAGGAGTTAATGTTTTTGAGCTGGTGACAATCCTCCTTCAGGTGTATAAGATGGCGCCTAATTGTTTGGTGTGGCAACTCTCAGCCCAGATGGGCGTGTTACTACTCTGCTCTGAGGTACACAGAGGCCAAGATAGTATTACGAAGTGTGTGCATGTCTGCTCCGCAACATTAGCCCGTGCATTTTCAGATGCGATATATCCTGGCCTTTGTCTCATTAGAGATCTTTCTCAATTGTTCTCGGTCGGTTAGGCTTCGATCCCGAGTAACTGATATATTTTGAGTGCGGCTCTTTCTGGACTTTCTTCAGTCCGGCATTTGATAGCCAGTTTTTCAAGTGAATCACAGTAGCTACGGTCTCGGATTGGTTTGGATGGGGTTGCCAATGTGGACAATATTCCTCCATTGTTTGGAGGTCCTTCATGAGGTTGTAGCCTATCTCTTGATGTTTGTGTAGCGAGGGTGATATAATTTGTGTACACGCCTATCCGCGATGATATGTGTGGAATATAACTTCATATATGAATTGACTACTGACAGGACAAGCACACAGCATTATTGGTCGCCCATCATTCACGGTTTTTAGGATGCTCATCTTGTCGACGAGAAGTACTCAGAAGGTGCGGTTACTCAACATCAGTAGCTGCATCATGGCATGGCATCGAACACCTTTATATGCGGTATACTTAATTATACACCCTTATATATTAAGGTTCATTACTGCACATGGATTTCTAAGAGTAGAGCCGTGTGTTACAATGCAGACATTTTAAAATTGCATCTCAAATATTGTTAAGGATGGCAAATAGCTGGCATGTGAGGAAAGAGAAGCGCAGTTTAAATTTACATCACCACCTCTAAGAAGTGTATACTCTACTTGGCATATGTCAACACCAGCAGCTGCAACCACACGCAGTGGCCAGTGCTGTCATCGGCAGGGAATCTGTAGATGATGCATTATTTTCACAGATGCTTGTAACATTTAGAGCACCTGTACACAAACATGCACTAATTATGGAGCAAACGCGAATGCAGAACCGCTGGCGTACACACCTTTTTCATGAAAGGGCAGCTTAGCATTCGTAAATTAAAAGTATGTGTTACAAGTGATACACATCGTTCTCTGGAAGATGGCCATCATAGTCTTTGCATACAGACTGCTGACCATTTCACCTCTCAGCCCAGAGCAATGAAAAATAATAATCATGCAGAGCAGTACACTCTATTCAACCAAGGGCTACCTACCCTAGGTAAATACTGAATAATTGTAGTTTGGACACTTGCCAAAAACGCACCTGAGACTACAGTACATTCACTAGGATATGATCTGTATTCTGAGACAAAACAAAACATGAACCATAGATGTGATCGTACAGTTATTCTACAACACAGGCATAATGTCCCTGAGAGTGTAAGGATTATACAGTGTTTCTATATCTTTCAGGTATAATTTACACACATGCCTATGTGAACTTCAGCTGTTTTGTTACATACTTTGTACACCAGTTTACTTTTTTTGATATGTCGTAGTGATCATATCTTGTGTATATAGCAGTTGCAGAATATGCGGCATTGTAGACATTGTTTTGTAAAATCTAGCAGCATTTAGACAACCATTCAGAACAATCCACAACACTCATGCGAAGTCCATGCTGGGATCTTCTCCAGGAGCTGAAAAAGGCTTCCAGCACGTGGAGAAAAGCGTCGGACATTATGCCGAACAACACGCGGTACAATCCGACAAACACTCATCGGAGACGCATACAGAACCCAAGACGTGAGTGTGAACGCAACACAAACCTTATCTCACGGTAATAGATCGCCGTCATAAATGCGTATTGCTGTGCATGCGGCTTGAATGCTACCGAGTTATAAGGCTGAGGGATTTTAGCTTGCGTTGGCAACTGAGCAAGCGGGTGCCTTTAGGATGTGGATGTTAACTGGCTCCAGTTGTGCAGTTGTTGGGCAATCATTGGCAGGACCGCGGTTTCCTTGCAAGTTTGATTTAATGTGCACCAATGTATTCCCATCATAACACACAGACAGGGCACAATAAACACCACTGACACGATGCAGAAGACGACAACAACCGGCAGCTGATGGAATTTTGAAAGGCCTATTGCTATGCATTCAGGGAAACTACACGAATGAGGTTTAAATAGTAAAGGCAAAGTGATGGCAATAAAGTGATGGGAGGGATGGGGATAAGTTCACATCCTGATCCTTCTAGTGGAAAAGGAGAAATTCGTGAAATATTTAATGTGCTATGAAGATGGGCATTCGCTTGTAACGTTGCCGATGATAAAGCATTTTCCTATTAAAGCCACAGCTTTATTAATGAATGTGTTGAGTTTTACGCTATATTTTAAATCTGCTAATCTGGAAAAAATATAACTGCATTGCAGCAAGCTCGATAACGCCGCGAGCATCATTAATCGTGAAACATAGTTGGGATTAGCACAATGCGAGGAGAGATGGTCCAACCGGATGGGAATGGAAACTATGAAAATAAAAAGAGTCCCTCCAGACAGCAGAGTTGACATCCTTGTTGTTTTAAGAAGCAATCAATTGGGGGGTGGTTCTCTTAACGTACTGTCGACATCCCGAGCAAAAAACATCAATGCCAGGCAGCTGGTGGAATGTGCTTTTTATGCATGTCCAAAGTTACTGTACAGGCATAGTCTGTTGCAATGGGCAAATAAGTGATTTCTTCTGCTGACTTTGGGTTCACTTTGCATTTCCTCCCTGCGTTCTCATGCCTTATCTACAATAGATGGGGGGGGGGGCAGTTTTTAGTACGAAATCGGAAGCCTTTATTTTAAATGCAGGAAATTAAATTGAAATTATAACTGTTGTGGCAAACTTGTAAACGTTTACATTTGGTAGGGATTTAGTTTTGTGCATTTTCGTCTCGATACGTCTCACGTGGCAAAAGAAAAGTATTGTTTGCATAAAGTTCTGCAAATCTCTTTGGTACTTTTCAAACCTGTCCTGTAATGTGTATGGCCAGGATTGATCTTAATGTTCTCGACTACAATGAGGGAGTGCATACAGGTTCCCAGAATAAAATTTCACTTTTTACAATGGTCAAGAATATATATTTGTTTTCTTTGAGAGATGGGGGGTGGGGGGGGCTCTATTGTCTAGAAAAAGAGACGCCACATTGATCACAATGTATCATAAGTCAATAAACATCAAAGCATATTCTACACAAAAAAAAGCACCAACACATCTCTTCACAGCTCTTCTCAGCACAAACATTCCAGACACGGTAAGTAGTTGCGGCCACCCGTTTTGAAGCAGGGGCAAGGAGAGTTCATTACTGGTGATGCAATGACCCTCAGAGTATCCCCTTGAGGCTGTGGTCTGCAGCCATCTGGCACAGAGAAATTAAGGGACAAAATTATTGACTTTATTTTTATTGCTTATCATCTGTGCATTGTGATAAAGAAACACGCTGGTGTGAAACATCTATTTTCTGCCCCAGGAACATGCCTGGTACATATATGCACGGAAACAAGAAGACACTTGTCATGGGAGGCAAAAACAAACATAACACTTAACACAATCATCAAGCAATCGGCACGGATGGGGGCCATCATATTCACGATCTTTAAGGCACAACTTCCACGTTCCGAGGACGAGAGAAGACGGGAGAAGCGGTGGGACCAAATAATGCACGCGAAGCAAATTAGACAACGCGCATTGTTTGACTGACTTTGAAAAGTCCACACCCCGCAAGACATCTGGTGACGTGAGTGACTCAGCTCGGTATGTGTAATCCCCACTGTCGATTAAGCACGCGTTATCTCTCTAGGTATGTGCACAATACTGTATAGCTCGTCAACAACAGCTTCCCCTTCCCCATTGTCTCTCTCTCTCTCGCTCTGTGTGTGCGTGAATGTGTGTATTTATTAATCTACGAGACACCGTGTTTGTAATTTGCCTGAGTCACCGTTTGCCCGGTAATGCCGGGTACGTTATTAATAGAGGTGTGGTGGAGTGCGTGAAGTCAAGAGTCCCGTGTTTTGGCGGACGGGTACACATTGAGTAATGTTATGGGTTTGATGGAAGTGAAATTCGCGGTATGAGAGGTGTAATCATAAAAGTGTAAGCAAGAAAGAGTGAAGAGACATAATAATATGGATACGTGCTGTTTAAGTGGCTCGAAAAGTACGCTGCCACCAACCCGTAATGTATCCCAATGGTGCTGCGGATACATTGTTTCGTAAAAACATAAAACGAAGTATCCATTCAGAACTGTTACAGCGCATGGAGACAGTTTTCACATGGCTTCTTCTGAGACCACTTCAACTGACCTTTTATCCACATACTAGGATGCGTATTTCCCCAATTGCCCTGCTGCAGAGAGACGTTTTTTCACGTCGAAATTTATGCACAAACCAATATTAAATGCTACGTGTGTTTTTTTTTAATGTACATTAGTTGTTTGTGACCAGGCCATGACCATTAACTCACTATACCATGGTCGGTTTGCTTGGTTTAATTATGCGTGGCTGAATTCCTTGTTAAATCCCAGGTCATCAGCGCTAGCAGTCCAGCTCTCTCTGCCTCTTGAGCCAACATGTCCCCGTCATCACAGTCGCTCCACTTTTGACCTGCCTCCTTTCTGCTGTCTCTGCATGCATCCTCATACAACCCGACATGTCCCAAAAAAAAAAGACTCATGGTGTCTTATTTGCTATACCCTTACCCTAGTCCCGGTGCTGTCTGCTGTGTGTTACGCACCCCTGCTTAGAAAGTGTATACCTGTTCACGTGTGGTAATAATATACGGCGGTTGTCAATCCACTGCTGGATGAAGGACTTGTACTCTGTCGATAAGCTACAATAACATACTTGTCAAACCATACGGTTTACCCGCACTCTTGTACAGGGAAATTTAGTGTTTCACGTCCAAGCGGTGTACAGCCGTTTTACTACGGGCGAAACTTGTTTGTCTATTTGTGTTTCTCCCTTGTGATGGGATTTTATCGGATGTACGTTGAGATTTATAAAGGACCAATAAGGTCTGAATTGGTCTGTAATAAGGGACGCACTGATAAGGGGTTGACAGGTTTGCAATAACCCAGGGGTCAATAGCATGAAGCGACTAATGAGAAAACTCCCCTTAGTTGATCCATAATAGAGGTTTTTTTGGGGGGTTTAGATCACGTAAATATATAAATGTGTCGTTAAAACCCGCCACCACCCGACACAGCCAACGAGTAAGGGTTGTCACGTAAACAGAACGTGGCCAATTCGCCACTCGTAAGCACACCGGTGTGTTGGAGAGCCAAGCCACAACATTTACAATCTGAGTACGACGTTTCACCAGTAATTACAACTAGCTTCATCAGGCGACAGCCAGATTTGTGGAGAAGTCCACCTGTTTCGTTCCTTATATCGAGGCGTAGACGTGGTGACCAAGGCGGTAGCTATCTGAACGGTTAAAATTATTTGTATTTCTTTCAATTTCGATAGATTATCTAATTAGTCTTGGCCAGTAGTAGCTAGTTTTGCACAGAACTTCAACATCAATTGAGTGTCCTTGTTGGCACGCATGTTCTGCTACTGCTGACAGTTGTATTTGGGACAATTTAATATTCATCTGATGTTCTTTTAGTCTCGTGCTGATCATTCGTCCTGTTTGCCGAACATAACATTTACCACACATGCAGTTAATCCTGTACACACCTTCTGTTGATAGCTTTGGTAATACATATTTTGTATCAGATATTAATTTCTGTATTTTATGTACCTTGTCAATTCTGGCTCGGATGTTTTGTTTTTTCCAAACATCTGGCCAGTTTAACAGTTACTCCCGCAATGTACGGTATTTTGATCGTTTTAATTACTTGGGCAGTTTCAGTGGTCGTGTTATTTGATTTTGTTTTGGCATTCAATGCCCTGTTGATTTGTGCATCATTGAAACCGTTCATTTGCAGCGCTTCTTTAACATGTTGAATTTCACTTCTCAGACTGTCACCATTTGACACTTTCTCAGCTCGATGAATGAGTGTCTTGATAACAGCAGATTTCTGTGCGGGGTGATGGTGTGACTGCATTCAGATAGGCGTCAGTATGCGTTTTCTTTCGGTAAACGTGTTATTTTTCCATTTCGACCCCAGAAATGGTATAGAGTTCTGTCAGCTTCTACTTCCATGGTGAACTGGATAGATGGGTTTTACGAGTTGAGATGATTTATAAATTTCCCTTAGTTTCCAGTATATATTAGTGTGAATTCAGGGGCCTTTTCACTTAAGGGGTGTTTCATGCAGCTTGTCCAGGAAATGTATCAGTCCTAGAATGATCCCAAACAGATAGCGTGCCTTTGTTTAAAGGTTAACACAAATACTCTTTCGTTCTTTCGGTAAAGTCACGAAGCTATAAAAAAAATAATAGATCACGACATTTCGATCGCCACACAAGCAACATCTCTCACCTGAAGACGGTTTGTTTGTGTGGCGATCGAAACGTCGTGATATATAATTTTTTCTACCTACGTGACTTTACAAAAATAACTCAAGAGTATGAATTCCTGCAGTCACGAAAGCTTCAAATCAAGATTGACATAGCGATTGCAAACGTGCATTTCTGAAATTCACTCATGTGAAAATGTATATCGGTTTTAAACATGATCCATCACGGCCCGCCTAAAATCTAATCCTACTGGCCATATGATCACACCTACTTGGACATCTGTGAAAAAGAGCTTAATAGCTCATCGGATTTCTGCAGGATAAATATTCAGATTCTAATGTTTTATGTCCATCCCTAGTTTTTAAATGTCAAGTTTTTGTCGAACCAGGTGAGAACTCAAGAGATCTGAAGAGCAGTTTTATTGACCATATGAAATCAGCACAAATATAAATCAATGTTATCAAATATAAATCAATGTTAAATATAAATCAATTTTAACTATTAAAGTCCCTGTGGCATAAGTCGACTTGGGCAGATATTTTTTGTTTTACTGATCACAGCACAATTACAATTAAGTTACAGAAACGTTAAACAGGCCTTTGATCACTATTGCAGTGATATGTAAACAAACAGGGTGTCAGGGAAGTTACTAAATAATCGACAGCTCGGCATCTAACAGTGATTTAGATGGGAGAATAAGTAAGGAAATATCAGAGGTGATGAAAGTTCAGCTGTTTGAGGCATTAACAGAGAATGATTGATAAACATGTGACTTATTTAATTTAATGTTTGATTGATTTAAGTCAAAATGTGATTGTAAGACAAAGAACTACTCATATTGTGGTCAGGAAGCTTGAAAAGTACTTTAGTGTAGATTTTTTAAACTTATATTTGAAACGACTGCACACACTGCTGGAATCCAACCAAGGTCATTTGTGGCCAGGTCACTTCTGAAAAATAAGCGAAGAGCTCAGTGGGCTTTACCTGGTAAGATAAAAATAAATTGTTTAGTTTTATTTGTATTTTTTTTAAGTATTTGTTTACGTTTCCTATACTTTGCACCCATATCGTCAATTTTGAATTGTTTGTTGTTGTAACGTTCTGACCCGCCTCCTTGAAAAATCAGAGATTTCCAGTAGAGAACACCTTTATAGCTTAACGTATTGTTCCAGTATAAATAACCATACATAACCATACAATTAACCGGTCTCATTCTGAGATCCCCGCAATTGCTTCGGTGAGGCCACCAGTTGATTGGGCGGAGTGGTGGAGGATGTGGGGGGCGGGGCGAGGCTTTCGGTGGGGGGGGGCACGGGGGGGGGGCTTTACCTCGCGCATGCGCAGTGAGGCGCGAACTTCTCCCGCCATTTTGTCGGCGGTGGGGAGGGGCGGCGCGCGACGACGAGAAGTGCGCGTGCGCGAGCGCCCCGCCTTATTTCCGGCCCCGCCTCCCTATTACCCCGCCCCGTTTTTTTCGACCGAGGGGGGGGGTGTGGGGGTGTTCCCCGCCCCCTTGCCACTGTCACCTCCCCCCCCGCCCCACCCCCTTCCCCACTCCGCCCCCTTCCCCGCGGGCCCCGCCCCTAAGCTCCGCGGCGGCTCTGGCGACGACGAAGAAGGCGTTGAGGGGAGGCGAGGAAGGGCGCCTTTTGCACTTTTAAAGTCTTCATTTTTTTTGTCTCCGCTCAAGTCACCTAAACTCGCCGTCAGCTGCGTCGCCGACGTCTCCCGGCGCTGTGCTGAGGTAATAATAATACTAACGAGCTGAAGTAGTAATATTAATTATAAGGCGGTGCTCGGCTGAGCGTCGCCGTGCCCGCCCGGGCCCGCTTCTCTCTGCTAGTGGCCTCGCCCCGCGTACTCCCTCCACCGCCTCATCCTCCTCCACGGTAAACGTAGAAACTTAAAAGGCACAATTGTTGACGGAGTGCGGCGAGTCGAGAGGTGTGTGGGTGACTCTGCGATGGCGGTCGTGTAGTTTAGTTGTAGTTGTTGCTCGTTTGTTGAATGTTGAGAGATGAAAAGTTTGCGCGGTCACGGAAGGGCAGCGGCGGCGGCGGTCTCCCTCGCCCGCCCCTTCTCCCCCCTCCCGGTCTCCTTCGCTGTCGAAGCCTTTGGCATTTACTTTTACAGTCTCTTTCCTTCTTGTTTTACTTGATACTTCAGTGGCTGTTGTGTAAACGTTGCATTTTTCTGTGGAAGTGTGGGTGCGTGTGTGTGTGTGCGCGCGTGGTTGTGATATTTGCTCGGTTAAAGATAATGCCTATCGTTTGCGGCGATGTCCTGGAGGTTTTAATGAAAGATCCATGCAGCAGAGTTTTCCATTGGAAGCACAGTCGATGTAACATCACAGTACCATCACAACAAGTAGTACCATCGCAGTGGCGAAGTGCTATCACCATAATACCATCACGTTACATCTCGGCAATACTATTACACTTTAACATTACACTATAACTCTAGCACATGGCAATGACAGTAAAGTCATACTAACAGGACAGCATTATACTAAAGCAACAGTGGCATATCACTCTATACCGTCACACTATAGCGTAAATACGGTACCACCATACTTTAACACACGTAGTGCATTACATCGCGCTATAAAATGACAATCCCACATTGTAAAGCTCCAATAGAATTTGTATCAGCACTCGCGATACCATCACAAGTGGCATGGATCCATTACGCCACAAGACGTTAGGACATCATAGACAACATTAAGCATTGAAACATGCAAGACTAGACAATAATATGATAACATCACAGTGCTCAATACCAATCTCGTTACATTGTACAGTCCGGTACCATCACATTGTAACACACAGTTCCATCGCAGCATAACATCAAAAATACCATCGCACTAGAATACCAAAGACAAACATTCCTCGTATAGCCTTAACAGATTGTTGGGGCAAGTGCTGTTAGCAAGCACCTATAAAGGCACCCAGGTACTCATTTGAGGCGGAGTCGACCAATGGGGGAGGGTGGAGAGCGGTGAGTGTATCGGTTAACGCGCTCACCAGAATACCGAAACACTTTTAACACCACAGTAACACATACCAGGACATTCACTGACTCTACAGGCCCAAATCAAGTTTACAGCTCATTTTGTTTTACCAGGTAAAAACTGAAGACCAGTAAAGTATCACTATAACATCACAATACCTCACCCACAACACACGATTATGCTATAATTATCATCACACTCTAAACACTACAGTCCATTCAGGCCCCGTAACAATACTATCGCACAATTAATAAACTATAGTTTACAATGTTTTTTAAAGTCCTATGCTGCACAATGTCATAATGGTTGGTTAGAAACATGCGCTTTAGACTATTTGGCTGCTAGGAATTTCCACAAGCCACTAAGATTAGCAATGATTTGTGGCCAGACCGCTTCTGAAAAAGAGCTACATAGCTCATTGGGCATTACCAGGTAAAATAGAAAATAGTTGTTGATCAGTGCGGGTTGGTGAAGGTGGGCAAGCAGGGTACAAGACCGGTTCACGTGCCACTCGCTACCGATGTTAACCGTGGCCAGGGATCGAACTACTTGGCCCCCACACGGCATTAGAATGTCTTGATACATCACATTTTATCGCTGCACTTTCGCACTGTAGTTCTGCCACACTTTAACATGGCTTTGTAGTACTATAACATCACACTATAACACCATTGTATAGTCACACTGTGTAAACGCTCCACAGTGCTACCACATTGACAGGACAATATCATTGAATGAACACCTTGGTACACCCTCATGTTAACACTTTTTACACCGGTGTCATAACACTGTACGACACATTTACCCTGTAGTATTAATTACTGTCTCACTATAATACCATAACACCATGATACCATCACATTTTTACACCACAGTATAGTATAAGTTCCATAACACTGATAATTACTACATTGACACCATAGTGCTCTGCACACTTTCACACCAACAGGCGAATGTTGTCACCCTTTAACAATTCAGTGCCATGATAGATTACTCTACCATAATACCTTGTAACACTGTAAAATAACAATACGATTACACTACAGGGTGGCCCAAGTGTCTTGTGACCCCCAATTAATTGACCCCTAACATTTTTTCCCTTTCCGTATCAATTTTTTGTTATGAATAAACCGTTGTTGAAAAAATAAAAAGTTTTATCGAATTAAATGGGGATCACAATACATCAGGCCCACCCTGTAGAATGTCTTAATACCATGACAATGTTACATCACAATACCACAATTACTGGTACATTATTACAATTAACATCACTTTATTACAAAAGCCATCCCACGGACGTCACTACAACATCGGGTACTAAAACCAAGGTAGTGTCATACGATGAAATCACGAAACCATCACACTTTGCTTCCAAAGTACTATTACACTATCATTAAACTTTATCGCATTATACCCTGACCCTACATCGCACCGCAACATCACACTATACCGTGATACTGCAATATCCCACGATACCGTGACTGCCTTCACACTAATTCCCACAGTACTCTACTGCAGTATTAATGTAACGAATACAGTACACTCTACACCATCAGATAGCATCACACAGTACTATCACGATACGTAACAATATCTTGCTCTACCATAACTTATCATGCGATGTCTTTACATTGTAACTCCCAAAATACAATAACACTTCGAATACCATCGCACCAAAACCTAATTACACATTCAGATAATTTATAATAGTATATTATTAACGCACAATACGAATCGCAATCCATTACTAAATTACCATGACACTACTGTACTACTACAGCAAACCACTATCATTGTGGCATACATTACCATGCATCACTCCATAGCATCACACTATAACAGTGCCACTTTGCACTTCTATGGTATAGACCACGGTAGAATCACACTCAGAATAGCATTACACGTTAACACAAAAGGCCGTCGCACTATAATGCATCGTTACGTGACTAAATACCATTGAACCGTTGTGAACTACAGTATAATTACAGTAAATAGTATGATCATGCTGTCACATAGTACTGTCACAGGACTACACATACTGTCACACTATATAAAAAACATTGCACTGTGATCCCAATAGTCAAGGATCCAACGATAATATCATTGCAAAACCATTATACTGCTATTATGACAACATAGCACCATCACACACACCATGCACTACCAAATTATTTGCACGTCAATATTGTTACTATATTCGTTACTATCCCACTATTAAACTAGGTCATGAATCAAGTACAGTATAGTACTATATTAACACGCTATTACTGACACTATAATACACCTACACTGTTAAAAGTACTTGAATAATGTCATACCGAGACAAGATTATACCAGTTTACGATCTGTAATGCAGTTATGCTCCAGTATAACTGACACAAGTACTACTACTATCACTGAAATACCATCGCACCACTGTAATGATACTATTTAATCTCTAATAAACACCGTTTACTATATTCGTACTCTTGATGCAATGCTGTCACGATAATACAGTACAGTGTTATGACACCTTGGTACGTATTATATCGCACTAGTTGCTTCGGTATTAAACTCGCCGTGTTATATTAATGAGCGACATTTTTTGCGGTTCTATCGTAGTATACTACAAGACCAAAGTTTATTTGGAGCGCTTAAGATCGAGGCCGTAGAATGCGTGCGCGCGTGTGTTGACCACGTTGTACTGTTAAAAGGGCCCAAGTTCAGAAAATCTTTCATTTTGAGGCCGGGGAATTTTTACAGCGCCAGTGCGCGCGTTCCTTTCGGGGGGTGGGGGGCGTTGAGCCTTTTAAAGTTAATCAAACGATAATTAGGATACCTGATTCACGTGGCGTACCAATTTAAGTGTTAGGTTTCTGTGGTGCTGTCGTTGATGGTTTAATTACGGTCTGTTCGACGCTGTGGAAAGTATTGTCCACACGGTATACACTCCTTTCCAGATTGTGCCCTATCATAAGGGATGCGTTGTGCCCTGCATGGTTTACATTATTGTAGTGCGTTTGGGTATCGTTAATCTTGTGTGTTGCCTTGACGTTGTCTAAGAAGGAATCTGCAAGCTCACGTAGGCTCACAAAAGCGTTTGCTGATTACAAAATGTGGTCAATATTAATATCCAGTGTTGTGATCATTTAAATGTTAAAACAATTTGGCATTTAGCAATTTCCTATTTAACCATGTTGATGGACATAACAAGTAATGTTTGTGATGGTTCAATGATCTTGCCACGAAAGTGATTTGAGTTTGTAGTGAAATGTTGGTTTTGGAATATTTTATATTAAGTTGTAGAACAATACTATTTTGATATACCGTGTTGTATATTTTTACATGACTTAAAATATATAACCACAAGCAATTTTTATATGCCGTTTGCAGCCTTTGAAATGTGCATTTGCAGTTATTTGCAGTTCCAGTATTGGCGACCTGGTGCATGCTGTAAAACTTGTTGATCTGGTACCACATATTTTGGCATTGATCTCACAAGTACGATTAATGACTTGGAACTAACAAAACTGTCAAAATATATATCAAATCTGGGTAGTAAAAAAATTAAGCAATTTTCAGTTTCATTCAGGCACTCTTTGTCACAGAGTACATAAAAAGAACGCATATGTAAATGCACATACATTTCGTGATTTTTGTATTAATCGTGCAGACTGATGGGCCATGTGCTGCTAATGCTTGCTCATTCCTGCCTCAAGATGTAGACGTTTGGCAACTCACATTTTAAAAAATACACTCAGCAACTTTTTGTGTTGGTCAACAGAATCACTTTTAGTACTCTGATTCATGATTAGGCTTATGCAGTATAAACAAAGTTATTTGTGCATGGTACTTTGTGTAGATTATATTAATTACGATTATTTCCAAAGGAAATATAGCAAATTAGCTGTGAAAGTGGTTCATAACGTGTGGATAGTGTTATACGAGTAACGTATTTCGTGACTAGTAAATATTTTTTTTCTGTTGGACATTCTTATTTTGATATTACTGATACGTAAAGCTATTTTATTACAAACGCAAAAAAAGGTGCAAGCTGTACATAAGATTTCAACATCATATTTTGCAGCAATAGACATAAATATGTTGCGATAGTTCAATACTACAATTTATAGACCCAGGCGAATTTTGGCTATAGCAAGCATAGCATGTGTCTGAAGGACACACAAAAACACATGTTGAATGTTAAGTGGCTTATATAAATGATATGCAGTGCCAGAACATTGGTAGTGATGTAATCTTCTTCTTAGACTTGTATACGTGATGGTAGGTTATTCACTTTTTGTTTTTTAAGTAGTTCAACTTTCTTTCTAATTTACATTTTAATAATGATATTTAATAATAATTGCATTTCTAAGTACTGTATTGTAATTAATGTCACGGTGTGCCTAGATACTAATACAAATTATCGTAATACATGCCCTTTCTCTGGATTTGGTTAATTCCAAGAAGCTGCCAAAATTGTACAGCATGTTTGCCAAATGTGTCAATTGCGGCTTTGCTGCTATACACTGCAAATGAACACATAACTATTAAGGAAAATAAAGCCACTCATTGTATTAAATGTGTAATGGTGTTCTAACAATTCGAGGATGTGTTAAGTAATCTTCTCAAAAGAAGTGACAAAAATAATGAGAAATGTACGCATCATTCAATACACTGCATGAGCCAAAATGCAGAAGATACTAATATTACAATTGTAAGGTTTTTAATTGTTATATTCTTACTTTCCTTACAATGTCAAATGTGAATTGTAATGAGACTAATTTATTCATTGATGTTTCTGCAGGTTATCAACCAGGACACATGTAAACCCTGGATGGAGTCTCATCTGCATTATCAAAGACAACCTTTTATTTCATGCACTTAGGAGGAAAAACACTACTTCCATATTGCAGCTCAACGATCTTTCATTATACATGGAACAAGCTACACCATCCAGCACCTCTTTTCCCATCAAGATAATGGGATAACGATTATGGCTAAACACAAAGACACTCGGGTATTCAACATTAGTGTTGTTGGCCTTTCGGGTACAGAAAAAGAAAAGGGATCTGCCGGAGTTGGGAAGTCCTGCTTATGCAACCGTTTTGTTCGATCAAAGGAAGATGATTTCTATGATGTGCACACATCGTTAATTAGTCAAAGCGATTTTGGTGGTCGTGTTGTCAATAATGACCACTTTCTCTACTGGGGAGAAGTCAAAAAGTTAGATGAAGGGTGGGAATATTCATTTCGTGTCGTGGAACAGACCGAATTCATTGACGATGCCACTTTCCAGCCTCATCGAAGTACCAACTTGCAACTTTATGTCAAACGTGCAGCAGCGACAAAGCTAAGTTCAGCAGAAAAGTTAATGTACATCTGCACTGACCAGCTTGGAATAGAGCAAGATTTTGAACAAAAGCAAATGCCAGATGGGAAACTCAACATTGATGGTTTCTTGCTTTGCTGCGATGTGAGCCAAGTGCAGAACAGACCAATAGATAATCAGCTGGAATTTCTTAGCAGTTTGTACAAGCAGCTAGCTAAGACAAAGAAACCAATTCTGTTGGTTGCCACTAAGTGTGACATCATGCATGATCATTGTGTCCGGGAACTGCAGGCATTTCTAACCAAGGGAAAGATCAGCATTCCTTTGATTGAAACATCGGCGAGTGAGAATGTCAACGTAGAGCTGGCTTTCATTGCACTGGCACAAATAATTGACAAGTCAAGAGTGAAGCCCAAGATCGTTCCCTATGCAGATGCTGCACGTCAGCAAAAGGAGATTGTTGATGCTGCCACAGAAAAATTTAAACAGCTGCTTGTTCGATGTGTGAATGACTTTCATGCTCAGTGGCTTTTTGAGTCAAGGAGGATGTGTGATGTAAAGGATTACCAAAATTACATCAATCTCAAGGGTTGCAAGAATGCGAAAGACCTCTTCAAAAAACATCTTGTAAGGCTTAAAGATAATTTTGTTTTGCGAAAAAAGGCAGAATACCTCGCTAATCTGTCTAGAGATTTGGAGATCCTTGTCCCTGCTTTGGAAGAAATTGAACACCTGACTTGGGATGAAGTACAGATCCTTGTGAAAGAAAAGAAGTTGGACTTTGGAACGTACTTCATTGTGCTAAGTGAACGGTGGGAAGATAGCAAGCACATTGAGAACCAAGAGGACCTAAGGATACCATATGACTTCCTGCAGGAGAAAGAGGCAGAAACAGTTTTCAATGATCATGTTAAAAAACTTCAAGCGCTGAGGTGGAAGGCAGAAATGAAAGTTCAATTTAAAACGATTCTTGGAAAGAGCTACATTGTCGAGCCTGGAAAACCTTGGGAAGAAGTGAGTGGGCTGCTGAAAGATGAGGAACCATACCAGCATTTGTCTGAAATAGACAAAATAGACATCTATGCAAAACATCAGCAAGAAATAACAGAAAAGGCAAAAGATGACTTTCTGGAGATGCTTATGGAGCATTCAGATTTGTTTGTCGACCTTGATGTCAATGCAACACCAAGCCATGAGAAAATGGCCGCAATAAATAATGAGATAAAAGATGAGGCAAGGTATAAAGCACTACAGAAGTTGCAAGCTGAGAGACAAGCCTTGCTGTACAAACGTATTGGATTTGTGTATCATCCAACAATTGAAACATGTCCTTGTGGTCAAACCTGCATGGATATTCAAATTCAGGAGCTGCTAGCTAAAAGGCCAGCCCAGCCTCTCAGCCGGCCCAAGTCTTGTTGCATTTCAGACAGCGGAGGCATGGATCGATTGAATATTCTGCTCCTAGGAAAAGGTAAATTGGCAGGTGAGCTTGCTGATGAAATAAAGGGGCAGTTGAAAGAGGATGAATATGTTTTGGATGACAAGACATACGAGTTAAGATTGAAGATGGTTGAAGGGGACATGAAAAAAGCATTGAACTCGCTGAAGGCCGATGGGTTCAAACCACATGGATGTTTGTGTGTGTTCAACTCATTTGACACAATGCATTACATTGAAGACTGCTTACGATCGCAATACACCAGCAGAAAAGAAAACTCAAACCTACCAGTAGTATTGCTCATGGCAAACGAAAAGAAGCAATCCAGTGTCATGCAAAAAACATTGAAGATACAAGGGAAAGAGCTAGCAAATAAGCTGCAGTGCCCATTTGTTGACAGCCCGACAGAAGGAAATACCTTCAACTGCAAATTCCATGAACAAAACATAAAGAAAGCACTTGGCGAGTTTCTTGAAGCAAGGACAGTCCGGCCTTCTGTGATAAATCCATCTCCAAGCATTAAAGATCTGTCCGAGGTTGATCTCAAAATTGTCATGTGCGTCATGTGTGGTGATGCCATCGATCCAGCTCGTGTCCTAGCACCTTTCTTGGATTCACAATTTTGCAGCATAGGAAAAAGTGGAGAGAATCACACCATGCTGTTGGATTTGATTTTGGGGTCACAGAGAAGGCGTGTGGAGGTGACTGCAATATCTTACCACTCAGCCTTCCTACGAAGAGAAGAATTGGTTCATGGGCACATTCTTGTTTACTCTGCGAATAGAAAAGCCTCTTTAGCCATGCTAAGGGCATTCCTTTCAAATGTTCCCGATGTGATACCCATATACATACTGGCCATCACAAATACAGATTTTGAATTTTTGGATGATGTCACCAAGGAGCTGGTGGTGGAAGGGGATGAAATTGCTGGAGACATAACAGCCAAATTTGAAACGGTTTTCCACTTCCAAAACCAGACAGAAAATTTTAAGCAGTTCTTTAGCTCTGTCTGCAGTCGAAAGTCACAGATTGAAGAGTCAATGAACCTGTGGGACATGAGCGAAGGAGAGCCAGTGGGTTCATCTTCTTTTGATTTGACGAGTGTGAGCTCAAGCACACTCGGTTTGGCAGATGATGGTGAGACAGCCCCTGCAATCTGTGAAAGATCACATGGAAATTTTACTGAATCCCAATCTATGCCTCACCTGAGCAAAGATCAGCTTTTTAGCCATTTTCCTGCTTTCAGCTCGCCTAGAATTGGTTATGAAGATGCAGCTGCAAAAGGCTACACAGTTGGCCCTGCTGTACCTACAAAACCAAAGCTAATGCCGAAGCCAGATCCAGTTGAACTAAACAGAAAAGTGGAAGAAATGCGTATTTCAAGGGAAATGACAAAACGACCAATGCGAAAGTCTTTTGATGACATTGATCGGGAGGACTATGCTGATCCCATTGATGCTATTAGCAAATATAGACCCGTGTCAGATTTCATTTACATACTTCCTCAGGATAACAAACAAGGCAAAACCAGAGGCCAGTTGGTTGCAAGCAGCAGCATGGATAACGGCATGGATGTTTTCCCACTGGACGGTAAAGTCACCATAGTGCGTAAGCCCGTTCCTTACAAGCAGAGGTCTGAGAGGCTTAAACCACGGCGGACTGCACCTCCAGAGGTTATCGTTTCTCCCGCAAATGGGAGTGATGAAGATCCAGATGTACACATTCCATCACCAGCCCGCCAATCGCGACGATGGAACAGAATAAAGTATGGAGACATGGATGAAAAGAGGTCTATACGTCGAAGAAAGGTACATTTACTTAGTCAATTATAAGAAAACAATGCAACGAGTATACGTGCACACTAATTGTATTTATTAGTCACTGGCTTAGGTTTTGGATATTCAAAGGAAATTGAGTAGCTATTTAATAATTCTCGACTGTGGTTTAAATAATTTCTTCAATTCAAGGCCAACATTTAGATTTGAGAATATTTTTTAAATGTGAATGTAGTGCCTCCAGTGGATGCAGTGCTTACGTGAACTCACTGCTTTCAGGTTATATGCATCAAATCTCTCACATTAAACTTGATTCATGCATTTTGAGTTTAATAATTTAATTAACTTGCAATTTTACTCGCCTGTTATATGGTGTAAATGTGTCACGGCTATAGTAAAATATTGAATCAAAAGAATTTCCGTTATTGAATAACATGACACCATTGTGTTGTGCAATATATTCTCACGTCAGAAAGCAAATGCTGAAATCTGTATGTTACTTGTTTCTTCCAATGGATTGAGCTTCCATGATCTCAGTTGATGAATATATTTAAATTTGAGGTATCTTGAGAGTCTTAAAATAGATGTGCCCAAAACTGACATTCTTTGCATACTTAGAGCTACATTCAATGTGATTTATATCCATTCATTATACATTTGTCCATCGTTTCATTACATAACATGGTGAATACCAATTTCATATTAAAAGAATATATGTTTTACTGAAATCTAAAATGTAGTTGTAAAGACTATCCACTTAAGCACATTAGGCATTTTGTTTGAGTTCGTATGACAACAAAAATACATAGTTTGGTGTTCTGATAAGTTTAATAATCCATTATTTTGTCGCATGCCAAAAGTAAAGCCATTGATTACATGTCGAGTGTTTTACATCACCTTGATGCAATAAGATACACTAAAGCGTTATTAGTGGAAGGTTGATTGCTGCATATTGACTACCAATGTTTCTTCACATGCAGACCCGCAAACCAGAAGGGAAAAACTACTTTGGGCACCCACTGACTGAGGTGGCTCAGTCACCAGACAATCTTGTCCCACTCTTTGTGGAAAAATGCATTACATTCATTGAAGATAAGGGTGAGATATATTGTTTTAACCTGTCAAAGTATGATAAGCACACTATAGTGGGATGCTGTACCTTTACATTATTCATATAGTTCTATACATGTCTAGTTTACTGTAGTATTACAGTATCTTTGTAGTAGTCTGAGTGAAACATTAAGCCTGGGTGAGAGCCCATTGAGACCAAGTCTCTAAAAAGAGAGAGTCGCTTAAACAATCCAGAACGGGGGATAAAAGAAGCACATACTGCAACGTACAATAAAAATTAGGCATACTCTAAGGAAGAAAACACGGTTAATTTATATGTAACATTGAGTAATTATCAAGCGGTATAAAAGTTTAAAATAGCACTAAATGTTCAAAAGGTATGAAATACTATGAGGTGGGATTTAATGTTTCAACACTGGCATAATGTCCAAGTGACTAGTCCAATCTTCACTTAAAACCATAGGAATAGTCTTTAAATTTAATAATGCCATCTATTACTCAGGGATATCATGGCAAAAGGAACATTTTGTAAATCAAGTATTTACTTTTGGGGAAATACGTATTTTCAGGAATTTCTTATTGCAAAGGTTTTACTCAATGTAACGTATACAATATTACCAGTTTCTTGATAGAGGTCTTGAAGAAAAACTGAGACAAGTGTAGATTTCTGGTGTGGTGATAAAAAAAGCCTTGTTACAAAGATCACAATGGTGGGTAGAGTGATTGTCTTTTACAAGTTGTTTCCTGAGCTCACACCATTAACTAAAGCTGTCTTTTTCTAGTTTTGCAGAATTAATATTTCTATTTCTTGTGTATTAGTTTTTAGTCAGTTGTCACCTTTGTCTAAATAATGATGAGATGCTCATCCTGAAAGAAGTCCTGGAACCATGAGAAAATGGTTTCAATAGTGGGACTCGGAGAGAAGGGTGCTTTAAAATCTGATACGTCTCTGCCAGCAAATTTTAACAGGAATTTCCTGCCAGACCAGCAGAATCTCACAAATGAAACGCAAGGGCTGGGCTCAATACTATTGTTTGCTCTAGTTAAATCCTTGTACTAAGTTTAACATGGAAGCACTGGTCACTTTAAAACTCAACAGATTGTTTTGTTTACCATTTTAACATTGTTAAAGCACTTAATGATGATCCACCATTTTATATATACAGTGTGTTCAGCAATATGTTTTTGCTTAAAAGCTGTTTTTTGCCCTTTGAATGACCTGCCACATTTTTTAAAATTAATTTCACTTGTTTGTCATAAACAAAGCTGCCGGTTGTCAACTCTGTATATGAATGTATTTGACAAGTGTGCATTTCATTCCCAAACAACTTGATCTTCAACTTGGATTTTTTTTGCCATAATTAAATTAAGCAGATATTGCAACATCATTTGAGGGCCAGGTGCTAATTTACAAAGTGTAATAAGTGACTTGTCAATTGCGGGTGCCTTGTTTTTTTTAGGATTAACCATGGAAGGTGTGTACCGGGTCAGTGGGAGTAAGGTTGAGCAAGATAATCTTCAGCGGACATTTGATGCAGGTGAGCACACAAGGTGGAATTTTCCATAACGAGACTTTTTGCAAACAATTTTATTTTAATTTTAAATAACAAAAACAATGTCAGTTTCATTTACTAAATTAACATTGCCATTGATTGAAATCAACAGTGTGAAAGAACCCATAATCAACTTCCGAAATGTATTATTAACTTGTGTAATGCAACATATGTAACGTCATTTGTTTGAAAAGTAATTGTACAGTTGGATGTAAAGTATTGCTTGCTTTGCTACTTGTTTTTCTGTGCTTTGCCAGCAGAGGGCAACATTTTAATACGGCAGACCTGTGACTTTTGGGTCTAAATCCTTTCGCAAAATTTTCGGTTCGTTATACTAGGGCATACAATTAATAACCAAAGCATTTGGTATTCGTGAAATATGCGGGTGCAATAAATTGTCTTTATTATTATAATGTATACAGGATTTTAATATAATAACCATATTTGGTTGTGTGCTTTCTTTCAGACCAGAACATCATCTTTGATAACATGGAACTCAACGTGAATGCTGTTGCAGGGGCACTAAAAGCATTCTTCAACGAGCTTCCTGGACCATTAATCCCTTACGACATGCATCAGGGCTTGATAGAGGCCATTAGTAAGCTTGCTTTGTATATTGCATGTTAATGGAATATGATTGTGAACAGTAAATTGCACAACTAGTGTCTGAATATTATATATAATATAATTGCTACATTGTTTTAGTTCAGGAAAGTCTAAACTGAAATCTGCTGTATTTTTATTCCAGCCATACCAGATAAAACTACAAGGCTACTGGCGCTCCGAGGGAAGCTGAAGAAATTGCCTGCGGCCAACATGGCGGTTCTCAAATGCGTCATCACACATTTGCATACGTGAGTGAATTGAGCTCTAAGCTCAGTATAACCTAAACTCATCTTATGTATTTTGGGCTGCTGGTTCATAGAACATTTGTTGTAAACTGCATATGATGCAATTGACTATACTCACAACATTTAGCATTATGTAGACTTTAGTTATTCCAAGGTATAAAGGGTCAGGTTTATTTATATAATGTAGATAGCCAGGGGGCTACTTGCTGTTAGTCCCAGAAAATGTTATGTTTGTATATTTTTAATATTTTTTACAAAAAACTACAAAAGCCATTCACAAAAAACGATAACACTTTAGGCACAGCCTACCAATAATGACATTAACATTTTTTCATACCAGCACAGACAGCATATAATAATGTATAAATGCATACCTTACATACTTTCAGCGGTTTTTCGTGTTGTAAACATGTATATTAGTGGTTTTATTAAAATATGTATGTTCATTATTATGTGCGTTTGCATATTTCTTTGTACACATTTCTTCGTCCAACTGAATGACCAAACACAATTAAGGCCCTTTTACTGCACTACCTTCGCGCCTTGTTTTAATGTTGAATGGAATTCTTACTTCCTGCTTTCTAATTTGTAATATTCTATGTGTACCTGATCCCCATGCACTTTTTGTCTTTCAGAGTGAGCCAAAACAGTAGCTTGAACAAGATGACGAGCGAGAACCTCTCGATTTGCTTCTGGCCCACGCTGATGCGGCCAGACTTCACTGTTGTGGATCCCGTTATGGCTACACGTGTGTACAAACAGATCTTGGAGACATTTATCCACCAGTGTCCTTTCATGTTTCACAACCAGGAGGAGGTGGTGGATGCACCGAGCCCAGCACCCAGTTCCCCAGCAGCCAGCTCGATCACTGCGGGCAGCATGAGTGATTCACAACAAGGAGGAGACCTGATGGACAGCGAGATTATAGCGCTGTAGCTTTTGCTGATGCCAGAGGCGAATAGAGACATTGCATAAACAAAAACACTAACGGACATTTGCATAGTTTACTCTGTGACTTGCCATAATGGCCTTCCAGGATCTCCGTGAAGAAATACAGCATAGTTGCTGTTGCCACCGTGCCTGGGAAATTACCTATGAAAGCTGCAATTTTCTTAGCGAAATATTGGATTCCTTGAATGCTCAACGTTTTTTAAAATCTCTTTTACGCTCACTGTTGGTAGTCTTTGGCATGGCATAGGTATATTATATACGTTCATGAAAAAATGCTGAAATAAAATCAAAGGTGATGAAAGGTTTTGGTTACATTAAGGTGATCCAGATTAATACATTGAGGGTCTCACGTTAAAATAAAGCTTATTTTGTAAACTAAGAAAATTGTAAATTGCTTACATTTTAATATTTTTTATGTATAAAATGCAGTTCATTTAAATACCACCCATGGATTTGTAATGCTGAGTTGATGTTATTTAATTTAAATGATAAGGTCTAGGGGAAAACTATACAATTTCTGTAATTATATACCCATGTCATTTCAAGGCATGGACAGTATGGTACTTGCAGGACTTAATTAGAATCGGACCGTTGTATTAACATAAATGTACTTGTACAAATGCAGGAACAATTGCGTGTATGTTCAGCCCTTTGAGTGACTTGCTGGTTTGCCATGCTTTGGCCTAATGAACACTTGACATTTTTTAGTGATTGGTTTGGTGAAGGTTGCTATGGTCCAGTGAATCTAATTTTATGTTGTGGGTTATCGTGTTGTCATACTGGAATAGTTTTACTGCATTCCATATTATGCATAATATGCTTTATTTACAGACACTACATAAATAGAAAATGTGTGTTCAGGTTGGTTACAGTATATGAACACAGAGCTTGTATATAAATTCCAGATGAAAAGTGGGTTAACCATGACCTAAAAATAATGTTTTGCCAACTCACACAACCTTAATTTTTTCACATTCTCAATGCTGTTTTGTTTACCTTTGTCAGACGTATTGCTATTTAAATATATGTATGTGGGAGGATTGGGATGATTTTGATACACTAAAAAACTCGTCTGGCCTTTTGCCAGCTGAGCTGTTTAAGGGAAAAAACTTTTTTTTAAGCAATTTACCCAATTGGCTGTAAAACAGCAACTGTGAAATTGGCTGAAATGCCAGTATACTTAAATCTTAATACCACAATCAGAATCACACTTAGAAAAAAGTAACTTTCACAACTGCAACCTGTGGCAGGTGATGTGATTTCTTCATTTGTATGTCGAAAACTAAATTAAATGCTGCGTAAGCTGTTTAATCACTACACGGAATATGTTTTAAGTACATTTTGGAAGCCGTAATTAAATATTATGCAAAGTAACATCGTGGGCTGCTTCAAACCATTCACCTGAAGACTGCTGTTTTCGTGGATTTTGTAATGCATCATGAAAGCTTTTATGAACTTGCCTTTTCAGGTAAGCAGTGCTGTTCATAACTTGTGGCTGTTGTATAAATAATGTTATTAAAGCAGTGCATGCTATGAATGTACTCCAACCACCTGTTAAGATGAAATAAACCACTGGGTGTAGTATATTCTACTGATAAATGAACATGTATTGTAACTGTAAAGTTCCTGTGTGATACTAAAAAATGAGATGGTTTGTAAGTGTATTATTCCTTACTGCAAATCTCTAATGGCAACCAGAGCAATATGCATTTTTTTACTTGTTATAATTAACTGGCCTGCCTTATAAAGGGACGAAAATAACAGGGAACAGAACTTGCCTTGCTGAAACCCTGCCTTAATATGCTTTTTTGTATGGCTTTGGTTTCAACTGAACTGGTTAAGTTGCAGAAAGAACCCTGTTGCTTATGTACAAATATTAAATAAATTTTACTTTCTTGATAATAAAATCTTTGTTTCGTAGTTGGAATTTGCTTATCATTACAAGTCAAGTTTGTCACCCCTACTACATAGGCTGATTAAGCCACTCAACATGCATTTCGATGTAAATTATGTGCACATCAAATTACTTCTATAAACATGCATAGTTTGGCAAGTAATGTGATGCAAGTCTAATCGAGCTATATCATGGTGGAACAGCTTGTTATCAAGTAATGTATTTGTTCCTAGAAATAGGTCGTGACAATGACCGCTTAAAAAATCTTGTTTTTTTTTTAAACTAACATTTTAAAGCTGTGCAATAGTTAATATGCTTGTTCTGTTGCTGCCCTTTGACTCTTATTCTGCATGCAAATTGAAACCGGCTGCATTGTTTGTTTCTTTGCTTCAATCGAAAGGGCATCGCGCGCGTTGTTTGGATCAACTAATCCAGCCGCCCGTGTGCCATGTGCGTGTGGTGGAACCCTGCCATTATTCCCGACTCCGGCATGGCACAAAACCTGGGCCATTCTTCCCCAAGAGAGAGAATGTGGGTCAGGTGTCTGGACCAATAGCGTCTACCGTGCCCCCCCCCCCCGCCCGCCCGCCCATGCGTCAGCTGCATGCTCCTAAAAAAAAACATGCCACAGCACAAACACTGCCCGGCCCTGGGATTAAATATGCTCCGCACATCTCGTTTCCACAGCAACCAAACCATCCCCGTTTTTTCGTCTTCTCCCGTGCTGTTACCCACCATCCCTGGCGGCGGCACGATGGAGGAGGGAGGCTGAATGAGCAACTCCGCTGCGGTGCATTTCTCTCCGGTCGTGGATGCACGCGAACGAGCCTCAAAGGTGCGCGAACGCCGAAGCGAAATCTTTGTCATTGGGGCTCTGCGTGCGTGTTCGACCCACCACGACGATACGTGGGTGAATGTCCATGTGCATTTTGTGTGGGTGCGTGATATACTTTTCATGGTGAATGCTGCAGGCTATAAATGGGAATGCACGTCATCTACAGCTTCTGGATTTTGGGTAGATTAATTTTTGTTGTTGCTGAAATATATTTACGCGTGTGATCTTTGAAAGTAATGATGGACTAGTTCTTAGCATTGGATTTACATTCGTGTATTGTTCAGAGTGTATTGTTTAGAGGTGTACTGCATCTGAAAATGAGAATCCTTAAAATTGACGTTTGAATGTCGCCTCTTGCTCAATATCTTGACACAGGCACAGAATTAACTTCAGGGCCTTGTGTGTGTATATATGAACGTTCCTGTGTAAAAAAAAAATACCTGAAGTAATGACTCAGGTTAACGTGAACGTACGTTACATGTTGTTACAGCTTGACAAAAAAGGCTATTTGTGCTCTCAATAGCGCTCTGAGGAAATCGCAGGCTGCATAGCATATCCAATAACCTACAATGTCAATGGGAAACATGACAATTGTACAATATATACAATAGAGGAACCTCTGAACAATGGCGTTTTAAAAAAAAATCGTTCATATATTGTCTACATGTCTTGATGTCATAATAAGCGGCATGAAAATGCTGTCAACCTTTGTGAAATGGAAGCAAATTTGGGATGCGTCTCATTGCCTTCAAACGAGTAACTTGGTGAATGTGCAAGACAAAAAAAGATTGCCCGCTTACTAATTTACCGGTTACATTTAACATGAACAGATTGTCGAGCGGTAGTGCACAAATCGTTGCCTTTTACGATCCGTGGCCATGCATGCAATGATCCGCGGAGTATAAATAGCTCGCGTGTTTGGAGTTCTGGTGGATTTGGCACATTCTTGCTTCGGGGTACAGTGTGAGTTAGGAGATTTCTCCTTTCCTGTTTAAGCCGAGCTGTGGGTGGGTTTTTTTTCTTCCCACACCCCCTTTCTCTTCTTTCTCGAGTCTAGAAGGAGCTGCGACTTTGGTGGGCTGCCTGTGCTGTGTCCCTCATTTTCTCGCGTCTTGTAAGCCCAACCATAGAATGTGCAGCCAGAAGAAGAAAAAAAAACAATAGAGGAGGATAAGAATTGGTTTTCCCCTTTTTTGTCTGGCAAAGGAGGTCCCATGATGAGGTGTTAAGATGTTAAAACACCAAACTGAAACCTTTTGCAAGGAATCATGTCTGCATTAACCACAGATACTTGTGGTGAAAATACAAACAAAAAACATGCTCTGACAGGATATGCATTGTCTTTAGAGCCTCGTCTCAAACAGTGTTAGACCAGAGGACACCAAAAGGCGAACAGCTAGAGGGTCTTTGTAGGCGGATATAGCACGATGTTAGTGCTATTCATGAATTAATACATTATTCACCCACACACCGGCCAGTAGAGTGAGTGGCCCAAATTCTGGTTGGGGGGGGGGGTAGTTGCCTCAGCCCATCATACCTCAGGGATCGATACAATTGGTACCACTTTGTGGAGAAGTCAATATTTTTTGTTCTCGAGAGATACTCACCCCCGCCATAGGAATGCAGGATTTCCTCGGCAGGCTCAGGGCTATAAATAGAAGATGACCACGTCTGCCAATGCTGGGTATTTAAACAAGAAATCACTTTAAATTTTACATGCGGTAAACCCACACAATGTGATGCACTTCATGGTACCCCTCGTGGTTTTGTTGTAAAAAAGGTTGCCTACAACTCATTGCACTCAAAGCTGATAAGATTAGATCTGTCTAGTAATTTAAGAAAAAAACATTGTCTGGAGGTTCCCATGGGCAGAGAGCTACATGGGGCGCTTGAGTTCACAACAGGGAAACCCATGTGAATATTAATGACAGACCTCACTTTACAAGCTTACACAGAGTGGATTTCTCAAAGCATTAATATAATTCCACTCCTTTGAAGCATTCCCATAATATAGATTTGTTTGTAATATTAAATGTATAACCCACACTGATTCACAGTGGTAAAGTATGGTCAAACAACCCTCTCGATCAACAAGGCATTCATGGGAAGGCCTTCATCCAGTAGTGTATTGACAAATGGATTATAAATCAATGTGGATGCAACGCTCACTTAGCAACAGTATATTGTATGCAGTGCCTCTTTCAAAATAATCCTATAGGCCCAGAACATGCATGTACCACCCGAAGTGGCAATTTCTTTATTTGGTAAATGACAGTGGATTACATTACAACGTTTTCAAATTACGAGGTTAGCATATCATTTGCTTTTATTGACCATTTAACGAAAGTTATACAATTGGGTTGTCAGGAAAAACATGCTGTACAGTGGTATAATTGATTACTTAATTGCGAAAATGGGTATAAAAGGTGAAGAGATGAGTGGATGATTTGGTTGCATTTAGTATCATAGTGAGAAATGAGGGAGAAGAAAATATTTTAGAGTTTGCATCCAACGGGGACATGACGAAAATGGAGAAGTCTGGGAAATTGATCCCAATGAGCCCGAATGAGGAAATTAGAAACGATCCTGACTGGATTCTCAAGGACACCCCGAGTTTATTAGAGTCATCTGTGTCATCAGCCAATTTAACACAGGAATTGATCACAGGTGTGTGATGATACAAGTGAGATTTCCAATAACGCCAAAGAGAGGAAACGGCTAAACACATGGCAGTCTGAGACATTTAGACTGGTTTAATAGCAACGGATTCAAATGCCTCGAGAAGCAAAATGCTAATATAACGTATGTCGCCTCTTTTGAGGAATAAAACACAGTGCCATTGTAATGGGGAGTAATTTAAAGTATGGGGGCAAGATATATAAAAAAGAGAGGACAAGTTATCTGAGACCACAAAAAGCACGTGACAGAATCCGTGTGGTATACAAATGAATTCAACGAAAGAAAACTCCGCGGAAATGAATGAGGAAAGAAATGAGAGGACATCGCACAATAACTGAAGATGTCACAGCAAGGCATGGGAGCATGAAAGCAACAAATATGAAGTTGATTATTGGTAGATTGCAGATAGTATCCGCAGAGGCCAAAATAACAATGGAACTCACGATAGAAGGAAGAAAAATGAAAACTAGCGTCGGAAATCAGTGCAGCGTTTTAAAAGCACCCAGACTTAGACGAACTGCAGTATTCTATGGGTCTTTCAGTAAAACCACGTAGATAGAAAAATTATAAAAAAATATCACGACGTTTCGATCGCAACACGAGGCGACGTGTGGGTTGAGGCGATGTGAGTGTGGGTTGAGGCGACGTGAGTGTGGGTTGAGGCGACGTGAGTGTGGGTTGAGGCGACGTGAGTGTGGGTTGAGGCGACGTGAGTGTGGGTTGAGGCGACGTGAGTGTGGGTTGAGGCGACGTGAGTGTGGGTTGAGGCGACGTGAGTGTGGGTTGAGGCGACTTGAGTGTGGGTTAAGGCGACGTGAGTGTGGGTTGAGGCGACGGGAGTGTGGGTTGAGGCGACGTGAGTGTGGGTTGAGGCGACATGGGTGTGGGTGAGGCGACGTGTGTGTGGGTTGAGGCGACGTGAGTGTGGGTTGAGGCGACGTGAGTGTGGGTTGAGGCGACGTGAGTGTGGGTTGAGGCGACGTGTGTGTGGGTTGAGGCGACGTGAGTGTGGGTTGAGGCGACGTGAAGGTGGGTTGAGGCGACGTGAGTGTGGGTTGAGGCGACTTGAGTGTGGGTTGAGGCGACGTGAGTGTGGGTTGAGGCGACGTGAGTGTGGGTTGAGGCGACGTGAGTGTGGGTTGAGGCGACGTGAGTGTGGGTTGAGGCGACGTGTGTGTGGGTTGAGGCGACGTGAGTGTGGGTTGAGGCGACGTGAGTGTGGGTTGAGGCGACGTGAGTGTGGGTTGAGGCGACGTGAGTGTGGGTTGAGGCGACGTGTGGGTTAAGGCGACGTGAGTGTGGGTTGAGGCGACGTGAGTGTGGGTTGAGGCAACGTGAGTGTGGGTTGAGGCGACGTGAGTGTGGGTTGAGGCGACGTGAGTGTGGGTTGAGGCGACGTGAGTGTGGGTTGAGGCGACGTGAGTGTGGGTTGAGGCGACGTGAGTGTGGGTTAAGGCGACGTGAGTGTGGGTTAAGGCGACGTGAGTGTGGGTTAAGGCGACTTGAGTGTGGGTTGAGGCGATGTGAGTGTGGGTTGAGGCGACGTGAGTGTGGGTTGAGGCGACTTGAGTGTGGGTTGAGGCGACGTGTGTGTGGGTTGAGGCGACGTGAGTGTGGGTTGAGGCGAGGTGTGGGTTGAGGCGACGTGAGTGTGGGTTGAGGCGACGTGAGTGTGGGTTGAGGCGACGTGTGGGTTAAGGCGACGTGAGTGTGGGTTAAGGCGACGTGAGTGTGGGTTAAGGCGACTTGAGTGTGGCTTGAGGCGACGTGAGTGTGGGTTAAGGCGACGTGAGTGTGGGTTGAGGCGACGTGAGTGTGGGTTAAGGCGACGTGAGTGTGGGTTAAGGCGACTTGAGTGTGGGTTAAGGCGACGTGAGTGTGGGTTGAGGCGACGTGTGTGTGGGTTGAGGCGACGTGAGTGTGGGTTAAGGCGACGTGAGTGTGGGTTAAGGCGACTTGAGTGTGGGTTGAGGCGACGTGAGTGTGGGTTGAGGCGACATGAGTGTGGGTTGAGGCGACGTGGGGTTGAGGCGACGTGATTGTGGGTTGAGGTGACGTGAGTGTGGGTTGAGGCGACGTGAGTGTGGGTTGAGGCGACGTGGGGTTGAGGCGACGTGAGTGTGGGTTGAGGCGACGTGTGGGTTAAGGCGACTTGAGTGTGGGTTGAGGCGACGTGAGTGTGGGTTGAGGCGACGTGAGTGTGGGTTGAGGCGACGTGTGGGTTAAGGCGACTTGAGTGTGGGTTGAGGCGACGTGAGTGTGGGTTAAGGCGACTTGAGTGTGGGTTAAGGCGACTTGAGTGTGGGTTGAGGCGACGTGTGGGTTAAGGTGACGTGAGTGTGGGTTGAGGCGACGTGAGTGTGGGTTGAGGCGACGTGAGTGTGGGTTGAGGCGACGTGAGTGTGGGTTGAGGCGACGTGAGTGTGGGTTGAGGCGACGTGTGTGTGGGTTGAGGCGACGTGAGTGTGGGTTGAGGCGAGGTGTGGGTTGAGGCGACGTGAGTGTGGGTTGAGGCGACGTGAGTGTGGATTGAGGTGAGTGTGGGTTGAGGCGACATGAGTGTGGGTTGAGGCGACGTGAGTGTGGGTTAAGGCGACTTGAGTGTGGGTTAAGGCGACTTGAGTGTGGGTTGAGGCGACGTGAGTGTGGGTTGAGGCGACGTGAGTGTGGGTTGAGGCGACTTGAGTGTGGGTTGAGGCGACGTGAGTGTGGGTTGAGGCGACGTGTGGGTTGAGACAACGCAAATCAGGTGGTGGTATTAATTGACGACGTATTTGTGAAGCGACATAAAATGGGGAGACGTTATTTGGTGTACAGTAGAACCCCTCTAAACGACGTTAATTAGTTCCTAGAAACTGATCGTTAAGTGATTTGGTCATTAAGCGAAGCATCGAAAGTTACAATTGTTCACCCAAAAAATGGACTTCATAATATTTGAACAATGGAAATTAATGCATAAAGATATTAACAACATTATACGTACATTATATGAACGAAAAGTATGGTTAATCAATGCATTAATTAATATTTAGTGTACCTACAACAGCCCGTCATTAACAGGGGAATGGTCGGTAAGCGAACACATTGGGCTGTATGGAGGCACTAATTTACACTACACTATACACTACACTATACACTACACTATACACTACACCTGGCTCTATGGAGGCAATATACACTACACTATATACTACACTATACACTGGGCTCTATGGAGGTCCGTCGTGAAGCGATTAGTCGTTAACAGGGGTGATCGTTAAGAGAGGTTCTACTGCATGACTGTAATTTGAACAATTATATACCCATTAGTGTAATATACGTGTACAATGTTCACATGAATAATTAACAACTAAATAATATTCTTGGTTCTTTCAGTAAAGTCATGTAGAAGGGAAACAATAAAAGAATAAAAATATAAAACAATACAATTCTCACGACGTTTCGACTGCAACACAAGCAAAACCACAGCAAGACAATTTTCGAGTGTGAAAACCACAGCAAGACAATGTTCTTGCTGTGGTTTTCACACCAGATGATGATTGCTTGTGTTGCAGTCGACACGTCGTGAGGATTTTATTGTTTTATATTTTTATTATTTTATTGTTTCCCTTCTACGTGACTTTACCGAAAGAACCAAAATATGAATCCCTGCAGTCACGAAAGCTTTAAAACAAAACTAAATAATAGTCAAACGAGTGGACAACCAAAAGTAAGCATGATGATGATGGGGTGCTTTCTGAAGGTCTATTTGTAGACTTAAAGCAACTGCAGTACCTATGTACCTGAAGAACAACATGTTCAATTAGTGCACATTTCCTGTCATGGCATAAGGATTGGGAACATGGACTTTGAAAACGTGAAGCAAAAGCTGATAATTACACAACAAACATTGGGAGGGAATGCATTCTTGGAATAACACCGAGAGATAGAAACGGCTGGAGTATATACAGAGACATCACATTGATTTTGAAGAAAAGCAGCCTTGAGCAAAGCACATCCTGAGGCCGGTTCTAGACTTTTAAAGCCACAAGAGGGAAGCACCCGAGAAGACTCTGAGGATACAACGACGAGATTAGCTCGTGCTTAGCAGTGACAGGCATTTAGTGGCGCCACAGGTACATGAGAGATGATCACGAAGTGGGAAGGCTTTCATCCAGCAGTGAATAGACCATGGCTGTTGTTGTTGTTGCTGCTGCTGCTGATGATGATGATCATGATAATGAAAAATGTTTCATCTCAGATGGTATCACCTTCTTCTCTGAGCCCACACGAAATAAAATAGACTGTCGACTGATTTGGCACCGGACGTTTAATGTCACCTTCCAGGGTCGTTTCAGCCGCCCTGTAATATGATCCTGTGGGCTGCGGTTGTAAGTGCTCACTTGAAGAAAACAGATCGCGTTTTTCCCTTCATTACCGCCACGACCCCGCCAGCAAGCAGGGATCTTGCTGGTAGGATCGTCCACGCTGTCGATTGCGTTCCGTCCTACCTCCAGTGGCAGTGTGTGTGTGTAAGTTTCTAATGGGGTCGAATGTCCGTCCGCCTGTCCTCACATGGGAGTATCAAGAATTAAACAGCAAATATAAACGGCAGCCCATTTTTCTTGTTGCTTATATGTCACCCTTTCCGTGTGAGGGTGACCCACTCAAGTTAAGAGAAGGCACAATTTGAACGGTGATGTGATGTAAGAAGAGGATAATGTGAGGCATTTGGTTGAATATGGTAATCCAGGGCTGGTGATGTGTCAACAGCAGTGATGCCATGTGATAATTGCGCAAGGCTCGGATAATGTGAGGCCAGTCAGTGGAATACGGTAATCCAGGGTTGGTGGTATTTAAGTCTGTAAAGAAAGGTTATCATGAAGTGGTGTGCAACAGTTTCTTAAAGCGCTGTAGAAATGTAATTAGAAAATGGCAGTACCGATTAAATATGTGTTTAAACTAAAGTATTAAAATCCCACCCACCCAATACAATGCAGATGTTATTATAACCATAGAATGTCTATTACATCTCTCTTTGGGTGAATTTGAGCATATAAATGGCAATTGTTATTATATAAACCGTATACTTGTGCGTAATTTGAATATTGTTTTAGCATCACGTTTTGACCTCTGCAGATTTATTTCTGATGAAATTTCGTCGTAACTGGCAACTTTTTTTTGTACCCGTGGCTACACACAACGGGAAGGGGAGCAGAGTCAATTATATAATTAATTGGCAAAGAAAAAAAAGGACATGAAATGGAAGAGATAAACAAAATGTGGGAAATAAGAGGAAGAGGATGGTAGGAATTGAGAAACAGGAGCAAAAGGTCAGGAAGGTCGAGGGGAGGGAGGAAAAGGCGACATCAGCGCCTCGACTCTGCGCACAGCAGCGTCTGTTTTCACAGGGGGCGGCGGAGAGAGGTGAGGGATTCAGAGTGGGGGTGGCCACACACAAGCCGCGTGTTTTTTGGGAGGCTTCAGCTAATTTAGATGTACAGTACTGTGTATCGAGTTTGCGTCGCTGTGTATGAGAGCTGTCAATCGGTAACATCTACGTGACATCATTAAGTGAGCTATAATAGCGCACACACACAAGGAACTGCAATTTACATCTTACGTCACTTAGTGGCTGCCTTTTTTTTATTAACGTACAGTAGTAGTTATTTCCCATTAAATCAGGAGAGGTGAGTTTGATTCCTGCTAGTATCAGTGGCGAGTGACATCTGAACTGGTCCTGCGCATCCACCCACACCGACCAGTACTGGTGATGAATAGTCAAAGAGCCGCATGACTGACACGGTGTGGAGAGGTCATCATCCAGCAGCGGATCGTGAAAGGGCTGTAAATTATGTTATGATAACGAATCAATGTCTATTCACATGAACAAGTCTCCTCCCCGTGGCTGTGTTTTTCTATTACACGCTTTTTATTCACTCACTCTGTCTGTTGTCGCATCCTCAAATCTTGCAACTCAATTTTAATCCACTTCCCAATGTGGTATCGACTGAAAACTTGGTTTACTTATGTCATACTGATGACAATACAATATTCTATCGTTAAATTTTTAAAAAAATATTTCAAACATTTTTTTATATGTAATGTTTCGACTTGGGTCGAATTGTCTACGCTCAACTGACGCTGGCTGTAAATAACCACGGCCCCCTTACGTTGTGGCAAGTCTCGGGGCCACTTCCTTTGAGTCGTGGAGTTCTTCCATTACTAGTAGGGTACATTTCATTAAAGCGTGTTTTTTTTAAGTTGCTTTAAATATTACTTATTACACAGCGAGCAGCACGGCGCAGCATCGTTTGCTGTCCTTCCCTCGCACCTCCCATTAGCACGGTTGGCTTCGCACGGTGCGAAAGAAGTTCAACACACGTGCATGGCGCAAGCGAGTTGAATGCCGCACACCCACGGTGCCGTGCAGCACGAGGCTGCCTCCTGTTGGCAGCACAGCCCCTGAGACAATCCTGTGCTCCCACGCCATGGCACGCATTCCCGAGAAATGTGGGATCATTTAGACCAGTGGGTTCCCAACCTTTCTGATCCTGCGAAGCGCTGCCAACCCGCAAACAATTTTCGCAGACCAGCATGCAGTGAATAATTAATACAGTGGCTTGTGAAGAAGAAGAATTATTATTATCTGCAGCGAATTATTTGGTGATGCTGCGTTGGCAGTGGTGCACAAGCACAATTAACAAAAAGCACACCTCACACGTTCGTCAGTAACAACGTGCGGCCTTCATACGAAATATACATATACCTAATTGCTGACGTTTCGGGCAATGACCCTTCTTTAAAGCAATCTAGCTCTCTGGCCTGCCTATGCGCAATGGAGGCGGGTCATTGAAGGGTTCATTCTTTCTACTCTGTTTAAAAATAATGTACTGACCTCTACCAATGACATAAAATACGAATACAGTATAGTTATCTACTGTCCAACCCTTTGTAAAATCCATTGCTGGGTGAAGGGCTCTCTCACCTGAGTTGGTCATGGGGGTGGTTTGACCATACCCCGGTATTTCTTTTTACACTGTATCAATGATAGATTTTTGCTGTTGTAATGATTGATCTGGTACACGACCTGTGGGAGTACTGCAGGCGCGTTAATGCTTTACCACCACGCTTGTGGGAGATGGCAGCAGAAAGTTGCGTAACGTAGAGACCCCCAGATACCGTCCGGGCATTCAAACGCTTGTGAACTAGGAATGAGCCATACGCTTTGATAATTAGGTATGAACAAGTTACGCTTGCCTGATCTGCTTTTGAGAAGGCCCGTATGGTTGTACTAATCATAATCTGTAGCAGAATTCGCTATTTTAACCAGTGTTGTTGTGTAAAGTACAACAATACAGGGTGGTCCAGATGTCTCGTGACTCGTAATTAATTTACCCCAAAAATGTTTTTTGCTTTGCATATTCATTTTCGTTTTAAAGAAACTTTACTTTATTTTTTTTATTTAGAGAATAAAATGGGGGTACAAGAAATCTGGAGCACCCTGTTGTACCGCACTGTTAAATAGTTCGTGCATAAGTCAGCTATCACAATTATACTCTTTGGTTCTTTCGGTAAAGTCACGCTGACGCGTCAGCAATTCTCCTGCTGTGTTTGTCTCACCTGATGACGGTTGCTTGTGCTGCGATCGAAACGTCGTGATCTATTAATTTTCGTTCTCCGTGACTTTACCGAAGGAACCAAAGAGTATGGATTCCTGCAGTCACGAAAGCTTCAAATGAAGATATCTCAATTACATTTACCACCCTATTTCATCACAATCATCATCATCATCCAGTGTTCATCCACCGTTGGGTGAAGGCCTCGCCACGCTGCGACTATCATGACGTCAGAATCCATCTCACTCCTGCACGTGCTCATCTCATCGCCCCACCTCCACGGCGCTTCTCGTCTTGGGCACTTCCTCTCCTCTCACTGCCACTTTGCCTACAGTCTCAACCATCGGCCACGTCACCCTTTCTAGAGTGCCACTTACTCTCCGTAACAGCCAATATCCCAGTAAGCATGGGGACCATTGGGCCGATGTTGGCCCAACGGTTCCAACCACATGCTGACGTTGGCCCAACGTTGTGTTTACTGGAATCGTCTCTCAAATTCTCTTTCCTTTCCATCTTTCTCTTCTTTCAGTGTAATTCCCAGCATTGCATTTTACTGTACTGTATAGTGAAAAGTAAAGACTAACATTTGCCAGCCTTTTTTTATTAATCCATTACTTGATGAAGAGCTCCCAGCGTGATGTTGGCCATGGGGTTTGCTTGATCATGCTTCACCACACTGGTTAGCGTGGCCTGCTGAATTATAGCGGGGGAGGGGTGAGGGAGTGGGCGCCACAAAACAAGTTCAGATATTACCGTACTTGGAACAAATGTGAGCCTTGGTAGGGAATGGAACTCAGGTTACCAGGCGTTAACCACTGTGCCACCGCCCTCCCTATATACTGAATGCAGTATTTACACACACCGTGTTACTACTGTAAGTTGCAGCGATGTGTGCCCCATGTGCTGACCACACGGCCATAATTAACAAACCCGTGATGGAGGCTGCCCTGTCCAGCCGAGACTATGCATAATGTCTCTTCATTATCCACCTCCTCACTCTCACGTCAGCTCGGTGTGCCGTGAATGAGAGAGAGGCCACCAACGTACGGTGCTAAAGGGGAACGAAGATAAATTATGGTTAGTCCATTGGGGTCTTAGGCGTAATTGTGGCCTGCTAATGCGTAGACATGTGATACATTGATCGATTGTTTTTTTTCTCCGCAACAATCAGCTGTAATACAATGAAGGTATATATATGGAAAATAACCTTCACTAAGTCATCCAACATTTGTTTCAAATTCAGCTGATGGTAATGTTATACATTAAGAGCTTAGTAACCATGGTAATGGTGGCATTATGTTTGAGCCAAGTCAGGGATTATATTGTGTAAGAACACCTATTGCAAGATAATATAGTAACTCTAGGCTCACATTTATAATTGGATTATATTTTCACCATATAATTATTCATGTGTTTTGGCATTTTTGTGTGTTTTTAACTACATAAAACTATTTACATGGAGTGGTGAATTAATCTAAACTTTTGTTTTATTTTACCAGCTAAGGCGCACTGACAGCTATATAGCTCTTTTTTTAGAAGTGACCTGGCCACAAATGATAGCTCAACGAAGTGGCTTATCGTTTGGAAATGTATAGCAGCCAGATACTCTAAGTGCATTTTTTGAAATGTGGAGAAAAAACCAGAGGAGCCGGAGAAGAATCCATACAAACTCAAAATATACAACAGGGTCGGGATCAAACCCATGTCCTCCTGCATATCAGGCGAGGTAGTTAATATCTGGCCAGAACTAACATTAGTCGCGATTGATATTCGAATTGGTCCTACACACCCCTCATCAACCCACACTGAGAAGTGTGGTGAAGTATGGTCAAACCACCCCATTAATGGCTCTGCATGAGTAGGCCTCCATCAGGCAGTGCATTTAGAAATGTCACGGGTTTTTTTTTAAGCACTCTTATTGTAATGATTTTCATCAAATATAAACAAAATTGCATAAAATAGCCACATTTTATTTATCAAATGTTAGGCATTGTATTTGTCACGATCATACATTGGTGCTCACTGATGTGGCTAGCGATGAAGTGTGATTTACATAATCTGGTGAGGGTCTTATTGTTATCCTGTCAGTATATTTGAACTGGCTTATCGAACAGTGATGATATCACTATTAATTGGTAGCCTATGTCAGTTGGCTAATGGGTATGGTATGTCGGTATGTCACCGTGTAATTGAAGGACGCTGAATGTGCACAGACTGTAGACCGTAAAAAGGTGTCTGTGGGGGGCTCCCTGCTCCCCCACCCTCACCACTACCCAGAGCCCTCCTCCCAGCACAGCTCAGCCCTCTTTAGTCCTATTATAATTAACAGAAAGAGCAAAATAATTTTAAAAGAAATACATTTCTTACAACCCTATAGCATTTTGAGGGAGGGCTTAGATTAACCTTTTTTGCTTAAACATGAGCAGCTGAATGTGGCGGTCTCTAGTGGCTGCAGGGGTCACGAGAGCCCATTCAAAAAATATATGCAAGACAAAAAACATCGATCATTACACTCTTGATCCTATCCAAAAATATTAATCGTATATTTAATCATGCAGCAGTGGCCATATCCGATTAGAAAATAGGACATACTATCATCTTCTTTGGTTCTTTCGGTAAAGTCACGTAGAATGAGAATAAAATATTTATTTATCAATTTATTATTTTATTCTCATTCTACGTGACTTTACCGAAAGAACCAAAGAAGATGAATCATTGCAGTCACGAAAGCTTTAAATCGAAAAGGACATACTATCTATAAACACACTGCTCGTACAATATACTGTAAAGTATACACAAATTGTACTAAAATTGAAGAGGGCAAAATGGGCAGTTGTTTTTCTTCCGATTATGAATTAGAGTTGAAGGGAAAGCCACGTGACATGAACCCATTACATACAACATATGGTGTATGAATCTACAGAATGTGAGATGCATCTTTATCTCACATTCCTTCGTGTTGTTTTATGGAAGGGGTGAAGGTTACCAGTTTAGCCGTCAACAAAAAAACACATCAGATAACTTTTACATATTATTTTTTATGTAAGCTTAAAGCTTTGACCGTAACGTGGCTACTTGCTGCGTATTTCTTATTCAGTTAGAGAGAAGAGTTTCCTCTGAGAAGGCTATATATGTTTTCATCAGTGCAATCAAAAGGCTCGCGTCAGCAGCATTTTAAGTGCACATTTATTACCCACCCTAACCATCAGTTACGCTGTATAACATCTTGAAAATGTTGGCTGTCATTAATAATCCAAACATGTCAAAGTGTGTTTCTGTATACAAAAAAGAACCACAGCTGTGATTTTAAATTGTATTTCCAATTTTATTCTCCTGGTAGCGTCAGGTTTTTAAAAAATATATATCCTGTATAGTTTTGTTTTCTTTCTCAAAAATGTCCCGATTGTAAAGAATCCTTCAGACACGATGACAACCGCCACCTTGTTAAGGAACATTTCACTGAAGCAGATATCATCTCAAGACAGTCGCATTTAAACTTTGGCCAATGAAGTGCAAAACCAAAATTAATATGATGGGGTGTTTTGTGTGTAGTCATTGGTGACCAGGCTGAAACCATCAACCTGCGACACTTGAAAACCTGGGTTAATCACATGCGGTCACCTCAATTCAAATCCAGGCCTCAAACAGTGCCAGCCCGGAACTTTGAACTCTCAACCAACCTGCCACCTTCCTAACAGCATCGGTACAAAGTTCTAAAAAAAGAATGCAGATGCTTTGCAGTGACTGTTCACCAGCAACGACAATAACTAATAACAGCAGACATTCACGGGATGTTACGAACTCTGATTAATGTTTACAGACATCTGGAAAATACGAACGCAATTTAGAATTTGGCTCGAGATTTATTTGAAAATGTAACTTGAAAGTAAGTGTTGTTCTACTGAGAAAAAATAATTATTGGGGTTTGTTTTCATATGCTTGGGGGCTACAGTTAAGAAGTGACCTGTAAAAGAGATTGCAAGAATTGAACATTGCATGGCAATGTGCTCGTAATATTTTCTGGCTGGAAACACTGATGGCTTGAATGTCACTGACTTAGGAGGCATCACTGTTCGAGTTCATTATTTATTCATATATATTGCGTTCGTTGTGCACTTGAGCAACAAAGATAATGCAATTTCAATTACTTCCCTGACTCGTGAGTGGACTTAGCTTTTTCAACGATTTGACATACTATGAAGTGCTGTGAATTATAACTGTAAAAGTGTTATTTTTAAAGTCTATAATTGCACCATATATATTTTTTTACAAAGTTTGCATACAATGTGTTTCATTGCCAATAAAAATACACTCGTAAATTTTGGCAGTGGATTTTTTTTATCCGTTTGTGTTTGTACTGCACTGCACTGCCATATTGTGTTGAGTGTGTACCAGTGACGGTAAAAAGAGCACAGTAACTTTCTATTCAATTCACGTGAAAACGTTCTCCGGCAACAAGATAGTTAACACATATAGTACAAGGTAAATAAAAAAAGACAACGGTGATTTTGGACAAAAACAGTATGGATATCAATGATTCCTTAAATAATTATATACGTTCACGTTTAATGCCAGTATCATTGATGCGGGCGCCTCTCACAATTGCTAGCTCGGTTAATTCTGAGACTAATTGTATTGCCCGTACCTTAGTCGGCAGCCTGAGCCAAAGGTCTGCCATCGACTTTGAATTATGTCATTCCGTTTGCCTCTTTAAATATTCTGTGCGCTTGCTGAGACTGCACCGGGTCGCCACCCTGCATTGTGCGTCCCCTCTATGGCTGGCAGCTGCTCCGTCCGCTGACAGAAGAAGGCTTTGCCCTTGGTTCTCACGTGTTAACAACACGCGCGCCGTGTGGCTGTCTTATATCACGATTTGCAATATAGTAAATTGCATTCTTTGGATTGTCTTAGCCCCCCCCCACCCCCGACAATGTGGGTATAATGTGGCTTATACGTAAATGTTTTTGAATTGTGTCAATAAGCATGGAATGAGTTGTTGGCCCAGGGCTGTGCTTGCGGTTGACTGTGTTTTGGGGGGCGGGGGGGGTGTTCTGTTTTGTGGACGTCCGTGGCGATTTTAGCCGCAGAGATGTTGTTCTTGCCGTTGTGGCAAGATGTTAACTACCTCGCCTGGTATACAGGAGGCGTGGGTTCGACCCTGACCCTGATGCTTGCTGTATATTTGGAGTTTGCGTGTTCACACTCCCCGTGGTCGCGTGGATTTTTATCCGGGTCCTCCAGTTTTTCCCTCCACATTTACAAACATGCGTTTAGATTGTTTGGCTGCTATACATGTCCTTGTGATAAGCGGCTTAGTTCATGTATTATTTGTAGCCAGGTCGCTTCTGGAAAAATAGTTATATAGATAAGTGGGAATTACCTGGTAAAATAAAAAAATAGCTTAAAATAGTTTCGTTTAGTTCCACGCAGATCACACGGAGGGCGTTTTTTTCCTGCAGATTTTGTTTGGTGAATTTTATCCGAGTCTTCTCGCAAACATTCAGAATCAGAATATGTATTTATACCGGAGGAATTCCTTAGCCCAGGGATCGGTAAACGGCAGCTCCGGAGCCGCGTGCGGCTCTTTAAGGACTGTTTCGTGGCTCCCAGCACTATAATTGCTAAGTAAAAAAAACCGCTCCTAATTATTTTCGATAAACGGTGAACGTCTCCAAGCCCAACAATCATTTGTAATGCGGCATTACAAATCATTGTGCGTGTGCCGATCTTAAAATGATTATTACAAAACAAAATATGGTTTGACGTTATTATTTAAGGACCGTCTTGTATTCACATGCATTACGACGCTCGAAATATTTCGCTTTTTTGTACCGAATTCGAAAAAAAGGTCTCTTGTTATTTTGGCTGCCGACCACTGGTCTAGCCCAATGACTGCGATTGATTACAACGAGATGGGCAAGATGCTCACATTCAGTCCGCTGTTTAAAACATATGAAACTGCTGCCCGTAAAATCACGTAGAAAAATAAGAATATATCTATTATTATTTTTCTACGTGACTTTACCGAAAGAACCAAAGAGTATGGATTCCTGCAGTCACGAAAGCTTCAAATCAAGATTGCTGCCCGTGAGTCTAGAATATTTTGCAGAAATACCCATGCAGTATACAATCCTTATTTACGTACTATATATTTCTTAGCTTTTATATTCCACACCGTGCACTATAACTGTGGCCTTTCTAAAATAGTACTCTACTATATTGTTATATTCAGTAGCTACACGCTGCATTTGTGTAATCTGTTTCTGCAGTCTGCACACGTGCAGCCCCCTGTTGTCGACCCACCGTTGGATGAGGGCCTCCAACGCCGAGTGGAAACGCGGGGATTATTTGACCGTACTGTTGGTCATTGCAGGTTAACGAAGGCGTTGCAGTGAAGCACAGGCAATGGATTTTGTTGCACCGCCCTCTGCTGCTGTACCCACTGCTCCACATGTTAGGCGACTTATTCGCTGGGAATCGCTGCGTGTTGCACATGCGAACTGACCGCGGCACTAAAATCGGGATCGGAATCTTTATTTATCCTGGAGAAATCCGATGAGCTATGAAGATTTTTTTCACAGATGTCCAGTAGTATGGAATCATAGAAGGCGATGCTATCTGTGGGGGATTTGTTTATTTTGTTAAAAAGCCATAAATAATCTCCCACTCCCAGCTAGGATTGCCACTTGTCCTGGTTTTTCCAGTATCATTCTCTCTTTGAGGGAGCTGCGCTCCAGGGAGAGGTCAGAATAATACACCACTCAAAACAATTCGCTTACGTATAGTCCTCATCTCCTCTGGTATTGTGAGATGTTCTTCTTCCCCATGATATGTCCCGTTTTAGGTTGTGTACCCCAGAGGTGGCAACCCCCACTCCCAGCGCTTGCGGCTCTTGCGAAGGGAGGCTGCGCATCGACCCATCCTACCTCCCTGCCCGTGGCTGCCCTCTCGGCTGCCCCCTTGGGATGGAGGCTCCTGCTGGAATGACCTCGGAGGACTATGCAGAGCAACACACAGAGGTAAGCGCCTATCCACTTGCCCGAGTGCGGCGAGTGCGGCGAGTGCATTTGTCGCTGCATGTGTGCGAGGCACATCGTGTACTGGCATATGTCGACGCAGTTTATCAGCTGGTTCGGCAACCAGATCATGTGAAATGTATGAGTTTCATGCCAACCTTATATTTATCATGTTTGTGGATTTGTATACCACCAGGTACACGTCCAACCCATGCCGTATTCTCCAAATTGTTAGACGTACTTTCCCCCCATCCACGTGTCCCCCCCCCCCCCCCCATATTTTAAGGCAAAACTTGGGGGTGCGTCTCATAATCTGTTAAGTGAGACCAAATATGTAAGCCTCTATCAAGAGTGAATGGGGCACAAGTTTGGGGTGTTTTACTTTACTGAGCATCGTTTAATGTGGAGAATGCGGTATTGTGCTAATTTTGCTCATTTTGCCACGGCAGACATTGTAAAAGTGAAGTCATTGACCTATCTCAGTTGTAACGGTAATGAAGAGGGCACATTCTTGGTATTTTATGTTTATGATTCTTTCAACAATTAATATTTTAGTCCCAATTTAATCCAAGTTTGGTCAGTTGGATAATGCAAATTATATATTTTTTATTCACAACGAATGCAAATAAAATACAATGTCTCGAATTAAATTGCGAAGTTTTGTGTTGAAAATGGTAAACAGTACATTGATAACGTGTACACGACTGCATGTATTTTCAGATACAAAGACTTCAAATATATTTGGAAACGAAACATCATCAGGAAGACAAGGAGATGGCAAATATAAGATTCATTACCAAAGATATGAAGTCGCCCTCTCAACCCCACAATCTTGCAGGAAACAACTTGGCGCTGATGGAAAACAAACTTATGCCACTGCACACTCTTGGGTCTCCGGGCCACGAGACGGATGCGAAGGCTTGCACGAGTAGGCAAATACGAGGAGAGCCTGGCATTGATTTCAGAGCCGTGTGTGGCACGGACAATGCTCACGGCCTAATGGACGGCACGTCGGAGCCAGTCGATCTGTTAGCTGCCAATTTGGAAGGAAACTTGCTGGGCTTGGCAGATTTCGCTTGGCACACCTCAAACACGAACGCAACCCCGAGTAGTGGGGTCGGCACCAAAGCTGATGAATCCGTGGACGGGCTTCTCCTGGACAAGGAGGACGCGGGTCTCGGCGGTCTGGATGATGGTGCGGGCGACACCAGCTGCTACGAGCGGCCGCCGCCCGTGTCGACCTCCGGGGCCGACTGGCGCGCCGTGCTGAGCCTGCCTGCCCTGGAAGGGTGGCTGCGGGACGCGGCAGGCAGGGTGAGGGCCCTGGCGGACTTCATGGGGAGCGACGCGCGGCGAGCCACGCACCACGTGGACGCGTGCCTCATACAGCTGAAGGTATAATGCGCGTGCCCCAGTCCCACACAGCGCCACGCTGGTACACACTACAATAACAGCACAGCGCTTATGTCAGGTTAAGTGCACTTTTTGGCCACGTGAAGTGTGCAAGGCTCGCTGCTGGCAGGAGGAAATGGGACAGACGGGTCTAGGTGAGCACCTATGAAGCCTGACACTCTCATGCACACGTTCATAGCCTTCCCACGCTGTGTCGATCCATGGGGTTTTTTGGCCATACTTCAAAAACGCTGGTTGGTGGAGGCGGGGAGTTTGACGTAAAAGCATTGAAGTACCGTACAGCAATTAATTTTATTACACTGCCCCCTACTGCACACAGTGTTACACCAGCCCACAGGGGATTATTGTGTCCGTCCGTCCGTCGTGCATCCAAAAATGAGAGGGGTGGGGCTGGGTGGAGAGGGGAGGGTGGGGAGGGGCTGGGTGGGGAGGGGCTGGGTGGGGAGGGTGGGGCTGGGTGGGGGGTGAGAGGGGTGGAGCTGGGTGGGGAGGGGCTGGTCACCCCGTGGTGCCCTTATAAAACTCAACGTGTAACCTACTCACGCCGGCTTGTGCCCGCCCTCACAGTCGGGCATATTTGCGGTATACACCACGCCGCCGTTGACCCTGGCCATTGACCGAGCAACCCAATGTTCCTACCAGCTCCCTCCGCAAGAATGTGTTTGGTGACGAATAGATGCGTCTAAGTCTGAAGTTATTTATTTCAGTACTTCCCCATTCGACATCACTGACATACACATTCATGCAGTCCGTTTTAAACAAGAAATGTGCCAATGATGCTATACAGTTTAACTTTTCTTGACAAGGTGGCATGCTAGAATACAATTATGTAATCTCTTTAGTTCAATTTCCCACATGGTCCATGTTCATTTTATGTGCAGTTAACTTTAAATTTCAGGGCCTTTGCAGAGGTCTCCTAACTTCTCAGGGGATTTTCTGTGAGCAAAAGTCATTCCCTCTGGCGCTGTCCTACCAGACAGTCTCGTCCCTTCACCTGATGAAGGCCGCTTGTGTTGTGGCCGAAACGTCGTGAGAATATTATTGTGTTATTTTATTTTATCAATTTATTATTTTATTCTCATTCTACGTGACTTTACCGAAAGAACCAAAGAAGAGAAAAGTCATTCCATTTCATGAAAAATTAACTCTACTTGGTTTGAGTGATGGGGCTAGTGCGTGCATGTCGTTCCATGAGACACACACACACACCTCTAAGCGATCAATAATTTCATTAAGGAGCGTGCAGAAGCCACACCTGCTGTAGATCACGGCTCATTATTGCTCCAGTGATTTACTTGGCAGCAGCCAAGGCCAACATTTTACAGCCAAAATCAGGGCAGGTTAAAAATATTCTACGTGCAATGCTTTAAAAGCACACACTGGGCTAAATATATTTCTAGAATAACACAGGAACACAACAAACACGGGAAGCTGATAAAAAAACACCTTGTTTTGAGGGAAGTGTACCCCTTTTAGGAAATATACAATGGCATGACTTCGCAATGCAGACACACGATCATTATTACGTGCTTTTATTTTATTTCCACTACGGATTTCTGCACTGGTAACCAGCCATTTGCTTTTGCAATAAGTCGCTTTAAGATTTAAGTTTGGCCAGTTAACTTTTAACTTTTTAATTCAGTCCTGTGTTTATTTGGGCTTAACTTTGCATTTTTCTACTTTTACTTGGAGGCTGTTTTATTTATTTTGGCTATTCCATTATGTTTTGCTCTACCTCTGTCAGTTTGTGTAATTTCGCTGTCTTGTATTGTTTGCATTCAGAAACTGGTTTGGAGTACCATGTATTTATTTTACCCAGGTCTCTTGGAAAAAAGACGTCTGACCTCCAGAGGCGTTTTTTGGTTATACATAAAAACTGTCTTACATGATACTTTTAAGTTTCCCTTTAAAAATGCTAATATGGGATTACATTGTCACTTCCTGAATCGTTTGTCAGTGTCACAGCACTCTTACTCATCCCAGTGGCCTGACTTAATCTGACCTCCTCTTAAGAACCACGGGAAGTATCTTTTTTTGGGGATGTTCACATCTCAAGCTCTTTCAAGTGTGGGTACCATTCCATTTACCTGCAGACACTGCTCTTCTGCCCTTATGATGTGTTAGAAATACCCTATAATTGTGCGTTCATATGCTATACCTTATCATTATACCTGGTGTAATTGAGAGGTGTAATGATTCACCCCGTGGAAATTCAACAAATTGCCATTCGGGATCGGTTTCGATGCAAGGATCGATTATTTTTCCTAACTTGTGGCGAACGGATTGGCCACTCTTGCCTGGAGGGGTCACATTTACAAATGACTGTACAGTGAATACCACGTATATTGATTTAATCTTACGCACACAAGCCCGTGCGTGTGTCATGAGCTTAAGAATTTATGCTAATCGGCCAATTAATGCATTGTTATACCTATAAATTGTAAACTATATTGACTCCTTGTGCATATGAGTTTACATGTGTGCATATGCGTACGTATGCAGCCCTGTTGGAAATGCTTGGATGAGGCCCTGTCCATGCCATGTGGGTCATGGAGGTTACTTCACGACACTGGTCAGTGTGGGTTGGTGAAGGTGGGGGAGCATAGATGTCGTAGGATAGAAGTAGAGGACAATTGATCTTCCTGCAACGCTCTCTGCTGCTGACCCTGTAGCTCTGCAGCCCTATGCTCAGACTGGCTCTTTATCCATGCTCAATCCCCTTTGCTTAACTCGCAAGATCTGATGGTCGCATTCCAGGTGATTTAGTCAAAGGGCAGACCTTTACTTTCCACAAAATAACTTAATAGCCGCAGCCATAGTGAGATGTATACTTGATGTGGTGTGCAGGGTGCGGAAATATTTTCCAAAATCGCTGAACTGGACAGACCCGGGCTGAAATTAAGCCCTGGTCATAGCAACATCCAGTGATGCATGCGTCTGTATCCGTGTGTACACATTGTGTTAAGGATGGAGGAGCACACATGGGCTCACTGTCACACAGCAGAAGCATCGACTTGAGTTCAAAGAGCCTTCGTTTAATCAGGGGAATGTAGCAAAAAGCCTGGCAGTGCGGTGCGACCCTGTTGGGAATAAGCACGGTTCACAGGATAATTTACACAGACTGCACCGCGAGGCCTCGGAGCATTGTAAATGTGAACTTTGCCCACCGCTGGTGCAATGTGTTCGCGTCCTGCTGCTTCCTAATGCTCTTTTTAGCACTGCAGCTGAACGTGCTCTCCACGTGTGTGTTTTGTATTAGCAAGCACTCTGAATGTGCTTTTTGTAACACAGTACTGCGGGGTCGACTTTGGCCTTCATCCCTCCAGAGTTGATCAAATGATTACCACATTGTGGCAAGTCAACAGTGGTTGTCCTCTGCGTAGACTTACCTCCCATCTCGCCATAGGAATGTGGACTTTCCACCACTGGCTTTGGGTTGTTAGCAAAACATTGGTGACATCTCATGAACATTTGAGCAGGAAATCGCTTTGGCAGTAATGCTTTGTGTTCAGTTCGTGCTTTGTTTTTATCTTGAAATATAATGTGATACTGTGTTGTGTATTTAATTTCCTGCCGCACTCATTAACAATTCATGACATGCACGCATAAAGTGCATGCATATGCATCTATAAACATGATACACATATATAAAACATTATGCTGTGCAGCGTTTTCAGTGAATTAAATCTAAATTGCATTACTGCAGCCTTGATTAAATATCTCCGTTCGCTTCGCACAACACTCGTCAATTGAAGACGTGGCGTTGACACGCACACGTATTACAGCGCTCACCGCCGAGTGAACGTGTTTGGTAGGGCAGTGTTCTCTGCGCGTTAATAGCGCACTCCGTATGGAGATGAGGATATCCAAAGGGGCCATCTGTTCCCTGGAATTTTCAAGCTCGTACCAAGCAACCGATTTTAACAAAGGAGCCCCCAGCTACACAGGCTCTCGCACTTGGCCGTGTAGCCGGCTTAACAGTGCTGCTGCCAAGAATGGGTTAAAGGGCCTATGCAAAGCAGGGTGGCGTGGGAGGCAGTGAAGGACTTTCAAAGTGGCCGGTTCAGGGTTGTTTTCTTCTTTTGCTGCTGCTATGGGGTGTCACGTGGATTTAGATGTTATGGTTTTGAATTGCTCCTGAAAAGAACACAACCGAGAAGAGAAATGTGAAGTTGTTGGTGAATGATTGTTCAGTGCTAGCATGGGATGGAAGAAATAGTTATTTTTTTTTAAATATGGAACTTTGTCTTCCTGGACTTACAGTTTTAGCCTGAAATCGAGGAGAGGTGGGAGGGCTGGGAGCCTGAGGCAGAGCGATGGGAGCCCCTTAGTAAAGGCAATGAAAGGAATAATAGCATCAGCTGGGACCCATTTGTCAAGAAAGTGGAGTAGTAAAGGACTGCCCTCCACAACCCTTGCCCACTTTTAAAAACCCCCCTCTGCCAAGCATGGGTTCTCAAGCCGCAGTGGAAAGTGACAGCTCTGAGTTTAAATGCTTGGCATCTACGGGATTTTGGGCCAGAGTTCTTGTGCCCATCATTCACCAATCCCCGCATTGACAAGCGCGGTCAAGTATGGTCAAAAGTGCTCCATGAATAACACAATTTAGAGAGGCCTTCATCTGGCACTTGGTCGATAAAGGCCTGTGAGCCATTGTGTTAATGCCAGGAAGTTTTCTGGAATGCTGATATTTAGAATTCGGTAAGGCCGCGGAAATTGTGGGGCTATAATTGCGTAATTTCACCTCTTGGTTAGTATTCGCTTCATGTCGGCAGCATCTGGCAACTATTTGATTCACAATGTATTACCAAGGGCACCCCATTCTGTTCGTTACCATGAAATCAGAAATTGTGTCCTCAAGTTATTTTCCCCACAAACTTGGTGAAATGGTAACGTAAACATCAAACATGCTGACCTTTCATCAATTTATCTTCAGGATTTTCTTTTTACATTAAACACTTTATGCACAATAATGCAACCTTGTTTGAAATTACTACCATATGTATACCAAAAAAAATATTCAAGGAACAGAATGTCAACAAGGAAAATGTCTGTCCTGTAGTATATCGCAAGCATGCTGTGTGGCCCTGTTATAGTTCGTGTATGCTTGCACTACAGTTTATGAGAAATAGTGTTGCTGTTTACTAAGCGTTTCCTTTAGAGCTGGGATGTCCTATTACTCTACCGATGATTGGTTGATTTACTCAGATAGCACGGATATAGTTTTGAAAAAAAAAGTATCGTGTTTGTGAGGAGCCAGGACGGGTTCAAATATCGTTCATCACTGACGATAGCCGTGGCCGGGAATCAAACTCAGGTCTCTGGGTTCATAGGGCAGTGTGCTAACTGTGCCACCGCCCCATCCCAAAGACATTAACGCATATTTTCAAAAATCTACTGACAACGGAGCGGTTTCAGATTAATTATAATAAAGTTCCCATTTTAAAAAAATCGCATGCAATGTGTTTCCCCCCCCCCCCCCCCCCATTCAAACACATGCCATGGATTTGCACAAAGCAGTAGCAGATACTTTGAGCCAAATTCGGCGGAGCTGCTCTTGACAGCACAATGCGGTGAGAACGATTGTAGCGCCACCCCGCAAAATTCTGATGCAAGGCTTCAACAATTCTCATGGGGATGGTCCCACACATTGCACGGGGGCGTGGGAAGTATTGTTTACTTGCGGCAGCCGCTTATCGCGAGCTGCCGAAACGCAACCAATTGCCATTGCTGCGTTCACTCACAGTTCTGGCATCTCCTAAGACTCCAAATTATCCCGGAGAGAACAACAATAGCTACCCCCCCCCATCTCCACCCACTCCCACCCCACGGGATCCAGCCCACAGATAAATTCAGCCCTCTCGCCGTGAGCACAGGATTGTTGTGACTATAGGGCCCTCATTGTGTAAGCAGCCTTGCCACTGTTATGGTCAATCACTTCATCGTAACCATGGGGTTCTTCAGTGAGGGACGGTGACGGGGCGGGGGTGACATGAGGAGCGTTCACCGCCTTATACGCCACTCATACTTTGTTAATCTGTGGTCGGTAACTCAATCTAGCATGGTAAAATAAAAACTGTAGATCGCGTTGCTTTGCAGCATTCGGAGTAAATGACTTTTTTCTTTAAATCCCTGTGCTCAAGAATGTCCGAGTGTGCTTGTGCCCTTCCTTCTCGTGGGCCTCACTGTTTGTTTGCAGAGCACTAGACTATAAATACGGCATCTTTTCCGGCTAAATTACCTACAATAAACATTCACTGTAATTTCCTATCCCAGAGTTGCAGGGTATATTCTTATGTGGTTATATACATGTATTTTAGACTTGGCGTGGCTTGTGTTCCTGATCATTTTGTGTGACATTCCCAGGATGAAATAAATACACAAAAACAAAACGTTTGGGCCTTCTTTTGACCATTTCATAGAACGGTGGTTACAGTAGTTAGCACACTGCAATGAACCCGGCATCCTGAGTTTGATTGACTCACGTCGGTGGCGAATGGTATCGGTTTTTGGTTCCCTCCTACCTTACCAACCCGAATCGACCATCGTATTGAAGTATGGTGAAACAACCCCATGATTTACACATGTGGAGGGGGAGCCATTCATCCAAAAGTGGATTGACAATTTGCCGACACTTGTCTGCCTTTAAACATTTAGGATGCACTTCAGCGAGCCCCCACCTCACCCCGTGGAATGTCATAACCACCGCTCACGCTAACAAAAACGAAATCCGGTAATTGGGCCGGCTGCGTTGAAAGCGGGAAAATCACGGAGGCCACCAACGCTGTACGGCAGGGGTGGGGAACGTCCGGCCCGGGGGCCGTATGAGGCCCGCGAAAATATTAGGTCTGGCCCTGCCAAGGCAACCGCAGGCGGGACTCGAAATTCAATAAATCTAGGAGCAAACCTGGAAAAGCAGTTGTGAGTAGCAACATCTCTCATACCACCTAACATCACATGCCTCGCCAAAGAGAAGCAGTTCCAGCCATCACATTAGGGGTGAGTTAATTACATGTTTCACCAATTATAACAAGCAAATTTTTAAGTTGATAATTTTGTATGGCCCGCGAATGATGTTATAAATATCCAAATGGCTCTTGGCAGAAAAAAGGTTCCCCGCCCCTGCTGTACTGCGTGCATGACAGGCAGCAAACTCGCCAATTGCAGCGGTTCTCTCTCTCGGAGTGGGTGGGTGGGGTGGGATTGGGATGGGGAGGGCACGTGCGGCGGTGGCGAATGTTTGGTCGGCGGAGACGCTGCCGGGGACGTAACGGTCTCGGTAGACGCCCTTTAACCCACCCGGCGGTGGCTGAGCTGAAACCGCCGCGTGACATCAGATGCCGGCGCGCCGGCCCCTTGGCCAGCGTCCGGCCATCGCCCGTCCAATCTCCTGCCTGCCAAGCCTCACCACCACCATCACCCCCCCCCCCACGCCGTTAGCGAGCGGCTGTTTTTGAAATCTTCCCGTGATGTGCGCGGGATGCGAACCACCATTTCTTTTTTGAAAAAAATAATTGCCCTTTTATTTGCGAAAGGGAGTAAAGGCGGCTGCGATAGTCGAGAGAGGGAATCGTTGCAACCGGTGACTTTGTTAGGATTTAAAGAAAATCTTCTTTTGGGGGCTTCGAGCAGAGAAGCGACTCAACTCGCCTCCTTTCCAAGGTACCAAACTCTTTGCTGTGGTGCGCTTCACGTTTGACGGTTGCTGCTGATGAATATTTAATGCTACTCTTTAGATGGAAAGACGGCCACGTAGCATTTCTGCTTGTGAGTACAAAATGAAATGAGATGCATGTGTATATACAGCAATATATGACACACATATACGGTGTATATTTGTAGTGGTTTAACTTTTACATAGATACAAGCATGATACAGTATAGGGATTTTAGCTATTTTTAAAGCAATGTCTTCTGTTGATTTAGTATACTGTATATGCGATAATACTGTTATATTGATGATGAGGTTGTTGATTATTAAGATCTCAGAGCTATTTATTACAGCCTAGCAGGCGTTTTTTAAAATGTAGATGACGCTCAATTTATAACGACCTTCGTACATTCACAATCACCGTTCCATAAATATAAATGACGATCAAGGTGATGACGACGACGATGAGGTTCGCGGTTATAATTTGAATAAAATGTTGATGTTAAACCAGCCAAAGCACGGCAATTTTTCAAAAGTAGCATTTTTCAAACGTAGGCCGATGATTTGTTAAGGTGCCGTTATGAGACTGAACCGCTTGGAAATTGGCAGTGGCGTGGCCGCGCAAGCGAGGGGGCTGCTGAGAGCCAGCTGGGAGCCAGCTGAGAGCCAGCGGTTCGCGTCGTGGCCACGTTGTGGGAAAGAGTCGCCCAGGGATGGTGGAGAGTGGATTGGGAGGGGTGGGGATAGGAGGCGTCATGCGTTTGGCTTGTTTGGTGAGATCATTCCTGTTTCGATTTGCCACAGTGGCTGGATTGTTGTGTGCATATCTGGCCCGATCCGGGACTGGGTGCTGTATAGGCGTGGCCCAGATGTCTTGTTACTCCCCCCACCCCCCCGCCCCAATTCATTGACCGCTAACATTTTTCACCTTTGCATATTCATTTTAGTTTTAAACAAACACCACTTAAAAAGATAATTAGACCTCCTTTGCCAGTACCAAAATGTAATAATAGGGTTTCCCCCCTCTTTTTCTGGCAACAAAGCTGAAACCTTTTTACGAGGATTCATGTCTGCATTAACCACATTACCTCGGGAAGGCGAGCTAGCAGGAAGCGGAGGAGACTGCAGAAGGCCGGCTGCTGGGAAGGGGGTAGACACATGCTGGGGGTGGATGGGGAATTTCGTTTGGCAGGGGAGGGTACTGGGGGTGGGTGGGGAGAGAGGCCAACACATGTACTCGTGTTTTCTTCACTTGTTCAGGCCTTGTGAACCCTCGTCCTCCGCTCCAAATGTAAACTTCACACATCTCAGAGCGAGTTCAGCGTCTGGAATTAACGTAGGCTGCTCATCCAACATTAAATTTAGCCGTGAACCCTCCTCGTGTCTCCCCCGACCTCCTTGTTTAGCATTCCGTGAAAACGCCACCGCGAGGGCCTTTCTATCAACAAGAGCTGCGATTTCCTATAAAACGAAAGCAAACCAAAAAGGGCTATCTTATGGCCAGTGCACAGAGAGGTGCGGTAGTTGTCGTGTGTGTGTTTGTCCTTTTGTGTGCACGAGTCTATATGTGTTCTTGCCTATAATTAGCGGCATCAGACACAGGGCATTTAAGCATTGTTTTAGAGCGCCCCCTGAGCAGCTGCCCGTGATGGGAGAGAGACACCGGCAGTGAGTGGTTGGGCAGGCTCCTGATGCTGCTGATGCAACAGACTTAGCGTTCAGACGGGCTAAATGTAGACTACAGTGCATGCCCCTTGTCTAAATTGTTGTTATTCTCAAGAGCGGAGTGGAAAGAGTAAGAATTATAGTTAAACGAGCGGGGCATTGCTTAAGCGTTAAGTGTTGCAGCGCATGTCCAATTATAGAGAGAGGTGGCTCCACCTGCATTCAATGCATGTGCTGCATAGTTTCCTGTAAACAACAGAGTACTTTTTAAACATTTGCGTGATGTCTGACACACACATGACACACACATGTTACCATGTACGATATAAATAATTATTAAATGTAACCTTTCTTGAAAGGTGGAGTGATCGCGCGTTTGCATGTGCTGCACGATATGTGGGACCCCGTGGCCTTCGCACATTAAAGAGTCTGTTGCTTCCTTCAAGACGAATCTTTTGCATTATATGAGACAATTGTTTTTACACCTGCTTTAAAATGAGAATAGGTTTTCCCCTTTTTTCTGGCAACAAACAGGTGTTGAGATTTTTTTTATTTAAAGCTTTCGTGACTGCAGGGATTCATATTATTGGTTCTTTCGGTAAAGTCACGTCGAAGGGAAACAATAAAGTGATAAAAAAAATATAAAACAATAAAATTATCACGACGTTTCGACTGCAATACAAGAAAATTTGAAAAAAGCGCCACTTTTTCAAACTTTCTTGCTGTGGTTTTCACACCTGTTGATGATTGCTTGTGTTGCAGTCGAAACGTCGTGAGAATTTTATTTTTTATATTTTTTTGTTTCCCTTCTACGTGACTTTACCGAAAGAACCAAGAATATAGGTGTTGAGAAGTTAAAACACCAAACTGAAACCTTTTACAAGGAATCATGTCTGCATTAAAAAGGGGAAAACCAATTCTCATATTTTGGTACTGGCAAAGGAGGTCCCATGACCTGCTTTAAAAGGTAAGGTTACAAGTTTGTAACATGCACATTGCGTAGATCCAAAATATTGTGATCTGTTCACATTCATATTTAGATTTTTTTTTAATTGTATTTATAATCATTGCATATGCACCATGAGATGTGCATTAAACCATCACTGAACTCCGGTCATCCTCGCAGCGACTTTTGGCTAGTCATTGAACAAAGACGGTCACCGCATCGTGCGCTTTCAGATGTGCTTTTGCGGCTGTCTGAAACGCTTTTCGTTCTGATATTAGGAAGCCACTGAAGCTATGCACTTTTAAATCTAAATTGAAAACTAATTTCTTTAAAACTGCTTTTTGTGTTGAGTTTGTTGTCCTTCCCCCGCACCTCCGATTAGCATGGCTGGCTACGTACGGTACAAAAGAGGTTCAACATACCTACAGAGGCACGGGAAATCAAATGAGCTGGAAAGGCAAATGGAACCAGCGCCAACAATTGCCCATGCTCTGTGGCCCTTAATTAGGATATTTTTCCAACTCCAAACTGGAACACCCAGAGAAAACGCACGCATACGAGGGAGAAACGCTACCCCACACAGATGGAACAGATGGCGTTCCCATTTTCTGCACTTCCTCATGGCGAGCCAGGGTATGGCACCTTGACAGCCATGTGAAGAGAGTTTCGCATTATTTATGTGATCCACCAACCCTGGCTTCCACAGTGCTGGATTACAGGCGTGCATAACCACCTAATGATTAATATTCTATTATAGATGGTTTTACTTTCGTTTTGTCGTTTTATATTTTTCTCCTTCACATTCCTCATCATCAGCCATCGTCAACAATCCACTACTGAATGAGGGCCTTCCCCAAGCCACTTTTGCTTGTGATGGTGAAGGAGTAGGGGGTGCTAAGAATCACTGGGTGTAAAACATAACTCCTTCTTGATCTGTTCACATTATTAATATGAAATGTATGATCATTCACTATGCACCATGAGATGTGGATTAAATTTGGAGCATAAAACAAGAATGATATTTTTCAAAGTGTTAACTGTTTCGTGTTTTCAAACACAGTTTGGTAAACATAGAAGGAACCATTATAAGTGTTAAAAACTGGATTAATTTTAATGCATAAAAGTACCTACTGTAGTAAAAAATATACATACATTCTTAACAGTTATGAACAATGTCACAATTGGGAAGACTTTTTACCTTTTACAACAGCAAGGTCATGTGCAACATCAAGTGACATTGGATGTTTGCAGCGTCTTATCAAATCATGAATCTCGAAGGTGGCAGTATCACTCTGTGTTGAGAATGCTGTCAGCTCTAGATTTGAAGCTTTTGTGACTGCAAGGATCCATACTCTTTGGTTCTATTCGGTAAAGTCACGTGACTTTACCGAATAGAACAAAAGAGAATGATGTCAGCTACTTGGGAGAGGAATTCGTTTTGACAGAACACATTTTAACTCCGCGTTTACCTATGACTTGTGACCGAATTAATTAAAAAAGCAAGGACGGCCGCATCACTCCTATGCAAAACTGGGTTTTAACTGCCGTTTAACCATTGGACGGATCTCAGTGAGGAATGCAGTCCATTCCACTTGAACCGGTCGGACAAGTAAATGTGGAGTTACTTTTTACCCGTTGCCTGAAAGGTTGTAAAGTAAAAAATAATTCCTAAATGAAAGAGCGGTGCATTCTGAATGTAATGCTGCGCACGTGTCGCTGCATCATGGCTTTTGAAGTATCTGTAAGTGAGACTTTCTCTGCTGTACAGCAGGTGGCCTGGTGGGCTGCATTTTTTTTCTTCTCACGTTTGGTTTGCAGTAACATTCCTAAGATAAACCGCGTCGATAAGAAATGCAGTGATTTTTTTTAATCCCACAAACTACGTACGGCCAAGAGAGTGATTGTGCATGCCCTATTGTACAAGCTGTCCTAAATCACCTCCACTGGCCACTCTTCACGAAACAGAATTAGCACGATCCATGACGGGCCCTAGCGCCACTCAAAACGAGTCATGGGACCGCGACCACTTTCCGTGATACATTTAAAAAGAAAAAAAAACGTCTCTGGAGCTGCCACTGACTAGAGCTGCAACTAGCCTGTGTATTTATAGGTCTCTACCACGTACAGTGGGGATGCAACCGTGGTGCACTGTGGTTTGCACACTGGACTTGACCATCCAGAGGTCGCCGGTTCGATTTCCCGTAGGGATGAAACGATGGTGCAAGTTTTCTAAATACCGCCCGCCTTGTCCACCCAGCGGTACAGGTTGTGTGCGGTGGGGTAAAGTGTGGGTACAAATTATTATCGAGGCTTCACCCCCCCTCGCCCCCCTCACCCCCCCCCCGTTTCCAATGCGTACGTACATTGTCAGTAGACCCCCCCCCCCTCCATACGCAAAGCGTACGCATTTGGGTTAACCTCCCCCCTCCATGCGTACGTACTAAATGGATGGCCCCCCATGACCAATACATTTCCAGGGCTGCACCGTTAACTTTGTTGTTGTTGTTTGACCTCACACGACACAGAGATGTCCGCCACTGAGCTGCCCTCGCCTCATTGCATCGGTGGAGCTCGGCAGTCTGGCTCCCTCCGCACGGACAAGGAGCGTTTTGTTCACTGCTGTTTGGGAGGCTCATGCGAGCGGGTCCCGTGGCGTGTGGCGCCTATGTTTTGAGTGGGTGAGTGGAGCTCTGTGGAGGGCAAGATACGGGGGCGAAGGGTGCAGGAAGCCGGAGGGGTTTGAGAGGAATGAGGCGGAGAGGGATATGGGGGGTTGGGGGGGGGTGGCAGTCGGGAGGTGGAGAGGTTGAGAGAAGGAGGCGAGAGAGGCGGAGCGCAAACCTCTTGGAGGGGGAGGCAGAGGTTGGTGTGGGCGGTGGGGGCCCCATGGAAGAGAACCGAACTCGTCAAAGCACGACCCTTGACAGCGCCACTCGCTGACTTGCCGCAGCATGCAACACGCGGCAAGTACACACCACAGCGGTAGACACTGTTATCTGTACCGCCTTACATCACTGTTCCTAAGTACTTCATGGCGGTGATTTTGGCTTGGCTCCGAGCACGCAATGCACACGTATCCCTGGACAGCCTTTTGCCAATCCACTGCTGGATGAGGGCTTACCCCACGCATTGTGTAAACGGCTCAATTTCCTCCCTGTGCAATCTCGTTTAGTTCTAATTACCAAGGCACAGGAAGGACACTGAGTAATTGGTTATCAGCTGTGACAGTTCCTGAAGCAGCTCCCAGTGTGTGGAGCGAAACGTCGGACATCGTGCGCAAACAGCACGTAGCACGACCCATAAATTGCATCGCAAATTTGTATATCGGTCACAACTGCAAAAAAAACCCCACGCAGTAGTAAATTGAGCACTGCATACATTTGTCCTGGATTGCATAATGTGTAATGAAGTGCAGATACCAACTGTGTAGCGGTTAGCGCGCTGCGCTACGAACCTGGCGACCCAGGTTATATTCCCGCTCACGGCCAACACCAGTGACGATTATCTGAACCGGTCCTGGGCCTCTCCTAGGTCGACTCAGCCTCAAACGAGTACCTGGTGCTGTGTGTAAACATTGCCACTAGGGAGACAAAGGTGGTCGGGCGTGGTGCTGGCCACCCACCCCCTCGTGTACCGTTCCGGCCTTCATAGGTGCTCGCTAACAGCACTTGCCCCGACAGTCTGTTAAGGCTATACGGGGGATCTTTGTTATCTTTGTTGTGTACGTGCCTGGGCACGTTTACCACACGGGCCCTCTATTACCCCATAATTGTGTTGCTCCGACTTGCTCGGCTCCGCCAGGCGGCAGGGGAAAAAAAACATACGATGCATTGCAGTGAGTGTTGCTGTTTCCTGGCTTCATTCAACAGGGAGATACAAAGAGGGGTGGGGGGGGGGCACGATGTGAGCTGGGGTGTGGCGCCATGCTTTCTCCAGTCTCTTCTAAATCAACCCTGTTTTAGGACACCTTTACTTTTTTTAACGCGGTCTGGCTTCAACGCAAACTATTGGAAAGGTAAAGGTAATGTAGTGTTTAGCTTTTAGATCATGGTTGTTGAGTTCATGAGAACAGGACCCAGAGACCAACTATGTCAAGCAGGCCAGAAACACACGCTGTATTGAAGGTGTGATAATATAAGCGTCAATACGCGTCTTGAATTGAGAAAGGTCAATACAGTATGTCACATGTTGTGATAAAATAAACTCGCAAATAGGTGACCGGATGGTTCAAGGGTCAGGATAAATCCCTGTAAGCTAAACATCAAAAACTCATATAAGTAATTGGTATGGGCAAACCATCTCAATGCTGAAAATGTAGCTGAAAAATTACTAAATTGGGATTTGCATGCATCGGCAGCAACATCGCCTCCTACTGAGAAAACCTGACAGGACCGTCCTGTGGAAAAAGAGCATTGAGACTCGGGCTGTGTTGCTTAAACAGGCATAATTAAGCATAATAAAAGTACTGAACCAGAACAGCCGAGTGACTGAAACAGGATGAAGCTGTGATGGTTTGGCCGTGACACTGAAAAGATCGGTGAGAATTACCCGCATCATCCTGCAGGGCTCAGTAAATAAAATGACTAAAACTTTTTTTGTATTTTACCAGATAAGGCCCACTGAGCTATGTAGCTCTTTTTCACAAGCGACCTGGCCACAAATGGTAGTTTAACAAAGTGGCGTATGTGAAAATGTATCGCAGCCATATACTATAAACGCGTGATGTTTATTCTAAATGTGGAGGGTAAAAACCGGAGGACCCAGAGAAAAAAACCACACGACCACGGAGAGAGGGAGAACATGCAAACTTCAAATATACAGCCATCAGGGTTGGGATCGAACCCACAATCTCGCGTGTACCAGACAGGGTAGTTACCAATGCGTCAATGTGGCGCCCCTTAAAGTAGAAGAGACGAGGAAGACAGGTCGGCTGGGTGACGAGGAACGTAGCGACACAGACAGGGAGATCAGCGGCAGACGTTGTGCAGATTGCAAAAGGTCACAAGAGGTGGAGTTGCCAAAGCATCATGGGTGCCCCCATGCCCCTCGCGGTTAAACGACTGACGGTGACGATGAGGACGGTGACAGCTGATATGTTGGGTTTGAAATGGTTGATTCAGCCGCCGTGATTAAACCGGGTTCTCAAGTGTAGCCAGCTGAGAAATGTTGCTTGGTATTAAAGGGCGTGCCCCCTAGTTTGGATAAAGAGGGCGATCAAAGTCACTTCAGCCGTACTTCTGCGATGTCATCTTCCAAGGCCGCTCTCTGACACCGGGGTGATGTACAAGAATTCGAGAGCACAAATGGATAATTTGGGGGAAAATACGTTTTAAAAATATATATATTTAAAGAACCATCTGTATTTATATAAACATCCAACTACAACGTCACTTCAGACCTCGTTTTCTGGTGAGTTGGTGAGTTGCCAGAGGGCTATATTTATTGACGGGACTAACTTGTGTGAAAAACTATAAATTGATTGCTCTCTTGAATGTCCAATGGCCAGAATGTGTTCGTTTGTTTTTATTACTATGTAAATTCTAGTTCTCTGGAACGTCCGGTAAGCTAATTAAAAAAACAAAACAAAAACGATATCATGTGTTTCTTTGAATCAGCATTGAATGGACTGGGCCAGTGTTTGCACAGCTGTTTAATACATGCTGGGCGTACCTATACATTAAACCCCCTCCCTGTCTCTTTCTCCCTGGGGCCGCTCCGCCCATTCAATAGAATACTCCCAATATGCAGCGCTGGGCTCTCCATCCAATCTCAGTGCCTGGTGGCTTGTGATCTCACTGCGGTGGGTGGAGAGCACGCGTATGATTGGTGTATGCCATGTTTTCCCATGTGTGTTCGAGTTGCCTGTCAGTGTGCGCTGACTCGGTCTCCTAAGCGCCGCATGTGAGTGGGGGGAGTCCAAGCCTGGAGTTTGTAGCCAACACGAGTGTGAGTATTTGTGTGTACGTGAGTACGCGCGTGTGTGTGTGAGCGTCTCCGAACAAAGGAATGAAGCGTTGTTCCTTCTGAGTTGGTGATGGTGGGGTGGGTGTTGTTTTCACGCTGCTGTAGTGAGTGCTGCCCTGCTCGCTGCTTGCCAGCTGGGTCATTCGTTGCAGTGGGTTGGACAATGCCGCGTGAGATGGTGTGTGGCTGGGTGACTGTAGCCTTTCAATACTCCACTGCAGCAACGTTCATTCATTAGAATGTGTTGTGTATATTTTGTACAAGTTTTGCCGAACGCTTGCAGTGTGCCACTCCTGCTGATAAAATGTACACCCGGTGAATGAGTCAATTATGCGTTGATGTCATTCGAGTCCTGGTGATTCACATTCATTTTGTGGTTAGTAGCTGATTCACGGTGGGACGGCAAAAGAGGATTTTTTTTTAGTTTTAAATTGTCTCATTTCAATAGCCGAGGCATCATTGCACGTACCACGCGGGTTGTAACTGTGCCATGTTTGTGGTCTTGATGTGCTTTAGAAAATGTGAGAAATAGATAACAGTTTGGAGACTCCACAATTCTGCCGGCTAATAGTCTGAGGAACCTGTCAAAAAACCTTTACCCATCAGCGTTATTACACGTGGCAAGGTGACAGCAGCATTATGCATGCATGCGTTGCATGTTTGTTGCTCTTCCAAGCTCATTCTTGTGTTGACTGCTGCATTTCGTACAGTGCCCGCGCGTGTTTGATATGATTCGCTTTCCGTTTTTTTTCGGTTGTTTGTTTAACTCGCTTTGCTCATTTGGTGGCGAGTCGCATTAGGAGGCAGTCCAGCCGGTGTGGCACGTGATCACCGCCCAGCCGAACCGCAGTTAATCCCCAAACGCGTCCTCTTCTCAACTTGCTCCGGCTGGGCTGTTCCGACGCGCAGCGGTGTCTGCCCGCCGTGCTCGCCCTCTGGCTCTCTCACGATGGAAGTTGCTCCCTCGGTTTGGGGTTTAGCCGTGGAACGCTGTGGTGGTGGTGGTGGGGGGGAGGCAGGGCGACTTGCGCCCGAAGCAACACGAGCCGCCACGTGCTTGCGCTCCCCGCTAAACTCCGCGCTGCGACTTGCCGGAGTGCCGCCGCCGCCGCCGCCGCTTGCAGCACCCAAACACGCGGTCGCGACCGCCGATGGGAGAGGCGGCGGGGTGCAGAAGCCGCCCCAACACGGGGGCGATGCTTGGGGCGGGCTGGTGTTGGCACGTTTTTTGCGGTTACCGTCGTTGGGATTTATACGGACCAACTTCGAGCCCGATAGTTTGTAACGCGTGAGCTTGCGCGGCTAATAGTATTCGTAGTGGAGGGTTTTTTTGTTTGTTTGTTTGTTTGTTGGGTTCGATGGCGTGAATATAAATGTGTCGTTCAACCCGCCGCCGCCACCACCACCCGACGTGGCCAATTAGTGAGGTTTGTCACGACAACAACACGTGCCGATCGGTTAACTAGTACAGCACATCGGAGAGTAAACCCACGACACGACGTTTCGCCAGCAAATTACAACTAGCATCATCAGGCGACAGCCATAGGGGCCGTCCATAAATGACGTCACGCAGACATTTGTGACGATGTGTGACGAGGGGGGGGGGGGTGAGAAATGTGACGTCACATCAAAATGCGCAACTTTAAATAAATATAGACAACACGTTCTACTTGATTAAATAGACTTTTTAATAAATGTTTTCTCTTACAACATCAGAGTGCAGCGCCACATTAAATACGCACTACGATGACAATAGTTTAAAGCGATTTGAAGCATGTTTTAATGGGGGGGGGGCAGAGCTTTGTGACGTCATATTTGAGGGGGGTCTGACTTTGTGACGCCGTGTGACGAGAGGGGGGGGAGGTCAAAAATCGTCCAAAATCGCGTGACGTCATTTATGGACGGCCCCATATTTGATGCGTTTAACGACGCATTAATATTTACGCGATTTGAGCCCAACGTTTGCTCCCCCCCCCCTCCGCCCCCCAACGTTCAATGTTTCTTTGGGCAAGTTGCTGAACCTTTAAAGACACGGCGGCTCTTTGTGCCTTGCGATGTAGCCTCTCCGTTTGTTTTACGTGTAACTGTCTAACGCCAACAACGTGAACAGCTGTTGATTAACAACAACAAAAAAGGTGCGCAAAACGTTCACAAATGACGTGTTTACCATTTAGGGATATGTGGACGTTGGTAGGGAAGGGTGTCTTAAACTTTTTCAAACTATACCCGACCCAAAAAGGTATCCTTTGATAATTCTTAAGTTTATAGCTTTCACACAGACTCTGCCTTTAAATTCTGCTGTGAAGGCGTCCGCCGTTTATGGGCTCGTATAAATGTCAAACTGCAAGTGTCAAACTAACCGAGAGTGGATCTGGATGTCCCACCCCCCACCCCCCCCATGTGCCAGTGGGCGTCAAAAGAGCACCACGACAGCGTTCGCAAGAGTGAGCAAATGTCAGTCGGCTCCCTCGCCGAATTAGCCCAGCCACTCCCGTCGCACGCTCGTCATCCTCGTTGCTACTTGCGTCGGATTTCCTTGACGGACGATCGACGCTGGCCACGTTACCCCACACCCCACCACCGCTGCCGCCTCCTCCTCCTCTTGCCTTGTGTGCCAAAGAGGGCCCTGAATGGACAAACGCCTGACTCTGCTGTCATCCTCACAAAGCGGAGGGGGAGCTGTCTTGGGGGGTGGGAGGGAGGGTGGCGAGCAAGAAGAGGCCGATGAATGCGTCGAGGGCAGCTTCGCAACGTCGTTGCATTACGAGCAAGAATAACACCGCTCTGGACAATGACGTGGCGAGAACAATTCTCATTCTACGTGACTTTACCGAAAGAACCAAAGAAGATGAATTCGGCAAGCGTTTGCGCGCCCGTCAAGGTTACGATGCGAGATATTATTCGTGCGCGGCCGTGATCTAAATGCTAGGATTAATTACAGACGATTGGCAAAGTCGACGATTAAGGTCGAGTGGATTTGGAGAAATTATCATGTTTAATCCCGGAGAATTATTTTAGATTTGTTTTTGAGCGCACGTGGAGGGGTGGGCGAAATTACAACAAAATATAATATCCCCCATCTGTCACGAAGCATCATTACCCGAAAAGACACCGGCTCAGACGTGGCGTAATAACTTCTAAACAAATCTATATCCATTACAGCATTACCCACAAATCCCTGCTGCTTAGGGCTGTATACCTAATGGATTCTTTAAAAGGAGTTCGTCCATTATCGGCTGCCTCTTTGGCAAGTCACCTCTCCTCCCCAGTGCCCAAATGTAATGCTGCTCTGCTTGTGTTTACGTGTTTGTTTACCGACGATTATCTGACCCGGTCCTGGGTCTCCCCTAGGTCGACTCGGCCTCAAATTAGTGCCTCGTCTGGTGTGTAAATATCGCCACTAGTGGAGAAAAAGGTGGCGGGACGTGGTGCTGGCTAACCCCACCACCTCGTGGTGCCGTACCAGGCTTCCAAGGTGCACTTGCCCCAAAAGCCTGTTCAGACTATATGGGGGATCTTTGCCTTTTTTGTATTCTCGTGTGATGGTATTTTTATGATGGAACTGTGTTACAATGTGATGGCACTGGACTGTACTAGGTAACAACAATATGGCATTTAGCACTGATACTGTGGTATCGTTATAGTGTAGTATTGCATGTTCCAACGTGTTAATTGGTGTTTAAAAAAGCACTGGCTACCACCCTACGGGAACATTTTTTCTCAAAGTCGATATAGAGGGCTTTTAGGTTTTATTGCCATCTTAAAAAAAAATCGAAGTCTTGAAGGCCATTATTTCTTAACGCACCTTCAAAGCATTTCACCAGGGGCGTCCTCCACACTCTGCACGTGAACTAACGAAGGCAAAGGAAACTTAAACGATGACTTACAAATTGCCTTGGACACAACAGACGCGTGTCGCTCTCTGAATTTCCCGCAACAACAACAACAAAAGTTTTATCTGTGTAATTGATTGCAGGGGCTTTGTGCGTCATCATCGTTCTTGCTCCGGCGGTTGCACTCCACGCTTGATGTACAGTATTTATATCTCTCGGAGTGTTTGCCTTGCAGGTGTTGCTGAGTAGTTGTAATAAGGAAATAATTACCGTTTGGGAGTTTCCCAAGCATAAACGAATCTTTCGTCAAGTTAAACTCAACGACGCATATTTTTTTTGTCTTGAACCAGGTAAGGCCCACTGAGCTATATATAGCTCTTTGTCAGCTCGACGAAGTGGCCTATGTGGAAGTTTGTAGCAGCCAAATACGCGAAGGGCATTTTTTTATAAATGTGGAGGGGAAAACCACGGGGTCAACATGCAAACAGAACACACATACAGACGTCAAGGTCGGGTTCGAACCCACAAACTCCTGTCTACCAGGCGAGGTAGTTAACATCTCTCCACCGTGGCCACCCGAGTTTTAAACAAGACACAAAAAAACGTTTAAAAAGCAAACGGCTCTCTTTTTTCGAGTGTATGCAAAAAGAAACCCATCAGCATTTTCCGTAAGAAGTGCATTGTGTTCCTCTTGCCTTAGATGACAGCTAATTAATAGAACAAAATAAATGGGAGCACACGTGACCAACTGACAGCAGCATTTTAGTGACGGTAAAATTCTAGTGCTGCTGTCATGGTTACATCTGCTCCAATTAATTAATTTAGATCTCAAACAAGAGGGCCATTATGCACTTCTTCAGAAACTGCGGTTGGGATTTTTTTGCATATGCACAAAAGGCTGTGTTGCTTTTTCACACATTTGTGTGCCTTGTCTGAGAAGTTTGGTTTACCAGCCTCCACACTTATTCGGTTATCATGGGATTTTCGAATAATTTACAGATTTGAATCTTTGCCTGGTTGTGATAAAATTATATTGACATTTCCGAGTTGAGCCAGGTATATAGTGCATCTATGATCCGCGTGTGTGTGTGTGTGTTGTGCCTGTACGTGTGCCTTGTTTTGTCTGGGTGCATAGATTTTATCCACCCTATTTTGAGAGTAGTTTCTTTGTTCAAAATGTAAACAAACAAAAAAATTCAAAACACTTTCCTACTTACGCGAGTATGGGGTCGAACTCATCTCTGTTAGCAAACGGAGCCAGTGATGGAAATTCTACATTCCCATGGCAGTGGTGTAGTCTGTCCATTAGACAACTGTTGTTTCTTACCACAAAGTGGTTCTAATTTTATTATCGCTGGATGGATGATATGCTTAATTGATACCCCATGTGGGATTTGAATTCACAGCCATCCGTTTGTGAAATGAGCACTCGAAGCACAGCGCTATAATTAGGAATTTAGGCCTGTGTGCCTTTTTATGTTCCATGACAATAGGTGCAACGATACGTATGATAGTCTTATGATGATGGTAATCATTGCAAAATGCTGCTGCTAATGACGATGATGATTAAATAACACCCTTATTTTAACGATGACAATCTTGAAATGATGATGGTGACCGTTCAGCAAATATTATTTTTTTATTTACCCGTTAATGACGATGATAGCCTTCAGTATATGATAATTATTTGTCCATTTTCTGCTTCAGTGAACTTGTGTTAATTACAGGTAAAAGGCCAGTCAGCCAAAACAATGAGAGTGGCTTTATAAAAAACAATTATTATTCAATTGTTATGCTGATTATGTTGATTATGAACGTCTTCAGATGATGGTGGTGATATAATTAGCCTTACAAAGATGACAATACTCTACAGACGACAATGATGTTTATGATGATCAAACATCCTGATTCTTATGATCAAATAGCCTTCTTTATGTGGAGAGACGGTTATGTGAAGGAGACTGTCTGTTTATTGAAATATATATTCTCCACAACGATGCAAATGATTATTGTGAGTTGTACATCTCGATATTCTTCAGACCATGACGGTGACAACAACGATGGCGCTGGTGTCCCATCAGTCTTGTCATCGTGATAACTGCGGCAATGGCGAGATGTTAACTCCCTCGCCTGGTATACAGGAGCTCGTGGATTCGTTCCCGACCCTGACGCCTGCTGTATATTTGAAGTTTGCATGTTCTCCCCAAGGTCGTGTGGATATTTCTCCAGGTCCTCCGGTTTTTCCCTCCACATTTAGAAACGTGTTTACAGTATTTGGCTGCAAAAAAAAATCCACATTTGAAGCCACTTCACAGAGCTAACATTTGTGGCCAGGCCGCTTCTGAACAAGCGCTATTATAGCTCGGTGGTCCTTACCTGGTAAAACAAAAATAGTTTACGAAAAAAACAGTTGAATAGACGGCGACGGTTGCTATCGGTGCGGTAACGGGAAATCGACGCCGGTCGAATCATCTCTCTCTCTCTCTCTGCAGGAGATCTGCGAGGAGATCTGGGAGCACGTGGAGGTGATCCACGCGCTCCAGGAGGCCGAGTTCCCGCTGCGGCTGCTCGCCGTCTCCGTGCAGGTGCTGCTCGACATCCAGGCCGTGCACCTACTGTGGCACCGGCTTCGCGTCTCCACGCTGCTGCTGCGCGAGCGTGTGCTGCGCGGCCTGCAGCTCCGCGCCACCGCCGCGCACGCCCCCACCGTCACGGCCGCCGCCGACATGCGCGGCGACGGCGCCCACGAGCAGGAGCAGGAGGAGCGGCGGGAGGAGGAGGACGAAGTGCACCGGGTGAGTGCCGGGACGTTGGCCGTAGCGATCAAGTGAAGGTTAAAGGTGCAAAGCCCCTCTAAGAGAGTGTTTGACCTCTTCAGCCATGCTGGCTGATCATATAAAAGAGGTGTGAGTTACCCACATTTTACCCCACCACTCGCGACCTGCCGATCGACTATGGTTTGCCCGTAGAAAAAACTTTCCCAGGAGATTAAACCGGCAACCTCTCGATTGCAAGTCCACTGTGCTTACCTTTACATGAAGGCTGCATCATAAGTTTACCATATTTCTGGGAGGCTCATCTGGGATTGTCCCCGCTTATTCCTCTGCTAACCTCGACTAACAACTCAGCTAGCCCTACTGTTTTTCAGTGTCATGAGCCATGCATGAAGCCGGAACATTTTAAACGGGGACAAAAATTAAATTTTCACTATGGTTTTGGATACTGGGACAAGCCTTTCTGAAACCAGAGCCGGTCATTTAGCAGCCTTAACCCTCCACATTTAGAATCAGCATCACGCGTTTAGAGTATTTGCAAGCTATACATTTCTACGTGATACACCACTTCGTTGAGCTATCATTTGTGGCCAGGTCGCTTGTGAAAAAAAAATGTAATTGCTCAGTGGGGCCTTACCTGGTCAAATAAAAATAGTTTAGTTGAGGTCAGGGCTGGCGGGAGGAAGGGGCCTCCTTAATGCCAAGCACCAGGGCCCTTCCCGCCTTGCGCTACGCCCCGTGTGTGGCAAGTCGTTTGGTCGCTGCAATAACAGAGGGGGGCCCTGTTTGACTAGACTCCCTAGCGGACACCTGCAACTCCTTCATTGATACGACGTGTGTTCGGGGGGGGACAGGGTGGGTGTGAGGTGATTGTCTACGAGGGAGGGAGCGGGCGGGCGGGCGGGCGGGCGAGCGGGCGAGCGGGCGAGCGGGCGGGCGGGCGAGCGAGCAAGCGCTTAATGCCGGCCGTGTCCTATGAGTTGTGCTAAGAGAGCCCCAACCCTCTGCCTCTCAAAGTGCTCGAGAGCCATTTGACTATTCAGGGGAAGAAAAGTTTACGGGGAACGGTTAGGGCTCCGATTGTCCGGCCGCTTTTAAAACGTATCGCGGCGCGCGATAATTGAGACGTGACGGTATTTAGTTATGCTCCCAGCGTGCTGTGCGTCTGTCAGCTGCATTTAGAAATGAGTCTAATTGGAGCGTCTGGCGCTGTCTGCGCGCTAAGTGATGGCGCAACCCCTGGAATGAAAAGCCATTGTTTAAACTTGTTTTTGTTGTTGTTTTACTCTCGTGCTTGCGTCTGGCTGTTGTGACTTGCAGCAGGGTGCCTGTCTCGCAAGAGCAAGGTCAGAATCTCAAATCCCAAGCGGGAGTCCAATCTGGCTCACAAAAGCCATATGCTCATGAATGGAATTGGCCAAGTGTTTTCAGTGTGTAACCCTCCTCACTAAAGCGTCTTGAGAGGCTTTCCTGAGTGAGTAAATTACATCTCATCACAGTCAATAAACTAATCACCACTGGTGCCAGGTCCGAATCAGAGTCTGAGGTGGAAGTCATCCCTGTTAGCAGCCCTCAGCCAGCAGTGAAGATTCCACATTCCTACGGCAGTGTTCAGTCTGTCCATCCATGAGACAGTCACTTTTGTCTTCCCATAATGTGGTCCTGTTATCAACCATGGAGGGGTGCTATGCTGTATTGATTCCCCCCCCACCTGCCCAACTGGGATTTGAACTCACAGCGGTCCATTTGTGAGCTGAGCACTCTAACCCCCGGCGAGATAATTTGTAAATACAGACCCAGCACCGCCTCGTTTTAAACTGCTGTCTGTCTTTCGCAGAACTGCATGGGCATCGTCATGGACGACGAGGAGGAGGAAGAGGAGGAGGAAGAGGAGGAGCAGAGCGAGACGCAGCTGCTGATTCGCCGCCCGGCCGACTACTTCTCGCTGGACTGCGGTATCACGGCCTCCGAGCTCTCGGCATACAGTCCCCGGGAGGATGATCCGCCCTCCCCGCCGTCACTGGCGCTGCCGTTGGGCACGGGCGGAGCCGGGAGCGCCACCCCAACGCGGCCGACGGACGCCGCCCCGGAGGGACGGTCGCGTCCCCTTGATGTGGCGACCCCTCCTCTGTTCGATGAGGCGAAAGACGCCGGCGCCGGTTCGGAGCAAGTCAGGGACTCGGACAGCGACTCTGATTCGTTGCCGCCGAGAAATACACGGGGCAGCGTCTGTGCTGGGATGAATGCGGCTGATGCTTCCTACCTTAAGATGTCATTTTTTGGGTCGGTTAGCGGTGTCCAACAATCATTCGTGGATGTGTGTGGAAATGCGAGCATGGGTGCCGTTGGCGGAGACGAGAGTCGCAGCGAAAGCGATATTTCCTTGGATGAAGATGAAGACGGATCACATGATGCGACATATCAAGGGGCTGGTGTGGAAGCATCGGGGGAAATCGGTTATAGCGTTGCTTCAGGCAGAGCGCCGAGCGGAGGAAGCGTGGGCATGACAAACAAGCAGTGGAACGACACTCGGGACAGCATCACCACATTCAACACGGCGCTAAATGCTGCCTCCTCCGTGGCTTTTCTTGGACGCCCGACGCAGATACATTTGAACCTGAGAAATGTAAACGCTGGCGAAGTGGACAATCGCGCGGACGGGTCGGTGTATGTCAATGCGACGGAAGGATCGTCCAACCCGGGCACGAATCGGCGTCTGAGAGACGATTCCGCCGCTGCCCAGGGCCGAGCTTGCGAGTATTTCCAGGCCTCCTCACGCCCCAAGGCAGAAGATGACGACGACGAGGACGTCGCTCGCGGGAGGAGCGGACGCCCATCTCGGCGCGGACCGAGCGACGACGGGCGCGCGGAGAGAGTGAGCAACCGCCGGCACTTTAACCCGCAGAGCCCTCTATGCTCGTCGGCACCCGTGGCCTCCGAGTCTCAGTACTGCGTCGTTGGGAACGCCGCGCAGGCACCGGATGCTCTGAGCCGAAGGGACGACGCCTACCTGGCCCTCGCCAGCAGCGACGCCGCGCCTACGGCCGACCCCCTGCCCATCGACCTCGGCTTGAACAACGCGGCCGCGACGGCCAGAGACGACGTCTCCCCGAGCGGCGAGTCCCAGGAGTACATGGCCTTGCCGTCGCTGCTGCTGCTGCGGGAGCCCGGCTTCCTCTCGCTGAAGCTCGACGGCTTGGACACGCTGCTGCGCCGCGGCGCGACGGGCGCCAGGGTGTGCGACGTCAGCGACTGGGAGCTGTCGGGCACGTCCTCTGGCGTCGCGTCCCCGCACGCCTTCAGCCCCGTGAGCGAGCCCTGGGTTGGCGACAGCAGCGAGGGCTCCGGGAGGAGCGGCGGCGGCACCTCGCCGCCCGCGTTCCCCGCGGGATCGCCCGGCTCCAGCGGCGCCTTCCTGTCCGACGCGGGCTCGCGCGACTCCGGGGCGAGCTCGCCCGACGGGTGGCAGGCTGAAACCGGCTGGTGGGAGATGGACGACGCGAGGGCGGACGAGGGGAAGGGCGGCGGCGGCGGCGGCCGCTCCCTCGACAAGACCTTTGGCTCGGCCACGTCCGACGGGTCGTTCCTTTTCGAGTCGGATTTTTCGGACTCGCCGGGCCCCGCGGAGGGGGAGGAGGACACGGCGTGCGGGCCCCGCTGGGTGGCGGAGAGCGACCTGGACGATGCCGCGTGCTGCAGCATCCCCTCGCTGAGGCAGGAGCTCCACAGGTGCCTCAAGTGTCGAGGAGACGGCAGGCAGATGGAAGAGAAGATTGAGGTGGCTGTTATCTTTTTGCTTCCCTTTGTAAATGCCGCATGCGGCATTTTGCCGTGGCATCTTGTGCTTTATCTTACACTGTGGTAGGTGTTTGTGGTGCCCTACAGATCGTTTTGACAGGTAGCTATTAGTTTTAAATGACTATTGGTTTTATTATGAGGGTTTTATTTAACCACGCTGCAGTAGAAGCGTGCCATAAATTGTGTTGCTTTTTAGATATTACTGCTCAGTTTTTCTTCGTAAGAGGGCTTTTAGACCACTGACGTTTTGATGACCGCTATTCCTTCCTTGGACCGATGACAATTAGAATATGTAACCATCACGAAGACAGTTCTCATTGTGTATCTTGACTTAACATAGCAAAACTTAACCGTTGTGCAGTATTTGAGAATGTGACTTCTCCCAGAGGTGCGCTTTATGCATGTTGCGCTCAAGCAAGCACGCACAAGTCCCGGGCGGAAATGAAGCCACTTCAGCACATGCCCAAACAGGCAGTTGTGATGACGGCAACAATGCCGGTTTATAACATATTTTTAAAATATATTTTTTTAAAAACCCCAATACGTGCACTTAAAATTGTAGTTCGCTTAAATATCAATCAATAACGAAACAACTCGACACGTTCATCAATAGCACTGCGGCCTTGAGAATCCTGGAGAAATCCGATGAGCTATAAAGTTATTTTTCACAGATGGCCTCGACAGGAAAGGTGTACAACAGGTGACGCCTCTCACTGTGGCCCTCCTTCAGAGGCATATCCACGTAGCGTGGCCCTCGCCTGAGGCGTCATTGACGAATACGCTGCGTTTTAGTTCATTATTATGTACGGCATCGCCAACCAAGCAATTTGATGTATGTGCAACAAATAAAGCATGGGAGGTTATATTGTACGGAAGGGACAGCAGTGCAGTAAGAAGTTGAGCTGCATCTTGGCGAAGGTGGGCGGGTTTGTAAACCACGACAATGTTATGCGGGCATACGGCCACTCCGGCATCTCTACGCACCTCCGATTTGCACGGTTGGCTACGTACAGTGCAAGGGAAGTTCAACGTACATGTATACACACCGAGACCCATAGATTTGCATGGTTGGCTACGTACTGTCTCACATTTCCACATGCGTGCGTGTTTCCCTGCTGCCTTGGCTCACGTGAAACGGACCGGGCCGGTCACCAGACGTGGTGGGGGGAGGGCCGGGGGTGAATCGTTCTTGAATCTTTCTGCCACCAGTGGGGCCCTGGTTCATGCGTGACGAGTGGGGATTGGATGGCGGATTCTCCGATGCAGGCACGAGAATGCAGTTGTTTACTGATACAACCTACATTTGTCAAACTCACGTGTGCATGTGCAAAACAGGCTGTGCACGTCCAGCGTTCATGCAAAGCCATTGCTGAGTGAGGGCCATCCCACGCCGTGCGGGTCGTGAGGGTTAATTCGACCATTCTTCGCCACGCCGGTCAGCGTGGTTCAGTGAAAGTGGGGAGCACCGATGTTGAAGCATAGTAGTACAGTACAAGAATGGATGTTTCCGCTCTGCTCTCTGCTCGCCACCATATAGCCCCGCAGCCCATAACAGCTGTTTGTGTGTCAGTGGTGGTCGCCCATTTAAGCAATGTCCAGGCTCAAACCCGGCTTGGCTTGTGAGGTCTGAGGAGATTAGGCGCATTCTGAATGATTTGGTCAGAGGCAAAATAAAAAGCACGGAGAGTAGCGTTATTATAAACAAGGTGAACTGGGCGCGATGTAACAATTCCCAAGTAAAGTAACCGCGACAGTTGCCTCTATCGTGAGCATCTAAAATATGTACATTCTCGAGTGCTGGGACACGGTGGCAAAAGTAGCCAAACGGCGACGATACCCTGCTAACATAATGTGTGTGTGTGTGTGCTCTGCAGCAATTGAATGTTTACAGCTGATCAGGCTTCTTGCGTCAGCTCTCATTTTTTTCCAGTAGAACTCTTTCAGACGTATGTATTTTTTTTTTCGATTTAAATCTTTCGTGACTGCAGGGATTCATCTTCTGGGTTCTTTCGGTGAAGTCACGTAGAATGGAGATAAAATAATAAAAATAATAATAACAGAATAAAATTCTCACGACGTTTCGGCCACAACACAAGTAGCCTTCCTCAGGTGAAGAAACAGGACTGTCCGGAAGACAGCGCTTGAGTGAACCCTGCCAAGCTTGGAAGCGTCTTTTAAGCTGTGTGGGAGGAACAGAGCGCCTTGACAAAGGAGTTTACATATAAATTAGCATGTAACTGGGGGATTAGCGTGATGTTGGTGTGAGGGATTAGAATGATGTTGGTGTGAGGGATTTTTTTAATCCGAGAACCATCTGTGACAGAGGAGGCTTCGGTCACAGAAATAACAACTCGGTCCCTCTCCAGACGTCTCTTCCGCAAGTCGCTTTTCAGTTCCTGTCAATCCACACAGGGTGAAGGACAACCTCCCCTCCGTTGAGTATCCTGGATCACACAAAAAAATCTAAAATAGCTACAAACAGAATCACTGCCGCTGGCTAGACTCTCCCATTAAGCTCGACTTTCACTTTGGAAGTGCTGCAGTGGTAAGATGTTAACTACCTCTCCCAGCATGCAGGAGGTCGTGAGTTCAATCCCGGCTCTGACGCCTGATATTTGGCATTTGCGTGTTCTCTCTCCCCGTGGTAGTGTGGATTTTTCTCCGGGTCCTCTGGTTTTCCCTCCACATTTAGAATCAACATCACGCGTTTCGAGGATTTGGCTGCTGTAAATTTGCACACGATAAGCCACTTCGTTGAGCTATCATTTGTGGCCAGGTCGCTTGTGAAAAAAAATGTAATTGCTCAGTGGGCCTTGCCTGGAACAAAAAAACAAGTAAATGTTTTAAAAGCATTTAAGAAGTCTCTGTCGAAGCGAAGCCGCGAAAGACGGAGATATCGTGGTGTAAACAAAGGCAATGGGAGTGCGGTCGTGCACCGGCGTTCATTAAGCGCTACACCCTTGGCACGAGGGCAGGGGTGACATTATGCCGCGTCCAGCCTGCTTTCCGCCAGACAGGTTCAGATGTTTGCCATTGGTGAGGACGACATCAGAATCAATTCCAGGACAACTGATCACAGATGGGGGGGGGGGGGTGGAGTGATTAGGAGAGCCTGTAGACATACCCTGGTTGTGTTACAAGCATATTAAACGTATCAATTACCTTGTACATTAATAATGAATGTATACATTTTTTCATATAGATTTCGGAAACATGCAGTAATGTACAATAGAAATGCGTCCTTAATTCAGTTATTTTTTTTCTTACGAAATCCTTCAATGCTTACCATTTCATTCTTTATGAGTAACATTACATTTTCAATGGCTGCATTTCTTACATTCTAATAGTCTAATTAGTAGAAGTGTAGTTAGTACGATTTCCGTATTGTGTGACACACAGCTTCACCATGGAACTATTATAGCAACAGCCGATCCTCATTAGACTCAGTGCTGTAATGTATACACACATTCGAAACTAAATATTCCCTCTATCGCTTCCGATGTGTGGCAGTGTTTGGTGCAGCTGTGAAGCCTTACTCATGCTCGTGGGGTTTTTTTTTAATCACTACCGGCAACGATTGAACTGTAGCCAGCACGGGTAAATTATCTGTGACCCCCCACTCCGCATTGAATCCATTATGCGACATAATCTGGAGGCAGCTTTAATTGAACTGCTAATGGCGTTCAAATTTGTTGTTTTTATCATGTGTATGAGACTGACACAACGATCCAAAAGCAGCCCTCTGTTTATAGCAGCTGCTGCCAAATTGAATGTTGGTGCGTCTTTTGTGTTAACTCGATCCAGCTGGGTGGCACTGCATTTAAGAGTACACAACCCACGGTCAGAAAAGCTATGTGACCTCTAATCCCGGTTGGAAGATGACTCAGCCCACAGGCTCTTGGTAATCCAACAGAATTTGCTTAACAAGCCTGACTGTTCATAACACCTCAAAGGTTGAAACTGGTCCAGATATTTCTTTCTGAAACCAATCAATTAAACGTTTTCTTTTAAGGTGCCTTTCTGAAAACCAAGGACCCCTATACATCAATGATTATCCTCTATACAATTTTTTTAAAACAATGCAATTAATATAATGACTAGGTTATTCTGCACCCATACCTTTTATGACATTAATTTCGTTTTCATCTGTAAATGGCACGCTATACAGGTTACATCTAAAGTATTTTTTTAGCACTTTGGACAGTCTCGGAGTTCCTTTATCCGACGAGGAAGGGAATACCACAGTGGGGTATGAGCTGTGTAAGCAAAGGAAATGGCCCCAGATGTTTGTAATCACGCCCTGGGGATGTTTAGAAATACCTCACTGGCAGATCGATGCAAGCAGATTGAAATAAATGCTGCCAGATAATATTGACCTGGACTAAAACATACTTGTATTTATATGTGGAGACACAGATTGTAATTCTGTGGATTTAATGAGGTCCACTTTGTAGGAACTCACCAGCCGTGTTATTCTCGAGAGACTGGCTTCCACCAGAGGAATGTGGAGTTTCTACTCTGTGTTTTCCCTTTGATAATTATTAATCAGTTGAGATGAGGACTGCCAATTATCTATTTTTATCAGGAAAGGCTTTAGTTTCAATTTTAGAAGTTATCCCTTTATTTTGTTTCACCAGGAAATAACTCAAGAAACCACGCTAACCTCATTTGCAAGAATTACCTGGGGCATTAGTCCCACACGGGGCCGTTGATTGCTGTATATAATAACAATTGAGTGATTTGTGGGTCATTTTCTAAATGTGAACTGTGATGCCAACACATACAACGGCCTGCCTGCTCTTGCAAATAACGGCACCGGGGATCGTTAAGGTCCACTGTAAAGCAGGCGGTGCATATCAATATGGTTAATCAGCGCGGCCAGTGAAATCGAACCGTCAACCTCTGTAACTGAGCGACAGCTGCGCTTCCCCAAAGCCATTTAACGCTCGCGTGTAGCATTTACATTGCAGTGCAGTGTACGGCGAATATATTCATCTCTTCAGCATTGATCTAACTCAGCCCATTCATCGGGGTGGGAGGAAGGGGGGGGGGTGCCCCAGGTGCGATGGTTTTAGAGATAGAGGAGCGACTTCAATGCTGCAGAGACGCAGAAGTCGGCATCACCGCCAAAGCTCCCCCTCCCTACATCCCTGCGGCGGCGCTGCGGAATGCGCCGCCGCCGCTGCCGCCGCCGCATCCCAGGGAGCGCACCAAAGCGTTCAGCGTCAACAAAGGACAGTCTGGGAAACCGGTCCAGCGAGTGCCTGGCAGTGGGCAAATTCAGAAGGGTCCTCTTGGCAGTGCTAAAAATCTGGTAGATAGTGGCTGGGCACAGCTCGCCAAAGAGCCCTTACAAGGGCACAACGCATCGGCGTCTCCCGGCTAGCCGAATCGCTTAATGCCTCTCTAAAAGGACTGTCCGCCAATGGATTGGACTGTGGCAGTGAGTAGTGGTTAACTTAATGGCGGAGCGGTGACACAGCAGTTAACCCAGGGACCTGAGCACGATAGCCAGTCATGGCTGACATAATTGGCAAGTGATATCTGAACCGATCCTGGACACCCCCCCCCCACCCCTCCCGACCTTCACCAAACCGCACTGACCGGCGTGGTGAAGTATGGTTAAACAACGGCCATTAACACATGGGATGGGGAGGCCCTCTTCCAGCAGTGTATTTTTTAAAATGACAGTATGTTAAAGTATATGCCACCCATATTTAGCCTCGGTGTGAATCAGCATGAGCCCAGTTGATGAAACTCTCGTTGCATGGACCACAGCCGATGCTGCCCAGTGGTGGTGCTGGCCCAGCGGTGGGGGTCCTAAACGGAAATAATTTGGAGGGACCTCCCTTTCCATTTATAAATTCCTAGTGAGATGACAGAAGAGATAGTCAAGAGCTATAGATGCATGTCTTGAGATAAGAGACACATAAACAAAAATATAAATGTGGGCAGAGAACATATGAGAGAGATACATTTTCCTTTTTATGTTAATGAGCCCGACATGTTAATTTGGATGTGAATTTGAGCTGCTGTTTGGTGCGCCTCTATTTATTTTGTCATGAATCCCCATGGACTTGCTTTGGGCCCAAAGTGGTGACCGCTTTGTCTGCTTATGTTGAGCATCGTCCCTGAAACACTCCCCCCCCTCCCCTCGCGTCCATGCCCTGCCTGTGACCTCCCCGTGCCAGAGCTTCGTGGAGAGGCTGCTGGAGCTGACTTCGTGGCTGCAGCAGGCTGACGAGCAGGCGGAGAGCATGGGCCCTCCGCGTCCCGACACCCAGAGCCTCAAGCTGTACCTGCACAACCACCTGGTGGGAGGCCCACTTCCCCCGACATCCTCCCCACCCCACGCCACTTGGAGAGGAGGGGGTGGCTATGCCTCTGCCAACGTCGCATGTGACTGCTGAGTTGCATATGAAACACCACAAACTCATTGTGAAAGAAACTCAACACAATCGCCAATAACACCGTGGCCTTTAAAGGAAAAGTATAGAATAGGTGACATTTCGGGAAATGGCCCTTTTTCATATAAAACCTGTGTTGGTGCAGAGCATTATGGGTAAGTCAATATGCTGTATAAGTAGAAATCCGACCTGTTATTCTATCGGACGATTTTATTTCCAATCGTCCGATGGAATAACAAGCCATTTTACCATACGCAGAACTTCTTTCTGCGTATGGTAAATGCCACTGACCCTTTCTGTGATTTAGAGGGAGAGAAGATCGTGATGGTTTGGCGGAGTGTGCTGCTTCAGAAAGATGAGCAAGATTAGAATAATCTTGAGAGACTAGCCTTTTGCCTGTCCAAGGACGGGTGTATTGCAGTAAATCTGAAACTTGCAAGCGAAAATCAGACCGCGACGTGATATTCATTGCATTAATGCATGTGCAATTTGTAAGGCCGCGGTGACACAGACCTATTTCATTTAAAGGTTACAATCCCTTGTTCATCACGACGTCCTTTTTACTTTGATGTCTCAACAGCGTGACGTGAGGGTTCTGCCTTTGTAGTGAGGGTTGTAAGTTGACGCCGAGGAGGGGGGAGTGACGTCAACCATATGGAGTGACGTCAACCGCTAATTATTATGAATGGGGGGGGGTGTCCATTTGGAGGACGTCACCTGCTCATGAATGTTAATGGAGGGGGGCTGTTCGATGTGGAGTGACGTCACGAGCGTTAAGGACAGACATTCCTGGGTGCTAATAGGTATTTAGGGTACCGTAATCCTTTTTGTCAGGCTAATCTTTCTGAAGAAGACCACTTGGCTAAAATGTTTAACTTGTATCTGTCATTGACCAAAAAAATAAATAAATCCAGATTTATTAAATATAATGTTACTCGTTGTTCAGGTGCAGTGTACAGCAACAGCATAATTGCCAGATGTCATAGTTGTATAACAATGCATTGATTGATGGTGTGGCCATGTGACACTTAGAGCAGAGAGCAAAACTACAAACTACAAACGAGACGGGGGGGGGGGGAGCAGGCAAAATTACAAACGAGATGGGGGGGGCCCACGAAGAAACGAGACCAAATCAACAACTGATGCACTAATCAAATCGCGACCCCCCCCCCCCAAATTGTGACATTTCCATGGAATCGCTTGGGGGCATGGTGAACCTTCCCCGCTTAACTTGCAGAGGCTGCCTGTAGCAGGAGCCCCGCGGTGTCGTCCTGCCCCTTGTGCTGAGCTACGCAATATTTAGAGTCAAACACAAAACGCACGGCGACCAGTGTACAGTGGACGCATCACGGCGAGCGTGATGCGTCCCGCAGTTTATTAATTTTATTGCCTCGCATTGACACCTACGGTATATCATCTCATCTCCCTGCCTGTTTCTTTTTTCTGACTTGTAGAGTTTTAAGATGAGCATGGAGAGCCGCTGCGTGATGAAGGATGAAGTGGTGGAAGAAGGAAAGCAGTTTTTGGATTTGCTCGGGGCGAGGCTGTCTGGTTAGTACGACCCCCTTGGTTTGACACTCGGCCGTTGGCCGATCGGTATCACCGGTAACACCCTCGCCATCCTGAGCGAGTTACCGGTGACCTCCAACAACCTCAACATTCCACGCACGAGTGTGACCTTGTGCTTCGTACTGTTACAATTGCGCGCACGTGTGCCAGTGTAATTACATGCCCCTTGCTCTTTTAACGTTTGGGAACGTGCATGGCGTTTTGTCATTTGTTCACCTATTTATTTTAGTTTTGTGTGCTTATGTGTGCGTATTTGTGCACGCATAAGTACGTGCGTATTCACGTGTTGCGTGGGGACCGGTGGCTTGGTGGTTAGCGCACTTTGCTTCGAACCCGGCGACCGTAGTTTGATTCGTGCTCACGACCAATAACAGTGGTGAATATATGAACCAATACTGGGCCTCCCCGATGTTGACTCAGCCTTAAATGATTACCTGGTGCTGTGTGTAAACATCAGCACTGGGGAGACAAAGGCAGCCGGTCGGCAGCGGTATTGGCCGCCCACCCCCCTTGTTTGCGCCGTGCCGGCATTCACAGGTGCTGGCTCGCTAACAACACTTGCACCAACAGTCCGTTCAAGTCTATACGGGGGGCCTCTGCACGAGTGCACGTGCGCGTAACGCGCGTGTTCCGCCGGGCCCCAGGTCTGCCAGGGCTGCTGGGCTGGCTCGAGGCCGCGTGGACGTCGCTCCAGGCCCACATCTGCCGGCAGCACCGCTGGCTCCTGGCCGCCTTGGACGTGGCCAAGGCCGGGATCCTGGCGTCGCACCAGGCCCGCCCGCACGCCGCGGGGCACGCCCAGCCGCAGGTTACCCGCACCTCGGATTGGCACGGTTGGCTACGTGCGGTTGTGAAAGACGTTCAGCATACGTACATACAAATGATCAATGCATGGCCTAACCTGGAAGACCACACTTGGATTCCTATGATACTATCTGCTGGACGTGATGGATAGCAGAGGGCAGTGCAGTGTAATCCGTTGTTGTACTGTGCCTCTACGCTCGTCGCCTTCACCAACCCGTGCTGACGGGCGTGGTGAAGTATAGTCAAATATCCTCCATGATTTGCGCGGTGTCAGGAAGCCCTCATTCAGCAGTGGGTTGACCAAAAGGCTGTCCATGTACATGATAAGATCATTCACGCTCTTTCTTGCTGACCCCTTTGCATTATCGGGCTTTGGGCTTTAAAGAAAAAAATCTTAGTTTCAAAGTAGGTAAATAAATGTATTCTTCTTTGGCTTATAGGTGTTATTGTACCCTTTTAACGCTCCTTTTATTAAAATACTTCCAATTACGTAATACATAAATGGCACGATACTGTGGGTGTATAGTTAATGATTAGCTCACAAATCATTATCTCATAGATCATTACCTCACAGATCATTAGCGTGCACCATTTCACTTCAAGGCTGCTAGCCTTAGGTAACTCTAGGTTCCATGTATGTACTTTGAACTTCTTTCGCAGCCAGCAGTGCTAATCGGAGGTGTGGGGGAAGGACAACAAACTAAACACAAAAAGCTTCTAATGAAATCAGTTTTCAATCTAGATTTCGAAGTGCATTGCTCCAGTGTCTTCCCAATAGGTTGCCACCTTTTCCACAGACCAAACCCAGACATATTCCTCATTCAACCTAGGTCTATCAAATCCATGCAGTATCCTGTAATAAATTTCAACACAATACTGGTAAAAGATCTCGTTATAATCAATTCCCACCCCCCGAACAAAGATGCAATTTTATGGACTGCCTGGGTCAAATCCAGAACAGATTGCAACCTTATGCAACTTCAATGGCTCAAGTGGGACATAATTAGTCAATGAAACTAAACAAAAAAATCCCAGGGTGTATTTGTCCGGTTTGGCGAGCGGCTGGTGGTGATGAGGTTAACCGGGCGGGCGTGCGTGCGTGCGTGCGCGCAGTGCGAGGGTCAGCTGCTGGATCTGGAGCTGGCGCGAGACACTGTGGAGCACTTGTCCCTCCGACTGCACCACGAGCGCTACCTGGGCCACGCGCAGGGGGCGGCACGGGCCGCTCGCTCCCTCTCGCTCGCCAGCGACGCTCGGCGCAACGACAGGTGAGGCCCCGGCGCCGGATTTTTGCCGTCTCTGTCCCCAGGGACGAGTGGGACATTGAAGGCTCCACTGTCCCCCCCACTCCTCTCCTACCCCCCCCCCCCCCCCCCCCCCGCTGAGCTGCGCAGCTTTTTTTCAGAAGCGACCCGGCCAATAATGATAGCTCAGCGAAGTGGCTCATCGTGTCTAAATTTATTGCAGCCAAATACTCTGAACGCACGTTGATTCTAAATGTGGGGGTGGGGGGAAACCGGAGGACCACGGGGAGAACAGTCGGGGTGGGTCAGAAAGTTACGAGAACAAACAATACCAAAAAACGAGAGGAGTGCAAAGTATAGGAGAGGTAATCAAATCGCAAAAGAATAAAAACATAAAATCGATGATTTATGTAAGTTCAAATTGGACAGTGGGCCCTATTTCATTCCATGCTCTAGGGCCAATGCCTGCTAACCATGCTCCACTGCTTTGCAAGAGGTTGAGCTGTGCCCTGGACTCGACCGTAATTCTCGCGGTTTAATGGCGATTTTAAAACTCTTGAGCGCAATATTTTATGCTGTCCTAATAACTGTATTTTCAAGCTGTCAGACGTCGCTGTAAATTCCTTAGCACACACGCCTCGCGTCTTCCTTGGAACTTTCCTGTCATAAATGGGTTTTTGTGCAAGCCAATATTTGAGAATTTAATAATAATATTTTTTGTTTGTGTACCCAAGAGAGACTTTGCTAAGCTTCTCAAGGCTCATTGTCAGCGAGGTGTGGTCGCCTCCGTGGGATGTTTAGCCAATTTATTTAAGCATTTCTCAGTGTGCAAGTGCAACAGAGTGCTCAGAGGAAACCTAAAGGTATGAAGGGAGGGTTGTCTCCACACCTGTGACCTTTGTGAAACACCCTTACTGTACTGAATGCTGTAGATACAGCACTTAATTTTCCCTGTACGCTGCAAGACGTTTGCCCAGCATTGAAGAGTAGGGTCCAGTTCTTTCTAGAGGGGGCTGTTTAGAGCTCCCTCCAGCGGAAGCTTTTTTGACACAAGTGGCATTTGCAAGCAACTGCAGGGGCTGCGCCTTTACCCTCTTAAGTCACCAAATCACACGCATGCACCGCAGCGCTCGGCGTTACGGCACATCGGGGCAAATCTGCAGGTCTGGCAAAAAAAAAGAAAAATGGGAGTTTGTTTTCAAGGCCAGGTTCTCACATTTCTAATGCAACAGCTATTTTGAAATGACAATATATCATGTCCTGCCAAGCACACGATTTGTGATTGTGCGCCATAAATAGCCGTTACCATGCGGGGATGGGTTTCTTCTGCAGCTTGAATAGTTGCCGATTGTAACAGCTCACGAGGTCTGGCTCTACTTTTCTGCTCTGCTCCAGTTGCGAAGAGTTTGGTGCCAACTGCCTGGAGCTGTGGGATTGGCTCTGCGATGTGGAGGCGGTGATGTCGGAAGACAACGACTTGATGATGTCAGAGGAGCACTGGCACCAACTGTCTAAGGTTGGGGGCCACACTTTTGGAGTACTGCGCATCTGGTTTCTAAGAAATTTCCGCAATAATTGTATTAAACGTCTACTGAATTTATATATAAAATATATTTTTTTATTATTTATTGTTTCCCTTCTACGTGACTTTACCGAAAGAACCAAGAATATGAATCCCTGCAGTCACGAAAGCTGTAAATCAAAATTCTACTGAATTTGTGTTGGTCATGCACTCTTCTGGCTGCGGTTGTTTTGCCCTGTTTCTTGAATGTTGAAATTACAACACGATGCGTGTGTATGCACACGACCTCATTTCATGACGCGGTACGGAATTGTGACAATTTATTTTTTTGGACAAAAGGATGAGTTAAGCTTGACCTCAACAGGGGCATGGAATGGACAGCATAGGTGTCTGGAGGAAGAGAGTTTCAGACTGAGGGAAACAGAAGAGAATGAGCGATCTACCACTAAGTCAATGTTGACTGGGGGATTCAATCGGAGGCCTTTGTTGCTGAAGCAAAAAAGTGCATTGAGGGGAGTTCAGTTCCATAACAAAAATTGAATTCGGTTGCTGTTCTATATGGTATAAAAAAACATTGCTTACATTTTTTTAACGTACCAGATCATTCCCGACAGCAATGACCGTTCACCTGTAACTATCTGACCCATTAAGAATGCACTTTGCCCCCTGTTGGATAACAAGTAACTCTGCAACAAATATTCAATGCTCGCATAAAGGATGTATCTAACCACATAGGTGTGAGGAATTATTTCCCTTGGAGATGTCTGATTTGGTGGAGGTTGTGCAAACGAGTATTTCGGCCCTCAAAAGAGGACGCACGGTAAGGTTGGCAATGATTTGTGTATTTTGAACTTCTTTCGCACCGTACATATCCAACCCTGCTAAACGGAGGTGCGGGGTTTGTGTGCGACACGGTCGTGTCTCTCGCACACGCGCACCCCACACCCCACACCCCAGGTTTACCGTGTGGAGCTCACCATGTGGCTGCCCAAGAAGAGGCAGATCTTCACCCAGGGGCAGGAGCTCGTGAGCCTCAACCAGACGCTCACGACGGATACCGTGCGCTTCAAGCTGGAGCAATTGGATGCCAAGTGGAACTCGGTCGAGGTACGGCGGCGACGTGGCACTGTGTATATTGTGGGGTTTTATTCGTTTCACAGATTGGTCCAGATGTCTTGTGACACCCCCCCCCCCCAGCCCTCCACCGTGTTCCCCCAAAAACCACCCTGTACATGCTGAATAGAAGCCTAGAGGCCAATAATTAGGGATTAATTTCAGCCAGGTCTGTCTAGTTTGGTGACTCATAAAATATTTCTGACTCCTGGCACACCACATCCAGTACACCTCTCGCGATGGCTGTGACTACTTGTCATGTGCCCCTCAAGTCTACCAGCAATCCGGAAAATATTCAGTCAGAATTCAAGATCTGCCTCTTTGGAAGCCACTAGAGCTATGTGCACATTATATCTAAATAAAAAACACGTATTTATTTAGAAATGCTTTTGTGTGTAGTTGTCCCCCCCCCCACCCCGTACCTCCGATTAGCATGGTTGGCTACGCACGGTGCGAAAGAAGTTCAGGATACATACATAACGCTAAGAGGACAGAAACTTAGAGCACTAATGATAGTCCAGCAGATAAGTATGAACGCATTTCTTGATAAGGGCAAGGTTATAGGAAATTCGGCAGAGAGAAGATGGGGGTTCAAGAGTCATGCAATCAAAGGAAATGAAGAGAAAGAGAAATGTACTGTCCTGAAATATGATTGTTAAGCACTGTAAGGACTAGAGAAAACAGTGATTCTGGTAGAACAAGTCCTTGGCATTTGCCAGATGTATGAAGGCAATACGATAACAATGATGATGGCCACAGTGATTAAAGAGGCATAAGGAAGACATTGTATGACAGGGAGAGAGTGACAGGAGTAAATCCTTACTTTGCGTTTGGCTTAAAGCATTCTCCGCCGTATTGTTGGTGCATTACACAACATTTCGTTTTTCTTCTGGATTGTATTTTTGTATGTTTTTTTTACTACCTGATAATACTTATGGCGAGTTAAAAACTGCACCGGATTAAAAGTAGGAAAATTACAAGGAAGAATTGCAATTTGAGGTCAACTCGGCCCATAATTCCTCCAGGGTCAATAAAATGAGTACCACCTTGTGGAGAATCAACACTGGTCATCCTATGGATAACCTGGGCCCCCACCATCAGGGGGCACACTTTTCCACATGCTTTGCTCCAGAGAAATGACGACTCTAATTCTTGACCCGGTTCCCATGTCTCGCTTTCTCCATGCGAACCTAACTACATTCTCTCCCCTAGCCCTCCACCGTGCTCCTCAACCATCCCAACTATCCGACCACCAGACCTCTGCCCCTACCACCCTTCACCTACCCTCATCCATGCCTGGCCACAGCGCCGACCTATGTTATCATTTCACGCATGTGCCTCATATCCCGCTGCCTCTCATTCACGTTGCACCCATCTGTCACCCTCATTCACCATCACACTCCACCGTATTCCTCCTTCCCTACCCCTGCAACATCAGCAGCTACTATCCCAGCCCCTGACCCTTCCATCACGTCCCTCGCTGACAGCCGCTCCACCCCACCCGTTGCTCCCCTTTTGCCCCTTTGTGTACCGCCGTCGGTTGGCATTGTAAAGCGCCCTGGAAAGGGCGCTGTATGAATTCTGAATAGAATAGAATATGGCAAGCAAGCCAAAATGTTTTCACATTGCAATCTGGAATGGAGCAAAATAAAGTGAAAACCTACATTGAATGCAATTGTTTTTGGTGCAGTCATTGGTGACTGGGCTGAGACCATCAACTCACTACACTTGAGAATGCGGCCGATATCCGGATACCCGGATTCCGGGTTCCGGGTTCAAGATCTTGGTGGTCCGAGCTCAGTGCTCTGACCTCTGAGCCATTTAATTATTCGGGATGACCAGGAGGCTCTTAGGTTAGAGCGCTGATCCGACAGCGCTGAGATCCTGGGTTTTAATTCAGGTGGCTATCTGTCATTAAATCGTGTTCTAAAGTGTAGTGTCAGTCTGGTCACCAAGGACTACGCAAAAACACATGAAAATAAATTGTTGTAACTGTCATGAACTGACCATCACTGTCAGTAGCAGAGTGGGCGGGAAAGTGCTACCCCCTCCTTTCTGGAGCAATTGAAAGCTTGCCCCCTACCGTGTGGCCACTCGAGGGGGCCCCTGAAGTAGCTCTGGGATATCCGCTTTCTGTGAGCCGCTGCGCGAAAGATCCAAATATGAGTCTTCATCTCGCGACGTGACGCCGGTGGCGCAGTCGGGATGCGATTTTGGGATTTATTTTTTTATATTTAAGTTAAAAAAAAGAAAGTTTTGCGACGACGAATTAAGAAGGGGCGGTAAGAACGAGGCGTTCTGCATGGCGCGTCGTCGCAGAGTTTCCTGGCGGCGGCGTGCGGGGAGCCCGCGGAGCCGCCCGCGTGCGAGTCGCTGAGCCCTGCCGCGGCGCAGCTGGTCTGCCGCCTCGAGGGCCGCGTGCGCGAGCTCAAGGCCTGGCTGCGCGACGCCGAGATGCTCGTGTTTGACGGATGCGTCGAGCGGCGCGCGCCGACCGACCTCGACCGCCAGCTCGACCACTTCAAGGTACCGCACCGCGCACCGTGGCTCCACCAGTACCACCACAGCGATACCGTACAGTAGTTCCATCAGTACCACCACCAGCACCACCGCAGTGATACCACACTGTAGTTCCACCAGTACCACCACCAACACTACCACAGCGATACCACACTGTAGTTCCACCAGCACCACCACCACAGTGATACTACACTGTAGTTCCACCAGTACCACCACCACAGTGATACCACACTGTAGTACCACCAGTACCACCACCACAGTGATACCACACTGTAGTTCCACCAATACCAACACCACCACCACAGTGATACCACACTGTAGTACCACCAGTACCACCACCACCACCACAGCGATACCACACTGTAATTCCACCAGTACCAACACCACCACAGTGATACCACACTGTAGTTCCACCAGTAGCACCACCAGCACCACCACAGTGATACCACACTGTAGTAGCACCAGTACCACCACCAACACCACCACAGTGATACCACACTGTAGTACCACCAGTACCACCACCACCACCACAGTGATATACCACACCTTTATCACACAGTGGCTTTAACTGAATGGCTCCCCAGCGGGCCACCTGACTGTCCATCACATGGCAAACTGATATCTTTCATGATCAGAGCTGGAATGAATAAAAATTTGTCCAGTCACTGGTGAACCAGCTAAAACCATCAACTCACTATCCTGAGTTTAATCGCAGGCGATTCCCAGGAATCTAAAGATTTCAGTACCCTGACCCCTGAGACGCCTGACCACCTTGACACAGGCAATGTTCGTTGTGTGTAAATGACACGGGGAGTTATCTCCCCGCAGTCCCTGTGCCACGAGATAAGGCGCCGGCGAGGAGGGGTGGCGGCCCTCGTGCGTCTGTGCCACCGGCTGCTGGAGGGGGTGGGCGGTGCCGGGGACGGTGGCGCTGGTGAGAGGGGGGCGGCCGGCGTTGGCCACCCGGGGGCGGACGGGCAGAACCTGCAGCTGGCCGCCGTGTCGCTGGAGCGACGCTGGGAGGCTGTCGTGCTGCAGGCCGTGCACTGGCAGTCGCGGCTCCAGCGCCGGCTCAACGCGGAGCAGGTGTGTGTGGGGGAGGGTGCATGGTAGCTGGGGGAGGGCGGGAGGGTGACAGGGGGGAAATGGGTGGTGAGCCCCAATGCCCCTGTCGCAAATTCGAATAAGTGAATTGAGTTACGATTTTTTATGCTCATGAATTTACTGAATATTTTAGCGATTTTTCACCGCATTGATGAAGGGATAAGAAACTGTGCATTTTTGTGGTCAATGGCAGCACAGTGATTCCTGGCCATGGCCAACATCAGTGTTGAGTGATGTTTGAACTGGTCCTGGGCATACCCCCTTCACCAACCCTCGCTGACAAGTGTGGCGAAGTATAGTAAAACAACCAGCAGTAGACTGACAAAGGAAGAGCTGTAAACTATAATTATGTATTTAACATGGATTTGTTTGTCATGTGGACAACGCCTAAACACTGGCAGTATACATTGTTTATTTTTATTAACAATAAAACATGGCAAGGCACACATGCAGGAGACAAACACTCCTCGTGATTTTATATATGTAGCAGCTTGAGATGCAGCTGCATTTATATGCTGTCCAGATCCAAATTGTGCTGCGTTTATATTCTTTCTATAAATGAACATTCATGCAGCGAATGCAAAAACTTAGACGAGAGGCTGCCCCAGACTGTGCCTGGCGGTGACGGCGTCTCACTCCCCTTGCCCCCCACCCCCCCCCCCCCCCCCAGGTGACCTTGAACTACGTGGACGCCTCCCAGTCCGACTTGTCGGTCTCTCCTGTGGAGGGTCTGGAATGGGATGAAACGGACCTGGGAAACGAGCTCTCGGCTGCCCGTGCTGAGCAGCCACCTCCGGTCGCCTCCTCCACGCCGAGTGACACCGGCAAACCTTCGGCTGTAGACACGTGGAGTATGGGCCAGTCATTCCTCCAGGCCGGCCACGATTCCGGCTTCTCCCCTGGCTCCTGCCAGAGCCCCGGTCGCATGGACGGAACGACTCGGCGATTGGCTGCGGTGGAGGAGTCGAGCAAAGGCGGCCGTGGTCGACCTGCCGAGCCACGGCAGGCCGACGGTCAGGACTCGTTCTCGTCCACGGACTCGCTGCTCAACCTCCTGGATGGGCTGCTGCTGGCCGGGAGTGGCGGCGGAGGCGGCGGCGGCGGAGGAGGAGGAGGCGGCGAGCGCTCGTGCGAGTGCGAGAGCGGCATCGCCAGCGAGGGCGACGTGGCCACGGCGTCGGACTCTGGGCTGCTCTCGGAGGTGCAGGACCTCGACGGCGACACGTCCTCCTCCAAGGTGGAAGATGCGGCGCCGGCCTACAGGCCCGATCCTTTCGCCAGGCTCCTCACCTTCGGGGGCTACGCCAGCTCGCTATCGGATGAGGAATGCGACGAATACCTGGACACGGGCAAGGAAACCGGGAGTGATCCAGGTGCCAAAAGCCCGAAGCAAGAACACGACGGTGATTCTGAGCTCGAGAAAGCACTAACCTTCTATGATTACTCGTACCTGAAAGAGGACAGTCTGGAGAACGTCATGGCTATCTCCGACTTTCCTACAGTAGTTATACAAGACGACAGCGCACTTGATTTAAGCAACAGAAACAAGACGTCTCATAACGCACTGACGAGTACCAATCCGTGCTATTCTGAAGTTGCAGGGTATGTGCACGATCATGAACGCAAAGGCCAGCTGAGCCCAATATCATCTATTATGGGGCAGCATTCAAGTAACGTGTTCCAGAAATTTGAACTGGGGAGAGTGTGCGCAGGAAAAGGTGATCAATTTGATACCATGATCCAGAGGGAGGACTTTGTGAACGTGGCTAGGAAAAGTCCTCGGAGTTTCACGTCAAGCTGTCTTACTGAAAACAACAAATCAGGAAGAAGTGCCTACTTGAATGAAAGTAGCTTGCAGCTTCTTCAGGGGTCAGAGTTGTCACAAGCCGCAGTCCACAAACGTTCTGATTCCAAGGAGAGCAACAGCTTCAACGAGGCATCGTCAAGCACAGAGACTAAACCGATGTCAGGGGTGAGAGACCACAGTTGGGAGGACCTCTCGCTCGTTGTCGATAGCCTGGCGAACAGGCCGGCTATCCCCCTCGATGGGAAGGCTGACGACGGACGGCAGAGCGGCTCGCTGCTGGACGACGACGTCAACGTGAGCTTGATCGTCAACACCTCCAGAGCGTCCGTGTGCTCGGACGACGAAGAGGACGACATTGATCTGCTGTCCAGCTCCAGCACCACGCTGAGCGGCGACAGCAACGAGCTGGAGAAAGACAGCTCCTCCAACTCCGAGGGCTGGTGCATCGACTCGGACTTCAGTGACAGCTCTTCGCTGGATGACGAGCTGAAGGATCAAAAGTTTTACGTCACGCCCCCCTGGGAAAACATCTCAAAGGGAAAGCCTCTGCTGCACAGCAACCCCATGTTACTGACGAGCAAGCTCTACTCGCGCTTTTCAGTATCACCCCTGGCCACAACAGGAAACTTCTTCGGCTCGAGTTTTAGAGTGGAGCCTGGAAGCTTTCTGGCCGATAATGCTCGCGAAGGGCAAGTGGATCCGCTCCTGGACGATATTAAAAATGGCAACATAAGCCATGCCTATGAAACAGTGCCGGAAGCTGCACGTGCTGAACGGTGGGACCGTGGAGATCCCAGTATTCACAACCAGACCTCTTTGAAAATGCGGCAAGGGGCTTTCCAAAGTTTGTCTGACGCATATACTCCGTACAATGATATGGACACAAAGTATAAGTACGCTGTTGGGCGTGAAATTTTTAACAGGGGTGACAATTACCCTCTGCTTCCTGAAAATGTCATCTCTCTGACTCGACAAAGGGAATATCCGAATAGGCAGACGAGAAATAATAGTGACGCGGTGAACTCCAACGGAGGTGACAGAGAGGCCATTGAGCTCGGGAATGGATTGTCTTCATTGCGTCACAGAGCTTCGGAGCATCTCAACAATCGGAAATCGACGGAATCCTCCAACGGACTCGGATTTCTTCTCAGAGACGACTCGGACTCGTCGCTCTCTGCACACACCGACGAGGACAACGTCCGCGACGTCGACCGCGAGCACATCACGCCGCCGCCCGATCCCTGCAGGGCTTCCCGCTCTCTTCTTCCCTGGGACAATGGAGAGGCTCGTAACAAGTTGCGTGCGACGGAGAAGCGCCCTTGGACTCGTCCCGTCCCCGGAAGAGGAGCAACGCTAAACGTAAAGAGCAGCGGCGGGGAAGAGCAGTGTGCAGCATCCAAGCTTCTGGAAAGCCAGGCCTGTGTCCGAAAATCTGAATTGCAGGAACAGGTTCTGGGTGTTCACAGCTTTGTGAATGGAGTTATAGAAGCAGCCATTACCCACATCAAGGAATCTGAGACGACCGCCCCCTCCTTCTCTCCGTCTTTCGACGTTGAAATTACCCACCACAAGGAAAAGGCTCATTTGCGTGGAGAGTCGGTGTCGCGCTTCTCGCAAGAGACGGGGTGTAGGGAGCTTGGTAATCGCGGTGGGGCCACAGGATGGTCCGCGAGAAATGTGAGTGGCGACAGTCCCAGCCGCCGCTCTGCTGTGGCCGGTGCTGAGGAGAGCCGTCCGGGCGGAACCTGTCGGGAGAACGGTGATCTCGCGCCGCAGGGAGGAGCCGCGGGAACGCGGCGGCGTCATGACTCAACGGGAGCAGAGGTGGAGGCGGCGCTGTCGGGCCTGCGCCGCCAGATGACGACAGATGAGCCTGCAGATGCCGATCAAGGAAACAAAACGTCGGCAGTGGAGTCGGTCCGCCCATCACTGGACCGGCCATCGCATACGTTGCCAGCTGCTCAAAATGAAAAACTATCCACGCCCACCTCATCCGACCTCAAGCCCAAAACATCTCGCAACGAGTGTCCCACAGACCCGCACGCAACCCCAGGCCACAGCTTAATCGACCGCCCGGCTCCAGGCAGTGGAACGCTCTGCAATCCGAGATCCCCGCCGGAGAACTCAAACTCGCGGCCACACAGCGAGGCCTCCAATCGAACGGGCTGGGACGTCAACCGCAACAGCGAGGAGCAGCAGGCGTGGGGTGGCGGTGTGGAGGCCACGCCGGGCACCGCCGCCCGGAACTCGCCGACCGCGAGGAAGCGCCCCCAGATGGGCACCAAGAGCCTGGGCGGCGGCGGCGGCGGCGGCGAGACGCTAACCTTGGCGGCCACGTCGCCGGCGTCACGGTCGCCACCCTCGCCAGTGAAGGAGGTGGGATGCAGCGCCGCACGTCGTTGGCCGCCGGGCAATGCTGAGCACGCGCAGCACTGCGCGACTCCCCCCTTCGCATGAACTTCATTCATTGATTGCTCCACCCACGTTGAGGACTCTGGTCTAGCAGGCACTGACGGTTTCAACGAGCCCTTTATTCTTCGTCGGCCACTGCGCTGCAGGTCGCGCTTCTCTCACTGCTTCTTGCCTCGCTCCGCTCCACCTTGGAATTCCCTCACGTCACCTGTTTTTCCAAGTTCATACAACCATGCTCAATTCGAGAAACAAATTACCTCTGATCTACCGCACCTTCGACAGAGCCGTTTTATTGGTGATCATTTGGCATTGTAGGCCTTTGGACCTGTGCTCAACAACCCTGATTACAAAACAAATGCAACGTCGAAACACAAACATCGATTTTTAGTTGATTATCTTCAAGAAGTGGGAAATCAGCAGCGGTTTGTCCTGTGTAGAAACCAGTCTTTACACAGAGACCAATCTCAGTGTGGCTCTCCTGCTGTTGACCCGAGAGACCTCCGATGTAAGGTTACGGTGACGGGGTGTGTCATGTGATGCATCGATTCCGTTTTAATTGATTCTTGCGCCCATGATACGTGCATCAAAACGTCATTGCGTCACAGCACATTATTTACGCAAATGATATCCTCATGTTCCATGTATGATAACGGGAGCGAACAACACTCTACAAGTGAGCCACAAAAAAGCGAGAAACAATACAAATAGCAGTAAAACGTTGATAATTATCTGTCTTCCTGCGTGCCATTTACTCTCTCAAAGATGTTGACGGTCGTGACCTTCATTCCATTTCGCTCCACCCATTTACTCCACAACTTCGCATTGGATACTCCTCCCCGTTGCATACGGTTATTCAAATTGCTCGTGTAATGCAATTCGCTGTTTTCCCACAGCTTCTTGTAGTAGCTATACTTTCCCCCGTCAATACACATTTCTAATCAGTCTCGTGTTTTTTCATTACATGTCCAACGAATCCAATTTGCCTTTCTCGAATTAGTCTTCATTATTATAGTAATTAGAGTTAACATCTCACCAGGAGTTGTGAGATGTTAACTATGGAGGAGGTTGTGGGGTCGATCCCAACTCAGAAGCCTGCTGTATGTTTGGAGTTTGCATGGCCTCCCTGTGGTCACGTGGATTTTTCTCCAGATCCTCCGGTTTTTATCTCCAGCTTTAGAATCAGCATCACGCGTTTAGAGTATTTGGCTGCTATATATTTCCAGGTGATAAGCCACTTCGTTGAGGTCGCTTCTGTAAAAGAGCGATAGAGCTCAGTGGGCCTTACCTGGTAAAATACAAATAGTTTAAGTTAATAATGTTCATTTTATTTTTGTACCTGCTATCCGTAACATGTTTACATTACCCACCTAGTCCGTCCATTAAATGTTTACCATCCATCTTAAAAAACACATATCTGAGACAAATATATATTTATATACAGTGTACACAGAACCAAGAATCGTCATTGTGACCATTCTCATTGCTTGTGGCTGGTGAACCGTTACGAGCGTGATGGTGACACTGTGACGCTCTCCGTGGACGTAATCTCACGAAGGTGCTTGTCGAAATCTATGGGAGCCTTTTTTTTGCCAGTCTCTGATGCAGGCCAATCAGTTTCAAGGACAATGCACACATGATAAAAGCACGTTCGTGTGCACGTATTACCACAACTATGTGCGGTTTGAACATCTTAACACCTCCTGTATTCTTGCCATTAAAGGTAAAGCCTTTATTTTTCTTACTTCATCCCGCCCGTCGATATCTGTGCGCAGCGTGCGCCGAGCGAAGCCGCGTGGGGCAATCCGCCGGCCCGCGCTCACGAGGAGAGACTCGCAGACGGTGGCGGAAGCGGCGGCTGCGGCAGCTGCGTCCCACGCCTCTGCGAGTGGATGGGGCCCATCCCTCCCGCACGCGCCAGCTGGAAGGCATCGTCCGTGCGTCTGCCGTGGAAGGGGCCCTTGGAACACAAACCGTTGCCCGGTTCGCCAGCCCAGGTGCGGCGAAGCGCCCGTCAACGAGACGATCATCCCCTGCCCCCCCCCCCCCCCCCCGAGCAAACGATGAGAAAATAAATCTGCGTGCCCCGTACGGAGTCACTGCCGTCGCACGCTCCAGCACAGAATTGCGGCAACGGTTGCCAGTGTAGTTTTTACCAAAGCGACCGAATGTTTAGCAGAAGCCGTGACAGCCATGGTTGCAGTTACTTCACCGTAATCGAGAAATTTGTTTTGCTTTTTACTGATGACCTCACAGCTCCGTTTTTAGCGTGTGTGCGTGTATTACATTTTATAAACATACAAAAAGGAATGACCACAAAATCTACGACATCTTATCGGCTTACAAATCCGTCCAGGATCTTTGTTAATTTTTATCATTATTTATCAGTTTGTTTTTTGTAAATTTTTTCTCCTCGTTTATTTTTGAAACGAAAACAAACAAACAACCCAATGCCTCACAAGTCCCTCTTATTTATTTCCTTTTTTTGTTTCTTGTTTTTCTTCTGCATTTGTGTAGATGTCAATAGCAGCAAAGCAAGATCAGAATCAAAGGTAATGCAGTTGATTCAGTGCTTATCGCTTGCAGGGATCAGCCCCGCAGCCACGCGCCCTCTGCTCCGTGCGTACACTGCCGAGCTGACTTCCGCTTACACTCCTGCATTTAGCTTTTTTCTTTTCAACAACAACGTAAAGCACCTTCCTTTGCTCTCATTTCACCTTATGCATGCATCTAGCAGCAGAGAATCGCGGTGGCACGCGTTGTTTTCACATCTCTTTTGCTTTAGCTTTCTCTGGAAGGGTTGCTGTTGGCGGTATAATTTTTTGTTTCAGTTGTTCTTATGTTATTTGTGTGGTTCTTTTTTCCCCCACTGACTCTAGTTAAGAAAGTTTCCGATTTTCACAATGGCTGGATCGCACATTCACCGTGATGAACGGCAGTTAATTCCTTGTCGGGCGTCGGTACACGGTTAAAAGATGGTTATGTTTACGCGTTTATCCTTGAGCGTTCTTCTTGTCGTGCTTTGGGTTGTGTTTTGTTGTCTTTGTTTTGAGCAGAAATGAAACGTCAGGACGTCTCTCTGGCTTCCCCAAAGACGCGATTCTTTCCCGCGCAACTGGCGAAGGCGGTTTCAAGAAGGTGACGATGGTGAGCGAAGGTTTGGTTGACGAACGTCGCAAGGACTTCCCGGAGAGTTTACGCAGTGTGAGAAGAAGAGCAGCTGACGAGGGGCTTGTGAGTGGAGCGGAATCGCGGAAGGGAAATCTGAAAGTTGCCGATGGTGATTTGAACGCGCGCGGCAGAAACCCGCGGGTGCAGAATAGGATGGCGAAGGCTGTGGAAAGGCCCGTAAGCAAAATGTTAAAGCGAGCTGAGCAATATCAGCACGTTGTTGAGAAGAAAAGGGAAGTTGTGCCGAAGGGCAGCGGTGTGAGCGCGCGTCTCGTGGAAGAGCAGAAGAATTTTAAGAACAGCGGTGGTGGCAGCGGCGGCGGCGGCATTCCGCTTACGATCAAAGGCGGAATGGAATTTGCCGGTGACGGTGACGCCGACATTGACGACATCTCCAAGGTGGTGGCGAGCCACGCGGGGCGCGTGTGGAACGTCGGCTGCCTCATCTGGCTGATGCTTTTGCTTGTGCTGTGGTTGGTGGCCGTTGGCCCCAGCTTCATCGCACCCAGCAACTGCATGCGGTCGCGATCATCCCTCGCCTCCATGGGGATCACGCTGAGCTACCCGTGGGGGTCGCCGCCCATCTAGGGGATTGGTGGTGTTGGGGGTGGTGGGGGCAGCGGTGGTGGCACGACGCTCACGCTATCAGTTTCGCTTAAAGCCGGGGGTGCGTAATCCTGCCTGGTGATTGGTCATACTTGGCGAGCTTGTAAGAGGATGGCGTTAGCAGGACGAGGATTAGGTTTTTAGTGTTTGCCGTTGGTGAGCTTATTATGGTGTAATTGTTATTTTAAGGACCGGCACAATTGCTGCTGGTGGAGGAGTGATATTAATAATCGACAAAGGGAGGGAGTTTACGGAATTTAATGTTACGTACACGCTTTTTTAAACAATAGCAGGAAAGTTACGGGTTATTGTTTATATTTGTATGGTTAATTTTAATGGCTCCCTTGTTAAAAGAAACATTCTTATTGGGCAGGAATAAGTCCTGTAAAAATATATATTTTAAGTTATGGTCAAACAGCACCTCCCATATATAATATTATGAGAAAATAAGCAAATGGTAGATTATGAAGCTTGTGGTTTAAAGTTATTATTTTTAATTGTGATGAGGGATGATAAAGTTAAAACCATCGAGTGGTATCACGGTAATCTTCAAAGCAAGAGCATCTTGAACAGACATAAATAATAACCAGCTATCGATTATAAGCACAAACGTGTAATCGTTTAATAATTTTAACAGTACAGTAAACAGCTACGCAATATAATAGTACCGTGAAGTTCTATAACACCCATATTCTTCGTTATGAAGTTTGTTGGGTTAGCGTCAATGTAAACGTGCTGTAAATCCACCTCCACCTGACACAACCAATGAGTATGGTTTATCACGTGAACAAAACATTCCAATATGTGACTACTTCAGCATACCGGTGTGTTGGAGAGTAAACCCACAACATTTACAATTTGAGTATTGCCTGCTATTGTCTGGCAATAACCTGATGATACTGGTTGCTGTAATTGCCAGTGAAACGTCAAGTACTCAAATTGTAAATGTTATGGGTTTACTCTCCAACACACCGGTGTGCTGAAGTAGTCACTAATTGGAATGATTTGTTCACGTGATAAACCATACTCATTGGTTGTGTCAGGTGGAGGTTTATGACATATTTACATTTACGCTATCTAACCCAAAAAACGTTATTATCAATAACATTGGTCGTGAAAGCCTACATTATTATTAGACCCATATTCTTGCCAAATATGCAATCATTTGTGGCAGTACAATATAATATGATGGCTCTGGGGGCATTCTGAGTACAGCATAAGGTAAGTGCAGCTTGTTTATGTATTTTCTGTTATAGTATTTTGTTTTTGTGTTTTTTCAATGCTTAGATTTCTGCTGCTGTCGCCCGCTTGCGTGTGTTGTGGGTATTCGCCACTGAATCTCAATCTCAGTCTGTCTGTCACCGTAGCGGTCGAAATTCATGTGGTGGCAACACGATCGATTGACTGATTGGAAATTGAACGGAAGAAGTAATCGGTTCAACCGAGACGAAAATGTTAATTTCACTGGTAGAAATGTAACAATTTAGGTTTGTCGGGATATTGTGAACATTGTGAACTGGAGGTTTTTATATCCTCTCCAACCTCTTCATGCACACACATACACCCACCACCTACCATGCTGTGTGTCAAGCGAACTTGAATTTCCATAAACTGTCAGAGTTACACCCCTCTTGTAAGAACCATCTGACCTACCGGCGCTTGCATTGCAGAGTGGGCAGGGTGTTGCCATTGGTTGGGTTGGCCCCTGGAGACCAGACCAGATGTTCTCACTTTGTCGGTGCCACCTGAGGGGGCATGGAGCTTTAGCGGTTCCATTTTCATTGCGTGGCCAATAAGAGTGATTTTTTTAGTGTGAACACCACTTGAAATGAGTGGGGTTATCGAGGTAATCCACTCCTATTGGCCGTATAAATGGGTTACTACCTCTGAGGTGGTACCAAATTATTCCCTGGCCCACGGAATAAGTCAAATAAGGTTTAACCAAAGTGTAATGCTTTCTACGTTAGTGCAATAATACATTAATGCTTAATTTCATTATATATGTGCTCATCATGAACCTTTAACGTTCTGTCTCCTGGCTGTATTCACAAAGTATTACCGAAGCACTTTTCAGTTTTTTCAGTGTATTTTATAAAGTTAACACTGTTTATTTTTGATCGGATTGTTTTAGGACATTAAGGTAAAACGTACTATAACTACGGGTGGGTTGAACTCTTTGTAAGTTATGCTTTTTTGTGTGTACTGTATATAATCAGTAATGAGTTGATCGTCATTGTTAACAATATTTTCACGTCGTGTATATATCTAATCAGAGCTACTCTGATAACAGAACCACAAGGGAAATGAAAACAGCAGTAAGAAAGACTGCTATATTCCCAAATGTTTGGAAATACAGTACGGCACCGTGCTCTCACGGAGTTAAAGGTCCCCGTTTAGTCCGCAGGCCAAATATTCTACTTATAGGTACCACGTGAGTTGGCAAACTACAGCAGTTCCATTTTCTTCAAATGGCCAACGAGAGTTAATTATGTGATAACCATCAATGAGTAAGTTATCAAGCAATTCACTCATAATATCCGTATTAAACTAAACTAAAACTGAATTATTTAATTTTACAAGGTAAGGCCCACTGAGCTATACAGTTCTTCAGAAGCGGCCTATCCCCAAATGACAGCTCAACAAAGTTGCTTATGTATACATTTATAGTAGCCAAATACTCTAAACGCATGTTTCTAAATGTGGACGGAAAAACCGGAGGACCCGGAGAAAAATCCACGTAAGGCATCAGGGTCGGGATCAAACCTACGACCTCCTGTATAGCAGGTGAGATAGTTAACATCTCGGCACCGACTTAGAGATTTGCTACCTAATGTGGTAGCCTTTTTCTGCTTTGGTGCATGGACTTAATTGTACCGGATAATGTTGCTAATGGGAGCAATGGACTTGCACCATTGTGCGTGGTTTAAGGCTTTTCACTCCTCTAATCGTAACTATAACCTGAACATGTTTCCAATGCTGCCTTCTCTCCGGTCGTCTGGCAAATACGAATTTACACGATTTGGATCTGTTGTCACTGCCAGTGTCGAACAGAGTTTCATCTGCCCTTTCCCAAGATAAGCAATGCCTAAAATGTCAACAGACTCGCGATTGATGGCCCGGGTGAGGGAGGCGGAGTGAGCCACGAGCGGTAGTGAGAGACCTGCAGATGAGATGAGCGTTGTCGTAGCAAGCTGGGGCCCAATGTGTGACCCGGCCCTACTCGGAGACTGCCAGGGGTGCTGACCCTGTGTGTCATCTGTCTCTCTGTGTTTCTGTGTCTATCTATGTGTGTGTGTGTGTCTCTGTGTGTCATCTGTCTCTCTGTGTTTCTGTGTCTATCTATGTGTGTGTGTGTGTCTCTGTGTGTCATCTGTCTCTCTGTGTTTCTATGTCTATCTATGTGTGTGTGTCTCTGTGTGTCATCTGTCTCTCTGTGTTTCTGTGTCTATCTATGTGTGTGTGTGTGTCTCTGTGTGTCATCTGTCTCTCTGTGTTTCTATGTCTATCTATGTGTGTGTGTGTCTCTGTGTGGCATCTGTCTCTCTGTGTTTCTGTGTCTATCTATGTGTGTGTGTGCGTCTCTGTGTGTCATCTGTCTCTCTGTGTTTCTGTGTCTATCTATGTGTGTGTGTGTCTCTATGTGTCATCTGTCTCTCTGTGTTTCTGTGTCTATCTATGTGTGTGTGTCTGTCATCTGTCTCTCTGTGTTTCTATGTCTATCTATGTGTGTGTGTCATCTGTTTCTCTGTGTTTCTGTGTCTATCTATGTGTGTGTGTGTGTCTCTGTGTGTCATCTGTCTCTCTGTGTTTCTGTGTCTATCTATGTGTGTGTGTGTCTCTGTGTGTCATCTGTCTCTCTGTGTTTCTATGTCTATCTATGTGTGTGTGTGTCTCTGTGTGTCTGTCTCTGTGTTTCTGTGTCTATCTATGTGTGTGTGTCTCTGTGTGTCTGTCTCTCTGTGTTTCTGTGTCTATCTATGTGTGTGTGTCTGTCATCTGTCTCTCTGTGTTTCTATGTCTATCTATGTGTGTGTGTCATCTGTCTCTCTGTGTTTCTGTGTCTATCTATGTGTGTGTGTGTCATCTGACTCTCTGTGTTTCTGTGTCTATCTATGTGTGTGTGTCATCTGTCTATCTGTGTTTCTATGTCTATGTGTGTGTGTCTGTGTCTCTGTGTCTGTCTCTCTGTGTTTCTATGTCTATCTATGTGTGTGTGTGTCTCTGTGTCATCTGTCTCTCTGTGTTTCTGTGTCTATCTATGTGTGTGTGTGTCTCTGTGTGTCATCTGTCTCTCTGTGTTTCTATGTCTATCTATCTGTGTGTGTGTCTCTGTGTGCCATCTGTCTCTCTGTGTTTCTGTGTCTATCTATGTGTGTGTGTGTCTCTGTGTGTCATCTGTCTCTCTGTGTTTCTGTGTCTATCTATGTGTGTGTGTGTCTCTGTGTGTCATCTGTCTCTCTGTGTTTCTATGTCTATCTATGTGTGTGTGTGTGTCTCTGTGTGTCATCTGTCTCTCTGTGTTTCTGTGTCTATCTATGTGTGTGTGTCTCTGTGTGTCATCTGTCTCTCTGTGTTTCTGTGTCTATCTATGTGTGTGTGTGTGTCTGTCATCTGTCTCTCTGTGTTTCTATGTCTATCTATGTGTGTGTCTCTGTGTGTCTGTCTCTCTGTGTTTCTGTGTCTATCTATGTGTGTGTCTCTGTGTGTCTGTCACTCTGTGTTTCTATGTCTATCTATGTGTGTGTCATCTGTCTCTCTGTGTTTCTGTGTCTCTCTGTGTTTCTGTGTCTATCTATGTGTGTGTGTCATCTGTCTCTCTGTGTTTCTGTGTCTATGTGTGTGTCATCTGTCTCTCTGTATTTCTGTGTCTATCTATGTGTGTGTGTGTCTGTCTCTCTGTGTTTCTGTGTCTATCTATGTGTGTGTGTCTCTGTGTGTCATCTGTCTCTCTGTGTTTCTGTGTCTATGTGTGTGTGTGTCTGTGTGTGTCATCTGTCTCTCTTTGTTTCAGTGTCTATCTATGTGTGTGTCTCTGTGTGTCATCTGTCTCTCTGTGTTTCTGTGTCTATCTCTGTGTCATCTGTCTCTCTGTGTTTCTGTGTCTATCTATGTGTGTGTGTCTGTCTCTCTGTGTTTCTGTGTCTATTTATGTGTGTGTGTCTCTGTGTGTCATCTGTCTCTCTGTGTTTCTGTGTCTATCTATGTGTGTGTCTCTGTGTGTCATCTGTCTCTCTGTGTTTCAGTGTCTATCTATGTGTGTGTGTGTCTGTGTGTGTCATCTGTCTCTCTGTGTTTCTGTGTCTATCTATGTGTGTGTCTGTGTGTCATCTGTCTCTCTGTGTTTCTGTGTCTATGTGTGTGTGTCTCTGTGTGTCATCTGTCTCTCTGTGTTTCAGTGTCTATCTATGTGTGTGTCTTTGTGTGTCATCTGTCTCTGTGTTTATGTGTCTATCTCTATGTGTCATCTGTCTCTCTGTGTTTCTGTGTCTATCTATGTGTGTGTGTCTGTCTCTCTGTGTTTCTGTGTCTATGTGTGTGTGTGTGTCATCTGTCTCTCTGTGTTTCTGTGTCTATCTATGTGTGTGTGTCTCTGTGTGTCATCTGTCTCTCTGTGTGTCTGTGTCCATCTATGTGTGTGTGTGTCTGTGTCTGTCTCTCTGTGTTTCTGTGTCTATCTATGTGTGTGTCTGTGTGTCATCTGTCTTTCTGTGTTTCTGTATCTATCTATGTGTGTGTGTCTGTGTGTCTGTCTCTCTGTGTGTCTGTGTCCATCTATGTGTGTGTGTGTCTGTGTCTGTCTCTCTGTGTTTCTGTGTCTATCTATGTGTGTGTCTCTGTGTGTCTGTCTCTCTGTGTTTCTGTGTCTATCTATGTGTGTGTGTCTCTGTGTGTCTGTCTCTGTGTTTCTGTGTCTATCTATGTGTGTGTGTCTCTGTGTGTCTGTCTCTCTGTGTTTCTGTGTCTATCTATGTGTGTGTCTCTGTGTGTCATCTGTCTCTCTGTGTTTCTGTGTCTATCTATGTGTGTGTGTCTCTGTGTGTCTGTCTCTCTGTGTTTCTGTGTCTATCTATGTGTGTGTCATCTGTCTCTCTGTGTTTCAGTGTCTATCTATGTGTGTGTGTCATCTGTATCTCTGTTTCTGTGTCTATCTATGTGTGTGTGTCTGTCATCTGTCTCTGTGTTTCTTGTCTATGTGTGTGTGTGTCTGTGTGTCATCTGTCTCTCTGTGTTTCTGTGTCTATGTGTGTGTCTCTGTGTGTCATCTGTCTCTCTGTGTTTCAGTGTCTATCTATGTGTGTGTCTCTGTGTGTCATTTGTCTCTCTGTGTTTATGTGTCTATCTCTGTGGGTCATCTGTCTCTCTGTGTTTCTGTGTCTATCTATGTGTGTGTCATCTGTCTCTCTGTGTTTCTGTGTCTATCTATGTGTGTGTGTCTCTGTGTGTCATCTGTCTCTCTGTGTTTTTGTGTCTATCTATGTGTGTGTGTCTGTCTCTCTGTGTTTCTGTGTCTATGTGTGTGTGTGTCTGTGTGTCATCTGTCTCTCTGTGTTTCTGTGTCTATCTATGTGTGTGTCTCTGTGTGTTATCTGTCTCTCTGTGTGTCTGTGTCCATCTATGTGTGTGTCTGTCTCTCTGTGTTTCTTTGTCTATCTATGTGTGTGTGTCTGTCATCTGTCTCTCTGTGTTTCTGTGTCTATCTATGTGTGTGTCTCTGTGTGTCTGTCTCTCTGTGTTTCTGTGTCTATCTATGTGTGAGTGTGTGTCATATGTCTCTCTGTGTTTCTGTGTCTATCTATGTGTGTGTGTGTCATCTGTCTCTCTGTGTCTATCTATGTGTGTGTGTCTGTCATCTGTCTCTCTGTGTTTCTGTGTCTGTCTCTCTGTGTCTATCTATGTGTCTATGTGTGTCTCTGTGTGTCTGTCTCTCTGTGTTTCTGTCTATCTATGTGTGTGTCTCTGTGTGTCTATCTCTCTGTGTTTCTGTCTATCTATGTGTGTGTGTGTCTCTGTGTCTGTCTCTCTGTGTTTCTGTCTCTTATGTGTGTGTGTGTCTCTGTGTGTCTGTCTCTCTGTGTTTCTGTGTCTATCTATGTGTGTGTCTGTCTGTCATCTGTCTCTCTGTGTATTTATGTCTTTGCATTTGTCTCTGTGTGTCTGTCTCTGTGTGTTTCTGTGTCTATCTATGTGTGTGTGTGTGTTTCTGTGTATCTTTGTCTCTCCGTCTCTTTGGTTTTCCTTGTTTGTCACTATCTCTGTCTGTGTGAGTGTCTGTGTGTCTCCGTGTCTCTCTGTCTCTCACTGTGTCTTTATGTCTGTCTGTGTGAGTGTCTGTGTGTCTCCGTGTATCTCTGTCTCTCACTGTGTCTTTATCTCTGTCTGTGTGAGTGTCTATGTGTGTCTCCGTGTCTCTCTGTCTCACTGTGTCTTTATCTCTGTCTGTGTGAGTGTCTATGTGTGTCTCCGTGTCTCTCTGTCTCTCACTGTGTCTTCATGTCTGTCTGTGTGAGTGTCTATGTGTGTCTTCGTGTCTCTCTGTCTCTCACTGTTTCTTTATGTCTGTCTGTGTGAGTGTCTATGTGTGTCTCCGTGTCTCGCTGTCTCTCACTGTGTCTTTATGTCTGTCTGTGTGAGTGTCTATGTATCTCTCCATGTCTCTCTGTTACTGTGTCTTTATGTCTGCCTGTATATCTGCATGTGTCTGTGTGTCTCTATGCTTATCTCTGTCTCTCAAGTTGTCTCTTTTTGTATGTGTCTCAGTTTTTGTCAATTTTTCTGTCACTGTGTTTGTGTCTCTCCGTATGTTTTCTGTCTCTGCGTCTGTCTCCGTGTCTACGTATTTCTGTATTTCTCTGTCTCTGTGTCTATCTGTCTTTATGTACGTGTGTTTGTATGTGTCTCACTGTGTTTTTATTTGTGTATGTCTGTCTCTCTGTATCTTTGTGTATATCTCTGTGGCTCGAGTGTCTTTCTCTGAGTTTGTATGTGTCTGTATTTGTCTCTGTGTCTGTATGTCTGTTTCTGTGTGTCTGTATCATCCTCTGTGTCACTGCATCTCGCTTTGTCTTTACGTCTGTCTGTGTGTCTGCGTATGTATCTCCGTGTCTATCTCTAGGTGTCTGTCTCTATGTCTCTCACTGTGTTGTTTCTCTGTGTCTTTGTGTATGTATGTCTAGATGTGTCTTTGTGTCTGTCTCTGTGTGACTTTGTGTCTGTCTGTCTCTGTGTGTCTCTATGTGTATTTGTGTCTCTGTGTGTGTTTGTGTCTCTGTGTGTCTTTGTGTCTCTGTCTCTGTGTGTCTTTGTGTCTCTGTCTGTCTTTGTGTCTGTCTCTGTGTGTCTTTGTGTGTATGTCTGTTTCTCTCTGTCTCTGTGTGTCTTTGTGTCTCTGTCTGTCTTTGTGTCTGTCTCTGTGTGTCTCTGTGTGTCTTTGTGTCTCTGTCTGTCTTTGTGTCTGTCTCTGTGTGTCTTTGTGTGTATGTCTGTTTCTGTCTGTCTTTGTGTGTCTTTGTGTCTGTCTGTCTCTGTGTCTATGTGTGTCTGTCTGTCTCTGTGTGTCTTTGTGTCTCTGCGTGTCTTTGTGTCTCTGTGTGTCTTTGTGTCTGTCTGTCTGTGTGTCTCTGTGTGTCTTTGTGTCTCTGTCTCTGTGTGTCTTTGTGTCTCTGTGTGTCTTTGTGTCTGTCTCTGTGTGTCTCTGTGTGTCTTTGTGTCTCTGTCTGTCTTTGTGTCTGTCTCTGTGTGTCTTTGTGTGTATGTCTGTTTCTGTCTGTCTCTGTGTGTCTTTGTGTCTGTCTGTCTCTGTGTCTTTGTGTCTGTCTGTCTCTGTGTCTATGTGTGTCTGTCTGTCTCTGTGTGTCTTTGTGTCTCTGTGTGTCTTTGTGTCTCTGTGTGTCTTTGTGTCTGTCCGTCTCTGTGTATCTTTGTGTCTCTGTGTCTTTCTCTGTCTCTCTGGATCCCCCTGTTTCATTGCGTTTCTCTCTCCACATGTCTATTTTTGTTTTTATTTCTCATTATGTTTGTGCCTGTATCTCTCTTTGTGTCTCTCTCTTTGTGTCTCTCTGTCTTTCACTACATCTCTAGTAATCTATCTGTGTGTATATCTCTGGGTCTGTCTCTGTTTTTATTTGTCTACTAATATATGTGCCTGTGTGTTGTTTCTCTGTGTCTCTCTGTCTCTCCTTCTCTGTCTCTCTTTCCCTGTCTCTCTCTGTCTTTCTTTCCCTGTGTCTCTCTTTCCCTCTCTCTCTTTCCCTGTGTCTCTCTTTCTCAGTGTCTCTCTTTCGCCGTGTCTCTCTTTCTCTGTCTCTCTTTCCCTGTGTCTCTCTTTCCCTGTGTCTTTCTTTCTCTCTCTTTCCCTGTTTCTCTCTTTCTCCGTGTCTCTCTTTCTCTGTCTCTTTCTCTGTCTCTCTTTCTCCGTGTCTCTCTTTCTTTGTCTCTCTTTCTCTGTCTCTCTCTTTCTCTGTGTCTCTCTTTCTCTGTCTCTCTTTCTCTGTCGCTCTCTGTATATTTCTCTATCGTTTTGTTTTTCCCTGCCTCTTCTACGTATCTGTGTATCTACCTGCAGTTCTCTCCGTATCTCTGTATCTGCTTATCAATGTCACACCTTTTGTTCTCTGTGATTCCCCGGTGTCTCTCTCCACGTCTGTGTCTCTCCTACATATCTTCGTGTTTCTGCTTCTGTGTCTCTGTTGACATTTTAATATTTACATCTTGTCTGTCTATATAGCTCTCTCTTTTCCTACACCTCTTCTCGATTTCCGTTCACCTCTCTGACTGTGTTCCACTCTCTGACTGTCTCAATGTATTTCTCTATCTGTGTGTCTCTCGCTCTCTTTGTCTATCTGCGTCCCACCGTGTCTCCATCTCCCTTCGTGTCGCTGTCTTTCCCTCTCCCTGTTTCTCTGTTTCTCTCCATGTCGCTGTCTCCACGTGTCTCCGTCTCCGCGTCCCTGTCTCGTGTCTCTCCACACATTGACGTTGTGCGTGTTTCTGTGCCTCTCTTCGTAGGTGCGTCTCCATGTGCCTGCGCGTCTCTCTGCCTGCGCGTCTCTCTGCCTGCGTCTCTCTGCCTGTGTCTCTCTGCCTGTGTCTCTCTGCCTGTGTCTCTCTGCCTGTGTCTCTCTGGTCGCTGTCTCTCTGCCTGTGTCTCTCTGCCTGTGTCTCTTTGCCTGTGTCTCTCTGCCTGTGTCTCTTTGCCTGTGTTTCTCTGCCTGCGTCTCTCTGCCTGTGTCTCTCTGCCTGTGTCTCTCTGCCTGTGTCTCTCTGCCTGCGTCTCTCTGCCTGCGTCTCTCTGCCTGCGTCTCTCTGTCTGTGTCTCTCTGCCTGCGTCTCTCTGCCTGTGTCTCTCTGCCTGCGTCTCTCTGGTTGCTGTCTCTCTGCCTGTGTCTCTCTGCCTGTGTCTCTCTGCCTGCGTCTCTCTGCCTGCGTCTCTCTGCCTGCGTCTATCTGCCTGCGTCTCTCTGCCTGTGTCTCTCTGCCTGTGTCTCTCTGGTCGCTGTCTCTCTGCCTGTGTCTCTCTGCCTGTGTCTCTCTGCCTGTGTCTCTCTGCCTGCGTCTCTCTGCCTGCGTCTCTCTGCCTGCGTCTCTCTGGTCGCTGTCTCTCTGCCTGTGTCTCTCTGCCTGTGTCTCTCTGCCTGTGTCTCTCTGGTCGCTGTCTACGTCTCCGTGGTTTTTGTATGGCCCCGACATATCTCGATCTTCGTGTCTCTGTGCGTCCGTGTCTCCGTGTCTCTGCATCCTTGTGTTTCTTTGTGTCTATGCTCTCTCTCTCTCACCGTCTTCCCGTGTCGGCACAGGGCTATATTTAATATTGAGGAGGTGGCTGGCAGTGGCACATACACACACACCCCTAGGCTCATCACGTCGAAGGACTCACAACCGCTTGGTGTTTAAAACTTAATGACGAGCGCTCGCTATTGTCAGACAACACGAGAGCAAAACATCTTGGTGGTTTCATGTGTGCGTTGAATAAGTTAGTTAGACTATCCCACAATGCACACTGCAACAGTTGAGCGTTGTAATGTACCATTGGCATAAGATGATATGTAACATTTCTGCCAATTGCATGCCTATCAGTTTGCGTCATACACATGTAGGGACATATCTGAGCTACGTTTTAACTACATGTGACCAATGGACAACAACATGCCTTCATGAACTGATGATAACAGTTCCAATCACATTTGGCCATAACATACATGTTACATATATGTAACTGTCATGCACTACTAAAGAGTAAACTGTTTTTTGTAATGACTATCTATACCAGTCTATCTCAACATTAACTCAATGGCCAATTCTGAAGCCAAATAATTATTTACAGTAATGTGATGACAAGTCACATTCGGATGATAAATGTAAACATTGCTTTGTAGACGCCTTAAACTTTTTCTTTTTGTGTAACGGAGTCCTCTGCATATTCAACTGTAATCTGAGCTAAAATTCAACCTTTCTGGGGAGCCTTGATACATCAGTTAAGTATTGCATAGTAGCATTTTCTGATAACCCATCACCCTTTATGGTTCTCAACATGTAATATAATTTATTAATGTATATTGTGAATGGTACACGGAAATATTAACTGGCCTCTTGAGCTGGTCCGTGTGTATCAGCAGGTGATCTGTACTTTGTGAAGATGGAATGAGATGAGATGGTGTTATTGAGGTGCCTAGCTTCTGCAGTTCCTTACATTTAGCTCTCCGATAAAGGTACTCTTATTTTTGAATTGGTGCTGTATATTGTATAGTGTACGAGGTTCTTGAAAATCTAAATGCAGAGGTCTTGTGCGTACACGGAGCTGCCACAGTGGCTAAACGAATGTGGACGTGGAGGGCATTGCGTGTGTAAGATGTATAGGAGCTTGTTACATAAATATGTAAACTATACTATAGAGCAAACTAGTCCCCATTTCTGCAAAATTACATGCAAAAACATCTAACTTCAACAACGAACTTTTCCCACCACAAGACCAGAGACTGGAATCTTACGGGAGAAGTGCTGCTGGTCCAATGCGACGTGGAAGGGGGACGGGGAAACGTGGAAGAAGAAAAAAAAGGCTCAGCAATGCATTGGATGCAGTGGAAATGACGGAGCCTGTGTCCTGCAGAGGATAGAGAATGGCTTTTGGTGAAGAATATGCAGAGGTGACGATGACCTCTTTGGGCTGCTGTATTGGTAAGCGGGTGTATATTATTATCTAAGGCATTTCTAACGTCCTTCGAGTGTGACTAGTGCAAGCTAGTGCCGTTGCTTTTATATAAGTGCTTCGTGGTGTTTTGTGCAATACCGTATGTGGCTTTCAATGATTCTCAAACTGCATGAGATACGGCTACTATACTGAATAAAGTCTGGTTTAACATGCAAGTGAGTGCTCTCCTTGTGCACAGAGTGGCAGTAGTTGCGTGTCGGAGATGAGCGATGTTTGTATTGTGTGCGCCTGGACTTTTGGGACGTCCACAGTAGGAGTATGAGTGTGGATGAAGGGTGAATATGTTGAGTTTGTGTGGGTTGAGAATGATGTTTAGGTCAATGGTGGCTTTAAAGTTATGTGTGTGTGTATATATACAGAGGCTACGTAAACTGGGTCATTAGCCCGCATGCCAAGCCACCGCGTGCCCAAACAGCTGGTTTTTTTGGCCGGATAGAGGGGCTTAACGGGCAATGGTACAAGCTAGAAAAGAGATGGAGTGATATGGTACATGACGATGTGGAGCTGAGTGGACTCGCCGATGACTGGAACCAGCGGTGTCAAGATCGCCCTCTGTGGAGGAGGCTCGTGACGGACGCTACTGGAGGGCAGAGGAGCGACGCTCACAACAACGAGCGGAGCGCCGGGCGAATAAAACACAGCAAGTTTGCACAGTAGGGGGCACAGGTGGGTGCATCTGCCAGTCATCTCAGTCAACCCATGGCTCCTGGGTCTGTCCCGTGACCTGCCAGAGAGCCTTCAACACTTCACTTGGCCAAAAAGTGCACATAGCCTGCCACCAGGCGCCACTTCGTGACGAATGGTGCTTGTTGATACACGGAGGGCATCTCCTAAGTTGACTCAGCCTTATATGAGCACTGGGTGCAGCGTGTACACATCAAGGGTGTGGTGTTGCTCGCCCACGCCATCGTGCAACGTGCCGGCTTTCGTAGGTCCTCGTGAACAGCACTTGCCCCAAAAGTACGCTACATATTATATGGGCAATCTTTGTCTTTGAGGTGACACCGCGTGTTATTCGGGTGTGCATACAGGATTGATTTGGGGGAGCGGTGGCGATTTGACTATCCGCACTGCATTATGCACCCGGTGGGTTAAGTTTAATACTTGCCCACGGCTAATATAATAAGTGACAAAGTATCTTGTGCCGGTCCTGGGACCAAGCTCCACTGGCTAGCGCGAAAGTGGTGCTCAGACTGTCACGGCATGAGACTTTCACACAGCAGCGCATTGACAAAGGGTCGCAAATAATCGCTTCGTATTATTTATATGGGTTAATGGTGTGTGTGTGTATATAACAGGGGCACCTAATGGGATCAGTCACCCACACTATAATCCACGTGGTGATGTGGCTGCTAGTGTGGGTGAATGAGTTCTGCATGTGTGTGTGTGGGGGGGTGAATCATGGCGATGTGGCTCTAGGTTGAGTAATGGGGTCAGAGTGATGTAATGGCGTGGTGACTCAATTTCCTGTAATGGGGTGGACTGGGTTCAGGGTGTTCATAGTGAACAGCCGAGTCAAGGTTCATGCACCAAATGTTAATCAGCGATACGATGAGCGTACTGTATGGGCCCCACGGCGATCTGGACAAGTATGGCTTAGGGTTGGCGTATACAGTTTAGGTTAAAGATTGTTTCTTGTTTTAAAGCGAGGTGAGACTTCATGAGACCAGCATGACTCTTCATGACTCTTCATGACACCAGCATGACTCTTCATGACTCTTCATGACACCAGCATGACTCTTCATGACTCTTCATGACACCAGCATGACTCTTCATGACTCTTCATGACTCTTCATGAGACCAGCATGACTCTTCATGACTCTTCATGACTCTTCATGAGACTAGCATGACTCTTCATGACTCTTCATGACTCTTCATGAGACTAGCATGACTCTTCATGACTCTTCATGACTCTTCATGACTCTTCATGAGACTAGCATGACTCTTCATGCCTCTTCATGACTCTTCATGACTCTTCATGACTCTTCATGAGACCAGCATGACTCTTCATGACTCTTCATGACTCTTCACGACTCTTCATGAGACTAGCATGACTCTTCATGACTCTTCATGCCTCTTCATGACTCTTCATGCCTCTTCATGACTCTTCATGAGACTAGCATGACTCTTCATGACTCTTCATGCCTCTTCATGACTCTTCATGACTCTTCATGACTCTTCATGCCTCTTCATGACTCTTCATGACTCTTCATGACTCTTCATGAGACCAGCATGACTCTTCATGACTCTTCATGACTCTTCATGACTCTTCATGACTCTTCATGAGACTAGCATGACTCTTCATGACTCTTCATGACTCTTCATGAGACCAGCATGACTCTTCATGACTCTTCATGACTCTTCATGACTCTTCATCACTCTTCATGAGACCAGCATGACTCTTCATGACTCTTCATGACTCTTCATGAGACTAGCATGACTCTTCATGACTCTTCATGACTCTTCATGACTCTTCACGACTCTTCATGACTCTTCATGACTCTTCATGAGACTCTTCATGACTCTTCATGACTCTTCATGACTCTTCACGACTCTTCATGACTCTTCATGAGACCAGCATGACTCTTCATGCCTCTTCATGACTCTTCATGACTCTTCATGAGACTAGCATGACTCTTCATGACTCTTCATGACTCTTCATGAGACTAGCATGCCTCTTCATGACTCTTCATGACTCTTCATGACTCTTCATGACTCTTCATGAGACTAGCATGACTCTTCATGACTCTTCATGACTCTTCATGACTCTTCATGAGACTAGCATGACTCTTCATGACTCTTCATGACTCTTCATGAGACTAGCATGACTCTTCATGACTCTTCATGACTCTTCATGAGACTAGCATGACTCTTCACGACTCTTCATGACTCTTCATGACTCTTCATAACTCTTCATGACTCTTCATGACTCTTCATGACTCTTCATGAGACTAGCATGACTCTTCATGACTCTTCATGACTCTTCATGACTCTTCATGACTCTTCATGAGACTAGCATGACTCTTCATGACTCTTCATGACTCTTCATGAGACTAGCATGACTCTTCATGACTCTTCATGACTCTTCATGACTCTTCATGAGACTAGCATGACTCTTCATGCCTCTTCATGACTCTTCATGACTCTTCATGACTCTTCATGAGACCAGCATGACTCTTCATGACTCTTCATGACTCTTCACGACTCTTCATGAGACTAGCATGACTCTTCATGACTCTTCATGCCTCTTCATGACTCTTCATGCCTCTTCATGACTCTTCATGAGACTAGCATGACTCTTCATGACTCTTCATGCCTCTTCATGACTCTTCATGACTCTTCATGACTCTTCATGCCTCTTCATGACTCTTCATGACTCTTCATGACTCTTCATGAGACCAGCATGACTCTTCATGACTCTTCATGACTCTTCATGACTCTTCATGACTCTTCATGAGACTAGCATGACTCTTCATGACTCTTCATGACTCTTCATGAGACCAGCATGACTCTTCATGACTCTTCATGACTCTTCATGACTCTTCATCACTCTTCATGAGACCAGCATGACTCTTCATGACTCTTCATGACTCTTCATGAGACTAGCATGACTCTTCATGACTCTTCATGACTCTTCATGACTCTTCACGACTCTTCATGACTCTTCATGACTCTTCATGAGACTCTTCATGACTCTTCATGACTCTTCATGACTCTTCACGACTCTTCATGACTCTTCATGAGACCAGCATGACTCTTCATGCCTCTTCATGACTCTTCATGACTCTTCATGAGACTAGCATGACTCTTCATGACTCTTCATGACTCTTCATGAGACTAGCATGCCTCTTCATGACTCTTCATGACTCTTCATGACTCTTCATGACTCTTCATGAGACTAGCATGACTCTTCATGACTCTTCATGACTCTTCATGACTCTTCATGAGACTAGCATGACTCTTCATGACTCTTCATGACTCTTCATGAGACTAGCATGACTCTTCATGACTCTTCATGACTCTTCATGAGACTAGCATGACTCTTCATGACTCTTCATGACTCTTCATGACTCTTCATGAGACTAGCATGACTCTTCATGCCTCTTCATGACTCTTCATGACTCTTCATGACTCTTCATGAGACCAGCATGACTCTTCATGACTCTTCATGACTCTTCATGAGACTAGCATGACTCTTCATGACTCTTCATGACTCTTCATGACTCTTCATGACTCTTCATGAGACTAGCATGACTCTTCATGCCTCTTCATGACTCTTCATGACTCTTCATGACTCTTCATGAGACCAGCATGACTCTTCATGCCTCTTCATGACTCTTCATGACTCTTCATGAGACTAGCATGACTCTTCATGACTCTTCATGACTCTTCATGAGACTAGCATGCCTCTTCATGACTCTTCATGACTCTTCATGACTCTTCATGACTCTTCATGAGACTAGCATGACTCTTCATGACTCTTCATGACTCTTCATGACTCTTCATGAGACTAGCATGACTCTTCATGACTCTTCATGACTCTTCATGAGACTAGCATGACTCTTCATGACTCTTCATGACTCTTCATGAGACTAGCATGACTCTTCATGACTCTTCATGACTCTTCATGACTCTTCATGAGACTAGCATGACTCTTCATGCCTCTTCATGACTCTTCATGACTCTTCATGACTCTTCATGAGACCAGCATGACTCTTCATGACTCTTCATGACTCTTCATGACTCTTCATGAGACCAGCATGACTCTTCATGACTCTTCACGACTCTTCATGACTCTTCATGAGACTAGCATGACTCTTCATGCCTCTTCATGACTCTTCATGACTCTTCATGACTCTTCATGAGACCAGCATGACTCTTCATGACTCTTCATGACTCTTCATGACTCTTCATGACTCTTCATGAGACTAGCATGACTCTTCATGACTCTTCATGACTCTTCATGACTCTTCATGAGACTAGCATGACTCTTCATGACTCTTCATGACTCTTCATGAGACTAGCATGACTCTTCATGCCTCTTCATGACTCTTCATGACTCTTCATGACTCTTCATGAGACCAGCATGACTCTTCATGACTCTTCATGACTCTTCATGACTCTTCATCACTCTTCATGAGACCAGCATGACTCTTCATGACTCTTCATGACTCTTCATGAGACTAGCATGACTCTTCATGACTCTTCATGACTCTTCATGACTCTTCATGACTCTTCATGAGACTAGCATGACTCTTCATGACTCTTCATGACTCTTCATGACTCTTCATGACTCTTCATGACTCTTCATGAGACCAGCATGACTCTTCATGACTCTTCATGACTCTTCATGACTCTTCATGACTCTTCATGAGACTAGCATGACTCTTCATGACTCTTCATGACTCTTCATGACTCTTCATGAGACTAGCATGCCTCTTCATGACTCTTCATGACTCTTCATGAGACTAGCATGCCTCTTCATGACTCTTCATGACTCTTCATGAGACCAGCATGACTCTTCATGACTCTTCATGACTCTTCATGACTCTTCATGAGACTAGCATGACTCTTCATGACTCTTCATGACTCTTCATGACTCTTCATGACTCTTCATGACTCTTCATGAGACCAGCATGCCTCTTCATGACTCTTCATGACTCTTCATGAGACTAGCATGACTCTTCATGACTCTTCATGACTCTTCATGACTCTTCACGACTCTTCATGACTCTTCATGAGACCAGCATGACTCTTCATGACTCTTCATGACTCTTCACGACTCTTCATGACTCTTCATGAGACTAGCATGACTCTTCATGACTCTTCATGACTCTTCATGAGACCAGCATGCCTCTTCATGACTCTTCATGACTCTTCACGACTCTTCATGACTCTTCATGAGACCAGCATGCCTCTTCATGACTCTTCATGCCTCTTCATGACTCTTCATGACTCTTCATGAGACTAGCATGACTCTTCATGACTCTTCATGACTCTTCATGAGACTAGCATGCCTCTTCATGACTCTTCATGACTCTTCATGACTCTTCATGAGACTAGCATGACTCTTCATGACTCTTCATGACTCTTCATGACTCTTCATGAGACTAGCATGACTCTTCATGACTCTTCATGACTCTTCATGAGACTAGCATGACTCTTCATGACTCTTCATGACTCTTCATGAGACTAGCATGACTCTTCATGACTCTTCATGACTCTTCATGACTCTTCATGACTCTTCATGAGACTATCATGACTCTTCATGACTCTTCATGACTCTTCATGAGACTAGCATGACTCTTCATGACTCTTCATGACTCTTCATGACTCTTCATGAGACTAGCATGACTCTTCATGACTCTTCATGACTCTTCATGACTCTTCATGAGACTAGCATGACTCTTCATGACTCTTCATGACTCTTCATGAGACTAGCATGACTCTTCATGACTCTTCATGACTCTTCATGAGACTAGCATGACTCTTCATGACTCTTCACGACTCTTCATGACTCTTCATGACTCTTCATGACTCTTCATGACTCTTCATGAGACCAGCATGACTCTTCATGACTCTTCACGACTCTTCATGACTCTTCATGACTCTTCATCAGACCAGCATGACTCTTCATGACTCTTCATGCCTCTTCATGACTCTTCATGACTCTTCATGACTCTTCATGAGACCAGCATGACTCTTCATGACTCTTCATGACTCTTCACGACTCTTCATGACTCTTCATGACTCTTCATGACTCTTCATGAGACTAGCATGACTCTTCATGCCTCTTCATGACTCTTCATGACTCTTCATGACTCTTCATGAGACCAGCATGACTCTTCATGACTCTTCATGACTCTTCATGACTCTTCATGGCTCTTCATGAGACTAGCATGACTCTTCATGACTCTTCACGACTCTTCATGACTCTTCATGACTCTTCATGACTCTTCATGAGACTAGCATGACTCTTCATGACTCTTCATGACTCTTCATGACTCTTCATGAGACTAGCATGCCTCTTCATGACTCTTCATCACTCTTCATGAGACCAGCATGACTCTTCATGACTCTTCATGACTCTTCATGAGACTAGCATGACTCTTCATGACTCTTCATGACTCTTCATGACTCTTCACGACTCTTCATGACTCTTCATGAGACCAGCATGACTCTTCATGACTCTTCATGACTCTTCACGACTCTTCATGACTCTTCATGAGACTAGCATGACTCTTCATGACTCTTCATGACTCTTCATGAGACTAGCATGCCTCTTCATGACTCTTCATGACTCTTCATGACTCTTCATGACTCTTCATGAGACTAGCATGACTCTTCATGACTCTTCATGACTCTTCATGACTCTTCATGAGACTAGCATGACTCTTCATGACTCTTCATGACTCTTCATGAGACTAGCATGACTCTTCATGACTCTTCATGACTCTTCATGAGACTAGCATGACTCTTCATGACTCTTCATGACTCTTCATGACTCTTCATGACTCTTCATGACTCTTCATGACTCTTCATGAGACTAGCATGACTCTTCATGACTCTTCATGACTCTTCATGACTCTTCATGACTCTTCATGAGACTAGCATGACTCTTCATGACTCTTCATGACTCTTCATGACTCTTCATGAGACTAGCATGACTCTTCATGACTCTTCATGACTCTTCATGAGACTAGCATGACTCTTCATGCCTCTTCATGACTCTTCATGACTCTTCATGACTCTTCATGACTCTTCATGACTCTTCATGAGACCAGCATGACTCTTCATGACTCTTCATGACTCTTCATGACTCTTCATGACTCTTCATGAGACTAGCATGACTCTTCATGACTCTTCATGACTCTTCATGACTCTTCATGAGACTAGCATGCCTCTTCATGACTCTTCATGACTCTTCATGAGACTAGCATGCCTCTTCATGACTCTTCATGACTCTTCATGAGACCAGCATGACTCTTCATGACTCTTCATGACTCTTCATGACTCTTCATCACTCTTCATGAGACCAGCATGACTCTTCATGACTCTTCATGACTCTTCATGAGACTAGCATGACTCTTCATGACTCTTCATGACTCTTCATGACTCTTCATGAGACCAGCATGACTCTTCATGACTCTTCATGACTCTTCATGACTCTTCACGACTCTTCATGAGACTAGCATGACTCTTCATGACTCTTCATGACTCTTCACGACTCTTCATGACTCTTCATGAGACCAGCATGACTCTTCATGCCTCTTCATGACTCTTCATGACTCTTCATGAGACTAGCATGACTCTTCATGACTCTTCACGACTCTTCATGACTCTTCATGACTCTTCATGACTCTTCATGAGACTAGCATGACTCTTCATGACTCTTCATGACTCTTCATGACTCTTCATGAGACTAGCATGCCTCTTCATGACTCTTCATCACTCTTCATGAGACCAGCATGACTCTTCATGACTCTTCATGACTCTTCATGAGACTAGCATGACTCTTCATGACTCTTCATGACTCTTCATGACTCTTCACGACTCTTCATGACTCTTCATGAGACCAGCATGACTCTTCATGACTCTTCATGACTCTTCACGACTCTTCATGACTCTTCATGAGACTAGCATGACTCTTCATGACTCTTCATGACTCTTCATGAGACTAGCATGCCTCTTCATGACTCTTCATGACTCTTCATGACTCTTCATGACTCTTCATGAGACTAGCATGACTCTTCATGACTCTTCATGACTCTTCATGACTCTTCATGAGACTAGCATGACTCTTCATGACTCTTCATGACTCTTCATGAGACTAGCATGACTCTTCATGACTCTTCATGACTCTTCATGAGACTAGCATGACTCTTCATGACTCTTCATGACTCTTCATGACTCTTCATGAGACTAGCATGACTCTTCATGACTCTTCATGACTCTTCATGAGACTAGCATGACTCTTCATGACTCTTCATGACTCTTCATGACTCTTCATGAGACTAGCATGACTCTTCATGACTCTTCATGACTCTTCATGACTCTTCATGAGACTAGCATGACTCTTCATGACTCTTCATGACTCTTCATGAGACTAGCATGACTCTTCATGCCTCTTCATGACTCTTCATGACTCTTCATGACTCTTCATGACTCTTCATGAGACCAGCATGACTCTTCATGACTCTTCATGACTCTTCATGACTCTTCATGACTCTTCATGACTCTTCATGAGACTAGCATGACTCTTCATGACTCTTCACGACTCTTCATGACTCTTCATGACTCTTCATGACTCTTCATGAGACCAGCATGACTCTTCATGACTCTTCATGACTCTTCATGACTCTTCATGAGACTAGCATGACTCTTCATGACTCTTCATGACTCTTCATGACTCTTCATGAGACTAGCATGCCTCTTCATGACTCTTCATGACTCTTCATGAGACTAGCATGCCTCTTCATGACTCTTCATGACTCTTCATGAGACCAGCATGACTCTTCATGACTCTTCATGACTCTTCATGACTCTTCATCACTCTTCATGAGACCAGCATGACTCTTCATGACTCTTCATGACTCTTCATGAGACTAGCATGACTCTTCATGACTCTTCATGACTCTTCATGACTCTTCATGACTCTTCATGAGACCAGCATGACTCTTCATGACTCTTCATGACTCTTCATGACTCTTCATGACTCTTCATGAGACTAGCATGACTCTTCATGACTCTTCATGACTCTTCATGAGACTAGCATGCCTCTTCATGACTCTTCATGACTCTTCATGAGACTAGCATGCCTCTTCATGACTCTTCATGACTCTTCATGAGACCAGCATGACTCTTCATGACTCTTCATGACTCTTCATGACTCTTCATGACTCTTCATGAGACTAGCATGACTCTTCATGACTCTTCATGACTCTTCATGACTCTTCATGACTCTTCATGAGACCAGCATGACTCTTCATGACTCTTCATGACTCTTCATGAGACCAGCATGCCTCTTCATGACTCTTCATGACTCTTCACGACTCTTCATGACTCTTCATGAGACTAGCATGACTCTTCATGACTCTTCATGACTCTTCATGAGACCAGCATGCCTCTTCATGACTCTTCATGACTCTTCACGACTCTTCATGACTCTTCATGAGACCAGCATGCCTCTTCATGACTCTTCATGCCTCTTCATGACTCTTCATGACTCTTCATGAGACTAGCATGACTCTTCATGACTCTTCATGACTCTTCATGAGACTAGCATGCCTCTTCATGACTCTTCATGACTCTTCATGACTCTTCATGAGACTAGCATGACTCTTCATGACTCTTCATGACTCTTCATGACTCTTCATGAGACTAGCATGACTCTTCATGACTCTTCATGACTCTTCATGAGACTAGCATGACTCTTCATGACTCTTCATGACTCTTCATGAGACTAGCATGACTCTTCATGACTCTTCATGACTCTTCATGACTCTTCATGAGACTATCATGACTCTTCATGACTCTTCATGACTCTTCATGAGACTAGCATGACTCTTCATGACTCTTCATGACTCTTCATGACTCTTCATGAGACTAGCATGACTCTTCATGACTCTTCATGACTCTTCATGACTCTTCATGAGACTAGCATGACTCTTCATGACTCTTCATGACTCTTCATGAGACTAGCATGACTCTTCATGACTCTTCATGACTCTTCATGAGACTAGCATGACTCTTCATGACTCTTCACGACTCTTCATGACTCTTCATGACTCTTCATGACTCTTCATGACTCTTCATGAGACCAGCATGACTCTTCATGACTCTTCACGACTCTTCATGACTCTTCATGACTCTTCATCAGACCAGCATGACTCTTCATGACTCTTCATGCCTCTTCATGACTCTTCATGACTCTTCATGACTCTTCATGAGACCAGCATGACTCTTCATGACTCTTCATGACTCTTCACGACTCTTCATGACTCTTCATGACTCTTCATGACTCTTCATGAGACTAGCATGACTCTTCATGCCTCTTCATGACTCTTCATGACTCTTCATGACTCTTCATGACTCTTCATGAGACTAGCATGACTCTTCATGACTCTTCATGACTCTTCATGACTCTTCATGAGACTAGCATGCCTCTTCATGACTCTTCATGACTCTTCATGAGACTAGCATGCCTCTTCATGACTCTTCATGACTCTTCATGAGACCAGCATGACTCTTCATGACTCTTCATGACTCTTCATGAGACTAGCATGCCTCTTCATGACTCTTCATGACTCTTCATGAGACTAGCATGCCTCTTCATGACTCTTCATCACTCTTCATGAGACCAGCATGACTCTTCATGACTCTTCATGACTCTTCATGAGACTAGCATGACTCTTCATGACTCTTCATGACTCTTCATGACTCTTCATGACTCTTCACGACTCTTCATGACTCTTCATGAGACCAGCATGACTCTTCATGCCTCTTCATGACTCTTCATGACTCTTCATGAGACTAGCATGACTCTTCATGACTCTTCATGACTCTTCATGAGACTAGCATGCCTCTTCATGACTCTTCATGACTCTTCATGACTCTTCATGACTCTTCATGAGACTAGCATGACTCTTCATGACTCTTCATGACTCTTCATGACTCTTCATGAGACTAGCATGACTCTTCATGACTCTTCATGACTCTTCATGAGACTAGCATGACTCTTCATGACTCTTCATGACTCTTCATGAGACTAGCATGACTCTTCATGACTCTTCATGACTCTTCATGACTCTTCATGACTCTTCATGACTCTTCATGAGACTAGCATGACTCTTCATGACTCTTCATGACTCTTCATGAGACTAGCATGACTCTTCATGACTCTTCATGACTCTTCATGACTCTTCATGACTCTTCATGAGACTAGCATGACTCTTCATGACTCTTCATGACTCTTCATGACTCTTCATGAGACTAGCATGACTCTTCATGACTCTTCATGACTCTTCATGAGACTAGCATGACTCTTCATGCCTCTTCATGACTCTTCATGACTCTTCATGACTCTTCACGACTCTTCATGACTCTTCATGACTCTTCATGACTCTTCATGAGACCAGCATGACTCTTCATGACTCTTCATGACTCTTCATGACTCTTCATGACTCTTCATGAGACTAGCATGACTCTTCATGACTCTTCATGACTCTTCATGACTCTTCATGAGACTAGCATGCCTCTTCATGACTCTTCATGACTCTTCATGAGACCAGCATGACTCTTCATGACTCTTCATGACGCTTCATGACTCTTCATGACTCTTCATGAGACCAGCATGACTCTTCATGACTCTTCATGACTCTTCATGAGACTAGCATGACTCTTCATGACTCTTCATGACTCTTCATGACTCTTCATGACTCTTCATCACTCTTCATGAGACCAGCATGACTCTTCATGACTCTTCATGACTCTTCATGAGACTAGCATGACTCTTCATGACTCTTCATGACTCTTCATGACTCTTCATGACTCTTCATGAGACTAGCATGACTCTTCATGACTCTTCATGACTCTTCATGACTCTTCATGACTCTTCATGAGACCAGCATGACTCTTCATGACTCTTCATGACTCTTCACGACTCTTCATGACTCTTCATGAGACTAGCATGACTCTTCATGACTCTTCATGACTCTTCATGACTCTTCATGAGACTAGCATGACTCTTCATGACTCTTCATGACTCTTCATGAGACTAGCATGCCTCTTCATGACTCTTCATGACTCTTCATGACTCTTCATGACTCTTCATGAGACTAGCATGACTCTTCATGACTCTTCATGACTCTTCATGACTCTTCATGAGACTAGCATGACTCTTCATGACTCTTCATGACTCTTCATGAGACTAGCATGACTCTTCATGACTCTTCATGACTCTTCATGAGACTAGCATGACTCTTCATGACTCTTCATGACTCTTCATGACTCTTCATGACTCTTCATGAGACTAGCATGACTCTTCATGACTCTTCATGACTCTTCATGAGACTAGCATGACTCTTCATGACTCTTCATGACTCTTCATGACTCTTCATGACTCTTCATGAGACTAGCATGACTCTTCATGACTCTTCATGACTCTTCATGACTCTTCATGAGACTAGCATGACTCTTCATGCCTCTTCATGACTCTTCATGACTCTTCATGACTCTTCATGACTCTTCATGACTCTTCATGAGACCAGCATGACTCTTCATGACTCTTCATGACTCTTCATGACTCTTCATGACTCTTCATGAGACTAGCATGCCTCTTCATGACTCTTCATGACTCTTCATGAGACTAGCATGCCTCTTCATGACTCTTCATGACTCTTCATGAGACTAGCATGACTCTTCATGACTCTTCATGACTCTTCATGACTCTTCATGACTCTTCATGACTCTTCATGAGACCAGCATGACTCTTCATGACTCTTCATGACTCTTCACGACTCTTCATGACTCTTCATGACTCTTCATGAGACCAGCATGCCTCTTCATGACTCTTCATGACTCTTCATGACTCTTCATGACTCTTCATGAGACCAGCATGACTCTTCATGACTCTTCATGACTCTTCACGACTCTTCATGACTCTTCATGACTCTTCATGAGACCAGCATGCCTCTTCATGACTCTTCATGACTCTTCATGACTCTTCATGACTCTTCATGACTCTTCATGAGACCAGCATGACTCTTCATGACTCTTCATGCCTCTTCATGACTCTTCATGACTCTTCATGAGACTAGCATGACTCTTCATGACTCTTCATGACTCTTCATGAGACTAGCATGCCTCTTCATGACTCTTCATGACTCTTCATGACTCTTCATGACTCTTCATGAGACTAGCATGACTCTTCATGACTCTTCATGACTCTTCATGACTCTTCATGAGACTAGCATGACTCTTCATGACTCTTCATGACTCTTCATGAGACTAGCATGACTCTTCATGACTCTTCATGACTCTTCATGAGACTAGCATGACTCTTCATGACTCTTCATGACTCTTCATGACTCTTCATGACTCTTCATGAGACTAGCATGACTCTTCATGACTCTTCATGACTCTTCATGAGACTAGCATGACTCTTCATGACTCTTCATGACTCTTCATGACTCTTCATGACTCTTCATGAGACTAGCATGACTCTTCATGACTCTTCATGACTCTTCATGACTCTTCATGAGACTAGCATGACTCTTCATGACTCTTCATGACTCTTCATGAGACTAGCATGACTCTTCATGCCTCTTCATGACTCTTCATGACTCTTCATGACTCTTCACGACTCTTCATGACTCTTCATGACTCTTCATCAGACCAGCATGACTCTTCATGACTCTTCATGCCTCTTCATGACTCTTCATGACTCTTCATGACTCTTCATGACTCTTCATGACTCTTCATGAGACCAGCATGACTCTTCACGACTCTTCATGACTCTTCATGACTCTTCATGACTCTTCATGAGACTAGCATGACTCTTCATGCCTCTTCATGACTCTTCATGACTCTTCATGACTCTTCATGCCTCTTCATGACTCTTCATGACTCTTCATGAGACTAGCATGACTCTTCATGAGACTAGCATGCCTCTTCATGACTCTTCATGCCTCTAGATGACTCTTCATGAGACTAGCATGACTCTTCATGACTCTTCATGACTCTTCATGACTCTTCATGACTCTTCATGACTCTTCATGAGACCAGCATGACTCTTCATGACTCTTCATGACTCTTCATGACTCTTCATGAGACTAGCATGACTCTTCATGACTCTTCATGACTCTTCATGACTCTTCATGACTCTTCATGAGACCAGCATGACTCTTCATGACTCTTCATGACTCTTCATGACTCTTCATGAGACCAGCATGACTCTTCATGACTCTTCATGACTCTTCATGAGACCAGCATGACTCTTCATGACTCTTCATGACTCTTCATGACTCTTCATGAGACTAGCATGACTCTTCATGACTCTTCATGACTCTTCATGACTCTAGATGACTCTTCATGAGACTAGCATGACTCTTCATGACTCTTCATGACTCTTCATGAGACTAGCATGACTCTTCATGACTCTTCATGACTCTTCATGACTCTTCATGACTCTTCATGAGACCAGCATGACTCTTCATGACTCTTCATGACTCTCGTTCGCAAGAGTAGCCTGGGGTGTCAGTCTGCCAGTCGGGTGGAGATCCATTGGTTTGTAATTTGCAGGGTTTTTTTGTACTTTTTTTTCAAGTTTTTTTTATTTCGTAATTTGCCAGGCGTAATAGAGTGTGTGTCATCAGGGTGACCCTGGTTGCTGTGACGGGATGTCGGATTCCTGCAGTATAAATCATGGTTCTGATGCATGCAGAGCCCTTTTTAGATCCACTTCTGGATGTTGAGGCCCTCCCCACGCCGTTTGATGTTCCACGGAAGGGTTTATTTTATTATTTAATGGGGATGTCCCCTCGTGGTCACAAATATGATTTGTGTAACGCAACAATTAACATTTCGCGTCTTTCCTCCGCTTATTCCACTAACCGACCATTCGTTTGAAGTGTATTTCATCTCATCATTAGACCTCCTTTGCCAGTACCAAAATATAAGAATAGGGTTTTTCCCCTTTTTTCAGGCAACTGGTCGAGCACCAATTGGGTCGAGGCTCAAAAGAAAGCCGTTCCTTTGTGTGGACCAATCAGTTTCCAGGACAATGCATATATTATCATAGTATGTTTTTTGTTTGCATTTTGACTGCAGGTATTGTGGTTAATGCAGACATGAATCCTTGTCAAAAGGTTTCAGTTTTGTTGACAGAAAAAAAGGAAAAACCCTATTCTGATATTTTATCTGTTACACGGATGATCCCGTGCAGCCAGTTGCCCGGCTATTTTTCACGGGTCATCCGCGGTGCGTGAGCAAACAGCAGCAACAAACGACTTCGCTTTAACACGTCGGCTTTCGCGACCAATACCATCCATAATACAGGTTTTTGTTGTATTATAAACGACTTCACGATTGCAGAGAACGAACACAGCCTTTTGGGCACCTCCTTCACATCCACAAATTTTTTTTTGTCACCAACATCCCAAAAAGTGTAGCGTCAGATTCGAACGTCGCGAGACCATCCTGCTAACCACCCTACCTACCAGTGACGTGCGGTGAGGTCAATGGCTGGGGAGGCACTGGCTAGTGTCAGAGCCAGATTCACACACTGAGGGGGGCGTGGCCTCACGGATGGGGGCGTGTCCTCACTGAAGAAGGCGTCCTCATTGAGGGGGGCGTGTTAGACACGTCCCCCTCAGTGAGGCAGATGTGATAGCTGCCTCCCCTGGTGCTTTTTAATTGCAGTTTCATGACGAGACCAGCGAGCCTAAATATCTTTATACACATACGTGAAATAAGTTACCTGGAGTATGGAAGGCGAGGACATGAAATGAAGGTGTCTAGAAACATTACATTGGTGACATACTGAGATAGTAACAGGCACGCGCGTATTGCCCGCGCTCCATACCAGTTACTGAGGGGTTGCGCAATCAGAGGGGAGGCTGAGCTTGTCGCTGCCTCACCTCTCGTCTCTTCCTGTATTTGCAGCGGAGCTCCGCAAATTTGGCGATTTTAACTATAAAAATGATGGGAATCGTAAAAAAAATTGACATTTATAACACAGATCAGTGGAAAAATCTTAATACTTATTTTATTATTCTTTTTTTTTTACTTTTCGTAACAGCTATTTTCATTGGAGCATGACAGCTGAGGCTCTGCCTCCCCTGACCGCACGTCTCCGCTACCTCCCGACACTCGACGCATGGGGTCAGGGGTAGCCAAAGTTAACGACGAGGAGAAGAGCCATTTCTTTTTCGAATTCGGGACGAGACTCAATATTTTTTCCAAGTGCCGCAATTGCCCACGTGAATACCTGTAACACACAGCACGTCACGAAGCAGCCAGCGAAGAGCCGCATGCTGCTCCGAGTCTTGCCCGCTATATTGAACACCGCGAAGGGCGCAGAGCAGCGTCGCAGCTGCTCCGATTGTTGAATTCATTCTTGTCGTCGTGGCCCAACATTCCTTGATGTTAATCTTAGCAGTGTCAAACCGCGGAGAGTCGAAACACGCTTTAGATAAAAGCCGCGTTTGGCCAAGATTTTTCCGATACGTACACACACACACACGAGCCAAGGTTGAGCGCCGCGGTGACGAAATCTGAACTTCTCCTCGCCCAGTATAACTCGGAGGTTGTGGGTTCGAACCCGACCCCTGCCACCTGTATCATTTGGAGTTTCCGATTTTTCCCTCCACATGTCGATATTTGCGATGAGAGTATTTGGCTGCTATACATTTCCACGTGATAAGCCACTTCGTTTGTGGACAGGTCTCTTCTGAAAGAGAGCCATATACTGTGGCTCTGTGGGCCTTACCTGGTAACATAAAATAAACATTGTTTAGTTTGGCGAGGGACCGGTCTGGCCTTTTTATTTGGGCGTGAGAAACACAACATGGAAAGGCAAACATCAACGTTGCCCGATGTATCAATGTTTATTGCCCAAACCTAACAAAAAGGGCCTCTGCCAGGGTACAATGGGAGTCTGGAATGGTTTCTTCAGTCTGCAAGAGGCCTCCCGTGGTAATCGCTTCGGGTTTGCTGGGCTGTTCATTCCAGCAGAGGGCCCATTGTAAAATAATAAGTCGTAGAGGGGTGCATACCTTGTGTTGATTCTCCAAGGTGTTCTTTTTGTGAGTGGCCGTGAATCGTAAGTAAAGTAAACATCGATAACGGTTTATGTAAGCGTGAACTGTCGTGGTTATTTCACTTTGTTTTTTTACCCTTCAAGCCGGGGTTTAAAACGATTTGTCGGATCACAACTCAATTACCACGGCAACCCCAGAAGGGAAGACCTTGTGTACCCTTCTGATAAGGGTCAGCTCCTTGGACCTCGGATTTGGGGAGGGGATAAAATGCGGAGATACTCGGGGGGAGTGTGACTCGGAATGCGTTCATTCCCGGATGCTGCCTTAATGGTTCCTTTGTTTATGCTGCGTGAACTTCACTGGCACTTTGATTTATTACCAAAGTTAACTGCCTCTCGCTTACCATTTTAAAGCCGGATGAGCAACACACACAGACCTCCAAGTCATGTTTAACCTTGCATCGCGTATTGCTCTGCAGTGGACTTTAGCAATGCTAGAACTGTGCTTAGCACGGATGGATGATGCAATCTTGTTCGTCTTCAATGACCGCTCATTAAACTACATTGTAGAATGTAATTGCTTTGATGTGAAGGCATCCAATGCACCATTCAATTGCCCATTTTAACTAAAATCTGGGCAGTCAGTGAAATACGCATGAGATGGCATCAAGAGGCTGCAAGCATCCGGCAGACGCATTTTGGTATGTCTGCGGCCAATTTACCAAGACAAAAGCGAAAAAGTACCCTGTGGAAGCATCTGCTAAGATGTGTGAGGCCTACAAGCAATTGGCGGAGCCAGGATTTTCAGGTAGGGCGGGGGGGAAACCCCTCCAGCAATGAAAAATGATAGAGGAGTTGTTAGTAAGTAAGGACTTGTCCCTTGCTTTTAATTTGACGCGTGTGCGGCGATGGCGCAGCCATCGATCGAGGGTCGAATTCGAACCGCGTTGCGTGATCGGCATCGCGCTCGCTGAAGGTGTTGATGCCTTCAGGGAAGTCGTGGACTCTGTACGCAACTGCGCACAATTCTGTGAGTCACTTAAAACTGCTTTGCCGTTACTTATTGCCAATTATGGACTCAGACTATTGTCCTATCATCTTATAGAGTCTCTGGCACGTAATAATATGCTACACAGTGGCAGTGGGGGTCGCAAAATGCCGATTTATTACTATCGAAATTAGGGATTTCGATCGGATCATTGGGGGGGGGGCTCCACCAGTGCCTACAAGGCATATTTCGGCATGTCTGTCGGGGATCAAGATAAACCCTGGGCACCTCATTTCACCTGCGAGCAATGCAAAAAAACCTCTGGAAAGTAACATGGACAATTGTTGCTCGAAATTTTATGTTATAAAATTTGTTAAAAAAATTAAAATTGTAAAAGTTTTCAATTTTTAAATGTTTTACAATTTTCAATGTTATTGAAAAATATATTTGAAAAATGTTGCGAGAATCTCTTACACATTAGTCATGGGTGAAATAAATGTATTTTTGTAGGATGGTACAGAGGGGAAAAGAGAGCCATGAAGTTCGCTATCCCAAGAATTTGGTGGAAACCCACTGACCACTCAAGCAACCGCTACTTCTGCATGGTGGACCCTTCCAAACATCGGACTGGCAAGAATGCACCTGCTATCACGTATCCAGACCTTCCTTCATCCATCGCCCCGGTGCCACACTGCCATGAGCTCCCCGTACCCACTCCTCCGGAGAGAGAGCAGCCATCTTTAGAAGAGAGCAGCAAGTCAGAGAGCGAGGAAGACATTGTAGATCTAGATGACAATTTGAGAGGGGGAGCTAAGGAGAGAAACTCATACTACCCCAACCAAAAATATCTCAACGACTTGATCAGAGATCTTGGTCTCACCAAGTCCAATGCCGAGTTGTTGATGTCTAGGCTCAAGCAGTGGAACTTGTTGTCAAGATGGGCTCTGCTTCTGCCACATTGTGACCAGTCTGTTCGAGGCAATCGGAATCGCCTGTAACCAGAATGAGTGGCGCCTCTTCATTGACAGCTCATCCAGGAGCCTCAAAGCCGTGCTGCTCTATAATGGTAACAATTACCCGTCTCTTCCCCTGTCTCACTTGGTGCACCTCAAGGAGGATTACAACAGCATCAAGACCTTGCTGGATGCCGTGAAGTATGATGAGTACGGCTGGGAGGTCATCGGAGACTTCAAAATGGTGGCATTCCTGATGGGTCTCCAAGGCAGTTTTACCAGGTTTCCCTGCTATCTTTGCCTTTGGGATAGCAGGGACACCAAGGCGCACTACGACAGGCGGGACTGGCCACAGCGGACCGAGTTCTCTGTGGGGAGGAACAACGTCAAGTGGGAGCCACTGGTGGACCCCCAGAAGGTGCTGATGTCACCACTGCACATCAAATTGGGCCTTATGAAATAATTTGTCAGAGATGTAGATAAGGAGTCGGTAGCCTTCAAGTACCTTCAAGACTTCTTCCCCAAGCTGTCTGAGGCAAAGGTCAAAGCCGGTGTCTTCGTCAGACCACAGATAAAGAATATCCTGGAGTGCAATGAATTCCTCAAGAAGCTCACTAGTAAGGAGAAAGCGGCTTGGAACAGCTTTGTCGCGGTGGTTCGTGGCTTCCTGAGCAATCACAAGGTCGAAAACTATGTGGAGCTGGTTGATACTCTGGTGAAGAACTACGGCACAATGGGCTGTAGGATGTCTCTCAACGTCCATATCCTTGATGCTCATCTTGATAAATTCAAGAACATGGGAGCGTACTCGGAGGAGCAACCCGAGCGCTTCCACCAGGATATACTTGACTATGAACGCAGCTACCAAGGACAGTATAACGAGAGAATGATTGGAGACAATATTTGGGGGCTGATTCGTGAAAGTGATTTACAGTATAATTGTAAATCTCGAAAAACTTTCCTAAATCTTTTGTAGTCATTTTGTATTACTTTAGTATAAATATATGTTCATTTTGATTCATGTGTTGTTTTTTTCTGACTTTATGTGAACGAAAAGACAAATTCTCCCGTGTTCTCATTGAAAATAGGTAAATTTCAAAATATCACTGTCCTGGTCACAAAAACAAAATTGGTGGGAATAGCCATTTTCTATACTTTTTAGGCATAAGCAATTACGAAACAACACTTACTACCCAGGAACAAAAAATTGTGTTACATAGTGTAAAAGGATGAAACAGGGCAGCGGATAATAGAGTTTTTTGCGGGCCCTACAGCTCTTCTACATATTTGGAGTTGCTGGTAATAGTGCTGTGGATAAGAGTTCTTACGTCCTTAATTATTCTAACGTAACTGCACGTGCTTTTAGTATGCGCTTTAAATTAAATGACGTCAATTAGCTTGTACAGTTTTATTAAGTGAACATGATGAAACTTTATATCCTGTATTTCGACATCAATGACAATTCAAATTATTAAAATACTGGTCTGTTAAGTATAATGCTAAAAGTATGAATGCTGTTAATGTGATGCATAAATAAGGTCATTTAAAGGTGGAATCTTCAGATATTTTATTGTAAACACTTTCATACCAATAAAAAGGGAATAGTAAAAAAGAAACATTTCAACGAATGCTGATGTCCTAAAAAGTAACATTTGGATTCACGTGAGCACCTGCAATTTACTTTAAGGCAACATCTCGATCAGATTTGATCTACTGCATAGGCCTTGCTACAGATTCACAAATACTGTTTGTGATACACCATTGACAAAAAGGTATCTGCAATTAAACATGGAATGCTGGTGGCAATGTTGATCCAAGCACACGCCAAAGTTGGCCCAACGTTGCATATTTACCGGGCTACTGCTCAATACGAACGCAATAAAAATGCAACATTCAAAGACGGGCGTGGCGCATTCAATATCGCCGGTTTCTTGCAGAGTCTTCAATTTAGAATTGTCTTCCTAGATTTGCCACAAACACCACGTTTTTGGTCAAGATCAAGCTGCCATTTATGCTTTCAGAATCAAGCGTGGCGTTCAAAATACTTCTCGGATGTGTGTAAAAAATATATGCTCTTACATACATGCGTGATACAGTCGGTTGATCGTGCGTGCCGAAGCGAAACACGTCGGCAGCCTTCACCCCCACGTGTGGACAAAGTTTACACGGCGATTTGAGATCCAGTGGGCTGAGCGGCGTGACCACTTGTTCGGAGTCAAATGTCTGTCGAAGAATGCGCTGGGAAAATAACTCGCTTGAGCACAAGGGTAAACAGGCGAATATCAACTGGCCAGTTTATGGCCGGCCATCGAAGAAAGGCGGCCACCGCATCGTGCACTTCTGCGGCCATCTTGAACGCTCTGCCTCCCGATATTAGGAAGCCACTGGAGTTGTGCACTTTTAAATCATCCAGATTCAAAACTAATTTCATATTATCACGGTTGGCTACGTACGGTGCAAAAGAAGTTCAACGTACGTACGTACAACTGGGCAGCCAGTGAGTGTACATAAACTACCCACTGGATGTTGGCAACAAGAGGCAAGGATTTAAAGGCGTTGGAACAGCGATATGAGATCAGACACTCACACTGGCTTAAAGTTCAACTGCCACCAGAATATCTAAGGCAGCGACACCAAATTGCAGAGGTAATACAAAATTGCCTTTTAGGATGTGACGACGATGCACATTGCAGACATTTGACAAGTAACCTTTGCTGGAAATGAGGTGGAGTTGGCCTGGGCTTTGTTTGCGAGCTTTCTCTGCATTGGGCAACAAGTCTGGGTTGCTCTTGCTGCCAGTCGGGTAAATGGATAGGGTGTGAAACGAAGCAGCCCCCACGTGTCCCTCCTCAGCTGCGCCGGTCTCTGTGTGGCTTGGAGGGGATGCAACGGAGGTGGCGCCCCTGCGCGGGAGTTCACTCCCAGCCGCCGGTCAGCTTGTGGAAGAGCTCTTCGTCCAGATTGTCGTCCTGCTCCTTGGAGCGCGTCGACATGAAGATGTAGCCCCCGATGTACTCGTGCACCACCTTGCAGTCGGCGCTGATGCAGTTGAAGCCGATCTTCACCTCCTCGTCAAACTCGATGATCACCTGGCGCGCGAAGACGCGGCGCGCGGGAAACACACGAGCACAGCGGACAGCCAGTTACAAAAAAAGTTATCTTAAGCCGATGAAGAAGTGGTGTTTTGTTATCTGTGGGCATGTAACATTGCGAGTAAATAAACTTTTGAAAAATGGTTTAATGCCCACCGTTATATGTCCTGAATCATATGAGACTAGATTATGCTTTAAGCAAATGCTGTGCAATTTATATGCTGCTGTTAGCTCTGGCATCCCATAAAGCCTGCCATTATTCCAGCTGATTGTGCATCACGTGTGGGAGTACGTGAGGCTTTGGGTGGCTTACCTGTGCAATAATGGCACATCACTCAACCACATATATTAAATATTACTCGAAAACATTGCCTCCTAGGTGATATAACGTCAGGAGACTGCTGTAGTTCACAATAAATGTTGGGGTCAGATACGTGCAAGTAAAATTGTGTGTTGTGCACCCACCTCCACCTGACACGTACAATTGTTAAAGTTGCGGCACGTAAGCAAACGTGGTCATTGATTATTGCTTCAGCCCACCGGTATTGTATCTTCAACTGCCTGATGATGCCGTTTGTAACCATCAGTGAAACGTCGAATCCAATTGTTAAATGTTGTCACTCTCCAAAACACCTGTGGTGCTTAAAGCATACTCTTTGGTTCTTTCGGTAAAGGAACGTAGGTATAAAATAAATTAAAATCACGGCGTTTTGGGCGCAGAACAAGCGTCCGTCATCAGGTGGGACAACCACAGCAAGAAACAAACTGTTGAAGTGGGTAGGACACCAAGTAATACGAGGTTATATAGGTAAGAGAGGGGGGGGGAGTGCTGCCGATGAAGAGCAGCTAGAAAGGATCAAAGGGCAAAAGCAAGGACTTTACCTGGTTAATAACATCATTCCAATGATGTCTTCAAATCTAGAACGCTTAAAAAGCACGTAATAAATCGGCACGTTCGTTCATCACGTGACACCTTTATTAATTGGCTGTGTGGGGTGGAGGAGGGTGTACGACACACACTTTACTCATGCAGAATATGCACTTACACCGGTAAGAATCTGATGAGCTATAAAGCTATTTTTCACAGACGTCCAGTCGACCCACAATAATAACATTGGCCGCGAGAGTCTACGTGTTTGGGCTGCTGTATTTTTCGCGCACCTGCTTGACCTCCCAGTTGACGTTCCACTGCTTCATGTTGTTGAAGCGCCAGGTTTTGATGGGCTCGCCCGTGTTCACGTCCTGCCGAATGATGCGGTTGTACGCGATGCCCAGGGCGTCATCCTTCTTGCTGCCACGGAACCTGACAAACGTCGAACACGCTCCGATCGTAGAGGGCCACGTATGGGGTCTCTGCGGGTGGCTACGTGTCATAACAAAGCTGGCTTTTGATTTAAAGCTTTCGTGACTGCAGTGATATCATATTCTTAGCTCTTTCGGTAAAGTAAACGTTGAAGGGAAACAATAAAATAATAAAAAATATATATATATAAAACGTCGTGAGAATTTTTATTGTTTTATTTATATTTTATTATTTTATTGTTTCCCTTCAACGTGACTTTACCGAAAGAGCTAAGAATATAAAGCTGGCTTTGTCATTATTATTATTATCTTAACATGCATATTTTATTGTTTCCCTTCAACGTGACTTTACCGAAAGAGCTAAGAATATAAAGCTGGCTTTGTCATTATTATTATTATCTTAACATGCATACAGTTGCATTCCTCAAGAGCACCGCGTTACGGAAAAATCACGCTATAATAATATATAATATAGGGGGTAAAGCAAGTCCGCGACAACACGTGAGATGCGTACGCAGGCTGAACTAAGACTGAGCTGCGTGGGTAGCATCTGGAAACATCCAGCAGCATCCCGCACTTGTGCGTGATGCTACGCCGAGGCAGCCGTACAACCGCCGGTTCCGACTCTCGCGACGTAGTTCTGTTCACCAAATCGCATTGTCGCCAATTCGCATCCGCGTTAAGAAAAAAAGACGTGTTCCCCAATACATTCATCGCATCATATCCAATTCGGGTTCTGATAGGATGCGTTATAGGTGAACAGAATACTCTCACAGCTTGTCTAATGGCGTAGCTGATCGTGCGTTGCATGCGGTGTTTGTCTGCATCGGGGCTCATGGGCCGGAAGTGTTTGGCTGAAGAGGATGGGGGGGGGGGAGGAATTGGACAGAGAGCCCCATTTATTCCTTGCACCAAGGTCCATACCAGCCATGCCTATGCCACAGAGCATGTCTCATTGGCAACACTGTTCAAAAACATTTTTAAGAATATACAGAAAATAATCTGCTAATGCTTATACGGGGCATATACCGATGAAGTGAACTCTGGAAATATATAATATTACTCAAAATACACACATCTAATTTGTACATGTGAGGATCCGTCACAATTTTTGTAAACGGCGTTACCTTTAGGCGAACAAAACAAATACAATGGAAATGAGGCAAAAGCAATCTGAATTCTCACAGTTGATCGATTAATTTAATGCAGCGGAGATGGGGAATTTGCACCTGACCAGTTTATTTACAGTGAAATCTTCATAATGCAACAAAAAAATAACCACAAATTCCACTTCCTGGCCAAGCAGTCGGCATGCTGGGGATGGTCATGAGCCTCGGCACGTCGAGGTGACCTCGGTGGGCTCGGGGGCTGGGAGCGGAGGTGATAATCTGCCTGTATCATCTAGGTCGACTCAGCCTCAAATGAGTACCTCGTGCGATGTGTAAATGTCGCCACTGGGGAGACGAGACAAAGGCGGACGGGCGTGGTGCTGGCCACCCACCCGCGAGTGTGCCGTGCCGGTCTTTACAGGTGCTCACAAACAGCACTCGCCCCAACAGTCTGTTACGGCTATAGAGAAGAGGGGGGGGGGGGTCTATGCCTTTGGATCATCTGCAACGAAATATAGCATCCGCTAACCTTACGACAAAGTGAGCGATGCCAAAATCTGGCAGCGATTGCCATGCCTGGATGAACTTCATCTTGGCCTCCACTAAGGCCAGGTTGGCCACGTTCTGATGAGCCTCCATGATGCGGGCGGCAAGCTTGGTAGGGGGGGGGGGGGCAAAGAACACAGGCACAGGGTGAGCACCACCACAGCACAGGCATCTCACGTTCCACCATAACGCTCTCCGCTCCCGTCACCCCGCACTGCACGGGCTCATAGTGGAACCCTCTGCAGAAGTGCGACTCACAACCTCCTCTCAACACCAAGGGGCAGGACCGTCACTGCCAGCCATTGCTTCTCCGTGGCTGCCCCTGCCGTCTTGAACACGGCCATCATCGTTGTCATCCTGCTGCTGCTGCTGCTGCACATTCGCAGCAGCAGTAGCGGCGTTCAATCCGCACCGACTTTGAAGAGATACTCAAAGGCCCCGCTTCTTTCGCCTGGCCCTCGAGTGACACTGAACTTGGCGCAGAGTCGCGGTCATTCAATATACAGAGGACCGTCGAGCTTGGGCAATAGTTGGCACCAGCTCATCGCGTGGCTGCCTTCCCGCTTGTCTGTGGTTCCTCCTCACGCCACTCTTTGAGTCGTTCTCTCTCTACGAGAGCGAGCGAATGCCGTGCCGTGGCGGCGTGTTACAATTTGATATTGTATTACGTCTGTGAAACATTGCGCACGTTATGAATTGCAACATCAATAATATTATTATCATCATCATAAGCCAGGGGTGGGGAACATACAGCTCTCGCCATCCGCCTCCAGCTCCGGCCCCCCACCTGCTTCGTTTTGATCTTTTTGGCGTAGCGCGGGGACACGAAGCACTCGGGCGTCATGTCGGCGGCGCTGATGCTCTGGCTTGAGATCTGGACGTCGGGGCTGATCTGCTTCATGCGAAGGAAGGAGAGGATGCTGTCCACCTCGCCGTGGTACGAGCTGTCCGCCATCGTCTTGCCCTTGGAGGCGAGGCGGCACGCCGCCATCCAGCGCCCGTACTGTTCCTCCTGCACGCGCCGGGCGGTGAATTTTCAGAACGTTTCGTTGTGAGCGACACGTAGACAATGCCAGTGGTGTAACGACCTGCCCCCTACCCTGCCCCCCGCCCCCCTTCTGATTAAATTACTTATCACAATTCAGGCTGGATTCGATTTAAGAATCTAATATTTGTTTTTACTTTACACAGATGAAGAGAGCAGGCTCTCGTGGCTTTAGGGGTCACATTAATCCATTACACAATTTTGACGGATGTGTTGCAAGGTGAATTATTATATTGGTTCATGCATCGTTATGCCCCTAAAATGCTACACTTATTATTAAATCTATTCTAATCCATGTCCGTGAGTTCAATGCACCGGTTGAACATTTTCGTCTTCGGGCATATTAGCACGTTTCTTTTCACAACCATATTTGGCTTATCAAAGGCAAACTATCCTGCGCTCATAGTCTTAGTGTCATCGTATTGATTTTGGTCAGACTTCAGCAGTTGCCCTTGGTACATGTTTCTGCCGTGTTTTTCAGCTGTGTCTCACCAGCAATAGTGTATTCTCTTTGGCAGTTGTGGACATTGTAATGACAGCATATCGGTTGTATAAGACAATACTTTTACACTGGTGAAGAATCCGCTGTCAATGAACCACTGATCCTCTTCACATACAGTTTACTTAGTGATAATAATTGAGAAGCCCTTTGTAAATCCACTGCTGGATGAATGCCTCCCCCAAGCTGTACACAATCACGTGCATTTTCGTTGGAAGGTCATGGGGTTATAATAAAAACTCGGGGGGGGGGTGGGGGGGCTACGGGGGGGAATGTTTGTGTTCTGCATTTCAACCTCACTTTATTTCCCCTTTTGTTTTAATAGCAGATTTCCGAGGGCATATACATCGAGTCCAACCCACGATGTCCCAGCGGCAATGATCGACAGGCTCAGTAACGCAAACGACCGAAGTGAGTGAGTGCGTGTGTTGAGTGCTTAGCGGTGGTCAAACGTTACATTGTCACAGCGCAGCCAGATTTCATTCATGCCTTCAGGAACCGGGATCATCAGTTTGATGTTAAACCTCTGTCCAGAGATGTTGACATCGGGTGCCACCTCACAGCCTTGGGGAGGAAAAAAATAAGGAAGCATTCATTGTTTTGGAGTTGATGATGGCTAAGTGGCAATGTGCAGAAACAGTAGCACTCATGATGAGGCTCCTTATCATTCTTGGATGCTTGAGATGAAGTGACATTGCCTCGGGCGCAAAGTCTATCTTTAGCACTCAATTGAGAAAAACAATGGACAGTTAATTTAATAACAGTGCAGGCCATGAATATCATTTTCTGATGTTATGTAATTGGTGGAGGAGCGGGGTGGATTTAGAGATTAAAGGAAGAATACAATTCAATAATTTGCACTGCTGCATGATGGTCTCCCCATTCAGTGTCAGTCATCGTGGTTTTTGACCACACTTCACCACGCTGGGTGAGTGCAGCTTTATCAAGGAGGGGGGCAAGGATTAGGTCAGATATCACTCGCCACCGACAGCAATGGCTCGGAATCGTACGCGGGTCGCCGGATTCATAACGCAGTGCACCAATCGCTGCACTCCCGCTCCACTGAGGAAAAATAAAATAAACATTTTACATAAACAACAGTCGTGCCAGGAATGGCATCGAAGTGAAATGGAACTGTTTCTTTCAGAGCGGAACGTGTTGGGAATGGGAGCTGCATGAGGCTCGGCTGCCGACTCCTCGTACCCTTGAGGTTCATGGTCTGCAGAGGAACCCCCGTGCTGTCCTCCTTGTTCTTGTAGCAGGTGATGCAGGTGTCCTTGAAGACGCACCAGTATAGCTTGTAACCCTTCAGCGTCAACCTCTTGGGCCTTGAAACACAACATATGGTTGGGGTTTTTACTGGGCCCTTCACTCATTTACATGGGGCCAAATCACCCTGAGTGGGCAAATTTTCGTCAGATTTTATAAACGCAGCAGGCTTGAGCCTGGTTAGTACTTGGATGGGTGACTGTCTGGGAATACCAGATGTTATAGGCTTAGTTTGCAAGCCTGCAACTGGCAGTAGATCAGTGGACTCTGAGTGACGCTTTGAGAGTTATACCCTCGTATGCACGGTGGATTGCCTCCCACGTGCCACTAATTTGTGGAGATGGCCAAGCGTTGCAATCCATGGCCCTTATGACAAAGTGACTGAAGGCTTGGTGAGGCGCTTGCTGACAAAAACAGAACACGCTTATACAGTTGACACTGAAAAGCAATGAGCCCCAGGTGTTTAGTTTTGGAAACCTGCAGAACGGCAATGAGTGCTGTTTCTTTGGCGGCAAATTGGAAATTGAGCTGTATACAAAACTATGAATTTCCCATCATATCATGGGTCTGTGTGTATTTAAGTCCATTGTCACGATGTGGAAATTTCAAACTGATGGTGACTAATTTCCTTCCATGTGTTGAAATGTCTCAGAAAGAAAAAACATTTATTTAAATCACTTGCCCCACTTCTTGTCTTGAGAAGTAAAGTTGCAACGTTTTTTTTTTATCGTAGTTTTATGTAATGAAAAAGCAGAACCATGTAAGAGGTTCTGCGTTTACTACTGTCTTCAACATTTGAGGCCACTCAGAACAATGCACTTAGTCATGCACTTAGTCATTCATTAGTATGTATATTGAACTTATTTCGCACCATACGTAGCCAACGGTGCAAAACAGAGGTGCTGAATAACTTAGAAGTGTGCTGGATACTGCAGAACCCGGGCATGAAAATGTTGACATGGGCCCCATGCACTTACTTAAACACCTTGATGTAATCATTGAGCTGTGGGATGGAGGTTAAGTCTCCCTGCAAAACACACGCAAACAAAAATGTTCAACTTCAGGGAGCACACGACCTGCACTCAATAGTAATCACAAAATAATAATTTGCATTATAATGGAGAATATAAGTAACAAAATAATCAGGCAATATACCCGATTCCCATATCTGTCTCTCCACATAACAAATGTTGGTATTTCTTTACATATCCCATCAACCACATGGTCTTCTGGGCATGCATGATTTCAGCAGTATTGATTCAGCACAAGAAAATCCTGGAGCCATATTTAACAGAGAGTTCTTGCCTATAAATATCTGGCAGTTCACCAGCATTGGTGCAAGCAAGCCTGACTCTGATGATTAGACACTGAATGTCACAACGGGTTCAGAATTTACTTGTGTATAACCAAGGAGACATTCATTCAAGAGAGATGGTGTTGGTGGATAATTCTTACCTGTGACATTTGGCAAACTAACAACATTGTTTTAACTTTAACTAGGCCTGACTGCTGATGAGACTTTGACAGTTAAAACCAGCCCAAGGTTTTCCTACTTAAACCCCTGTCGGAAAACAATGGTCCGAAAAACCCATAGTCTGATCGACGAAAATTATAACATTTTACTTTTATAACAGACATACGCACCTTTATCTAATTAAAGAATAGATCTGGTTACCAGGGGAACGCTTGGGTTGTTGACCTCCAAAGCCACTTCCAGGTCACTGAGGGCTGAATCCACCGCATCCACATCCGGTTCACTCTCCACCTTGCGAATCTCGGGTGACGCAGACAGCTTGCTGATGTGGTACTGTTACCCAGAGAAGAAAAATGCCCCCGCTCCCCACAGTTAGCCTTGTGGGCTGCCAGCGCGCATTGTTAGTGAGCACCTGTTCGGGCTTGCACGGCACACGAGATGGTGGTGTGGCCAGGACCAAGCATGCCCGGCTGCCCTTGTCTAAAAACGAAACTATTTTTACTTTACCAGGCAAGTCCCACTGAGCTATAATAGCTATTTTTCGGAAGCGACCTGGCTACAAATGACAGCTCAACAAATTTGGCTTATCACGTGGAAATTTATAGCAGCCAAATGACTCTACACGCACATTTCTAAATGTGGAGGGAAAAACTGGAGGACCCGGATAAAAATCCACGTGACCACGGGGAGAACATGCAAACTCCAAATATACAGGCATCAGGGTTGGGATCGAACCCACAACCTCCTGCAACTAAACTGCAAATGTTGATCTTACGTTACCAGGTGATTAATTTAGTTAGCATCAACCATAACAGAGGCTCTGACTGGGTTTAGATGGCTTTTGCCACTGGGGGTCCATGGCCTGGCATTGAATACACTGGACTTCTGCTGCAATGTCTTATATATTTTTTTTTACCAAAAATGACTTCTCTGTAGACTATCGTACATGAATCCTACCTGAATAACTCTTTACATTTCAATTCCCTGGACCGAACAAACTAACCCGGCCTCTTTCGAAGCTGGGCGCGTTCTGCAAACCGTCCCAGTTTCTTGTACCTCGGAGGCGGCAATCCGAGCTGCATCGGCCGACGCGGGCTGCCAACGAGCTCGCCAATTTAACAGAAATATGGCTTTAGCATGCGGGGTGCGGCACGCACGGAGGGGCGAGGCGGCCGATCGTACCTGCAGGGCAGCGAACATCATCATCTCCTCCTCGGTGCAGTCCACCTTCTCCAGGAGGATACCCCAGCGCGCCTGCTCATACAGCTGGTTGATCCGGATGGCGTCGTACTGTGGATCGCAGCAGGGGGCGTGAGGGCATGCGATCGGGAGGGACAATGCGGGGCAGGCAGTCGAGAGGGGCAGTCAGGAGGGCAGAGGAGAGGAGCAGGAGGTAGGGAAGTCGGGAGGGCAGGCAGGCACATTCAGACTCACAGCGGATGCGTATACACATAAGTGAGCACACCAAGAATATGTTGAACTTCCACTGCCTCAAACGGACAAGGCCACATGATGATGCCAGTTCCCGTACACAAAGTGCCTACACTTCTGCCAAGATTGTGTTGAACATGCCCTGTGTGATGCAGAGAATGCTGCCCAGATTGAATCGGCGCTCCCTAACCACGCTGGGTAGGCGTGCACACATCCACACGCACGAGCCCAATCTTGCATGTAAGCCACATGGGAAATTGTGTCGGAGGTAATGACTTTACGTATATTTCAACGGAGAAGATTGGAAGCATGGGAAAAGCCTGCTGTGTTGGGTAGCCAGGAGTGGAGTGCGGGTAACTCCATTGTAATTGATGCGAAGTAAACTGCAGTAGATGGAGAAACTCTGTTATGAAATAGCTTGCCTAAAAAAACTATGAAAAATTTGATCTGTTATAAAATTTAAATCGCTATGCTTCATTGATTGTATTTTTTTATTTCATTCTATTTTTTGCGCAATTACTTCCATTTTATTTACAACGTTGGGAAATAGTTCTCACGTCTTGCACATAGATTAATATTGTAACTTTTTTTACGCTTTTTTTAGTTTTTCCACAATTTCATGACAATTGTCCTTTCAGTGTCACGTCATGAGACAAATAATCCATTCAGAACTTTCGCAAAGCAGTGTATCCCCCCCATGTTACAGAATAGCCCGCAGAAGCAGACAACACAGAACTACTTCGGAGATCCCTTCAATGGGTGGTATTTTAACCAGACTAGGGAGCAGCACTTTTCCACCTGCCCTGCTACACAATAACGTTTGTTGAATCACGGTCGAATCAATATTTTCAATTCTCAAGCCTGGAACGCATCTAAATTATTTGCAGAGCTATAACTATTGTTTTTGTACATTCATTGTTGACCGTGCCGAGAGAATGAACTCACTACGCACGAGAGCCCGGTTTAATCACTGACGATTGCCTGGATTCGAACCCAGGGTTTCAGCGGTGCCAGCTCAGTGCTCTGACCTCTTGAGCCGCCCGTCTCGACAACACTCTTAAAAAAAACCAAGACAAATGCATTTCTGAAGTCATTTATGAAGAAATCCTGGACCCAACGCACCTTCGGATTGATGTCAAAGAAGCAGAAGTATTTGTATCTGAGCATCAACGAGTCCTTCTCCTTCACGCCCTGCTCCATGAGGGAGCGCGAGGAGTCCAGCCATCTGCAACCGGCAACGAGTCTCAACACTCACGCCACCCCGTGTGGCCAGTTACGTACGCGGTGGCGACGAGGCAAGAAAATGCTCCCATGCACCGCTGTTCATTGGCACCGATTAGTGAGCGAGCACCCAATAGGACAACGCGGGGCTACGTGATGGGATCGTTGTTGCTGTCCCTCCCAACTCCGACTGGCACGGTTGGCTAACGTACGACGCAAAATAATTTCAACGTACAGTAGGTCCCCGGGTTGCCGGAGATTTACGGAAATGTTTTGCGTTAGTTAGATAAGCGCAAGCAGTGCAGTGCGGTGAGGTTGCGGATGAATACTGCGGAGCGAGGCGTAAGGCGGGTCCGCTTATACCCCAAGGTGGTGGTGTATAGCCGCTCTCCGTTACGTCATTGTTCGTTGTCTATGCTTAGAACAATCTTTTTTTCCCATGTTTCTATTGGTAGTTTTCTTCATTTTAAGTTTATTTCACGAGTTATTTTCTCTCTGTACTTTATGTAACACGATTACACTTCGATTGCTTGTGTTCTCAGCCAACAGCGATCGGAGAGGTCGAGGCCTAGCCTAACGCACGGTAAACGAACATTCGGAAGTGACTGCTTTCTGTTAACAATTCATATAAAGATGTTTAGCGGTATTCATAAACAACTGGACACAGTATATGTTTAATTATGGGTAGTGTTAGGGTACGTATTCGATGAAATGAAAGAATAATACGAAGTGCAGAGCGTACGTACAGCGATACGATAAGTAGGCGATAGAAAACGGACGACAGTGCGTATACGGTACTGAGTGAAAACGAACTCGTAGACGGGTAGGGGAGGCCCAACATTTTCCGGCCATGGGATTTGATCGATGTTTTTTGGGGAAAATTGTTGAGTTTCCGACATACGGAAAATTCGGGTTACGGATCGCTCTCGAGAACCTAACCTTTCTGTAACCCGGGGACTGCCTGTACGTACATAAATAGTGTGCCGAGCACCAAGCCTGGTTCCTGAACATCCGTGCTCGGGACACGAAGTGTTGTTAAAGTACGATCACATGACCCTCAGGACTCGCGTGGCGTGGGGAGGCCGCGCCCAGCAGTGGATAAGGTTAAAGGGGCTGAGCGGGCACGAGCACCACGAGAACGTCACTGCTCATTGTCCGTCAGCGCACCGGCGTGCAAGCCGCAGTCGTTTTCACACGGGGCATTATTCGACTCTAGATTGGTGACGTGGCAGCCGCCTGGCGTTGGGCAATTTCCCACGCGCGACCGAGGTGGGCACGGGCCCCACCGTCGCACGTTGCCGGCTCGGCAGCTCCTGAGCCTTACGGGAACGATCTCGCGCCCGCGAGCAGAAGTCACACATTCTCTTGGGTTTCCCCCTACCTCCAAGTGAACACACTTAAGAGAGACCGTGTCTAAAGAGGGGTGCATACCAAAACCCTACCCGGTTATCGTAAAAAAAAAACGTTAGACAAGTGTTAAACGCTGAACAGAATGAGTATGTGTGCATGTATGCTGAACTTCTTTCGCACGGTACGTAGCCAACCGTGCAAATTTGGAGGTGCGGAGGAAGGACGGCAAACTAAACGCAAAAATCTGAGTAGCAATACGATCAGCATTTGCCTCTTGTGCATTCTGCTCTGGCTCTAAACCCACTGTGTGTACGACTAAAGGCTGCGACGTCCAGTCGCTTAACCATGCTCATTTTTGTGAAAACATTTGTTTGACTTGACAAGGAAGAATTTAGGGGTTGGTTGGCTGAGCCCCCTCCAGCCACCCCTCCCTCACCGCCCCCACGCCCCCCCCCTCCCCACGCAGACGCTACGGGGGGAGTTTGGGTCCCTCTCACGACGCCGGCTCACCCGCCATTGATGCGGGCCTTGTCGGCGAGCGATTCTTGGCGGTAGCGTCGCGCCAGAACGTCGGCCGGCGCCGCCTCGCTCGTGGCCAGCACGGAGAGGCCCCCGTCCGTCAGCCCGTCGTTGCCGAACCACTGCGCGGTGCTGGCCAGCGGCGTGCCGTCCTTCGTGTCGTACATGGGTGTCATCGTCTTGCTGTACAGGCCCTGCGTGCCCGCTGGGGGGTGGGCGTAGGGGAGATGTTGTCACACGGCCGTGGGCTGATGGTGCAGAGGTTTGGTGGTTGTATCGGTTGGGGAGGAGGAAACGGGCGCTACTCGGTGTATGAAGGAAAATAAAACATTTTCTGAAGCGCGGTTGTGTATTTCACAGTCCACAAGCAACTGGTGTGAATTAGGAGCGAGTTATTTACTTGAAATTCATTTACACCTCGATACCCAGAAAAGCCTCACCAAGTCTCAAGACTCTTCTTCGAGAACGGTTCTACCAAGGGGCGGTCTGTGTGATGTCAACATTACAAGTCTCCCTCCAAACGAGCATCGAGGCAGTGGGCATCTCCTCATCAGTCCAGAGTCATCAGTGAAAGTTAAACGGATGTCGGCGAGCACTCCATCCCACGGGCAAACCCACTGTCGCGCAACGCGGTGCTCATTTGATCATCAACCCACGAACAGATTGAAGCTGACCATCTGTGCCACAAGGCCAAGACGTCTAATGGCACGCACGCATCCAAGTCGGCTGCGTACGTAATCAATCGGATGGTTCGCTGTAAATCTTTGCCCAATGTCCATGAGGCGGAGGAGGAGAGGAGGGCAGTGACCGGGCGGTCAAGGATACCACGCAGAGGCCGCGCCACACGCGCCGCACGGCACGCCCCACCTTTGCCGCTGGCCTGGATGAGTGGCTCCAGGAGGTCGTCCGTCGTCTCTTTGTCCTTCTTTTTTTTCTTGGTTGGGTCCTCCGGTTTGCGGAGCAGAGACAGCTCCTCTGGGTGCCGGATGTCTGCGGGGGAAGGAGGCACACAGGGCCAGGGGAACGTGCGCTTTTTAGATTATTTGGCTGCTATGAGTGTCCACACGATAAGCCACTTTTGTAGAGCTATCATTTGTGGCCAGGTCACTTCTGAAAAAGAAGCTAATAGCTCAGTGGGTTTTGTGATTTGCTTACCTTTCCTATACTTTGCACACCTATCATGCTTTTGTATCGTTTATTGGTGTAACTTTCTAACCCGTGAAAAAGAGCGTCATAGCTCATCGGATTCCTCCAGTCTATATAAAGATTCTGAACTGTGATGACGCATGTCATCACAGTTTTTACCATCCTATTTGTATTGTGTCTCCTTTGTACAGTTTTATCCGCTGTAAGTAGCCTAAGCGTGACATTCCAGTTTGTGCCAATTACATGATCAAGAATTGATAACCGCACGGGCAGGCAAGCAGTTAAGCGCTTGAGTAGGGGGAGGAAACAGGTCGGGTAGGTAGTCAAGCAAGTGGATGAGCAGGTGAGTGAGCGAGCGAGCAGTGAAGCAGGCGAGTGTGTGGGTGAACAAGCCGGAGTGTAGACAGCAGTGGACGCAGGCGAGCGATTGAGCAGGTGGGCAAGCGAGCAATCTGTGGCGAAGCAGGCGAACAACCGGGCGCGTGCGGGCGGGCGAGCGGGCGGGCGACGCCACTCACTGCACGTGCGGCAGATATCGGCGACGGCGCGGAACACGGGGTCGGAGAAGCTGACGGTGACGCGCACGCGCTTGCTGCTGGGCAGCTGCAGGCGCAGCAGCTTGTGCTGCGGCGTGAACACGAGCACGGCGTTCGCCTGCACGCCGTACTTGTCCAGCGTCCACGGGTGCTTGAGCAACCACAGCTTGCGGTGCTCCCACCAGAGGGCGTGGTCCGACCAGTCCCTCTGCTCGTCTGCGCATGGGAGAGAGGGGTGCCCCGGGGGTTTTCGCAGACCGTCGTCACAATGAATAACAGGTCCCTGCAGGGTGGGCTGGTAGGACAAGTCTCTGCGCTGTCTATTGCTGATTTTACACCCAACAGCACGAGATTTCACTTCGTTAAAGTATTGAAAGGGGACGGACGGACGGACACATTAATCTATTGCAGGCTGGTACACTCAGTTTACAACTTCGTTCCTACCAGTATAAATGTCGCCTTTTCAGTACGCGCTTCTGGGGCCGTCTGGAACGCTCTTCCCTTCCGATGTTAGGAAGCCACCGGAGCTTATGCACGTTTAAATAATCTAGGTTGAAAATTCGTTTCTTTAGAACTGCTCTTTTTTGTGTGTTTAGTTTGTTGTCCTTCCCCTGCAACTCGGATTAGACACAGTTCGGCTACGTACGGTGTGAAAGAAGTTCAACATGCATACGTCATTCGTTTGGAGGTTTTTTTTTGGTCATTCTTGGAAACAACGACGACTCAAAGGTTAAAACGTTGGGCCAACATTGGCATGTGGTTGGAACCAGAACAGTGTTGGCCCAATGGTCCAGCGTTAGCACAATGCATCTGATTTGATTTAAGCTTTTTTAATTATTACACAGTTTCTATTCCAAATTTAACCTCCTCTTCAACAAAAGACCGGACCCACACACCAAAAATTTAGACGTTAACAAAGTCGTAATTAATCGCAGTAACAGTTCTATTTCCGATGGTCTGAAATCCGTTTTAGCTAAAGGTCTAAACTTTGCAGTCACACCTAAACGCATACCAGTTAATGATATAATTGCCCAAGTAGACGTTGCTCTCAGGGGCCTGGGTCACATCGCTGCAGACGTAGCAAGATCTGAAATCGCTGCAACCCTCAAAAACGCTAAGATGCCAGCTAGCAACCTCAGCAAAGATGAGCGTTTTGAATTATATAGATTAAAAAAGAGGGATGATATTGTAGTTCTCTCAGCTGACAAGGGCAATGCTACTGTCATCATGGATAAAATAGAATACAACAACAAAATTAAAGAATTACTCGACGATGGTAGTTATACAAAAATAAAAAGAGATCCCACCAACAGCCTCGTCACACAAACCAACAAAATAATTTCTGATTCAACCGCATTAATTGATCAATCTAAACAGTTTTCGTTGAAACCTTCTGCTGCCAGGCCACCAAGATTATTCGGCTTACCAAAAATACATAAAGTAGATACACCCCTTCGTCCCTACTATCAACTCCCCCCACCTACAAACTGGCTCGTTTTTTGTCTAAAATCCTGCGTCCTTTCACTGGAAAAACCACCTCTGCGGTACAAAATTCTACTCACCTGGTATCGACAATCAAGGGTATTTCCCTGTCCCCAGACGACCTGCTTGTCAGTTTTGATGTAGTTTCCTTATTCACCAAGGTTCCTGTACCTGACACCATCGCAATAATTGAAGACTTGGTTCATCAAGGACTAAACACTGAGGTACCCCCCCCTGGTGAGACACTGTTTAACCAATACATACTTCACTTGGAATGGAACTTTCTACAAACAAACTGAGGGCACCCCAATGGGCTCCCCCCTATCTCCGGTTATAGCTAACATTTTCATGGAGAAATTTGAGACTGACGCCATCCAGACTGCCACTCTGCGCCCAACCTTATGGAAGAGGTACGTGGATGACACTTTTGTCATCTGGCCACATGGCCGGCCTGCTCTAGACCAATTCTTCGACCACATCAATTCCATACACCCAGCCATCAGATTTACCATGGAAGTCGAAAAAGATGGCAAGCTACCTTTTTTGGATGTCCTAATTAAAAAGAGACCTGATGGTTCAATGAGCCACTCTGTCTACAGGAAAGCTACCCATACGGATGCTTATCTGAAACCGGATTCCCACCACCATCCATCACAGAAAAATTCTCTCATCAAGACTCTGTATCATAGAGCCCAATGCATATCCGACCAGGAACACATAGGCAGTGAACTCAAGCACGTACACCAAGCTCTTAAGGCTAATGGTTACTCCGACTATACAATCCGCAAAGCTATCACTCAAACCATGAAGAAGGACCCTCTTGAGGAGCCTTTCAAAACCATCACTTTACCCTACATTGCGGGGATCACAAAAAAGATCTCCAAAATCTTGAATAAACACAAGATCCAGGTCCGTTTCAACACATTACATAAAATCCATGATCTGGTTCCGTCTGTAAAAGATGTGATTCCGGACATACAATACCCCGGTGTCTACAAACTAAGTTGCCTCTGTGGTAGTAGTTACATTGGAGAAACCAAACGCCATGTCTCGGACCGCATTCGTGAACACAAAGCAGATCTTAAACACGGTAGGACCAACACCTCGGCCGTGGCAGATCATTGTTATAATTCAGTAGGCTCACATGACATTGACTTTTCCAAGACAGAGGTTCTTTGTAAGCCATCTGGCTACCATGAGAGATTCGTTCATGAGGCTATCCACATATACAAGCACAGAGACAATTTCAACCGAGAAGATGGATTCTGGCTTAGCAATCATTGGAAAGATTTGATAAACCATTTCAGGTCTTAATTGATTGTTCACGCTTACAGTGGCTTTCAGACAGCATACATTAAATTTTTCGTCTCCCCCCTCCTCTTTTCAGAACATAGATGGACTCGTCCTTGTAAATAAACTGCCAAATCGCTGCGCGTGGCACTAACGTTTTTTTTATAAATAAATAAATACACCGTTTAAAAATAAATACATTTATGCAAACCGACACACCTGATGACGACCGTTTGTGTTATGGTCGAAACGTCGTGAGAAATTTTTTATTGTTTTATATATATTTTATTATTTTATTGTTTCCCTTCAACGTGACTTTACCAAAAGAACTAAGAATAAGTTTCTATTCACTCACTCTGTCTGTTGTTGTTGTCGTATCCTCAAATCTTGCAACTAAATTTTAACCCACTTCCCAATGTGGTATCGACTGCAAACTTGGTATATTTATGTCATACTGATGACAATACTATATTCTATGATAAAAAATATATATCTTTTTTAACAATCTTTTTTAAATGTTATGTTTCGGCTTGGGTCTAGTTGTCCACGCTCAACTGACGTTGGCTGTAAATCACCACGTCCCGTACACTGTGGCAAATTTCGGAGTTACTTCCTGGAGTCGTGGAGTTCTTCCATTACTAGTACGGTACATTTCATTAAAGCGTGGTTTAAAAAAAAGTTTTTTAAAATATTACTTATTTGTGATCGATGTCACCCATTACAGAATCCACAATACTGTACTTTACACATTAAACGGGCACTGTGCATTTGAGAAATGTTATTAAGTCCAATACATTTAAAAGCACTAATTCGTTGATCTGGAAACATGTGTTGAATTCCTTTCATTCTAGGAGGCTGTCGTGCAGTGATGTTTGGCACGTTGGGCTTCCGAATGCAGAGGTCACCGGTTCCATCTCCCGGCACGGCATTTGCAACACGAGTGCAAGTTTGTTAAATCCACCTGCCTCTATCCATCCAGTCGTGAAAATGGGTTCAACACAGTCGATCGGCATGTCGCGTCTGGTGGGAGTTAACGTGTGGCCAATGTGGAAGAGTAGGCCAAATACCCTCTAGAGGAGGCTCTCTAGGGCGCCATCGAGTGGAGGCTCTCCCGCTAGCATTGCTACGAGCCAGCGATTGCAGGGGCTGCGCCTTCACCTCGGCTTATTATTCTGACGGAAACTCGCCATCATTTCCTTGCAGAAAAGAGCGGGGAATTCAGCTCATCAGAGTAACTTCCCCCCCCCATAATAGTGAATAACGGTGGACAATCGTCACAACGCGTTTTTAATGTGTCCATGGCGCAATTTTTTTTTCCTCGCGCACAAATGACCGGTTAACCTCTTGAGTCGCGGAGCCACTCGAAGTAGCCACGGCGATGGAGCGAGCAACAGCGTGGCCAAGCTTGCAGCCAGCAGTCGGTACCACCCTGCAGGCGTGGAGAGGAGGCCCCCACCGCCCACCCTGCCATGTGTGATGCGAGCAGGCCCTCCTCAGTGGGCGGCCACGTGTGTGTGCGGTCGGTTGGGCTCGGCTTCGCTTCCTGTTATGGCCATCTGCGCGAGGGGTGATAAGGCCGCCTTCTTGAGCAACAGCCGTAACCACAACACCGCTCCTCCCATGCGCTCCACCGCACTCTCCAGCACCTATGTGTGTCCGACACAGCCTGGGAACGCTCGGAACTGAAATGTACACGGACATTGTTTATTCCAGGAAAGCCTCATGGAGCCTCGACGCCCTTTTTCAGGAGGTGTCCTGCTGAGTTTTCGCAGTAGGAGGCGGGAATTGCTATGTGTTTTCCGCTTTAAGTAATCTGTGAGTAATTTGACAACTTTGGACCGTGGCGTTGGCACGCAGTGGCCTAATTCTTCTTCACGGACAAAAATTGGTTAATTCACACTTAATTCTACACTCGGGTCATAATAGGATTCTGTTTTGTTGGAGAAAAATAATGATGGCCCGCTATGGATCAGTGTGAAACTTGTTTTGGAATTAAGGGTGCTTCGCTTGTTGTAATATTTTTGCGTAGTATGGTTGTTACTGCTATATGACTCAAACTACAAATGTTGAGTCAGCCCGAGGTGAAAACGATGCTTGGTTTAGTTGGTGGCTGGCTCCTACATTTAACCTACTTACATTTTTTTTTTATATCCCACTCAGGAAGTTAGTCATACTTTAATTCATTGTATTGACCAATGCCTAGAAACAGAATGAAACTGAATAGCAATGCTTGTTGAGTACAATTATGAATACAATAAATGAGTCATTTAAATGCATCCATTGCACTTTTAGTGCATCTATGTTATAAAAACCTTGCATTTGTCTGTGAGTCAGGTTGCCAGGCACAACGCTTGAGTCGTTTTTGTTGTGCAGTGGATTGAGGGCTCCTTCTGTCCGGAAGGAAGCAGGAAGATAATTTTCGATTCTATTCTCGCAACACGTTCAGGAGCTCAATGCTAATGTCGAGGTCTGCTGGCCACGACGACCGGACTTTAGAAGAGAAGAGTTTGCGTAGTTTGGCTATTCCCCATCTCCTTTGAAGGAGTGTGAAACGAAGAAACATCTCGGTAATGCGAGAGGCACAAATTGAGGCTTTGTTGGGGAAGTGTGGGACTTAACCGTGCTATTTCACGGAGACTGTCTCGTACAGTACAAAGTGCAATTTGGCCAATGCTAACCTCGCCATCTTCCGCATGGCGTTACATTTAATTTTGCATTCCCGGTTGTCAAACGCCACGGAGAGCAATTGGCACAAACGTAGAGGTTTAGAGGCATTATACTGCAACAGAAACAAAACTAGTCCCCCAGTCTTGAAATGCCAAATGTTGCTCTTGGTTATTATAGCTGTGGGCTGGTTACTCAACATTCCACTGTGGAGCACTTTCAACAAGGTAAGAAGATACTTTGCTTCGCAATAGGCTTTCGAAAAGCAAAAACTGGGACAAACAGTAACCATAGCAAGACTCACTTCTAAAAGTTGGGTCGGTACGTTTGTTCATGTGGCAGAGGTTGTTGAGATTTGAAGCAGAAATGGGGACTTTTGTAAACCCAAAGCTGGATCAACGACTGCATGACTAATAATCAGCTACAAGGCAAAACCGCTGAACTGTCCATTACCAAACTGTGTGATTGTTGTCGTATTGCCCACGTAGCCCCTGTAAGGTGCACATTGAGCATGCACATGGGATCACGATGACGCACGGCAAAATTAATGGTCCTGCAACAAAACAAATAAACGAATTGTGGGCTTTAAAAGAAAACCTGCGGTACAGTAATACCCCCGGTGTTCGTCAGGGGATGCATTCCTGAGAGGTGCAACGAATGTCGAAAATGACGTAAATAAAAGCAAATGTACAGGGGAGGTAGAGGCAAAGGCCGAGACAATGGATACGAGAAAGGACGGACAATGCCGTCAGTGACGGCAGTGTGTGGTTCAAGCGACACAAATCAGGTAGCGGTATAAAAAAAACGGATGTATTTGGGAAACGACGTAAAATCGGTGTATTACTGTCATTTATTTTTAGTATAATTCGGATAATGTGCGTTTCTGGTAAATGTAGCCTTCGCAAATTTATTTATTTTGTCCAGTTTGCTTGCTTAAACTATTTATGCTTCTATATATTGGTCTGATATTATACACCGAGGGATTTTACATGTGGAGATGCAGAACTCCGTGCTGCTCGTATGTCTGTACCCAAAGATTCTCTCTCTGGCTCATGAGCAGAGTTCACGATCACATTTTAATGGGTGCTGCTGCTTTCTGTCTATGATGTGATAACTATATCATGAATTCTGTTTCATAAAAGCCAAGACATGTGCGGTTTGGTTCCCAAAATGTCAGTGCATCGACATGCAGCCTTGACTGGAAAGGAGCCAGGAATTTTCTGTAAACGCCCACCGATATTAGCGTGCAGTGCTACACGCTTGCTCCAAGCTCTTGTCTTGGACAAAATAGAACTTGACGCGATAATTCCACAGAGACTCGTTGCCCGCACAGCGACGTCAGAAAAGATCCCTTGTTACAATTCCATTAATTCGTCATTGATTTGTATCTTTAAAAAAAAACAGCTTACATTTGAAAGGCAGGTGATCTCGCAGTCTGTGTTTTTTTTTTACAGGGACCATTATGGTGACTGTATATGTGACATTACGTACATGCATTAACCATGCAATTGATTCAAGTTACTATCTATGGCCGCGATTTCATTCAAAAATCGATGCATGTATCGTCTCCTCTTTAGCATCTCGTTTGTGGCGTTTGAAATAGTTCCGCCTGGTTTGTAAAGTTTTGTTCACTCCATGGAGCCATATGTATCGTACGCGTCAGAATTTACAGCTCATTGTCAATCCACATGGCTGGATTAAGGCCACCACACACCACGTCAGTTATGAGGGTTCGTTTTGACTATACTTCGCCAAGCTGGTCAGTGCACGTTGAAACGAAGGACCCGGTTCAGATGTATATATGTTGAATTGCTTTTGCACCGTATGTAGCTAATTAGAGGTGTGGGGAATAACAAACTAAACACAAAAAGCAGTTCTAAAGAAATTAGTTTTCAATATAGATTGAAAACTCATCACTGATATTAACCCTCGCCATCTGGAACACCATGCCACTGCACATTCGCAGCACCTGCTTTCAAGAGCTACTTAAAGGCTCCACCTCTGTCACATGGCTTTCGAGTGACACCGAGCTTGGCTCTGTATGCTACAAATCGCATTATTATTAGCCGTGTCAGGGAATCGAACTCTGGTGGCCGGGTTCATAGCGCTGCGCACTAACCACTGCGCCACCGCTCCAATCCCGACATCACCATATCATGTCCAAAAGTAGCGAGCGATAGATTTCCCGCAGGCACGATTCGATGCACGCATCGCGAGCATCTCTACAAATTGCCATGTGTCACAGCGTCATTGCCACCCATTGTCGAGCGCCTGCACTGACCGAATAACACGTGACCCGGGCCACCAGCCACGTCGGCACAGAAGGGTCGGGTTCCAGCAGGCACGGAGGAAGAGACATCGCCTCGTCCCATAATCATGGGTAATTATCCCACCGTTAGCACAGCAATCCATTCTTATGAATAACGTCACAGGCATCAACTGAAACGGTAATTGTGTGTGGTTTGGTTGGGAGTCTCCACCCACTGCTCATTGTTAGGTGCCTGCAGTTGCATTTATCATTCAGAGGATGAGTAAACAGGAAAGGGGTTAGATCACAAGGGCGCCCAGCTCACGGCACGTGCGGCACTTGCACAACTGCATCGGCGGTAGCCAATCGTTGCCCAGCCACGTGGCTATGGTAAGAGGGATCGGCTCGTAATTGGAAGGTTGTGAGTTCAAATCCCCGTTGGGGATTGACTCAACCCATCTCATCCCTCTGGGGGTTCATGAAATGGGGGTACCGCTTTGAGTGCACAAAATCGACGGTGGTTGTTTTAGGGATAGACTCGCCCTCAATATAGGATTGTGAAATATCCACCACTGACTCAGGGCTGTAAACGGGACGTGAACACTGCCTCAACGCACTTTCAGCAGTAAAACGGTGACTTAAAAAAAGAAGTCAGTATGCAAAGTCCACAGGTACATGTAGCCAACCTAATATTGTCAACACAGTTCACAGAGATACTGCATTGTCTAATAATATCAATCCATTATCCATACAGAGGCAGTGCTCTTGCCATTATTACCTGGCGACCCAGGAGTACTTTAACCATCATTCGCTTATGATACCCAACCGGTCCATTGTTTAAACAGATGCTCACTAGAAATATCAAGTCTAAAACACCAATCAACCAATGTACATTTCACATCCCTTTTGTCAATCCACTGCTAGATGAGTCCCTCCACATAGTGGTGCATATAATGGGAGTTATTTGACTACACTTCGCCACGCTACCCATTGCGGTTTGGTGAAAGCCCCACAACCCAGCATGTACGGTGGTCGCCCACACAAGCACTACGGGAGGCTCAACCCTGCTCAGCTTCCGAGAGCTGACGATCGGGCACTTTCTGAGTGATATGGTCAAGGGTTGAAAGGCTACAGACAATTATTTTACGTGAAAGTGGAATTCCATTTTCTGGAATACCTCGTGACGCTTCTACATTAGTCTAACGTCGAGTTTGTGCCAATTTTTGTTAACATTTCACTCTTATTTTTACGTAAAAGGAGGCAAAGGTGCTACCCGCTAATGCCACTGCTGGCGAAAGGGCCTCCCCACTACAAATGCCCTCTCTAAAGAGGGCATTTTTGTCGACTCTCATACGTTAGCCAGATGTCTTGAAAGCGTGTCGGGGCACCCACACATCACCCCACCGCACGCCAACTGCCGCTTGACTAACTTTGGTGCACCCATTTATACTGCTGGGTGGGCCGAGGCAGGGGCATTCAGGAAACTTGCACCGTCGCTTCAACTGCCGTGCCATGAGATGGAACCAGTGACCTCTGGATTACAAATCAAGTGTCTTAACCATTGCACCACGTCTGGTTTTACTCGACAGCATCTAATTGTCATCCACGGCTCTCAAGTGGCACATCTCTGCACATCCTGGAAGGGGCAGAGGTGCGGCGCGTCTCTTTACGTCCCGCACAACGTGGTGTGTGCAGCCTGTGTCTGGGGGTTGTTCGTCCCACCCCTGCCCACAAAAAAACAACTTGACTCCCCATAATTCCATTCTGCTGACAGTGTCAACACTCGGTTCCTCGACAAAGGCGTTTCCCACCGATCGCCGCCGATAACTCCATTTGGCCGGCACCACCGTCGTGTTCGACCAGCTGTTGTTTGTCAAATCGTCTGCAAATATTCTCCGTAGTTAACTACGACTGCCAGAAAAGTCGAATTGTGTGGGAGGCTGCCTTTTTTGCTTGAGCACTATAACTGTGACCAGGAATGTGGAAACTCGCTCGGTCACTTTACATTCTCAAAGTCCGTTTAGTTGCTCAACGTGAATAAAGTGTGTCGGTGAGTATGTGCATTATGAGGTCGCACTCATTGCACACAAAGTGCTTTCCACATATGAACCACAATACCTTCCCGATCTCGTCAAGCGGCACAAACCATCACGCAAACTCCGATCATCCTCACAGCGGCTTCTCGCTAGCCATCGAACAAATACGGCCACTGCATCGCGCGCTTTCAGATGCACTTCTTCAGGCCATCTGGAACCCTCTTACTTCTGATATTAGGAAGCCACTGGAGCTGTGCACTTTAAAATCATCTAGATTGAAACTCATTTCTTGAGAACTGCTTTTTTGTGGTTAGTTTGTTGTCCTTCCCCCGCACCTCCCATTAACATGGTTAGACATGCACAGTGAGAAAGAAGTTCAACATCCATCCATACATATTTATCCCTTTCTCAATCGACTACTGGATGTGGGCCTCCCCGTGGAAGTGTGGGCCGCAGGGGTTAATTGAACATTCTTTCACTCGGCAGGTTCGTGCGGGTTTGTAAAGGTGGGGGAGCATGAATGTGCAAGCATATAAAGTACACTGCGATGCCCTCTGCAATCCACCACATCACCCCGCAGCCCTACGACATCCTGTGGGTGCGTGGTCACTCATACCCAGGGGTTGGCAACCGAAATAACGGGCAATTTTTTTTCTCCCAAATTCGGGAGGAAAAAAACCCCCCTGCAATATTTCAAGAGCTGCCAATGCATGTGAACCCGAGATGGCCCTTAATAGAATCACGGAGCGGTCCTTCGAGTGCCCGCAGGTTGCCGACCCCTGCCCTGACCCAAGCGAGCACTATGCATGCTCAACTCGGCTTGGCTCATGAGATCAGGTGCATTCCGTACCATTTGGCCTCAGGACTCGCATGAAGCAGAATAAATTAATGGTTTGGGCAGTGAGCGACGCAGCCTGGAGCCGGAACCTGCCACGGCACGCACGGCGGTTCCTGCCAGCTCCTCGTCGCCGCCGTGCCGCACGCAGCCGAGTCACCGGGGGGACGGGCTTTGCCGCTTTTGTGCCGACACTTCTTTAAAATAAAAAAAAAACATTCGTTTTAGGGACTCGATAAAGTTCACAAAAAACTAAGTTTCCATTGATACTATTTATTAACAGCGTGGAACAATGCTTCCTCATGGAATGTGCTGTTTAGATACAAAGATGGGCGGGCCTCATTTACGAAAACTAAACGATTTTAGGTTTAATTTTCGATTTAAAGCTTTCGTGACTGCAATGATTCATCTTCTTTGGTTCTTTCGGTAAAGTCACGTAGAATGAGAATAAAATAATAAATTGATAAAATAAAATAACACAATAATATTCTCACGACGTTTCGGCCACAACACAAGCGGCCTTCATCAGGTGAAGGGAGCGAGACTGTCTGGTAGGACAGCGCTGGAGTGAGAGAGCCACGTTCAGATCACGGCTTTTTAAGCTGTGTGAGAGGAACAAAGAGCCTTGGCGAAGGAATTAGCATAAAAATTTAGCATTGAAATGGCTGAATGATTAGCTTGTGACTGGTCACAGAAATAGCTATGTTAAAAGTTAAAGCATACACATCCGCAGAGGCACCCATTGTTAAAAGGAATTAGCATAGAATTTAGCATTGAAATAGCTAAATTAAGGCATACACATCCGCAGAGGCACCCCTTGATAATGGGATTAGCATAGAATTTAGCATTGAAATGGCTGAGTGATTCGCTTGTAACTGCTACAGAAATAGTTACGTTGAAGTCAGAGCATACACATTCACCGAGGCACTTAGTACAAATCAAACAGGAGAATTTAGCATTGAAATAACTAGGCGAATTTAGCATTGAAATAACTGGGTGATTTGCTAGTGACTGGTCACAGAAATGACTACACATCTGAGCTATTCACAGTACTATATAGTGAACCAATAAAAACTAAAATATAAATTACCTTCATGTTATCAATAAACTCTATATTCTCCAATCAGCTAAGCTACCAACCATAAGTCGTTATATATCACAATGCTATATGGCGAAAAAATGGGTGGATTCTTACCCTCAAATTTCCGTACCACGGATAGCTACGGGCCCCGTTCAGACGGACGAGTTCGTCCATGGTCGGAACAGAGGAGGGGGAGAGAGACAGCTGCGAAGCCCTAGTATACTCCATGTTGTAAACCATACCATTAACCGTGGTGTGAGAGGTATTAAGAGGCAATGCTGGCGAAAGAGCTGCGGTCTGAAGGTCATCGTAAAATTACAATTAATTAAGAACAGAAATGATTTAACACATCTTTCCAGTGGTTACTAAGCCTGAATCCATCTTCTCGGTTGAAATTGTCTCTGTGCTTGTATATGTGAATGGCCTCATGAACGAATCTCTCATGGTAGCCAGTTGGTTTGCAAAGAACCTCCGTCTTGGAGAAGTCAATGTCATGTGAGCCCACTGAATTGTAACAGTGATCTGCCACGGCAGAGGAGTTCGTCTTACCGTGTTTCAAGTCTGCTTTATGTTCGCGGATGCGGTCCGAGATATGTCTTTTGGTTTCTCCAATGTAGCTACTACCACAGAGGCACTTTAGTTTGTAAACGCCCGGGTACTGTATGTCTGGAAGAGCATCTTTTACAGATGGAACTAAATCACGGATTTTGTGTACTGTGTTGAATCGGACCTGGATCTTGTGTTTATTCAGGATTTTGGAGATCTTTTTAGTGACCCCTGCAATGTAGGGTAAGGTGATGGTTTTGAGTGGCTCCACAAGAGGATCCTTCTTCATGACTGGAGTGATGGCTTTGCGGATTGTGTAGTCGGAGTAGCCATTAGCCCTGAGAGCCTGGTGTACGTGCTTGAGTTCACTGGTAATGTGTTCCTGGTCGGAAATACATTGGGCTCTATGGTATAGAGTCTTGATGAGGCAGTTCTTCTGGGATGGATGGTGGTGGGAATCCGGTTTCAAGTAAGCATCTGTATGGGTAGCTTTCCTGTAGACAGAGTGGCTCATTGAACCATCATGTCTCCTTTTAATTAAGACATCCAGAAAGGGTAGTTTGCCATCTTTTTCGACCTCCATGGTAAATCTGATGGCTGGGTGTATGGAATTGATGTGGTCGCGGAATTGGTCTAGAGCAGGCTGGCCATGTGGCCAGATGACAAAGGTGTCATCAACGTACCTCTTCCATAAGGTCGGGCGTAGAGTGGCAGTCTGGATGGCGTCAGTTTCAAATTTTTCCATGAATACGTTGGCTACAACCGGAGATAGGGGGGAGCCCATTGGGGTGCCCTCAGTTTGTTTGTAGAAAGTTCCATTCCAGGTGAAGTATGTGTTGGTTAAGCAATGTCTCACCAGGGGGGGTACATCAGTATGCAGTCCTTGATGAACCAGGTCTTCAATGATAGCGATGGTGTCAGGTACCGGGACTTTGGTGAACAAGGACACCACATCAAAACTGACAAGCAGGTCGTTTGGGGACAGGGAAATGTCTTTGATTGTCGATACCAGGTGAGTAGAATTTAGTACCGCAGAGGTGGTTTTTCCAGTGAAAGGTCGCAGTATATCAGCCAGAAAACGTGCCAGTTTGTAGGTGGGGGAGCTGATAGTAGAGACGATGGGACGAAGGGGTGTATCTTCTTTGTGTATCTTTGGAAGGCCATATAATCTTGGTGGTCTGGCAGCAGAGGGTTTCAACAAGAACTGTTTGTTCTCATCAATTAATGCTGTTGAATCAGAGATAATTTTGTTCGTTTTGGTGACCAGGCTGTTGGTGGGGTCTCTTTTTATTTTTGTATAGCTGCCATCGTTGAGTAGTTCTTGAATTTTGTTGTTATATTCTGTTTTGTCCATGATGACAGTGGCATTGCCTTTGTCGGCTGAGAGAACGACAATATCATCCCTCTTTTTTAATTGAGATAATTCAAAACGTTCGTCTTTGCTGATGTTGCTAGGTGGCAACTTAGCGTTTTTGAGGGTTGCAGCGATTTCAGATCTTGCTACGTCTGCAGAGATGTGACTCAAGCCCTTGAGTTAAACTTTGCTGTCACACCGAGACACTTACCGGTTAATGATATCATTGCCAATGTCGACGTTGCACTCAAGGGCTTGAGTCACATCTCTGCAGACGTAGCAAGATCTGAAATCGCTGCAACCCTCAAAAACGCTAAGTTGCCACCTAGCAACATCAGCAAAGACGAACGTTTTGAATTATCTCAATTAAAAAAGAGGGATGATATTGTCGTTCTCTCAGCCGACAAAGGCAATGCCACTGTCATCATGGACAAAACAGAATATAACAACAAAATTCAAGAACTACTCAACGATGGCAGCTATACAAAAATAAAAAGAGACCCCACCAACAGCCTGGTCACCAAAACGAACAAAATTATCTCTGATTCAACAGCATTAATTGATGAGAACAAACAGTTCTTGTTGAAACCCTCTGCTGCCAGACCACCAAGATTATATGGCCTTCCAAAGATACACAAAGAAGATACACCCCTTCGTCCCATCGTCTCTACTATCAGCTCCCCCACCTACAAACTGGCACGTTTTCTGGCTGATATACTGCGACCTTTCACTGGAAAAACCACCTCTGCGGTACTAAATTCTACTCACCTGGTATCGACAATCAAAGACATTTCCCTGTCCCCAAACGACCTGCTTGTCAGTTTTGATGTGGTGTCCTTGTTCACCAAAGTCCCGGTACCTGACACCATCGCTATCATTGAAGACCTGGTTCATCAAGGACTGCATACTGATGTACCCCCCCTGGTGAGACATTGCTTAACCAACACATACTTCACCTGGAATGGAACTTTCTACAAACAAACTGAGGGCACCCCAATGGGCTCCCCCCTATCTCCGGTTGTAGCCAACGTATTCATGGAAAAATTTGAAACTGACGCCATCCAGACTGCCACTCTACGCCCGACCTTATGGAAGAGGTACGTTGATGACACCTTTGTCATCTGGCCACATGGCCAGCCTGCTCTAGACCAATTCCGCGACCACATCAATTCCATACACCCAGCCATCAGATTTACCATGGAGGTCGAAAAAGATGGCAAACTACCCTTTCTGGATGTCTTAATTAAAAGGAGACATGATGGTTCAATGAGCCACTCTGTCTACAGGAAAGCTACCCATACAGATGCTTACTTGAAACCGGATTCCCACCACCATCCATCCCAGAAGAACTGCCTCATCAAGACTCTATACCATAGAGCCCAATGTATTTCCGACCAGGAACACATTACCAGTGAACTCAAGCACGTACACCAGGCTCTCAGGGCTAATGGCTACTCCGACTACACAATCCGCAAAGCCATCACTCCAGTCATGAAGAAGGATCCTCTTGTGGAGCCACTCAAAACCATCACCTTACCCTACATTGCAGGGGTCACTAAAAAGATCTCCAAAATCCTGAATAAACACAAGATCCAGGTCCGATTCAACACAGTACACAAAATCCGTGATTTAGTTCCATCTGTAAAAGATGCTCTTCCAGACATACAGTACCCGGGCGTTTACAAACTAAAGTGCCTCTGTGGTAGTAGCTACATTGGAGAAACCAAAAGACATATCTCGGACCGCATCCGCGAACATAAAGCAGACTTGAAACACGGTAAGACGAACTCCTCTGCCGTGGCAGATCACTGTTACAATTCAGTGGGCTCACATGACATTGACTTCTCCAAGACGGAGGTTCTTTGCAAACCAACTGGCTACCATGAGAGATTCGTTCATGAGGCCATTCACATATACAAGCACAGAGACAATTTCAACCGAGAAGATGGATTCAGGCTTAGTAACCACTGGAAAGATGTGTTAAATCATTTCTGTTCTTAATTAATTGTAATTTTACGATGACCTTCAGACCGCAGCTCTTTCGCCAGCATTGCCTCTTAATACCTCTCACACCACGGTTAATGGTATGGTTTACAACATGGAGTATACTAGGGCTTCGCAGCTGTCTCTCTCCCCCTCCTCTGTTCCGACCATGGACGAACTCGTCCGTCTGAACGGGGCCCGTAGCTATCCGTGGTACGGAAATTTGAGGGTAAGAATCCACCCATTTTTTCGCCATATAGCATTGTGATATATAACGACTTATGGTTGGTAGCTTAGCTGATTGGAGAATATAGAGTTTATTGATAACATGAAGGTAATTTATATTTTAGTTTTTATTGGTTCACTATATAGTACTGTGAATAGCTCAGATGTGTAGTCATTTCTGTGACCAGTCACTAGCAAATCACCCAGTTATTTCAATGCTAAATTCGCCTAGTTATTTCAATGCTAAATTCTCCTGTTTGATTTGTACTAAGTGCCTCGGTGAATGTGTATGCTCTGACTTCAACGTAACTATTTCTGTAGCAGTTACAAGCGAATCACTCAGCCATTTCAATGCTAAATTCTATGCTAATCCCATTATCAAGGGGTGCCTCTGCGGATGTGTATGCCTTAATTTAGCTATTTCAATGCTAAATTCTATGCTAATTCCTTTTAACAATGGGTGCCTCTGCGGATGTGTATGCTTTAACTTTTAACATAGCTATTTCTGTGACCAGTCACAAGCTAATCATTCAGCCATTTCAATGCTAAATTTTTATGCTAATTCCTTCGCCAAGGCTCTTTGTTCCTCTCACACAGCTTAAAAAGCCGTGATCTGAACGTGGCTCTCTCACTCCAGCGCTGTCCTACCAGACAGTCTCGCTCCCTTCACCTGATGAAGGCCGCTTGTGTTGTGGCCGAAACGTCGTGAGAATATTATTGTGTTATTTTATTTTATCAATTTATTATTTTATTCTCATTCTACGTGACTTTACCGAAAGAACCAAAGAAGATTTTAGGTTTACTAGGTAAAGCCCACTGAGCTATGTGGCTCTTTTTCAGAATGTGACCTGGCCACCAATGATAGCCCAACAAAGTGGCTTATCATCGTGTGGAAATATATAGCAGCCAAATACTCTAAACGCACGTTGCTAAATGTGGAGGGAAAAAACGGAGGACCTGGAGAAAAACCCACGTGACCACGGGGAGAACATGCAAACTCTAAATATACGGGCGTCAGGGTCGGGATCAAACCCACGTCCTCCTATATACCAGGCGAGGTAATTAACATCTCGCCACCGTGGTGCCCAGTAGAATATCGTGTACTGATGACAATCAGAATATTCGTTTTACATTACATACTGTGTATGGTTCTTCATGAGAGGCGTTAGGTTTGTAACGATGCACAATACCCCTCCACCCTCCTGCACCCCGCTAAATAAAATCTCACGAAATCAGGGTGACGATTTGACTCAAGAATCTATGCTTGCGTCGAGTATCCACGGGTCTCGTTTGTATTGTTTCTCGTTTGTTCTGTCGATTCATGCCATTTTGTCTTACTCCAATAGCCTACATTTGAGAGAATTATTTGCAGATAATTTATATACAATGGGGGGGGGGGACACACTGATTCTTACACGTTAATTTGATGCGTGTATTGTCCAACTTAAAGAATCGAACGTAAACAATGAATCGCTCCATTGTTACTCCCCTAATAAAGCGTCACCGAGAATCTTCCATTCGTAGTCTTACAAAGTTACACGCAGACTTCTGCGCGTGGCAGTGTTCTCTTGAAATATCAACGTGAATGTGGCGACAAAGGGTCACCTACCATGGCATACCCTCACACCAGCAACAACATCCACATCTGTATGGTACTCATAAGAAAAAAACTAAACAAAGATCGAACAACAACCGACGTGTTGTTTATTGCAACTATTGCAAGTGGAAGGGGATCGGGACGTGTTGTTTATTGCAACTATTGCAAGTGGAAGGGGATCGGTTGTGAAGCGGTTAGCACCACTGAGGTATGAACCCAGTGACTTCAATTCGTGGTCATGGGTAACATCAGGGGTGAAGTGACATCTGAACTGATAGTGGGAAACTATCCCTCCCAACGCTCCACCCCACCTTCAATAACTCACGCTCGCCTGCTTGGCGATGTATTGTTCAAATAACCCCCACGACTGACCCAGGTCACTATCACTTGGTTACACGAGATAAATCTGAAACTTGAACATGGCAGTGGATTTATAGAGGGCTGCAACTTACGCGAGCGGAATGTTTTGGTTAAAATCAAGTAGCCGTGGCAATATTAAAACAAGAACATTGTCGTCCAATCGTATTGGACAACAATCTGCATTATTGGTTTGCGGCAAACGCGAGCGGAATTCTTGTCGAGACACATAGTTATCACGCTTACATTTCTTTAAGCAACAATTTTGGTGCAAACCCTTTCCGCCGCTGCCGCGCGCATTCCACTTTTTTGGCGCAGGCGATCGCGCCACTCACCGGCGGCCTGTACGATCCTGAGGATGAGGCCGCCGATGTGCAGGTCCCCCTTGAGCCGCACCGTCACGGGGCGCTCCAGGTCCGTGATGTTCACCGACAGCTCCCAGCTGCCGTCCGCCAGGTGCCCGTCCGCCGTGCGGATCCCGTCTTCTCGGTGCTTCGCCATCGCCGACGCCGCTTTCTGCCAAGCCACGAAACGGGACGGCGGTGAGACCGCCAACCAAACCTCCACTCCGCTGACGGGGTGCGCCGCTAGATTTTTTCACAGACCGTTCGACTGGAGCGGAGGCACACGCCTGTTCCCGATTTTGGACACAGCCCTCAGGACGTTTGCACTTGGGAGGTTTTGAAGGGTGGTTAATCCAAATATGGCATGGGGAAAACGAATTGTCGGCCCACTCTTTGGAAGAGTGCACGACTCTAAAACTGTACAGCCCTTTCGTCAATCCACTGCTGCAAGAGGGCATCCCCACTCCGGTTGGGGGGTTATTTGACCATACTTCACCACGCTGGTCATTGCAGGTTGGTGAAGGTGGGGAATCAAGATGTTGGAGTATTGCTCGAGGCTAGCGTTTCACACACACTGAGAACGCGTGGGTGCGACATGTCCCTATTGGGGCAGATGAACTGCCCACTGAAGGCAATGAAAGTAAATTGCTCGACCGAAATCTTCGTGGCATCTGAGTGATCTTCGCTTGTCTACACGTGGGTTTTCTCCTGCTACTCCAGTTCCATTCCATACGGAAGTAAATCAAAAAGGAATTGCGCAAACATCCCATGTAGAGCCCTTGTGAAAATATTCTTGATACTTGTTATTGGACTAGTCCGGAACACGTGTGCTTTGTTCGGAAAGCACACGTGTTCCCAGTGGCCAGGAAACAACTGGCCAAAAAATATCACGACATCTCAGATACGTCATATTAGGACCGTTATATGAAGCGCTCATGTTTTATGACGTTAATATAGTCATCTTTGTTTTAGGTGCCAATATCGCTTTCAAAACAAAGTAGACATCAGTGCACATTACAAGCAAACGGGAACCGTACAGGGGCATAGAGCAACAGGAATACAAAAAAAGGAATGAAAAAAGAAACCCGTCACGACCTCATCGGCGAACACTGACTTACGCGCATTAACGTCATCGGAGGTTCAAGTTCTTCGAGTGAATGCCACCATCTACATCCCATTAGACTAGGCAGTCCGGACGGTTAATTGTACAATTGATGACGCTACTTCACATGAAGCACTCGCGTGCCAACAAATGAGGGCAGTCAGCGAAACAAAGCAAACACTGCCGTCCATGCAAACCACTTCAGGGGATGGAATTTCATCAACTCATTGCTGGGACGATGCTGGGAAGTCACAACAAGGCCAAGGGATGAACTGAACCATCAATAAATGTAGCTCGTCTCTATGGGCAATGTTACTGGCGCATAACAACCAGTGACACTTCATCAAGCAGTCATCACAGCTCACGAGTAGACATGCAAAGGTTGGGGCCAACAACGTTGGCATGTGTCCCATGTTTACTGGGCCCCTCTTGTCGTGCTGCATGTACAACCAATGATTCTGTAAGCGTTTCTAAAAAATACCGTGTCAGCTCTTAAAATGCTGTTTCTATTGTTCCATACCGTTTCAGCGAGTTCTCCAAAAAGCCGCAAGATTCGTTGACTAGGAGATGACGAATGTGATCGATTCCAAAATGTGTTTTAGAAATAACCACACGTCCTCATTTAATCTAGTTTACGTGTTTGGATTTGACTCTTGTCAGAATGCTAACGTTTTTTTTTTACGGCGCTTAACACGTAGGCTTTCCCAACCAATATTACTACTATGAGCCAAGAGTGTCTGTGTGTCCCGCACGTGACGTCACTCCACATGCCACACCCCCATCATTAATATTCGTGAGCGGGTGGATTTTTACACTCACGCAGAAGGTCGAGTGGAATTTTTTTCGCAAATTCGCTTTAAGTTTGACGTTTCTTTATTGAAATTGGATTTGGTGTCTTTATTTATTTCTTCAGCACTTGAGATAAAAGGTAAGTCTAATTTATGCTTCTACATTATAGTAAAATAGACATTTCTCGGTGATTTTCCAGATATTGTATCGATTTCCAATTAATTTCAACCCCAGCGACCGAAAGCAGAAGAGAATAAAGTATCAGAGCAGTGAATTTGAACAAGTTGAAGGTCAGTTATATATACAGTGCTACAGTGACATGAAGTGAGGTATTTTATGACGTAGTTTTGTGCAAGATTCACTGCCATGAATACAGTGCTACAGTGAACTGCAGTGAAGTGTTTGATGACATACAGTGAGGGAAAAAAAGTATTTGATCCCTTGCTAATTTTGTACGTTTGCCCACTGACAAAGAAATGATCAGTCTATAATTTTAATGGTAGATTTATTTGAACAGTGAGAGACAGAATAACAACAAAAAAAATCCAGAAAAACGCACGAAAAATGTTATAAATTGATTTGCATTTTAATGAGGGAAATAAGTATTTGACCCCCTCTCAATCAGAAAGAGTTCTGGCTCCCAGGTGTCTTCTATACATGTAACGAGCTGAGATTAGGAGCACACTCGTAAAGGGAGTGCTCCTAATCTCAGCTTGTTACCTGTATAAAAGGCACCTGTCCACAGAAGCAATAAATCAATCAGATTCCAAACTCTCCACCATGGCCAAGACCAAAGAGCTCTCCAAGGATGTCAGGGACAAGATTGTAGACCTACACAAGGCTGGAATGGGCTACAAGACTATTGCCAAGCAGCTTGGTGAGAAGGTGACAACAGTTGGTGTGATTATTCGCAAATGGAAGAAACACAAAAGAACTGTCAATCTCCCTCGGCCTGGGGCTCCATGCAAGATCTCACCTCGTGGAGTTGCAATGATCATGAGAACGGTGAAGAATCAGCCCAGAACTACACGGGAGGATCTTGTCAATGATCTCAAGGCAGCTGGGACCATAGTCACCAAGAAAACAACTGGTAACGCACTACGCCGTGAAGGACTGAAATCCTGCAGCGCCCGCAAGGCCCCCCCTGCTCAAGAAAGCACATATACATGCCCGTCTGAAGTTTGCCAATGAACATCTGAATGATTCAGAGGACAACTGGGTGAAAGTGTTGTGGTCAGATGAGACCATAATGGAGCTCTTTGGCATCAACTCAACTCGCCGTGTTTGGAGGAGGAGGAATGCTGCCTATGACCCCAAGAACACCATCCCCACCGTCAAACATGGAGGTGGAAACATTATGCTTTGGAGGTGGCAACATTATGCTTTGGGGGTGTTTTTCTGCTAAGGGGACAGGACAACTTCACCGCATCAAAGGGACGATGGACGGGGCCATGTACCGTCAAATCTTGGGTGAAAACCTCCTTCCCTCAGCCAGGGCATTGAAAATGGGTCGTGGATGGGTATTCCAGCATGACAATGACCCAAAACACACGGCCAAGGCAACAAAGGAGTGGCTCAAGAAGAAGCACATTAAGGTCCTGGAGTGGCCTAACCAGTCTCCAGACCTTAATCCCATTGAAAATCGTTGGAGGGAGCTGAAGGTTCGAGTTGCCAAACGTCAGCCTCGAAACCTTAATGACTTGGAGAAGATCTGCAAAGAGGAGTGGGACAAAATCCCTCCTGAGATGTGTGCAAACCTGGTGGCCAACTACAAAAAACGTCTGACCTCTGTGATTGCCAACAAGGGATTTGCCACCAAGTACTAAGTCATGTTTTGCAGAGGGGTTAAATACTTATTTCCCTCATTAAAATGCAAATCAATTTATAACATTTTTGACATGCGTTTTTCTGGATTTTCTTGTTGTTATTCTGTCTCTCACTGTTCAAATAAACCTACCATAAAAATTATAGACTGATCATTTATTTGTCAGTGGGCAAACGTACAAAATCAACAGGGGAACAAATACTTTTTCCCCTCACTGTACTTTTGTGCAAGATTCACTACCATTAAATTTACACAAGATACAATAATACTCTGCTCAATGTTTTCGTAAATATTACAGCTTCCGTCCTAGGACGGGCAAAGCAGCTAGTTATTCATAATAAAGGGTTTTTGGGTTAGATCAACAAAACGCGTCAATTAGTTACTACTTCTGCCCCTTACTGGCTGTGTCGGCTGGTGCAGGGTTATGACACATTTATATTTAGACGGTCCAACCCAGAAACCTTTAATATGAAAAATGGCACTGCGTTAATGTGGTTACGTGGAACGTGAATTAATGACATTTGGTGCACACTATTCTTGTTTTTGTTGTTATCAGCTGTCCTCACTTCCCACCAAGGCGGTGTCAATCTCCGGCGTGGTCTCGCCTGCTCACGAACGAATTAAATGAAAGTGAAACTCAATGAGCGGTCCAAATTTGTTGACCGTGTCGTTTGCCACTCAATAACTACAGCAAGAGAGGCATTTAACAACACAAGTGGGCAATCTGATTGTCCTCGAGCGAACTTGTTGGGGAAAGTTAGTAACCACGCCCGGCCGCCTTTGTATCTCCAATTCTTATGTTTGTACAAATACCAATTTAATACCGAGTCGACCGAGGGGGTGCCCCAAACCGGTTCAGATATCACCGCTGAACACACAAATCCACGCGCGCACACACATTTGAAGAAATAAATGTACGTGCTTCTCTGTGATGGTGCGTAGCTTCACGAAGGTAGCGCGAGAGACATCTTAAAACAAGGCTGAGAGAAGCACACGGTTAACGTTACACAACATTCCTCAGGGCCACCAAACAGACAGCATTCCTCCTGAAGACGAGACACACGCAGACGTAGCCGCCAGCCAGCGCAGCAGCCCTTTGGAAGCCCCGCCGCTTGCCAGCAAAACGCAACGTCTACGTCGCCTGCAAGGGCTTACCTTCTTATCTGCCCGTTGCTTCCCGAATTGACTTCGTTGCAAGGTGATAACTTTGTCTGTCGCCTTCCACCACCAACAACAACAACCACCACCGCCAAGCAGCAGCAGCAGCAGCACCGACAGTAACTTTTCTCTGTTGACAGCCTGAATGAACCTCCCGCTACTCCCTCTCTCTCTCGGGGAGAGGAGAGACAAATTAACGGATGTGTGTGTGTGTGTGTTTAGTATGGCGCAACAAAACAAGGGTGTTACTTTTTTCTTTTAACAAAACGGTGGGGGGTGTGACACGGAAGGAGGCTTGGCGAGAGACCTGTGGCGAACGGAGACTGCGGCTCGGCACCGCTTGCCCCACGCCCAAAACCGAGCACCACCACCACAACCAACATCACCACAACCATCACACCCACCACCATCAGCATCATCATCATCATTGCCCCACCTCCTCCCGCCGCTCACCACAAACACAAAGATCCCCCACCCATCACCCCGGTACCGTCAAGCCTTGAACAGACAACTAACACGTGGCATGCTTTCACGACCAATATCGTCCATAATAGAGGTGGTCATTTTTGGTGGGGTTAGATAGCGTAAAGATATAATAAATGTGTCGTTAAAACCCGCCACCACCCGACACAGCCAACTAGTAAGGGTTGTCACGTAAACAGAACGTGGCCAATTCGTCACTAGTACAGCAACACCGGTGAGTTGGAGAGCCAAGCCACAACATTTACAATCTGAGTACGACGTTTCGCCAGTAATTACAACTAGCTTCATCAGGCGACAGCCAGATCTGGCTGTATTGCACTAGTGACGAATTGGCACGTTCTGTTTACGTGACAACCCTTACTAGTTGGCTGTGTCGGGTGGTGGCGGGTTTTAACGACACATTTATTATATATTTACGCGATCTAACCCCCCTCTATTATGAACTTTAACAAACTGTTGGGGGAGAGCAAGTGGTGTTAGCGAGCAAGCAGCGCCTATGAAGGCCGGCACGCATACCCGTCAAGTAGCCGTCACAGCCACGCGGTTTGGCCCCGTGTTGGGGGAATTTGAGATTTCAGGTCCATCCGGCGTACGGGGCCTTTCCCCCTCCTCCATCCCTTCCATTCTTCACACAGCGCGGTTGAAGTTTGGTCAAACGACAACGATTCCCTTCCCACCACCCCCCCCCCTCCATGGCCGGGCACGGCTGGGTCTTCATCCAGCAGTTGATTGACGCATGGGCTGACGACTGTAATAATAATAATTCTACTTAGCTGTCAACCCATACGGTTTACGTCGTATTCTAGATTTAAAGCTTTCGTGACCGCTAGGATCCATACTCTTTGGTTCTATTGGGTAAAGTCACGTAGGTGAAAATAAAATAACAAAAAAACTACAAAAAATCACGACGTTTCGGCCACAACACAAGCGGCCTTCATCAGGTGAAGGGACGAGACGTCGTATTCTTCTTGTACAGGGGAATTGAGTAAAAAATCTAAATGTGTGTCTTCATTGTTTGTGTTTCTCTCTTGCTGACGGTACTTTGTAGGACGAACGTTGATATTTATAAGGGGCACGGGGTGACCAATACGGTCTGAATTGGTCTGTAATAAGCTAGGGCACTGATAAGAAGTTGACGGGTATGGGAACGGTCCACGGAGGGGTGGGTGGCCAGCAACCACGCCCGGCCGCCTTTGTCTCTCCGCAGTGGCGATGTTCACTGCACACGGCACCGGGTACTCATTTGAGGCTGAGTCGACCCAGGGGGAGGCCCATGACCGGTTCGGATAATCGTCACCGGTGTTGGTGGCTGTGAGCGGTGATCGAACTCGGCTGGCTTTGTTCGAGGCTACACGACCGCTCATCACCACCACCACCGGATTATAAGACGCACCCCCTCCAAACGTGTGCCTGGTTTTAAATCAACTCAGAGTCCACCACCGTCATCACACCCGGCGAATTCGATGATTTCCGTATTTTCTGGATTACAAGACTCACCGGATTATAAGACGCACCCCCTCCAAACGTGTGCCTGGTTTTAAATCAACTCAGAGTCCACCACCGTCATCACACCCGGCGAATTCGATGATTTCCGTATTTTCTGGATTATAAGACGCACCGGATTATAAGACGCACCCCCTCCAAACGCGTCTGTCGATAGTCCTCGAAATACGGTCTCTCGCACTTACCGGATTGTACAATGCACGCCCCAGCTTTGGATAAAATGCGTCCCCTAGTCGGTCATTGTTGCACGTTTGCATTCAGTAATCGATCGTTTTCAAAGTTGTTGTCGGTACCCGAGTGAATGTAGCGACCACAAGTGGATGCAGGGATAGTCACGTCAATCAATTACAAACAGTATATGTAGTCAATGTAGATGTTACTACCTGTACTACCGTTTTGTCAATTCACTGCTGGATGACGGCCTACTCGACGCCGGGCAGGTCGTGGGGTTCGGAGTTATTTAACCATACTTCACCACGCTGGTCAGTGCGGGTTGGACTGAAGGAGGGGAGCATAGACGCGCAGTGCAATGAACTTTGCTACACTGCCCTCTGCTGTCTATAACGTATGATCGCAGCACCGTAGAACAACAACCTTGCTACCCATCCGATGTTTTTTTTTTACCAGGTAAGGCCCACACAAGCACTTGACAGGCTCAACTTTGATTAGATTCACACCTAACGAGATCGGGCACACCCCGGATGCTTCTGATTAAAAAAAAAACACATTCTTAAGAGAAGAGAGTTAATCTCAGTCGTCAGCAATGACTACATATCGACTAACATCATGATGGGTCCTCAATAACGAATATTTCAGCTCTGGGCCTCTGGGAACATTACATCTGGGTGTGATTTCTGGTCATCAAATATGGGTAACGGTCCACGGAGGGGTGGGTGGCCAGCAACCACGCCCGGCCGCCTTTGTCTCTTCGCAGTGCCTATTGTGAGAATGTTTCACTGCCTAGTATGGACAAGGTGCATCCCAGATGAAGTTCTGTCGTGTCATCTTCCAGAGGCTGTTCTCGACCGTGGGCTGTTGCACTCTTTTTTTTGCGGAGAGTTCTGAAAGGAAATTTCTTCATCAAATAAAATCATAGCACAATAGGCACACTTTCTATGGCAATGAGATCATTATAGCCCTTTGATGTCTGCCACGAGGCTATCAGCTACATTCATACAGGGCTCCTGAACCGTGGCGCCTGAATCACTCACGGGATTTCTCGTTGGATTTTTGTTGGAAATGTTTGCAGCTTTAGTTAAAACTGTTTTGTAACACGGAGCATCAGTCACGATGTATCTACTGCTGGATGAACATTTCGCCAAGGATTGCAATCTCTCACCTATCTCTAATACACTTCAGCCGATTGCTTGTATTATCTATATACAGCGCCTCACACGCAGTTCATATGGAGGCGCTCCAGGCGATGTGGTGACCACGCTTCTGCGCTCTTGCACAAGAGCGTGGTCACCACATCTACGCCTCTAAAAAGGAACGAAACAGTTGGACTTCTCCGCAAATCTGGCTGTCGCCTGATGAAGCTAGTTGTAATTACTGGCGAAACGTCGTACTCGGATTGTAAATGTTGTGGCTTGGCTCTCCAACACACCGGTGTTGCTGTACTAGTGACGAATTGGCCACGTTCTGTCTACGTGACAACCCTTACTAGTTGGCTGTGTCGGGTGGTGGCGGGTTATAACGACACAACATTTATATATTTACGCGATCTAACCCCAAAAACCTCTTATGGATATTGGTCGCAAAAGCCTCCTACGTGTTAAACTCCACTTCTCTTTTAAATGTCTAACTTCTTATTCTCCAATCCATGTTTATCTTCCAGTCTTTTCTCTCACTTTTCAGAATGTTCTTTTTTATATTTAAAAAGTGAAAAGCAACATACCAAAGTTCCTAAAAAATATAATAATCCGTGTAGCTAACGTGCTATAACATGAATCAAAACAATAGAAAATGAATGATACTGTGAATTAAAAATGTTTTAATCCACACCAGGACATATTTACATGCACATTTAAAAAAAAAATAAGATTTAGGACATGTTTAGTGAGTTCAACTGAGTCGCGGACATATACTTGGAGGCACCACATTTATTGAACTCCAACACACAGGGTAACTGCCCCTCAACAGAATAACAACCTATGGTGGTGACCACCAGACTAACTACGCTAATCACACCGTAACTAGCTACTACGCACCGGACCACAGCTCGGGTCCAGGTCCACGTGTTGGAGACTCGGTAGAACGTAGGACGTAGACGAAGGCTTCTTCAGGATGAATAACAACGCCGGTCCCTCTGGGGACCCGCGCTTATATTCTCTGCGGCGTGGCTGGCCTCGCCCTTGGCCACGACCACCTTCCAGATTCCTCGGGCAGGATCTGGATGCGAACCACGTGACTACCCCGAGCCCCCACTTGAGCCTCTTCGTAGACTTAACTTGTCACGTGTCCTCTTGGGTCAACCAGAGTGCCATGGCCTTTAGTAATCACATTCCTACGGTCGTCACTCCGACACCCTGTCCTGGAGGGCCGACACTGCACGCCAAGCGTGGTGCCATCCAGCGCAATCCATCAGCACTCACCGTGACTCTCTAGGGCCGGTACTACACCCACACCATAGTGGTGTCCGTGATGTCACTACATCACACACCGTGACTCTCTAGGGCTGGTACTACACCCACATCATAGTGGTGTCCGTGATGTCGTTACATCGCACGCCGTGACTCTGTAGGGCCGGCACTGCACAGTGACATCCCGCCATGTCACTACACATGGATCAGCTCAACTGCTGCTCTAATTGAGCTATATCCCAGCTGTAAATGTAATTAAAGTAGCGTGCTACATGTATAAGATCACCTTATTTGTGAACTCCTGGGGGAAATGCCATTATCACGCTTTACTAAGGCTAACATGGCACACAAGGTAGTGGATGAGGCCAAGCACCACGGGCCGGCTGCCTTAGTCTTCCAAAAGTAATGTTTGTTTACAGACCATACCTTGTCCTGGTATACAGCAAAGTCGACTGAGGGAAGAGGTCCAGGGGAGGTTAAGATACGATTTGCCACCGATGCTGTTGATGACCAATAATCAAATCCAGGTCACCATGAGGATTGTACCACATCGCACAAACCACTGGACCACCGCTCCCCACATGCAGGTCACACACGCAGCAGACAACAATACGATACAGCCAGGAGCTAACGGGTGCTGGAAAGCAGTGGTCATGTGTTCAAAAATTGTTTTTATTTTTTGTCACCATTCATATACATATACAATATACCGTTGAGCCATCGCGTATCTCTGCACCTTCCTTGCCTGTGACATTTACAATATTTAACCTAGTCACACTGGCTATTCATAATAAAGCCGGCCTGTTAACTCACAATGGCTATAATGGCAATTTTGCACGAACACCACAAGAGTAGCATACACCCTCTCGAGGTAAATGCAAACTAACATGACAGGCACTGCTCTTCCTTTGCACTCAACTTTAAATGAACACGTGCAAGGGATGGGCACAGGCAGGCAGTGATGTAAAATCAAAGGAATCAATTGACTTCACCGTCACAATCAACAATCGCTGCCTTTAAAATGAAAACTTACCAACAAGTTTTGGGTAACAACCCTTTCCGAGCAAAACAGCGTGCAAAGCAAAAGCAGGAATCTCATTATCTCCAGCGCAAACAAGCAACTGTAGTCTTTAGACAGGTCACTTTTAAGGAATGCCCAAATGCACAGGCTGTCAAATGATACAGAAACAATGTCAAGAAAGTGTAACACTCTCAGCAGAACAATATCAAATGTACGGATGTGCATGAATGACCAAAGATTGACACGCTCCAAGTATTTAACTACAGCACTGCCCTGGCAGCTCTCTCACTACATTTTTTCACCTGATGACGATTGCTTGTGTTGCGATCGAAACGTCGTGATAATTTTATTCTTTTTCTATCTACGTGGCTTTACCGAGAGACCCAAATAAAATGACTGCCTTAAGTGTTTATAACCATAAGACCAAGTATAAATACTGCCGAATTTGGTTATACATGATATGACATTTCAGCTTGATTTTTTGTTATAGATTCTAGCAATACTTGTATTGTAACTATCGAATGAAAACACAAATTCTTCATTAAATATACTTGCCAGTGCACAATGCAATTAAATAACTTGTCTTGATATTCAATTGTATGGTCAAAACATCCTTTGGCTCACCCTCGGAACGTACAATCACAGTTATAAAAAAACACACCTTACTTCCAACAGTATAGTTAGATTACTGTAAAATGTATATATATTTACTGATGTGCTTTCTTCACTTTTGTTACGTAGTATTCAAACGATTCCTGCAAGACAAAATGAAAACAGGTGAAATTAAAATTGTGTTTTGAAAAATATGTATTAATCCTCTCATGCAAGTGAAAAGCAACATACCAAAGTTCCTCAAAAACATAATAATCCGTGTAGCTAACGTGCTATAACATGAATCAAAACAATAGAAAATGAATGATACTGTAAATGCATACCCTTTAAAAAATTGTAATCCACACCAGGACATATTTTACATGCTCATTTTTTTGGAGAAAATAAATAATAATGCTATATAATTATTAAAAGGATAACAAACGCGTTTTTAAAAATCTATTTAACGCTGAACATGTTTTTTATATATAATTACAGAGCAGTCATAATTAATAGCAGTCCACCATCGGGGGCTTGACACATCAGGTGTTAAAACAACTCAATTTGCTGATAATTTGAAATGTTATTTAAATATGGGTGACAATATCTAGCACAATGAAACTGTTCAAAGTAAACATTAAAATACTTTGATGTTTTCTGCCAGCCGAGTCACCTTGAAAAATTGCTTCTTGGCTAAATGGGCTTCACTCTGGAAATACAGTTCTGATTATGATTCTGAAATACAAAAAAATAAATTGGCTACTACTTCCACACTAAACTAGTTTTATTTTCCCAGATAAGGCCCACTCAGCTATATAGCTATTTTTCAGAAGCAACATAGCCACAAATGATAGCTCAACGAAGTGGCTTATGCGGAAATGATAGCGGCCAAATACTCGAAACATATATTTCAAAATGTGGAAGGAAAAACACAAGGGACCTGGCAAAAAAATCTATGCGACCACGAGGAGAACATGCAAACTCAGCAGGCGTCAGTGGTCGGGATCAAACCCACAACCTCCTGTATACCAGGCGAGGTTGTTCACATCTCGCCACCGCGGGGCCCATAAACACAAGAGAGCTCCGGGCCGTTTGCAGAGGCAACGTGTTCTAACTTGGCCAACGTCGTGACGGGAAGCGAGCGGGCGAACAGTGAAAACATACCGGCGGCACGTCAAAGGGCACGGGCTCGCCAACTTTGATGAGAAGTACGGCCAGTCTCTTGAGGAACAGCTCATCAGGAGTGACACCATCTGCCAGTATCTTGTTGTACAACGCCTTGGCTGCCACTACATCGTTCTGCTTGACTGTCAGGGGAAAACGAACGGTGATTGTATTTCAGATTATACGCAACGCCTTTGCTAAGGTCACTTATGCAATAGCAGCACACGTGGATTTCGCGCTTGGTGAAATATACTGATTGTTCTTAAACCTACGCTATTGTCAGATGCTGTGCCAGTATTATGAAGACACTGTTGAAAACATATTGACAGGATACTCTCATTTACGAAGTAAAGTTAATTGGTTGCAGCCCACAAAGCCTTACCGTAGCACTTCAGTAAGTAGCTGAAGGCAACATTCTTGTAGGCAAGGTCTGGCACCACTTCCAGAATGTTTTCAATATGCGCAGCCTTAGTGAGAGAGGGGGGAAAAAGTTCGTTTTATACACATATACCTTTACGAGCGGGAAGCACCCGGCGTTGAAAAACTTTTCAAAAATTAAAAACATAACATATACAAATGAAAAAAAAACTTTGATCATTACCTCATTAATACAAATTAAAATAAAATCCAACGCGCGGTGTAAAAAAAACTTACGCTCGCGCGCCAAGATTCGATTCTTTAGATCGCGCAAAGGAATCTAAGGTTGTAGATTACTTTAGAATCTGCCTATTCCCCTTTAATCGATACCACAAACGCTCACCAGATATCGATTCTCGCCACCACAAAATACAAAAGTCTATTTTTATACGTTTTACATTGTGTACAGTACGGGAGCTAACCACATGGCAAATTAAAAGTTTGTTACCTATTTCCCCCCCCCCCCCAGCCGCGCATTTGTGCGGGATACAGGGCCTACGCGGAGGGTTGGGGGGGGGGGATGCGTGACGTCAGCAGGCACACTGCGTCACGCTGCCACATGCGGGTGACATGACAGAGATGTGACGTCACAGCTCACTTGCGTGAAAAATATATTCATTATTGTACCCCCCCCCCCCCAAAAAAAAGTCTATTTTTATAATTTTTGCATGGTGTACAGTCTGGAAAGTACCCACATGGCAAATATCAAGTTTGTTGCATGTCGGGAAGTACGCTAAACATTTTGAACAGACACACATAATCACAAATTTCCCTTTTATATATATATAAGTAAACAAACAAAAAACTCAACCAACCCACAATTAATTCTTAAACTTCTGAAAAAAAACTGTGGAAACCATCTGTACACATACTGACAAGCAAGACAGGTTGTCAGTTCCAGGCAACACCACAAGATGTCACCTCTTCCCAGAATATAACATCCACCTTCTCAAGACTTGTCAGAATGACTATTAACTTTGTGGCAAGCATCACCACAGTGCACAGGACTTGAAGGAACAACGTGTGACAAGATCCAAATGCAGTCTTCTTCATCCACACAGCACCAAAATTGTACGACTCAAAAAAGTTGGCTATGCACAAGGCCCGCGACAGAGTCCTTCATGCAACAAACTGCGGGGGTTCGGTACGGGTCAGTGACTCTGAAAATATTTCGGTATGGCTGTTAGTCATGTGCCTAATTCCGGTTGACCAGTGATCCAGAAGTATGCAGTGAGAAATTAAGCACTTCAGAATAATACCATTTATATTCATTAAAAAAATCGTTTCGCCTATGGAATTTGGTGTCTCACCTTGCCAGTACGGTTAGCGGTACGCACGATGAAGTTGATCAGGGTTTCCTTCTGCTCCACAATCCCAGGACAGCGCTAAAAATGGTAACACAGAACGGCGTTACAAAATGACGAGAGAAATTTCAACTTGTAACGCGCTGCACAGTATTCGCTCACACTCGTAGAGATGGAACACAATTCATAGGTGTGAGGCACCACAGACAAGCAGGAAGGCAGCCGTGCGATGGGCCAATACCAACAGTTGCCCAAGCTCTTTGGTACTCTATATATCAAGGTGGTATTGGCCAATTAATGAGAGTTTACATGTGGGAGGAAACTGGAGCACCCAGAGAAAACCCACGCGTGCGAGAGGGAAACGCTCTATCCCAGACAGATGGAATAGGTGGAGTCCACATTTTTGTTGTACCGCCTTCTTCCTGGCAAGCCAGGGTATGGCAGACAAAATCACTGTCGCATGACGTCCATTGAAATGCCATCAAATTCGGTGCCAAGTACCGATCACCTTAGATCAGTCACAAAACATTTTTTCGTTTTACAACATGATTTATAGCCCAGGATTTTTTACTTAAATAATGACACACTACACTTCAATGTCAATGTATACATTATAGATACAATGGTTAAAGGTGACACGACAAGCAGAAAATGTGTTACCGCTGAGCCATGTTACAGCCCCGCAGATAATACTTAGAATACAATTTGGTTTTAAAGAGCATCAGAATTCGTGCTCCGTAAATGAGGTTGCCGTCAAGATTCCTTTACCTCGAGTAGAAACTTTGCTTCCTGGATCTTGTCATTGGAGATGTAGGCGAGAAACTGGTAGGTGATGCACTGGTACTGGGAGAACTGTTTCGCTAGCCTCTCTCCCATGGCACTCACTGCAACAACACCGCCACACTGCCGGGGTAAGCAATCATCACGCCGGCTCACTGCAACACGCAAAGTCCCTCAAAACCTCTTATTCAAGAAAAATCAACTGATATTACCTCGAGAAAATTATGCACCGAGCAAAACAATATATATAATGAAAGGCCTCAACGCTACAATAATGTAACAGAAATATGTATAAAACATTAGTACACTGCTGTTGAAGTCATCTGTGATAATTGAACAAAATAAAAATATTGAATGTACGACTCTTGTCAATCCACGGGTGGAAGGGGCCCCTCACGATCTCGTGGGAGTTGTTGTGACCATACACTGCCACGCTGTCAGTGCGGATTAGTGAATGCTGTGTAGATTAAGATGTTGTGAAGATTAAGATGTTGGGAGCGTAGAGCACAGTACAACAATGTATTTTGCTGCATTGCTCTCTACTTAGCCCCGGGGGCAGCTTCCGGCACCTGATTTATGCACGCCGATTACTCATCCAAGCACTAACCAGGCTCAAATCAACTTAGCTTTGACGAGTCTGACAACATCAGGTGCACTCCGGGTGATTTGGTCAAAGGAATTTTAAATCATATGTAAACACTAAGCACATTTCCAAGCAACACGCCCATGCCATGTCACACAACGGGTGACTGTGCTGCACCAAACAACAGCTGGTGTTGTGCAGCAGCTCGCCACATCGCAAGCAAGTGGAGTACTCACGCTTGTCGAGTGCGGCCTCATTTTCATTCCCTATGACCTGGTTGAAGACGTACATGATGTTACCCGAGGGTTGCTGGGCCTCGTCATTTCCGGTCATGAAAATGGGTTCCAGGTAACTCACGAGGGCATCCGCTCCATCCCTGCAGTGCCGCGCAGTGTGGCGCAGAGAGTCAGCAGTTAAGCAATGCGATGCTCGACACATCTACAGCGAAATAGATGAAACAGCCTACATGTGGTTAATAGAAGCATTGCTCTGGCTTAAGTTGATGAGACAATCAGAATCAAAATCTGTATTTAGACTGGAGGAATCCGATGAGCTGCAGTGAGGGGAAAAAAGTATTTGATGCCCTGCTGATTTTGTACGTTTGCCCACTGACAAAGAAATGATCAGTCTATAATTTTAATGGTAGGTTTATTTGAACAGTGAGAGACAGAATAACAACAACATCCAGAAAAACGCATGTCAAAAATGTTATAAATTGATTTGCATTTTAATGAGGGAAATAAGTATTTGACCCCCTCTCAATCAGAAAGATTTCTGGCTCTCAGGTGGCTTTTATACATGTAACGAGCTGAGATTAGGAGCACACTCTTAAAGGGAGTGCTTCTAATCTCAGCTTGTTACCTGTATAAAAGACACCTGTCCACAGAAGCAATCAATCAATCAGATTCCAAACTCTCCACCATGGCCAAGACCAAAGAGCTCCTCAAGGATGTCAGGGACAAGATTGTAGACCTACACAAGGCTGGAATGGGCTACAATACCATTGCCAAGCAGCTTGGTGAGAAGGTGACAACAGTTGGTGCGATTATTCGCAAATGGAAGAAACACAAAAGAACTGTCAATCTCCCTCGGCCTGGGGCTCCATGCAAGATCTCACCTCGTGGAGTTGCAATGATCATGAGAACGGTGAGGAATCAGCCCAGAACTACACGGGAGGATCTTGACAATGATCTCAAGGCAGCTGGGACCATAGTCACCAAGAAAACAATTGGTAACACACTACGCCGTGAAAGACTGAAATCCTGCAGCGCCCGCAAGGTCCCCTTGCTCAAGAAAGCACATATGCATGCCCGTCTGAAGTTTGCCAATGAACATCTGAATGATTCAGAGGACAACTGGGTGAAAGTGTTGTGGTCAGATGAGACCAAAATGGAGCTCTTTAGCATCAACTCAACTCGCCGTGTTTGGAGGAGGAGGAATGCTGCCTATGACCCCAAGAACACCATCCCCACCGTCAAACATGGAGGTGGAAACATTATGCTTTGGGAGTGTTTTTCTGCTAAGGGGACAGGACAACTTCACCGCATAAAAGGGACGATGGACGGGGCCATGTACCATCAAATGTTGGGTGAGAACCTCCTTCCCTCAGCCAGGGCATTGAAAATGGGTCGTGGTTGGGTATTCCAGCATGACAATGACCCAAAACACACGGTCAAGGCAACAAAAGGAGTGGCTCAAGAAGAAGCACATTAAGGTCCTGGAGTGGCCTAGCCAGTCTCCAGACCTTAATACCATAGAAAATCTGTGGAGGGAGCTGAAGGTTAGAGTTGCCAAACGTCAGCCTCGAAACCTTAATGACTTGGAGAAGATCTGCAAAGAGGAGTGGGACAAAATCCCTCTTGAGATGTGTGCAAACCTGGTGGCCAACTACAAGAAACGTCTGACCTCTATGATTGCCAACAAGGGTTTTGCCACCAAGTACTAAGTCATGTTTTGCAGAGGGGTCAAATACTTATTTCCCTCATTAAAATGCAAATCAATTTATAACATTTTTGACATGCGTTTTTCTGGATGTTGTTGTTGTTATTCTGTCTCTCACTGTTCAAATAAACCTACCATTAAAATTATAGACTGATCATTTCTTGGTCAGTGGGCAAATGTACAAAATCAGCAGGGGATCAAATACTTTTTTCCCTCACTGTATGAAGTTATTTTTTTTACAGATGCCCCCCCCCCCAGTATGTTCACAGATGTCCAGTATGATAACACAACAGGCTTGTTATTTTCCTCCTATTGGTTGCTCTCTTGATTTGTCTGGTAATGTATTGTGATAGACTAATGAGGATAAATCCCAATTGAACCTTATTTCATAATCAGCCATAACCCGTCCACTGCTAGATTAAGGCCTAATTGCATCATCTCCCCAATACTCTCAATTTTTGGTTTGCGTGTTTTGTCAATGAACACGTCTTTGCGTGTGCATGACCTCCATTTTAACAGGAAAATCGCGCAAGCAAATAAATTACACTAACAAATCGAGTTACCACAAGTGAGCTATAAACCTACTGCGTTTCAATTCATGTACAGGCATTGTTCACTCATGAGCAAAGTGGATTTTGCCAAAATTACGTGGAATTGCAGGGATTTAAACAAGCCACCAGAGGGTGCCCCATACACAAACAAGGCAGTGATAGGAAATTAAACAAGGAATAACACGAAAACGCCTGCACACGAAAGGTTACAGACTTCGACTTGAATCGGTTCATTCAGACAAATTCCCATCTAAATTTTCCAAGTTTTTGTGAGAATAATTTGTTGTACGTTATTAATGTATATCCACAGAGAGCAAAAAAAAAAGAGTCCAGCGTTTCACCAGTATTTTGAATGGCCTTGTAGATTTATAACCAGCACATACATACTTTTATTTTTTGTAATGTAAATTGCAATGAATGGGAACAATAAATATGGAAGTCCAAACATTTGTTTTCGCTTGTGTTTGAATTCTAATGCACGCTGCATATAATGCGACCGGTACGCCAGTGTCTTTGAACAAATTACAATTGGTTATGCAGCAAAGGTTGCAACTGAAAAATCACCTGGTGTGAAAAATAACAGCAGTGTCAATAATTAAAATTTTCATGCAAAAAAGGAATACATGGATTGTTGATTGTCAGCCAGGGTCTATTTGTACAACTCTCGATTATCCGTTGGCATAATATCCGGATTGCAAATATTTGAATGTGTGCGCTGGTTTAACTAGCCATCGGTAAACAACATTATTACTTTTAAGAAACAAAACAGACAACACATTCCACATCTTCACCGCCATTATACGTCGCCAAACAATATTTGCGTACGCGTATCTTAACTTGCATATGTTTTGCAGCGTTCGTGCTTTTGTTTTTTCACGGGCTCCATCCTTTTCCCCACCATTACCCCAGATAATTGAGTTGATTGTACGAATAAAAATGTAATCGGCAAGACGATCTAAGCCCCATGGGTATCAACTTTGACTTAAACCCCCCACAAGTGCAAGTGCGCGCGATGCAGCGTTACCTGTTGAGGATAGCGAGTCCCACGTTGTTGATGAGCAACATGCGAGATACTCCAGTGGGCAAGGTGTCCTCGGTGAACAGGGCCTCGAGCTCCTTCAGCTTCTCGATGTTGCCTTCCTTGCTCAGCAGCTGTGCCATGCGCACCAGGGCCAAGGGATTCATTGGCTGGCCCCTCTCCACCATCTCTCGCAACAACGCCATCCCCTCTGCCGTGGGAAACACAAGAGAGTATGGCCAGCAGTGTCGAGAGCTGAGGGCAACGTTCTACATTATGCAGAAGTCACAATGTTGATCTGCAGAGGCTACATATTAAAAATGATAGGCAGTCGTCAGTGTTTAGATGTCAGCACGCAATATATATTGTCGAGTCCATTACACCGAGATTTGTGTTTCTATGTTTAACAGTAACAGTTGTTTAACCGAGGTAAACTCTGCACAGGTTTCAACATTACAGGTGCCGTCAAGAGCATTATCCCCCGCTACATTGAGAAGTCTTGGACTATTTTTGCTGCTTTGAGTTGCCAACAGATTTGGAAACACAACAGCATCTGTTTAACAGGCCTGATTCTGCTGATGAGACCCAGATTGTCAAAACAAGTCCACAGTTTGCCTGTTAAGACAAATGCTGTTGCCCATATGTTGAATGACTGAATAAATATTTATCACGTACAGATGGATATTTGTTTATTTAAATGTTACCCACGATGTTTTCCAAAGGTTTGGTGGTAATTCATGTATTTTATGCAAATATTGTTTTGGCAGTTTGACAACTCACTCTCAATGAATGTTGCATACAATCGCTGCATGGCTAAAATGACATGGGAAATTCACCTTAAATATGTAAAAGATATATCTAAAAGTTTACAATAGAAATGTAATGTTTATATATAAGATAAAGGTAGTGGTGAAAAATAGAGAGGCTTTGAACCTTTTATTTATATACAAATAAAAGATACATATGATTAAATTAACAATAAAAAGGTAATGTTTATATAAAATAAGGTAGTGTTGAAAAATACAGAGAGGCTTTGAACATTTTATATACAAATAAAAAAGAGAAGAAAAAAATGCGGCCTTTATCTGAGTAACAAAAATATATATAGGTGCATACTTAAAGAATCTTGATGCAAATATAAGAGGCGCGGGCCTCGCTCTTTTAGCTGTGCATGAAGCAGAAGAGGCAGGAGTGTGTGACCTCTTGATGCACACAGTGTTCCGAGATACCTTTCACTTTCCCCTGCAACGCGTATGTGATGACCAGCAGGCTGTTGGCCGTCGGGGACATGGTGAAGTCAGGCATTTGCTTCTCGATGCTGCCAAGATATAATGAAGACGTTTTTTTTACCTGTCAAGCTTCTCATTACACACTCCCTAGGGGGTCTAGCAATGGACCGCAATCCTTCGGAGAGATGGCAAGCACATCACATGCAGCAGAAAATTTACACTTAATTGCCGTACTGTGTTTGTTCAAAGTCTCAGCGCTTCCTGCTGCTTTCAATTTCATACACGAAATAATAGATAATTAAATTGCATTTGGAGCAAGGAAACAACTACACAGACGCGGTATTTTTCATGCTACACAGAGGATATTAAATCAAACATGTTAAATTGAACGGACAAACCACAGCAACAAGTCATTCAAATCAGTGTACGCTTTAACGTCTATTTTAATTCTTCAAGGTTAGTGGGACACTAATTTGCCAAGTCTGTGAGCATGTCACTTGCATTTCGGTATAGCACAATTCTCATCAGCATATGTGGTACCATAGATTTTTTTTTCCCTTTTCTACATCCATTAGATTTCATGCACAAAAAATAAATAAGACACAGTCTAGGCTATGGAATTATTGTAAATTGCTCCAAGAAATGTTTTGTATATCCCCGATGACTTACTGGGGAATTGCATTGGAAAGTACCACACAGGGTCTTACCACCCCTCACTTGCAATAAATTGCTTTTTCAGGATAGCCAGAATTCCATCTTTGTCGCTTCCTTCATTATCACAAGTGGAGGCCAAAGTGGGCAAGTTTTAGAGATAAACACTTCTGTGCTTAACCTTGGTACCCCTCATTATCTGGCAAGTGGGAGAAGGGTTTATTATAAATACATCCCATGACTGGATTGCTAAATTGCTCTTTGTTCTGATTGAAAAGCTGACATTCTGATGTGATCATTTTTAGGACAGCAATCATTTAATGCATTCACGCCACACTTGCCACTTTGTGTGCATTTTTGAGGAGATTGACACCCAACTAAAACATACAAAAGCGTTGCTTCAAATGGACCGCTCGTGCTAAATAAAAGGAGACATTTACTTGCGTATATGCAATATTCTGAGGGCACAAATTCTATGCAGATATAGGGACCTCACTTTGACATACATTCTTCTGTGCACACTTAATATTTTACGGAAAATTGATCTCGCACTATATAATATCAGCTGTCTAAATTGTGTGTCTGGCTTTGTAATTCAATAATTCTTATCGCACACAATTTTAAGCCGCATATTACAATACGATTTTACGGACACTGCACTGTATGGCAAGGCATATGTAACTATATTTTTAACCCGACAGAACTGTGCCACAGCAACACATAGAAGTAAAATTATTTTCTCACACAAATCAAACAAATAATTGGAATTAAAAAAACTGCTATTCGGTTATTATGTGTGCGGGTGGCCCTGTTTGTGACGGCAAGATAACTGAAGGAAGTGAGACGGACTGCAGACAGCGTGGACTCACATGGCCTTCACTCTTAAAGCATCCTCCAGCATGCCGTTGGCCAGCAAGGAATTTATCATAGTGGCAAACACGGTGACAGACAGCGCGCGACCCTGCTCCTCGGCTTTGTACAGAAGTTCCAATGCCTCTGTGAACAACACATCACACACACGCACAACCACGGCAGCAATGAGTTGAATGCAGACAAAAAACAATCTAAATAGTGACTCCATAGTCATTATTGGGCATGCGAAACAAATCACTGCTATATTGTAGTTGGCAGCACAGGTCACAGCCAACTTGGGTCACATTCCAAACAAACCTGTGATATTTTTCCGCTTGCACAGAATGAGGATTCTTTCTTGGACGCTGTTTCCGTCCATGGGTTGCCAGGGGACATTTATTTTACTTTGTTTTGGTTTGGCATTGTTAGGAGACACTGTCAGCTGTTCGTCATTGCCTTTGCTGTCATGAGAGGCCTTGTCTTTTGATTCATTTGCCCCAAGCATCTGCAGACAAAACCAAGACACGTTGGGTCATTCATTATGTTGCAAAACATAAATCCATTGCCCGATATCATGATTACATTAGGACCACTGATGTAGTAAGCTGTGTATGTGTGTGTGTATATATATACACGTGTGATACACCCACGCAATATTACATCTGTTGGACTAATATAGTTAGATTTATAGGCTTTGTGAGAATGTAACAAAAAATACATTTACATCCATACACAGCTGATTATCAAAATCTGGTAATAAAGAAATATTTAGTTTCAAGCCATGAATGGTACAATTGAGAAACATCACAAATATTTCATAACAGCGGATAACATTTATAAATATGAAGGATATTTCATAACAGCGGATAACATTTATAAATATAAAGGATAGTTCCAAATAGGATTTCACCCGAGATAAAATTGTATATTGGCGGAATATTTTCATTAATTTTCCAAAACATCCTTCCAAAGAATTCCACCGTTAGCATCAGACGCCTCATTCTCCACACCGTCGTCATTGCCAAAGACGACTAAACTCACGCAACGCACAACATTCCGCGGAATGGAACCAACTCTCTCCATTGGGAGCAACGCACCGTCACAACTGCTGGCCTGTAATACCCCACAGGCAAACACGACGGACTCCCCCCAGTTGCGCAGACGCAACCCCCGCGGGCCGAGGACGTCGAAGCCACGTCGCGGCGCGCGCGCGGAGATGCCACTCACCACAGGAACGTCGAACGGCACGTCCTGCCCGTTGCTCTGCAGGATGTCGGCCAGCAGGCTCAGTGTTCGTTCCCGTGGGATCAGGTTCTCCTCCTGCATCTTGGTCCAGGTGGCAGTGGCCATATCCACGTCGCTGTGAAGTTCTGAGAACAGGGAGGCAGTGGTGGGGGGGGGGGGGGGTTGGTGATCAAGCACACTCGTGTTTTGGGTGTGTGGATAGTCTGTCGCCGTGCGGTGACAGACTATCCACGCCGGTTAGCGAAGAGGAATGTTCCCAAATGGACTGTTGGGAGACGAGGCAGATAATCACTCGTGAACGTACAATGATGTGAACCTATTTATGAAATGTCATCGAAATCCAACTGTTAAAGAGTACTGTAAATTTTACATGAAGAATGAGGATTTTTTTTATTGGCACATTTTGTACAACTGTAACTGTAGAGAAGATAAGCTCTTCCTTTATTGTTCTTTATAAGTAATGTATTAAATATTTTTTTTTATATATAAAGGAAAAGCGGTGGGAAAAAAAGTAAATCGTACACTCTGAAAAACCTGAATTTAGAGCAAGGGCTACATTTCAAAAACCTCGGCTCTAATGATTTCTCTAACAAGACGCTGTGCATCACAAGGAATGGAAAAAAGCGGGAAAGTTTCGCTAATTTGGCCCTCGGTACGTGCTCTTTGTCGGACTCCTATTGTAACCCAGGCCTTGAGAAAACACTCAGTCTGAAACCCTCGTGGGGAGTCTGTTGCTCTCACGCGGAGTCCCTCCTCACCCATGGCCCAAGTGAATTACCCCTGTACATTAGCAACCATTAATGCATTATCACTGCGCCTTCCATCGGGCATATAAAGGAGCGTTACCCAAACTAAATTGGTCCTCAATGGCGAGGTCCTTTCTGTGGCGGCCCAATAAGAAAAGTCAGGCAAGCCATTGCCGGAATGCGAAAGTCTCTATAGGCCACTCCAATCTATTCAACTACATGTTTTGAGGCAGTGACGTTATGAAGAAAAACTGACTTCCATCCTGCACCCCTTGCCTTGTGATATGCACAAAGAGCCATTAAATAATTTTGCAATGGCCTTTCAAACCATTAAACTAATCACTGAAGTTCAGCACTAATCCATGCTCTTGTACTATTATCAAACTACTGCATACCCGTGAAAAAGAGCTTCATAGCTCATCGGATTTCTCCGGGACAAATAAAGATTCAGATTCTGTTTTGGTTAATCGTTTTTTTCTCAATTGCCGCATGTGTATTTTTAATATCATGGATAACCTCTACTTGCATACATGACCATATCACAGAGAATGCACCTGATATTGCCAATCTTAAGCAGGTTTGAACCATTAGATTGACAAACATTTATATTTACAATTACCATAATCAATAAATTGTCGGTTCAACGTAGAACTAATGGTAAAGGTTAAAATATTATTCAGAGATGAAAACAATAAAACACAGCCACTTCTTCTTCAAAGTCTCTGAAATGGAGTTTGAGCTGTAAGGTGGTAAAGGCTGTGGCTGAACATGCTTGCTCAGCACGTATGCTGTTAAAACACGCAATGGGATACCTGATCACTATTAACTATATTTATTCGCTGTCAATCTATCGACATGTTAAAAAGTTTAAACACAAAAGGGTCAGATCTGGATGAGGTAAAAAGGTCAGATGTAACCTCATATTGATAACGTATTGTTACCACTGCGATATGAGTCACTCACTGCAATACTGGAGCATGTAGAAATACATCTCGTCCCGGTCACACTCAAACAAACTCTTGGTCTGGTCCAACAGCTGCTCCAAGATCTTGCCCTGTAATCCCGTGCAAAACACGTGATGGAATCAACACAGTCAACGTCCTGTACTGCCATCATCACTCCGCAATACAGCACTTTAAAAAAGCGGCAACTTTGTGGACACATTTTTTTTTAAATATCAACACCACATAACAAATGTCTTTGTGTAACAGGTATTGCTGGGGAAGTACATTTCAATCATAACACTATATACGTTCAAAGTATGTTTTTAAGCAGTATTATAATTAAGCCCTATGGAAAATTTAGGAAATTGTGTTATCAACAGACATGGGAGAGGTCCACAATGTTAAAAACCTTTTGGTTAAATATTAATCATATGCTCTTTAGTTCTTTCGGTAAAGTCACGTAGTTAGAAATAAAATAAAATAAAACAAATCACGACGTTTCGATCGCAACACAAGCGGTCGTCATCAGGCAAAGGGTCGAAACGTCGTGATTTTATTATTTTATTATTAACTACGTGACTTTACCGAAAGAACCAAAGAGTATTGATTCCTGCAATCACGAAAGCTTCAAATCAAGATTAATCATATGACTATTACAAATAATCTATGCCTCGGGTTTGTTGGCTGGCTGCTGGCTGGGCTCCTCTCCATTCCAACAATAACTCTGTTTATAGTGGCTCGTGCCATTGAAACTAGCTGGGTAAGTGGCTACATGGGTTTTTCCATGTAACAAATGAACATTGAATAAAAATGATGGACGCTCGAAAGACAAAGAAGCGACAGCGGCACCGAAGAGGTGGGAGTAACGAATACAGAAGAACGACCACGTTTAATCTACAATTGCTCAAACTTTTAAAATGTGTGGTCTTTTTAATCTAAATCTTTAGCAAGAATACTCTTTAAATCCTACAGAATATTAAAAACTAAAATCACAAAACATATCTTGGTATCTTATTACATAAAACAAATTTCAAAATAATTTTCGGTGCTCCAGTAGAGGAGGATTGCTTACAAGAAAAAAAAAATGACACCCGTCTCTCTTATTCTTCATCGAAGATCAACGGGTTGAAAAGTTCCACAAATTGGGCAAAAAAAAAAACCACTACTTCATAGGTTGCTTCTTTGATAATGAAATGTCCCAACATATACAGGCGATTTACCTTGTCATTAAAAATGCATCTTTCGGCAAACCACTTCAGGCGTCTCGGACGAGCTTTCATGCCTGGCGTCTGCAACAAAAGAATAACGGAATAAGGTCTCTGCACAGTTTTATGTCGTCCCCTTTGCTCTACTTTCCTGTAGAAATATAAAACCAGCAAATAAATAAGTACATTTGTCTGTAAAGGTTGCACACTGTGTGCACGTGCTCTCTTTCTTCGGTTCCCTTAATCGCCATACAATATATAAACTAACATCGTGGTGCCGAAACTGCTCCAGGGGTTGTTTGTCTTGAAACTATCCTGCTTAATTAATAACTCTCAGAAGGCCATTCGGTTGATTTTTTTGTACATTAGAAATGTAAAAAAAAATGTTGAGACAGATATCTTAAGGAGACAATGCTGATTTATTTAATAAAATGATTTTTTTTAAATATCTCTGACGTAAATGCAATGAACAGGTAGATTGTAATGTCTAAACACGTGGCACACCAGCTGTGAGATATGTGGACAGACGTAGATAGTTCGTACACAAAGTTTTTAAGCTTGGCCAGCTTAGAGGTCTACTGATGGTTGACAGCTCTAAAAAGCACATTTCCAACGACAAGGTCAAATCCTCGTAAAAAAACATAACTGTAGTAAATGAAAACATTAGCCCAAAAAGTTATATTTAAAATGGGTTGAATATTTTAAAATAAAACTATGAAGCAAGCTAAGTACGCATGGACTAAAGTCAATTAAAATATACAACTGAACACTGTTGTTTTTAGGTGGCCTTTCAACATGTTCACGCGTAATCATAAATCATGTTTTATTTCAGGATCAACGTTTCAAAATGACTTTACATTAACTTCACTGCAAAATCTTGGTGTTCTACGCAAGCATGCTAAACTAAACACAGGAGGGCAGAATCAAATGGCACAGATTCATGTAAACTGAGTGTCAAAGCCTAGTGTCGTCGGCAGGGCACAAGGTCATGGCTAGTGCTAATCTCCAAGGACCTCCAGCAACCTTTATAAGAGCTCTGCATAATCTCCCATCCATCAGTGAAATTAAGCTGCCTTTAGTTACATTAAACTACAGGCGCAGCGTATAAGCTGGTGGAGTGGGCATCGCTTCCACCTTTGCGACAAGGCAGTTTTGGTGAGCTAAGCGTGCAGTCGTTAAGCAGCTTTGGCGATAATGGTGCTAAAGATGTCAATTTCCCAAGCAGAAATCTAAAGCTCTAAAGCAGCAATGATGGAAAGGATGTTTTAACATATCCTGTAATCATTTCCTTTAGCTAAGAGAAAGTAATCTTCTTTGGTGCTAAATTTCACATTTCTATCTGGTGCCTTTCTATGCCTCAATACGTTTACCTGTATGACACCAATTAAAAGAAAAGTAGCTTTAATTTTTATGGTGTATGTACTTGAAGCTCACGGATGCGTAGGCTGATGCTATGTACTAAAGGAGGTATGCATTGGGCATGTGCACATGAGAGTGTAATGCATGGAACCTTCACAAGTACTACGGTAATTTGCTGACCCTAAAATATACACTTGCACGCATGCATGGCAAAGCGTCTGCGTTCAATCATGTGCATGCATGCACATATAAGCACGGTGCATGCACATGTATGCATGCAAGGGTGCATAGACATGCGCATATATACAGGTACCTGCAGTCCAGACACTAGCAGAAAAAATATACAAATTGCACTAAATTGTGGAATGTCACATTTTTGCAAATCATAAATCATACTTACGTTACACTGATTGAGCTCATTTGACATTCACTTAAAGGTGCAAATACTTAACATTTAAATATACCATATGTATGAATCGATTTAAAAGCGCACACACACAAGAGAATATGAATTAAAGCCAGCGATTAACATTTCGAAGATAGAAATGCAATCTACTCGGAATGGAATTTAAGTCAAGAAACCAGCTCATTTTGAACACGCACACATCTTAATAAAGCTTTCAGAAAAATGTATTTCTATACTCCGAATGAACACCCGAGCACAAGAACAGCATAGGAATGTCAGGGCACTTATCCCAACATGTAAATAAAACATAAAGAGGTGGAAATTAATGTCGCCGTCGCACGCTCGGCTGCTCCAAAGATCGAAAGCAAATTGAAAGGTTCTCCAGGAGCCCGCGCGTCAATCTGTCCGTGGCGCGAACAAAAGGCACGAGGAGCTGGCCAGGCCTCGCAATCTCTTTATGCAAATCCGCAGCACGCGCAATCACACGGCGGTGGGCAAATGGCAGCAATCGAGGGGACAATTCGGGGGGGCCGCATCGTCAGCCGGCGGGCGGCTCGGCACCCGCCGGCACAGAGTGGCCAAATTAATAATTCAAATTGCCAGCGCTCATGCTGGGCTGCCGATGAGTCCGCGCCTCGCGGTTAAAATTGCCATCTTTTTCGCAAGATTAAGACGCTGAAAGACAGCTTCACCTTCACACCCGAGTGAAGACGGTAAAACTGTATCACTGCAGGTAGGTGTGCACAACTTGGTGATGGCGCTTGGCATAAACGGCGACCGCTTGTCACGGTGACCGTTAGCTTTTACGCGCACGCTGCTCCCGGTTGTGACAAGCGAGGAGTGACGGAAGACATTGGGCTCTCACCTCAATGATTTTGAGTGCCTCCGCATGCTTTCCAGTCTCCAAGAAGGTGAAAAAGATGTCGTACAGCATGTTCAACTCTCCCGCCATCTTACTTATGAAGGCCAACGCTGCAATAAAATATTTGGCATTTAGCTACGTGCAAACTTTTTGAAAACAAATGTAATGTTTTTTTTTTATATATATAAAATATTTTTTATTTCACATCCTCCCTCACATCATACATTGCAACATTCTTACATTTTGGACAGCATTACCAGTTGCATAGACGGTATCAGGCACACTGGACTCATGGGGGGGGGGGGGGCGAGGATGTGATTTTCTTTGGAGGAGGGGGGGTTGGCCAGGTCATTGCCATTCTAGGGCTCAGGTATTGAAGACTGGTCTAAGGTTTAGGAATGGACCCCATGTACGTGTATATTCTTCTTCCTTGTCTCTGAGCTTATAGCTCAGAGAAAACGTTTATTTTCATTCCCTAAATGTTCACAAATCCAACCAGAAAATGTTATTTGAATTAGCCTTGCCTAAATTCATCCGCGTTTGCAACGATGCTATGTAATAATGAATCTACTAAACATTGATAAACGCTACAACAATTTAAAAAGCCTAACAAGTTGCCAAATTAATATCCCAAGAAAAATATGACATTAAATAAATAAAAAAATCCGAGAATGACACTTTAGACACTTCAGAAGTTATTTAAAGGCCAATTTAAACTTAGCTAAGCATAAACAGGCAATCATCAGCTGCCATAGGCAACACTAAGCTCGGGCAATTGCAGACTCCCAGCAGTTTTAAACAGACACAGAATGTGTCCAGCTCAAAGTGATAAGCACAGCGTGGAAGAGCAATGCAATCAAACACTGTGCCGTGCTCTGCTGATGCATCCATAGTTTTTTTACACTATTAGTTAAGTGAGGATTTTTTTTAAGCTCTGCAGCAAATAAAATGATACAAGCATTTGGTTTACACAGTATATGATCGATCATTTGTTTGCGTCAACCCCCCCCCCCCCCACATCATATTGAGCTTAAAAAAGTGAGTAAAGTATGTTGGAGGGGAATCTTTTTTGGAACCCAGGTGTAGATACCTTCATGGCTCAAGAATAATAAAAACAAACATACATTTGGCCAAAACCATTGGATGTCGGTGATCATATTTTAATAGTTAATGACAAAAGGCAATTTGCATAGTTACTAAAAAAATAGGCAATCGCTAAAAAAGAATGTATGGAAATGTGTACACCGCGAACAGGTATATGTAAGAGAAATCACTCGGCCTGTAGAAATTCCACTGCCCCCACCCCCAGTGATGCTATGGTCAAAATGTGCAGTCAGAATCCAATTCTTTGTTGCCTTGTTTGCCCTAACTCCATCATGCACAAGTCTCTCATGTGTAACCGTCTTACTGTATTGGTTCAGCCTTTCTCATTTGTAAAACCTTGTGTGTAGCGTCTCATTTGTTTTGGCTCATTCTGTCTCATTAATACTGCGTCTGATTTGTTTTGTCGGTCTGTGTTCTGTAACATTTGTTGTCTCATTAGCATGTGCGTCTAACTCGTTGGTATAGTCTGTTATTTTATCCATTACATTTGCTATAATTTATAAATAGTTTACATAAGTCATAATCAGTTCTTACATGCACAATTGTAAGCATGTATTGAGAGAAATACACGTGTGTTTGTATTGATGAAGGAACCATTACCACTGAATATACTACAAATGCTATAAATAATAATTCCAACAATTAATAACTTGCTGAGAGCTAAGAACTAAGTTATGCTGTAAAATTGCTTTCATTCTTTCAAACATGTTGCACGCAGACAAATGTCAATGCCATTAATCTTTTTCTTTGGTAGCTTCGATAAACCTTCGTAGGTTACACACGGCTTCTCAAGTGCACAGTGATCAAAAGTGATCAAATGAAATTGCCAAGCTCAGGCCTATCTTGTGCCCATGCAAATCAACTCAAGCATGAAAGCATCAGCGCGCACACCCTCTTCAGGAACACCTATAGATGTGACCTTTCGGCCATTATAGTGACCTTTCTGGAGGAGATCCATCTCCCCCTTTTCCACCAAGCTCTTGAGCAGTTCCAGCTTTTGAGGGAAGACCTGATAGTTGTTGGCACATGCCATGCCAGCGTCAAGTGCTCCCGACAAGTCTTCCCTGCAACAAACACACGAGGAAAAGCGGTTGATAACAGCGAGAAGTGTGTACTATACATGCACAACCCTTTATATGTTCCATCCACTGCTCAACGGGGGGGCGGCTTCCCACCCACACTGTGCTGGTTTTGGGGGTTATTTGACCATACTTCACCATGCTGGTCAATGAAGGTTCATGAAGAGAGCATAAGAGGTTGGTGCACAGTACAGTACAACAATGTATTTTTGATGCACTCCCCTCTGCTGACAATTGTAGCCCCCACAGCAACCTACAGCACATGTTTTATGCACAGTGATTGACAATCCAAGCAGTCTATGCTAAACCATGCTTAGCTTCAGAGACCCGATGAGACTGGGTGCATTTTTGGTACTTGGTCATACATGTGTAATAGATAACAGTAGATGTACCCTTAGTATAGCCATCACAGGTCACCAACGGTCTAAAGAATACATGGTTGAAGTGGCCAGATGAACTAGTGATAAATAAATTTAAATTGAAGTACTGTTATGATTATTCTCAAGGAACAATTGACTTTGAAGACTCATTTAAAATGCCAGAACTTGCTTTATGAAAGAAAATAAGTTGCAAATCTTTCCCATGCATAGAATAAAAAAGCGAGCACACACACGCTGCTCTTTAATGGCACAAGGTTGACCAACAAAAAAGAGATCGTGAAATATTCCGTGGCAGACATTCGTGCACGTAACGAATCCCCGGCCCCTGGCGAGTCTCCAGATTGTCATAATTCAGCATCCAGAATTCTTGTGCAATATTTTAGATGGTGACACAGTTGTACTTGCTCTGAGTTCTATTCACTTCGTTGCTGTACTTAATTTGAGTTGTTATGCTTTCGTAATTTTGATGACCCAGGTCACCCTTTCAAAAGAGACCATCCTGGTCTCTTAGTTCTCACCTGGTTAATTAAAGAAACGCGACATGACCTGCTTCAAGTCAATGCTATTTTGCAAACATTGTGAGGATTACAGCACCGTATAGGGAACCATTATTCACAAACAACATATATGGATATACATGAAATTAAGAGCACAGCACGATCCAACAAAATATTTTTTTCCGCAGTCATCTGCTCACAGGTATAACCGACTCTTACGTGCACAATTGAGATCAACTATAATAATTTTTATCGAATACTCAATCGATGCATCGTTACATGCCTACCACACACCGTTGTGTCACACACACGAAATCCAAGCAACCATTTCTAAAAAAATGTAAACGTCTGTAATTGACCACAGGGGCACTGAGCCTCATTTCACTTTGAATTATTGGTGGAAGAGAGCAGCAAGCCGTCACACAGACGAGGCAAAGATGCGATTCGGCAGTCAGTCCTTGAGTGGCAAGTGTTAAAGATGTGGCCAGGCTGTGCATGGGTTGCTTGTAATATCAAGGGTATAAATCAGCTATTGCACACCCTGATGGCACAGGGCCCCACCCAGAGCCTTGGACACCTACCACTGGCACAATACTACATATATTGCAATAGTCACACAAAAACAGGCAACTCCATTTTAGCCTTCAATCTACATTCATTAATTTGAACACTTTTAACTGTGATGATTCAAAATAATTATAGTGACAAAAAACCTGGAATTTATTTTGGGTAGGTTTTTTGTATATGTATAGATGAATGGCATCTTAAAAGAAAATACTAAATTGCATTGATTGCATATACTGTATTTGTTTAGCCCTTCCAGAACAAGTTGGCTCTTAAAGTAAAGTTAATTGTACTGCGCTTGTGAAAAAAAATAATGTATGTTTTAGATCTAAACCTAATGTTTATGACCTTTAGTTTCCAGTGTAGCATAATTAGTGAGCCTTGTAAGCAACTTTTGATTTGAACATAATAACCATTCTTTAATAGTTATGAGTAGTGTTTTAAATACAGTATTTATCTCATTTCACTGAAAGATTAGATGTCTAATTTCAATGTTGAATTCAAAAAACACAACATGTGGCACAAATGTTTACTTATCAACATTTAAAATAAATCCCTTAAAAACCACCCCAGTACAATTTAGGACCAATGTCACTATGATTTAGCCCTTGGAGTTATGCCTTGGTGCGTTGTTTAATGAGCTTCGAATGAAGTTACCTAGCACGCCTTAGCATGCACACACGAAACACCTGTAATTTCCCACCGAGACTCGTATGAAACGGCGAGCGAGGCAAGAGGTTTGCGCCAAAACGAACTGCTAAAAGCGTCCCCCCTCCTTTTGTCCGTCTATAATTTAGTCATCATTCATAATGCATTCCACATTCACATTGGAGGAACCTTGCGGTTGACAGATGTGACAAGTTTACGGCTTATTAGGCGCACCCGCACAATCAGCGGGGAACAAATGGGATAAGCAGGGGAAAAAAAAAGAGAGAGCATGGCACAAGCAAAGCTCCGCTTGCCTAAATACCTTCCGGCTTGGTCACGGTCCGGTGCGCCGCACTTACATTACAGCTCGCAGCAGGACAGCAGGAGTGAGCAAATAGCCCAGCCAGCCTCGAGTGTTGCTAGCCTGTCATTTCCTAATCAGTTTGCCCCAAGGCAGTAAGCACTGGAGGGGGGGGGGAACAATTACTCAACCCACTCAATCCTGCAAGGCTTGCCCCTGGATTGCTCTGATTGCGATGAGCATTTTAAATAAGCTGTGCAGATTCCACTTCACGTCGTTAAAATGCATTCAATATTTTTGTGCTTTTTGATTTTTTTTTTGTTGCGAGTGGATTTAACAATAAAAGTCACTGATTAATAATTCTTCTTTTACAAGTGATTTAAAATGAATTATAATTAAGTGTCCCGTGCTAAACACGATGTAAAATAGACCGCTGAAAATAAAAACAAAGTAATCAAACATCCAATTGCGAGAAACACTAGTCCACTTCATTTGGCAACTAACAAGGCTGACCTAATGTCAGGAAAATGTGCATTTTGTTTGATTTTATGGGCACACTGCATCTAAACATTCGTGATAAATCATGTCAAAACCATCCCAATACTACAATCTTAATGTTCCATTAAAAAGAATTACATGTCAAGTTGTGGTCACTTTACCCCTATTTAAATGTCCAATTGCAGTGCTACTTTGGACTTTAAAAAGTTTCAATATTTTAGGAAAAGCCACCAAATTGCTGTATTTTAAATAGAAATAAAGTAATAATTAAAGCACTTTTACTTAAGATTAACTATGTATTTACATGCCAAACATTACGGTTACACGATGTGCTCAATATTAAATGCGCCAGAGTGCACACATTATTAGCAACGGACAGAAATCGACTGCCTCTGGTTGTGCTGCTCAAGGTCTGTGCGTGGACATCTCTCCCAGGGGCCATGTCCGCATTGCCCAGTGCCAGTCGGCTCGACGGGCGTGCGGGCAGTCCCACGGTCGAAACGTTAAACGCGCAATTTCCACAACTGAGTCAGGGCTGTAAAAAGGGCAATGAGCACCAGCTCAATGCTCATTTGAGCAGGAAATCACAAGACTTTTGTTGTCGTTGTTCCGAGGAGCCCTTTTGGCCGTGCGTTATCAAAGATGGTGATGGTGAGGGCAATGCACGGAAGACCGTGCGTCAACGTCTGCATGTTGAACTTATTTCGCACTGTACGTAGCCAACCGTGCTAATTCGGAGGTGTCAATCGTAGTTAATACGCCAATTACACCGCCGCCGCGCGATTCCTGTGGCCAGGCCTTGCTGTTAAGTAAAAAAAAAACCTTGAGCATGCATACTTTTATTTCCAAAAGAGCCCAACATCCATGAATATGAGGCACGGGCTTGGAAGGGTGCCTACTTTCTAACCGTCACCACACAATATTTGACATAAGGAAATACATGATTGCGTGCCTGATATTCTCTAGCATGATGAAGGTTGCCAAGAATTGTGTGCTTTGATGATTTCACGAAGCTGTTGGAAGCAGAGGTCAAACACCTGCTGTTCAGTGCCAGAAGTGCTTTGGCGATTGCCTGATTCCTCAGAGGTCAAGATTTCAGAATCACTTGAGGGTGAGAGCACAGTATGGCAATTGGTCATGCTGAAAAACCAAATATAAAACCTCTACCGATATTTTGGTTGCAGTCAACATAACATTAAAAGTCATAATTTGATGGGTTTTACCAATAATCTGTATTTACTATTTCGCAAAGCCTCAAATAATAAAATAAACAAAACTCTGCAACTTTTATTCAAATAGGTTGAGGCTGCACAACATATTCGGTTTTATGTTTGTAGAATAATCCAAGGAAATTTTAAACTGCAGTACCAGTTTAAGATCATGTTTGTAACATTATAAAATGAAGTTATACTGGCATAATGTAATTATATTTTATATACCACTGAGCTCTGTTGACTGTTAGATCAAGGTTTAATAAACCACTATTTTGTATATATTTTGACATGTGTAGACAAAAGTTTATAATTGAGTCCTCAAGTGAGGTTCATGGCCTGTAGCAACACTACTCTCATAAACAATCAATAAAGTGTCAGTTTATATCCGACTATTTAGATAAATGTTATCCCCCTCGCCTGCTATGCATAAGGACCTGGGTTTAACTCCGACCCTGACGCCTGCATATTTGGGGTTTGCATGTTCTCCCCGTGGTCACATCGATTTTTCTCCGGTCCACTGGTTTTTCCCTCCACATTGCGAAACATTAATTTAGCTTCATTAGCTGCTATTATAATTCCCAAATATGATCAAATAAAAGTTTTGCTTATATCACTCTGAACATGAGCTTAAAATTACCGGTGCTGGTGCTGGTTATAGCAAGGATGTATGGCATTGCAAGTGGTGCTGGTGTTAGCGCTGCCGGAGGTGGTGATGAAAGTGGCAGTGGTAAGTGTGCTGTGGTGTTCTGCCGCTGGTGGTGGATGCTCACTTCTCAAAGTAGGGAGTCAGCAGCGGATTGCAGAGTAAGTTTCCGGGTTTGGACAAACCCAGTGTCACAATGGAATCCAACAGCTGCCGTACAGCTTCAGCATTTCCAGTGGCTGCCACATCCTGCAGGAGCTGTACAAAGTTCTGCCCTCTCAACTCATTCATCTGCAGTTTCTTGGCACTTAACTCCTTCAGAACTTCTTGTGCCTCTGAAACATAAACAATAAAACAAAAATTACTGAAATATACAACTTCCAAGATATTACCCTGTGTGAATTCTGACAAATTGCTGCACACAAATTAAACAGGCGCTATTCATATTATTGGTTCTTTCGGTAAAGTCACGTAGAAGGGAAACAATAAAACAATAAAAATATAAAACAATAAAATTATCACGACGTTTCGACTGCAACACAAGCAATCATCATCATGTGTGAAAACCACAGCAAGAAAATTTGAAAAAAGTGGCGTTTTTTAAAATATAAAAGTGGCGGGTTTTTTAAAATAAAAAACCGCCACATTTTTCAAATTTTCTTGCTGTGGTTTTCACACCTGATGATGATTGCTTGTGTTGCGGACGAAACGTCGTAAGAATTTTATTGTTTTATATTTTTATTATTTTATTGTTTCCCTTCTACGTGACTTTACCGAAAGAACCAAGAATATGTGCAACACATATTTGCCGAGTAGTGTTTTGTCACTTTCACAGCCAGTGGAAAGTGTGTGGGCTCAGATCTTGCATTCGGGAAGCTCCATGTTCCGACAGCAATCCCTTCCTGAGCAGACCCACTTCAGAGCTCAGCACCTCGATTCCTGAGTATGCCTCAATAACCAACACTACACACCTGTACTTGGCCTGAGCTCAAAATCACTCGTACATCGTGGAGACAACACAGAAATGGAGAAGCGTGCTGCATGACGTCACTCAGTTAAGATTTTTCAGCCATGTTAATGTAAAACATGCATGTAAAATTAGAACATAGATTTTTACCTAAAGTATAACCAAACCTAGGCCTAGGTAAAACATAGTTTAAAATTAACTCTTGCAAAAATGTTTTGCGACCCTAAACCCAAGCCATTGGTGGCAGTGGGAGTGGAGAACATTGGGGTGGCAGGGTAAGAGTAGGGATGGATCAACCCAAAATTGCCTCATGGTTCAAAAGAGCGGTTCCTAGGCCAGGACTGGGCCATTCCTTGGACCAGATCACAGTTTCCAGGAGCCATGGAAATTGCAAGGTATTCACGTGCCAGATAAGCAGATATGCAATTCCAGATTTGCAGTTGCAGCAAAAGGGAATACAATTTAAACCATATTCATTCATCCCAGACACGCATGCCAAAACTGTCCAATTAAATCTAACTACCCAAAGGAATATTAATTTAAAAGCCAAACCCCCAATATATTTCACTCTTCATTATTTCAGAACAGCTTAGCTCTGTAACTCATAATTACATAAGCATGCTGAATGCGCCGCGTCTATGCGTCTGGGGTGCTGGATCTCCTGGTAACGGCTTCTCACCATCAGGTTAATGAAATACTCAGTGGCCGGAGACTGCAGCTTCACTGCGGCCCCACAGGCCACAACGGTCATCCACACTGGGAATTATTTTGTGCAAAACCGTGTCATTAGCACCCAAGATGGCCCAGCAACCCGCTGATAATAGCACTCATTTCCCAAAGTAAAAGTGCAAATGCGCTCTGCAGCTGGCTTTTTACCAAAGCCATTTGCACCGGTAATTAATAGCAATTACGTCTACATTTATGCAAGAGAGGAAGTGGGGTGGGAGCCAAGGGGTGGAAGGAGGAGAGGAGTGGGGGCAGGGGGAGGAGGGCGCGAGGGTGGTGGGAGGGTAAACTGGCAGAAATGTGCCTAGTTAATTCGTTAAACACAGCTGCACAATACATGCTAATGACGAAAACAGCTAAAATGTCACTTGACATGACCAAAATGTGATTTGGAATGCATCATTTGGTGTAACTTTTAAACATTAACACAAACAAGGGTGCTTTTGTAACAGCATTTCCAACCAGGACTCCTACACAAAATGGTGTGCATTAGTAAAAATGATAATAGCAAGCGTAGAATTTGTGTGTGCCAACTATTGAGGTATTTAGTGCAGAAATGCACGTAAAATAATGTTTGGATGGCATTTGGTTACTAGAAAGTGGCCAAGGGCATCCTACTTGTACATTCACGTAAATGTGTTTTACGTATAGATTGAAAAACACAAGCCAAAATAGTTATTAAAGTTACGCTTCAAGGTTCCACCTAAATCGTCAAGCACTGAAACTGTATTGTGAACCTTTGTGTTCTTGAAACCTAATGACTTTGATTAGCACAGGTCATCAGACACATGGCTATGGAGATTTAAAACAATTGTAAATTCCCCATCTAACACCCCAAAGCAGAACATGAATTAAGGCCATGTGTAAATATAGGTGTGTATCCAAATGGAAAAACCCAAGGAAATGTTCCATACTCTTTGGTTCTTTCTTTACCGAAAGAACCAAAGAGTATGGATCATTGCAGTCACGAAAACTTCAAATCTACAAGGAAATGTTGTTAAAATATTGCTCCTTATTTTATATTTGCAAGAGTAGCCCACTGTCTGTCCGCCATTTATATAAAGCAATCATCGCCAGCTACTGACAGACTAATCCCCCAGGTCATTCTTGTGAATACGACTTGCCCTGGTCTCTTGAGTTCTCACCTGGTTAAACAAAATATACTTGAATTATTATTGATGGTAAAATCCCACCGGATGTACGTAATAAATAATATATTTTTTTCTCTCTCAAGACTTTTGCAAAAAAAGTGTGCAATTCAGCTGCTCACTCACCCTGCACCATCCCATGAGTGGCGAGGAGCTTCAAGAGCAGAATGTACTTGGACACACCGAGAACAGCGTTCGGGTCAAAACGGTCTCTGAAAGAAATTGCATGACGGTACTTAACAAAGCAAAGATGTTTTATAGCACCTACAGTCACTGTGTTCACTTTTTAAAATGTATTTTCAAATAACAGCTTCAGCATACCTGCTTTCTTAAAGTATAAAGACTTTTGAGTCAGAGGTGAATGAAAGTACATTCCGTATGGCTGAAGCAATACAACTGAACAAAATAGGTGAGCATTAGTATTCACAAATAGCAGCCTCTTATAAATCAAGTGAGAATTGTGCTTACTGGGTTAAGGCGTTTAAGATGCAGAAACTTCTCACTTCTGAACTTGGTCAAATTAATATTCCTTTGCAAGCCAATTAAAATGAAACAACCATGAACCTTGGGTTGCTGCTGTGTGGTGCGATCGTGAGCACACCGGACTTGCAATGCAGAGGTCGCCAATTCAATCTGCCGGCGGAACCGTTGAACCGATGGTGCAAGTTTCTTCAATCAGCCCGCCCACCCAGCAGTGTAAATGGGTCCGGCACAGTTCGTCAATCGGCCGGTAACATGTGCTCGGGGTATAGTGTGGGAGCTCCAACCTATTCCAAGGTCCAGCGTGAAAAAGTGGGCCAACTTAACTCTACAGGGGCTGTCTAGAGCTCTCTCTAAGTGGAGGACCTTCCACCAGCAGTGGCGTGAGTCAAGCAATTGCAAGGCTGCGCCTTAATATTCACCAATTTTAACTACTTTTTACTGTGGTTCAACATTCAACATTGTTCTGCTATAAGGAAATCCCACTTACAGTTCTTTCTTGATATTCCAGGCCTCAGTGACGTTGCCGTGCTCACAACAATGTTTGAGCAGTGTCGCGTACCCTGCTACCACCATGTTGGCCGAATACTCAGACTTCACCTCCAGGGCTCTCTCTAAGTTCTGCCAAATGGAAAAAAACATTTCCAGAAGGTAAACCTTAGTTGCAAGAAAACGTAAAGGACTACATTCGTGTCTGTTCTTTTATCATTTTATTCCAAATTTGACATCAGCCTCATCTAATGAAGTGTGTGTATTTGCAACTCTTGGAGAGCAGTGAATACCCGGTTATACAGGACATCTGTGAAAACGAGCTTGATTGCTCATTAGATTCCTCCAGTCTAAATAACAATTCTGATTCTACTGGACAATGGGTCACAAGAAGAATAAATCACAAAAATACTTCTGAAATTCATTCAAGTGACCACTTTTAGCCGACTGTGAGGAACACACTCCCAAAAGCTCTACGACAGAGGAATATGAATTGGATTAACCTGAAGGCAAATGTGTACCTATAACACAGACATTCTATTGTGCAGCGTGTAGCTTCTTGGCAGCGTTATTACTGCGGCACAGTTGCAACTGCATAGGCACCATTGTGTCAGCACACAAATGCAATTAACCCAAAATGTTAGCCTGCAATAAAAAACACAGGGGTAAAAATCGCGATTGTCCCACAGCAAATTTATCTTCCAACATTTCCTTCACAAAGGAGGTCGTGAAGCTCAATGGGCTGTCACCCGCTGAAATAAATCCCCCCCCGCCCCCCCCCCCCACGGAAGGTCTGCGACGCACCTGCTGGCTGCACAAGTTCCGGATGACATTGCGCAATGTTTCCTCCAAGGGCAGCGCCTCTTCCTTCAGGTGCTTCAGCTTCTCCTCCGTTTCACCCTGCAATCCCACAAATAGACACCACCACCCCCCACCCACCCAAGCACAAATGGTTTCTTGTTAGCCTGTTTAGACCCATTAATGAAATTACTGTCAGCCATGAGCCTATTCCTAAATAGCTACAGTACTAGTACACAGCCACCTATGCCTACTAAATATCAGTCCACACACTACACAAAATACACAAGTACAGGGCTTATTTAATTATCTCATTCCAGCTCTTACACAAGCATGCACACATAATAATGCATCTATTTTGTAGACTTGTACCTTCTTTCGTATAGGAACTGCTTATAATGGAACGTCTAGTTTGGTGATCCACTCAATGGATTCCTGAGATGTTCAGTGGAGAAATTAAGTTCCTCCCACAACAGATTGTAGTGGGCAGATTGACGCTATATGTTCCTGGGTATGGGACCAATAGCCACAGTCGCATTTAGTTAGGCCCATCACTCATCTTCCACAAGTGAAGAAGGTGGCCACATCACACATTTCTGTAATGGGTCTAAACAGGCTAACATGACTTGTACTAAAGTACATCTACAAGTTTTGTTAATCGACTGCGGGGTGAAGGCCTGCCCACAACGTCTGGGTCATGAGGGTTAAGTCACCATACTTCAGCATCGTGGTTCGTGTGGGTTGGTGAACGTGGGGAGCAGACTTGGGAGCACAGAAGTAAAGTGCAACAATGGATGTTTGCTGCACAGAAATATTATACACAAAGCATACTAAAGGAAGACAAAGACCCCCATATAATCTTCTTTGGTTCTTTCGGTAAAGTCACGTAGAATGAGAATAAAATAATAAAAAAACAATAAAATTCTCACGACGTTTCGGCCACAACACAAGTGGCCTTCTTCAGGTGAAAGGGACAGACCTGTTGGGACGACAGGTCTGTCTGGGACGACAGGTCTGTCTGGGACGACAGGTCTGTCCCTTTCACCTGAAGAAGGCCACTTGTGTTGTGGCCGAAACGTCGTGAGAATTTTATTGTTTTATTTTATTATTTTATTCTCATTCTACGTGACTTTTCCGAAAGAACAAAAAAAGATGAATCCTTGCAGTCACGAAAGCTTTAAATGGAAACCCCCATATAACATAAACAGATTTTTTGCGGCAAGTGCTTTTAGCGAGTCGACCTAGGGAAGGCCCAGGACCTGTTCAGAAAATCATCACTGGCATTGGCCACGAGCCGGAATTAAACTCGAGTCACCCGGTTTGAAGTGCCACGGTGGCTAGGAGATGTTAACTACCTCGCCTGGTATGCAGGTCGACCCCAGCGCCTGTATATTTGGAGTTTGCATGTCTCCCCGTGGTCATGTGGATTTTTCTCTGGGTCCTCCAGTTTTTCCATCCACATTTCGAATTAACATGTGTTTAGAGTATTTGTTTGTTATAAATTTCCACATAAGCTACTTCGTTGAGCTATCATTTGTGGCCAGGTCGTTCCTAAAAATTTGCTATATAGCTCAGTGGGCCTTACCTGGTAAAATAAAAAGAGTTAAAAATGTTTTAGATTAGAAGCGCAGAATGCTAACCATTGCGCTACTGTCCCCATATTACCACTTCTATGTATGTTGAACTTACTTCGCACCATACATAGCCAACCGTTGTAATTGGAGGTATAGTCTGAACAGACTGTTGGGGCAAGTGCTGTTAGCGAGTAGCACCGACATACCATACACACGTAATAACACACACGCACACACAAATGGAAATGTGCAAACACGTGTATGTATGCACAGACCAACTCGGACACTTCTTGTTTCATGTTCCACTCTATTTCTCATTAACAATAACCACTGCATCAGCTATACTGCCAGTAAGCAAAGTCAAGAGCAGCCCTCTTACCTCTAAGAAAAACCTCAACCAATGCTCCAGCATCAAGGCGTGTGTTGTATTGCGAGACATTGTCGTACAGATGACATTTTAACCTAAAATCCTATCCACCCAGAGGATTTGAAACATTTTGTGATGCTCTTGAATGTGCATAAGATTTATTAAAGCCACTTATTGGGCTTAATCACAATAGAGATGAATGGTAACTGGACAAAATGCACTGAACATTTAAAAGATCAGACATTTATAAAGCTCAGATGGCATGTCTATATATAGCTTGGGTGTTAACACCATGTGTTGGGTTTAAGCCTAGTACAAATGATTAAGAATTGGTCAAATCCCCTGCACTATGCTAATTCTTAAGTGTTCCCATTCGCACTGAAAATACATTTCATTTCACTGTAGATGGCAAGCTGCGGTGTGCATATAACCGTAATGTGCTCTCAAAAATAAATATTCCGTGAACTTTGGAAAAAGCACTGGGGGAAGGAAAGATAGGTTTGATTGACACAGTGTGAATGCGCACCATGTAGGCAGTTGAGGACTTATGAGACACCAGCAGTGTTACTCACCAAATAGGGATTGTGATCACTCATGGCTGAAGCATGTTCCACGAGTAGGTAAACATCCTGCATGTGAAAACATAAAATCCCACAATCATTCCGATTCAAACACGTAGCATTCTGAGTTAAATTTATATTTTTAGACTCGACAGTGAAACTTCCAACATCAAAATGCTGCAATGTGACTTTGGCCATCACTCACCTTAGTGAGCCCTGGAGCGCTACGAGAATCCAGCAAGTTTTTTAATCCATAAAAGCCTTTCATCTGGATCTTTAAGTTCTGTTTCAGGCGACAAAAATAACTCAGCTGAGCTTAAAGACGAATAGGCTCCACATGCGTTAATTCAGTAGCAGCGTGTGTGCATTGATGCGTGACGGTGATGGCTCCAGAAGCTACAACAATGAATGAGTACAACAATGGATCCTTCAGCCCCGTAAAGTGGAACGCACCATGGACTTCAGCTTCTGAAAGTACGTGCGAAGGTGCGTCTCTTTCCTCCGTATGTCTTCCGCCGACATAGACTCCAAAAGGTTGCTCAGGAAGAAGGACAGAGACTCTGGCGAAACACGCAGGATTGATGGCATGGATATTACAACCAATGATTCATTCCAACATTCTATTGAATGCAGGAAAAGATGCAGAACTGCAATTTTCTTGCTCAAACCAATGCTGACGGAATGGTCTCCACTAGAGGGAACTCTAAAAAGCCCTCGTAAAATATATTTAATATTTATTTCAGAAATATGTATAAAATGCAACTGTTAAATTATTTAACGTGGTTTTTTTTCAGCTTCAGTTTTGTGAAAGCCTTTTTTTTATATTTACCTTGGAGAGAAAAGCTACCCTTGAACCGGGAGTCTGTGAAGAGCAGTTCTGTGATCTACAGAGAAGTTACAATTAAAGGTTAGCACAAACAACCAATACGGACACATCATATGACTACCATTTATTAAGTATACGATATATGTAAATAATACACGTTTGTATATGCTTATATTTACATTTCTGATATAACTTTGTAACGCAATGAGATGGGTAACGTAAAAAAGCAAAAATAAGCATTCGACAGATGGCTTCCGTTAATCAAAATTTCTCCAAAAAAGCATCAGACTCAAAAGTGTCACGAGTAAATTATTTATCATTCAGATTGCACGTATGAGCCTTCGATGCCAACGCTACACAACTGAAGCCTTTTGTTAATGATATATAAAAGAAACATTACCTTGGCCTGGCAATCCACATCATTACACCTGCAGGTGGCAGCACATACAAAACAATACAATCAACCACGCACATCGTGCTTTGACGAGCATGCATCAGTTTTTTTGTTAATGAGTGTTGCCGTTTAGTACATTTTAGCTGTTTGTTTTAAAACGGACGGTAGATGTGCTTCTTACTTCCTGAACGCCATTGTGAGACTTCCCCTAAAGGTGTTCATGTCTGTAGGTGGAAATGTGGGGGTGGACACTGCAAGAGACAAAGACAGAATTGCGATATGAATACACAAGCAGGCACAACGTGTAGCAATACCCCGGGTAACGTCGGGGATGCGTTCCTGAAAGGTGCAACAAATAACGAAACTACGCAAATTAAAGCGATTTTAGTCTGCACGCCACAAGAGCTAAACCAAGATAATGGGAGGGTATGGTGAAGCTGTGTTAATGCGCGCATCTTCATTCCAGACATACCCATGCGATATTAAATACATTTAAAAGGGAAATTTGTGGGTGTGTCTGTTCGAAATGTTTAGCATGCTAACCCAACATGCTACAAACTTGAAATTTGGCATGTGGGTTGCTCCCATACTGTACACAATGTAAGAAATATAAAAATAGACTTTTGTATTATGGGGGGGGGGGGGAGGAATGACCATTACGTGTGGCGTCAACCCGCATACAGGACTGGCGAGAATCGATATCTGGTGAGCGTTTGTGGTATTTATTAAACGGGAATAGGCCGATTCTAAAGAAATCTACAACCTTCGATTTAAAGAATTGATTCTTGGCGCACGAGCGTAAGTTTTTTTCTCCACCGCGCGATGGGTTTTATTTTAGTTAATCAGGTAATGATCAAAGTTTTCTTTTCATTTATCATTAAATTGCTTAAATATATATGATTATATGAATGATAAAAAATTGGGTTGTGTGCAAACTTTACATGTAGCACGTTAAACGTTTCCCCCCTAAGTAACATGGCTAAACGGTACACTGCAAATGGGTCTTTAATGTAAAAATTCATTTAGGTAAATTTTTAATTAAAAGTACTTTTAATTATTACCTATAAAAGTCATTTTTTGTCTGTCTGTGTCTCTCCGTCTGTCTACGCAATTTGCGACGCTTTTAACTCACAAAATGGGGTTTACAGTTCTAACTTTAAAGTAGTTCAATTGACCATTTAATACTATTAATTATTCTCTTACTGCGCCGAGCGCGCGCCAAAGCACGCATCTTCGCACGCACGAAACGTCGTGGTTCCCATAGCAACGCACGAAACGTCGTGGTTCGCATAGCAACGCACGAAACGTCGTGGTTCCCATAACAACGCACGAAACGTCGTGATTCGCATAGCAACGCACGAAACGTCGTGGTTCGCATAGCAACGCACGAAACGTCGTGGTTCGCATAGCAACGCACGAAACGTCGTGGTTCGCATAGCAACGCACGAAACGTCGTGGTTCGCATAGCAACGCACGAAACGTCGTGATTCGCATAGCAACGCACGAAACGTCGTGGTTCCCATGGCAACGCACGAAACGTCGTGGTTCGCATAGCAACGCACGAAACGTCGTGGTTCCCATAGCAACGCACGAAACGTCGTGGTTCCCATAGCAACGCACACCCGCGATCGGTGACGGCGGGGGAAAATTCTCATTCGCTTTAATGTAAAAAGACACAACGCTGAGATAATTCTTCAAAGTGTGATGTCCTCTTCACTCCCTCCCACCCCAATGTGTGCCGTTGCTACTATAGTCAGTATATACTGCTATAGAGTCTGCAGATACTACTATAGAGTCAACAGATACTACTTTAGAGTCAACAGATACTACTATGGAGCTAGTAGTTACTACTATAGTCAGTAGATCCTGATATTGAGTCAATAGATACCACTATAGATTCAGTAGGTACTACTATAGTCATCTGCAGAGTCAGTAGTTATTACTGTAGAGTCAGATACTACAATAGAGTCACTAGATACTACTATAGAGGCACTAGATACTACTCACTCTATTGTATGTAGGGTGTTTAGGTATATATGCCTACACGGGAGTAAAAATATTTGTTTAGGGTGGCGAGGGGGTCGACAATTTTCGGAAACCTTTTTAGATCAACTATTTACCCCCCACTTTCTATAACTTGTTTTACTTATAATTTTGTTGACTGACAAATGGACAGACAAACTGCACACCGGGCTTTCACAATATCTTAGTATTTGTGTATGTATATGTTATGTTTATAAGTTTTGAAATATATTTTTCACCCGGGCAACGCTGGGTACTTCCCGCTAGTATTAAATATACTGTGCTCAAAACTAGTGGACAGCAGTAAACTTTTAAACATGGTACAAGAAGGAAGTGCACTATAAAAAATATATCACAATACTGTACATAAATAATATATTATACTCTACAGTACAGTACATTTCTTTATGCGTAACCCAAAGTAGTTCGTGTCGCTTGAGGCGACACAAATCGGGTAGCGGTATTGAGTGATGACGTATATGCTTAAACGACGTAAAAGGAGACGAAAATCGGAGTATTACTATACACAAGCATGTACATTAAACATGAAGGCCACAAGTAAAACAAAATATGCACATTCTGAAAAGCACCAGTTCTTGAAAATGCAAGTGTTCAGCAGAGCTACAAAATGTAAAATGTGATAGGAAAAAAGTGAATCTTACGTACACACGTCATAAATCTGATCTAGGTTCCCAGAAAATGCCATGTGTCTGATCTCTGCCACGGCCGTTTCTTCCTGGTTCAAGCCTATTTCCTGCACACATCACACATCATAGTCACACCTTTAAACATCGTTTCTCATCACTGTTATCTCATTGTCTCATACTGACATCACGTCTATCACCAGCTTTACGATTGATATAAAGAGAGCGAGCACAGCTGACTCTATTGTGAAAGACAAACCGCGTAACACTGACACAGGCAGATGACAAAATACGCATAGCAGGCCAGTAACTGACGGTCTGGCTGTGAATAATGAAAAACATTCTGATGCATACCGTAAGATAGTGAATCACAAGCCATAACCGAACAGCTGAGGTTTTTGGGTTTGTAAATGTATACTGGACAGGCATTACCCCTGATGTTACCGATTTCCGGCCACCGCTAGCACGCTATATGAACCATCCTTGTCCCCCCCAACCATTCACCAACTTGCACTGCCCTGCATGGTGAAGTCTGGTAAAAGTCCCACCCCCCCCCCCCACCATAAAAAAATGTGCAATAAATTATCAATATTATTTTAAGGAGGCTTTATGAGAAATAAGGCTCTGTTTCAGGTGCCAGGGTTAGAATGACACACGTTACACCGCCATCACGGTGGTAGGCGCTGTAAAAAGCCCAGGGATTAGGGGTTCACCTGAAACTTGGCTCGGGCCTCAGCGTAGGATGAGAACACGGGTATAACGTAGGAGGTGAAGGTCTCCTGGTTGGGCTCCACACCCATGTCTCTCATGGCCTTCAGCACATCCAAAACCCCTGCAAAGCATGAGGATAGCCGTGATGTCAACTGATGTAGATTCTGAAGATCGCGACGCGTGCGTGAGAATCAAAGTTTTCAATCCAATGTTGCCACGGGTTAATATCATCCCTTCAGCCACTATAAGCTGTTATATTTAGCAATGTAAAAACAAATATCTCAAATCAAATCGCAACCCTGAATCATGACAATTCATTGGATGATATGGGAGGTGACTCGTGACACTTGTAATAATGAGCAATACGCCGCTTGCAAGGGGCACATGCAACCCAGAATTACCAAAACAACAGAAAGGCAATTTCTAATACATGATGAATGCTTGCAATGTACACCAGACTGGCCAAATTGTAAAACTCTAATTAGACCAGTGTGATCTACTATATGTGACCAAGTACCAAGTTTTAACTCTTTCCAAGCCAACGAGTTGCCATTGTTAAAATACAATCAGGGTGCATAAACGTGCTCTGTTAAACAGCACTAAAATGTTGTTAGCAGGCACAAAAACGGGCAATGTTTTGGGCAAACTTTAAACCCAGATTTGTGGCCAAAAACATATCAACATTGATTGCATTAACTCATATTTAATCAATGTGGCCCACACCAAATAAACTAAAAACCAACCATCTCAGGTTAAAGTGCCACGAAACACAAAGCTGGCCAGAGAATATGTTGCCCCAATGAAGAAGGTAAAGAGGCAATGCCTACCTTGTTGGTTCTTTAATTTCTGCTCGTGTGTCAAGAGCGGCCAAAAGAAGTGTGGCCTGACGGGCAGACCTGTCTTGGAAGCGTGCTTCATCAGCTGGACTGCCATATCTTGGCATGAACACGAACACAACAAAGAAATGTATGACAAGCATATTACACTATTTTTTGTCAATTTACATTTATCTATCATGCTTGTCCATGCATTTACTTATCAGATGGATATTCGACTAAAAGGTGACATGGTCCGTTTGAGAAATGGCACAACATAAATCCGGCACCCACCCTTTTTATTTGCTTCCAAAGCACAGCGGAGAGTGAACATGAGGGCAGAGGTGTGCATCTGTTTCTCCTGCAGCGTGTCACAGAACTTCACGAGTTTCTCCACCGGCTGAAAATAAAGTAATGAGAGTGACCACCTTGTGAGTTGTGTCACCCACATTGATTACAATGACAAATCCCGTGCTCCCCAAAAACGAATGAAAAATGTCAAAGCAAATGTACGTTACCCTGTCAAGGGTGACACAGTGGCGAAGGAAGAACTTTCCAATGAAGCTGTCCTGGTTAATGCGCAGGGGTGGGAACGAGAGCAGCACCTGGAAGGCCGTGTCCTCCAACCCGTGCGTCACCAGATTCAAACAAAGATTCATGGCATCTGCTTCCCCCAAAAAAGGGTGAAAGAGAAAAGAGAGAGGTTTTTTTTTTTCCCTTTAAACAAGCTGAACACTGCAAAATAGCAAACAAATTGGAAAACACAAATATTAAGGCGTAAAATAAGGGATAACAATCAGAAAATAATGTACAATCCATTAGACTGGGAGTTTTATGCTATCTGAGTAATAAGCGAAATAAACGAATCAGTCTGATTTTTCCCTATTAAAGCCATTTAATGTTTCTACTAGTTTTATGAAATATGTAGCAGCAGCTGGTAAAGTTCTGAAAGCTGCCAATAAAAGTCAATTATATTACTGTAAGCTATCCACATTTGAAAACCTTTAAAACTAAAATCACACATGCATCCTCTTAAATTTAAGTCACAAGTATACTATTAAATACGGTGGAGCGGTGGGGAAGTGGCTATCACACAGGAATATAAAACCATCAACCCGAGTTGGATTTTCAGCAATGGCTCGCATCGGTGGCGAATGATATCTGAACCCGGTCTTGGGTCCCAACCACTTCACCTACATGCGCTGTCCAACTTGATGAAGTATGGTCAAACAACTGGCATGCCCAACACGGCTTACATAGGCCTTAATCCATCAGTATATTGTCAAAAATAAATACTTTCAATACTATTATATGTCTTGATTTGAAAGCTATCATGACTGCAGGAATCCATACTCTTTGGTTCTTTCGGTAAAGTCACGTAGGTATAAAATAAAATGAATCACGACGTTTCGGGCGCAACACAAGCGTCCGTCATCAGGTGGGTAAGCATGGTCTGCTGTTGAGGCAGACTGTTTTAAAAGGTTTTAAATTGGTGTAGCCCAAGGGTCATAAAGCCCAAGGGTCATAAAAATGGTCATAAAGACCCTTGGGCTACAGTCTGCCTCAGCAGCAGACCAGGCATTCCCCAACACAAGCGTCCGTCATCAGGTGGGAAAGCATGGTCTGCTGCTGAGGCAGACTGGTTTTAAAAGGTTTTAAAAGTTTTTAAATGGGTGTAGCCCAAGGGTCATAAAGCCCAAGGGTCATAAAAAGGGTCATAAAGACCCTTGGGCTACAGTCTGCCTCAGCAGCAGACCAGGCATTCCCCTACCTGGTGACGGATGCTTGTGGTGCGCCCGAAACGTCGTGATTTACTTTATTTTATGCCTACGTGACTTTACCGAAAGAATCAAAAAGTACGTTTATATGTTTTGTTATATAAAGTCTAAACTTTAAAGCGGCGCGCACCTGGAATGAAGCCAGGTTGATGTCGCATGTGGCCCACTACGGCCTGCACCTGATCAGGGAACCCAGCTTTGGCCAAGGAAAAAATAATTTGCATGATATCGCGATCCACGAGGCTCTTATTGTTCTTCTCCATCGTGATGAAATGCTGCAATACAACATGGGTTCACAATCAGATTATGGTTACGACAGAAACATTCAGACAGCTACAAATACAGCCATATGCTATAATTGTATTAATGTCAGAGAAAAAAAATCATGCAGAGTTTTTGATTTCTAATGTTTTCAGGTTGTACCGTGGGTTGACGAGCAGGATTTGCAACCAAAAACACATCGTAGAGCTATAAAGCACAACCGCGAAAATCTACGGAGTAACATGCTAAGTTTTGTCGACTGTTTTGAGCATTTATAAATTAGTGAGGCGTTTCATCAGCAGTTTGCTAGTTTCTAAGCAAGTGAATAATTTTTCGCAAAATAATGCATGTGTTCACGCAGTGTTCATTGATGTTTATATTGGCACCTCTGTAATGCTCTTAATGTCTCCTCTCTCGGCGTAGGCAATGAGCAGAGCCAAGTAGGTTTCAGAGGTAGGTTCAATGCCCGCGTCTCTCATCACTGAGAGGATCTTCATTGAATTATCCATGTCACTGAAAAAAGCAATCAACATCAGGGCATCAGTCACTTTGGCAAAACCTTTTCAGGAACCAAACAAAACTCAAAATTACAACGGATTTGCATGCAATTCAATGCATACACACTGTTGTTTTGTTTATTCAGTCATGTGCATTAGTTTGTCCGGCAGACAGTAGGCTTACCCAGCTTTGGCGTGGCCTGTAACAAGGGAGTTGAAAACTTGTTCTGTGATGGGTATGTCTTTGTTTTTCATAAATCCCAAGATTTTGCTGAAAAAGGAACCACACAATACAGACGATTAAAAAATAAATCAAGAGTGTTTTCAGTAGACTCTCTTTAATCCACATGCGGTTTATCCGATTTGCAGATTAACTGCGCAGCTGAGATTTTGACATAAATTAATAACTCATGGATTTTCCCTTAAGTCCAAATTAATAATCTAAAAACAGTTATTTTCCGTTATTCCTGGAAATGTGTATTACAAGTCACGTGCTTAAACCGATTATCCAGTTAATCTAAAATCCACGTGATCGTGTCTACAGTACAGTAGTTGCATATATTTACAACAGAGGGTGGAGTTTGATTGACTTTGATTGGTGTGGCTCTGCTTTCCACTTAGTGCGCAGAGTCTTCTGCGCGGGAGCAGGAAAGTGTTATCACTGAGCACGTGCATTGATCGTCGGTCGATCGTTAGTATTCGTTTTAAATCGAAAGATCAACAATCAAAATCGTCAGTTGTGCTTCATTTTTTTAGGGATTCATCCGACTATTTATCGTGGAAATTTTAATTTATACCTATATTAGTGGTTTTTGGCATAGAGATCCACGGAAAATGGATTTTTTTATTCGTGATTTTGTATCATCCGCGGCCGTCCTCCCTCTCATTAGCGCGAATAATCGAGATACTTCTGTATCTAGTATTTCGTTAAACTATATATAAATATGTGGTTCCTTTACCAAGGATAAATAATAAGCATACCTTGCACCATCAATATCACCCTCGTTGCAGTAGGCAGCAATCAACCTCTGGTAAGTGACCTGTGGAAAAACCATCAACGACAAATTAATTCCAATTTGCATGGTGGTAAAATAGATTTCACTAGATGCATATAATACACAAAACTGGAGAGAATGTGGTCAACGTCATGCAGTTAATGAGATGCGTTACCCTGTTGGGCGTTACTCCTTCTTTCTCCATTTTTTCCAGAAAATCAGTGGGCGAGAACTTGTGCTCGTTCTGCAGGTAGACTTTTATCAGGGCGTTGTAGTGGCTCACATCAAACACAGTACCTGCACAGCCACACAGTACAACATGCAATTAGTTGCACACAGTGCAGCAGCAAGTTACCATTCACATTTTGAGACAAATCCTCTTCCCAATCAATTGGAATGCACCCGAGCTTGGAAGCCAAGCAAAATCAAGCCCGGATTCTGCATGGATGGGCGACTGTCATGCATAATACTAGTTATAGGCTATCTGGAAACGTGGTGGGCAACTGTGAGCAGTGCAGTAAAATCTTTGTTGCAACGTGCTGTGCCTCCATCTCTATGATCCCCATCTTCACCAACTCCCACTGATTAATGTAAAGCCAGGTAAGAATGACCCACAAACCCTACACGACATAGGGGGAGGCTCTTATCCAGCAAGGGATTGCAATATTATCTATCTAAATTTTTTTTGACAAATGGGATATCTTGCAGACCTGTAAATGTGCAAATACCTGTATACAGAGTACAGTATCACTGCAGTACAATGAAGTATGCTTCTAACGATCCCCTATTATAACATAGTTGATGAAGACCGCTTGTGTTGCCATTGAAACGTCGTGGTTGTTTGCTTTAATTTTTAATTAATTTTTAATTTTTGATTTTATTTTCTATCTACGTGACTTTCACGAAAGAACCAAGAATATGAATTCCTGCAGTCATGAAAGTTTAAAGTCAATATTTTACCTGGCAATCGACTAACTGTGGAGTACCCATTTAGACTAAATTCTGGACAGAGGCATGGATTTTAAGAAACTAGCCAACTGCCACACTGGGAGACACGAACCGGTTACCAATGCAACATCAACTGACCCAGCTCCTTAAGCTTGTTCCAGAAGTTATGCAGGAGCTCTGTCCTTTTCTCGGGCAGCTCCTCCGGCAGCAGGGTTCCGCAGCTGCGGATGAGCAGCAGGGCCTGGTTGGCGCTCGGATAGCCCGAACGGCAGATGTCATGGAACACGTCGAGCAGCATCTTGCTGGTGATGCGTCCCGTGCGCCTCACAGACGAGTCGAGCTGGTTGAGGGCCCATTCAAACTGCTGCACTTGCTTGGCCTGGACCACCGGGATGGATTTACTCACATCAAAGCTCTGGTGGGTCATCACTGTGCTCAGTGGCCGCAGTCCGTGTGACAGCCTAGAAAACAAGCGCATTGCCATCACAGGAATGGATTGCAAGTGAGTGTAAGTTACTGCAAAGACACAATTAAAGTGCAATCAGCTCTCAATTATCCACGGCAGTGGACTGTATAAACACACGGATAATGCAAAACACATACATTTCCACTGTAGCCCAACCCACAAGATATAAATGACAATATTAGTCAGTTAAAATTCAGAGCACTGCCCTATCTCCCCTTGTAGAAATGGCAATGGTGCACAAGGAATTAGTGGTGACATGGCTCAGCGGTAGCGCATTTAACCACTTGTTTCAGAGGCTTGTAATTCAAACGCACGGCCACCCTGGTTAATACAGTGGGTGCATTAAACGTAAATATATGCTCCACAGTGGACGTTAAAGATCCTGTGATGTAATTCGGAAAGGAGTAGTGACGTGTGCTGGTGTCCTTGTCCAAGTTTGTAAAATCAAAAAAATACTCACAAATTATTTTAATTTCGAAACACATGGCAATTGTCATTCCGTACTGCAAAAACGGAGGCCTCTGCTGAATGAGTCTTGAGGCTTTTCCTAGAAATTAATAACTATTATTCTTCACTAATTTCAGGCCGCTATTGTATTTATTCATGTTATTAGGCATTGCTCAAGATAAATATGGATACTGTTTCTGAGGTTCAATGTGTGCTGTTGTTTGTTGCTTTTCCAAGTCGACTATCCTGAATTGATGGGAACATTTTGCAAACATCATTTAGTCTGAGAATGAGTTTGAATAACTTATGCATTCAGTGCAAGCATGGCTTTCTCCTTGTACAGCTGAGGTTTTGCTTTAGGAGGGATAATGAAGGCTGTGTTTTAAGGTGGTCGTGGCTATTGACACAACCACTCTGAGAATCACTTGTTTTTCACACGTCAGTACAGTGATGTCTCCCTCTTTTTTTCTCATTAATGGAGCTTAAAACATGTCTTGGGACAGCACAGAACTCAATAGGTAAACATCTACAAGGGTATTGTACTTGATGTCTCTTCCATACTAGTGGCCAGCAGCATCACATTAATCAGTTAAATTATATACTTTATAAATCAGCCATGATGCCCGTAACTGCTGCGTGAAGGCCTTCTCAAGTCATCACCAACTATCATGGTCCTACGCTGCTACAACCCATCTCGATCCTACACATGAGCTCATCTCATCGCCCTGTCTCCTCAGTGGACGTCCTCTCTGGTATAGTCCTTCTTTTGGCTGCCACTCCGCCGTTTGTCTCGACCACCGCCCATCATTCTTTCCAGAGACGTGTCCTGCGCACCGAAACTCTCCGAACAGTCAAAACGTGTTTGTTTTAAATTACTATAGGATGATACCTGCACATCTTAAACGGGCTCTGTGCCAATCTATTGTGAGAGTGCATATAAGATCACTTGGATTTTCATTCAAGGGCACGGGGCCACGTGGGTCACCTCGTGGAAGCAATGCCCTTGGTCAACTTGCACCAAGAGAAGAGCACTTACACGACGTTTCAACCGTGACCCCTAAGTGTGTATGTTAAACTTCTTTTGCACCGCACGTAGCCAACCGTACTAATCGATAATTAAGACATTTCTAATTAATTATATAAATTACTAAACATACATGTGGTAATAATTAAAGGTATGATGAAGTCAATATTGGGATTCCATCGGACTGATCATGTATCTGATCATGACGAGTAAGAATGATACTGCATGGAGGTTGTTGCTGAATGGCGATGACAGATAACTACGTATGACGCCTGATTACAGGCATAAGATCACGGTAACTTATTACAGACCTAAAATGATCAATAACCACATCTGATGACGATCTAGTGAACAACATCTGACGGCGATTTCTTAATGAGACTCACGCCGATAACGCGAACTGTTTACATAAAAACGATTATGAACGTCATGACGACGACAACTATCACCAATTACACACATCACCATCATCAAGACAAGCTCCATCATGATGACAGTTTTCCTGTAGTCTGCTGGAAAACGCACGTGGGGTGCCCGGACCACTCAAGGGCACCCTAGCGGTGATTGAAAACGAGGGCGACGGGGAGGGAGGGGATGGCCCACACACCTTGGCACTAGCGGGGCCCGGGCGCCTTCCAAGAGGCGCTGAGCCGTCGCGGCCGACGAGGAGGAGGATGCGCCCGGGGTCGCCACCGCCGATGTTAGCGACGGCCCGAGGAGGCGGCAGCGATGGCTCCTCCACCTCCGCGCCTGCAGTGCGGAGCGAACCACGCGGCCCGGTACCATGAGCGCCGCCATTGCAAACTCTCTGAAGACCACGAGACGAGGCGATTCGATTCGTGCGAGCACGAAGTGCACTTGCAGTCGATCCTGGAATCGATTCGTTTTTTGTTGCGTGGTTTGTCTTTTTTAAAGACTTGAACAGGACTGGACAACTCTTTGGTTTTTTTCGGTAAAGTCACGGAGAAATAAGAAATAAATGTCACACTTAACTTACAATTTAGCAATCTTTGAAATAACGTAATCAACCAGACCATGTGTTAATTGTGTTTTGACCGACCGTCTGTGTTGCTTTATATAGTTTCCAAATTTTTCTAAACCCTGTTTGATTTGGTGTGCTCCTCCGTCTCTCTCTGTACCCCCTGGTGTGTCTGTGTTAATTCCCTCTACTTAAGGTCTGTATGTATATCTGCGGTTATGTGTTTCCTCTCTCTCTTAAATTTAGCTCTTCTGTACCTGATGATGATTGCTTGTGTTGCAATCGAAACGTCGTATGCTATTATGTAATTTTATTATTTCTTATTTCTACGTGACTTTACCGAAAAAAAAACAAAGTAATTCCTGCAGTCACGAAAGCGACAAATCAAGTTTAGGACTGGACAATATTCTTTGGGTCTTTCGGTAAAGTCGCGTTGATAGGTTCAAAGAAAATAACAAACAAAAAACTACGACGTTTCGATCACAACACAAGCGGTCGTCATCAGGAGGCAAAAAAGAAGGGGGAAAGCTTCTGTAAAAAAAAGTAAATTATTATTTTAACCTATCTACGTGATTTTATCGAAAGACCCAAAGAATATTAATTCCTGCAGTCACGAAAGCTTTAAGTCAAGATTTAGGACTTGAAAAAATAAGAAGAGGTTTTATTTACCCTTTCTGGCAATAAAACAGAGACAATTTCAACCGAGAAGATGGATTCTGGCTTAGCAATCATTGGAAGGATTGATAAACCATTTCTGGTCTTAATTGATTGTTCAAGCTTACGGTGGCTTTCAGACAGCATACATTAATTTTTCGTTTCCCCCTCTTCTTTTCCGAACATAGATGGACTCGTCCATCTAAACAAACTGTCAAATCGCTATCCGTGGTGCCAACGTTTAAAAAGAAATAAAAAAAATACAAACCGCCACTTCTTTCAAATGTTCTTGCCGTTGGTTTTCACACCTGATGATGACTGCTTGTGTTGCAGTCGAAACGTCGTGAGAATGTTATTGTTTTATATGTATATTTTATTGTTTCCCTTCAACGTGACTTTACCGAAAGAACCAAGAATACAATGACAATAGTTTAAAGCGATTTGAAGCATGTTTTATTTTCAAAATGGAAATGTTTTTTTGGGGGGGGGGCAGAGCTTTGTGACGTCATATTTGAAGGGGGGGGGTCTGACTTTTTGTGACACCGTATGACGGGGGGGGGGGTCAAAAATCGTCAAAAATCGCTTGACGTAATTTATGGACGGCCCCTTACGTCGCGGACAGCACCGCATGGGTTGCTGTGTGATGCCGGCTCTAGCACAGCACGGCGTGCGATGCACCGTCATCGCGTACACCCCGTAGGTGGGTGTAGTACCAGCCCTAGCGGGGCTTGGTGAGCGCTGGGATAGCGCGGGCACCACGCATGACGTGCAGTGCGGTCTCCCACCAGGGGGAGCGGGACAGTGTCAGCCCAGGGGCAGGGTTGCCCCGGGCCATGGCACTCTGGTTAACCCTGTAGACACGTGATCCGGAGTGTCCACAGAGAAGGCCCCAGGTGGATGGGGGGGTGATCACGTGTCCAGGGAGAGCTCGAGAGGGATCGAGAGGGAGCTGGAACGCTCGAGAAGGTGGGCGGGGCCGAGGGCGGAGCCGGCCCCGACCCGGGAGGATATAAGGTGGGTCCCTGAGAGGGACCGGGGTCGCTTCGTTCTACACGCTGGAAGCTTTACGTCCTACGTCTAAAGAGGCATCAACACGTGGCCGGGGACCCGAGTGAGGGTCCGACCCTTTGTAGCTGTAACTCCGAAATATAGTGTAGTTAGCTGGGTGGTCACCACCCCAGGCTGTATCTGGCAAAGGGGCAGTTACCCCTTTGTATATACATGTTACAATAAATGTGTTGCCTCTGAAGAATAACGTCTGCGACTCAGTTGGACTCACTACAAATGCAAACATGATTCCTTGCAAAAGTTTTCTATTTGGTGTTTGAACATCTTAACACCTGTTTTATTTCCAGAAAGAGTAAAAACAATTTTTATTTATTTTTATATTCTTTGATACTGGAAAAGAAAGTTCCATTTTTAACTTACTCAAAATGAGAGAGATGTCCAGTCGGGATGGGTCAGAAAGTTACAACAACAACAACTACAAAACACGGTGGGAGTGCACAGTATAGGGAAGGAAAGCAAATCACAAAAAATAAATTAAATAAAGTATATACCGTAAGTTCACGTTGCCAAAGTACACCAATTCCAAAGATTGGGCAAGGCAGCAAAACAGCAGCAAAACAGCAGCAAGGACCGTCCCAGACCGCACCAAGACAACGCACAGCCCCTCAATAAATTGCACATTCAAATTGAACAATCGAGGCATGGCTAGGGATTGCAGTTACAAATAACATTTGGAAATGCAGTACTGTAATGGCAATGAAACAAATACAATAATACTAATAAGAATTTAGATGTGTAAGGCGTATTTCACCTGCAGATCCCAATGCGGCGTTTATGGAAAGCAGGAATTAGAACCTGGCTAAACAACGGGGGGTTAAAGGCCAGTTTAAAGAGGCGAGAGGTTTCAAGACAGACGTAAATATATCTAACGATTCTGATCGTCTTATTAGCGACAGCACCGCGTTCCTGAGTTTGGGAGCTTCAGGATATGGTGGTGGTGGTCATGGTGGTGATAATAATTTACACTTTTTGCAGAGTGCTGTCCAAAGGGTAAATATAGTAAAAACCTAATGAAAGCTTGCAGGATGGAGATAAGAACACCCTACCAAATAAATTAAACACCTCCACAGGTGCTAAACTGGTGTTGCGTTATCAATGGTGCAGAAGCACAAATAAACTCAAGATGATGAAAAAATAATCGTTTTTTTTCCCTTTCTGGCAAGAATAAAGGTGTTAAGATGTTCAAACACCAAATGGACACCTTTTAACAAGTCTGCATTGACTATACTGTACATGCTTGCCGTAAAAATGCAAACAAACGTGCTTTGAACATTTATGCATCGACACCTTTATTCTTGCCGGAGAGGGTAAAGCCTATTTTTTTCATCATTCTGATACCGGTTAAAAAAAATGGTCCCGTAGATATAACTGCTTGACTCGAGTAATTTTATGCTTTTATATTTACATTGCATTTGTGCCGCTAGCCTTTTGGCGTTCTCTGGTCTAATACTCCTGAGACAAGGCCATAAAGAAGGCTGTTTCTGGTATAGGCCAATCGGTTTCAAGGACAATGCACACATTATCAAAGTATATTTGCACGTTTTACCACAAGCATGTGTGGTTCATGCAGACTTGATGCCTTTTGACAGGTGTCTATTTAGTGTATGCACATCTTAACTCCTATATTTTTTTACCTACGTGACTTTACCGAATAGAACCAAAAAGTATGGATCCTTGCAGTCACGAAAGCTTCAAATCTAGAATTGTAAATAATAAACCCTGTTTTTCCATTATCTTGATACTGCCAAAAAGGGTCCAATAGAAACAACTCAACAAATGCATCAATAATGTTGGTCTTAAAAGGAAAACACATCTATAATAGACTAAATTTAAAAAAATGGCCCTTCTTCCAAGCAGTAATGCCTGTCAATTGAGTAATTCAAGTTTATTTTGTTTAACCAGGTGAGAATTCAAGTAGACCAGGACAGTCCCATTCGCAAGAGATATGGCTTTTCACTAAAAATGGCAAAACAAAATGAAAGTTACACCAATGAAGCAAATTATTATTTGGTGATACTGCTGTCGCAGGGGTGCACAAGTAAAGCAAAGCAAATCCCAACGCATTCAGCAATAACACTGTGGCTTCAAAAGGGGGAAATGTTTTATTAATCTATATTATTGAATGTTTTAAATTTAAAGACAGTGTTAGTGACGAATGTATCCAGTGTTTTTTTGTCAATGGGAATACTCATGCCAATAACATCTGGTCATAACCCAGCAAATGGTGCCGGATTTTGGTCTGGAAAATGAAGAGGATAAAGGAATTAAGAAGGGTCATTGCCCAAAACGTCGCACATTACATCATGTTCTATCACTCATTACACATTTCCCGAAGTTCTTGGCAGTAGAGGGCAGTACAGCAAAGTCCATTGTTGTACAGTATCTCAACCAACCCTCAATGACCTGCGTGGTAATGTTATGGTCAAATAGTCACTCATCCAGCAGTGGATTGACAACGACCAAGCTGTACCTGTACCAGCTTCTGCTCCTGGGTTGTACTGGCAAGTTTGTGTTGTGTTATTGACTATATTGTTATACAGTTTGAGTTTTATTTGGAAAATATATATTTTAAGTGATGTATACTTTTCATATACTGTACTTTGCACTCATATCTTATTTTTGTACTGTTTGTTGTTGATAATATTCTGACCCCGTTGCCCCTACTGAACATCATTCTGTGGAAAAAAAGAGCTTCATAGCTCATCGCATTCTTCCTGCGGTATAAATATTCTGATACATTATCACTCCTGTCAACCCCTTATCAGTGCCCTACCTTATTACAGACCAATTCAGACCTTATTGGTCACGCCGTGCCCTTATAAACCTCAACGTTCCTCCCACAAAGTCCCATAAATAAGGTAGAAACACAAAGACATAAAAACACACACACAATTTCCCTGTACAAGTATACGGGTAAACCGTATGGGTTGTCAGCTATGTATAAGTATTATTATGGTTGTCAGCCCATGCGTCAATCAACTGCTGGATCTCGATTTAAAGCTTTCGTGACTGCAAGGATTAATCTTCTTTGGTTCTTTCGGTAAAGTCACGTAGAATGCGAATAAAATAATAAATTGATAAAAATAAAATAACACAATAATATTCTCACGTTTCGGCCACAACATAAGCGGCCTTCATCAGGTGAAGGGACGAGACTGTCTGTCCCTCGTCTCGTCCCTTCACCTGATGAAGGCCGCTTGTGTTGTGGCCGAAACGTCGTGAGAATAATATATTAGTGTTATTTTACCAATTTATTATTTTATTCTCATTCTACGTGACTTTACCGAAAGGACCAAAGAAAACTGCTAAATCGTCGCTTGACCAAACTTCAACCCGCGCTGTGCGATGCTCATCGTTGGTGAAGAATGGGAGAGGGAAAAACAGGGGGCCCACGACCGGTTCAGACATCCAACCACTCGCCACTGACGTTAGGGGTAATCCGTTTAGCACGTACGCATGGAGGGGGGAGGTTAACCCAAATGTGTACCCTTTGCGTATGGGGGGGCTGGGGGGGTCTACTGATAATCTACGCATAGGAAACGGTGGGGGGAGGGGGGGTGAAACCTCGATTTTGTCTACATTGGCCTTCAAATTAGTTAGTCCGACGGTGGACTGTTTGCTTAAACACCTTTCTGCGTGGATTAAATATCGGCCGTTCTATAGGATTCGGGGGGGGGGGAAGGGGGGCGGTGTAAAAAAGTACGCGTGGCTACAGGGAGGGGGTCAACTCTATGACAGATTTTTGCGTACCTACTGCATGGATGGCGCCTTAATAGCCGTGGTTTGGGGGCAGGGGGGAAATATAAAAAAAATTCTCCTCGAGAGCTGCCCGGCCACGTGGCCCGGCACGCTCAGTGCCGTTGCTTGCAGCAGTTCCTCACGTTGCGAACCACGCAATCGATTAAAGGTGCATCGATTCAGTCGATTCATAGCTCATCGATGCAGTCGATTGCATCGTCGAATGAACGACGCTCCGGTGTTTTAATTCGCGCTAAGAGCTGGGCGAGTCCATTAAGTTCGGGGGGGGGAGGTAGATTAAAGAGAATCGCTAATTTGTTTTTGTTAGTTTGTCGAGTTTTTTGTTCACAGTCATTCTTGCTTCGTTCGTTCAGACGCTTGTCATGAGTAAAAAGAGACGCATTCTCATGTTTGAAGAGGAAACAAATGTTGTTTGAACAATTGTTACGGCTGCCCCCCCCCCAACGATTGCCATACACTAATCCACAGCGAAGTCGACCGATCCCACAGGCCGCCAAATCGACGCACGGAAGAGAACGACGGTAGTGGCGGGGGGGGCGGCGGTGGGGGAAGAATCAACGACACCATTGGTTCACTGTCGACCAATCGGAGCGCGGAGGGAGCGTGACCGGCGCGTGAGCGGCGTATGCGAGCCAATGGGAAGTGAGTGTTCTGGGGCACGTGCTCTCTCAGCTGTTTAAAACGCGGGAAAGTGCGGGGTGTTTTTTCCGGGTGTTGCGGTGCGTAGTTGATGGCGGTAATCGTTGTTGTTGTTCGTATTGTGCCGGCCTTTCTTTCGCGTGATTTGGTTGGCGCTCTTGGGTCAATGCGGGTTGGTGGTACATATGTAGGGGTGCCGCGATGGCGACATGTTTAACCACCTCGCCTGGTATGCATGAGGTCGTAGGTTCGATATCGACGCTGACCCCTTGCTGTACGTATATTTGGAGTTTGCACGTTCTCCCCGTGGTCGCGTGGATTTTTCTCCGGCTCCTCCGGTTTTCCCCTCATTTATAAACATGCTTTTCGAGTATTTGTCTGCAATGAATTTCCACATGGTGATAAGCCACTTCGCTGAGCTATCATTTGCGTCCAGGTCGCTTCTGAAAAGACCTAAATAGCTCTGTGGGCCTTACCTGGCATTGCTGTGCCACTCTAAGATTCGTGTGAACTTTTAAAATATTTGTGCAGTAGAGGGGCAATGTGTAATACAATCCGACCGAAAACACGCCGCCCCCATTGATGCCTTATAGCAGCGAAACTTCAAATGTGCCGAAACACGCAGTACAGAGCTAAAGCACAACGGATACATAACATTTTTGTTGGGGTCGATCGCGTAAATATAAACGTGTCGTTAAACCGGCCACCCGACAGACAATTAGTAAGGTGTGTTACGTAAACAAAACATCGATTAGTTACTTGCATGGTTGGTTACGTACGGTGCGAAATAAGTTAATACATAGAAAGGGATGCTGCCGTAGTGCAATCGTTATGTTGGTACACACACTCGTCTTGCAATCCAAGGTCACCGGTTCAATCTCCTGGCTCGGCAGTTGAAACAATGAACAAGTTCATTAAAACCTCCCCAGCCTCTGTCCACCCAGCGCGTGTGGTTGGGTAAAGTGTGGAAACTCCTCGCTTCGTCAAAGGCCCCTTGTTAGTGTGGAAGAGTAGGCTAAAATACCTTCTAGAGCTCTCTCTCTCTCTGTGCAGACCTTTCTTCCTGTAGTGGCATGAGGAAGGCATTTCAGGGCACACCTTTACAAGTAAAACATTTTTTACTAACTTTTTTTAACCCATCGCTTCCAGATAAAATATCAAGTGCACTTTGCTGAAAGTTGTGACTTGGTAAAATGTAGTGGTGTACTGCCTCTCCCGTGCATTATATTTTTTTAATTTATAAATTATTGTTTATGATTTCATTAATCATTACGATACTGTAATTGGAAATGTTAAAACACTGATTCACTTATTGAAAATTCACACTTCCTTCTCCCTGTTGGAAAATGTTCTGTACTGCATGTACAGTGAGGGAAAAAAGTATTTGATCCCCTGCTTATTTTGTACGTTTGCCCACTAACAAAGAAATGATCAGTCTGTTATTTTAATGGTAGGTTTATTTGAACAGTGAGAGACAGAATAACAACAAAATCCAGAAATACGCATGTCAAAAATTTTATAAATTGATTTGCATTTTAATGAGGGAAATAAGTATATTCCCTTTGGGAATGTGACATGTAAAAACGGGTGAGGTTTGAATACAAAGCTTTTCCAGAGTAACTACGAATAGGCAATCGGAGAGCAGGATTTAGAGGATTCAGACGGCTCATCCATGCTCTGGTCACTATCGTATACAATTTCCCTATCTTGCTCCTATATTACAGTATTGGCCATAACCAGTGTTCCCGTATACTTATTTATTAGGCCACTTACCTTACCACATGACAGTAACGCCTTTTACACAACTATAAGGTGCGTGCGTTATTTGTCTGTTTAGTATTTGTCCTGTATATTGTATCGTCACAATATCGTCTATACAATCATTATACTGCATTGCAGTTATGCAATGCTACAGGGTAAGACATGGGCATAATGTGCCCCTTGAGCAGTAACTTTTTTTTACTTAGAGTGGCAATGTGACTTAATCGAGGGTTTTTCAACCGAGTGTTCAATTTTACTTAAAAAATATGACGGCTCAGCGGGCTGTCACCTCAATGAGTATACACTGGTCTATGATGTCAATGTAGTACTGTACGCCACATCGTCATGGGCAAATCACACTCAAAACTGCGTTCAACAATAAAAGCGATAGCAAAGATAAAATTACAGCCTTTTGTCAATCCACTGCTGGACTGCGGCTTTGCTGTGCCGTGTTGGTCATGGGGGTTTCATACCTCACATGGTCAGTCGGTTGATGGGGTTTCCCAGAATCGGTTCAGGTTCGACGCAGTACTTGTGTGTGAACTGTATTGTATTGTTTCTGTGATGCACGCATTAAATTTAAAGGATTAAAGTTCGTTTTGGTCACAAACAAAATACTGTGCATACTCTATCTATTTAGTTTAGTGGGTGTATGTTTTTTTTTAAAATCTCAGAAGGCGAAAAAAATCACTAACAATGAATTTATCCAATCTGTCACACCACTTTTTAATTGCATGCAGCCTTTTATTTTTTTACCTCCTACCACTGGTTGTAACAGGGTAAAATGACATTGTTTTAAATGCAAAATAAAAAAAATATTCCACAAGGTAGAACTTCTAACAATTATGCATGCAGACCACATTAAATGTCATTGTTCAAAGCTGAAAATACCAACAAAATTAATTCATAGGTCATGGCAAGAGGATATCCATCCAGATGGGGCCTAATTTGGGACCGGGTTGAAACGGGAGTCCGCTCGTGATGGTACGGATAATTATTGTAGGGCAGGGTGGGGTGCACAATGTGGTTTTGGGGGTGAAATCCAGGCGTGGTTGCATTTTGGACCACGCTATTGGCAAAGCACTTACACCACCAGTTGTGGTGTCAATAAACCTCGCCTCGTGTTTCAATGCAGGCAACTTAAAGAGGGAAAGTCAATGGCGGATTGGAAAGCACAAGCGCAGTGATAGACGTCAAACATCTTTTCAGTGTGAATATTTTTTTTTGCAGTTGAATGCACACACAGTATGATACTATTCAGGCAACCCTATTGCCCGTTACTTCTATTACCCACGTGAAAGTTCCTATTATCCATAGCCCTATTCCCATTATCAACGAATATTAGATTTTTTTTTCTAAGATGACCTTGATTACTAGAAAAATTTAACTACGTTATTCACAACAATGCTGTGTGCAGGATCTTATTGAGTGAATTAAATAACTTTTAACAGAACAAATACATGGCACAATTGAAAATTCGCCAGTTTTGTCTAGCCACCTTCAGCTCACAGTGCTGTACACGGGCTGCCAGCCAGTGTGGCCGGGGGTATTAATGTCAGATTGGATGGTTTAGACTTTAGAGAATAGCTTTGTAAGCAGAGATGAGAAAGGATATGCACTATCTGAGCAGGCAATGTCCTAAAAGTGGCCTCCACTTAAACCAAATAAAACTACTTGCAATTATTTTGAACGCGTCCTACCTGTATGTTTTGTTGCAAATACTATACCATGCATTTTCCCGAGATATCACATCGAAATGTACACCATGCTTGCATAATTGGAGCAGCCATCAAATTGAAATGACATTGATTTAAAATGAAATAAAGTAATAATGATCACATTATAATTGTCTTCATTGCTGCCATTACGGTGATCAATCAGAAGCTCTACAGCATATTAAACGTGCTTTTTTTCTCGTGTGCTTTTAAAGCCTAACAGTGTCGCTGTTAATACAGTATGTGATCTGCCTTTCCTGCCTGTGAAACTAAATGCTTAATTGGAAATTTTCTAAGCGTCAATAATTAACGAGTGAAATTAATTTGATTTCATTTAAAATTTATTTAGACATTTTCTACACGTACTGTGCTGAAGTTAATCTATGATTTGCATTCATATTCATTCACAATACAGTAGACGTGATAAAATGTGCATTTCGTGTCATGTTACAGATTACGAACATTGCCTTTTTTACTTAAAAGATATCATCCTATTTTAGATATATATCGTAACTTATCTGCAACCCAATTACGCAAAACTATTATCCATGGGTGCTGTTGAGTCCATAAAAACTATTATATGCATCCTTATGGATAAGTGAAGTAAAATTGTGGATAATAGGATCCGCGATATTGTACCACACATGACCACTGATAAGAATAACTCCAAGTCCAGCAATGTGCTGTATCCTACAGTATATGCATTGGATTAATGGTTAAATAATGTACACTGATTACCTATGTTGTCACGGTGCTTTCTTATGTTTTCTTTGGTTTTGTAACCAATTTAGTGAACACACCTCTATTGCAGGTCTTGCAACTGACAAGTTCATTATGGAAGTCATTCTGCAACAGTAGACTGGCAGGTGGCACTGAATAGCAGCTTATTTTAAGCCATATTTACATGCTCTCCTAATGCGATTTACTGTTGCGCGCGCAGGCTTGCGACTGAAAATAATGGACTATATTTAAGCAATGCAGTGGACTTGTTACAAGGGTTAGAGAGGGGATATAGCCTTCTTGCAGCCTTTGCAACAATCCCTTTGCCACAACATTGATATAGTTTGTAAATCAAAGAACAGATTAATGTACCTGTACTTTCATATATACAACACGGTCTGACAAACATGGGAATTATTGCAGAGCGATTATATACGAAGAGCACAACGTGAGAGGCCTGCATACCGTTTTTAAGTACAGACCTTGCTAGCTAAACGATTGATGCGATCTGTTGGAGTGACAATTGTAAAACACATCACATGTATGCCAAAGGCAATTATTGGAGGAATGGCATTTATTAAATGATACGTTGATTGACAGCAAGTTGGAGGGCTTTTGTAAAACTGAAATATATAATGAAGAGCAACATTGTACGAATCCATGTAAATATTTTTGTTAATTTCTTAAGTTACCTGCTACGACGTGGATAAGAAACATGGACCTTGACAAAGGAATGCCACAATAGCTGAAAAGTGTCAAAATATGTACAGTAAGATGCATTATTGTAATTACGTCTGCAGGCAGAAAAAAAAACACGTGGATTATAAAACATTCGCAGGTTAGAGAAATCGGAATGAATGTTAAGAAAAGCAATTGGACTTGTGCAGGACACATCACTAGACGGGATGGTGACCAGAATTTGAGACTTAAAGATGGAGGTGCAGCCAAAGGATGGAACACTCATGGGATGGTAGGGTCCATCGCAGAGATGGCGTGATGCATTAAACTTGCGTGCAGGAGCTGGATAGATTATTGCATCACAATATAACTGGAGAACGGTGATGGCTTTAGCCAGCAGTAGACGGATCATGATGAAGTTTAATATTTAACAGAAATAATCTACGAAATGAACACAGTTATCAAGGTGCCATCCAGGATACACTTCATATAACTCCGTCTCTAGCATATATTGGAAAAAAAAAAACACTTTACAAAGGGCAGCATATATTATTTGGGCATTAGCATTCTACAGCGCCTATAAAATCATGCGTGGGTGTGTGTTACACGCAGGTTACAATAGCAGACGGGACACACGTGATACAGCAGAAGGAAAAAGTCCCTTCCGGAACATGACTGCTCGTCTATTTATGGTTACCACTTGACACCTGCTTAAAAATGAATTGGCTGCATGATTTGTAAGTACACCGTGGTACACACGAGTGTTATTTGGCAACGGCTGCTTGCAATTCAAATGAAACGGCCGAGTGACAAATGGGTTGATGCCACAAGTGGCGCACAGGCTGACAATCTTAAATCGTTGTTGTGGCATTACATAAACGTTTGAGGATTACGTAAACTACATGTATAAAAAAATATAGAGACCATTATGATTCATAATTTATTTCATTTAGGTTATGTCGCTCAAGTAAAATGTGTGTTATAAAACCTCCACCCAATATTAAAATGAGTTCACCGGTGTGCTGAAGCACAAATAATCTTGACACGTTTGATTTACGTGACACTTTTATTAAACGGGTGGTGGAGGGCTTGGGACACAGGTTTAATTTACACGACCTCACTCAAAAGAAACCAATTCTGAATCGTAATTCTGGCCATGAAAGCATACGTATAAAACATAACTAATTTTATGTATGAATCTCGTTGGGCTCTCACTTCATAGGACGATATTATAATCTTTGGTTCTGAAAGCCAACGTGCAGAGTTAACGGTTAACACAAACAAATAGCTCTTTCACAGAATTTGGCTGACATTTTTTGCCAAGTAGACTCATTCAGAAAATACGTGTCAAGGCCTGGTAGAATGACCCACAGTTTTGGTGGAAATGTCTTGTTCGTTACAAGTGTGCTTTGAGCTGGAACCAAACAATGTGGAAGTACACCGCATCTACTGCAGTTATGTGGGAAGAGCTCCAAGTGATGGCACAAGACTAACAAGGTGGATTGGGTTGCCTCTGTCAGTGACACAGGATGGACGAAGCACTAAAGTGGCTTTGGAAGTATCTTAATGTTATCAGAATTTATATAGCTACTGTTTCAGTAATCATCATCCACTGCTGGTCTATTTACTGCTGGATAAAGACTTCCCCAATACCTAAAGCGGATATCGAGAGCATGTTTGGAGTAATCTTGGAAAATTCAAGTTAATTAGGAAAGGCAACATTGAGTGTTGTTTCAGCAAACGCCTATACTAAATAACAACGTATTTAAACATAACAGGGTGGTTTTTTTACTGTCACGAATATCCATTTTACAGGTTTTTTTGGGTTGGATCGTGAAAATGTGTCGTTAAAGCCGCCACCACCCGACACAGCCAACTAGTAAGGGTTGTCACGTAAACAGAACGTGCCAATTCGTCACTAGTACAGCACACCGGTGTGTTGGAGAGCAAAGCCACAACATTTACAATCTGAGTACGACGTTTCGCCAGCAATTACAATTAGCTTCATCAGGCGACAGCCAGATTTGTGGAGAAATCCTCCTGCCTCGTTCCTTAAGTAGAGGCGTCGATGTGATGAAATCACTTGTGAGCAACTTATTGCGCGAACTGGGGGGGGGGTTAATGCATATGACTGGGTGTCCATTTCCAGTTGGGTTGTTTGTATGGTAATCAACGTACATTATGCATGTGCATTATGCTAGCACATTGTTTTTGTACCTCCTGTCGATTATGTGCACTCAAATTGTGATCCTTATTGAAACACATCCCTGCGGAGGGAGCTGGTAGAAACGTTGGGTTGCTCGGTCAATGGCCAGGGTCAACGGCGGCACCACGTGGTGTATTCCGCAATGATGCCCGACTGTGAGGGCGGGCACAAGCCGGCGTGAGTAGGTTAAACGTTTAGTTTTGTAAGGGCACCACGGGGTGACCAGCCCCTCCCCACCCAGCCCCACCCTCCTTACCCAGCCCCTCCCCACCCAGCCCCTCCCCACGATGCACGACGGACGGACAGACACAATAATCCCCTGTGGACTGGTGTAACCAGGAGGTTCCTACCAGTATGGTGGCCTGTGTAGGCATGCATTGAAACAATGTATTACTTCATGATTCGCTTCTAAGCAGCACGAAGTCTGTGAATCATCAAGTAATGCATTGTTTAAATACATTTTAACATTTCTATGACAAGATTTCCATTGTCATTTGCTGTTGCCTCCAATATAGTTGTCCCTGTTTTTCTTCCAGAGCAGTATCGCACAAGGTGGCGATGAGTGGCCAGTTTGGTGATAGGCATCAGCTGGTGCCAAGGCGTTCACAGCAAGCGTGTCTTGCCTACTTGTGGAATAGGCATTTATTTTTGGAGCGGATACCTGATTGTCGCAATGTTTTGCATTTTGGCAACTACCGTGCAGTACGACGTATTCCAGCAGGCAGCCAAACATTCACTACGGTGTGCAGTGTATAATAAAAACAACTATAAAAGATACGCATGTCGTCTCAAACTAACGGGTAACATTTTAGCATCTCTGCAAAAACACTCATAATTCAATCGCTGTACTATACGCACAGATAAAATGAGAAACGATACCCATTGAATGTTTTTGCTTAACACACTGCACACGAATCCTATATACAGTACTGGATTCCATGTGCCAAGTGTGATATTTCCAACTCGCCTTTTGCCCGTCCAAGGGACGGGTGTATTTCAGTAAGTCTGAAACTTGCAAGCGAAAAGCAGACCGAGACGTGATATTCATTGCATCCATTCGTGTGCAATTTGTAAGGCCGCGGTGACACAGATTTATTTCATTTAAAGGTTATAACCCCCTATTCTGTGGGTCTTTCGGTAAAGTCACGTTGATAGGTTCAAAGAAAATATTTTTTTTGTTAATAACAATTTTTGTTCTTTTCTTTGAACCTATCAACGTGACTTTACCGAAAGGTCCAAAGAATATGAATTCCTGCAGTCACGAAAGCTTTAAGTGAAGATTTACACACTCTCCTGAAGCCATCTCCTCATCAGCAGACCTCCACATTGGCATTTACCTCCTGTATATATTGCTGACATATGCAAGAAAATAATCCTCATTACACAATGAATAGATACTATAACTGTACAGTTATATTATCACGATTAACTGTAGATATTTAAAAAAGTACAGTATATACTACATGGTTACATTTTTGGTTAAATGCAGTATCTCATTCCCTGCAGCGTGATACAATCCACCCTTTGTGGAATTTATATACATCATCACGATCCATGGGCAGATATCCATAGGTGCCCACTGCATATGTCGTCATATTTGTTTCCACTTTCCTCTGTCTTGTGCCAATATGCTCAAGTAGTGCGCCGCCGATCTGGCACCCATCTCTTATGTTTTCAGTTACGTACACATCCACTTAAATATTAATTGGGATTCTATTCTTGCGTATAAAAAATATATACGTTTCGGGAGCTAAAGGCCAATGTCGAGATCCGCTAGCCATGACGAGAGGGCTTTAGGAGAGAGTTTGTGCCGTTTTGTTGTTCATCCATCGAAGCGGTGGTTTACGATGCTTGGCCACTGGGTGGGAGGCGGTAGCCTTCCTGCAGGTCGCCCACGTCACCTTAAGTACAACTAATGCCATTATCTAGGTCAGGGGTCACCAAACTACAGCCCGCGGGCCGCATGTCAGTCCATCAGGCCCGCCGACGGTACTTGAATTTGGTTGATAAAACGTATGGAACACGAGACGTTGTGATACAATTTAAATATTATGTTTAGAATACTAGGAGATCTTCACGCGTGCGGAGACCTCCTGACTGCTATGTGCCTTAAATTTACTATTTTAGATGTTAAATTATTGTATCTAGATTTTCTCGTTTATTGTAATGTTTGCTTATTTCGCACCATCCCAAGTCCTTCCCCAGCTCGTGGTAGCTCCGCCTACGCTCTGACGTTACCATGGTTTCCATGCCAACGTCATGGCAACACGTTACCATGGTTTCCATGGCAACGTCATGGCAACACGTTACCATGGTTTCCATGGCAACACACACAAACACGCTTCTTTCCCGCCCCAAGATTTTCCGGCTGTCAACACTGGTCCGACGCTCCAGAAACATTTACTTCTTTTTGCCTGTTCACTCATTTTATAGGTATGTAACAAGGATTTCTTTGTTTGACAGTGATAGGTAAGTGAACTACAAGTATGATTAGAGGTCATAAAGTAACAAACATAGAATAACAATGCCATAGAAGCCTCGTGTTATTACGAAAATATTATCCCCAGCTCAGAACAATTCCCCGGTCAAGGTGTTAATCGAGCTGGTCTCTAGGCTGTTTATTTAGGCCCGCCCTATTTCTATATTTTGTAAACCTTATTATGTGATATATTCTATTACCAAAGGTACCTATAAACTTTATATGTACCTTTGGTGAGCCGCAGCTTCACCAGTGACCCCTGAATCCTCTGCTTTTCTTGTGTTTCAATAGGAAACACTTCAATGTCTTTTTCATTTTCAGATCCCGTTTTCTTCACCCTTCATTATGGCTACTAAGAAAAGTGGACGCCGAGTGTCGCGTTTTCAATGAAGGATGGGGAGTAAAGTACTTCTTTGTGGAAACAAAGGACCAGAAAGCTAGTTGCGTAATATGCAGCGAAAGTGTTGCCGTTTTGAAAGAGTACAATCTTCGGCGTCACTATGAAACAAAACATCTATCAACATATTCAAAGTTTTCTGGAAAGTTACGCTCTGAGAAATATGAGTCCATGAAACGTGGTTTAGAAACTCAAAGAAATCTCTTCACGAGAAAGTTTGCTGAAAAGGAATCTGTCACTCATACAAGTTACAAAAGAGTGCATAAGATGGCAGAACGAGTTAAACCGTTTACTGATGGCAACTTCATCAAAGAGTGTATGATGGAAGCAGCAAATGACTTGTGTCCTGAGAAAGCCGATTTGTTTGGAAGTATCAGCCTTTCGACAAGTTCAGTTGTGCGGAGAACAGAATAACTTGGAGAGAACATAGTGCTGCAGATACGCGAGAAAGCTAGGAACTTGTGGTATTCTGTGGCGCTGGATGAATCTACTGATCTCTCGAGTACGTCACAACTTCTCGTGTTCATTCGTGGTGTCAATTTGGACTTTCAGATAACGGAAGAGTTGGCATCCGTTTGCGGCATGCATGGAACAACAACTGGAAAAGACATTTTCATGGAAGTGCAAAAAACTTTGCAAGACTATAACCTTCAGTGGAATCAGCTTCGAGGTGTTACAGTTGATGGAGGAAAAAACATGGCTGGAGTGAGGAAGGGTCTGGTGGGGCAGATCAGGACTCAGTTGGAAGATTTGCAAATTCCAGGCGCTCTGTTCATACATTGCATCATTACATCAGCAAGCACTCTGTGGGAAAGACTTAGATATTTCTTGTGTACTGAAACCAGTCGTTTCTGCTGTGAACTTCATTCGGGGACATGCACTCAATCACCGTCAGTTCCAGGCTTTTCTTGAAGAAATGGATTCTGATTTCTGTGACTTGCCTTATCACACAGCAGTGAGGTGGCTAAGCTGCGGTAAAGTCCTGTTTCGTTTTTACAAACTCCGAAACGAAATAGATGTTTTTCTCACTGAAAAAGATAGAGCTGATCCACAGCTGTCAGATCCTACCTGGCTGTCAAAGTTGTCATTTTTGGTCAACATCACATCCCACATGAATGAACTGAACTTGAAACTTTAGGGAAAGGATAACCTCGTCTGTGATCTCTACAGAATCATCAAAGGATTTCGGAGAAAGCTGTCATTGTTTGAAGCACAACTGGAAGGAGAAAACTTCTCTCATTTTCACTGTTTCAAAGAGTTTTGCGCTACAATCGCTGAAGATGTCAACCTCGATTTTCCGAAAAAGATTATTCGTGACTTGAAGAAGCATTTTTTGAAAAGATTTTCAGATCTTGACAGAATTGAGTGACATTCTTCTGTTCTAGAATCCGTTTGATTGTAACCTTGATGATGTGCCAGTTGAACTACAGTTGGAGCTCATTAATTTGCAAGCAAATGACTTGTTGAAAGAGAAGCACAGAGAACGAAACCTTGTTGAATTTTACCGCTGCTTACCTGATGTTTCCAAAACTGAAGAAATTTGCCGCTGGTATGGCATCAGTGTTTGGAACAACTTATGTCTGTGAGCAAACATTTTCAAAAATGAAGTATGTGAAGTCAACTCGTCGAACGAGATTGACTGATGAACATTTGAAAGCAATTCTCTTGATTGGATGCAGCAATTCCAAACCAAACATTGCTGATATCTTGAAAGCCAAACGTCAGTTACACAAATCTCACTAACCTTTTTTGCTGCTTAGTTTGTGAGATTCGGATATGTGCACACTAGGTCTGATGTAACTATCTTTTTGCTAACGTCGCCTTCTTTGATAACTTTTTAGTAAATAAATATGTTGGTTGTCTTTGTTTTTTGTGCATTGCACGCCACTCACCCATGATTAACATGGAATGATAAACTTAGTTTTTCGTCTTTTTCCCCCGAGCTTTCGTTCTGGCTTGCAAGTATTGAACAGAATGATTATGCGGCCCGCGCTCCTCATTCTTTCAGTTATCCGGCCCACTGTGAAAAACGTTTGGTGACCCCTGATCTAGGTGAAGTGAACGTCATGAATTTAATTCCAGATATGAATTGAGATGTAAACCACCTCGGCGACCTCTCGCCGAGGTGGTTTACCCGGAAAAAAAAATCATGTACACTGTACATCAGGCTAAAGCCTGCCATTCATTGTCCACCAATTACAGGACAAGCTGTAATGTGTGCACGAAATTACTTTCACTCTGTTAATCGTAAAGCAATGTATTTGCGAGAAAAAACCATGATCAGAAAAACGCCTTTTACTGTATCACGTTTATTTGGTGTCCCATCTGACATTGACAGACTCAACAGTTAACGTCATAATTTAAGCTAAAATTATTCGGTGATGCTTATATGCTGCTGGGTTGACAGTGGTACACAAGCACAGTTAAAAACAAACTCGAACACATTGGTCAATAACACCGTGGCCATGAAAAAAAAACAGAGTATAAAACGTGACTTTTTGGGCAATGACCTTTCTATTACGTGCTTCGAAGAAGTGGCAAATGCCTGAAACATCATCTATTGCATATTGCTTCTTTTAAGGCAGTCACTGACACGTGTTGAATTATTTGGTTACAGAGTCTTTTAACTGCCGTGTTGGTAATAACATAGCTAATCCTTGCATCGGCAAGCCTGGTATTTTATGTATACCCAAGTCACAAGCATTAAAACGAGACACGTTTATTTAATATAGATAAAGAAAACATGAATACCATGTCGATGTCAATGGAAGTTCATGTTCGCTTGTGATACATTGGGGTGGCGATTAAACTCAGAGGCGCTTAATTCAGTAGTCGACTGTATCGGAGTTTCGCTTTTGTGTCAATTAAATATTTACATTAAAAGATTAAAATCAATGTCTGCATCTGGATTTAATGATCCTGAATGTGCAATCATATATATAAAACATTCAAAGTAAAGGCTTAGTGTTGAATGTTCATAGACAATCCTATTGCCCACAAAACTACTAGCTTATAGTTTCTAAACATCTGAATGCAACTACATCCCATGATGTATAAAACAATGGGATATGCATTTGGAAAAAAGTGACACGTCTTATAATATTTGCATTTATATTGTGCTAATAATGTAACGAAAATTCTCAGAAAGCAGTATATAATACCGCATGGTAAGTCATAATTCTGGAAGCATGGGACATTTTTACTTCTGTAACTTGCAGACTCGCATTAAAAAATGGTTTAGTTATTGCACAGTTTCAGACATAATTCGTCCCGCATTTATTTAAGAGAAGAACGTTTATAGGCAGAAGTGAGATTGATGTGGAGATCAGGAGCAGAACAAGCAAGGCATAGATGAAGTGGTGAGCGACTAGACAATTCCAGGGAATAGTAAATAGGGCGGTGATCGAGCCAGTGCTCACATACGGCTCGGTTTGCTGGGCCCTGAAGAAACGGCTGGCACACAAGATGAGGGTGACGGAGACGAGAGCGCTGAGAAGTTTAAACTCTCGTGTGAGAAGCAAAGAAGTGTGATGATGAGTGACGTTAGCGTCGATAGACCAGTTTGAATGAGAATTGACGGAGATGATTCGGACATGTTCCCAGAAGATCAGAAAGACTGCATTGGAAATGACGTTGAGAACATGATCATTGAGGGCAAGAACAAATAAGATGAGGCTGAAGAAGACATGGCGAGAAGTTGCCAATGAGGACATGTGAGCATTCGGCAGTGTTACCCTGGAGATGGCGATGGATCGAAGGCTGTGGAGAGAGAGGACCGAGGAAGTGGAGCCCCACTTTGTGGGACAAATGCCGTGAAGCACAAGGCGAGTTATCGGCAGAGGAGAAGAGGAAGATTTTGATCCTGGTCTTGTTAGAGAGAATCGAGAGTGTGCATTGGTGGTGGGAGAAAGTTCTAGACTATATAGGCAGTCGAGGAGAAGTTGACCTACCAAATTTTGAATTTGACTCAATGTCTTGACGAGACCTTTGATAAACATCTGCTTAAGTAATTGATTACTTGACTAATTATGAGTCCGATTCCTCAATTGTATAGAAAACTACATTATTTGCATGATGAGTGCAAACTTACGTACGGTATGGATAGTGTGATGTTTGTATTGGTGTGTATGGGCACACACACAAAACCAATACAAACATCAAAAGCAAAAAAAACACTTGGCCACCGCTAAAAACTCAGGTGGTTAGTCAAATAGAAACCGTGGGCGATTACTCAGACCCATTTAAAAATAGCACATCTCACCTTTCGAATGGACTCATATGGTTTACCATATGGTTTACCCGTATTCTTGTACAGGGAAATTGAGTTTTCAAGTCCATACGGCGTACAGCCGTTTCAATACGAGCAAAATTACGTTTTTGTCTATTTGTGTTTCTCCCTTGTGATGGGACTTTGTAGGATGAACGTTGAGATTTATAAGGGGCACGGGGTAACCAATAAGGTCTCAATTGGTCTGTAATAAGGTAGGGGGCACTGATAAGGGGTTGACATGTATGCGCTAAAGGTGACGCACCTGATTATTCAGTCTAGTGGCACACGTGCGAACAGAATTGAGACTTTTTTTTCTCCAACTTTTTTCGAGTTATCTGATCAGTTCACATCAATTCAATTATAGGCAGAGTAATCAATCACTGTAATGCAATAATCGGATAGCCGAGTACAAGTTTTGACAGAGGACCTTGTTTGGCAGAGTGGAGGTGGCTTAATATAGTGATGCCATTACAGTTACTTATCACATGCTGATGCACATTTGGTAACAATTATATTTCACGAGAGAGAGAGAGTGCTAATTGAAAATGCGTAGAACGATGACACGGCAGACTATTTATAGGCACATATGCACAGACCACTGTGCACTAGCATATCATACTGACATGGCTTGAGGAAGACGTCATACTGCAGTAGAGAAATGTAGAGTTGGGGTATCCAATAATATTCATCCTCGCAGCGGCTTTTGGTTGGCCATCGTACAAAGATGGTCACTGCATCGCTCGCTTTGAGATGCGCTTCTACGGCCGTCTGGAACGCTCTTCCTTCCGATATGAGGAAGCCACTGGAGCTACGCACTTTTAAATCTAGATTGAAAACTAATTTCTTTAGAACTGCTTTTTGTGTTTAGATTGTTGTCCTTCCCCCGCACCTCTGCTTGGCACGAGTGGCTACGTATGGTGCGAAACAAGTTCAACATACATACACATTTATCTCAACACTAACGCTCCTGAAATATAATTTTGAATACGCAACTAATCGGATTACACAAACATAGTTGGGAGAGAAAATAAATCACCTGTGTTCCCACGTGTGCTGCTGGACAAGTGAAAATGGGCACGGTTTGGTGAAATAATCAGCATCATCAGCCACGTCACCATGGGGAATGCCTTGTATGAGGGTTTCGTGCTTTCAGGAGGCTGCTTGTGCACGTGAAGTGGCTTGGGTAATTTAACACAAAAACAACTAGTCAATTACTTTACGTAATTAACTAAGTCCCAGCTCTAGAACCATGATAACGCAGTAGTTATACAAAAACAATCGATCTTTAGTCCACTGCCAAATGGCAGCCCATTGGCTCAAACTCTCTCCATTCTTTCCAATCTTGAGCTCTCTTATCCGTTTTGGTGTACAGACCCCTGTTCTTCAAGTCGTCAAGCAGCATTTTTCTCCATCAGCCTGTTGGCCTCTCTACCAACATCCTTTCTTACAGAACTCCCTTCATCCAGCTTTCACCTCTGAGAAAGTGCCAAAGACATGCCATGGTTTATTGTTCTGTGTCTATTCGACTTATCTCCTTCTGAAGCTACTCTAAAACATCCTCAGTGCTCCTTCTCGCCAGCAATTCAATGCCATACCAACATCTCAACACTCTCCGTTCTTCTTATGTTTTATTGAGAATATTTTCAAATTCAAACTATAACTTCACAAAATGAGTCACTGAGTTTGGTACATGAAGAATGCTTTCATGAAGTTGAAAAACATACTTGCCCTACTCTGATGGCAGAAATTGTTGTGGACAAATTAGGAATAATGCTACATAGCTGCAGGCTACAATCTGCCCTTCCCATTCCACGTGCCACACTTGTCACGCCCTGCTGGTCTGCCTCACTGCGGGCTCATTGCTTGCTTAAATAACGAGGTCGAACGCGGCGATGTATAACCAGTGTTGCTCGCGCACAGCTGCATAGAGATGAGGATTGTGTGCCTGCAGGAAAAATCGTGTCTCCCAGCCAGACAAGGGCTGTTTCTGTCTCCTTGAACACGCAAGGATTATCTTCAGTCCTGCTATTAATATTTTACGACGTTTCACCGTAGAAGGGAGGTTAAGGTGAAAGCACTTTGGTTGAGTCACGAGCGTGCTTAGTAAACGGATACGTGGTGTCCATGGGACCGTTTTTGCCAGTATCAAAATGATGGCATAAGAAGAATAGGGCGGACCTCGTGGGTTACACGTATAAGGAACAACATCCCGCATAGATGCTGCTGGCACATATCATAAATACAACATGCTTAATGAATGAGCTGTGGTTTCCAGGAATGGTTGGCACATTGAGCTCCCGGCGCAGCAGTTGAAGCAATGTTGCAGGCTTCTTAAACCCCCCCCACCTTCCGTCTCTGTCCACTAAGAAGTATAAATGGGGACAGCAAAGTCAATTGGCGGGTCACGTGTGGTGGGATAAAGTGTGGGAACTCCACCGCTTTAAAAATGTCTGGCTAGGAGGGAAGAATAGTCCAAAGATCCTCCAGAGGGTTATTTCGATAACTCCTTCCAGTGGGGGCTCCTCTGCCAGCAAGTGGTGTGAGCAACATATTGTATGGAAGAAACCTGGTCATTTTTGGAGCAGGAATGTGATGATTGTTTTCTCTGTTGTGTGTAGTAATATCCTCCTTGTGATATATGTTGAACTTATTTTGCACCATACGTAGCCAACCGTGCTACTCGGAGGGGACCTACAGGTGCTCTACTCAGGTAACAGTTACCGTAATGATCAAGGCTCGAAATATAGCGATTTATAATCCAAAGGTTGTGATTGAGCAGTGGCACAGTAGCTCACATATTACGCTCTGAACCTGGCGAAAGTTCGTTTGATTCCTGACCACAACGATCATTAGTTGCGAGTGATACCTGCTTGCGTTCTTTATCCTGAGCCTCCCTGCCTTCACCAACTGGCATTGGACAATGTGATGAAGTATGGTTCAAACAACCCCCACATGGTAAGGGGAGGCCTTTCTCGACCATTGCATTGACAAAGGGCCATACGTTATTAAACACTTATGAAATAAATATCGTAGATCACAAAATATATGATAGCTCATCGAAGAGAAGAATACCCAGAGTTATCTGGTCCAGTCTCCTTTGCAACTAATGTGGAGATGTGTTGTTTCCATGTCACACCATCAGGTTATAAGTAAAAGTTGAATTCACTGAAGACGAGAGAGCAGCTGTCAAGTGTGAGATTATCCCAGTGTCAGCAAGTGACGTCAAGGATTAGTCTAAACTCAACTTAAACAAGGGGTTGAAGCTGTAATCTCATTCATATATGTTTACTTATCACTTTATTACAATAGCGTTTTAAACTTTACATTTAAAATAATACTTGAAAATATGGACCCGGCTTTGGGAAATGTTGGGTTATGGCTTATAATGATCATATGTTTTAATGAATAAAAAATATGAGAGTTAGAAGTATAATGATGCTTGGGTTCACTGACTAAAATCAAATCGTAAACTCAGGATACAAGTATCGACTAGCGTGTTAAAATCTATGTTTTTGCACATGTATATGTTGTTTATAAACCATGCAGGTGTCAGCTACAGCATTCACCAGTGTAAAGAAATTCAACTAAATTATTTTAAAAAAAATATTAGAACGACGAGTGGGTTGGGATTAATTTACACTTGAAATATAAGTACATTTTAATTTTCAGTACATTTAACCATAATACAAATGCAGCTATTCGCTCATAAAATATGCTTAAACACCACTTGTTTACTTAATATTTATAGAGTAATCAATTTGCGTGTGAAACGTTTTGCATTGTCCCATTTAGACGTAACAATCGCCCGAATTCCACATTAACATAGGTTGAGAACCTGGAACCTATAAACATTTTAAATAATCTCCATTAATCGTACCAAATGGTTGCCAATCGTCCATACAAAGCAAATTTAAAACATTCACCAAAAGACAAGATTCTCAAAAACATGTGCTGGTGCATTATTAAATCGCAGCATTATGCATGAGTACTTGCTGCACAAAGCAATTGCACCACATGAAATGGGCAATTTGTCCTAAAATATTCCAATCTTTTACAGGTGGTGTACAACATCAAACTCAAGAAGGAAATTACTGATAAGACCTTAACCAGTAATAAATGGTGGAGGCTCGTTAACTCCCTCTGTGGAACAGCTGCAAACGCTGACATCCCTGTCATTGTGCATAACGACATTGCCCGTACCACAGCACAGGATAAAGCAGAAGTTTTTTGTGAGACTTTTGCAAAAAAATTCCGCCTCCAAGATGCCTCGTACATCGAGCTAAACACTACATGCTCAATTGAGAACATCACCTTCAAGACATCAACAGACTCCTACGGCGACGCAAGTCTGACAAAGCTACTGGCCCAAATCTAATCCTCACCAGAGTTCTCACTGAGAAGGTGGCTAACAAACTTGATACAGAAGGCCGAGCCACAGTCTACAACGGTCAAGTCCCCAGTGTTATGGAGTACGCCTCTTTGTGCTGGATGAACGCCCCACCGACCTACCTCAACCTTCTCGACAACGTCCAGAGGATGGCGCTGAAAATAATTGGTGTTGTTGAAGCCACCGCCAGCACACACCTCACCATCCCCAGCCTGCATCACCATCGACAACTTTCTGCTGTCACAGTCCTGTACAAAATGAACACCAACCACTGCCCCACAGACCTCCAGGCCATGCTTTCACCTCCATATGAAAAAACTCCGTGCCACCTGATTATGCACAACCCTGCCAAGCCACGTCCTTGCCCCCCTCCCGCCCCAGTTGCCAGAATTTTGGACAGAAGCTCCCTTCACTCTACTGTCCGGATATGGAGCTACCTTCCTGAACACATTGTCGGCGAAATCACTGATGGCCTTCAAATGTCGAGCACATGGACATCTCCAAACTTCACCACACGCCTTGTAGAACTGAGTCTTTGAGCTGCAGTGAACCAATGATTATGTCGATTCGATGTAATGATGTTTGATATGGCTGTTCACAATTGCACCCAATGAAAAATTGTGATATGAAAGTCATACATCCACATCTGGTCAGTGTCTGATGTCTCCTCCACAGTATGACAATAGGTTTTCCACTTTTTTTCTGGCAACAAAACAGGTGTTAAGATGTTAAAACACCAAACTAAAACCTTTTACAAGGAATCATGTCTGCATTAACCACAATACTTGTGGTCAGAATGCAAACAAAAACACTCTGACAATATATGCATTGTCTTTGAAAATGATTGGTCCACACCAGAGACCGCTTTCTTTTGAGCCTAGTCTCAAAACGGTGTTAGACCAGAGGACGCCAAAAGGTGTACTGGCAAAGGAGGTCCCATGATGTATCTCCTCCACAGGTTAGTCATTTTAGTGCAGAATTGTTTTGGGACATTAGGATCAACGTGATGCCCACAACATCCGTCTAGCCGCCTCGAATGAGTGATTTTCATAATTCAATCTCTGGTGGACGTCCTCTCACGGTGCCTTTGTCTCTTCTGGCTGTCACAGTGGAGCGAGTCTCAATTAGGTCTCGGCAAGGTAAGGTAAAAAAACAACGAGCTTACCTTTACCCTACCTTTTACCTTACCACAATGCAATCACTCTACCCTTACCTTTTACCTTTAGCAAGGTAAGTTTAAAGGTCAAAAGCAACGAGCCTACCTTTACCCTACCTTTTACCCTATACAAATTACCTGATTACAGGGTAATTACTAAAAAAGGTTTGTAACAGGTAAATGCTAGGAAGAGCGCTTTATTCATCTATAGAATACTCTCGATGATTCCAATTTTAAATGGAGGCCACGGACTGCGCCACGGAGCTTTTAGCGAGCGGTAAACAAGGTGTTTACCGGGTAATACTTCGCACTACCTTTACCCTACCCTTTACCTTACCCCTTGGCATGTCGACACATTTACCCTTTACCCTTTTGCCCGGTAAAAAGGGTAAATGACCTTACCTTGCCGAGGCCCAGTCTCAATCACCGGCCATCGTCTCTTCTGTCGACCATGAGAGATGACGACGGTTTGGGGAGGCATTGATCCAGCAGTGGATAGGCAATGGCTGCTGCTGCTGCTACTGACGATGATGGGTGCCCACAAACGCACGGGTCACAGGAGGTCACGATAGTCCTTGAATGCCCCGCACACGATATGGTGGGTGGGAGGGCAATTAGAGTCCTCAGCCCCATTAGCTTTAACACCAATGAGCTCCTACAGGGATTTCAATTGTGAATGGTACAGTACTGTATTGATTTCACTGCTGTGAATGGTACAGTACTGTACTTCAATTGTGGATGGTACAGTAGTGTATTTCAATTGTGAATTGTACAGTACTGTTTATTTCAATTGTGGATGGTACAGTACTGTATTTATTTCAATTGTGAATGGCACAGTACTGTATTTCAATTGTGGATGGTACAGTACTGTATTTATTTCACTGCAGTGAATGGTACAGTACTGTATTTCAATTGTGGATGGTACAGTACTGTATTTATTTCAATTATGAATGGTGCAGTACTGTATTTATTTAACTGCAGTGAATAGTACAGTACTGTATTTATTTCAATTGTGAATGGTACAGTACTGTATTCATTTCAATTGTGAATGGTACAGTATTGTATTTGTTTCAATTGTGAATGGTACAGTACTGTATTTATTTCAATTGTGAATGGTACAGTATTGTATTTATTTCAATTGTGAATGGTAAAGTACTGTATTTCAATTGTGAATGGTACAGTACTGTATTTATTTCAATTGTGAATGGTACAGTACTGTATTTATTTCAATTATGAATGGTACAGTACTGTATTGATTTCAATTGTGAATGGTACAGTACTGTATTTATTTCAATTGTGAATGGTACAGTACTGTATTTATTTCAATTGTGAATGGTACAGTACTGTATTTATTTCAATTGTAAATGGTACAGTACTGTATTTATTTCAATTGTAAATGGTACAGTACTGTATTTATTTCAATTGTGAATGGACCTATATTCAAAACATTTCACAGTGGCCAGTATCACCCTGACATTGTGGCATATTCTAACAAGGAGACAATCGTATTTGTGAAAGCCACCAAAACTAATGGATGATGCAAACATTTCGATTCTCTGGAAGCTGGGTCTGTTTGATTTCCAACAAATCACAGCTTTTAGTCAGGTGATTATTTTTACAAAGGGGAGAAAAATGTGAAAAAAGGCACAAACAAGGACAAATACCAGCGAAGAGAATTCGTGTGAATAATGACCTCGTGTAAAAAAACAAAACAAATGCACGTCAAATAAAAAACGTGTTTTGAAATGGGGAAGATACCTTGAAGGGTTAGGGAAAGGCGTTGAATCAGGCACAGGCTACGAAAAAGAATGAGTGGCGCGCTTCTGTAACACATTACATACGGCAGAAGGCAAAAAACCGTGAACGAAAACTAAGGCCCCGTGTAAAATTGTGTTTATTCACCAACAGAAAAATCCACATGATAAAGAACGCAAGCAAGCAAGCAAAGGAGGCATCTCCCTTGCAAGGCTACCATAATAATAACACAGTGGAGGGGGGGGGTTGGGGCTGATGACGCGCCCTACAGAGGGCGGGGCTGAACCGAGGCCCTGGGGAATAGGGGCGGGACGCCCAACGATCCGCGCTCTCATTGGCTGTCGATGACATCACCCGTACACCCCCCCCCTCCCTCGCGGCATCCGGGCACTCGCGGTGACATCGCGGCGCTTGACGTCACGCGGCTCGTCGAGGCGGAGGTGGAGAGGAGGAGGAGGAGGCGGCTCGCGTCCTCGCCCGACATTAATGGCCATGAGCCCCTGAGCTTTCGCGGCGATCGCGGCAAACGCTAAACCCCCCCCCTCCCAACCCCCTCTCTCCCCGCGCCGACCAAACCACGACGCGCCCGTCGCATGTTGAGCGCACTCAAGTTCGTCGGCGACAAACTCGCGCGGCTCGGCTGGGCGTGCGGCTGCGTGTCCGAGCGTGAGGCGGCGCGTATCGCCGAAGCCTCGGCTCTTGCGCGGCTTTGCCAGGCGGCCGCAGCGCTCGCCATCTCGGGGCTCGTGGTCAGGTGAGGGCGTAGGATGAGCGAGATGCGACTAGGCCTCTTGACCCCCCCCCCCCTCCTTACCTTCCCACTCCCCTGTCCCCCATTTTACCCTCCCCTCACTTAGCCCCCCCCCACTTACACTAACACGACAATAGACGAGTCGCATCGACAGTTTTTCAATGTATACGTTCGATGTGGTTGAGGTCACATGTACCCCGCAGCCACTAGTGCCCACCGCTACATTCCCTCAGAATGGGACAGCACACACACACAACAAAAACGAATGTCAACGCTGTATTACGTCACCATCGGCCGTGATCAATTCGCTGCCGACTCCCGAGGGATCTTTTCCTGAGCCTCAACGCCGTCTCTCTCTCTCTCGTCCCCACAAACCTTTTTAAACGCCTGTCGCACAAGGCGACGGCGGCGTTGTTGTTCCTCTCGTCGCTCCGGTTGGATGTCCTTAAGGAGAAAGTTGGGGCGTGTGTGCGCGCGCCTTCATCTTGGGCTGTCACTCCGTCGTTAGTCTCGACCAACGGCCATTATCCCCTCTCTCGCCTTGACGTGTCCTCTTGGGCAAGCCCACACGAGCAGTCAATAATAACATGTATACAGGACTGTGTTATTTAACCTGCGCGTTTCTCTCTCGCTTATTTTTTTACACCCCCACCCCCCCCACCAAACGCATGTTATTTTTTAAAAATTTTGATTTCAGCGTCGTAAATTATCTTTGCGCGCATTCGTACGTGTTCTGCCTTGGGTAAATGGCTATATACGTACATGAAGGAAATTGGGGGCGGCCTTTGTGTTTTGTACGCGTGTTGTTTTGTGAGCGTACTATAAGCGCAATTATAAATTGTACGCCCCAAAACACCATCCCTTGAATGGTCTTTATCGAAGTACTTGCACTGTATAAGGAAAAAATGTGGTAAGCTTTTGTATAGCACCGCCAAAGCTGTATCTTGTTTTGTTTTACGTGGGTCTGGAGACCAGTTGCGCGAAACGTTAGTCAACGCTTACATTAGTATAAAGGCGGTGTAAATGATGGTGGTGGTATTTATAAATAGTACATTCATATCCACCATTTAGTTTTAGACAAATAATTGTGTGATACGGCGTTGTCAATGGTTTACAGGTACAAATCCGAAACCTATACACATCCCTTAATGCTGCCTTAAAATACAGGCTAGACTGTATACAGTACAGTAATAGGCGACGTTTTCGGGCATTGATCCTTAATAGAGAGATCATCAAATTGAAGGTACATTGCCTTATTTGTTTAGCCATAGAAATTATTGTGACATGTACTTGTATAATACAAGTACAAACACGCCTACACGTCCAGGTACGCATTGACACTTGTATAAAGACACCACAAACACGTGTGCATGCACACCATGCCGAAATCCGCATCGTGTACACTGACAGCAAAAAAATACGAAATCAACAGTCACCATGCTGTCTTTATGGGTAGCATTGGCGTTGTGTGATATCTGTTAAAATGCACCTCTGATTAAAACACAAATATAAAAGTGGCAAATGCTACGTCTGACGCGTACTGCGTTATGTGTGTATACCATTTACATTTGGACACCGCGGCTCTGGATTTGTATTAATAGTTTGGAGGATCTGGGGGAGGGGAATAAGGCGGGGCCTAGCCGGAGGGAATATACGTCGAGGGTACTTGATAAGGTAAACAATTTTATCCATCAGGATTCTGGCAAGCTGAGCAGTGACAATAATTATCAATGGCAAGCACTGATTGTGAACCAGTGGCTTCTGGGAAGTGCACGCCACTTAATGATTTTGAAAAGTCGCACGTCAGAGGTTTCGATTTATTTATGTCCAATAATGCCTTTTTGATTTTTTTTGGCGTAAACGAATGGCTATGATGGCTGGGGTGTTAAGGACCTTAGACCCCACTGGGAGTACTGAACACCTTGGCCCAAAAATGTCAACCCTTGCCTGCACCAATGTGATGTGAAACCCTCCCCCAAATGTGCCTTCATTGGGATGTTAAACGTTCGGAATAAGGATAAGAGCACCTTCCAACAACTAAGCGCGTTTATGGCAGGCAGGCACAAGGCTTGTTAAACAGATTCATTCGTACGCCTTTTGGCGTCCTCTGGTCTAACACCCGTTTTGAGACTAGGCTCAAGAAAACGGGCTCTGGTGTGGACCAATCCTTTTCAAAGACAATGCATATATTGTCAGAGTGTTTTTGTTTGCATTCTGACCACAAGTATTGTGGTTAATACAGACATGATTCCTCGTGAAAGGTTTCAGTTTGGTGTTTTAACATCTCAACACCTGTTTGTTGCCAGAAAAAAGGGGAAAACCTATTCTCAGATTCATTAGTGTAAACACCCAGGAAAGAAACGCCTGCATCGGGTTAGCTACGTTTGTTCAAAATGTCATAGGCCATAAATTTCGATTTAAAGCTTTCGTGACTGCAAGGATTCATCTTCTTTGGTTCTTTCGGTAAAGTCACGTAGAATGAGAATGAAATAATAAAATAAAACAATTAAATTCTCACCTGAAGAAGGCCACTTGTGTTGTGGCCGAAACGTCGCGAGAATTTAGATGTTTTATTTATTTTCATTCTACTTGACTTTACCGAAAGAACCAAAGAAGGTCATAGGCCATGTTTCGATACAGTATAGGATGTTGCGAGTTATGAATACAGTTAACCTCTTCATCACCTTCCACGCTCAAAAAGTAGTCTATATCAAGTCGCCTGCAGTAATGCACACAACAGAGCTATGTGCGTTGGCATGGTGGTTGGATTCTGGTGGGTGGCGGGATAGTTGGGTATATGTTAAACCAGAGAAAAGGTCGTAGGGCAGGAGTCAAAGAGTTGAGGCCGGGTGCTCATTTGTAACGTAATTAGCCGCTCGTGTGAAATGCTGTCATTTGCAGGAATAGATTAAATATAGTTCAATAACAACCTATCTCTACACGTGTAGCTTAATACCTTTTCAAATCATAACAATTGAGTATGTTATTAGTGAATTGTTCCACTTTAGCTAGAATTCCAAACGACTCGATGAAGGTTCTTGCCAGACCCTTGTTTGTCACAGCGGCTCGCGTGGAACAACAACTCATTTGTAAAGAAATAACCACCCGAGTCAACGCTCCTTTTGGCCATGTCCAGGCTTGTTTTAGGTTAAAGTGACAGGTATATAAAACCAAGTAACATGTTTGCCAAGCTGAGGTACTGATTTGGCTTGCACTGTAGCAGTTAAAACGGCTATTGACTTTTTCCATGGTGTGTAGTTTTAGAACCAACATAGGCCCCTTGAGAAATGTGCTTTGGGAGCATTATTGCAAAAGTTTGCAAATGGCTTCCTTAACTACAATACTATCAGAAACACCCAAGTATTTCACAGGACAAACGAGGCGCCAGACAATTTGCAGAACCCTCATTTTCTCGAGTACCCCAACCATCCAATTTCCACTATTGTGCTGTGTATGAATACTGAGAAGTGAAAATTATTAAGCATGGCTGCACCTTTATTGGGGGATAATTGCTTTCTGGACAGCGTTCTTCACAGCTAACTGCACTGATAATATAATAAATGCATCTATTAACTTTACAAACTATGTTAATAATGTATTTATTCCTTGCCTATAATTACACTGACTTGATGTATAGTTTGCCCCACTAAGCCAACTAACATACCCATGATGTATTGCAAATACCTTTTTTATATAAACCTAAAGTTAAAGTAATCGAATGAACATGTTAAATATGGATGGACTTTATATGGAAAAAATATAATCAGTTTTACATAATTGGTTGTATCTAAAAGGGGGACTGTCTTTTGTTTTATGATCTTTAACCCTGCTAAAATAATATATCCTAAGGTAGGGTTTACCAGTTCATGAAGTAATTATAGTTATTATTTAATAAAGTAACCAAATACACTCATAAAAAATCACAAGTACAGGATTTTTTGTGAGTGTAAAATTATATTATTAACTTGTCAATATGTACGATCCAATTATTCGTAAATAAATGTAAGTTACATACGAAAAACTGTCACGTTTGCAAATACATTTAAAATTCAAAATTGGTATTTAGCTATGAGTTGTGTGTTGTTACACTTGGCTGCTTGTAGTGCAGCACTGTAATGTTACATGGAGTGTGATTTAATAGGCTGCCAAGTTACTTTGCCTATGACGTGTAGATGTTATATAATTACCTAAACGCACTTTTTATGGAAAAAGTTAAACAATGCTGTAGTTCATATGGAATGAATGACATGATCTCTCTTTTATTTAACCGATGTCTTCATTTATAAATAACAACATAAATTGGCGTCTCATATTTTAAGCCTCGGATGTATTCAACACCACTTAAGCCTCTCACTATTTACATTGTAATTTAAAGTTAATTTTGAATGTCTTTAAACATGTAAAAAAGAGCCTAACACTAATTTAATTTCCATCTGCTTAATAGGTATTTCTGTCAAAAAGCTCATCTGCCAATGTTGTCAATATCTTTTTCAAGCATTGTACGTGCTAGGACATTCACAAGCTAACATGAGTTGGCACTTTTTAACTTTATATCTTCGTGAACAACAAGTGTTTGGCTCAGAATACATTATTGGAGACGCACGAATAGAGGCTAACATTGTGGATCTCCAGGTACACACTTCTGCTTGGGCCACCAGTTTGAAATAGTTTAACTGTTGAGCTCAGCATGTCCAACAGGGCCCATCTGACATTGACGGGATTTGATGACGAGTAAAACATATATTTGGCTCTGAGACTAGGGCCTGCTGGCCAGAAATTGCCGAAGAACATAAGCCTAGCCATGTAATTGAAGGCGTAAACCAGTCCACTGTCCTGCTGTGTGCGCACACATTGTTGGTATGTCAGATCCGCATGCTGCTTCCCAACTGCCATCCAAACCGTACGTTGTTGATTGTTTGATTCACGTATTCATTAATAATCTCACAGATCGGCATTGATATTGGATGTTCTGTTTAAAATTGAGTTGCACATTGGACTTACAACCACTTGTGCATTTGGATGTTATATAAAGATGATGGTCATGCATATCCTTTTCAGTGTTCCCTTTCAAGTGTTAAAACATATTTTGAAATTGACAGTGTAATTTTGGATATATGTTAAAATTATGATCAAACGTTTTGAAAGCATCTTTGTCATGCCTTTATGTCCATCTTATGTCAGTTTAAACCCTTTTTAAACATTGAAGTCCCACTCTTTGATAGCCTTTCAGTAATTGCTTTTTCGTATCTTCCATTTTACAATTTTATTTGAACATCCTCCTGTACCAACATTTGAACGACGAGTATTTTGAATCGATTTAAATAGATTAATTTCAAATTGATTATCAATTGATTAATTTATAAAAAAATACATTTGATTTTTCACTTACAATTTTACGAAAAAATATTCCACATCACTAAGTCAATGACCTGAATAATGCTTTAAAAGTTGTTTTGTACCGTTTGTACTATTGTTGTATTACATTGAATTGTTTTTCTAACGTTCTAACGGGAACACTTGTGTTACCATATTGTGAAGGTACAATACCAATTATTTTAAAAATAGTTTTTTCCATAACATTAACATTGTAAATCACCATGAGCAAAATTGAATTGCTTTACAATTGATATTGTTTGGGTCTTGTCAAGCTTGAGATATGATACATAGATTCTGATCGTTATCCAGTCACTGTGACCTTTGCATTTTAATTTGTGGCAAAGTCCAAAAGTAACAGCTTTGAGAACTGATATGGGTGTTTTGTGTTTATATATTCAATTTAATTACTTTTTGTTGTAGCAGTCATTTGCGTGCCAACACTCTATTCCTGTTGTCAGAATGCATGTTCCCAGGAAAAACACAATGTACCGTAGACTCAGTGATCCGCGTGTGGTTTATCCGATTTGTACCTGAGATTTTGACGCAAATTAATAACTCATGAATGTTCCCTTAAGCCCAAATTTTAATCTTAAAACATTTTTAAACCGTTGTTCTTTGAAATGTGTATTACAAGTCAGGTGTTTAAACCGAATAAATATGTGCTTTGGTTATTCCGAAATCCACGTGATCGTCCCTACAGTACAGTAGTTAATTATGTTTACAGCAGTGAGCGGAGTTTGATTTTGATTGACGTGGCTCGTCCACTTAGTGGGTGGAGTCTGGGAGCAGGAAAGTGTTATCACTGAGCACGCCTGCCGATCGGTCGGATTTTTCAAACCTATAAAAGTGTTTTTGTTTGGACTGTTGTAATCAAAAAGATCAATTGTTTTTTTTGCTTACCCATTTTATTGTTCATTAACCAGACGACGATTGAGGGGTCGACACTTTTCTTTATTTTCCCGCGCGCTCACGCCGCATGCGTCCCACCCTGCTCCATTCCTCTCCCAGAAGCGCCCCGATCGTGCTCTGCCTCTCCCGATGACGTCACCGCTCTCTCCCTTTCCTCGTGACGTCATCCTGATACTGCACCCTTAGATCGTGCGAGTATTTCTACCCTCGGATCACGTAAGTATCAGCACTAGACCTACATTAGTAGTTTTTGGCATCATAGATTTGCGGAAATTTATATGTATATATTTTTTTATTATCCGCGATTTTGAATTATCCGCGGCCGACCACCACATCATTAGTGCGGATAAGCGAGAGTCTACTATACTACATAATTCAAAATTTACTACTGTAATTAGCCAATAATGTCTGTGTGTCCCGTGTGTGACGTAACTCCACGTCGGCCAGTCCCCCTCATTAATAACCATGAACAGGTTACGTCCTCCACATGGACCCCCCCTCATTAATAATCATGAGCGGGTGACGTCACTCCGCATGGAGAATCCCCCAATAATCATGAGCAGGTGACGTCACTCCACATCGAACAGCCCCCTCATTAATAATCATGAACAGCTGGCGTCCTCCAAATGGACACCCCCCCCCTCCATTAATAATAGCGTATGACGTCACTCCACGGGGGGGGGGGCGCCTCCCCCCTCCTCAGTGTCAACTTATAAACCTCACGACAAAGGCAGAACACTCACGTCACACGATCTCCATAAACGCTATTGAGACATCAAAGTAAAAAGGACGTCATGATGAACAAGGGATTATAACCTTTAAATGAAATAGGTCTGTGTCACCGCGCCCTTACAAATTGCACACAAATGGATGCAATAAATATCACATCGTGGTCTGCTTTTCGCTTGCAAGTTTCAGATTTACTGCAATACACCCGTCCTTGTACAGGCAAATTATACTACATATAGCTACTTGCACTCTCATTGGTTCATGATCATTTGTTGTGTTGCTTTAGCTCAGCGGTGGCCAACTGGCATCTCCTGAGCCACATGCAGCTCTTTAATCCACCACGTGCGGCTCTATCGAAGGGGTATAACGTAGCAACATACTACCACAGTAGCAAAGAATGATCTTAAGCTAATTAAAACAGAGCATTAACAATAGCGCTTTACATATGAATGTAATGGTGGAGATGAGGCGAATAAAATAGATGAGGGAGCAATGGGTTAAACTGTGCTTTGTGAATTGGGTGAAAGAAAAATTGATGACAGTAAATGATGATGAATGGATTGAATGAATGCGTGATAGCTATATAATGTGAATATGAAGAGGGAACAGTGGTTGTGAGGCGGATAATAAGGGGCCGTGGGGTGGGCTATGGAAAATAAGTGAGTTTTGAGTGAGGAGTGGAAACTAGTGAGCGAATATTACTTCAATGTGGAGGGGAAGTTCCAGTGAAGTCGGGCGAGCAGATGAGAGCGAAAGCGCGATTGAGCACAAGGAGGAGGAACAGAGAGAGACAGCAAAGATTGAGACCATAGAGGGCGAGAAGGCACGTAGAAATATACAAGAGTGGCAAGATATGGTGGGGCTAGGCCATGGAGGAATTTGTATACCATTGTGAGGAATTTGAACAGGCAATGGTGGTACACAGTGAGCCAATGCAGTTGCGTGAGGAAGGTCGACGAATGGGAATTGTAGGGAAGGTTGAATATATGAGCAGAGCTGTTTTGGATTTGTTGAGGGGAAAAAGAGTAAATGGGGAGACCAAGCATAAGAGAGTTGCAGTAATCCAGATGCATATGGATAAGGGAATCGATGAGGAGTTTTGCAGCAGAGGTAGAAATAAGCGGTCAGATTTTGAGAATGTTGAACAAATGAAACCGGCAAATAGGGGTAGTGGCGGAATGTGATCAGTAAAGGAGAGGGAAGAGTTAAAGATAACACCAAGGTTGTGAGCTAAGGAAGTAAGGGAAATAGAAAAAGGAGCGAAATAAATGGTGGGACAGGTAGGAGGGGAATGGGAGGCATGGATAGTTTTGGATGACATACAAGATTGGATAAAAACCAGACGGGATGAGATAAAGGAGGTGAGGTCAGGGGAAACAAAAGGAAAGGAGAAGACATTTTAGATGTCATATGTGAAGAAATGCTGGGGAAAGTTCAGCAAAGAAAGGAGAGATGCAAAGTGGTAATATATAAAGAGATAAAAGTAGGGGACCGAGAACACCCTTGGGGAACGCCAACATTTGAAGGGGCCTGGGTGAGAAGTGGTGTGATTAAATGATATCCCAGAGGTGCGCACAGAGATAGCACTGGACCCAGGAAAGTGGTGTGCTGGAGGATACCAAGATAAGAGAGAGTAGTTAAAAGAGTAGGATGGTCAACCGTGTCAAAAGCTGAGGATAGAACGAGGAGTATAAGAATAGAAGAGAGACCAGCATGAGTTGAGTTAGCCAAGTGATTTGAACCGAAAGAAGAGCTGTTTCGGTTGATTGATACGGTCGAAAACCACATTGGAATTGGGGATAGAGAGGGTTAGAAGATGCGTAGTGGGTACGATGTCAGTGTACCAGGCGTTCTTTCAGAGTTTGGAGAAATAGGGGAGAAAGAAAATGGAACGGTCATTAGCAGGAGAAGAGGTATCAAGAGAAGCTTTTTTGAGAAGCGGGGCAATAATGGTTGATTTAGCGATAGCTTGAAATACACCAGAGCAGAGCGAGAAATTGAATAGGGATACTAGGTAGGGGAGAATTCAAGGAAGGAGTCGGGGTAGAAGGGAAGGCAGGGATGGGATCAAGGGGAGAGGAAGTTTGATGGGCCTTGGAGATGTTAGAAGAGTTCTGTAATAAATGGTGCAGGGATAATAGTGAAAACGGAGTCATTTGACATGGGGGGGGGGGCAGAGGCTGCTGTGGGGTGAGCTAGGGGAGGAAGCTCGAAGGGTAAATCAAATAGGGTCAATCTTGGTGGAGAAGTAATAGGTGAAGTCAAAAACTGAAGGGGCATGGGAAAGGGAAGATTGGGGTAGGGTAGGTGGGTGGAAGAGGTTGAGAGTCGGTAAGAGTTCGTGGGGGGTGGTGAGCAAGGGAAGAGATGAAGCCAAGAAATAGTCTTGTATGGCAAATTCTAGGGCGTGTTGGAATTGTACATATATTGAGAACTGTCAACATATATACAATGGGTACTTTTTGGCCCTTAGTCTGTTACAGACAATAGTTTTTTTGGGGGTTAGATCGCGTAAATATATAAATGTGTTAAAACCCGCCACCACCCGACACAGCCACCTAGTAAGTGTTGTCACGTAAACAGAACGTGGCCAATTCGTCACTAGTACAGCACACCGGTGTGTTGGAGAGCCAAGCCACAACATTTACAATCCGAGTACGACGTTTCGCCAGTAATTACAACTAGCTTCATCAGGCGACAGCCAGATTTGTGGAGAAGTCTTAACGGTTTCGTTCCTTATATGATCTTTATGGCAGTACCCCGGGGTACCAAATAATACAAAACGGCCGAGGCAATTAAATATTTTGTTTCTGGGACACTATTTTTTCCAGGGGTGTACCTAACTGGGGTACCAATTGCTACTCCGCGATGTCGAAACGCAGCGAGGACGATTGTGCTGAAACCCTGAACGCTCGTATGCACCGTAGTGCATCGTGTACAGCTCGTCGAGATGAGTCGATTGCCGCATCGCCGACCGTCAACAGACTAAAAATTACTGCATCATGGACATTATGTGAGAGCCGGGATACTATGGTACCCCGGAGTACCACCATAAGGTTAATATAGAGGCATAGATGTGGTGACCACCCTTCTGCGCTCTTGTGCAAAGTGGGGGGGGGGGGGATTACGGAGTCAACGTACATTATGCATATATATTTACGCGATCTCACCCAAAAAACCTCTTATGGATGATATTGGTCGCGAAAGCCTACGTGTTAGTCTGTTACAGGTTGGTCACCCCTGCTTTAGCTTCTTGGTGTCAAATTTAGGTACATAATATTTTAGCTTTTGTCGGAAGCCTCTTCTGTTAGAGGAATGCATACCCAATGAATCATTAATTGAACGAAATTGCTCTGATGCTACACTCGCCCCCCTGGCTTAACAGTATTCTGCCAGTAATGGAATGTTCAAATATTTTTTTGCCTGTCAAATTTCATATAGATTATTATGACTTACGCTGTAAGTCGAAAACATAATAGTTTTTCAGTTCTTTGGTAACTGATAAAAGGTGCGTTTGCTCAATTGTAGCTTCAAAGCCAAAACATTTTTGATGTTGTAGTTAAAGCTATGGTGGTATGGTTATTTAGAGCTGCATGAAGCAATGTGCAGCTGTCACAGGAAGCCATGTCTCAGGCAGCAGGGATTTCAAGCGAGGTTGAGGCTTTTAAGCCAGTCCTTTAAACTCCAAAAATAAGTGTTCTTACAGTGATAGTCTTGGAAATATCTCACGATTGACATCGGCCATTGTACGCTATTACAATGCATTTTAAAAATGCCAAAATGTACGAAATGTACCCTTCATATACAATATGTAGCAATACCATGATTTATTTTTCCCCCTTTTATGTTTTGCAAATACATTGTCACATTAACACTGCTACCTGATTTGTGTTGCCTAGACCCACACTTACGTCGCTCATAGCATCGTCCGTCCTTTCTCGTATCTGTCGCCTCATCCTGCGCCTCCACCTACCCTGTACAAGAACTAATTTGGGTCACATGTAAAGAAATGTACTGTAGAGTACAATATAGTATTCATGTATGGTATTTTGGTGATTGTTTAAAATAGTGTATTGTATCTTATTGTACCTTGTATAATTTGTATTAAAGTTTACTGTTGTACATTAGTGTTGAGTAAAGTGTTTGTTGCAATTTACGGTAACGTGGGCACGTCTAGAATGGAAGATGCGCGCATTCGCACAGCACCACTCTGTACCCTCCGTTGTCTTTGTTTAGCTCTCGTCGAAAAATTGCTTTGCGTGGTTTTGATATTCATCGCACTTTTCCGGAACGCATTCCCGATGTAAACCGGGGTATTACTTTATTGGAAAATGAAGAATAAGCATGTTTTTAAAGTATTGACAAAAAATATATAAGTATCACCTTCACAGCTTGTGATTTGTTTTGCAACATTCATAATTCTCTTAGAAAGTATTTTATAATGCAATTTTCATTGAAGAGGTACACCCTGTAACTTAGGTTTATAAACCCATTTCAGTTAAACCTCGCTCAATGTATCAATTATCAAAAGAGATTAAGTTTGACAGTAAATTGTCATTCCATTCATCCTATATTTTATAGTTTTAATTTAACACTTAGGTACTTAACATTATTTCTGGATTTTAATATAAAAATCGATTGCTATGCAAAATGATAGATGCTAGAATACTGAAACCATTGTTTTGTTTTCTGGGATGATGCAGAGGCTAATATTTATTTGCACTGTTATTTTTGTTCTTTTCTGTGTTTTTAGTTCAGTATTTTCAAGGATGGGGGCATTTTTGGACAAGCCAAAGACGGAGAAACACACAACGCACGGCGGTGGCAATGGCTTGCGCTACGCACTCAGCAGCATGCAGGGCTGGCGTGTGGAGATGGAGGACGCCCACACAGCTGTCGTGGGCATTCCTCGGGGACTAAAAACATGGTCGTTTTTTGCTGTCTACGATGGTCACGCAGGCTCACGAGTGGCCACATTCTGTTCTGAACACCTCCTGGAGCACATCATTACCAATGAGCACTTTGAATGCAAAGCAGGCACAGAGCCGTCTTCAGAGGCTGTGGAGAAGGGAATTCAGGCAGGGTTTTTACAAATTGATGAGCACATGCGCACCATCTCGGACATTAAAAATGGACTGGACCGTAGTGGCTCCACAGCAGTGGCGGTGATGCTGTCTCCCAAGCACTTGTACTTCATTAACTGCGGAGACTCGCGGGCTGTGCTCTATCGCAATGGCAGTGTCCACTTCTGCACAGAGGATCACAAGCCGTGCAACCCGGCTGAGAAGGAGCGCATCCAGAATGCGGGCGGCAGCGTCATGATTCAGCGCGTCAATGGCTCACTGGCCGTGTCGCGAGCTCTCGGAGACTTCGACTACAAGTGCGTGGATGGGAAGGGCCCCACGGAGCAACTGGTGTCACCAGAGCCCGAGGTGCGGGCCATCGAGCGCAGCGATGGAGATGAATTTGTTGTGCTGGCTTGTGATGGCATCTGGGATGTCATGTCCAATGAAGAGCTGGGTCAGTTTGTGCACTCCCGCCTGTTGCTTACTGATGACCTCGAGAAGATATGCAACCAAGTTTTGGACACTTGCCTCTACAAGGTATGTTTAGGTGTTGTTGATTTCACCTGATAGCAAATGGCGTAGTAGTATTTGGGATATAAATAGACACACGCTTTGGATTGATGTGTGTATTCCTGTTGGCCGGTTAGAGCCTATGCAAAAGCCATCTCACACTTTCTCAATCGGGATAATTAAACTGTAGGTTTGAGTTTGCTGCTTGTGCATGTGTTTATAATTGAGTAACTCCCATTGTGTTTCTCTGCCTATTTTGAAGGAGCTGGTGTCGTAGACCCTCAGTGCAGTTGTTGGTTTGCCCATTGCAGGTGAAACACGAGGAGTTCACTTAATTTAAAATTACAATTAGCATTCTCTGCAACCGGCTGTCACAAATTTGACTTTGCCGTTTGAAAGACCCAACGGTACACATAATTAAACGCGTACCCTCTAAAAGTTTAAAAATTAAGGGTGACAATACCTTTGGAGTGTTTGTTTATAGATACCGCATAGGCCAACTGTCTTGTAACACTTATTAAATATGCAAAAGGATCATCGTGTACATTGGCCTTGAACCATTTGCTATACAGTACCTAAACACACGGGTGTGTTCTGTAATTACAGTTTTCTTTACTGTTGAGCTTGCCTTTCCCCTGAACTTTAGGTTTTACTTAATTTTGCTCATTATACATATTTAAATTGATGGCCTCTTAGCCCTGACTTGAGATTCAAGAGCCCAACTACATTATGGCCCTGGTTCATTTGACACAATGCTTTTTATTTGTTTGCTTGCATTCCTGCCAAATGTGTATGTGTATATGCTCTGATCATACCATATAATTAAAAGTAAATTATAGTAGACATTGATTTATATGGTGTTCATGATGCATTATGCTCTTTTTGACTTATGTGTATTTGTAAAAGAATGTAAAAAGTTGTGCAGTGTTATAACTGGTAAGGAATTTTATGCCAGCTGCTCCAGGGACACCTGTGGAAATTAAATGATGTCCCACAGTTTTTATGATGATTTATCATCGATAAAGTGATAATAGCTTTTAATGATCTAAGTACTAAATGTATATACACAACATGATTGTTTTTAACATCTTATAATATACAATTTTTATCAAATGGCTGAAAGTATTTCACCAGTGTAAGGAAGTATGGTCAAATTATCCCCATGGATATGTGACATGGTGTGGGGTAGGGTCCTTATCACATAGTGGCTTGACAATATAACGTATTTAATTAGTTAATTATATATTTTATTGATTTAGAATTACGTAACTGAACCAGTGATGTGACATAGTGAATAAAAAAATGTTGAGCTACAGTGCTAGGGTTCACTCTAATTCTTCCCAGATAAAAATGTGGCTTTTCCAGTGGTGTCCTGTTTCCTCTGTCCTTAAGACAATTTTTGTTGCCCCCGAGTGAAATGTCGAGGACTGCAATGCTTAACCTGCTGATTTGTTTCGACCACAGGGCAGCAGGGATAACATGAGCATCGTGCTGGTGTGCTTCCCCAATGCTCCCAAAGTGACTGTGGAGGCTGTGGCCCGGGAGGAGGAGCTTGACAAATTCTTGGAAACCAAGGTCGAAGGTGAACAAAGCTTGTCAAGAAAAAAACAAGATGTGAAATTATTGTTTAAATTCACTCAGTTCTGAATTTGTAAATTAACTCGTCAAACTTTCAGCTAGTTAAGGATTGAATGGATATACATGCTTTGTTTTAATTGTTACTGATAATGCATGCGATCATTGGTTAAACTATTCACTGTAATGCGGCTGCACAAAGAAAATAATTGACATGGTTCAGTTTCTGTGGGATATGTGGACACAACGAGATGCGTCCTGTTGCTGGTGTGATTGTGCAGAGGTTCTGGAGAAGCACACTGGCGAGGTGGCCCCTGACCTGGCCTCTGTGATTAGAGCCGTCTCCGTAGAAAACATCCCCAACCTTCCACCAGGAGGGGGCCTGGCCAGCAAGTAAGCTTAATGGTGTTCCAAACACATGGTGCTTCCATTATTAATCACGACAACATTTGTAACAATCCTTAGTCACACTAAAGCTTATGAATGCATTTTATTGTATACCTACGTGACTTTAACGAAATAATCAACGAGTATAATGCATTTGAATTAATATATTTTTTAAGTATTTAACTTATTAGTTAACAATTCACCTGAACAATATTTACATTGACAGTTTCAAATGTTTTAACATTTTTAATAAAATACAATGTATCAGAGGGTGGAAGTTTTAATTTCACAAAGCAGGAGCTAATAAATAGTAGTTACAGCTGTTTAGTATTTTGCAGTTGTGAGTGTCTATGGGAACTGTAAAAAAACTTGGCTGAATGAAAATTGGAAGCTTTGCTGACTGTTATGGCCCTTGAGCCTTCATTGATCAGAGGTTTTGATTAAGGTAAATGTTTTCGCAATTAACTTAAAAAGTGCTTACTCTGTCAACCAGACGCGTGTTGATCGAGGCAGTATACAACCGACTGAACCCTCACAGGGAGGACGATGATGGGGTGAGTACACGTGGCAAGTATAGCTTTTGCCAAATGTAGCATACTTCTGTTGCAGTTTAAACTAAAAACCAAAGTTACCCAAGCTCCTATTTTGTTTTGTTTGTGTGCTTGCTTCCTTCCTGAAGTTACATTTTTTATAGAAACTTGTGCTTAATGAGGAGAACTTCAAAAATATTTTGGCTGCTTTAAGCCCCCGAAAGACTGTTGCAAGTTGGGGCTAGAGATGCTTATATTTTAGCAAAATCTGATTTACTGCTGTTATGTGCAAATATGTTACAAAGCATTTTTAGAAACGACATTTGCAGCAGGATAAAAGTGTTGGTTTGAAAATATTTATGCGAGTGCAGTATTTAACAAATCCTGACTACTGCAGTACAATTTTTTTTTTACCTTGCACATATCACTGTTAACTATCAGGTTGAATACCTTACCCAGGTCTTGCAAAATAATTAGTTGTCTCTCAGATAATGTTCTTGATTAATAATGCTGACTGCATCTGATGCATTTTTTTTTAATGAAATGATAATGCTGACTTTATGCAGTAAATACACTTACATATGTAAAATGTATTGTTATTTTGTGCTAACATTAAGGTACTAGGCAAAGGACTGTTGGTCATGTTTTCTAAATACTTGTTAAGGTTTTATATCCTTTGGGTATATTTTATAGTAATGGGTACATGTACAATTGCTACCAAATCCATTGTTTAAACTGAAATCTTTTGTTAAAATGTTCTCTGGAAAGGAACAGTTTTGGTTCAGACTGGTGCATTCCTGGGGTGCACTGTTTTTAAAAGCTAACATCAGTGGGGGAGTGGGCCATCGCTGACATTGGGGTTTTAAATCCAGTCGCAAGCGAGTGGTGCCGAGAGTGAGGCCAACAACGGGAAATCGCGACGCCGCAAGTTGGTGGAAACACTGCGTACGCTGAGGTCCAACCATCGGGGAAACTATCGGCGGCTGCTGGAGGCCTCCCTCGCCAGCTACAGGGGAGAAAAGCAGCAGGGTGGTGACCCAGGACCCTCGCCCACAGTGCACTACACCTGAGCTGGACGATGATTTGACTTGAGCAGTTTTCAGGTGGGGGGGGGGGCTTTATTAATGGCTGCGTGTCTACTAATGACTTCCCATCTCATAATATGCCATTAGTTTGCTGCATTGCAAGAAATGCAGTGATATTTCCAGATATTTGAAAAAATTATAGAATGTGTAGCAAAAAGAAGTCTTGTAAAATTACATTGAATGTGGATACTTGTTTTTTCAAGCCTCCACTACAACAGCAGTACTGGAAAAAAAGTTACTTCAGAATAGCAGGCTTTTTTGCTCGTTTTTCATAAAGTGTTATAGAATGTCTCGACAAAATTAACCATTTCCTATTTAGTTATTTTATCAAGATCAGTTTAATATGTGGCATCACTTGCCTGAAAATGATCACAATCAGAACATTCTTAATGCAAAAAAATGCACAAATGGTCATATTGAAATTAACCTTCATTCAAATATATTAAATTACTCAAATGCATTGTTTTGGCCTTTGATACTGTACGGAGCTTAGTACAATGCTTGTATGGCCACAACTCCTTATTTGGCGTCTGTGGAATGCAACATTTTTAATATTGTAAAGGAAGCTGCATCTACTTAAGCCAAATCTCTAAAAGCACCGTTAATTGTGGATGTTTTTCACAAGTCAAATACACCCTATCACAGTTTCCCAAATCAATTTCCACAGGTTTCAAAACAGGATTCTCTTTGCAGCCATTTCTTTCAAAGACATACATTTTGCTATTTACATGTGTGCACAGTACAAATGAAAATAGTTTTTCATTGGTGTAGCAAAAGGCTGAATATTATTTTTCCGTACGTACTGTATATGTAACTTAAAACATTCAACATGGATTTTACCAAGTAATTTGGTATCATTGCACCATGAAAATAATTTTCATGTCTAGTCTTACACAATTTTGTTAAATTAACAGTCCTATGGAATTTAAGTGTAATGAATATTGCATTATGTATTATTATGGTGTTATCTTGTTCATATGCGATTGTATTTCATTTTTTCTGGAAGTAGTGAAGTTAAGGTAGAACACATGCTTTCTTATTGTTGCACTCATGACACAAAGTGCTTGCCACAAATGAGCCACAACACCTTGCTGATCTCATCAAGGAGCATAAACCATCACGCAAATTCCGGTCATCCTCGCAGCGCCTGTTGGCTATACATCGGACAAAGATGGTCACTGCATCATATGCTTTCAAATGCGCTTCTGTGGCCATCTGGAATGCTCTTCCTTCCGATATTCAGAAGCCACTGGAGCTATGCAATTTTAATAATCTTGGATTAATAACCAATTTCTTTAGAACTGCTTTTTTTGTTTAGTTTCTCCTTCCCCCGCACCTCCGATTAGCATGGTTGGCTATATCCGGAGTGAAAGAAGTTCAACATAGAAACATGTTTTATGTGACGGCTTAGAAAGAGACGTTTCAGTAATTTCTTACACTGCCTGCTTATGCACAAAGGAATACTTAAGCCCTATATACTCTACATCTCTATTACACTTACATGTTATCGCCAATGTATGATGCCATGCAGAAGACTGAAAGACCCAATGTGCGAACTGCATTGGCGATCTTATGAAGCCTATATAGAATCGTGATTAATGAAATTTGGCATTGAAACTAAAATTCTGCCTTTTTCGCAACACATTGAACTATTAAAGAGTATTGAAACCCAGATAGCAGTGTGTAGGGCTTCAGTGTTCTTTGGAAAATGGGTGTTTACAAACATGAGCATTTCTACAACTGTGGTTGATATAGCTGTTAATTCAAACCTGTTAAAGGATATGCTGCAAATTTCTGTATTTTAAAGTATTATATTTGAGAGAACAATTTTGGAGAGCTATATAAAATCGGTGCAATGTTAAACCAGATTAAAGTTACTGCAGTATGTAGGCAGAATAGATAAACTTTACTTAAGATTCTGCTGTTTGAATTTTTGTAGACACATGGACTGTTTGTGCTTGTCTACCGATGGTTGAACTACATGCCAGCATTTCTACCGAGTTCACTGTTGCAAGCAATTGTTATTGAAATAACTCATGGCATCAATCCAAGAGGCTAGAGGAATTCATCAATGAATATTTGTTGGAAATGGCCTTAATTGACCTTACAGAATTATTACATTTTGGTATGTCTTTGTTTAAGTGTGTGACAGTTCTTGCGGTAACGGCATGTTATAGGTCGTTCTTTAATGGTGTGATTTCTTGTATTTGATGTAATTTGTGAATTTATTTTCGACTTGTACCTAGCTACACTTGGGCTTTGTCTGCTAATAAAGGTCACGCAGTTTGTTCATTTGCAATGGATGTGGCAAAGGTTTATCAGGGTGTATGTAGTGCTGTATGCAGTGTTGTCCTTTTCATTGTCAACACAGCACAACTATGTGCAAACAGTTGTTCACTTTTAGTAATTCTATTTACCAAATACATTATTACAGTATACATTTACCATTACTTGGTATACATATGGAGTTTAAGCCTGAATATAAGCACGGCCAGGTGTTTATATTTGAGGTGTGCTTGTGTCTGCAGTTGTCTTTTGTCTTCCCACCAGTGTAATGTAAGGATGTTACTTATATAAGGTGCGCTTATATCCAGCTTAAACTGCATTTAGACTCATCTGCCTACAATGCTATTGTTTACATTAAAAGTATTTCCATATATTTTAAGTGCTGTGTTTGGTAGGAGAAGGCTGTGGTTGCAATTATTTGGCCACTGTATGGCTGATTCTTAACTTCTTTATGGAATGATGGAACTTCACAAGGGCATGTTGGTGATCTTTAAAGAAATGGGTGTACTTGAATATATTTTTTAAGCCACGTTTGAATAATGCAAATACATTGCAACCAAATGGTTTCGTGATAACTTGAAATTACCTTGTTTCAAGAATTTTTGATGTTGACTGTTCTTACAGTTACATATAAATTACAACTTGTGCACCAATAGTAAAACAAAATTCGAACGAGCACAAGTGAGTAGTGTATGGCATTTTTGCATGTATGTTGATATTCTGAACACTAAATTGCAGTTGTCTTGTTTTTCAGGGATCCCTTGACACCTGGTAATCGACTGGTGCCTACACAATAATCTATACATGTACATGAATGCAGAAGTGTGAAGCCCATCAAGAAGGAGCTCGGCTGGGGGTTTCGCCCACGATTTCTGGTAGATCTGTGGCTGAACGTGGAACTGTATAAAACCGGTGTCAGTCAACAAGTGCCACACAGTGTGATCTTTACTATACATCAAAACAATATTCGCTAGGTAATATTACAGCTGTAATGATTTCGTTTTCTTTCCCGTTCAAAATCAAAATCATAATTTAAATTCACGTATTTAAACGTACAGACTTGTTTTATGACTTGTACAACAACGGTTTCCATTCCTGATTGCAGTGATGCTGAATGCTTGATGCTGCAGAGAAATATGTTTTGTCTAGCACCTTGTGTTTGCAAATTTTATTGGCGTTTTTTGCAACTAAATTCATTGGTCATGCACCAACACTTTTTTTGATTAAGACCCCACCAAAAAAGTAAATGTAGCTGGTGCTATATAGTCAATAGTGTGCGGGCTTTAAAGTCACACTGTGCCCTGACATGTCATATTTGCAGCATGAACTTTTGTAGCTAATGTGGCCCATTGCTTTCATTGCTTGTTCTCTTCCATATATGTAAAAAAACATCATGTTATTGACACTTTTGATTAGTTAGGTATAGGTATGTAAGCAACGGTATTTTGTACGTTTTGTGTGTTATATAAAATGATACACACTTTCCAATGTGTGCACGTGTGCTGACATCCAAAATACAGCAATATGTACATGCCAGCTCCAAGCTGATACCTTCTCTTGGCATTTTGTGCTGTGGAACTGTCACATTAACGTATCTTGCAGATTGTATTGATTATCTGTACATAATAAATAACTTTCCTTTAGGATATTGATAAACATAAGATTGCTTTATGTATTGACAACTGTGGAGGTATGTTAATGGCTAGCGATAGGATTTTTTGTTTGTTTTCAATCTGCAGAGGGGTATGCATGACGGTATATATGATGGTACTTGGTGAAAGTATAATCGGGGATGTTTTAAGGAACAAGGCGAGTACAGCAACTGCTTTGAATGCTAAAGACTCGTACCGCAGCACATGTTGCATGTCGAGATTAAAGGGGGATGGAATTGCAGGTGGACTACGTTATTAAATGCTGTGTATATTTTGCTAGTAGTGTGCAGAACTGGGCAGGACAAGGAAGACTGTACAGTGTATAGCTGTGAGAATCTATTACACACGAAGTCATCAATGGCAGGTGGTTGTTTCATTTAGTTCAAATGGACTGAATGTATTCAATAAAGAAAATACTTCACAATGACTCCCACATTGTTACCCGAATCCATAACCCCCACCACTCCCTCAAAGTCACCTGGCATCCAAGAGTATTGTACACTTCAGAATACGTATTTGAACAAATAGTACATCTAGAAAAGGTTTATAGGGGTATAGTAATGTGTTTATAAAGTACCTTAAGCATGTCTGTTGTTAAAAGATAACTTTTTAAGTTAACATGGTAATTAAATGTTTAAAAGCAAATGGTCCATACATTTTATTCCAATTGGCTAAGTTTGAAATGTACTTTTGAAAATGAGCATAAATAGTTGCACTTTGAGGTAATGTTACCATACTTATAAGATGTAAACAAACATGTTAAAAAAATTAAGTGCAAGGCTTTGTTTTTAATGGTTTAACTAAATGCTATTGTTTCGTGAAAGGTATCAAAATAAAATACACAGCAGCAATTTTTGCAAAACGGTGTAGTGAATATATTTCCACGTGTTGTGGACTATATTAATGCATTGACATTTTGCATCCACTCATTTAGCTCTTGTAACAATCCCATGGTTTTTAAAGGTGGCGTTCACGTTTTATGAATTAACTTGTACGCCTTTCTCGACACAATTGCAGCCAGCATTGCTGCACTGAGCCAGATGGCCAACCAGCGGTCCTATCTCATCACCTGAAGATAAAGGGGCATTAGCTGTGTCAAGCCCGTTAATGCAGTATTACACGTTCTTTTTGGTGTGATTTAATAGATGCCTCAATAAATTCACATGTAATTGGTTACGCTCGATTGTCCAACCACATTACTCTGGTTAGATAATTTCTGTCATTCGCAGTCGGTCACGTAAGTGCTGAACATAGACATGTAGTCTTGCACCTTTGGATCACATTAAAATTGCTTGTAACGTCTTATTAGATTGAGTTCGCATAAATGACCTGAGTCTCAGTTGTGTACACAAGTCTGCGTGCTGAAAATCTGTACACGATTGAGATTTGTTTGGCATATGCAACTTGACCCTTGATTTGATAAATGCATTAAGCATTCGGAAGGCTTTGCTCCCACGGATTTTGTCGAGAAAAGATTGTCTCATGGAAGATATGCAGTCGAAAGTTAAACACGTTTCCATATACCACACGTTCGCATTTGAATACATTCTCTGTAGTTTTCATAAATTATATACTCAACAATGTAATGCAGTATTCTCTGATATGCCGTAGAGGTGTTATGAACCCATGATTATTAAAATGTTACTGCTGCGCGTCAGCCTGCTGGTTTGTAGCATGTTTGACTTGCCTATCAAGTCCATGGTTCAAGGCTCCACCTTGGCCCTGATAACATGTGGAGATAACATATGATATGCTCTGCGTGCTGTGGGGGGGGTAGCGCCTTTTTTTGGTACATCAAGGATGACTTGGCCATTGTGGATGTCATAAAATATGCTTATGGAACTGGCACAAATGTCCAAAGTACATAAAGCATGGGGTTTTAAAATGTCGGCATAGTTGGTAACATACACAAATACGGTTTCAAAGAAAGCTCTATTAACCTCAACTCAATCCTGCAGCGCACCACAATGTTAACCGTACGTTAAATGTACCTGCAATAATTACGCCTTCGATTAACACGATTTGCTATGTACGGTGCAAAAGAAGTTCAACTTAGGTACATGAGAGCTACTACTGTACGCAAATGTGCCGACTAGATTCTGTTATACTGTACTTGTGGAATTTCATATTTGACGATCGAACATGACAAATCATGTTCATACAAGGAAACGCAACTGAATCTGCTTGACACGCTCGGCCAACGAGTGCCACCTTGGTAACCGTGCTTTGGCTGTTCTACCCCCTCCTGCTTCTGGCTATAAATGAGCCTGACGTGGCGAAACAATTTGTTACCACTAATGTTTTATATTGTACCCACACATGGTTGCACTGGTGGCTTATATGCTACCCTCGGGGGCAAAGATTAAATCTTATCCGACCTATGCCGTGCAATTTGTAAATAGGTGCCAACTGCACCAGTTGATTAAGCCTAAAGGTCATAACTGATCGGAGAGACTGGTCCCCACTAGAGGCAAATAGAATTCCACCACTGACTTGAGGACTGCCGTTGGAGACGAGATCTGCCCGACATTCTTTTGAGCCTTGAGGCACATTGAATTGTAACTTATCCAACATCCTAGAAACAATGTGAGCAACAGCACTTTATTCTGTGCCGGTGTGTTTTTTTAATTACAATTACTGTCGCTAAATCAATTGAGTGACTTCTTGAATTATGAGCCGGAAACAGTGCACCTGGACAAAAAGTAACAAGAAAAATGTTGAAGCCATTGCCACCTTTTGAGAAAAGTACACGAATGATCACCTCTATATCATGCAAGGCTTTCATGGAAATTCCATCCCTCACCAAGGGAACACTTTATTAATACAAATATTAATTATTGCAAATAGCTTTGAAAATGGAAATTAGGCCATGGGCCAATAGGGATGGAGCGTGTTTACAGCTTAGGCTGCCACTACAGCATGTCCAATTTTAATATACTTGGGTGATGCAATGATCCGTTAATTTATCAATTAAATAAAATTGTTATAATCATACTCTCCAGACTGGATGATCCACAGTGAAGTTGCCATATACAAGATCAACGTCATCCCGACATCCTGTCCCTCCACTGGCTCCCATTCTCAAAGTTGTCCATGCTGTCGACTTCCTGCCCCTGATCAAGTCCAAGCTCAAGTCCTGCATTCCTCTACTGATGACAGCCTCTTTAAAAGAACAATTCCCACTTGCTGTACAGCATCTTCAGATGTGGACATATTAACGATGATACATCCAAATTATGTTGTATGATAAATGATTAAAATTGTGTTGCCATTCCGTTACCAGTGGCACGTGTCCTGTCCAAGATCAACTTAATGGCTTGTTGGGGCATGCATTAGACTTACCTTGTATTCGTTTGAGAGCATTGTGACCTGGACAACTCCGTCTGTAGTAATCTTGCATCGTAAAACTGCATGATTCATGGAGCGAATAAAATCCCTCTTCCCCCATAATTTCCATCTCCTGGAATAGAAACTTTACCACTTTCATTGTCTGGGGTTATTTTCTCACCTCGCTGCGTTAAACTATGGCGCGATGTATTTCTTTCAGTGCTCTGTTTAGTTCGACAAGGTTGGAGTTGTAATAAAAAAAAGTATTCGTGGTGTATGTAGCAAGTGTTAACGTCAGGTGTTCTGCTCCTACCATGCAATTCTTAGCACCCCCTCCCCCTGCTCGTTCACATTCCTAGCCGACGTCACGACCCTGAGTCGTGAATTTAGTGGATCTGTCATGACGACTGTTAGACCATAAACTTCACTACGCTGGCCAAGTTGGCATACGTACTCAAAAATTAGTGAAACATCCAAATAGCGTTTAATGCGGTAATATTTACAATATATCAGAAACTATCCTGTCAATGCTTCATTTTGTAATGGACATTCTGCCCAGTCACAAAAGCATCTATCCACCATGTGGATCCATTACAGTCGATGACACTTCCATTTGGCGTCGGCCATGTATTGTACCGTTCATAATTTAATCATTTTGTCAATACACTGCAATATAAATGCCTCACCATCCCCTGATGGTCATGGGGTGCGGGAGGGGTGGTGGTTATATGGCCATACTTCACCACAAACTGAATGGAGTTGCCCAGCAACGGATGACACCTGACTCGTGTAAGTTGATGTCAGCCTATTGCCGAGAGTCGAAATCGGGTGAACACTTCACGAAGCGGTGCTGTAACACCCACTGGAGGGAAAAAAAGTGTGTCTGAAAACGCTCGGAATGCCAAGTAAACATTTGCATTGCTGTGAGCGCTTCGGGGTGAGCACAAACTAAATAAATGTGTTTTATTTATTTATTTACGAGAAAGTGGTGCACTTTTTCTGCGATTTAAGTGGCCTCTGGACAAACTGATGGCGAAGGAATGTGGCTCGCCCTCCCCCTCGTTCTTTGGTAAATGACTTCGGTCTCACTTGATATCGGCAGTTCTCAACCCGTGGCTCGCCCCCATCACCCTGGGGGGGGGGGGGGGGGTGGCAGGCTGCAGCATGGATACCGTGCAGAATAAATTACTAAAAGTATTCGATTAGTGGCCTCCCGAAGGCTCTTCTGGTGTATCGCTACACTTCTCGTCCGATGCTCGATCAGGATTGAGCCGCGTATTGTGTGTTTGTGTTGTTTGCTGCTGTAACTTGCTGACCCGCCCATACTGGACATCTTGCAAAAAAGAGCTTAATAGCTCGTCGGATTCCTCCAGTCTAAAGGAAGATTCTGATTTTCAGAGGGATATCCCGACAGAGTTTATGTTTGTCAGACGGTGCTGATGATGGACGTTATACAATGCAGTATTTACCTAAATCACCGACGCAGATAAACTTGGCTAATATGAAGCCCTGCACATTAGATATGTTGTCCCTACACTGGATATTCCCTCCTATTATATGACACCTTGCAGGTTCTTTAGGGAACAGCGTGTCAAGTGAATGTATGTACTCATCATAATAATCTACACTTCTACTGGATGAAGGCCTTCCTTGTGCCGTGTCAATCATGGGAGGGAGGGTGGTTGTTTTTTTTACCATACTTCACCACGCTGGTCAGTGCGGGTTGGTGGTGAAGTTGGGCCCCCCCCCAACCCACCAATGATCGCTCCAGATTTCACCCGGCCCTGCGTGGTATCTGTGATCGCGAAGAGAATTCAGGTCGCTGGGTGCATTGCGGCAGCGCGCTAACCACAGCGTCTAAAACGAAGTCTAATCGTGCGGTATACGACTAAAATATTAGATTGTGCTTCTCAACACTGGATTCGGTGCTCCCTAAAGCGCTCCGCACGGAAGTGTAGGAGCAGCGTGCGTCTGTTGATTGTTAATGCTTTGTTGTCTTGGCAGCGGGAGCTCTGGCTGCGCCGAAGTTATATATATTTTTTCCCCTGAGAAGATAATACAGCGGCAGGCTTTGCGGTATATATGGGGCCGTCCATAAATGACGTCACGCGATTTTTGACCCCCCCCTTCGTCACACGGCGTCACAAAAAGTCAGACCCCCCCCCCCTCAAATATGACGTCACAAAGCTCTGCCCCCCCCTCCCCCCCCAAAAAAACATGCTTCAAATCGCTTTAAACTATTGTCAATGTAGTGCGTATTTAATGTGGCGCTGCGCTCTGATGTTGTAGGAGAAAACATTTATTAAAAGGTCTATTTCATGAAGTAGAACGTGTTGTCTATATTTATTTATAAAGTTGCGCATTTTGATGGGACGTCACATTTATCACCCCCCCCCTCCCTCGTCACACATCGTCACAAATGTCTGACCCCCTCCCCCCCCACCCCTAGGTGCGTGACGTCATTTACGGACTGCCCCTATGTACGTTGACGGGACCGTCTATCAACGACACAGTTATAGAACTTCTTCTTTGGTTCTTTAGGTAAAGTCACGTAGAATGATAATAAAATAATAAAATAAAATAACACAATACTATTCTCACGACGTTTCGGCCACAACACAAGCGGCCTTCATCAGGTGATTATTTTATTTTATCAATTTATTATTTTATTATCATTCTACGTGACTTTACCGAAAGAACCAAAGAAGATGAATCATTGCAGTCACGAAAGCTTTAAATCGAAAAAAGTTATAGAACTTGTGCAAAGTGGCGTCGAGCGGTTTGCATGAGCCCGAGTGGTGACATGGGACCCCCAATTCCAATCCCGCGCCCTCTCCGTGGCCTCGTGGCTCCTTGCCTGCAATGCCACCGACCGGCAGCGTGCGGGCCCTTGGCGCAGTTGCACCGCCTGCACACCGGGGGGTAGCCAACGCCAGCACGTGCAACAGTGCACCGTACACACACACACACCACCACCAAGTGATGGATTGCGCTACGCAGGAGACGGCGGTCACGTCCAACGTTGAATTTTGCCGGTTACCGCTGTGCGCTAAAACTATGTTTACAGTCGAAGAGGAGTTCCATTCAGAGATGTTTTAACGCGCTTAACCTTTTTTAAAAAATATATATATACAACTCTTGAGTAGTTTATAATCACTGCATAATTTTAACGAACGAAAGGTTTTTTTTTGCGTTCGCAGTGACGAATTAGAAAAAAAACAACGAAAAAAACCTCAACACATTCGTTCATAACAGCCATAATAGTTAACCCAAAAAATATATATAAATATATAACAGACGACGTTTCGGCGCAACGCCCCTTCGAACCTCTGCCACGAAGACCCCGACGAAAGGACCGTTACCCGAAGCGTCGACTACCCTGCACCTTGCTATCAACAACACAAACGCCGTCGGTCGGCGGGACGCACCAACGGCGGCGTCGGTGGCGGCTCAAAGGCCGCGCCGCGCGCCGCAGTGGCCGAGCGCGCGCCCCGTCCGGCTTCGCGGCGCGCGACCTTTGATCCTTGGCGTGGTGGTGGTGGGGGGGTGGTGGTCGTGGTGGCGAGCAATAGAAGTAGGTGACTACATCTTGGGAGTCACGACGTAGGGTTGCGGGGTGGGAGGTTGTAAAAATCTCGCGCGTAAAAACCCCCTCCCCTTGACGCGAGTGCGCAATCGGTGCCTCACTTTGGCTGCGTGTTGTTGATCAACAAACTCTCTCGCTCGCTCCCTCGCTCTCTCGCTCCCTCGCTCGCTCTCCGGCAGCACCGAATCGCCCCCCCTGGGTCTTCTTGCCAAAAAAAAAATCTCTTCGTTCAACTCCGCCGCGCGCCGCATATATCCCCCACACACCACCACCAACACCCACACTCTCTCACTCTCTTATCGAAGATTTAAACGCGTCGCGCGTATCACAACGATGGCGACCGATTCGGCGCGGGAGAACGGCGTCGAGAACGCCGCGTTCACCAAGGAGGAGGAGGAGGGGGAGCAGGAGGAGCTGGCGGGCAAGGCGTCCCCGGCATCCTCGAGGTCCTCGGCGAGCTCGGCGGGCAAGAGGAGCGCCGTCGACGGAGGCCGCGCGGGGTCGCCGTGTGACGGGCCTGCCGCGCCCCAGTCGGCGGCGGTACGGGCGGTTGCTGCGGGGCCGCCGCCGCCGTCGTCGTCGTGTCCCGGAAAGGACGACGACGTTAACTCGACGGCCGGGGGACACGAGGAGGCGAAGTACGACAATCTGGACGCGATGGAGATGGGCGACGAGGTGCCGCGCGAGAAGGGCCCCTACGCGGGCATGCCCAAGGAGGTGCTGCTGCAGTACTCGAACAAGAAGCGCTACCGCGTCACCCGGGATGTCATCTTCTGGCTCATCGTGGTGGCCACGGTGGTGCTCGTGGCGGCCACCGTGGCGGTGATCGCGCTGTCTCCGCGCTGCCTCGACTGGTGGCAGGCGAGCCCCGTCTACCAGATCTACCCGCGATCCTTCCGCGACGCCGACGGGAACGGGGTTGGCGACCTCAAAGGTGAGAGGGTGCAAAGGGACGAGCGGGCGAGGAGACCCTTGTGGCAGCACCCGTAGCGTCCGGGGGTCCATGGAGGGGCTGAGCCCAGCACCTTCCGCCCCACCACCTTTCTAAATCCCTGATCCGGGTCCACACCTTAATCGTCGATGTGGACGCAGCAAATAAACGTTGCGCCAACCTTGGAGCGTGCGTGTGGAACCGTTTCGATCAACGTTGGCCCAACGTATCCGTGTTTCACTTGGGAGGGTTGCTTCCAATGGATGGCAGACAAGGCTTACTTGAAAGCATCGATCTGCTCAGCGATTTGTAGCAAGGCGTTTTATCACGTGCACGTGCTCTGCACATTTTGCGAAGCACGATTGGTCGTTGCAATCCCCGACCACGCCGTTTCGTGTCCTCTCTGGCGCGCAACTGATCGCTCAGAAGTTGGCAAAGCAATTGCAGGCAGGCAATGACTGAAGTTGCGCGTCTTCGTGAGCGTTTTGGCCTGTGCAACGCATCGCCCAGGTGACTACCTGCCTGCGCTTTATAGTTTAACGTGACAATGAAAGTGGCCGTAAGCCCGAGGGATCGTTGGCCTGCCGGGTGTAGGAGTGAGACGGTGCGAGGCCTGTCAATGCCAGTTTACCCAGGAAAGTGTAGTTGCGCTGGGATGTTTGGTCAATTCCATGTATTAGCGTTTGCCTTTGTTTTGAACCCGGAGAAGACCCACCACGTATACGAGGGTGTGGGTGACACTCAGCACTGCCATCTCGTAGTCACACCTCAATTGGGCCCCATCCTACAACTCCTGGCAGGTGCCGGTGGTCACCGATCCAAACACTATAACCCAACTCAACCCGCGCATTCAGGGTGATTTCACGGCAGCGCTTGTGCTATCCCCGTTACACAATTAGCTTCTGTATGTGCTGCGTATGCCCATAACGAGGCCGGAGTCCCAACAGTACGAGGGTGCATTACAGATAGGAATCTAAGCGATGCACATCGATATGGTTGGAGCAGTGGCGACCTGAGTTTTATTCCTCGCCACGGCTTGCATCAGTGGCGAGTGTCGCAGAATGTTCTTCAGCATTGTCCCGCTGTCCGTTCCACATGATCGGTCAAACAACCCTCCTCCATCATTGACACGGCGTAGGGAGGCTATCATCCAGCAGTGAAAATAAATACAGTATCTCTAAGTCATAACGATGAAGTCTGTCATGCCTTAAAAGTGTGACAATCGCTGACCGATTTAAACAAATTAGCTGCCATTGTTGAAAACGCTTTACAAAGCATAGGAGTTCGAAAAACAAATGTAAATATATCTGAAATAAACGTTGCACCTGTAACACAATCTCAACGACCACGTGCAGTGCGTGTGCAATGAGGGTCACGTGATTTGTGCAGTGTGGGATAGAGAAAGCTTCCAGAGCCCTGGCAGCACGGGACCCGCGGCCTAAATGGCATGTGATAAAAAAACTGGGACTGCTTCGCCTCGACACAATGGAAAGTCGGCCCTCTCTTAGCCTCCTAATTTCCACTGTGATTGTGTGGTGCAGCGCAGAAATGATTCTAGGGGTCGGCGGTGAAGTTCAGCCGCAATTTTTATTTTAATCGAACGTTTACTCATGCTTAGAATTAAGAACATTGCTCTGTAATTGACGGTGACATTGTAACGTATTTCAGGACTTATTTTGAATTCACGAATTTGATTGAAAAATTACAAATATACTATTCACACTCAACGGATATTTTTTTTCCCCTTACCTCCCACCAGAGTTACGTATTATAGGCCACACGATACACAAATGTATACACATTACATATTTAAACAAAATGGATTGTTATTAGTATTATTGTATTCTGGTATGGGTTTGTGTTTCTATGAAACACAGAGAAGTATTATGGAATCTGGACAGATTATACGATAGATGAACCATGTTCATAATACTCCCAGTCAGAAATGTACTCATGAAAACACAGGATGGGTGTTTAATAACGTTGGAAATACAAGTGTGGCCACACGAGGCATGTGCCTATTTGTTTCCACCCTAAAACATTCGATTCCCCAAACTATAGAATATTGCAATCATGTGTGTTTTTATGCTTTACAAAGTAAGGCTGAATATATTTATGCACTAGCTCTGTTCGTCCATAATGGGGAGGCAATATAATATAACACTTGTGAACACCAGCCAATATTAACTGAACTTGAACATTAAGTTGTCACTACTAGGAGACTTACCCTTTTGAAAACCGGCCGAATTTATCAAAGCGTTTCCCAAATTTTGCAGACAAACCCAAAGAAAATCGAATGATAGCTTTTGCAAATCTGCAAATGCATTTTGCTCTGGCGGCGAATTACTCATTGACTTCCATCATTCTCTAGGAAGTGTTACACAACCCATGAGTATGCTTGATTTGTCTTACATACATTGCCTTCAGAAATAGGCTAATTTCAGCTTAGCATTGGTCAGGTGTGAACTTACCAGTGAGTTTAGAAATATGTTTTAGATTTTCACCACTGTTGTCCTTTGTTCTCGGAGTCAGGCGTTTTATTTTTTTGCCACAGTGGTCAATTATTACAAACTCCGATAATCCAGTTTATTTGAGAGAGAGAAAAAACCACCCCTGCAATAAGTAGCTTAAGAAAGCGGTGTGCACTGTTTCAATGATGTCTGGAATGTTGCAAAAGTCCTTCGTGACCAGGCACTTGTGATAAGGAAGTCAAATGGGTTTACTCTCCAACGAGGTCCCTGAGATCTACGGATCGCCTTCTTCCGAGGACTTCGAGGTTAAGGCTCTGTTCCTGGGCTGATTGGACTTTTGCCACTGTGCTGCTCCCAGACTATGGAACGTTTTGCCTTTGGTAATAAGACAATCAAAGTCGTTCGAGCTATTTAAAGTATGTCTTAAAAACTCCCCTCTTTGAATTGGTCCTTTACCCCCTATTTCTGGCAGTTTACCCTGGTTCTGTTTATTTCCTGATTTCCATCCACGGCACGTTGGGGGTCTGTGGATTAAATATGCCTTATAAATGTAAGTTATTATATTTTCTGTAGAATCCTACTCAAGGTATTGAACGAGTAAATTAACTGCCATGTGAACTTGCTGACACCCTAGTAATTCCGAACTTTACAAACAGGGCCAAACTTCAACCTGCCATCAAAAACACATAAACATTAACTTTAGGGGTAGGGTAATTATTAGGTGTGGTTGGTTAGCCAATAGTTCATATCGTTCCATGCAATGTACTTTCATAATCACAATCTATTATACTACTTCGAGATAAGTTACTAAATATACATGCAGGTGGAGTAGGGGTTAGCACATCGTGCTTTGAACCCGGTGACCTGAGTTCGATTTCAGGCCATGTTTAACATCATTGGTAAGTGATATCTGAACCAGTAATCAACCTGCATTGATTAAAAAAAAAACTCCCTAATTAATCAGTAACACTGACTTCAAATAAAAATATATAATGGTGACGTTTCAGGCAATGGCCCTTCATAGCACAAAATAAGCGAAATATCACTTATATATTTTTCTTATGGCCACAGTGTTACGGACAAATGTGTTGGGTTGTTTTTTTTATTTGTGCTTGTGCACCACTGCCGACAAAGAATCACCAAATAATCATAATCAGAATTTTTATTCATAATCAGAATCTGTGTTTATCCTGGCGAAATGCGATGAGCTATTAAGCTCTTTTTACAGACGTCCAGTCGGGGGTGGGTCAGCAAGTTACAACAAACAATATATAACATAAAGTACACAGTTACAATTTACAAAGTTGCATACATTCCTGTCGATCAGTATGGTGAAGTACTACACTGATCAGTATGGTGAAGTTTGGTCAAACAACCGCCATAACCGACACCGGAGACCATACAGCTGTGGATTGACAGGTGGCTGTAGATTTCTAATAGAATTATATTTTTCTTTTAAATACTCTGCTTAGCCTGCTTTCTAAGCTGCTTCTGGAGGAATGTGGACACGAAAGGTCCCATTGTGGGGTGTTGCTCGCATGCGTTGGATGTGGTGTGTCGTTACTCAGTGAAAAATCCTTGCATCAGTTTGGATCCGCGTGCTTGTACGTTAGAATATGCTTGTTCTACGTGCAACGTGCTGAATAATGCAGGGAAGAAACTAAAAAACATACATCTAAAATATATGGCAGATATAAATTGTTCGATTAATGATTTTGTTTCACATTAATTAACCAGATGAGAATCCATGAAAATATTTTCAATTGCCATTGAGGCCTTGGTGCCTGTGATATATAGCGTGCTGTAGTGTTATTTGTACGACTGTTTTTTTACTTTCAAGGGATTTTACATATATATTTTTGAGTTATGGATCGAGCAATAATGGATATATTTTTTTGCAAGCTTAGTAATTTGCTCGGAATACTGGCGTGTTTTTGAGAATATTAACCACCCAGGCCTATTAAGTTTTATACAAAACTAGTAGTGGTTCCTCTGTTAATTATCCACACGAAGCCAAGGAGCCATGGAAATCCCAGGATTGCTTTTTTCCCAGGCTTCCACGACTTTAGGCTGCTATTTTTGTACATTTCTGGTGCGTGTTTAATAAAAGAAAACAAGACGCTGGAGTTGATCTCAGTAAGAACATGTTACTGGTAGTGCAGTAGCATCTCTCCTCTGCGTCGATTCCATATGATGTCACGGCCGTTTCAGAGGGTGTCCTTTTCTGGTGCCGTACTCTCCTCTCCAGAGGGATTGCAAACTAATTATTAACTGCCAGCTTGTTTTCCCGTCCTTGGACGGAAGCTGTAATATTTACGAAAAAATTGAGCAGAGTATAATTGTATCTTGTGTGTAAATTTAATGGCAGTGAATCTTGCACGAAACTATGTCATCAAACACTTCACTGCATTTCACTCTAGCACTGTGTTAATAGCAGTGATTCTTGCACTAAAGTACGTCATAAAACACTTCACTGCAGTTCACTGTAGCACTGTATATAACTGACCTTCAACTTGTTCAAATTCACTGCTCTGATACTGTATTCTCTTCTGCTTTCGGTCGCTGGGGTTGAAATAAATTTGAATTCGATACAATATCTGGAAAATCACCGAGAAATGTCTATTTTACCATAATGTAGAAGCATAAAATAGACTTACCTTTTGTCTCAAGGGCTTAAGAAATAAATAAAGACACCAAATCCACTTTGTTGTTGCGTGTAATTATTTATTAAATTCACTTTCAATAAATAAATGTCAAACTTAGAATTTGCGATTTTTTAAATTTCCGCTCGACCTTCTGCGTAAGTGTAAAAATCCACCCGCTCATAAATATTCATGACGAGGGGCTGCGGCATGTGGAGTGACATCATCCGCTCATGAATATTAATGACGAGGGGCTGCAGCATGTGGAGTGACGTCACGCACGGGACAGACATTCTTGTCTCATCGTATTAATTATATTTTTACCAAGTAAGGCCCACTTAGCTACACAGCCCTTTTTCATAAGCGACCTGGCCACAAATGATAGCTCAACGAAGTGGCTTATTATGTGGACATTTACATTAGCCAAATCCTCTAAATGCATGCTTCTAAATGTGGAGGGGAAAAAACGGAGGACCTGGAAAAAAATTCCAAGCGACCATAGTGAGAGAGACATGAAAACTCCAAATGATACAGCAGGCGTCAGGCTTGGGATCAAACCCATGACCTCCTGCATATCAGGCGAGGTAGTTATCATCTCGCCACCGTGACAATGGGAACGTGGCGTTCGTTTGTCCAAGTGCAGCGCGAATGGAACCTCCCGTTGCTTTTCGCTGTGACTGCAGGCATCAAGGAGAAGCTGGACCACCTCAAATATCTGAACATCAAAGCCGTGCTGATCAGCTCCTTCTACACGTCTCCTCAAGTCGAGCAGGGGCAGGACGTGAGCGATTTTTTGGGTGTGGATCCTCTGCTGGGCAGCATGAATGACGTGGAGGACCTGATTACTGCCATTCATGACCAAGGTGAGGAGCCACACACCAACGGTGTCTTACACGTACCAGCGTGCGCATCGCTCTACGCGTTTTGTAATTATCCGTTTATTCCGTGTCTGTGTGGAGTGTATGCCATTGAATCAAATCACCTGGAATAGATCTTGTCACCTCTCGGAAACTGAGCAGGGTGGGGCCTGGACGGCGCTTGGATGTGCGACCACCACCATGCACAACACAGGTGTTATAGGTGGCTATGAGGTTCGCAGCAGAGGGGAGCTCAGAAAAATCCATCGTTGTACTGAACTTATATGTTCCCACGTCCGTGCTCCCCCCACCTTCACCAATCCGCATTGACGAGCGTGGTGAGATCCTAGTCATGGCATGTGCAGGTCCTCATCCAGCAGTGGATTAACAAAAGGGCTGTACATATATATGCATGTATCTATGTGTATACGTTTAGTGTGTATGTAATGTAACTTATGTGCATTTGTAACATAACACAAGCGTGTATGTGCCGATACCTTTCGTGAACTCAGACATGAAGCTGATCTTGGACTACATCCCCAACCATACAAGTGACCAGCACGGCTGGTTTAACAAGAGCAGGAACAGGGAAGGCACGTACGCCGACTACTACATATGGAGAAACTGCACCAAAGGCACTCCCCCAAACAACTGGGTGAGCGAACAATGCTGGGCTCTTCCGAGCACTGCGCGTGAAACATGCTGAGTAGGAGTGGAATGATGCACTCCGGTAATGTGATGAATTTCCGAGATTCAGGGTCCTGATCCAAAAATATCAAGTTACTTTTTTTTTACTATTTATGTGTTATGAGTAAGGGCCATTTCCCAAAATGGTGACTATTTAGTTTTCTTTTAAGGCCATGGTGTTATTGACCAATGTGTTGAGTTTTCGTTGTGCACAAGCACTCTCAATTATTCGCGCTAATGACGGGGAGGACGGATAATTCAAAATCGCGGAAAATCCAAAAATATTCATTTTCCGCGGATCTCTATGCCAAGAGCCACAAATATCGGTATACTAACGATCGACCGACGACCGATCGATGCGCGTGCTCAGTGGTAACACTTTCCTGCTCCCACGCAGGAAAGTGTTGTCATTCCACCCACTAAATAGACGAGCCACGCCAATAAAAATAAAACTCCACTCACTGTTGTAAAGATATGCAACTACTGTACTGTAGTGGCGATCAAGTGGGTTTCGGATTAACCGGAGCACATATTTGTTCGGTTTAAGCACGTGACTTGTAATACACATTTCCAAGAGTTATTCATTTATGCCAAAATCTCAGGCGCGCGGTTAAATCCGCAAATTGGATAAACCACGTAACAGTCTACTGTAATGTGTATTATTGTTGTGAGTATTGGTAGCGCCCCTAGTGGCTGCAGAGGTGGGTGACGTGAATCCATTTCGCGCAACGTAAATTGGAGTATGTGCTTGAAAAAAAAGCTGTTCACCCACGAAATCGAATTTCCCATAAAGTAGGCTGTTGTTGAGAATAGGCAGGTTAAGTGGACAAAGAAATACATTATTCAGATCAATGTGTCACCATTTGAGGTGAGATATAACAAATATCAACATCGGATTTTAAATTCTTCCAGTACAGCTGACATACATGATTCAAAATAAACGTGGGTTATCATTGCTTTTTTTCCTTGACTTCCTCCAAACGTGAATTGAAAGACGTTGATTCTCACGCGCAAATGGTGTGTTGCATTCATCGTGAGATTAAGAATCAAGATTAATCGGTGATTCATTGCATTTGTTCCACTCCTAAGTTTGCACGTTTTACAATTATGAAAAAAAAAATGCTTATCAAACAGCCCAGGCAACAAACACAGGATAGGCCTCAACCACTAGCTGAGACGCGAACCAATTTAATAATGATAAAGTCTGTCTGTTGATGCAAATTATCTCTCTAGATTGATACAGCTACTGTAAGTAGAAAGCTATCAAAAGTTTCATCTTTAAGGATTTGTTTTCAGCTTGACACCTAATCTTGTTTTATCGGCCATCTCTTACTCATCATTGTAGAAAACGTCTGCCCAGCCATAGCTTGCTAATATGTCCCATGTCCCTTTATAGTTAAGTCACTGTTCTGACCTTGTCTATTTGAAGCCTGTGCTCTACGTGCTAAAGCAACCTCTGGCTACACGCTGATAACGATGACGATGACAATCGAGTTCTTTTCTCTGGCAGGTGAGTGTGTTTGGCGGGCCGGCGTGGACGTTTGACGACGTAAGGGACCAATGCTACTTCCATCAATTTTTGCCGCAAGAGCCAGACCTCAACCTCCGCAACGCTGACGTGCAGAAAGATCTGGAGGTGAGTTGGAACAGCGTCAAGGAGCTCGCTATCGTGACCGGCAAGAAAGCGGCGTGTTCTTAAGAACGGAGGCTCAGAGCTACCACAGCCACGGGTTGGGCTGCTGCTGTACAAGGCTTAAAGCAGTGGTTCCCATCCATTAGATCTTCACGTATCTCCTACCTGCTCTAACAAACTGTTTGCAAGCCACAATCAATGTATATGTAGTCAAATTAATGTATTTCTCATATGGACATTGAGGCAGTGCTCATCTCCTGTACATAACTCCGAGTCAATGGGGGGGGGTCCACATTCCTATGACAAGGGCGAGTCTATCCAGAGGACAACCGCTGTTGACTTCCCCAATAAGTGGTGCAACTGTCTGATTCTAATATAGTCGTTCTGCCACTTAGACACCTGGCCGGTACCAACCGACTAGTCCCATCAAAACAGACGAGTACCATCAAGACAGACGAGTACCATCAACACAGACGAGTACCATCAACACAGACGAGTACCATCAAGACGGACGAGTACCATCAACACAGACGAGTACCATCAAGACAGACGAGTACCATCAACACAGACGAGTACCATCAAGACGGACGAGTACCATCAAGACAGACCAGTACCATCAAGACAGACGAGTACCATCAACACAGACGAGTACCATCAACACAGACGAGTACCATCAACACAGACGAGTACCATCAAGACAGACGAGTACCATCAAGACAGACGAGTACCATCAAAACAGACGAGTACCATCAACACAGACGAGTACCATCAACACAGACGAGTACCATCAACACAGACGAGTACCATCAACACAGACGAGTACCATCAACACAGACGAGTACCATCAAAACAGACGAGTACCATCAACACAGACGAGTACCATCAACACAGACGAGTACCATCAAGACAGACGAGTACCATCAAGACAGACCAGTACCATCAAGACAGACCAGTACCATCAACACAGACGAGTACCATCAACACAGACGAGTACCATCAACACAGACGAGTACCATCAACACAGACGAGTACCATCAAAACAGACGAGTACCATCAAAACAGACCAGTACCATCAAGACAGACGAGTACCATCAAAACAGACGAGTACCATCAACACAGACGAGTACCATCAACACAGACCAGTACCATCAACACAGGCGAGTACCATCAAGACAGACGAGTATCGTCAAAACAGCAGGTTTATGTTGCAGTCTTTCTCCATTCTTCTCCATTCTGTCTTGCAGGAAGTCTTAAGGTTCTGGCTGAAGAAGGGCGTTGATGGCTTCATTGTGGATAACGTGAAGTGGTTGCTGGAGGCTGATCACCTAAGAAATGAGGTTCAAGTCAACTTGGCCCAGGACCCGGTGAGAATTTGAGTAACAATGTAAAAATGTGTATTTTTAAACGCTCAGATAAATGTAAATATTGATATGATAATCTCACGTCACACCAGTATCATAGAGGTGGATGCCCTCACATTGTACCTTTTTTTTAAATTTACCCTCAATTCCGTTACAACTGTTGGTGCCTCTCAGCGAGTTATACAGGGTGATCCATTTATAGATAGTCCCAATTAAATAACAGGGATAAATTATAGCGTAAGACAATGGGTCAGCCAACTTACTTAAGCGATGCAATCCGCCCGTACACACCGTCATGAAATCTAAGCTCTGCATGTCTCACCACCAATCTCAATACACGAATTCAACCTCTGAACCCTGTCCTCTGTGAGATATGGGGCCGTCGCTTTCACAATATTTAATCGTGTAAGAGGGTGATTATAAATCGGTGTGGTATCTACCATTGATTCCTGGCCACGGCTAAGATGAATGGGCGAGGGACATCTGAACTGGTTCTGGATCCCAGCCCACACCCTCCACTGACCAACACAGTGAAATACCCCTGTGACCGACATGATCGTCATCCAGCGGTGGATTAAACAAGGGCTTTCAGTTATTATCGCTGTTGTATGTATGTTGAACGTCTATCGCACCATACACAGCCAACCGCGCTAATGGGAGGTGCGAACCGCGTTTTATCGGACGTCGTTGTTAAGCAGTGGCAGCTGATGGGGTTGTTTGTGCCGCTCGCAACGGTGAGCAGAGCACCATCGAGCACTATGAAGAGCTGCACCACGACTTCACTACGACGCAGCCCGGCCTGCACGACATGGTGCGCAACTGGCGTGCGATCCTCGACGAGTACAGCAACGAGCCGGGGAAGTACAGGTGAGCGTGCGCGTGCGCTTCGTCGGTGAACATGCGCGTGCACGCTTGTGCGTGCGTGCGTGGGGAGTGTAGCGGTTCGTGCGCTGCGCTACGCACCTGGAGATCCGAGTTCGATTCCCGTTCAAGGCCATCATCAGTGAGGGTTGTCTGAACCGGTCCTGGGCCTCCCCGAGGTCGACTCAGCTTCAAATTAGTACCTGGTGCGGTGTGTAAACATCGCCACTAGGGAGACAAAGGCGGCCGGGCTTGGGGACTGGCTCATCGCGTGGCTGTCTTCCTGCTTGCCTGTGGTTCCTCGCGCCTCTGAGTCGTTCTGTCTCTTTCGTAGAGAGTGAGCGAAAACCGTGCGGCATGTCACAAGTTAACTTCATCATCATCATCATTATTATTATTTTATTCGACTCCAGTGAAAAGCACCGTGCTCCCGGCTAACAGTCTTCCTCCCGACGCGACTCCAACAGGTTCCTGGCCACAAAGTCCTTCGACGAGGGAGAGATTGAGAAGACGCTGAGCTACTATGGTTCAAAGCTGCAGGACGAGGCCGACTTCCCTTTGAACTTCCAGCTCGTGAGCCTCCCGCACGGCGCGTCCGGCAGCAGGGCACGCAACCTCATCGAGACGTGGATGAAAGGCATGATCCCAAGCAAGTGGCCCAACTGGATGGTGAGTTGAAAGTTTCGAAACAGGATGGGTCCTTGCCTGCGAACATCGGACATTTCACCGGCAATGGTTCAAGTGAGCTGCTGATTCTGCCGATGAGACGCTGTATGTTGACACCGGGGGTTTGCTTTCATTAAAGCATCACGCACGCTTTCAGATGCGCTTCTGCGGCCGTCTGGAATGCTCTTCCTTTCGATATTAGGAAGTTACTGGAGCTATGCACTTTTAAATAATTTAGATTGACAACTCATTTTGTTAGAACTGCTTTTTGTGTTGAGTTTGTTGTCCTACCCCCGCACCTCCAATTAGCCCGGTTGGCTGCCTACGGTGCAAAATAAGTTAAACGTAGACACACACAAATATGAACTTTCCAGGAAGCCATGCGGCTGATGTGATGTGTAAATTAAAAAAAATATATTTTTTTAAATCCACAGAGACAAATATGGGAGAGAGCGATTACGTCCGCTTAGAATATTTCCTTGCTCATTTTCTCCACGACGGCGCTTAATGATTGCTGTGTGCGATGGGTGGCGAGTGGCTCTGTTGTGTTGAGGCCTGTAAAGACGCCAAGGTCGCCTTTCTCTCGTAGTATCTGAATTACATGTGACGGGAAAAATGTCATTTCATTACATTCGTAACGTCGCTGATATCACAATCAACACAACTCAAAGTATTCGGCAATTTGTAAGTAAATCACATGAGTCAGGGCTCATTGGTAACGTCTATCTACAGTATATTACTCCATTTATTGGTAATTTAAATGTATTTCAACTGTCTCTGCCTATAGCCTCATAGTGTTGGCGGGCTAGAGTGGGCCGACCCCCCCAACCTCCATCTGTTAAGCGAGGGCAGTGGTCGGCAAGCAAAATAACAATAACATTTTTTCGAATTCGGTGAAAAAAACCCCTCAATATTTCAAGAGCCGTAATGCGTGTGGTGGATACGAGACGGTGGTCCTCAATGAGTAACGGTCACGAAGGGGTCCTTAAGGAGCCGCATGCGGCTCTGTAGCCGCAGGTTGCCGACCCCTGACGTAGCCATGCATTCGCCATGAATCATATCTCTGTTTTTTCTGTTGGCGTTTGCTGCAGGTAGGAAACCAGGACATAGGCCGTATCGCGTCACGTTTGGAACCAAAGTACGCGCGGGCCTTCACCATGCTGCTGCTGACCCTGCCGGGCACGCCCGTCACCTACTACGGCGAGGAGATCGGAATGACCAACGTCGTCGTGAACGACGTACAAGACCCCTATGGGAAAAAATACCCGGTGGGTTCGCTTGCCTTGCTTCAGCAAATGTGTTCGTCATCGTGCTAATGATGTTCGAGTGATGCGTGTTAATGAGGTGTAAAGTACGGGCATAGGTGGCACACACCCCTAATTCAGTACCTCGGATGCAAGGATCGGTGGATCACACAGATTTGCGAAACTGCCAAACCCGTTGGTGTGCAAGGTGGCCCGGAAATGGCAGTAGAGCAAGTGTACCGACTGTATTTGTGCTTCATGGGACCTCCTTTGCCAGTACCAAAATATAAGAATAAGGTTTTTTTCTCTTCTTTCTGGCAACAAAACTGAAACCTTTTTTTACGAGGAATCGTGTCTGCATTAACCACAATACTTGTGTTCAGAATGCAAAAAAAAACATACTCTGATAATATGTGTGGCATTGTCTTTGAAACTGATTGGTCCACACCAGAGACAGCTTTCTTTTTCGTTTGCATGTTGACCACAAGTATTGTGGTGAATGCAGTGTCATGATTTCTCATAAAAAGGTTTCAGTTTTGTTGCCAGTAAAAAGGGGAAAAACCTATTCTTGTATTTGTGCTGTGCTTTTAAATGAGTTATCTTCTCGTATGCGTGGGTTTTTTTTTTCCCGAGTACTCCGGTTTCCTCCCAGATGCCACTTGTTTATGGCAATGGCCAAAAAAAGCATCATGCATTTCACCCCCTTGTGAAATGCATGACGTTCCACAATGCGTGTTTACTGTGCTTGCCCAACAACACGAGGCCATCCTGGGTAAATGGACACCAGACTTTCCCAAGATGTGTTGTTAACATGTGACTAATGCTGCAGTATTCCTGCACAATTAAATAGGTAATTGTTTATTCTCTCATTGTTGAGGACCCACTTTTCCTGCCATCACGTGTAAATATTTCTAATGGTTCTCCGACGTGATTTCGGGCTGCACTGCGTAGTTGTTCGACACGATGCTCGAGGTTTTGCCACATGTGCTGAATTCAGTTCCTGAACTCAGCCCCTGAATTCAGCTCCTGAAGAAGCTCCCAGCACATGGAGTAAAACGTCAGACATCGTGACAATCGACACGCGGTACTACCGGGAAAGCAGATCGGAGAGCCGTAGGGTACGAACCGCGAAAACTTACGCAGTATGAATATGTGAAATGTATAGAGTTTGTGCGTGGACTTTAGGATTCAGAGTGGGGGTCACGCAAAGGACGATGGGTCACGGCCATAGAAATAATTGTAGAGGGGTGCTGGCGAGGAAGGCGGGAAAAGGGGGATAAAGGATTGGGGGGGAAACTCAGCGAGATACCTTATTGGCGGGGAAGAGGAGAGTGGATAAAAGGGGAGGAGAGACAAAGCGAAGGGGCTCAAGGACAATGCCACATATGTTATCAGAGTATGTTTTTTGTTTGCATTCTGACCACAGGCATTGTGGTTAATGCGGACATGATTCCTCGTGAAAGGTTTCAGTTTGGTGTTTTAACATCTTAACACAGCTGTTTTGTTGCCAGAAAAAAAAGGGGGGAAAAACCTATTATCAAGAGGGTAGTCGTCAACAACAGTCTCCGTGCCCTGCAAGTGCTCATTTTGGTGTGGATGCAACAATCAAGCCCCCTTACCGGGATGCCTCGTGTGGTTTGCCCCCCTTTGCCTTGTACTCTGTTTGTGTCAGGCGAGGAACCGGGATCCCCAGCGCTCGCCGATGCACTGGGACAACTCCACAGGTGCAGGGTTCAGCAACAGCTCGACCACCTGGCTGCCCGTGAACACGAACTTTACAAGCAACGTGCAGGCGAGTCGCGCACCTTCGCCCTGGTTTCGTCACGCGATGGGTTTCATCGTCAGCCGGCAAACGGAGAGCTCTCTAAATGCCCTTTATAGTCGTGTTGTTCGTACACTTCACGTGTAGGCACCCTTCTTTCTTTCTCCACGAGCTGTATGAAGAGTTCAGGGTATTAGGGGTGTGCCGGAGGAACTTGATAACCTACAATTGCTCCATTGTCCAGAAAGTTTGGCCTAATTTCTCTCTCGATATTTTCAGGAATTCTGCTAGGCCGGCTTTGGTGTAGGGATTATCGGCGTAAGGCGATGCCACTATGGTATAAGTGCAAGAGAATAGTCCTATGTTACCGCACACTATATTCCTATAATCCATTCCTCGCAAATTGCCATCGGGACAAAATAATAAGACGAAACCGATGCTGCGGCGTGCCAAAATAATTCTCGGGAATGGCGTTTCGTACTGTGCCACCTGAAATGACGAGGGTTGGCCATATCATGGCACGGACAAGTGAGCGTGCGGAGTCCGTGCTTCCATCCACAGGCGCAGAAGAGCGACGAGTCGTCCATGCTGAGGCTGTACCAGACGCTGAGCCAGATGCGCTCCTCCGAGCTGCCCCTGCACCGCGGCTGGGCCTGCTTCCTCTCGGGCGCCGCGGCGGACGTGCTGGCGTTCTCGCGCGAGATGGACGGCGTGCGGACCACCTACGTTGTGGCCATCAACCTGGGCGCCGTGGACCAGACGGTGGACCTGCAGCAGATGCTCACTGGGCGGCCCAAGGAGGGCTACGTGAGCGTCAGCACCGACGCGACGCGGCCCAGGGCGAAGGTGAGCCTGGCCGGCGTGCTCGTGAAGTCGGGCGAGGGGCTGCTGCTTCGGTACGACACGGGGACGCCCGTGCACCTGGACGAGGAGAAGAAAGGCAGCTGCTACATCTCCCAGCGCGCGTGCTACCTGCAGCCTCTTGACATCCTCTACAAGTGCTGAGCCCCAGAGAGCAGCGGCGCTTCGAACATCTTTCGCTTTTACCGTAGTTGATGGTGGCAGTCGTAAGTAGCCAGCGATGTATATGTTAAAAACAAACAAATTCACTGCGCGTGCCTTCGTCGATTCACCAATGTGTGGGGGCCTCACCACAAAGTGTCGGTAACGTCATGGGGGTTTTGTTTGATGACACTTCACCACGATGGTCTGTGTGGATTGGTGAAGTGGTACCGTCGATAGTGGCCGTGGGTGGGAATCAAACTCAGGTCGCCAGATTCACACTGCAGTGTGATAACTCCTGCAAAAACTGCTCCTGCGACGTCCACATTGCATGTTGAGAAATTGCACCCGGCTGTGGTTTTGGTAAAAATGTAAAGACCAGCTGAGGTTTGGTGCAGAGGTTCTCAAATTGTAATCCTAATATAGCTCATCTCACATTTACTATGCACATGAGGTTTAGCAATCATCAGATGTCTATGCTGTGCTTTGTTGAATTTAATATTTATCTGCAGGACATGAGTAAACAGTGAAATAAGAACTGGGTTGATGTTTGCTGTGGGGGCACTTGAATTTGAGAACCTCTGACATACAGCATGATAATAACAATGCTGAATAGAAGGATCATTGGATCCCATCTCTCAACATTAAATCTCCAACAACCGAGCAAAATTCCACGCGATCACTCATTCTGTGTTGTAGTCAGTCTCTATGAATTAATGCAGATTTTTCAACCGCAGAACGTGCCATGTAAGTGGGGCATTCGCCATTCGGAGTCATTGGGTGCACACACGAGTCCTCATCTCTGCTGGTGGTAAATCATGATCTGTTCACAGGCCAACCACTGGTGGTGTCTTCCCATGAAGTGGTACAATTGTTTTTGTCACTGGAGGAATGATTTATTGGCTGAGTCTTTCCCCAATTGGGATTACAAATTCTGATTTTGGAACACTGCCACAGCATCTTTGGGCGCTGTCAGACACTTTGAAACGAATTCTCATTCTTAGTTCGGATTAGTGTTAAAGAAAGGCTACAGAGACTCATACAAATATTCTGGTAGATAATTCTCATTGACGCCTTGGACAAACACTGAGAACTTGTAAAAGGTTGATAATTTATCTTTTCTTTTCTCCTGTGATAAACAGGATGAAAGCTGTCTAATTTTTTTCTAATTAACAAATGGGTTTAAATTCCCCAATTATGCATATTAACCAAAACATTAACTTCTCTGCTGCTTCCTCGACAACAATGTTTATTTTCCTAATTGCAAATTAACAAAGCCAATTACAAGTTTGATGGGGGGGGAATCGCTGCCTTCAAGTTTCCTGTACAAGTTTACGACGCTGTGATCTATTCACTCGTGCTCATCATTAAGAGCAGATGTTTGGCAATCAAGCAGTGCCGTGCGCAGTGGTGTTCGCTGTGCATCTGTGCAGTGCACTTGTGTGTTGATTACTGATTATAAATAAACAATTCGTGGAGCCTTGCAAAGCGTGGTTGTGGTTGTTTTTTAAAGATCATTATTATCATTGTTTTGCCGTAATTTTAATCATGTATTGGATGATTGCAGGGCTCCAGCACGCGCCTGACATATCCGTGATTCTTGACAGTGAAGAGTTTTTAGAAGCGGGGCGCCACCATAAGTGTAGTGATTTAATAAAAATGTCAACTTGTAAGACTGCGCTTCACCCAGTATTCGCTCTCTCTCGTAGGGAGAGGACGACTCAGAGGCGCGAGAAGGAAGGGATGAACCGGCGCCAACAATTGGCTAAGCTCTGCAGTCCTTTACATATTCAGGCGTTATCGTCAAATTCATTACTTTTACACCCGGAGAAAATCCATGCACGTGAGGGGGGAACACTCTATCCCATTGTTCTTCATTGCAAGGCCCGCGGTCCACTGGCGGCCCCTGGTGGCCTTTAGTGCGGGCCTCCCCGATGTGCGGCCCTAGACAAGACAACAGATTTTGATTGAAAGCTTTCGTGACTGCAGTGATTCATATTCTTGGTTCTTTCGGTAAAGTCACGTTGAAGGGAAACAATAAAATAATAAAATATGTAAAACAATAAAATTCTCACGACGTTTCGACTGCAACAGAAGCAGCCATCATCAGGTGTGAAAACCAACGGCTTGTGTTGCAGTCGAAACGTCGTGAGAATTTTATTGTTTTATATATATATTTTATTGTTTCCCTTCAACGTGACTTTACCGAAAGAACCAAGAATAATAAGACAACAGATGTGACCCCCCCCCCCCCTTGCAGGCGGTGTAGCGGCCCTCACACTAATGCCTTATCCGTGAAAGCGGCCCCCTCCTCTGGAAATGAGGGAAGAACACTGCCCTATCCCAGACAGACTAAGCAGGCTGTAGTCCACTTTTATTTTGCTGTACCGAATTCTCCTGGCGAGCCTGGCTACAACTCCTCGACGCCCACGGGAAACGGGAAGGGAGTTTCGTGACATTTGTGCGATCCACCAATGCCCGACTCCACAGTGTTGGATTACAGGCCACGTGCATAACCACCACAACTGCCCGGCTAATTGACGAGTTGTCAGTCCTCGGCAAGCGCACTTGGGCTTTAATCGGTGATATTTAAAGTGGCGAGCGTTAATGCAATTGCATTCGGAAAAGACAACTTGCGATTCCTAACATTTTCGTTAAACTTTTGTGATACCGTGCTGATGCCTACATATTAAATCACATTTATTCGGAAGCCTCGATTATTTATTTGGAAGCCAGTACCGATAATTATCGAATAATCAAACAATCACTTGGTTACTTAGGTGACAGTTATATCTAGCGTGGATGATACTTGGTATGGTGTAAGTCATGTTTATTGGAGTAAGAGTGGTTTGAGAATTCATCTCACGGCAGAGCATGGCTCATGTCGAGTATACATTGAGCTCTTATTTATCGGAGTATACGAATCGTTTGCAAACTTAGACTTAATACATCGAAAGCACAGCATCACCTTTGGAAAATCACCCCGCTAATAAACAGCACAACATATATTTTATATGTTAGAAAAAAATGTTTTAGGAAAATGCCAATGAGCATTATTGTGCCATTTGTTCGAGACAATGGGAATACAATGACTCCCAACTCGCAATGTGAACCCGTGTCGAGCCCAGCACAGGTACAAGCCGTGGAAACGTGGGGGAGGGGGGGGGACCACCAACAGCGCCACCTGGAGGCGCAGCTCGGAAGGGACATTGTCTGGCTCTGGGCTTCACTCCACGGGGCGAACGGAAGAGGGCGTCCCGAACACAGCGGCGAAACACGGCAACAGCTCAGCGAGCTGAGCATCCGGAGGAGATGCGGTTCCCACAGGCAGTGCGAGTCGGTGAACTATATACATGCGTAAGGGCAACTGATGAGTCCTAATCACGACGAAGCCGGTGCACGGTTGTCTCTCTGCATCACTGCCACCTGCCAGTTGGTCGCATTTGCGTGACCAAAGAACTGATGACCAATTCTCGATTTGAAGCTTTCGCGACTGCAAGGATCCATACTCTGTGGTTCTATTCGGTAAAGTCACGTAGGTAGAAAACAAAACAACAAAGAATCACGACGTTTCGGCCACAACACAAGTGATGAAGGCCACTTGTGTTGTGGCCAAAACGTCGTGAGAATTTGTTGTTTTGTGTTTGAACTGTCCTCCAGACAGTCTCGTCCCTTCACCTGATGAAGGCCGCATGTGTGGTGGCCGAAACGTCGTGAGAATTTTATTGTGTTATTTTATTTTATCAATTTATTATTTTATTCTCATTCTACGTGACTTTACCGAAAGAACCAAAGAAGAGGAGGGCCTAGTGTTGCCATATTAGCGACCGTGGTCGCTAATTCGAGCGACTTTTATTCATGGGTTCTTTCGTGACAACATTTTGTCTTCACGACTTCCCAGGGACGAGGGCATTTTATTCAGAATCATGCATCCGGTGTACGATGTTAACTACTCAGTGAATTGTCCACTGAAATATTTGAGAACTTTGCATCTATGCACATAGCAACATATCTACAGGATATCTCGAGATTCGTTTGGCGCTGTTTCGCTTTTAGGAGTTGGCAACCATTCAGGGGGGGCAGGTTTAATTGCTTGCACCAGGGCCCACGTCCCATCCCTTCCCAAGTGGGCACTGGGAGTGATGCTCAAAAGCTGAGATCACAATTTGTCAACGTCACTGCTTTGTAAACACCTATTGTCAGTTCACTGTTGTGGTGACCTGATAACACTTTGACATTGTAATACGGGTTGAGCAATTAACGGTTTTGAATTGACATGACATTTAAAAATAGGTTGTTTAACGAGTGACTCATAAAACAAACGTATAAACCAATTAATATGAATATTAAACGTATCAACTTTTTATTTGGACCTGTATCATGAAAATTGCCACACTAATACAGATCCAATTATTAAGCCTAATTAGTCGTATAACGGATAAAGCCAACGACTATTGTTCTTCAAAACAACAAATCAGAATCTGTGTTTAGACTGGAGGAATCCGATGAGCTATGAAGCGCTTTATCACAGATGTCCAGTATGGGCGGGTCAGAAAGTTTACAACAAACAGTACAACAACATGATAGAGGAGTGCAACGTAGAGAAAAACGGTAAGCGAGGCACTAAATCTAAATAACGAATAGAACAATTCATTATATTAGTCCGATTTTAGCAAGCTTAGGCAAGGCAGCAAAAACTGTAGAGTCCTGTATGTCAAACCTTGCGTGTAAGAGATGGTTTAGGATCCAACCGGATCCAACCGGATGCCATGGGTCGACTGACTGAGATGACCTGTAGATGCACCAGCTGTATCCCCTACTGTGCCAGGCTAGGTGCAGAAGGTCTCGGGACAGACCCAGCAGGTGCGATGGGTCAGCTGATGACCGGTAGGTAGATGCACCACCAGCTGTACCCCCTACTGTGCCAGGCTAGGTGCAGGAGGTCTCGGGATAGATCCAGCAGATGCCATGGGTCGGCTGACTGAGATGACCGGTAGATGCACCACCAGCTGTACCCCCTACTGTGCCAGGCTAGGTGCAGTAGGTCTCGGGACAGACCCAGCATGTGCCATGGGTTGGCTGACTGAGATGACCGGTAGATGCACCACCAGCTGTACACCCTACTGTGCCAGGCTAGGTGCATGAGGTCTCGGGACAGACCCAGCAGGTGCCATGGGTCAGCTGACTGAGATGACCAGTAGATGCACCACCAGCTGTACCCCCTACTGTGCCAGGCTAGGTGCATGAGGTCTCAGGACAGACCCAGCAGGTGCCATGGGTCAGCTGACTGAGATGACCGGTAGATGCACCACCAGCTGTACCCCCTAATGTGCCAACGTGCTGCGTTAAAACCGCCCGGTGTTGCGCACGTTTTGCTTTGAGCAGCGTCGCTCCTCTGCCCTCCGCCGTTGCTGGAGGGGCGACTGCCTCCAACTGCCCCAGTAGCAGCAGCGATCCTTCACGAGCCTTCTGCCTTCACAACACGCATTGAAGGATTTTCTTTCAAATAGACCGTCGTACAAGCCTCTGAAGAAAGAGTCTTGAGACTCACTCACCGAGGATTTCCTGAGAAATTACTTGAATTATTGTTTTGTTGCCCGTACTCTGCAGAGCTAAGAGTAACAATACACTGGTGGAACAAACGAAAAAAAATCCCTCGAATTTATTTTACAGCTTGTTAGCTTGCTAGCGGTAATTATAACCGGTGTAAGTGAAGTTTGTCCAGTTGTGTGACTGTTCACAACTGCCAACGTTATCACCGTATTCAACAATTGATATTTTACAGCGCATTTTAGCGATGGGATTTCGTAGACTATGCTTCACTGCGTTGGTCGATCGCCGGTTCAGATATCACTCGCCATCGAAGCAATGCGACGATTTTATAGGAAGGGACAGTGGTGTCACAGAGAGGACAGTGAAGACCTTGAGCCTGGACGGAAAGTCGAAGCGATCAAGTTCCAGGTTGACAGGGCGACTTCAGCAGAAGACAATTGGTCGCTGGAAGTGAGACGAGAGGGATAGAAAGGGTGAGTTAGCGGAGGATCTTGAAGATGGCCACTGCATCCCGAGAACGTTGAACCGCAGCACGGTCGTGTCGGGGTTGCTTTGCAGCAGGGGTGGGGGACGTCCGGCCCGCGGGCCGTATAAGGCCCGCGAAATCATTTAGTGTGGCCCTGCCAAGGCAACGGCAAGGTGGGACTCGAAATTCAATAAATCTAGGAGAGCAAACCTGGGAAAGCAGTTGCGAGTAACAGCAACATCATCAATACCAGCTAACATCATCACCACACGCCTCACCAAAGAGAAGCAGTTCCAGCCATCGCATTAGGGGTGAGTTAATCAAATGTTTGAGCAAATATAACAGGCTAATTTTTAAGTTGATAAGTTTGTATGGCCCGCGAATGATGTTATAAATATCCAAATGGCCCATGGCAGAAAAAAAGGTTCCCCACCCCCACATGACGCCCGTCTCGTCGTGGCTCTCCAACCCCGGGGTGACTCTGTGGGTACCGCAGCGCCGCCTAGTGGCTCCGCGTGGCTGTGCACCGACTGAGCGGGGTAACAGTACCGCGTTTAACGGCGTAGCTTTCGCACACGACGTCCGACGTTTCGCTGCACGGACTGGAATTTTCGTTTAGTGAGCGAGTCTCTGGGTGTCTGGTAGCGTGTGCTGTCAGCATCTTCGGGGGACTGAATGAAGCAGGCCTGCATGTGGAGCGAAACGTCGGACGTAGTGCCCAACAACATGCGGTACGACAAGAAGGCACCTGGGAGAGCTATGCACTCCAAAAAGGCCATGGGGCTGGTAGCTTCTGTAAAATAATCACTTAAATAATGTTTATGTGGAGAGACGCATAGAGTATGTTAAGTTATCCCTGTTGATTGATTATCTTTTATATTCTTAGTTTTTTCGGTAAAGTCACGTTGAAGAGAAACAACAAAATAACAAAATATATATAAAACAATAAAAAATTCTCACGACGTTTCGACCATAACTCAAACGGTCATCATCAGGTGTGTCGGTTTGCATAAATTTATTTTGAAAACGGCATATTTATTTATATATATAAAAATAACGTTTGCGTCACGCGCAACGATGGCAGTTTGCCAGGACTAGTCCATCTATTTTTTTTTTGAAAAGAGGAGGGGGGAGACGAAATTTGTTTTTATGTATGCTGTCTGAAAGGCACTGTAAGCGTGAACAATCAATCAAGAACTGAAATGATTTATCAAACCTTTCCAATGATTGCTAAGATAGAATCCATCTTCTCGGTTGAAATTGTCTCTGTGTTTGTATATGTGGATAGCCTCATGAACGAATCTCTCATGGAAGCCAGATGGCTTACAAAGAACCTCCGTCTTGGAAAAGTCAATGGCATGTGAGCCTACTGAATTAGAACAATGATCTGCTACGGCCGAGGTGTTGGTCCTACCGTGTTTAAGGTCTGCTTTATGTTCACGAATGCGGTCCGAGATATGGCGTTTGGTTTCTCCAATGTAACTACTACCACAGAGGCAACTTAGTTTGTAGACACCAGGGTATTGTATGTCCGGAATCACATCTTTTACAGACGGAACCAGATCACGGATTTTATGTAATGTGTTGAAACGGACCTGGATCTTGTGTTTATTCAAGATTTTGGAGATCTTTTTTGTGATCCCAGCAATGTAGGGTAAAGTGATGGTTTTGAAAGGCTCCTCAAGAGGGTTCTTCTTCATGGTTTGAGTGATAGCTTTGCGGATTGTATAGTCGGAGTAACCATTAGCCCTAAGAGCTTGGTGTACGTGCTTGAGTTCACTGCTTATGTGTTCCTGGTCGGATATGCATTGGGCTCTATGATACAGAGTCTTGATGAGAGAATTCTTCTGTGATGGATGGTGGTGGGAATCCGGTTTCAGATAAGCATCCGTATGGGTAGCTTTCCTGTAGACAGAGTGGCTCATTGAACCATCAGGTCTCTTTTTAATTAGGACATCCAAAAAAGGTATCTTGCCATCTATTTCGACTTCCATGGTAAATCTGATGGCTGGGTGTATGGAATTGATGTGGTCGAAGAATTTGTCTAGAGCAGGCCGGCCATGTGGCCAGATGACAAAAGTGTCATCCACGTACCTCTTCCATAAGGTTGGGCGCAGAGTGGCAGTCTGGATGGCGTCAGTCTCAAATTTCTCCATGAAAATGTTAGCTATAACTGGAGAAAGGGGGGAGCCCATTGGGGTGCCCTCAGTTTGTTTGTAGAAAGTTCCATTCCAAGTGAAGTATGTATTGGTTAAACAGTGTCTCACCAGGGGGGGTACCTCAGTGTTTAGTCCTTGATGAACCAAGTCTTCAATGATTGCAATGGTGTCAGGTACAGGAACCTTGGTGAATAAGGAAACTACATCAAAACTGACAAGCAGGTCGTCTGGGGACAGGGAAATACCCTTGATTGTTGATACCAGGTGAGTAGAATTTTGTACCGCAGAGGTGGTCTTTCCAGTGAAAGGACGCAGGATTTCAGACAAAAAACGAGCTAGTTTGTAGGTGGGGGAGCTGATAGTAGAGACTATGGGACGAAGAGGTGTATCAACTTTATGTATTTTTGGTAAGCCGTATAATCTTGGTGGCCTGGCAGCAGAAGGTTTCAACAAAAACTGTTTAGATTGATCAATTAATGCGGTTGAATCAGAAATTATTTTGTTGGTTTGTGTGACGAGGCTGTTGGTGGGATCTCTTTTTATTTTTGTATAACTACCATCGTCGAGTAATTCTTTAATTTTGTTGTTGTATTCTATTTTATCCATGATAACAGTAGCATTGGAGAAACCAAACGCCATATCTCGGACCGCATTCGTGAACATAAAGCAGACCTTAAACACGGTAGGACCAACACCTCGGCCGTAGCAGATCATTGTTCTAATTCAGTAGGCTCACATGCCATTGACTTTTCCAAGACGGAGGTTCTTTGTAAGCCATCTGGCTTCCATGAGAGATTCGTTCATGAGGCTATCCACATATACAAACACAGAGACAATTTCAACCGAGAAGATGGATTCTATCTTAGCAATCATTGGAAAGATTTGATAAATCATTTCAGTTCTTGATTGATTGTTCACGCTTACAGTGCCTTTCAGACAGCATACATAAAAACAAATTTCGTCTCCCCCCTCCTCTTTTCAAAAAAAAAAAATAGATGGACTAGTCCTGGCAAACTGCCATCGTTGCGCGTGACGCAAACGTTATTTTTATATATATAAATAAATATGCCGTTTTCAAAATAAATTTATGCAAACCGACACACCTGATGATGACCGTTTGAGTTATGGTCGAAACGTCGTGAGAATTTTTTATTGTTTTATATATATTTTGTTATTTTGTTGTTTCTCTTCAACGTGACTTTACCGAAAAAACTAAGAATATGAATTACTGCAGTCACGAAAGCTTTAAATCAAAATTTGATTATCTTTTGTTCCAAAATATAGTTTTTTTGTGGGGTTAGATTTCGTAAATGTATAAATGTGTCGTTAAACTCGCCACCACCCGACACAGCCAACTAGTAAGGGTTGTCACGTGCACAGTACGTGCCATTTCGTCACTAGTGCAGCACACCGGTGTGTTGGAGAGCAAAGCCACAACATTTACAATCTGAGTACAACGTTTCGCCAGTAATTACAACTACCTTCATCAGGCGACAGCCTGATTTGATGAGAAATCCTCCTGTTTCGTCCTTTAAATAGAGGGATAGATGTGATGACAACAATTCTGAGCTTCTTCACGTGCGAACGTGGGGGGGAATTAATTAATGTATATCATATTCTTGGTAATTTCGGTAAAGTCACGTGGATTGCTTGTGTTGCAGTCGAAACGTCGTGAGAATTTTATTGTTTTATATTTGTATTATTTTATTGTTTCCCTTCTACGTGACTTTACCGAAAGAACCAAGAATATGAATCCCTGCAGTCACGAAAGCTTTAAATCAGAATGCATATCAATCACAATGGATATCCATTGGCCGGTGGGGTTATTCACATTGGGCATTTTTATCGCACGTGTATTTTTCGCAACGACGCTCGTGATGATTTAGGGCAGGGATCGGCATCGAAAATAACAAGAAGAGCCATTAAACAAAAAAGAGTCACGAATCAGTTCCTTAAAGAGCCGCACGCGCCTGTGTGGAGCCGCACGTTCACTACTCCTGGTTCCGCGTCGCGAGCGGGTGATGTGCGCATTGGACTGGCGCCGAGGGAGCGCTCTCGTTCATTTCGTCTCCGTGAAACTCTCAGTGCAGGTAGAGCTCCTCTCCTCCGCGGTGACATGGTGGGACCAGCATCGCGGGTCCGATTATCCGCGATGTTACTTCCTTCTTACCCTCGCGTGGTAAAGCAATTGCGGATAACCCGCTGTTCATCGGGTGAATTTGGCACGCGACCCTTCTTACATGTGAGAGAATCGCGGACAACCCGCGGGTATTATAGGAGCAACATTTGCCAGGTGGCGACTCTTATCCGCGGAAAACCCGAGTGTTAGGAATCAGTCCGTTATGCATTATGTGGATAACAGGGACGTGCGGTCAGGGGTGGCAGGGGAGGCAGAGCCTCAGCTGCCACGCTCCAATGAAAATAGCTGTTACGAAAAGTATTTTTTTTATAATCATATAGAATAAATATTAAGATTTTTCCACTCATCTGTGTTATAAATGTCATTTCTGTACGATTCCAATCATTTTTATAGCCAAAATCGCCAAATTTGCGGAGCTCCGCTGCAAATGCAGGAAGAGACGAGAGGTGAGGCAGCGATGAGCTCAGCCTCCCCTCTGATTGCGCAACCCCTCAGTAACTGGATGGAACGCAGGCAATCAGCGCGTGCCTGTTACTATCTCTCAGTATGTCACCAATGTAATGTTTCTAGACGCCTTCATTTCATGTCCTCGCCTTCCATACTCCAGGTAACTTATTTCACGTATGTGTATAAAGATATTTAGGCTCGCTGGTCTCGTCATGAAACTGCAATGAAAAAACACCAGGGGAGGCAGCTATCACATTTGCCTCACTAAGGGGGACGTGTCTAACACGCCCCCCTCAGTGAGGACACGCCCCCTCCGTGAGGCCACGCCCCCCTCAGTGTGTGAATCTGGCTCTGACACTAGCCAGTGCCTCACCAGCCATTGACCTCACCGCACGTCACTGGTGGATAAGCGTAGATAATAGGAGTTTTCGTGGACCCTACAGTTAAACTATTAAAATGTGTTGTTTTTCCAGGTAAGGCTCACTGAGCTATATAAGTATAGCTATTTTCCAGTAGCGACTTGGCCACAAATTATGACTCCACGAAGTGGCTTACAACGTGGAAATGTATCGCAGTAATCTTAAACGCATGATATTAAATGTGGAGGGAAAAACCGGAGTATCCGGAGTAAAATTCACTCGGCCACGGGGAGAGAGACATGCAAAACCACAAATATACAGGCGTTAGGGTATATAACGAACCCACGACCCCCTTCATACCAGGTGAGGGATATAACACCTTGCCATGCACAACAAGAGCTGTGGGTAATGGGGCTGCGGATAACCGGAGTTCCGTCTGTATTTGTTTAGCGAGCCTTGACTCTGCTGATAAGACCCCAACACCCACGAGGGGCAAAACCGGCTCAGAGTTTTGCACGTTTGAACAAATTCTGTGGGATAATAAGTGTGGCAAGCCCTTTAGGCCGATAGACAAACGTAGATTGTATTTGCATGTGGAGGCACGGGACGAAAAGAAATGTATTCAAGCTAAGGGTCACTCGGTGCTGGCGATGAATCTTTGTCTTCAACGCCTTCCGTCCATGGCAGGGGTCGACACCTGCAGCTCGAGAGCCGCACGCGGCTCTTTGAGGACTGCCTCGTGACGTTATTCACGAAGGACCCCACCGCCTCGTATTCACACGCATTGCAGCTCTTAAAATGAGTACTTTACGTGACTTTACCGAAAGAACGAAGAATATTATTGCTTTAGTTTTTTTTGTTATATTGGTTTAGTTTTTTTTGTTATATTGGGAGCTGACCTCTGGTCCAAGGGCTTAGAGCCAGGACCGTCCATCATAGCCCGGGGGTAAGGGGTGTGGGACCTGGGGCAAATCACTCAGCGTGCCCCCCCCCCCCGACGCTCTCGAGCTGAATCTGACGTCGAAGCGGGGAGTGGTGGGGGCGGGCGAGGCAAAGTTCGGGCCCCCCCGGAGCGGTTGCCCCCTCGTGGCGGCTCTGCTTGAAGAGGTTGGGTTGATGGATCGCGCCCATAGTGCGCGTTCATCACTCACCTGCATGGCAGGCGGTACGGGAAAGAGTTTGTACATTTACTGGCATGGCGTGTACCGTGTCAACTCGTACGGTTTACCCGTGTTCTTGTGCAGGGAAATTGAGTTTTCAGGTCCATACGGCGTACAGCCGTTTCGATACGGGCAAAATTACGTTTTTGGTCTGTTTGTGTTTCTCCCTTGTGATGGGACTTTGTAGGATGAACGTTGCGATTTATAAGGGGCACGGGGTAACCAATAAGGTATCAATTGGTCTGTAATACGGTAGGGGGCACTGATAAGGGGGTTGACAGGTATGACACGGCCAAACATGCCGAGGTACGTCTGTCATCGTCATGCAGGTTCATTCCACTGCTGGATGAAGTGGTCCGCAAGCTGTAGTCATCTCTCGCAGTCCTGCGATGCGATAAGAATGAGCGGTACAGTAGTTCCTCGTTATGCACGAACTTGCTTTCGGCGATTTTGGCTATCCGTGAATCGCAAATGGAACTCTACAGGACGACTGCGTCCAGAGAGACAGAAAGTGATGAGATGCGATAAAGTGATGCGATAAAGAGATGAGAGAGATAGAACTACTCGAAGCTTTAGAAGCAATTTCTTTCCGCGTTATGATACATTTTTACACTTTTTTTAACGTATTTGTAGAAGGTTATTCAACGAAAATATAGGTTTTCGAAGGCCAATAGAATCATCCGCAAAAATGTTCTATTCAAGAGCATCTGCGGAACGTTTCCCTCGCAAATAACGAGGGAACACTGTGCTCATCGCTTTCGCGCACATTATTTTGCGATTCTGCTACGTCGGCAGTGGCGTTACGAGCACAAAGAACACCAATAACTCAACACATTCGCCAACAGCGCTGCCACAAAATGGGAAAAATATATATACCGGGCGACGTTTTGGGCAATGTCCCTTCTTCAGAGCACATGACACCTGCACGTGACCTGGTGTCATCGCGGGCGTCCTCTGGATGGCGTTTCCTCTCTTGTGCAGGACTCCCTCGAGTAGAAGAAGCATTGGGATGTCAGTGGATAAATACAAAAATACGCTTGTCAATCAAATAAATAAATGCCACGCTTTGCTTTGTCGAGAGGGTTGAGAGGATAATGGGAATGAACTCCACGCCTTCTCTGCAATGTTATTGGTCAGGCAAACTTCCACGCACACAACGATACACTCACGTATGTGTGTGCGTTTGTTGAACTTCTTTCGCACCGTACGTAGCCAAATGTGCTACACTCACTCCTCGACTCACGAACCTACACTCGCACCGATACGCTCACGTGGCGACGCTCACACACCTCTACACTCACAAAAAAATATTAACTCGGAGATAACCTATGTGCAGTCGTAAAAACAACGCTCACGAAACGGATACACTCGTGCCCTGTCCCGAGTGACTGCAGGGTGACGATCTGCGCTTTTCCGCCGCTAATTTAGCAAAATGGCATAGTAAACGCATACTCATTTAGCAATCTTGATGAGCGTGCGTTGCCTGGGAGTGGGTGATCGGAGCGCGTGGGTTGCAGGGTGCGTGGGTGAAACGTCGCAAGGGGTGATGTTATGGGGGGGGGGGGGCTGCTAATGTTGTAGGCGGCCTAGTAACATGCACTCGGCGTGATGACACTGGCCCACCTTGAGTCCTTCCTCTCAGGCAATTGTGTGAGCCTCGCTCAAGTGTCCCCTGTGGGCGCGATGAATGAGCCATGCTCGACACAGCGGTCGCGAACGCAGGACGATGACGCAAACTGCAGCGCACTCAACAGCAATATTAAGTGTAAAACAAACTCATTATGTGTGTGTGTGTGTTTTGGGGCAGCGGTGGTGGAGCAGTTAGCACTGCACTGTGAACCCGGAGGTGACCCGAGTTCGCTCATTTCCCTGCTGTGGCTCACGTCAGTGGCGAGCGATGTCTGAACCGGTTCCGGATTGCCCTTCCGCATTTACAAATCAAAGTTCTCTAGAGTAGTGAAGTATGGTCAAACACCCCCTGTGCCTGGCCTGGTGTTAAGAGGCCTCCATCTGGTCGTGGATTGACAGAGGGCAGCACGTAATTAATGCTAAGATTTGCTAAACATCACTCCATTCTATTGTTGTTACCTTGGAGTAACAGAGTGCATTGTTTTAGCCTCTTGTCAATCCGCTGCTGGCTGAAGGCCTCTCCCAAATCATGCCGCTCATGGGGCTCGATTGACCACACTTCACCGGTCCAGATGCACACATAAAAAATACAGAAAATATAGATAACAACCTTATTTTGTATGATAAAAACAAGTCAATGCATTGCTGTGTTTCAATCTAAACCCGTCTACTGTGTAGACGCAAATGCACCGACTGCACTGCACTGCAGTCTGTAGCTCTTCTGTGTGTTATGCTCACATTGAGTGTCGGACTCTGGGACTAGCATTGATGTGTTTGATTTAGCCTGAAGAGAGCCAGATTGTCTCCTCTTCTCAAGCATAATTTACATTTAGCAAATCATGACATTGCTTATGCGTCCTCGTTTGAATATTCCGTACTCTGTTCGCCTTTAGGTGTTTTAAATTCGTTGTTTTAACACTGCGCCAGCCGCATACGTTGCTCTAAATGTATGCGATGTCGAATGTGCAGCCAGAGAATGTATTGCTCATTACAATGATAATGTTATGTTCAGAATATATCAAAGGGCGGAGTGGTGGCGCAGTGATTAAACCACTGTACCATAAACCCTGGTTTTCCCGAGTTTGATTCCTGAGCCAGTGCCACCGGCTCCCCTACTCCCCTAACCTCACCGATCTCCGCTGACCAGCGTGGTGAAGTACGGTCAAAAACATCCCACCCCGCCACAAGCGACGGATTGACCGACGACTCTCACATCGTATTATTACAATCCTCCAAACATCGTAGGGATAATGTATCTAGGATGCGTGATGCACAACAACATAACAGGACGTGCAAACGTGATGTCAAAGGCGGGGTGGGGTGGGTGTGTGGATGTGACGCTCTTGAGTGTAAGCAGAGTGAACAAGCGGCGATTGCGGCTCAGGGCAAGAGCAATCGGCGTGCCCGCAGGGACAGAAAAAAAAACCGCACTCTTGCGCGATAGCGGACTCGGCGCGACGAATATTTATCAGGTCATCGGAATACTTGAAAATGTAAATTTAAATAAAAAATAACAGCTCATTTGTCGGTGGCCCGCTGGGCAATTGTCCACGCTGGCGGGCCTTGAGCGCTAAGCGGCATGGAAATGCCAGGAGCCAGTGGGGGGTGTGGGGAGCGGTAGGGAGCACAGGAGCACCCCCTCCCTGCCTCCTCCGGCTTGGTTGATCATCACGCATGGCGGGGTCGCTTATAAACACACACACGCGCGCGCACGTGCACTGACACATACACACAAACACACGCATGGCCACACACAGATACTCGCGGAGTAGGAAACACATGCTCGTTGCTGTTGAGGAAAGTTAGGTTTGACTTGTGCAGGACACGTGGCAAGAGGGCATGATAGGCGAGATTAATCACGGAGTGGCAGCCACTGTAAAGACGATGCCCAAGAGGAAATCCACCGTTGGAGTTCGAGTCATGGATCGTGGCATCACAGGGCCGTGGGGGTGGCCTTCATTCAACAGTTGCTAGATCGTGGTTGATGATGGTTCATGTAAAGTGTTTTGGAGTTTTTTTTGGGGATAATCCATTACAGTTCGGATTATATTGCTGAGCAGTGGAGTTCACAACCAATGTGTGGACAAAGACACCCTTAAGTAACCGCCTCGTTCAGCTTTCCCATTGAAAGTTCTGTGAGATATTGACAGAATTGGCCATTGTGGGGGAAATTCACGACTGACCACAAATGTCTCCCATATAGTCACATGGGGCTGTTAGGACAGGTGTTGTTCGCGAGCACCTATTAAGACCAGAATGGCACACGGCCAGTGTCGTGTCCAGCCACGTTAGTCTCCACAGTGCTGTGCACTGCACCAGATACTAACTTAAGGCTGAGTTGACATAGGATCTCCCATTTAAGCACAATGACACACATGCTTTAGAAAAGCTTCATTGCCAGCTGCTGCTAGAAGAATGACTTAATGATCGCTTTTAATTATTTTACAATAATATCCCAAATCAGGATTTATATTTAGTTCTATTAATTCAGGGGTTCATCTTACATTTGATAAGACTATTTCTTCATTCTGTCAATCGGTGAATCGTTTAATTTAAGCAGGAGAATGTCCACTGTAACTGCAAGCCTCGTTCATGTGAAACCTGGGTTACAAATCATCAGCAGCTTTGATCAATCCACTGCTGGATGAATACTTCCCCAAGCTGTTGCCATCACCCACGGTTTTCCGATGCTTCTGCCTGAGCACCTGCACGTGAGCCGATCTCATTGCTGCGTCTCCGCAGAGCTCAAGAAAAAAATACAATAATTAAATTCAGCAAACATCGCGCAACTAGAAAGTGCAAAAGATGTATCAGAAACAAACCCTTGATATGATGAGCGGATCAAAGGAAATAGCAGAAGACAACAATTAACACGGACAGAATAAATAACTTCCACTGATGCTCTAAGCAAAGCGCGCGGGTTTATAATGGACCAACGGAACGTCGGTGCAGCGTATTGTTTGGTGCAGGCAGGACACGTGAGATGACAACAAACTCAATGCATCCGTCAACAACACTTGTGCATTTGCACCACTGTGACACAAGAATGCACATCACTTGGGTTCAGCCGTTGCGCACTCCGCCGTGGCAAGGGTGTGGCATGTGGTGGAAGTCATGGAGAATGGAGACTTGCGAACAGCAGTGGCTGTAGCCCGTGCCTGTGAGATGATGTGTCTGGCGGTGTTTGTGTCAATATACCCACGATGACATGGTATGTGTCGACACATGCAGTACGTACCGTGACAACTCCCAAAATGCCACATCATACCAGCAGCGCACTTGCTTATGCGCCACCGTGCATTCACGGCCACCAGCTGCATGTATCTGCGTGTTTGGGGGTCGGTATTGTAGCGGTTAGTGGGCTGAGCGATTTAACTGGCCACCCGAGTTCGATTCCCACTCATTGCCAACACCAGTGATGAATTTTCTGAACCGGTCCTGGCAATCCCCTAGGTCGACTCAGCCTCAAAATGAGTACCTAGTGCGATGTGTAAACATCGCCACTAGGGAGACAAAGGCGGCCGGGGCGTGGTGTTGGCCACCCACCCCTTCGTGTGCTGTCCTGGCCTTCATAGGTGCTCTCGCTAACAGCACTTGCCCCAACAGTCTGTTAAGGCTATAGGGGGATCTTTGTCTTTGTGTTGGAGCGGTAGCGCACTGCGCTACGAACACGGCAACCCCAGTTCAATTCCCGCTCACGGCCAACAACAATGACGATGATCTGAACCGGTCCTGGGCCTCCCTTAGGTCGACTCAGTCTCAAAATGAGCATCTAGTGTGTAAACATCACCACGAGGGAGACAAAGACGGCCGGGCGTGGTGTGGCCACCCACCCCCTCGTGCGCCTACATGGGGGGGGGGGGGATATGTCTTTGCGTTTAAATAACTGCATACCGCACTCCTGATAGAGCTTCATGCGTACTGCACAACTACAAACACATGGCTCTGATTTCCGAGTATCGCAACGTGGCTCACGATGGTAATTGTGTGTTGCAGCAATTACCGCTCGAGTGCTTCTTTGCAATGGGATTTGTCGCAAATTTAGTAGAATGTATTTACATTGATTTTGTGATTGTACATTTGAGACACGGTATTGGTTTATGGGGTGGAGTGGTGGCACCGGTGTCTGCTCGCACTTTGCGCTTTATTAACCCGGCGAGCTTGAGTTTGATTCCTGGCCACGGCTAACACCAGTGGTGAGTGATATACAAACCGGCCATGAGCCCCCCCCCCTCCCTCCTTTACCTACCCACATGGACATCGTGCCAAACAATTCTCGGTACAACCCCAAAGTATATAGGACAGCTGTACGTAAAGTTCAATCGTGCATTTTGCGTTTGTCTGCCATGACTCCATCTCCAAGCGCAGCCCGATCAGAATTCGCCACCGACAGTTGCCCAGATGTCTACAATTCACCTAGTCTGCCTATGGTCTATTACAAATGTTTGTAAAATCAGGTGCAAGTTTGAATATCCCGTACGTGCATAAAACGTGGCAATTCCGACATATCAAACGCGCTACGTTCTCCCTTAGGCGAGGAGTTATCGCTGCTGGTATTGCTTTGCTTTTTTGGCTACGCGAGTGATTTCGATGCCCACATTTTTTTCCCCCGAGAAATTATTTGATTTTCAAATGACGGCGATGATTGCGCTCGCAGTGATTGCCCCGCTGGTCTCCACCGCTGCCGCAGTTTGCACACAAATAATTTTGCGCGTGCGCGAGAGAGCTCCCCCCGTGCCCTGATCGCTCAGCGCGGGTAATCACATGCAGCGCTGCAGCCGAACGTAGCTCGAGAAACAGCCCGACTGGCGATTTTTGGCAGAAAAGTACTCAAGAACAGGTACTGGGGCATCCCTGAGGCGTCTTGCTCGTGCCACTTGGGGCCGTCCATAAATGACGTCACGCACCTGGGGGTGGGGAGGGGGGGGGGTCAGACATTTGTGACGATGTGTGACGAGGGAGGGGGGGGGGTTTGAGAAATGTGACGTCACATCAAGATGCGCAACTTTAATTAAATATAGACAACACGTTCTACTTAATTAAATAGACTTTTTAATGAATGTTTTCTCCTACAACATCAGAGTGCAGCGCCACATTAAATACGCACTACAATGACAATAGTTTAAAGCGATTTGAAGCATGTTTTATTTTCAAAATGTAAATATGGTTTGGGGGGGGGTGGAGGCAGAGCTTTGTGACGTCATATTTGAGGGGGGGGGGTCTGACTTTTTGTGACGCCGTGTGACGAGGAGGAGGAGGGGGGGGTCAAAAATCGCGTGACGTCATTTGTGGACGGCCCCCCTTGCGGAAAGACCTTGAGTAGAGAAAGTTCACGGGAAAGCCACTCGAGTCTCGAGGGTATTTTGGTCTACTCTTCCACGCTGCCAAATGCATCTTGGCCAGAGTCGAGGGCACTTCATCCCACAAACAGGCGACCTGTCGATCGAGCGAGAAGGCTGCCACCATTGTTCTAGCTGCTAAGCCTGGGAGATCAGATTGACAGATTGAGCCTGCGACCTCAGCAATAACCGAAACATAAGAAACATAAAGAAAAAACGCAGAACTCGAGCAATACAAAGCTAAGGGGCCGTACATAAATGACGTCACGCGATTTTGGACGAATTTTGACCCCCCCCACTCCCCCTTCGTCACACGGCGTCACAACAAGTCAGACCCCCCCCCCCTCAAATATGACGTCACAAAACTCTGCCCCCCCCCCCACAAATATATAAAACATTCTTCAAATCGCTTTAAACTATTGTCATTATAGTGCGTGTTTAATGCGGCGCTGCACTCTGATGTTGTAGGAGAAAACATTCATTAAAAAGTCTATTTTATTAAGTAGAACGTGTTGTCTATATTTATTTAAAGTTGCGCATTTTGATGTGACGTCACATTTCTCAAACCACCCCCCCCCCCACACTTCGTCACACATCGTCACAAATGTCTGACCCCCCCCCCCCTCCCCAGGTGCGTGACGTCATTTATGGACGGCCCCTAATACAAAACATTGTCTTCTTAATTATGTTTTTGTTTACAGGGGGATAAGTACGATGCGAAAATGACAAAACAAAGTAGTTAGTTAATCATCTTTATTCCTTACGGGATGTGAGGCCCGCGACGAGTCCGCTCCACTTCTTGCTCCCCTTGTCAACGTGTTGGGCTTCGCCCCAAGGGAGGTCCACCACTGCCGCCAGCTCGCACTGCACGGTCTCGCGCCAGGTTGGTCCCCGGCTTTCCTTTCGTCCGGTGGTGTCCGTCCCCCTTGGTCTATTCTGAGAACGTGGCCGAGACACGTCTGAGTAGCCGTCTCTTGATGTCTCGTTCGGTGTTTTGCCTTGATGTCTTTGGAGACCCCGTTGTCTTTGCTCATGAGACTGCCCAGGCATGCGAAATCATCCACAAACTCAAGCGAGTCACCATTAGAAACGATAGGTACAGTGGGGGCGGGGGGGGGGGGGTGTACATCACTTGGGCTTTGGAGGTGTTGATGTTGAGGCCTGTCTGTTTGGCAAAGTGAACCGACCTGTCGGTTTTCCCCTGCAGGTGGGAGTGATTGCTTGAGAGGACAGCGAGGTCGTCGGCGAAGTCTAGATCTTCCAGCTGAGAGAACAGGGTCCACTGGATTGCCCTGGGTTTGTCTGATGTGGTTTTGGTCATGATCCAGTCGATACGTGATAAGGAAGGGGATGGGTGAAATGATGCATCCCTGTCTCACTCCAGAATGCACACAAAACCACTGCGAGAGTATATTTCCCATGATGATACTGCATTTAAAGTGGTTGTAGAATTTCTGGATGATTGTGATTATCTTTGGTGGCATTCCATAGTATCTCAGGAGCTTCCAGAAAGTGTTGTGACACACACTATCAAAAGCCTTCTTGAAATCTACAAAGTTGATAAACAGGGTGCTGTTCGATTCCAGACACTATTCAATGATTTTACCCAGTGCAAAGATTTGGTCCATGCGTCCTCTTCCTGTTCTGAATCATGCTTGTTCTTGCCTAAGCTTAATGTCTAAAGCTGACTCCATCCTTTTGAGGAGCGTAATCCCTCGCAAGTTGTCAAAGTTTGAGAGGTCACCTTGGGGATTTTGACAATGAGGCCCTTGGACCAGTCCTCAGGGAAGGTGCCTTTGATGCAGATGTTTTGGAAGAGGTCGGTCGGAACTTTAGTAGCCAGTGGTGATACCTGCCTGTGTCATGTGTTGGTGCGTAGCACTGCAGAATTGGAAAGTTTGCAGTACTTGAGTTGAGGCGTACTCTGAGCGGCCTTTCGCTCAATGTTCCCATTCCAGCAACGTTCTTGATTTCTCCTTCGACCGAAGAATGGCTACACCGTGGGTGTGGGGCGTTTTTGTGGCCCGAATAGAGAATGACTGATCCATCGCCTGCCACTTGGTGTCCAGTCCCAGGCCAGTGGAACCTCGCTTATCCCCAGAATGTCCAGATTGAATCTCTTCATTTCACGTAGGACTTGGGCTGCTTTGATGTCTGGTACATGGTGCTGACGTTCCATGTACCAAGTCTTATCTTTGTTTTAGGACCCAGTAGGTTCTCCTTCACACTCCTGACTTCCAACAGGCTTTCATCAGGAGTGGTCATACTGCCTGTAGGTAGGCTTGAGCCTACTGTGCCCCGAGCGTTGTCTCTCTTTCTCATTTTGGTTTCCCTAACAAACCTTTTTTTTCCCGACCTGGAGGTGCCAGTTTGCTGTCGTTTGTCAGGACCCTCGTCTGAGACCAGTCCGGTATATGGTTATAGCCTGCCGGGAGCCAAAAATCCCCACCGGCATGGCTCTCAGGGTCTTTGAAGCACACAAGCCTCACCACCACAACAAGGTCACAGCGAGAGGACTTTTCAAATGATAGCTTTATAACGTTATACGAGTTATTTTTCCTTTCACTGTTGTGCCTTCGTTGAAGGTTAAGTAGCCGTTTCCACAAATAACTTCAGCTTGAATTGTATTCAGCATGGCAAACACATTATGGAAGTACATGAACATATATTGGCACAATCCATTATGATTTTTGATGGGCAGTACCCCCCCCCCTCCCCCCCACTTTTAACAAACATAAACAAAAAATTACATATTGGAAAGTTTTATCCAGCTTAGTAATGTAAAGCACCTGAGTAATCTATTACATAACTGGCACACACACACGTGTACACACAGTAAAAGCCATAGCTATATCACACCGAAAACAACAGTTATTACTTTTTTCAATTTTTTAATCTAAGTTAGGCCATTCAAGTAATGTTAGTGCATACAGTTAGATCGCATAAATATCGCGTAAATATTTATGCGTAAATATATATTTATCTCCTGCTGGATATATTTATATATTATTATGGATGATATTACGTGTTAAACAACAAGCATTGTCTACATACTCTGTTAAATAATGGCATTCAGCAAAAAACCAAAAATCTATTGGTCCTTAATTAACATTCTGATGATTATGTAACAAAAAATATCACCACGTAGCGCTGCGATGATGATTGTGCTGTGAAACGTAAGTTGACGGCGCGTCTGACAGAAGTTTTATTTAATTCACGCGACTGAAAATCGATCTTGGGATGAGTTAAAAATGTACGTGTAACGAAATTCAATCTTTGTGCCACAGCTGATGCATGCTCTAGTATGTATGTATTATGTTGAACTTCTTTCGCACTGTGCTAATCGTAGGTGTGGGGGAAGGACAACAAAAATAAGTTCTACAGAAATGAGTTGTCTTGCAGCCCTTTGCCAATACACCACTGGATGAAGGCTTCCATATCAGTCCATAGGGGGTTCTTCTTTGGTTCTTTCGGTAAAGTCACGTAGAATGAGAATAAAATAATAAATTGATAAAATAAAATAACACAATAATATTCTCACGACGTTTCGGCCACAACACAAGCGGCCTTCATCAGGTGAAGGGAGCGAGACTGTCTGGTAGGACTGTCTGGTAGGACAGTCTCGCTCCCTTCACCTGATGAAGGCCGCTTGTGTTGTGGCCGAAACGTCGTGAGAATATTATTGTGTTATTTTATTTTATCAATTTATTATTTTATTCTCATTCTACGTGACTTTACCGAAAGAACCAAAGAAGATGAATCATTGCAGTCACGAAAGCTTTAAATCGAAATTCCATAGGGAGTTGTTGGACCAAACCTCATCATCCTGGCTAGTGTGGGTTGGTGAAATGACAGTCCCAAGCAGTGGTCCAGATATAACTCGCCACTCATGTTACCTGTGCCTGGGAATGGAATTCAGGTTTCCAGGATCATGGTGCAGTGTGTTAACCGCTGCGTTAGATAATTACAAATGTAACAAAAATATATCACGATATTTTTAGAATTCCACGACAGTGTTTGCAGAAGAACTGATGTGGTAAGTTTGAATTTCGTTCTAGATCTACACCAGTGACGATTATCTGAACAAGTCCTGGCCCTCCTCCAGGCTGACTTAGCCTCAAATGAGTACATGGTGCGATGTGTAACGATCGCTATTCGGGAGACAAAGGCGGTTGGGCGTGGTGCTGGCCACCAACCCCCTCCTGTGCCGTGCCGACCTTCACACGTGCTCGCTAACCGCACTTGTCCCCACAGCCTATTAAGGCTATATGGGAGGTCTTTGTCTTCATTAGCACCACAGCGATACACACATAATAGTCGCAAAATCTCCGCTGAGAAAGTGGTTGAAACTGACGTAATCCGCACATACGAACCAATGTCCTCAAACACCGAAAGCCTACGTGATAAACTGACCGTTCCATCAGGTTTCCTGATGGATGTGAGAGGTCATCATCATTGGCCATGGTAAATCTACTGCTGGATGAAGGCATTTCCAATCCTCTGCCATCTCGCACAATGTGTCGTGATTTACTTTTGAATATAAACGTAACTTGGTCTTTGCTTTGCTGCGTACACAGGCACAGAATAAATAGTCTTAAGGGTACGAGTGCTTTTGTGCTGCTAGACAATGTAACGCAAGCCCTTTGGGTGGTCCTGCGCTTGGTGGTTAACATCAAAATTGTCACATTGAAGCAAGCCGTGCATATGCCCCTTCAGTTTAATTTTTATTTTGCTGTGGGCGTCACGGTTATGAAATTAAATACATAAAAAAAATTCGATTAAGTATGCAGTATGTCACATATGCTGTTAATGTGTCCGGTGTCACGAAGCGTTAACTTACTTTATCGGATTATTTGAATATTTTGCCTCTGGATTTGCAGCATTTGGATTGTGCCCGCATATATACGCTGAAGGTCAGACAGGCAAACCCTGCTTTGCGTGAACAATGCACGTAAAGTTGTGGTTTGCATCAATGCCTGATGGTTTGTGAATACAGAATTTCTTCCTAAAAAGTTTTGAACTCGGGAAGATGTTGACATGTGATGGCATTGGTCGCGGGAGAAACCTGAATTTGTGTTCCTGCAGGCATAAAGTCTGCGAACAAATCCCCCGGAATGTGCCCAATCTCGTCATATCTTGGGAACTTAAGCAGCCTTGAGCCTGGGTTGCGCTTGGATGGATGACCATCGTGTACAACTACAAGCAGTTGCGTCGCTACTCGTTAGGCAGCAGAGGGATGGTGCAGAAAATAATAAACAAATTGTTGTACTGTACTACGCTCGTAACATCTATGCTCCCCTTCTTATTATTTGGTTCTTTCGGTAAAGTCACGTAGATAGAAAAAAAATAATAATAACACAAAATTGAGTGAATAAAAAAAAACCTTCTTCACCAACCCCGTGCTGAGCCAACAGCACGTTGGGCAGAAACGGTGAAATAACCCTCCGCGACCCCCACGGCGTGGGCAGGCCCTCCATCCAGCGGCAGAGAAATCAAACTCGCCCGTTTCCTTTTCTCGTTCAGTTTACCGCTCGCGTACAATGCGCTGCCACTCACCGCGCTCGGAAGCAAACTGTGCCCGGAGCGCACGTGCGGGCGCAGGCCGCTGCCGTGCGCGTGTGCGCCACTGCCCCCCGTTTGCCCTCATCCGTCACGCTTCTCTACACCAGATCTCCTCCCAACCGCTCTTGTCCCATACTCTCTCCTCCTCCTCCTCTCTCTCTCTCCCTCTGAGCTCTCGCCCCATCCGTCACCTCCCTCCCTGCCCGGCTTTGCTTCCCCAGCATGTCCCCGCCCTGTGTGTGTGTGTGTGTCCCATGGTCCCCAAGGGTTCGGCGCGCGGGCTTTGTAGTGGTTTTGTTCTCGCATCCTGTACCCCGTGAACTTGACTGAGTCACAGCGACGCGGGAGGTGGCTGGGGTGGGAGGAGATGGGAGGCTGGCAAAGGTGGTGGTGGTTGGTGATGGGGGGGGGGGCACAGCGTTGAACAAAAAAAAGCAGGCATTTGCTGCATGTCAAGGCCCGTGGTGAGCTGTGTGGTTCACTGCCAGCAGATCACGGTGGCTGTTTCTTGGTTCTTTCGGTAAAGTCACGTAGAAGGGAAACAATAAAAATAATAAAAATATAAAACAATAAAATTCTCACGACGTTTCGACTGCAACACAAGCAATCATCATCAGGTGTGAAAACCACAGTCACGAAAGCTTTAAATCAAAATTTTACGGTGGCTTTGTTTCAGTACAAATTAAGATTTGATGCATTGTTTCCGACTTGTTGCTACACCTGCATGTGTGCAAAAGCGACCAGTATCGCCATTCTCACAGCACATTGCAGCATCGCGACAGATGGTGACGGCTGGCTGGGGAGGCCATCGTCCAGCAGCGGATTGACCACGGCGGCTGCTGCCACTGCTGATGGTGGTGGTGGTGGTCGCTTACTCATTCTTTTTGGTTCACAAATCAACGCGTTGGCCTTCGTGTGGGCTACTTGACTATACTTCGCCACGCTCGTCCGTGTCGTTTTGTGTTTGTGAAGGCGGTGAACTCAGATGCGGGGCCACAGAAGTAGAGTACAACAATGGGTTTCTCTGCACCTCACTCCTTTGCCCGTGACGTAGCCCCGCAGCGGCTGATAGTCGTCCATCCAAAGTACCATCCGGGCTCAAAGCCCTGCTCAGCTTCTGAATTGATTCACCGCGCGAACAGCGCCGCGTGAACAGCACCGCGTGAACAGCACCGCGCGAACAGCACCGCGTGAACAGCACCGCGCGAACAGCACCGCGTGAACAGCACCGCGTGAACAGCACCTCGCGAACAGCACCGCGCGAACAGCACCGCGTGAACAGCACCTCGCGAACAGCACCGCGCGAACAGCACCGCGTGAACAGCACCGCGCGAACAGCACCGCGTGAACAGCACCGCGCGAACAGCACCGCGCGAACAGCACCGCGTGAACAGCACCGCGTGAACAGCACCGCGCGAACAGCACCGTGTGAACAGCACCGCGCGAACAGCACCGCGTGAACAGCACCGCGCGAACAGCACCGCGCGAACAGCACCGCGTGAACAGCACCGCGTGCGTGCACGACACTGGCGTGTTTTGGCAAAAGTGTAAACGCGGGAGAGCGGCGCAAAGTTAGCGATGGAATGTGCCGGATTGGCCGTGCGGGAATGCGGCAAAAGTCTTGTGCCGTCGAGTCTAATTGTGCTCCTGTCAATAGCGGGGCCTCTCGTGCTGGCCCACGGTGTTCGATTCCCTCGCTGCGTTCCGTCGTTATTTTCCACGCGGCTCGCTTGTCCAAGAATGTGGCCGGGGCTCTGAGTGGGGAATTCGCTTCATTTCGAAGGTGAAGGCGGGCTCGGCGCACACGGCCAAGTTTAGCACCAGGAAGTTGTACGGGGTCAGGCTGGGTCATTGTGGGTGTGGGCTGCTCTCTTTCATTGTCTGTGTGGCTGGAAAATCCGGAAATTTAATGCAATCTGCCCCCTGACAATATCCTCAACTTACCTCCCACTGAGAGGTCGACACAGCTGTCCACGATTGGGGTCACGCAGCGTATCTCCCTAAACGACATCATTTCAATAGGCTTATGTTGTAAGCACTTAACGAGGTAACGTTCAGTTCTGAATATTGTATAAACCTTGCAGTTGCGTTGTCAGTCCGCTGCTGTTTGTATCAGTCTTGCGGGTTGTTGGCCGTACGTCGCCTCGCTGCTCTGCGTGTGGGTTGGTGAACTGGGGGGGGGGGGGGGGGTGGCGGCCGTCACTGCTTCGAATGTCACCCGCCGCTGATGTGCTAACCACTTCAACACCGCGCTGCCCATGTGTATATATATCTATCAACATCTCATTTCAGATATGTGCCCCAAATATCGTGCAATGCATTACTAATTTGTTTAATCGTATTTGTTTAAACTATGGATGTTCATGTTTTTTTTTTAAATGAAAAAATACATATTGCCAAGTTGGGAATGGAATTTGTCTCATGTAGATGTTGTTGCTGGATCTCACACAGCGCAACACTGGGGTGTGTGTAATAGCTCTAAGTGTCGCTTCACCCAGCCAGGTGACTCAGCAGTAGAGGGAGTGGCTCGCAATCGGAAAGTTGTTCGTTCAGCCCATCATCCCTCCGGGGTTGATAAAATTAGTACCACTTTTAAGAGAAGTCAACATTTGTTGTCTTCTGGATAGAATCGTCCCCTCCATAGGAATGTGGAATTTTCTCCACTGATTTAGGGCTGGAAAGAGAACAGGAGCACCAACTTCATTGTCATTTGAGCAGAAAATAACATCACTTTATTGTTTCATTGCTATAACAGGGGCGGGGTGGTGGCGCTGTGGTTGGGCACAATGTGCATTAAACGCAGCGACCTGAGTTCCATCTCAGGCCACGGCTAACATCAGTGGCGTGTGAGGTCAGAACTGGTCCTGGGCTCCTCCTCACCAACCCACACTGAGCAATGTGGCGAAGAAAGATCAACAATCCCCATAAACGATAGGGCACGTGGAGGCCCTCGACCAGCAGTGGAATGACAAAGAGCTGTCTATGATGATATTGATATCATGGCATCTTGATCATGCACACGAGTTAAATGATCACGTTATAATATGTTCGTTTGTTCCAGAATTGTAGTGTTGTACCATGCAAATGTCTACACAGCAAGGCGTTGTTGAAGATGGGCTGGCACGTATAGTTTGGTGTAACTCTGTATTGGGCAATGCCTTGTCAGAGTGGGATCATAATTTCTCATGTTTCATTGAAATGAATGGGAGTACAAACCTGGAGTTACTTGTGTCTCTTGCCTGTTATTTTCATGGGACAAGTCAGGCAATATCTGAGCTATAATCTACATGTAAATGATTATTTTATTAATTTGTAAGTGATACCCACATTATTTATAAGTACTGCATTGCCGCACATTCGTGCAACATGCCATCTGTTATCTGCCATTATCTAATGACTGCTGGATGAAGGCATCCCCAATCTTAATTTTCACGGTCTTATGAACTTAACAATCCCACTTGCACAGGAGCTGATTTCACCGTTCCATCTCCGCGGAGGATGTTCCCTCATGCTTGTTAATCTCTAATATCACTCTCAGTTGTTAGTCTCGGCCACCGTCTGTCAGGTTTGGAATGACACTGAGAGGCAGACAGAGCAGGAGCACATGGATCGGAGAACATAGACGTGAAGGGACATCACATTGACTGTTATGAAAAGTGACACGGGCAGGGCATATCGCCTGAACGGATGATGTTATCTGCAGGGTTATACCAATTCACCCGCTTACATTGCAATGCATTGTCACCTTTCAGGTGATGATTTCATTCAATATTTTTTTTTTATCATTGTGGTGAGTGTAGCAGCCTCTGGTGGCTGGAGGGATCATATGAACCCATTGCATACAACATGTGTGATTCGAAAAGAACGCCGCCAAATTTTCGATGCTCTTATCATGAGCTTATCGATCGATATTAATCCATGAGGCGAGGCATTGTTACGCCGCCGTTAATCATCAGGGTCCAGTGTCATTAATCTCCTGTATTTGTCATCCTCTGGATTTTCATTCGCATGCGGGCGCCTGGGCGCATCCATGTGTGTGCCCGGTGCGGCCAGTGAATAGCGGGATTTGTCGCTCGACTTAAATGTATAAAGCCTTTCATTATTCGTTACATTGCGGCGCCGTGCCAGATTATGGGGAAAGGTGGGTTTTACGTAGTCCGGTACTGATGGGGGTCTCAATTCTCTTTGAGAAGTAAAACGCTTGGACCTGCACCTCTGCCTCTGCCCAGTGGGATACTTCTCAGCAAATAGGTGTGGTCCGAAAAAAAATGCACATTATCACCGCTGAGCCGCGGCGCTAATAATCCCACCATTATTTGGCCCCACCGGGGAATTGCAAACTAATTACCTCGGTGATGGAGAGGGATGGGAGAGTGTGCTGCCGCCGGCAACACGGCGGCTTGGTCTCGCGTACAGAGCCCTGCTGGGAAGAGCGATGCTGATCCTCTGGCCCACCCTGCGGAGACCCAGGCAGCAGACGCTGAATGTGTCTGGTTTACGTTGGTCCGCCTTTGTTCGCCTTAGCTCGAGGGCTATTTGCCTATTAGTTTAATTAGGTGTTGGAATTTCCCTGGGCAAGTGTTGGCGACGTTGCCAATGCAATACGCGGGACAAAGGGGCTCCCCTCCGGAGGAAGTGTTTCAGTTCACACTTAAGCCTGAATTAAGCATTGCCCGGGCTAATGGAGCAAAGCTGCTTTTGTTTGCAGGTGAGCCTGTTTATCTTTGTTTTCGGAACATTTGCCACGGTCGCAAAAGGAGGTATATACGTAATGTTTTCAAACACCCCCCCCGCCACCACCACCAAGGCATTATGCAACGGTTGTTATGTGTTGCTATCATATTTATTGACGGCGCACAATTCAAGCCGCGCGGGGGCTGAATGTCACCGAGAAGAAGGCACCGAAAGTGTGAGGCTCTCGCACTTGGCCTGGTCGCTTGCGCAAACATTATGCATGTTGAACTTCTTTCACACCGTACGTAGCCAAACGTGCTAATCGTAGGTGCGGGGGTAGGACAACAAACGAAACAGATAAAAAGCCGTTCTAGAGAAATGAGTTTTCAATCGAGATTTGCAAGTGCATAGCTCCAGTGGCTTTCTAATATCCGAAGGAAGAGCGTTCCAGACGGCCGTAGAAGTGCATCCGAAAGCGCGCGATGCTGTGACCATCCTTGTTCGACGGCTTGGAGCTTGGGTGGAGGCGTTCGGTGGGAGGCGCTGGGAGGTGTCGGGCGAGTGCGGCGGTGGTGCTGTGCTCATTAGCACGCGAGCCGCCCACCGATGATTCCCCCCCCCGCCCCCATGTGCGAGGAGGAATGGTGTTGGGGTGGCGTTCGACAGCGGTATTCTGCGATTGCGCTCCGCTTATTAGCCTCGCCGATTTGGGAAGGATCCGCTTGCTCTCATTAAGATAACGCCGGCCAAACAATTAAAATTGTGACACCTGTACAGTCTCTGCGTGCGTGTTTTGCGTGAGCTCTGGTGTAATGAGTGGCTTTCGAGTGATTTTGTATCCGTAAATGTTTGAGAGATAGCATTGTGTGAGGTTTTCACAATTGATGTTTTATACTTATTTTTTTCTTCTGTTTATTTTTCAAGAAGATGCATTAAAGTAAAGTTATCCCATTCCCCGTCCATGATGAATGAAATTTGCTTGAAAATTAAGAAACATTTTTTTTTACAACTTAGCTATTATTCCCCTACCATTTTATATTTATAAATATATACCATTATCCGGTTGCAGGCTTTGCCCATTCTCCATCAGTGTTAGCATCACACTCCGTGGGAGGCAAAGTACTTTGTGCACCAGCGATGGGGATTTGTATTTTGTGAGACTTAAAGCAATGTAAGAACTTTAAGCTGGCCCTGCCCTACGAATGAAACCAATCAACCTGCTGGGCTGTAATTAGGCGAGGCCCTAATGTGACAGTTATAGGTTTTCGAATGTGCCTAGTTGTTAGCATGCAGTCACCTATCTTTGTTTTCGTTTTTTTTCCCCCCAAATATTTTCAAATATTTCTCATTCAGGTCTCGAGCCCTTTTTAGAACATCATTAGAATACACATCAGTCGCTAGGCCGGTCTTCTACACATCTTACACAACGAAACAAAAAAACAATGCTCATTTTACATTCATTCTGCATGAATAGATCTACATGCCATCGTGACCAAAGCTTTGTGATGCCACCAAAAAGATTATTGGCTTGAGTCTCCGTTCACGTTTTCCAGGTTAAATATTCAGTTGGCAACCGCTCTCCGGAGGGCAATTGGTTCTACACTCCCACCACGTCCAGAAATCTTGCAAGATGCGGCGTCACCCACACTTTAACGCACCACGAAACGTCGGACAAATGAACCAAACTGCGGTGCACCAATTCTAACTGTTGCGTGGGCAGAGGCAGGGCGGGAGTTAAGAAACTTGCCCCGTTGCTTCAACCACCGTTTCGGGAGATCGGATCGAAGCGGCTACCTCTGGTGTGCTAACCTTTACACCACGCCAGTTCCACTCCCCTTCTGTTGACAAATGTCAGAATGTGACCTCGTGTTAAAATATCAAAGTCTTGTTTTGTTGCCAGCACCCTCGGGGAGAATTACATTAACATCCGTTCATCACGCCGTGCACTTAGCAACGCGAGAACCCTCTCACAATTCCTGTGTTTAATTCTCATAGCAGTCAAATGCATTGGCGCCATGAGCTCATGCATTGCTTATCCGTTATAAATTATATGAGCAACTGTGCATGTTCACAACATTACTGGACGATGCGATTGAGGCCACATAAAACATTTACTCGAAGGGATGCTTGGCCATAAAATCATTTGTAATGACAAAATATGGAGCAGTCCAGCAAACGTAAAATGCCAACGAAACACAAGTGATGGATTGTGCTTGTCTCGTGCTATATTTTCATAATCAGCAGCTATAGTCGGTGCACTGCTGGATGAAGGCCTGCCCAAGCTGCCGTTCATTTCTCGCGATCCTGCGATGTAATCATTCCGCCAAGCACCTGCACGTGAACTTATTTCGTCGCTCGTTCCCCTAAAATGTTCACGTGAAGTAGCATCTGACCAAGAAATTAGGCAATGTATTTTTTTATTGATCGTGTGGCAGAACGCTCGCTGACGCCTCCAAGTGATACTTGAATTTGTTTGCGCTGCCAGATTCTAGTTGGGTCTCTACGGGGCTCTAATGAAAAGTCAGACGTTCAATGGGTACTGCGGGTAATGGTTTTTCGTGCACGGACCGTCGATTGTACGTCTCGCTAGGTTCCTCTCGTTAATGTTTTTGCACGTACAAATAGTTTGCTTGGCGGTTTTTTTCGTCTGTTCGTGTGCGAATTTTACTTGCGATCGCCATCCATTAAACACACTCGAACAATTGTGCGCCTTTTAGTTCCGTGTATCGTCACCGGAGGTTGATTTGCAGATAATTGACCACGGAGTCAAGTCTTGCCATCGCTCTCCCAGGCCTCGCTGGCGCAGGCGCGAATCATTGAGCCGTGCGTTGTACTCGGGACGGGGTGTTCTTACGGAGGAGCGACGCGGGGAACGTGCGAGATGAGGCTCTTTCCGAATTGGAAGAGAGGCTGCGCCCTCGGGACACCTCCGCTCCTTCAGGGCTCCCAGAGGAAATTCACAATGGAGATGTTGCCGCTGCTGTTTCCCCCCCTGCTACTAGCCCGTTAAGGCTAAATGGGCACTATTCGTGTCTTTTGTCAGTGAAACCAATGAGCGACTCCATAAAGAGGTCGCAGTTTCTCAAACTGTACCTGAGGCACACCTTCACACTTACACCACGCATGCAAAGTTAGGGCGATTGCGAGCACCGCTTTACGGGGAAGACAACAGTGGTTGTCCTACGGCTGGAATAGCCCCTGCCATGGGAATGTAGAATGGTCCACGACTGGTCGAGGGCTGCGAGCGGGAGTTGAGCAGCTTCTCGGTGCCGACTCAAGCGTGCGATCACCCTGTCACTCTTTTGAAACTCTTCACTGTGAAGGTTGCCGAACTCGTGTAGAATTTTGCCTCGGTTATGGGCAAGGGTTAAAAGCCCCACTGGATGTTGGTCGTTCCTGCAGCCCCGGGGAGTGTCAGCCACTGCGACACACGGGGACCGTGGCACGGTTTCCGGCGGCACGCACGCGATCCCAGTTTTAACTGCGGAGATGATCGCGTGCCCCCTCGTCAAGGATGCTCTGCACCCCGGACATGTAAGCGGGGGATGCTTTAGCACGTGGAGGGAGATAGAGAGTGGTCACTGCTGGGAGAGGAGAAGCCCAGATAAATCGCGAATGTCTTGCAGAAACTCCAAACATCCTGCGCGAGATGCTCCCCCATCACACCGCGGGTACCGCTCCATCAAGTAGACAGAATAGTATATATCGTTACACCTCTGAGATGTTGGTTTGCCAGATTAGAAACAAACAACTGAAACAGTTGCACCCTGTAAAATAGCTCATGCACAAACACAACGACAAATCCTCTCTCGCTTCCTTCCTCCGCCTCTTAAGCGAAAGGTAAGCAAGTCGAATGTGCATCCTTGTCTCAATCAGATTTGCGGCGTTGCATTAATGTGCCACTTCTTGTAGGCAGAAATCTGCCTAATGATGTGACAATAAGTCCCAGTGAAGCAGTTTAACAAATACAATTATGAAATCTATAAATGATGGCATTTGCATAAGCGAAAAGGTCAACAACCTAACGCGCTACTGTTTGGTTTGAAAGGAACATAAAAAAAACTAATAAGTTCCATCTTATTCGTCGTAGGCATCTCGTAGATAAACCGTCTGTCTGTGTGTGTGTGTAATTTTAGCGATGAAGTTTAACGGTGATGACAGCACAATAGAGGCCCTCGCCCCCCCCCCCCCCAAAAAAAAAAAAAGACGCTAAATATTCTTAGAAACACGGCTGCAATCGGTGCGCAAAGTTTGATATCTGCGCCGCCGTCACCGCGGTGAACGCGTTCACCGCGGTGACGCGCGGTGTCAGCGGCGCTGACAGGAGCCGCGACAAGAGAGCCTACGGATTCCTTTCCAAAAGTTCACGGAGATCCGCCGATAATCGCCGCCTTCGGTAGCGCCGACTGTCACGCATGCCCTTTCCCCCCGTCTCGGCAAGAGATAGGGGGGCTATCCGGGCTCGCGCACGTGGCGCAGACGCAGCTAGCGTCGCGAGACGCCCGCGCGGGTGAGCCACGAGGCGCTGCGGGACGGAGCGTCGCTGCGTGGCTCGCACGTGGCTCACTGTGTGTGTGTGTGTCTCTGTGTGTGTGTGTCTGTGTGTGTCTGTCACTGCATCTTCTGTGTGTGTCTGTGTGTGTGTCTGTGTGTGTGTCTGTGTGTGTGTGTCTGTGTGTGTGTCTGTGACTGTATCTTCTGTGTGTGTCTGTGTGTGTCTGTGTGTGTGTGTCTGTGTGTGTGTGTCTGTGTGTGTGTCTGTGTGTGTGTCTGTGTGTGTGTGTCTGTGACTGCATCTTCTGTGTGTGTGTCTGTGTGTGTGTCTGTGTGTGTGTGTGTCTGTGACTGTACCTTCTGTGTGTGTGTCTGTGTGCGTGTCTGTGTGTGTGTGTCTGTGACTGTATCTTCTGTGTGTGCGGCTGTGTGTGCGTGAATGTGTGTGTGTCTGTGTGTGTGTCTGTGACTGCATCTTCTGTGTGTGCGTCTGTGTGTGTGTGTCTGTGTGTGTGTCTGTGTGTGTGTCTGTGTGTGTCTGTGTGTGTCTGTGTGTGGGGAGCGGTAGTGTAGCGGTTAGCGCGCTGCGCTATGAACCTGGCGACCCAGTTTCGATTCCCGCTCACGGCCAACATCGGTGACGATTATCTGAACCGGTCCTGGGCCTCCCCTAGGTCGACTCAGCCTCAAATGAGTACCTGGTGCGGTGTGTAAACATTGCCACTAGGGAGACAAAGGCGGTCGGGCGTGGTGCTGGCCACCCACCCCCTCGTGTACCGTTCCGGCCTTCATAGGTGCTCGCTAACAGCACTTGCTCCTACAGTCTGTTAAGGCTATATGGGGGATCTTTGTGTGTAGCGGTTAGCGGGCTGCACTATGAACCTGGCGACCCGAGTTCGATTTCCGCTCACGGTCAACACCAGTGACGATTATCTGAACCGGTCCCGGGACTCCCCTAGGTCGACTCAGCCTCAAATGAGTACCTGGTGCAGTGTGTAAACATCGCCACTAGGGTTAGGGTTGTGTCTGTCTGTGTGTGTGTGTGTGCGTCTGTGTCTGTGTGTGTGCGTCTGTGTCTGTGTGTGTGCGTCTTCTGTGTGTGCGTCTTCTGTGTGTGCGTCTTCTGTGTGTGCGTCTTCTGTGTGTGCGTCTTCTGTGTGTGCGTCTTCTGTGTGTGCGTCTTCTGTGTGTGCGTCTTCTGTGTGTGCGTCTTCTGTGTGTGCGTCTTCTGTGTGTGCGTCTTCTGTGTGTGCGTCTTCTGTGTGTGCGTCTTCTGTGTGTGCGTCTTCTGTGTGTGCGTCTTCTGTGTGTGCGTCTTCTGTGTGTGCGTCTTCTGTGTGTGCGTCTTCTGTGTGTGCGTCTTCTGTGTGTGCGTCTTCTGTGTGTGTCTGTGTCTGCGTATTCTGTGTGTGCGTGTCTGTGTCTGCGTCTTCTGTGTGTGTGTCCGTGTGTGTGTGTGTGTGCGTGTGTGCGTGTGCGTCCTGGCAAGGCACGCTGAGGAGAGGCTTGTGGAGCCCCAATGCGGTTTCAGGAAAGGGCGGTCCTGCACAGATGCCATACAGCAGAGGTGTAGGGAATTCCAACAAGACCTACATCTCTGCTTTATTGACCTGGTCAAGGCCTATGATACCATCAGTAGGCCTGGGCTCTGGGTTGTTCTTCGTTCTTTTGGAGTACCTGATTCTCTGCTCACGATCATTAAGGACCTTCATGATGGTGAGCGGGCCCGGGTAAAACTACGTGGCCGGGAGTCAGCCATTCCCTGTACACCTTGGGGTACGACAGGGATGTCCTCTGGCTCCCACATTATTTAACATCTATTTTGACCACGTAGTTCGTGAAGCCTTCAATAGCTGTACCGGGGGAATCCCCATATGGTACAGATATAATGGGAGGCTGATCGATTCCCGGGTGCGGTCAAGGGATGGCTCCCTATTGCTCAACCACGTTATGTATGCTGATGATTTGGTAATAGCTGCTCATTCAGAGGAGGAGTTGGAGACGCTGCTGCTGAGACTGGAGCGTGCCACTAAGAGATGGGGCCTTACCATCAGCCCCACCAAAACTAAGCACCTGCCTGGGTATTTTGTACCATTGGACACTCCACCCCCACAACTCCCAATCGGTGATGGGGCAGTTGTGGAGAGAGTGGAGAGTTTCCCATACCTGGGCAGTGTGCTTATGACTGGCTCCAGTTTAACTGCAGAGGTCTCACTCCGAATCAGTCGAGCGGCAATACATTTTCATCGGTTGCGTAACGCTGTGTGGAAGCTACCTGGTCTGTCGCTCCGCACTAAGCTTCAGGTCTTCTCGGCCACGGTCATTCCCTCCCTTCTCTACGCTTGCGAAACGTGGACCCCCCTAATGGAACATCTTCGCCGGTTAGAAACATTAGGCTGGCCTGCCTACGATCCATCCTGGGTTTAACCAGACTGGATTGTGTGAGGAGCTCACAAATCCTTGAAAGATCTGGGCAAGGTTCCATCGGTGAGCTCCTCCGGCGGGCAAGGCTGCGGTGGCTGGGTCATGTAGCCCGCATGCCCAGCCACCGCATGCCGAAACAGCTTTTGTTCGGCCGGATTGAGGGGGCTAAGCGGGCGCGGCACGGGCTAGAGAAGAGATGGAGTGATGTGGAACAGGAGGACGTGGAGCTGAGTGGACTTGCCGATGACTGGAACCAGCGGTGTCAAGATCGGCCTCTGTGGAGGAGGCTCGTGAAGGATGCTACTGGGCAGTTGGAGGTAGTCGCCCTCCAACAACAACGGAGGGCGGAGGAGCGACGCTCAGAACAACGAGCGGAGCGCCGGGTGGCTAAAGCACAGCAGGTTGGCACAGTAGGGGGCAAAGGTGGTGCATCAGCCAGTCATCTCAGTCAGTCGACCCGTGGCACCTGGGTCTGCCCCGTGACCTCCTGCCAGCGGGCGTTCGACACTTCACGTGGCCTCAGGGTGCACATAGCCTGGCACAAGCGCCGTGGTGACGTCACCGCCACTTAGTGGCGAATGGCGGTTGTTGTTGTTGTATGTGCATCTTATGTGTGTGCGTCTTCTGTGTGTGCGTCTGGGTGTGCGTCTTCTTTGTGTGTGTCTGTGTCTGCGTCTTCTGTGTGTGCGTCTGTGTGTGTGCGTCTTCTGTGTGTGTCTGTGTGTGCGTCTTCTGTGTGTGTGTGTCTGTGTGTGCGTGTCTGTGTGGGCATCTTGTGTGTGCGTCTTCTGTGTGTGTGCGTCTTCTGTGTGTGCGTGTCTGTGTGTGCGTCTGTGTGTGTGCGTCTTCTGTGTGTGTGTCTGTGTGTGCGTCTTCTGTGTGCGTCTTCTGTGTGTGCGTGTCTGTGTGTGTCTGTGTGTGCATCTTCTGTGTGTGTATCTGTGTGTGCGTGTCTGTGTGTGTCTGTGCCTGCATCTTCTGTGTGTGCGTCTTCTGTGTGTGCGTGTCTGTGTGTGTGTCTGTGTGTGCATCTTTTGTGTGTGTGCGTCTGTGAGTGCGTGTCTGTGTGTGTGTCTGCATCTTCTGTGTGTGCGTGTCTGTGTGTGTGTGTGTCTGTGTGTGTGTGTCTGTGTGTGCATCTTCTCTGTGTGCGTCTGTGTGTGCGTGTCTGTGTGTGTCTGCATCTTCTGTGTGTGCGTCTTCTGTGTGTGCGTGTCTGTGTGTGCGTCTGTGTGTGCATCTTCTGTGTGTGTGTCTGTGTGTGCATCTTACGTGTGTGTGTCTGTGTGTGCATCTTACGTGTGTGTGTCTGTGTGTGCATCTTACGTGTGTGCGTCTTCTGTGTGTGCGTGTCTGTGTGTGTGTCTGTGTGTGCGTCTTCTGTGTGTGCGTCTGTGTGTGCATCTTCTGTGTGCGTCTTCTGTGTGTGTGTCTGTGTGTGTGTGTCTGTGTGTGTGTCTGTGTGTGCATCTTCTGTGCGTGCGTGTCTGTGTGTGTCTGTGTGTGCGTCTTCTGTGTGTGCGTCTTCTGTGTGTGCGTGTCTGTGTGTGTGTCTGTGTGTGCGTCTTCTGTGTGTGTGTCTGTGTGTGCATCTTCTCTGTGTGCGTCTGTGTGTGCATCGACCTGGCACAAGCGTCGTGGTGACGTCACCCCCACTTAGTGGCGAATGTCGGTTGTTGTTGTGTGTGCATCTTATATGTGTGCGTCTTTTGTGTGTGCGCGCGAGTGAGTTCGATTCCTGCTCACGGCCAATACCAGTGACCATTGTTTGAATTGGTCCTGGGCCTCCCCTAGGTCGACTCAGCTTCAAATGAGTAGCTGGTGCGGTGTGTAAAAATTGTCGCTACTGGGGGACACGAGGGCGGTCAGGCGTGGTGCTGGCCACCCACCTCCTCGTGTACCTTGCCGGCCTTCATCAGTGCTCGCTAGCAGCACTTGTCCCAGCAGTCTGTTTCAGCTCCCGGGGGGGGGGGGGTGTTTGTCTTTGTGTGGTCCGATTCTTGATGATGCGCCACGCATTAGTTTGACTTGCTTGTGTTGTTGTGTTGCTACAGATGCTTGACCGTTGTATCTTGCAGGTGGTAGTCGCAGAACGCGTGGGGAAGGTGGCGCAGCTGATTTGTGCTCCGTGCTCCTCCTGAGTTCGGAGATCCTGAGTGTATGGACAGCAAATCAAATGTTTACGACCGATCCAAATTATATGTTTATTAGAATGGAGCGGTGGTGCAGCGGTTAGGGCACTCCGCTGTGAAGCTAGGCGAGCCGAGTTTGATTCTTGACCATGGCTAACATCAATGGCGAGGGATATCTAAACCGGTCCTGGGTACCTCCACCGCCACGCCACCACCTTCACACACGGGCACGGACCAGCGTGGTCAATTATGGTCAACATAAACCACATATCATGTGGAGATCTTCACGTAGCAGTCTTTTTTAATTTGCCAAATGCTGCCGTGATTTAAGCTGCTTCGTAACTTCTCCAGCGCTGTCATCTCTATATGCTTTTTTACCTTATTGTTTATATATGTCTGTGTTTAATATTTGTTATATAAATCACATATGACAAAAAAAACCTTTTTCAACATGTAACTTTTGCACAATAATGGTACGGCCACTTTGTGATATGCCAGCCTTCGCCTTGTTTTGAGTGTAACGCACACCTCTTTCATCCTCGGTCTGTGTTCCTGGAAATAAAATCCGTTCGCTTGGCCACTTCAGAGTCGATGGAAATGCAAAGAAAATCGGAGGAAGTACAAAAAAAACCTCTTTTAGCAAAATATTATCGCCAAAAATCCAGCCGCCTTCTCGCTGCTTTGATGTTTTCCTGCTGCAGAAACAAAAACGACTTCCCGCCCACTTTAAGTCAAGGTACGTTGTAGATTTGTTCATTCTGCTGTCACCTTTTAAACCGAAGCCTCGTTTTAAATACAAGTGTAAGCAACGTAGAGAGTAGAAATTAAGTTCATACATTTGCCTCACAAATCACATTACATTTTACGAAACTTTATTACGTAATATTACAGAATGTTATGGTGATAAAAACAACCTCATACTGTAGAGGGGAACGGTGGTTCGTGCACTGCATTATGGGCCGCACAACCCGAGTTAAATTCCTGGCCATGGCTCACATCAGCGGTGAGCGAGGTCCGAACTGGTTTTTGGACCCCTCTCCCCCCAAGCCTTTTACCAACCTGCACTGACCCAGCATGGTGAAGTATGGTCAAAACCATCCACAGCTGGTACAGCTTAACAAACATTCATCCAGTAGTGAATGGACATATGGCTGTACAATTATTACTGTATATTGACATGACTCCTTTTGTGTTATTCTCTACACGTAATCCTCAATTGGGGTGACACATGGTGGACACTTTAGAAATGTGTCCGTGGGATTGGTATCGTTATCTTTTGGTATATTTAGTCCTGGTAAGCCCACGTGGTCATGTTAGAGTCCAATCGTTGCTATTGTTAAAACGTTTTCCCCCACCGCTTTTGGCATACGCAAAACATCAGGGTCTTCTGTTCCTTCTTGAGGGACTGTTTAAAACAAACCCCGTCATTTGTTTTTCTTGCCTGTTGTTTTATGCACAGGGTATAAAGTCTCACTGATATTACTGTCCACGACAAAATTGGCCTCTGAGGGAAATTACAGTGGAAACGCCGGCTCTCATCATTTCCTGGGCGAAGCCGAAGCGTGTTGAGTGCAGTTTATAAGATTACATAATGCCACAGGCAAAGTGAGTGGTGGATCTCAGCGCTGGGGAGAAGTGGAGCACGAGGTCGGACGAGTAGATAGATCTGTCGGAGAGCGGAGGCACCTTTACAGCGGAGCTCGGGGTTAGAACATGAAATGGGGTTGTGGGGGGGGGGGCTCAAGTGAGTAGTAACACGTTGGCTGGAGAAGAAGCGTGCTTCGTCGATTTCCCGCGCCGTTCAATCTGCTCTTCCGCCTTCTGAACGCATCGAGGCGCGTACACGGTTCGGTAAATATGATGATAATAATAATCCCACCCGATGCCACTGGTGAAACGCACCGTGGAGCAACGTGGCGACAGCTCGTCACAGCTTCCCCTTCGTCGTGGCAGCCCCGAGCTTGTGGACCGGGCCGCTTGCATCGAGGTGTTTAGTTACAATTCGTTTAAACATTCCGACGTGGAACAAAGCGTTGCGTAGCAAGTGGTCCCCGCTTTGACGCTCTGACGGTTCGTTCTATTCCGCGAACGGGATAACGAGTCCCGGTGGCTTTAAACCTATTTTGTGTAAAAACAAAAACAAAAAACACCCCACATTAATCGCTTGATGATATGATGCGTCAAGAAACTGCCGGTGTCAGACTCATTTCCTGGGATTTATTTTTGCTTTTGTGACACTTTCTTGTCATCTTGGAAAGAAAGGCAAAGCAACAACAACAACGTATTTGCACACGCGTGGTTATCGGCCCACGGCTAACATCAGTGGCAAGTGATAGCCGGGGCCAGTCTTGGGTTCACCAATGCGCGCTGGCCAACATGGTAAAATTTGGCCCAGCAACCCTCGCGACCGACACATAGCCTGGGGAGTCCTAAATGGATTAATGGATTGACGAAGTGATGTATTGTATTGCGGTATTCCCTGAATTATAAGACGCTCCAGAAAGTAAGACGCACCTCAAACTTGAACTTATGCCCTGCGTTAAGTTACACAAATCTTGTCTCACATGCACACACGCACACAAAAGACAAAGGTCCCTCCCATAGCCTTAATAGATTGTTGGGGCAAGTGCTGTTAGCGTGCACATGTGAAGGACTGCGCGGCACATGAGAGGGTGGGGGGCCAGGACCATGCCCGGTCGCCTTTGTCTCCCCAAATGGCGATGTTTTTACCATCACATCAGGTACTCATTCGAGGCTGAGTAGACCTACCGGAGGCCCAGGACCGGTTCAGATAATCGTCACTGGTGTTGGCTGGGAGCGGGTATCAAACTCGGCTCGCCTGGTTTCTAGCGCAGTGCACTAACCGCTACACTACCGCTCCCCACACACGCACACACCGAGCTGATCATAAGACACCCCCCCCCCCCCCCCAAGAAAAAGACATTTAACATTTTGTTTTGTGTTTATTAAATGCGTACACATCTGATGTTGACCATTTATCGGAGCTGCTGCGCCCTGCAATTCCAGGGAAAAGGAGCGGACATAATCCGCGGAGAACGCCTCTCGTCTCGAGAGTCCTTAAGCGCTTGTATATTGAGCAGAGTGACTTCTAAGCGCCTTCGGGTCAAACTGTAAACAAACTTTTGAAGGGGTCACTTGAAGAATTCACCGTTCACTCAGTCCGAGGATGTACCGCGGTGCGTCCACGAGTTGACTTGCCCCCCCCCCCCTCCCCCGAACTCCCTTCACTTCCCCAGGAGCGAGACGGGGCCCAGCCTGGCGACTGCTCGTTGTAAGATCCTCCGCAGCGTGACACGGAGTTGGCTTCGAGTCGCTCGCGCGTCCTTGCGCAGACGTGAAGCCAGAGGGTGGCAGGCGACAGATGGACGTGTAACAGGACCTGACGTTTTCCTCTACGCAGCAGGGCACCGTGCCACGGGGGGGGGGGGGTGGCATTGGGAGCGCCACCCGCGCCTTGCCCACCCGTGTGCACCTCCTCCCCCCTCCTACCCCGCTCGCTCCTTGCCAACCGAGCTGAGATCGCCGCGCGGCATTGCCCGCCGTTGGTACGGCTCCGTGAGCAGATGTCGCTCATCACACGTGGCTGGGTGGCGGGCGAGTGCCGCGGGCGACACAGAGCGACGCGTCCCGTAGAGGCGGCAAAATGTCAGGGAACAAATGGAGGCCACCGAATGGTCACGCGGAACGCCGGGCTCTGCCAGCGCACGCCTCCGCGGTCTGAGCATCGATTCGGGTACACGTGATGTGCCCTGCGCGTCCGGGCGCATCCTCCGCGCGCGTTCGTGCGAGCCCGCACGTGTCAAAGGCAGAGATCGTACGCGTAGACTTCGGGGGGCAAGTGCTCTTCGTGAATATTAGGGAGGCCTTCATCCAGCAGTGGTTTGATCGTGGCCGATGATGATTATGGTTGGGAAAAATGCATACTGTACAAAGACCACCCACATAGCCTTCAGCAGAACTGCTGCGGCAAGTGCTGTTAACAAGCACCTATCAAGGCCGGCATTGCACACGAGGGGCAGATGTTGTGTTGCCAGAACCATGCAAGATCACAAATGTCTCCCCACTGCTGATGATCTTTACACGCCGAACCAGTTGCTCATTTGGGCTGAATTGACATTGTGGAGGCCCAGCATCAGTTTCAATATTCATAAATCGAACTTGTGTTGCTAAATTTATAGCGATGTGTGTATGTATGTGGGGAGTGGTAGTATAATGGTTAGCCCACTGCCCTACGAACCCAGCGACTTGGGTTTGATTATCTGCCTTGGCTAACATCATTGATCTTTAAACCGGACCTGGGCCTCTACCCAGACTTAACTGAGTTACTGGCACGGGGTGTATAAGCATCGGAATTGGGAAAACAAAGGCGGCCGGGCGCGGTATTGGCCACACCACCCTCTCATGTACTGCGCCGGCTTTCATTGATGCTAGCCAACAGCTTTTGGCCCCGCAGTCGATGTACGCAGCCATGGGCGATCATTGTCTTTGTGTGCATGTCTATCTCATCATTGAGATCATCATCATCTCCCAAGATCAATACACTCCTGGATGAATGTGTGTGCTTCTATTGAAAATGAGCGAGTATTTAATCATAGATTGACACAACCGTATCATTTGTTGTTAAGCGTTATATCATTTTCTTTCGTCACTTTTCGCCATCATATATGGATGGGTACGTGTCCAAAAAGGCGGCTCGCTTGCCGTTTGCATGACATGACATTTGCAATTATTTTCCGGAGTTTATAACTCTTGTTTTTAATGGTTTGAAGAACGATGTGCATCAAAAAAAGTTAGAAATGTTTTTAATTTAAATAAAGCAAAAACAAAACTATGCAAGAAAAATAAATATGTTTTACGCTATTTACACCAAAACATTCCCAGCAATAACATAAAACCTCCTGGACGTAATGATTCAGTTGTCAGCATCTCAGACGTTATCTCAGTACGCCTCTTCACACTGCGGGCAAGTTGTCCAAACAAATACACACAAATATACACACACACCAACGCACATCTGCCCTCGCTGAAGTTGTATACAGCATGGTGTTTTGCTTTGATGGCCCACGGTGTAAAGAGAGGGCATTTACCAATAACGTCTGTATTTTAAAACCAGCAGTGTTTGTATTGCATGCCTGGCTCTGCCGATGAGGCCCAGAAGGGATACACTGGCCCAGAGTCTGTGTTTAAGCACATCGCGACTGCTTAACACCCAGTCTTTAAGGCTATTCGGCTGATCGACTCAATTCAATTTTAAACTAAACTCTACTAAAAAAAAAACGTGTTACCAGGTAAGGTCTACTGAGTTCTATAGCTCTTTTTCAGAAGCGACCTGGCCGCAAATGATGGCTTATCATGTGGAAATGTATAGCAGCCAAGTACTCTAAACATATGTTTCTTAACGTGGAGAGTAAAACCCGGAGGGCCCAGAAAAAAAAAAACTTCCACGTGACAACGGGGAGAACACGCAAACTCCAAATACACAGGTGTCTGGGTCGGGACCGAACCCACGACCTCCTGTATAGCAGGCGATGCAGTTGACACTCCACCACTGTGACACCTCAGTTGCTGGTACTGCGTATATTTTCATGGATGTGCTGTGTAGCGCTCTCTCTGCTGTGTGTTCGGGCCGTGTTGTGTGTCTGGCACAATTTCTGACAATTTGCTTGGCGTGCCAAAAAAAGGAAGTCATGCAGAACGCAACACGGTGGCACAAGCCGAACATAGATTTAATTTGTATGTTAAGATACGGAATGAAATATTATTAGTCATAGAATGTCTTGCCAGTGAACAGCATTGGATACGCTGCGTAAGCTACAGCACTTTTGTTTTGCAGATTGTGTCAATTCCCCGTGTGTACAACTTTTTACCAATAGAACACAAAGCCTCTCGGGCTTCATGGGCAATCGCAGTGCATTGTATTAAGTGGATAACAACTTGCTTTGGCGTAGAGGTTGGGCAGAAGAAGCGCTGTCGTCACTTTGAGTGAAAAACGGACGCAGCATTATCGCGTGGCTGTTACGTCAAATTGCCACCACCAAGGGTGGGGCTGGGGGAGGGGGGGGGGGTGGTCGCGTCGCGACTTCTCTGCAAACACTCATTGAGCGCCCGGAGAGTGCCAAGCAAACGTTGGTTACGCCAGCGATTTCATTCGCGGCGGTTATGAAATGTGTTGTGTTGACCTGAGAGAGCGGACCAACAAAGAACGTGAACTCTTTACATCGTCCATGGACTCTCTTGTTTTACTGTTTACCAGCTTTCACAAGCAAGGTGACAAATTGGAGATAGTTATTGGATAGAGCAATGTTATTATTGCTCTCTGGTTCTTTCGGTAAAGTCACGTAGAGAGAAAAAAATTAACAAAAAAAATACGACGTTTCGGTCGCAACACAAGCGTCCGTCTTCAGGACGCTTACGTGACTTTACCGAAAGAACCAGAGAGTATGGATTTCTGCAGTCACGAAGCTTAAAATCAAGAATATTATTATTATTACATGTGTTTTTGCATAACCTTACACTACGAGAGAATCATGCACATAACAACAACAGCTTACAGTGCTTTGTCAGTCCACTACTGGATAAAAGGGATCTTCCCCATCACATTAGTCATGGGGATTGTTTGACCATTCTACACTACTCTGGTCGGTGCGGGCTGGTGAGGGAGGCTACGTTACGGTGTGAACTTCTTTTGTGCCGTATGTAGCCAACCGTGCTAATGAGAGGTGCGAATGTCACTCATCACTAATGTTGGCTGTGGCCAGGAATCAAACTCAAGTGGCCGGGGTTCATGGCACAGTGTGTTAACCGCTGCATTGCCGCTCCTCACCATCTACAAGATTTAAGGGTAATTAAAGAAAAAAAATGGTGCGTGAAAAACGTGTAACATTTATATACCAGACACTGCTGCGATACATTAAATGTTGCTTATGATGACATGTACACAAGCGTCTATAAAATGATTGTACGGTCAAGCAAACTGCACATTAGCTTACAATGACCGGTTGGATAAGGGCCTGAAGGGCTTGCAGTGCGGCTGACACTTCTTAGCAAAGATGTTATGGCTTGCCACTATACTTGACCTGTTAGCAAGGCATTGCATTTTTCAAGTCAAAAAGATTATCTTTGGGACCATGTGCAGAGTAAACACTTTTTTTTATTAATTTCCCCAGCCTTCGCCCCCCCCCCCAAATCTCCCACTTCCTTTCCCCTCTGCTTTGCAAACCGGGGGGCGTGACCAGAGCAGAGTTGACTCGGATGAAACTTGACGCTGACATTTGACTTGCGGGTTTCCTCGGGCAGGAGAGGATGGGTGGTATTGGCTGATTAGTGGTGACACTCCGAGATGGGGCTGGGAGGGCGAGCGGGTGAGCAAGTGGCCGTCACACGCTGTGTATTTTGCCCATGGAGCCGTATTGCTGCCAACATTGTTTTCCTTGATAAATTGAGTTTGGGCTTTCAACTGAACGATTGAGCTAAAAATATTTTTGGACGGCTTAAAATGTGACATTCATCTTCACCGAGAAAATGTGGCCAGCTATAGGTGTAAATGATGCCTGGTGGTTGAACGTAATCGCTTGAGTGTGGTGCGATTGCCGAATGTGAGTGCGACGTGGTTGGTTTTTGCATTCAATTTGGCTGAACGGTAGGCAGTATAAAGATGTCGATCACGAGCTTTGACAGCGTCGATCCAGTGCAAAGTGCGGCATGTCCAACTGCACGGGAGACGTTTCTCCAAGCACAGTGCTGCGCTGGGAGGTACGGGGATGAGAGACGGTTGACGGTGCCAGCCATCCGCAAATGAATGTACACAAGCGTCTATAACATGTACACAAGCGTCGATAAAATGATATGTACGGTCAAGCAAACTGCACATTAATTGCTAATTAATTGCACATGCTAATTCCTTTGTCAAGGCAGCTTAATTCCTCTCACACAAGCTTGAAGGTCGCGGTCTGAGCTTGGCTGTGTTCACTCCAGCGCTGTCCTCGAGACAGTCTGGTCCCTTCACCTGATGAAGGCCACTTGTGTTGTGGCCGAAACGTCGTGATTTTTGTTGTTTTATTTTTTTACCTACGTGACTTTACCGAATAGAACCAAAGAGTATGGATCCTTGCAGTCACGAAAGCTTCAAATCTAGAAATGAATGTATTGGTTACCACGATGCGTAACTTATGAGTCATGGTTTCCTAACAAATGTAGCAAAAATTGGAAATGCCTAGCAAAGCTTTCAGGATAGTGGATTTTTGTTTTATCACCCTCTTTTAATGTGCCACCAATTGGTAAATAAAGCCCACAGACGAATGAGAGCAATTTTTATATCAACCGACAAGTACACAGTTCCATCGCAAGCAGTTAGGTTTTTAGCTGAGAAGTTACGTCATCTCATTCGACATCCGCCCCGAGTGAAAAAGCTCAGTGCGTTCATCATTTGTATGTAGGTGCTTTTTGTTTAACACTCCAAAAGCAGGGTGCCCGCGTGGTTATGAATTTAGTAGGAGCAGCGGCATTCAGGGGGAGTTCTGTGGGGTACGTCTGTGATCCATTGCTAGCCATCATCTCTGAGGTCCATGTTCATGGGATGCAGGACTTCAAGTGGCTGGGTGAACATCAATAATCGTATTTTTTTCTCCCATTTCTTTAAGCAAAGAAATTTTTTAAAATAAATCGTTCACATGAACCAGAACCGGTATATCATCTTTATCAGCCATGATTGATCCGCTGCAGGATGAAGGCCTGCCCAAACCGTTGTTATTTCTCTATGGTTGTGCGACGTAATAAATCCACCCAGCCCCCTCACACCACGGGCTGATTCCATTGCTTTCCAATATCAGGAAAATCCAAGAACCCGTCCCCAAAAAAACAACAAAAATTTTGATTTGCTCGACACAATTACTTTAGGTGGCTAATGCCTGCTTTTGAGTGGCTAATATTTCACATTTTCATCCCCAACGTATGCTAGGGTATTAATTTAATAAATATCTGTGTGGTATTTTATAATGTAGTTTGCACAGTGAAGCAAAGTATATCCAAGGTATTTATGGCAAAATTGTTAGCAAATGGGCAACGAGTCGTCGCTCATATCTTTATTTACAACAAGGGAAATTCCACATATATGTGGCAGGGGCACGTCTATTCATATGACAATCACTGTTGACATCTCCACAAAGTGGTGCCCATTTTGATCGACTCCGGAGAGGTGATGGGTCGAGTGAACTCCCCAACCAGGAATGAGAATTTGCAACCATCGCTCTTACCACTGAGCCACCGAATTGCTCGTGTTGGTGTGGCTTTGCTCGTGATGCATAAGCAGGTATATTATAACCCTGCATTGACAACGGAGTCTTCTCTTTGCAATGAAGTGTGAATTAGTTAATTGGCTTGCTGACCAAATCGTGGTACTATGTAATTTGGTGCTCATTAAGCTTCGTGGCGATATGGTTAGTCCTAATTGTGTTAAACTCTTCCCATTCGTTGACCCGAACGAGATAGCCTCCATAAATAGCTCATTAAAATTACTACTATAATGAGCCGAGAATGTCTGTTTGTGTGTCCCGTGCGTGACGTCACTCCACATGCCGCACCCCCTCCCCCCCCATCATTAATATTCATGAGCAGGTGGATTTTTACACTCACGCGGAAGGTCGAGCGGAAATATTTTTTTCGCAAATTCGCTTTAAGTTTGACGTTTCTTTATTGAAAGTGAATCAAATAAATAATTCTACGCAGCAACAAAGTGGATTTGGTGTCTTTATTTCTTCAGCACTTGAGACGAAAGGTAAGTCTAATTAATGTTTCTACATTATGGTAAAATAAACATTTCTCGGTGATTTTCCAGATATTGCATCGAATTCCAATTTATTTCAACCCCAGCGACCGAAAGCAGAAGAGAATACAGTATCAGAGCAGTGAATTTGAACAAATTGAAGGTCAGTTATATACAGTGCTACAGTGAACTGCAGTGCGGTGTTTTATAGCATAGTTTCGTGCAAGAATCACTGCCATTAAATTTACACAAGATACAATTATACTCTGCTCAAATTTTTCATAAATATTACAGCTTCCGTCCTAGGACGGGCAAAGAAGCTGGTATATATTGTATATTGCTCCGCAATACAGGTATTAAGTAAAGTTTGCGGCACATTTACAAAATGTAATAGTTACAGTGGCGATGTACCACCGGTGCATCTGTAATTTCAACATCCCATGCACCTGGGGTTTAAATAAATCACCTCATGCAAACAACCTCACCTAAATGCCACACACCCATAACTACATGTGGAGTTATCGTGACTCGTTGCTAAAGTATATATATAACTTTTGATTTAAAGCTTTCGTGACTGCAGGTGTTCATATTCTTGGTTCTTTCGGTAAAGTCACGTAGAAGGGAAACAATAAAATAATAAAAATATAAAACAATACAATTCTTACGACGTTTCGACTGCAACACAAGCAATCATCATCATCAGGTGTGAGAACATTTTCTTGCTGTGGTTTTCTTGCTGTGGTTTTCACACCTGATGATGATTGCTTGTGTTGCAGTCGAAACGTCGTGAGAGTTTTATTATTTTATTTTTTCCCTTCTACGTGACTTTACCGAAAGAACCAAGAATACGTACGACATAAATTGGTTTAAAAATCACGTGCTTTTTCGGTGGGGGTGTTGGGCGGGGAGTGGTGGCACAGTGATTAGCATACCGTACCACGAAGCTAGAAACTTAACGTGGATTCCTGGCCATGGTTCACATCGGTGGGGAGTGATTTCTGAAGTGGGCTGGCCTGGACACCCCTTCATCACCCCGCACTCACCAGACTGGTGATGCATGGTCAAGCAACCCCTGTGAATTACAAGCCTTCGAGGCCTTCATCCAGCAGTAGATTGACAAAGGGCTGCACATTATTTAATACACGTTTTTCTTCCTAACATTACGTTTAACATGCTTTACGTTGATGACATGTAGAAAAAGCTACTGTTACATTTAATCAACTTTGGAGGTCATATAGAGAAGATGCAGGTCGCCATGGGAATGTGGAATTTGCACCACTTGCTCAGGGAAACCCACGGAAGTGAATGTCACCCCTACGCTCATTTGAGCATGGAGGCACTTTCCCTTTTCGGATAAAGATGACCAAATGTGCAGGCGAAGACAATCATTCTGAATTCCTCTTATACAGTCCGCACGCACACACACACACACACCGTTCTTATAGACACAGGGGTGAAAATATAGATAAGTAACTCTGACACGATACAGCCTTTCATTTTCATGGGTGACTGTTAATTGAAATCATTAACAGCTTAGTAAAAGCTCGCTTTCACCGAAACGCCGAGAGTCATAATTGAGTGAATTGCGGCGAAGCGGGTCTCACTCAACAGCTGCCCCCTCCCCCTCTCCCCTCCCCCGACGAGCGCTCTGGCTGCTCATTATACCGATATTAATGAAGCTTACTTCTTCGGCAATACTAAAAACCTTGCGCTGAATAATTGATTTCGTCGATTTCACCCCCGGCGCGAGCGCTCGCCTGATGTCACCCCGAGTGTCGCGTTGAATCAAGTGGCCGAGAGCAACCGACGGTAAAACAAAAAAAAAGTTGATGCCAGGGCCCTCGTGCCCCACCTTGCCCCGCTTTAATCTCGAGGCTTACGAGGACCGAGGACGCAAACCGGGGAGGCCCATTACTCTAATTAACGTGCCTGTCGCTCGGCCAGATGGCTGCAAGGGGCAGGGGTGGGAAGACTGGGCAGCAGACTCCTAATCTCCGTATCGAGCCCCGGCGAGCCGGCGAGCGAGCGTGCGAGCGGGAGCCACATCAGCCGGCTGGGAGAGGGATTGGAGCACTGGACATTGTGCGGAGCGCCGCCGCTTACCGTAAGCGGCTTACGAGGGGGAGGGGGGGGGGGCGCTTGCCTCGTGCCACGCTGACGGACAAATGTCAATGGTCGGCCGTGGCTGTTTGGCTCTGATATAGAGGAGATGCGCAGATAAACATCGAGCTCGGGAGCTTCGGCGCTGCGGTTGGGGGGGGGGGGCACCGCAGGCCGGATCGCGTGCGCCCCGCGCCAGGGCAGCTGTGCGCACTCATTTGTCATTATCGATAGAGTCCACGATGCCACCGGTGCCCGTGAAAGCGCGTCATTCGGAATATTGTTGTGCGCGCGTGTATACGTGCGCATACGCGCGCGTATACGTGCGTGTGTGTGTACACGTGTACGTGCGCGTGTGTTACTCGGGCACCGAGCGGAGGAGTTAATCAAATGAACGATGGAGGAGCGCTCGAATACTTTTGGAAATCTCGTTGTTTTTTTTTTTAAAATGAGCAATGCCATCCAGTAGGCTCCATCTGTCGTCGTGTAATGCAATATTGTGACTAATGCTCAAATTAATGCTATGATGCAATAATTGAACTACAGTTATTAAAGGGGATTGTTTCAACAGACGATAAATCCAAAGCTTTTTTTTATGATTCGTCCCGTTGGCCTCTACCGGCCATCCACACACTTACACTCATCAGCATCCACTCATTAAAAGCCCTCTCTCTCTCTCTCCATCAGCACTTCGCGCCCCTCCTGCATGTTATCCAAACACAAAATGAGTTGCGTAGCCTTTATTTCAAGAGCTTAAATAACCCGCAGGTGTGCCTCGCACAAACAAAACAGGTGCGCTCTTTCTGGATTAATGAATCCGTGAATTAGGTGGAACGCATCCATCTTTCTGCGGTTTATTGTCAATCTACTGCTGGATGAAGCCCCCCCCTCACCTCCCCCTCCGTGTCATGTCAGCCTTGGGGACTCGTTGGACCACACTTCACAATCCTGGCTTATCGCGGCTTCACGAAGCGGGTGTGTAACGTCGGTTCGCGTATCGCTTGCCACCGATATTTGCATTCGCAGGGAATCAAAGCCAGTTCGCTGAGCCTCACAGTGCAGTGCGCTATTCACTGTTGTCATCGCCCTACCCCCAGCATTACCATTGTTGATGGCGAATGTACAAACGAACGCGCACAATCGGCCCGTGCGTTGAACGATAGCATCTCACGTTGAAAGTAACATGTTAGAGCGTAGCTGTGCGCGTGTGCGTTTTTAAGCAATTTCAATAAGTGCTTGTGTGTGTGACCCCTGTTGTTCCGTTCACGATGCATGTCACTCCCGATTGCAACATAGCCAGCCGTAATCTTCTACTGCTGGACGAAGGCCTCCCAAAACCGTCGCCATCTCTCGCGTGTATTGCTATGCAGCGATCCAGTTAGCTTCTGCACGCGAGATGATTTCATCGCTCCATCTCCGCAGCGGATGTGTTCACCGGGCGCGTTTCTCTCTATTGGCTGCCACCCTGCACCTCCGATTGCCACGCTCGGCTAGCCACGCAGCAGTGACGGTCACTGCACGCGCGCTTTCAGATGCGCTTCCGCGGGCCGTCTGGAACGTTCTTCCCGCCGGTTTTAGGAAGCCACTGTGCACTTTTAAATCTCGATTGAAAACTAATTTCTTTAGAACTGCCTCATGTGTGCGGTGCGGTGTCCTTCCTCCGCACCTCCGATGAGCATGGTTGGCTACGTACAGTGCCAAATAAGTTCTACACACGTGCACTCCGTAACCGCGGTGACGTGCCCTGCCCCAAGCCCACTTCATGTTCTTTGCGGTCAACATGGTGTCTCCAGCTATGATTTCAATTCGTCACGAGGGGATGTGTAATTCGTTGCACATTGAACGCGCGACATCGTCGGGACCGCAGTGAAAATCGAACGCAGAGCTCTCCACTGCAGGTGTGCTATTTAAAAGCTTGAAAATGTTTATTTTGAACTGCCTGTAACAAAACCAGCCCACGCTTCTCTTTATTTTACATATTTTATGGAGAGTATTGCCAACAAGGCGGCTTTTTGATGTTGTAGTGTAACGCTATTCAATGTTTTTGCTCAGGTTCCAGCAACAAAGTGCAACTAAAATGTAGTAAAATGGCCGACACCTTGAACCGTATTCTCTGGATTATAAAACAACACCTTTTCTCCCCTCAGGGTATGTTTGAGCAAACGTTGGGGGGGGGGGGGGGGGGTACATCTGTGTGTCTGTGGGGAGCAGTAGTGTCGCGGTTTAGCGCATTGAACTGGAAACTTAGCGAATACCAGTGAGGATTGATCTATTCCGGTCCTGGGCCTCCCCTTAGACGACTCAGTCTCAAATGAGTGCCCTGTTGTAATGTGCAAATATCTCCGCTCGGGAGACAAATGTAGCCTGATGCTGCGTTGGCCACCCACCCTAGCATACACCGCGCTGGCCTTAATAGGTGCTCGCTGACAACACTACTGGTGTGTGGGGGGGGGGATCTTCATGTTTGTGTCTCTGTGCGACCAAGTTTGGTGAACTTTGTGGACACGTGGCACAATATGGGGAAGCGTCTTACTTTCTGGAGCAGTCTTATAATCCAGAGAATATGGTAACAGTGTTGTGGTCATCACGGTTCACATGTAGGTGGTGGAGCAGCCAACTCTATCGCCCTTCAGCTGAGCGTGTTTCCCTCTGGGTGGACTTGTCACACGGATACCTTAATGAATGCAGACCGTGGCTGCCGCTTAGAGTGAAAAACTAGAGCCGTGAGTCAGCCTTAGGCTACGTTATTTGCAAGGACCTTTCCGCCAAAGCATTTATACTTTCTCTCTCACACACAATAGAAACTGCTGTTGGTTTATTCCGCATCTATTTTTATTATCCAGTGAACATAAATTATCGATAAATGAGGGCTCCTCTTATCCGTGGTGACGTGGGAGACAAATATCCTATCCCCTCCCCCCCCTATTTCCTCCACTTATCCGCAGTTGGAATTTTTTTTGCAGATAATAGGAAGAATTGCAGTATCCACGGACCTTGCATCTCCCACGGAACATAGGGTGGTGGCGGATGAAAGGAATTCTCCTGTGCGTGTTTTGTGTTGGCCGCTAATTCCAAAATAAAAAAATCACATGGGATGTTTGTTCATTTTTTTTTTCAATTTCAAAGTACAACCGAGATGCACAAGCAATAAGCAATTTTGTTGAGAAGGTGAAACGGATTGTAGCTGAACTATTATCCACTGTTTCTGTTGTCGTCCAGTTTGCACTACTAGTCTGTCGTGTACGGTATGTATTAATTATCGTAGTCTTCATGGGAATCGTGCCATGCTGGCGATATGTGAACTGTCTCGCGTGGTATATAGGAGGTCGCGTGTTCTCTCCTGACCCTGACGCCTGTAAATTTGGAGTTTGCGTGTTTTCCCCGTGGTTGCGTGAAATTTTCTCCGAGTCTTTGGGTTTTCTCTCCACATTTAGAATCTACATCACGCGTTTAGAGTATTTGACTGCTATACATTTCCACACGATGAACCACTTCGTTGAGCTAGCATTTGTGGCCAGGTCGCTTTTGAAAAAGAGCTATATAGCTGAGTGGGCCTTACCTGGTAAAAGAAAAATAGTAAAAAAAAATTGTTCAAGAATTAGGATCCTTCCATCTATTCTCTGACGAGTCGACTTTATTTGGACTCACTTGGGCCACATTTACATCCACTGGAATAAAAATCATAGTGCACAGAGGAGCAAAGGGAAAATGTGCATCAATACACCTTTCATTGCAAAATTATTATTTATGAGCACTCCCGTTTTGTTGTCTTGCTTTGTTTCACGTTGAAGCCCCCAAGTTGCCAAGAAGGTTTATGGCTGCAGCGAATGTCCCGTTGAAATGCCCTAATGGCCAATTGGTAGCAATTACCGTGGCAAATGCATAATGACTTCCATTAACAAGCTCAAATTAAGCAACCTGGTAATTGAAAGCAGTTTCTTAAAAAGGACTTCACGGACAATGTTAAGGGGTCATTGTGGGCGCCTGTGGGTCAGTGGGTGGGTAGGTGGGGGATGGGCGAGTGGGTGCGTGGGTTTGACTGGGATGCTGGCGGGGGCTAGGGGGGGAGGGTAGGGGGATGGGACCGTCGTGGTAGTGAATGAGTAGGTTAGAAGAGCAGTTCTCAAACGGTGGAGTTGACTTTTTGGTGGAAAGACTGGCCTGTGACCAAATCGCTGGGAACGTGCTCGATATCGTCGATCTGAGAAGCTCGGCAGGTTTTGAGCTTGGCTGGCGCTTGGATGGACCACCTCCGTGCATAACCGGCTGCTATAGACTGCTGCTGTGGTTGCGTCGTGTGCAGCAGAGGGGGCAGTGCGCCAACGTCATATGACCACCTTGTGCCACGACATATATGAAATTGCACATGATCCAGCAAATGCTGTTCAGACATCTAATTATTTAGATGACATACCTAAATTAGACAACGGTATTCTTATCCAATGTTATGATTTGTCGCCATGCTTTCATAGCTTTATTTTGGGTGATTTTTTAAACGTTTTGGTTGAGCCATGTTTGTTTGTTGTAGTACAGAGTTAACCTGATAACTTTAATCCAAATTGTCTTATTGTTTGACTTGCATCTCACTGGGATTTTTGCACACAGCGTTGATATACGGTGCTTTTTCTGTAAAATGTTGCTGTTTTTTCCTGGATTTTTCTGTTGCGTGCAGTCACTTTAAGATGTTTTCTTGTTCATGTTTTTGTTGCGGTTGCAGCCGAGTCAAGAGCCGCATGGCTCACAGGGCTACACCTAATAAATGAAACTGAAACTGAAACGCAGTGTCCCGTACTCTTCACTCGCACTCGTGTGCTGTCCCTTCACCAGCTGTTGCTATTCTTAGCAAAGGCTATGTTTGTGGCAGTCCAGGAAACCAGCTGTTGCCAGCAAGCACACATTCAACGTTCTGTTTGTGCCAGCTCACGCTTCTGCCGACCAATCTCAGCCCAGTCCTGGGTAGTTTGTGTGCATAGCCCGTGATGAAAACAAACTTCGGTTCAGAGTTGCGGCAGCAAACAAAGATCCCCCGTACAGCCTGTAACATACTGTCGGGGCAAGTGCTGTTAGCGAGCACCTGTAAAGGCTGGCACGGCGCACGAGAGGGTGGGTGGCCAACACCACGCCCGGCCGCCTATGTCTCCCTAGTGGCGATGTTTGCACATCGCAACCAGGTACTAGTTTTACGCTGAGTCGACCTAGGGGAGGCCCAGGACCGGTCCAAATAATCGTCACTAGTGTTGGCCGTGAGCGGGAATCGAACTCGGGCCGCCCGGTTTGTTGCGCAGCGTAGCGCTAATCGCTACACTGCCGCGATAACAGGGCACACACACACACAACGTGAAATGAATTCCTTACCGACACCGCATTGACCAGCTGCGTGGCCGTGCGGTCTCTCTGTAGCATTCTTGAGCTCGGTAGGCGTGGGAACCGATGGTCTTGATTGCGCGTCCCGCCATACCAAAAGCGTTGAGAACCACTGCTGTAAGGAGAGGGAATTTTTTTGTTCGATACAAAGCATTGGTCCTTAACCTGCACTGCAGCCTTGCACCCCTTTGGTTCCCAATCGTAAAAAAATAAATATATAATGTTGATAAATGCATAGGTTTGATGAAACAAAGTAGTTGTACTTAAATGCCCGTGCTCAATTTGTGTTTCGATGATTTACCTTCTAAAAAAATCTGGCACGTCTCGCACCCCCAGAGAGGGCATCTTGCACCCCCAGGGGGTGCGTGCACCCCAGGCTAAAACCCACTGACATAAAGCATTATCAGTTCAGCGAGTTGCATTTGTAAGGGAGTGCACGCTAATGGAAATATTTTGTCGTCGTTTAATTGTATTTTAATTGAGTAATTACAACGATGTGACAAGTTGTTCTTGAGACACCATTCTGTGCCATTACGGAGAGGCGTCACGAGTTTAAGAGTCGGCGGTCCATGGACGTGCGCGGAAGAGGCTGCGGTGGTGCCGCTCGGCTGCAATAGATGCCACCACTGAGCCGCTGCACCGTCACAGGTTCGTGACACCTCTCTCTTAACCGCAGCCCCCCAACCACCACCCCCCACGCCAAGGACGGTGTTGTTGCCTCGCCCGCTCCGGCTCTTCCTCCCTTGCGACACACAACGTCGCCCGTGGCCCCCCACGACAGCTCTCGTTACCACGGCCGGGCTCATCGAAGGGCGGTCGACGGGGGGGGGGGGGGGGGGGGCGCGGAGGGCTCCTCGTTTGCGACTCCCGCACAACGTGACCCCCCGCTGTGCACGGCTAACTGTCGACGAGTCAACTGCCGGCAGGGAGGAATTGGCGAGCAGACCGACTCGACTTTGAGAGCCGCGCGCAAAGCGCAGAGCGGCAGTCCGGCGCCACCGCCGCGCCGACGGCAAGGGACGGCGGCTGGCGGCGGAGAGTTCTCCTGGCCCTCGGGGTTGATCAGACGCCGCGGGATGTAAGCGGGGGCGGCCGAGGAGAGGCGCGTGGCCATTTTGGCTTTCAGGCTTATTTTCGGAAGATGCCTGGTGTCAGGCCGGATTAGCGCACGCGCCGCTGCCTTCCCGTATTTGCCGAGCGCGAGGTGTGTCCGCGAGAGGGTCCAGAAAGTGACAGCTTTCGGGTGGCGCTCATTCTGACCGTCGCTCGAAGAAGATAAAGAGTGAAGTCTTTGGCTCAAGGCTCGAGCTGGAAATTTGACCAATGAGCTAATGAGATGACACAAGCCCTCAAATGCCCGCCCGGCTTCTCATTACGTGCTCCAACACTAACCTTCGGCAAGCGAAAAAAAATGGCCGTAGGGAATTTGTGACTGCTTCCCAGCAACGAAGGCTTGGCTGGTGACCTGTCTCAAGGCATTCATTATTTTATTTCGTTTTTTTGCTTCAATTTCAAATATTCCCCTGAGCCAAAGTTATGAAAAGTTATCCGAAGGTCATTTTGTCAAATTTGGTATTCATATTTATAGTTAGAAATTTAAACGTGTTGCAATTTTAGAGATATTTGTAAATTGTTATTAATTTTAACATCGTGCTAAGTTTTGCAACATGTATTTGCAGTCAATATTTGAATCGCCCTTAATTTGTTTGAGAAAGTGGAAACTGCCAAATAATTTCTTTTTACAATTTTTTATATTAATTATGCTCGTGAAAATGTCCATCTGAGCCACAAGTGCGTGCACGCGCTAAGCTTGACTCTCGCAACAAAATCATATCAACGGAGCAAAAACATTCCACCGAACGTGATCGCAGCAAAGGCTAACGTGTGACATTAGCCACTAACGCGATCTTCCGGCGCCGGGGTGACATGTGACAGTTGTCTTGGCCGTGAGCTGAGAAGTAACTTAATGATAAATTTGCAGCTTCTGCTGGGTCAGGGGAGGGAGTGACTCTGAACCACTGACCTTTGCACCGCGTGCCATTGTTCCCCGGCCGCTTGCATTGCGAGCAGCAGGGCGTGTGCGTTGAGGCTGGCCAAATCCTGGGCCCCCTCGGGCCGTTCGCCGAGTGCCCGCCGTTTCAAGGGCTGTCACGTCCTGTAGGACCCACGGCTGACCTCCCCCGGGTGACCTTCCGAGAAGGAATTAGCTTCACGCATTGTCAAATTCTCGGTTCTGTTTTGATAATCACTTGCACATAATTCTGCCCCGAAAGCACGAGAAAAACAAAACGGAACACTTTCGCTGAAGGATGATGCTCCGCCAGAGTGACGTGACCGATTTTTCACGCGGTGTTAAATCCGCGTACGGGCGGTTCTCTGCCGTCGTTCGTGACACTGACACAGTTGCCTGGTCTTTTAAAAGGTCCACCAATAGGGGGTTAATTGCACCGCATTCCTCTGACCTATCAGTCGTTCCGACCGTGTCAATTATAGGACGAGGGTGGCATTGTTTTGCTTCCATTGAACGTGTGCGAGCAATTGCATTCCTTTTCTGTCATTTGCCCGTGTGCGGCTGTGATGCGTAACGGGAGGAGAGATTCTGTCGCAAAAGTAATTAGTGTTGAATGTTAAACTAAAAGTGTGAATTTTCGATCGAAATTTGCAACGGTAAATATAATAAATAACCGTGAGGTTCAGTATGAATGGTCAATCCGCTCCTGAATGAAGGCTTCCCTCAAGCCATCGCCATCTCTCACAATGAATCTTACGATGCAACAATCCACCTGCGCAGGAGCTGATATCATCACTCCCTCTCCATGGCAGACGTGTTCCGTGCCGTGTTCCTTCCAAAGCTTGCCACTCGGTCATTGGCCTTGACCACCGGACACCATCCGTAAAAAATTCTGCCACTGGGCCAAGTGAGTGAGTGAGTGAGCAGTATAACACATGCCGGTGGTGAGTGTGCTACTTGCATTGCATGTACCCAGGGCTAAAGAGTAATCCGTTTGTATGAAATTGACTAATTATTTGTCTCTGGTGACAATTGTAACAACGTTGATTGGGAACTTGCTGGCCTTTTGCGATAAGCGATGGTGGCTGGTGAGACTAGGGATGGAGTTGCAGGCCGAAGGAGGGAATGCGCACGGGAATACCTCCAACCTCGGGGAAAAAAAAAGTTGAGATCAGCTTTGTGCGCACGAACTTGATGGATTCTGGCATCGCAACACTGTGAGCTGTTGCAGCAGCTTGGGGGGAGGCCTTCATCCAGCAGTCGATAAATCTTGAATGCTGATCAAGTTGCTGCTAGACGCTGCTCACGTTCCATGGGATAATTAAGATATGACAATAAAATGGGGTTCGACCTCTGCTGACATAAGTTGGCGACCAAGGGGATATTACAACAAAAAAACTCAGATTTTTTTTAGCTGTCAATTAAATTTAGTGCCAGCTTATGAGAACAAGGTGCTCGTCGAAAAACGCCAGAAGTCTCACACATAATTTACAATGGTTAATCTTTTACTGTGCCCTGTGCAGCGTGACCCATTCACCTTCGTTTGGTATTTCGTCTTGAATTTCACAGATGTATTCTAAGGCAGGTGCAAGAAGGCTGAGTATGGCCTTTCCGTGTAACAAGCTCACTTAAGCGTAAAAGGGAGGGTAGTGGTTTAAAAGTGGTAATGGTGGCAGCTTTTTTTAAACCAGTGTGCAAACATAAAGGTTAAGAAATCCAATGAGATACAGTTACACTCAGACAATGTGAATATCAAAACACCCATTAAGCTGATGAGCCTCATTTTAATTGCCTTCAAATATGCAACGAGGCCACGTGCTTTTAATTTAAATCGCATAATGAGACTCGAATGACATTCAATGGTTTTAAAGTTAAAATGTCCAGAAAATTACCGAATAACGGTTACCTGGGGGAATGAGCAACAGCGTAATATTCCGATATTGTCTGTTGGCTGTCGCCATTGAAAGAGAGCTTCATGACTCCGGCGGGAGGCTTCACTTGCGTAATAAACCTCTCATCCACCTGCTCTTCACGGGATCGAAGGCCCTCTTTTCTTTGGCTCCTGTTGCCGTAATCACGACGGGTGTTAGAGATGTCACGGCGAGTGTTAGAGATGTCACCACGGCGAGTGTTAGAGATGTCACGGCGAGTGTTAGAGATGTCACCACGGCGAGTGTTAGAGATGTCACGGCGAGTGTTAGAGATGTCACCACGGCGAGTGTTAGAGATGTCACGGCGAGTGTTAGAGATGTCACCACGGCGAGTGTTAGAGATGTCACCACGGCGAGTGTTAGAGATGTCACGACGAGTGTTAGAGATGTACGTATCGCTCAAACCTTGAACTCTCATCGTAAGTCGCGGTAAAGGCTGGAAAAGTACAAATATACATTGAGAGGGGGAAAGAGGGACCACGTGCATTGGAGAACAAATTCCGGTTAATTATATAATGTCTACCATCAAGTAAACGAAGTTGGTTTGGGCAGGACACGTTGCTCGAATGGATGATAACCGATGGTCAAGGGCAATGACGGAATGACAAGCAAAGAGCGGAATATGTCTGAGAAGATAGCACCTCGGTGAGATGGGATCATGTCGTGTGAAGGTGGTGCTAAGTGGATTATTACACAGCAGCACTGTGAGGGATGGTGGCCGATTGAGGAGGCATTCATCCGGCAGTGGATTGACCATGGCTGCTGACGACGATGGTGATGTAAGGTCCAGTGAAATGTTCTGATATATTTCCGATATCATGGGACCGCCTTTGTCAGTACCAAAACATCAGAATAGGTTTTTCCCCTTTATTCTGGCAACAAAACAGGTGTTAAGTTGTTAAAACACCAAACTGAAACCTTTTACAAGGAATCATGTCTGCATTAACCACAATACTTGTGGCCAGAATGCAAACAAAAAAAACATACTCTGATAATATATGTGGCATTGTCCTTGAAACTGATTGGTCCACACCAGTGACAGCTTTCTTTAGAGCTTCGTCTCAAAATGGTGTTAGACCAGAGGACGCCAAATATAATCAATGTGATCTTCAAAATTCAGTTTTGAATACAGGATAACCCCAATATACTTATAGATCTTGACCTGCTCTATTTGATAATTTTTTGAAGGAATGTAACTGGGGAAAAGTAACTTCCTGCTTTAGCCCTGGTGAGAAGCATAGCACCTTGGTTTTGGAGGTATTCCGGACTAGTTTAAGAGCAACTAGCTGATGTCGTAGTTTGTTGAAATCACCCTGTAGCTTAGCAATCACGTCATCCGGAGAGCGGCCAGCAGTAATCAGTATTGTGTCATCTGCAAAAAGATTTACCCTGGAATGATCCAAGTCAGTGCCCAAGTCATTGACATAAAGAGAGAACAAAAGGGGGCCGAGGATGGAACCCTGTGGAACCCCTTCTGTTATCTTAACACTGTTTGACCTCCAACCATCTGTGAATACAGTTTGGGTGCGAGAAAAGAGGTAATTTTGTAACCATTTGACTGCGTTTTTGGAAAAACCCAGGCAATTTAGTTTACTAAGCAGGGTGTTGTGGTCTACTGTATCAAAAGCTTTGGACAGGTCTAGAAAAAGACAGGCACAGTACTGCTTATTATCAAGGCTACTGTAAATGTGATTCAGAGAGTCAAATGCAGCAGATGTGATACTGTATTTTTTTTCGGAACCCAGATTGTTTTAGATGTAGTAGTTTGTTGGTGGACAGGAAACTGCTAATTTGGTAGGTCAATAATTTCTCAAAAATTTTCATCAACGGGGACAAAATTGAGATAGGTCGGTAGTCATTTGGATCATTTTTAGGGCCCCCTTTGTGAAGTGGACGGACAAAGGAATGTTTCCATTCTAGAGGAACTGATGCTTCTTTGATGGACAGGTTGAAAATATGGGCTATGGGCTTGTATATTAGGTGACCAACAGTTAGTAGAGCAAAGACGGGAATACTATCTGCTCCGGTAGAGGAGGACCCTTTGAGGTAGGACAGTTGTTTCAGAACATTACTTTCGTGAATTGGCTGGAAACTAAATTCGTTTAATGTTTGGACAGGGGTGTAGGAATTTGCATGAGCAGGGGTGACTCCCAATACATTGTCAAAAAGATTACCAGCTTCAGAAAAATGAAGGTTAAAATTGTCAACTATTTTTTGGGGATCTGAAAAATATTCCCCATTTCGGTTAAGCTCAACGGGCAGATTGTCTGTTTTGGATGCCTTTTCAATACATTTGATTGTATTTCAGAAAATCCTGGCATTTCCATGTGATTCCAGGAGAGTGAAGGAAAAGTAGGCATTTTTTTCATGCCGTATTTTTTTTACGCATATATTCCTTAAAATCCTGTATTCTATGCAGTTATTGACCAAATTACTTTTCTGAGCACATGCCAAGCCGTGTCCCTTGTTTTAACAACTTAACACCTAAATTTTGATTTAAAGCTTTCGTGACTGCAGGGATTCATATTCTTGGTTCTTTCGGTAAAGTCATGTATTAGGGAAACAATAAAACTTTCTTGCTGTGGTTTTCACACCTGATGACGATTGCTTATGTTGCAGTCGAAACGTCGTCAGATTGTTATATATTTTTATGATTTTATTGTTTCCTTTCTACGTAACTTAACACCTGTTATGTTGCCAGAAAAAAGGGGGAAACCTATTCTCATAATACCTATCTTACGGATATAATTACAATGAAACCTCAAAAAGGTGCACATGTGCTGAAGAGTGTCGCCAAATCTGTTGTGCTATTTCGAACTGAGAAAGTCTTCTTTTTCGACGCTAGTAATGAAATACATTTTTTTACCCCATTTCCCTAATTTATTTCAAATATTTTCTTTCCACAGCAAGGCCAGTGCTACCATCCAGTGCCATTGGGCATACATATATAAAGCCCTCAACGAATAAACAGAGCAATTTAAGCATAAACAACAGAATGACAGTAAACATTATGACAGTATATAATATAATAAAAATTAGCGCAATTAATAATACAAGTACCCCGAGTACGATTCAGAGTTGCTGGGCAGACCCGGAGGGTTAGGAACGGTGCCGCCATTTCAATACTAAATTGGTTTGAATTAAAATCAGATTATGCATTGCAGGATTTCAGGATCATTATCTAATGAGCGCGCCGCTTTCTCTTTGCATTTGCTTGAGAGTGTAGAACATTTGACGGCGCCGTAACTCCCGTGGCTGGGCTTTACAGCCACGATTGGGCAATAATGCACGGCTGGACGCGGTTACCAAGGGCTACTTATAGAGAGGAGAGGGAGCAAAGCGTGGCACGTTCAACCGGATGGTTCCAAGAAGAAGAATAAGAAGAATAAGTACGCCTTTTGGCGTCCTCTGGTCGAGCACCAATTGAGTCGAGGCTCAAAAGAAAGCCGTCCCTTGGTGTGGACCAATCAGTTTCAAGGACAATGCATATATTATCATAGTATGTTTTTTGTTTACATTTTGACTGCAAGTATTGTGGTTAATGTAGACATGAATCCTTGTAATAAGGTTTCAGCTTTGTTGCCAGAAAAAAAGGGGAAAACCCCTATTATTAAGAAGAATAAGACCAAATACGCGTTGCAATGTTTTTACTTAAAAAAAGTAGCACCTTTTTAGTCGTGTTCATGATTTGAATGTGAACAATACTACCATTTTTTTAAAAATTTGTTTGAAATTTATCCTTTAATTTTCCCCATCTGACATCTGGTCGCGAGGGTTGGGGATTGTGTGTGTGCATCTGTAGTGTGCATCTGCAGTGGCGAGCGGTAGCGTACTGATTAGTGTAACATTGGTGACTTATAGCTGCACCCATCCTGGGCCTCTCCTAGGTTGACGAGGCCTTCATTGAGCAACTGGTGCAGTTTGTAAACATCAGCATTGAGGAGAGAAAGGTGGGCGGACATGGTTCCGGCCTTCATATGTGCTCGCTAGCAGTAATTGCCCCACCAGTATGTCAAAAGCTACATGGGGGGGATCTCTGTCTTTGTCTGTACGTATGGAGTCTCGGGTGCCGAGATACCTATTTCAGTCTTCGTTGACACTGGGAATACCAGCGCCTGTGATTCTGGGTTTGACCTGAGCTAGCTATGCGGAGATCCTGGATTTGGTCCCTCGTTCACTCAGAACACATTATTCATTTTTGCAGCAGTCAAAGAGCAAGCATGGAAACGTCGGAGTCATATCGGAGCAATATTTCATTGCCCAGCAGTGAACTCTGTTAGAATTGCGAAAGATGCTCAATACAGTCACATGGTGGTTCTCACGGTAAAACGAAATGAGCGTCGATTAGTGCTCTCGGACATTAAAAACAAAGCAGAAGAAAGGCCGAGACCAAGAGCAAAGGAGTTAAAGAGATGGAGAAGAATAAGAATAAGACAGAAAATGAGAGTCACGGATGGAAATAACGCACGGCTTCTCGTTTCATCTCGTATTGCTAGGCTTCCTAAAGAGATAAACTGGGGGGGGGGGGGGGGGGGGGGCATGCGTTTAACATTTACCTTGAAAGGTTTACGCAGAGTGAAACTAATGGAGGGGAATTGTAAGTGGCACCATCCAAGCACTTAGAATCCCCAGTTTTCAAACGCCAAGTTGGTGGCAACAGTCGTGGGGTTGGGTTCGTTCTTCCCTCCAGAGTCACTGGCTGCAGTCGGTGGCTTTTAAACTACAATGTCACACACGTAATGCGAAAGCTATGAGGTTACGGTGACGATATATACTTGTAGAAAAAAAATTCCGCTCCCGTCGTAAGTACTGTAAAGGCGAAATTTCAACCGATCTTTCGTGTTCGGTTTATACTAGTCACTTCACGAAAAAAAGAGGGCTCATTTGAAGATTGAATGTGCAGATGTAGCAGCTGTGACAATAAAAGTAGAGCAACATTATATGTAAAAATAAATTCGAAAAAGTTACACTGCGGTAGGTGAAATCGGCGAGGTGATTTTCATGCGATGGCTCGAAGATGAATATAAATGTGTTTTTTTTTGTATTGTTGTTGCCTCTGCCGGTATGCATGGTGAACATAAACCCCAGCAGTGTCGGTGAAATTTTGAGGATTGACCTTCATGGGTGCGGAATGCAACATTGATGTCCAGTGGGGGGGGGGGGGGGGGGGGGGGTGTTTTGCAGACAGAAGGTGTGCGTCTGGAATGCATGTTTCCTTTTGAATAAAATTCCTATCGCCCGGATTCCTCACTGCTGTGTAACTCTCTACTTGCCAGTAAGACCTTTGGAATTTCATCTCGATAGTCTCGGGCAGTAATCTATGGTTACCAGGAAAATATTCCCTCTTTGTTCCGTAAAAAAAAAAAAAAGCATTTATCAATAGATGTACTGCAACAATACGAAATGTGAGGCGTGCTGTTTGAATTATTTATTTGACTCAAAAACACATTTACTGTTCATGGATATTGCAGAAGAATTTGCTTTAACAATGATCCAAGCCACGCACGGTGAGCGTGCAAGCAGACGCGTTGGATGAGGTGGGAGTACCCTCACTTTACCCCACCACACAATGACCTGCGAATCAACTAACAGTAGGGGTACCCATTTATACTGCAGCTGCGTGGAGAGAGGTGGAAGAATTTGAGAAACCGGCACCATTGTTTCAACTTACCACGCCGGGAAGTCTCTGGACTGGAATTCCAGTGTGCTCAGCATCACACCGCGGCATCATCCTCAAAGTGCAGTCGTGGCATTCTTATTTTTTTACGTAATAATGCGTCGGCTTAACCGTCCATGTTTTATAGAGAGCCGTGTTGTGATTTACAAACACGAAACAAATGCAACGACAAATTCTGATGATAGCTGCAAGTCGTCATCATCTGAAGGATGTGATGAGTTAATCGTGTTTTTTGATGCCTACATCACAGCTGTGAAGTTAAATGACGCCACGCGTAACTGGTGCAACACAGATATTCATACTTTTGTCAGGGGACTCAAGTCTCTTTCACTGTTTCTCTGTCTTCCTCATGGCCCATCAGGCGAGATATATATCAGCCAAAAGCACATGCCAGGTGGCCAGGCAGTAGAATGTGCACCACGAGTGCTTGCCTGAGAGTAAGATTAGGCCCATGGATCTCGAGGGTCAGAATCACAACTTTGTGAATTTTAAATTTTCGTCAGATATTTTTAGAGGGAAACAAATTTGCTCATTCCCCCCATTACCATCATGGTGGAAAATCTGCAAGGTGATGCTTTGTAGTGATTTCCGTCTCCATGTGAATCTGGCTGGCTCTCCAATGTGTTTTTGGGTTGGTACTGCTTATTTTTGGCACGATGTCCGACGTTTTGCTCCTCACACTGGAAGCGGTTGCATTGTGGCATCACTGCACGTGCTAAACTGAAGTGGAATCTGTGTTTTGCTTCATCAATTTAAAAACGTCAAGAGAGAAAATATGTGCCAATCCCCCTCACAATTCCAGTCTAACACCTTATTTATTTATTATTATGCCATTGCTGAATCTGAGTGCTTTGAATGGCTTATTGGGGGCTGTGTTTTTGTCTTACTCCTTAAAAGCCTTCCAACGTACCGTACCAAGATTAAGGCCCTCGTACGAATATCGCTTTAAAAATTAAAGTGATTGTTTCTACTGTTGAGTGTGCAGCAATGATTCTACTGAGCTTATACATTACATTGCTGCTGTAGTTTGCAAATAGATGACAGCTTAAACAGAAGACGGCTACCAATTTTTTTTCCTCCCCAGCCAGATGGCTCAGCAGAAACAATGAGTAGGCCGCAGTCGGAATGGTCCGAGTTCAAATCCTGGCTGGTGATTCACTCAATCCATCATCCCCTCCGGGATTAATAATAATGAGTACCGCCTTGTGGGGAAAGCAAACAGTGGTTGTCCTATGGATAGACTTGCCCCCACCATGGGAATGTGGAATTTCCACCACCACTGGCTCATAGCTGTAAATAGATGGATAACACCAAATCAGATGTATGACCAGCATGCTTTTCCTTTGACTGTAGTTTGGTTCGTGTCATTTCAGTTTTTTTTTTAGCTTGGATACAAAAAGGGCTTTTGTCGGGAGTGTGGGCTGAGGGTGGAGGTGATTGGGTGTGGGGGGGGATAGAAGGTGGAGGGAATTTTGTCGAGACGAAGGAAATTGAATGCCAAAGTGCCGCTGTTGTGGATAAAAGAGAGGTACAATAGATCTGTTGTTTACTAAAAAGCCGAGTTGTCTTTCAACAGACGGTGGTACTTGCTGCTGCTGTTGTGGCACAGACGTTTCTCAGTCATAACAGCGTTGCCGCTCAATTTTCACCGCGCGGTAATTTTGCGCGCTTCGCTGCGAAACTTACAAAAAAGACACGACTTCCCCATGCAGTCAAAAAGTGGGTCCCGACTGTTTTATATTGAATACATATTGTTACGAAGCGAATTTTGGTCATTATCCTCATCCTCACCCTCCTGTATTGACACATGAAGTTTTTTTTTTCTTCTCAAGTCTATGAATTAAATGGCAGCATGCAGTGTAAAGGTTCGTTTCATTACAGCTGAAGATATTTGCTTAGTTACGTGGGGTATTTAATGTGTGAAGCCTTCACAGAAGCAATGCTGCAAGCGTGTAACAACGGAGGTGTAAAACAAATAAGATTGTCACTTCAAGAATTTGCTTAACACGCGATTTGCCAAATATTCAGAGAAGATGCCATGCTGTTATTTACTATGTTATAATGTATACAGCTTGTCATCTTTGTCTTTAAATATCTGGTGCCGTGATGTTGGAAGTAGGCGCTAGGCACCCTCTGTTTGTGCTACATTACACTTTTGTGATGTGGATGTTCTACTCAGGCACTGCATAATCGCGAGGTGAGGAGCGGTGGTGCAGTGGTTAGCAGCGCACTACTGCTTTGAACCCCGTCAGTGGCGAGTGATGTCTAAAGCGATCCTGGGCCTCTTCTTCACCAAGTTGCCATGGCCACCGTGGTGAAGTATGGTCGAACAACCCAGCGTGGGGGAGGCCTTAATCCGGCTTTTGATTAACTGAATAATACGATTGATAATAACTGTTATTAATTATCGCACTGCGTGCACTTTAATCATACATTTTGGCAGTCTTAAAACAAGCATGCGTTACAATCTGAAGTGACTAATTCGGACCACGAACAAAGTCGGATGCCCATGCATAGCCATGACCAGAGGAATGTTCCGCACGTAAGCAGCAGAGATTTCTGACGATAATTTCGCGGTATTTTTCAGCTCCCACCAGAGAGCACTCCGCAGGTGTTTTGGATGCTATCAGAAAGCATTCTTTGCTCAGCGGTGGGACAATATTCATTTCTCACCGCTGCACACAAAGAAAGCACTGAGGCCAGATGCATCAGCTGCGTTGTAAGGGACGACTTGGCCGGACTGCCGTAGGCCCAAACATGAGGCTTGTCGAGCTATCCGTCAAGAACGTGGCCCTCAAAGGATAAGAGCAGAGGCATAATAGGTAACGATCCTCACGCTACGTAGATAAAATATGTGCAATGAAAAAGGGCTGAACATTATTTGTGTGCTCCTCAGAAGGATTACTGCCTGAAATCTATCAATGTTTTCCATTCAGGGCAGTGTTATTGAGGAATGTGTCCAGCTTTTGTTTGTTGTAATTTTGCACCGCTGTAAGGCAGTTTGTTGTTGTTGTTGCTGTAAATTTTCGAGCTCTTATATTATTTTATTTGTCATGTTATCATTCCTCCAATATAATGTGCATATGTATTTAGTTGTATTTGCTTTTGAACTAAATATGTTTTAGAATTATGAAGAGTGCTGTATTTAAACCAATTTTATATGTATGTGTGCAATCACAGCAATGAAAGAAAAATATATGTTCAATCAGTACCATCAATACGATCCTGGTGTACAGTGTGGGTACTTCCACCTCTCTCAAGACGGTCCGGCCAGTGTGGAAGAGTAGGCCAAGTCCCCTCTTCAAAGGGGCTCTTGCACTCTGAGTGGAGGCCCTTCCGCCAACAACGGCGTGAGCGAGGAATTGCAAGGCTGCGCCTCTTTCACCCCTTCACCTATTGCTGTTGACCCCAAGAGCCCCCCAAAAGTAAACAAAAACATTTCCTCAGCATTGTACTTCGTACCCGATACAAAGCAAAATTGCAAGGGGAATCGGTGTCCGAATCGATAGCATTTCAGTGCGCGATTTGGAGCAACTTTTGGGCGATGGTGAAAGGCGTCCCTGTGAAAGCAAAGCTCGGCGTCTCTCTCTGCATGCCGGGAACAGCAGGCAGAGAGAGAGAGAGGGAGACAGAGAGAGACACAGACAGAGAGAGACACAGAGAGAGAGAGACACACATAGAGAGAGACACATACAGAGAGAGAAACACACACAGAGAGAGACAGAGAGAGAGAGACAGAGAGAGAGAGACAGAGAGAGACACACAAAGAGAGAGAGACACACATACAGAGAGAGACACACACAGAGAGAGAGACACACACAGAGAGAGAAACACACAGAAAGAGACAGAGAGAGACACCGAGAGAGACACACAGAGAGAGACACACAGAGAGAGACACACAGAGAGAGAGAGACAGAGAGACACACACACAGCGAGAGACACAGAGAGAGAGAGAGACAGAGAGAGAGACAGAGAGAGACACAGAGAGAGAGACACACACACAGAGACACACACAGAGAGAGAGACACACAGAGAGAGAGACACACACAGAGAGAGAGACAGAGAGAGAGAGAGACACACACAGAGAGAGACAGATAGAAAGAGACAGAGAGAGACACACACACAGAGAGACACACAGAGAGAGACACACACAGAGAGACACACACAGAGAGACAGAGAGAGACAGACAGAGAGAGAGACAGATAGAGAGAGACACACACACAGAGACACACACAGAGAGACAGAGAGAGACACACAGAGAGAGAGACACACATAGAGAGAGACACACAGAAAGAGACAGAGAGAGACACCGAGAGAGACACACAGAGAGAGAGACACAGAGAGAGAGACAGAGAGAGACACACACAGAGAGAGACACACAGAGAGAGAGAGACAGAGAGAGACAGAGAGAGACACAGAGAGAGAGACACACACAGAGAGACACACACACAGAGAGAGAGACACACACAGAGAGAGAGAGACACACAGAGAGAGACAGATAGAGAGAGAGAGACACACAGAGAGAGAGAGAGAGAGACAGATAGAAAGAGATAGAGAGAAACAGATAGAGAGAGAGACACACAGAGAGACACACACAGAGAGACAGAGAGAGAGAGACAGATAGAGAGAGAGACACACACACAGAGACACACACAGAGAGACAGAGAGAGAGAGAGCAATTTTGGTGGCGCACCACAGGCCAATGGCAGCCACGGTCGTCTGAGGCTGGAGCGACGCCACGACGGCTCTCCTAGCGCCGGGCGCGCAGAGAGGCACAATAAGAGTCGCGATCGGCCTGAGTGCGCAATTATCCGAATCAAAATATAGGTCGTAATTTTGTTGAAAGCTTGTGGCTGGCTCAGGATCTATCGTGAGGGGGATACAGGAGGAACACTTTTTGGTCCACAGCTGATTAATTGATCAATACCCACTGTGTCCAGTCCGCACACCCCCACTGCCTCTCAGAAAGACGGCTTGTGAAAACATCCCTCCTCAGAGCGGCTATTTGTCATCACTTATTCTCTCTGGAAGCGTTGATATTTTTTTTGTCCCCCTTATACCCAGGGCAGTTATGAGGAGCGTCGTCCACTCTTTCCTCCAAACTTGAGAATTAAAACCATCCCTGCACTCATCCGCGCAGGGTTTTCGCGGTTGCGCTCCACGGCTGTCCGACGTGTCTTCGTGCGATGTCTCACGTTTATCTTCACGTGCTGCGATTGAAACGGCGGACATCATGCCGAAGAGTGCGTGGCATTATCCAAAAACACATCGTAGAGCTAGCTATCTTTGCATAGCTCTGTTCTCTTGCATCACTTCTCTCCTGCCCTGCATCAACCTACTTCTTTCATTCGCCTGTCAGAAACCCCTGTTCGGTCAATGAATCAATATCACAGCCAATGTCCTTTATTTAGCTAGGTGAGAATGATTACCAATTGAGATTATAACCAATTATTCAGAGTGTGGAAAAGCTTTGATTTCAGACGTTAAAATGGAAATTAAGTGTAATGAACAAAGGGTTTTTGTTTTCCATTTGTTTCATGGATTTTGATTAAAGTGCTGTTTGACATTATACACAGCCATCTGTGGTAGGACGTGTCAAATAATGCCTGAAGAAAATGAATGATCGCAAATACATTAAACTTAAAAAAATAATCTCAGAGCCTAATGATAGCCCTTGTCAAACGATTCACACGGGGTTATGATGGGATCATTACTAGGCCCCTCTGAAACAATGACACCCACTTTGTATTTCATGTCTTCCTTCCCCCCCTTCTTATTTTTTGCCCCCCCCCCCAAAAAAAAAGGAACACCCAAGGCACGTAGCAATCTCGTTTTGTCATGGCTGTGGAATTTTTTTTTCCCCTTCCGCTGACAGAATGGGCTGACACGGCTCGGATTGGGGCCTGCAGCTGTCATGCGGCGCGGGAGTTAGGATCCGTCTGCTAGGTATACAAAGCGGGACTCCGAGTCACACCGGAAGAGCAAGCAGGCTCGGGCCTGGCTATTTTCGGATTTCGCGCGAGTGACTGAAAAGTGTGTCTGCACGTACGTTGAGCTTTCTTTCGCACCGTACACAGCCAAACGTGCTAATCGGATTTCTGCCTTCGCACTGGCGCCTCCAGATGTACTGCATGGGAGGCGGGGCGTAAAAATTACACGTCGTGGATGATGGTGACATCAAATCAAACGGGCGACCTCTGGATTGCAAGTCCAAGCATAGTCACCATCACAGCACCGTGACAGCGTCCCACAATATTATAACAATGTAATTAATTAATACATAATTTACAATTCAATAATATCAGCCACAAAAAAACCTACGTGTTAGGTGAAACATATTCGTTTGAAGTATTTGGCTGCTACAAATTTCCACGTGAAATGCCACTTCATTGAACTATCATGACCTCTCATTGGGCCTTACCTGGTAAAATAAAAATTAGTTTAGGTTTTAGTTTAGTAAAAAAAAAATACGAATACGTCTAGATGTATCAAATGTTGGGATTCAACATTTTCATTGCGTTCGATACAAACCAAAATTGTTGCGTGGCATAAATTCTCGTTAAATGTCTCGAACGTTACAACAACACCATGCAGGATAGACCCCATTCAGTCGTGCTCTGAGAAATCTTTCACAACCTTTTTGGTGATAGAATTAGTGTTGGGTGCGAGCTGGGCAAGAAGATAATATTTAGTCAGTGCTGGTTATGTAAGCTGAGAATGGGATGCGTATTGTTCACTGCAGTGTGGTCCATTAAGATACATCTTAGTGTTCAGTGTCTACCTTTTTAGTGGCTGGCTTACTCACTCACTCGCTCGGTTCTTGGCGCTGGCTGGAAAGTGGGTTCTAACATCTAGTATTGTTTCCATGGATACTTTGATGAAAATAAGTGTTTTAAAAAAAATCTTCTTTGTGGGTGTGCTTATTATATAACGTAACTTGACATTGAATGGATTTTGAGGAATAAACATGCAAATTACGACACCTCAGCAAGCCACACACCTGAGGGATGGTACAAGATGCGTCTTTGTAAACATTAAAAACAAAAACCCCAATGCATACATGAGTAAAGTTTCGAGTGAATTCATGTATTTGTTGGCACATCCACGTGACATAGCTCAAGATATCAGACGACTATGCATTGCTTATTTTAGTACCCGTAATAGCATCATGTTATTGATTACAAATGCATTGTTTTGTATGTGTGTTATAAGCACCTACATAGATTGGCGTGGGACATTTTTGAAAGGCTTACATCTACAGGGCTCATGGTAAATATAATTGTTTCATATATTAAAAAAAAAAATCTGTGCCTTTTATTCGTCGACAAAAAAAGTAACCGTTCTATCCTTGAGGCCTTCACTGACTGCTTATTATCTAACAATGGCAGAATTCTACTTCGAGATTGCTGAGCTTTTGCTGTCATCACGTATACCTTTTCCTCTTGGCCATTTTTAATTCATCGACTCGGTTGAAAAATTTATAGTGCAGGATGCATATTCAGGGAGTGATTTGCGTGAACTTGGCGTGCGTTGACATCTCGCGAGATGACTTGCGTGAATTAGCCCGCGATAAAAAGTGACTCGGAGTGGCGCGGAGTGGCATACCGATCTCGAGAAAAAGGCGCTTGGAGGTTCGGAACAAAAGTCGAGGACTCTTCCGTTTCCTAAAAATCCTGGGATGTGAGTGCTTTAAACTCATTGATTCTAATTTCCAAGGCAGCCGTTGTAAATATATCATTGTTTTATGGGTGGCCTGTCACTTGATATTATTACGGATCTCTTTTTGAGAGAGTTGACTTGAATTCCTTCGAGTTCCAATCTCACTCCTGCCGTCTGCGCACAATTTTCTCACACAGTTGTGGGTCATCCTCCCAAAAAAAATTACGACCGGGGTAAAACTTGTGGAATTTAAATTGGGTCCTCCAAATCTGACGAGGCATGCATTTCTCAGGAGTTTGGGGGGCACCACTTGTGATGCGCGCTTAGCGGAAACTCTGGGCATGAAGCGGGGTTGGATGTAAACGTAATGAGATGGCAAGCTTTCCGCGAGTAGTTGCAGCACGGCTTGCAAACACAATGGCGTGCTTTGCATTAGAGACTTAAATTTTTAACCAGCACATCGGTAAAACCGCAACATTTGCAAAAGAACCCTCTCGAAAGCACTCAGGAGTTGCTGTCTGACAGTGCTCTCATATTTCGTATTTTTTTACCAGCAGCTGATTCGCATGGTCGCTCGCTTCCTTTTATTTCATTCTCTTACTCGTCGAGAGGAGCCGCGATACCGTGGCCTGAAAGCTCTGCAGTCACTCTCGAGTCACTTTGCAGGAAAGTTGAATAATTGAAGGGCACGCCGTGTTGTCAGGAAAAATGACAACCTGGCCCTGCACCCGCACATTACAGCTGTTACCTATGATACGGCTGTTTGACTCCCCTCCGCCTCTCCCCCATCGCTCGATACGCACGGATGCAGTCGAAAAAAAAAAAACAAAATAAGCATGTTGCGCCGTGATCCATACGCGCGAATCACGCGTCGCAATTGCTGCGGTTTGATGACCAAGTCGATCGATCGGCGGCCAATTTCTGAGGCGCGGGCGGCGGCGGTGGTCAATGCGGTTTATCTTGCGGATTGTCTCACCCAAGGAAACAATTTGAAATGCCCTGACAGTCGGTCAACCACTCGCCGTGCTCACCGTCCACTCTGGCTTTTAAATACAGCTCACATGCCGGAGCTGCGGATTTGCACGTGCGGCGACGGTGTTTAAGACAATGGACACAAACCCTGCGATGCATTTTGAAGCGAGGTCACGGCGAGTGGTGTGTGGTTAAAACGATATTAATCACAAGCAACGCAATTGCCTATAAACAAACGTCTGTCGTAGAGGTTTAAGGTAAAATCTACCGGTAGAATTGATGTTTCTGTTGGCAATCTCAACACACACTCGTAGCTTCTTTTCTCGCAGGGTTTATAGCAGCGGTCCGCCAAACTTTTTGGCACCAGGGACCGTTTCATGAAATGAATTTTTTTCACGGACGGACGGACGGGGGGGGGGGTCATCATTGGGTCTTTCCCCCTTTTCAAAGAAGCTCTCCAGCAACGTTTGTTTTTTACTCATTTTGGCTACTAGGGTTTAGAGCTTGTGGGCTTACCAACACTATGACTGAGACGAGTGCGCAGTGCGGGAAAGAGGCGCGGATGGAAGTGGTAAATAAGAAAATAATGTGGGCGGGCCACGCGTGGACTCAACGCTCTCACCTCCTGCTGTGCGGCCCGGTTCCTAACAGAGACAAAAGCCCCCCTTAAAGGCACACGGACTAATTGGGCAAGTGCGATTAGGGGGCACCTATTAAGGCCAGCACAGCACACGGGGGATGGGTGGCCAGCACCACACCCAGCCACCTTTGTCTTCACCAGTGACGATGCTTACGAAGCAAACCAGGTACTCATTTGGGACTTGAATCGACCTAGGGGAGGCCCAGGACCGGTGGAGATAATCTCCCCCGATGTTGCCCGTGAGCAGGAATCGAACTCGGATGACCGGCTTCGTGGCACAGCGTGCCAGCCAAAGCGCCACCGCTCCCCAAACTGGCCGCGCGTATATACACAAAGGCAAAGATCCCCCCCAGAGAGCCTCAACACACTGTCGGGTCAAGTGCTATTAGCGAGCACCTATGGGGGAGTGGCCAGTACCACACCCGACCACCTTTGTCTCCCCAGTGTATATATACGCACGGGCACACACACACACACGGTGGGGGGGGGGGGGGGAGCTGCTCGGTTAAGAAGCCAATATGTATGCAGGGAAACACAAAAAAGCACTCGGCGGATGTTTACATTCATCAGCGGCTGCGGCAGTGAGGAGCGCGGCCGCACGCGCCTCTCGGAAGCACGTGTCGAGTCGGGGCCGTGCGTCTGCGGGTGTAAGATAGCCGCTCCCTCGCCCGCTCCCTCGCCTCCTCCTCCCTCCCTCCCTCGCTCGCTCCACGCAGCAGCAGCAGCAGCCTGATGGTGTTGGGGTGTCGTCTGGGGAGAGCAGCTGAGAAGCTTCTGCTGCCTCCATCTCCACACCTCAGCTTCGCCACCGGCAAATAGTTACTCACCTCCACTCACCTCAACTCACCTCCCACTCACCTCCACTGCCTCCCCACACACACACACAACACACGCTGTGGGGAATTATGCGTGCAACATTTTCAGTTCCTCGCGTGAATAGTTGTTTTCAAGTGAAAATTTGTTTCGGATTTGTCTTTGTTTTTGCTTTTTTGTCAAATGTTGATCGCCCGGGTCACGCTCGCAATTGAGACTCCGAACTGTCCCGGTCTCTCGACCTCTCAGCTGGTTAAACGAAATGCACGCGAACATTCGCTCGAATCCCCCATTTGCACAGACTCACCACATCCTACCAGCTCCTTCCCTCCCCTGGGTTAACACGTGGCGGGGAAAGTCAGGGAGGGAAGATGACATGCTGCTGCTGCTGCTGTAAAGCTGTGTGAACCCGTGTCTCTGTGTGCGTCCGTGCATATGAATGTGTGCAGGGCTTCATGTCTGACCGAATATATTTTTCGTCGCAATTGGTGTGCTGTGGTTGTCACGTGACTTCTAGCCACAGCCACAGCACCACAGACATAGCGATAGGTATACTGGATGTGGTGTGTTGGGTGTGTACGTATTTTTACAGTCGACGATCCGCACAGACCCCATCTGACTTCATGCCCCTCTGTAAACGTGCGCTTGGCAGTGTGCGGTGGTGGCACGGCAGTTAGCAATGCAATGCGCTTTGAAATTGCTTTCAAGCGATATTAGAACCAGTCCTGCGCCTCACCTGGGTCAACTCAGCCTTAAGTGAGTACTGTGTGCTTCGCCTAAACATCCGCAATGTGGCGACAAAGGTGGCCAGGCATGATGCTGGACCCCACCTGCCCGTCTTGTGCGCCGTGCCAACCTGAGTAAGGTGCTCGCGAGCAGCGCTTAGGCTCACGAGTCTGTAAAGGCGAATTGGAGATCTATTTTTGTACATGGGCACTGTGCCTCTGTCCTTTTTGATGTTGGCGATATTTGAACATATTTTGTTTGTGTGCCAAACGGCCAAATGGAATATCGGATTGCTACAGATATTTGGTGGCGACCGCAACTAAATGTCGCAGTAGGAAGTGAAAGTTATCCATTCTTTGGAACTAATGTGACAGGCCGTTATTGGTTTGTCATGGTTAGATCTTCTCTCACCGTGGATGTTCGGTTCTATGTTGCCACGGGCCACCTTCTCTGGGCCAAGGATAAATCACAACATTTTAACACCATCGCAGGAATACTGTGTTTCTCTTTGCGCCTCAGACAACTTCTTGATGGAATTGGCCAAACATCCCGATGGCAGAAAGCTCCTGCAAAAGGAAACTTGACACTGTAAGGCTTTCCTGGCTAAATAAGTGATGCTTATTATATTGGGCCTTTTGGTGGCTGTGTTCAGCAACATCAATAAACAAAGACGCATGCGCTATAATGTCGATAAATGTTCGCATATAAGTTAAGAATGCAGGATTGTTTTGAAGCCATGTTGGTTCGTTATATTCTCTTGACATGTTCCGCTAAAACTGGGGCAACGATGGAATTCGGAACCCATGTCATCCCATTGCCTGGGATGCATTTACGCTCGTGAGCCTTCCCGTCACATTGATTGTGCGCACACGAGTGTGAGTGTGTGCTTAGGAACATAAATGTACATGTGTTGGGCTGTGGAATTGTTATCGAAGGACATTTAGCGTATTTTTTGCACGTTTTCGAGTTTTGCACCTCAGTTTGGGATGCGTTGAATAATTAACGAAGACGACACCTCGTGCCGCATTAAGATTAGCTTGACACGTAAAGTGGCGCATGAGGCACTGCCGTTGCCATATTTTTCGCGAAAAAAAATGCGAGGGAAAACCTCTTGTTTTCAACATAAAATGCTCGTATTTATTTTGTTGACAGGAATCATTTACACGAATATGGACGTTGCTATTAATCGTCATCCTCATCAGCAGCCAAGGCCAATCCACTGCTAGATGAAGGCCGCTCTACAAGCCACCACGATTATGTCAATCAATATTCAACCGGTTTTATTTTGAATGGTTTCGCCATTTAAAAAATTATAATTGATTTAGATAATGTACGGTCACAGTTGCTGTGACCCAGAGATGCTAGTTGAATACTCGCACATGTTCCACTGCAACACACACACAGCTGTCACTTTCCCAGCAACCGTTACACTGCTCTCTCCACTCACGGGTCTACATCTACAACGTCTACATTTATTCGGACGGAGTGGTGGGCGCAGTGGTTTGCACGCTGCATTAAAAAAGACCCGGGCAACTGAGTTATATTCCCAGCCGACGCTAGGATCAGTGGCAATGATTTCTGAATCGGTCTTTGGCACATCTCCCTCCCTGGCCCCCCACACTCCACACCGCCCCGACTGCCCCCCCCCACGAACTATTGCACTGACCAGCATGGCGAAGTATGGTTCACCAAGCCACCATGGCCGGCAATGCGTGGAGAGACCCCTTCGGCAAGTGGATCGAAAACGCGCCGTGAATTATAACTATGTTTTTTTTTAATCCCATACGTTTAACGCATAATTATAAATGGTTGACTTCAAATTTTGTATTTACGGTACAGCGTGCGAGCAAATCGTATTTGCCGTTTGTGCAGGTACACCCAGATATCTGGACGCGTATCCTGCGGGGGCCGGTTTGTGTTTTGCGAGCTGTCCTGTGCGCTGCACGGTTACCCTGTGCGGCTGTCTGTGTGGCCCGATAGGCAGGGTTGTTTTATTTTTCATTTTTTTTCTTCTAAATCCGCCATAGGGGAAATGGATCTTTCCAGAAGTGATCCGAGGGTAATCACAGCCTGTCTGGCGACAAGCTTCTCAGAGCCAACCAATTGATCGCCCCAGTCAACAAACTAATCACCTTTTCACCCTATCGGCCTCCCCTCGGCGTGATATATCTATTTAACGTCTATCAGCGCGCGTGGAGTGCTATGATGGGACTTTCCTAATCCCCGCGTATGAGGATGGCTGCGATCCAGCGGTGAGTGTGTGATACGGGGAGACTGCCCTTGTGTGCGCCGATGCCATATCAGATAGGGCCCTGCCAACTCTGCCTTGCATTGACTTCTTATGGCCACGTGCGTAAGTGTGTGTGTGTGCGCGTGTCATTGTAACGAGATGGGTAGTGGTTAACGCGCTGAGCTACGAACCCGGCGACTCGAGTTCGATTCCCGCTCACGGCTAACACCGGTGACGATTGTCTTAACCGGTCCTGCGGCCTCCCCTAGGTCGACTCAGCCTCAAATAAGTACCTGGTGCGGTGTGGTAAATATCGCCACTCGAGACGCAAGGGTGGCTGGGCGTGGTGTTGGCCAACCCACCCCATCGTTGTACCCTGCCGGACTTCATGCTCGTTGGCAGCACTTGCCCCAACAGTCTGTGAAGGCTATACAGCGAGATCGTTGCCTTTGTCATTATAGCTCCGGTGCGTTAGCGTGATAGTGCGGCGTCATCGTTGTTAGTGTCATCGTCGTAGCCGTTGACGTCATTGGCATTGTAATTGTTATGCGCGGTCCCAAAGTTGTATACGGAGCACATAGGGAAAATTGGTCAAATGCGCAAAAAAACATCCAGCACGCTATTGTGGCAGTTCCACATATTCCTGTTTAAGTGGAAAAAGTGAGAGATTTTATAACTTTTAGAACATGTTTCGAGATTCATATTCTTGGTTCTTTCGGTAAAGTCACGTAGAAGGGAAACAATAAAATAATACAAATATAAAACAATACAATTCTCACGACGTTTCGACTGCAACACAAGCAATCATCATCAGGTGTGAAAACCACAGCAAGAAAATTGTATTTTATTGTTTCCCTTCTACGTGTTTTTACCGAAAGAACCAAGAATATGAATCCCTGCAGTCACGAAAGCTTTAAATGTTTCGAGATGTTGGTATTTAATTGTTAGCTGCAGTGCATTCCACGGCTTTGGGATTAAATACTCGAATGTTGAAATAATCCCTCGAGTTGGGCTATCTGGTTTTTTAAGTTATTTATTTCTCTACCGATTGTCATTTTGATTACTCAACTTACTCTGATAACATTCAATTAGTTGAGCACAAAAATCTCGCCTCTTTTCTCACATGTGCCGCTGACCGGGAGGTGACATGCAGGTCTCGGTGACATCATCGGCCACCTCACGCTGGGTGTGGCTTCTAGTGGGGTTCCCCGCCTTCGGGATGCAGATTGTCAAGGCAGCCTCCATTATTAAAAAGGGGCCCAAGCAATCGACGGCAAAACGAGTAGGCGATTAAAGTTGTTCGTCGATTAATCAACTTGATCGGCTAATCTTCCCTGCTCTGCATTCCACTTTTAGCGCAACGCGGTTTTGCTCGCACACGTGACCACTGCTCCTTTCGCTGCAATTGTTCCCCGAGGAGAGGAAGGTGCGTGGCCGTTTCATACCTTAAAAGTCATGAACACCTCTGTACTTGATTTATTCAAAAATAGAATGATCAAATATTTGCACGTCGCTACTGCCGTGGGTGTTCTCGGTCATGCTCTACAGCTGACTCACGACGTCTTGTTCTGCACGATGTCCGACGTTTCTCTCCACGTGCTGGATGTTTCTTCAGGAAGTGACTATTTAGAAACATGCATTGAGATTATTTGGCTGCGGTAAATTTTCACATGATAAGCCACTTCGTTTAGCCATCATTTGTGGTCAGATTGCTTCTGATAAAGAGCTATGTAGCTCAGTGGGCCTTACCGGGTAAAATGAAAACAATGTTTCGTTTGAATTTTTTTTTATTTGTAGTGATTTGTTTACCTTCCCTATACTTTGCACTCCTATCATCTTTTCTATTGTTTGTTGGATTTCTCCAGGATAAATAAAGATTCTGATTCAATTAATACACTACGTTTCAGATTACATGCCTGAAAATGCGATGCTTCATTGCAACTCGTCATGTGCACCATAGATTCTCGTGCCTTCTCAGCAGTGCTTCTGATGACTGTAATCTCATTCAGAATAAAGCATATGCTGCATGCAAAGTGATTAACGGGTCGATAATCTATTGAACGTCTTCATAATTTGCAGGAGTATTTTTTGTTTGCTTGCTGTGGCCCATCTCACCGTGTTTGTCTCGTTATAATCCTCGTAGCCCTTGAACTGAAACAAATATTTAATGGGACTTTATGTTGATATTTATCTGGTGTTAAATGGCAATTGTTTTTCTCTCGGGAAATTTGTAAAAAAAAAGTCTTGCCAAAGTCTTCAAGTGTCGTTGCTTTAAGGATATGCCTGCCACAGGACCGTTTGCGATGTTCTGCAGTGAGTGCTTCAGCAGAAGGGTACATTGCTTTTCCTGGTTTAAAACCATTTTGTCAAATGTAGCAATTGAATTTGATGGCCTAAATAATCCCTGACGATGACAGCTCCTCCACTTGATGTTGAAAGGTTACACAGATCTGAGATTTGCTTCGGGCTATAGCTATGCTCTCACTCCATGGTGAGATTCTTTACGTATCAGAGATTTTTATTTAGTATTTATCTAATTTACAAAATTGACGGATTTTTTTTTTATAGTACAATTGATCATGATGAAAATACGACTATAATTAGTTTCTTTTAAGTTCGATCATGTCTGTATTTCAATATGGAAAAACTAAATTTACATTACAGTAAAAATACATTGACAATATATTTCCACGATCTAACCCAAAATAAACTAATTATGAATCATAATATCGGTCGTAAAAGCCTATGTATAAACTTTGGAAAACGTTCTTTGTACAGGTTTTCTGTTGGGAAACCAAGGTAGTTGTACAGTGGGTTTTTTCACTTTTTTGCTGTAACGGTTCACTCCCCTGCGCACAGTTAAACCTCCCTAATGTCCTCCCAGAATGTGGTAGCGTGGAAAAAGATGCCCTGACGGCACAATTCTCCACTCGGATCAAGGCAGGAGAATGCGATAACCCGTTGATATCCAACACGACACGCGGACACGTTTCTGGCGACGCGTTATGGTTGCGAAGCGATGGGTGCGATAGGGTCCATCAGGCGCAAATGCAGAGCGGGGAAATAAGAGGACGGTGAAACGTTTCGACTCCAGAATTTCGCACGGAACTTTCCACAGCAGCTTGTAATCCGGGGGCGATTGTCTGGATGAGGCCGACGTGCCGAGCAAATTCCGTCACACAGTCTTTTCCCCACCACGTGCTCGCTATGGGCATCTTCCATTGCACCACTCCAGAAGTTTGCCCGCAGCAGTACCCGGTGGTGAGGGCTTGCGAGTGAGGAAACGCGGCACGCGTGGCCCAATAAAACAAAAAAAACACGCTCGGGGGCCAACTCGGATGATGAACTTCAGGTGGAACACCGGGGGAGCTAGAACTCAACACATTCGTCAATAATATTCACCGTAAATGGGGGATTTTCTTCATCATATATATAAAAGGTGACATTGTGGGCAATTGTCCCACTTCATAGCAGATAGGTGCACAGGAGCAGTGTTATTGACGAATGTGCTGAGTTTATTTACGCAGTTTATAGCGCAGTGGCAACATTTTTGCGGGAGGATAATTCATCAGGGACGGGCGTCAACCATCCTTCTGCGCCCTCACGCCTCTGCGTCTCTCCACCGGTAATTCCCCCACCCCCCCCCCCCCCCCCCCCTTTATGAACGTCTCTATTCACCAGTGGCCTGGTCCGACTGATCGCAACAGACAGCCCCCCCCCCCCCTCCCTCCCTCCCTCCCTCTGTGCACGAGGTGGACAAGCGGTGCCTCCCGGGCGAGCCTCGCCGTGACCCAAGCGAGATCCGCCCGTGGCGTCTCGCGCGCCACGCGGCCAGGGGCCGTGGGGCTGCGTTTCGTTGGCGCCCCTGCCGCTGCCGGGGGCAGGCGCTGTCCAAATAGTGTCGGGGGCCCGAGCGGGCGCCGTCACTGCTGGTGTGACATTGATCAATGCTGGCGCACCCGCTGCAACAACAACAACAACAAAAGGGGGTCTACTAACTTCGGGGCAAGCTATTGGGGCTTTGAAACGCAGATTGTCATGTTTATTAACCGATGGGATTTACATCGTTGTGTGTCTTGCGCGTTGTGGTTGTTCACGATGCCCGCCGCCCACCCTGTGATCTCGTACACTCGGCGATGCCATTGTCAAGAGCTAGGTATAGCCAACAACCCCGGTGCGTCCGACGCGGTGATTCATGAGTGAGTATTGCTTAATCTTTCACCTTTGGCGCTTTGTCAATGAAAGAGAGAAACGTGTCATGCGGATGAGATTGTGTCGACACGAATTCGCTTTACAGCCGAGCTCCGAAGTTTGTGTCGGGGCTGATCGGCCGCGGCGTTGGGATCGCAGGTTGTGCTGGACAGGAAAGCCTTGCCCGATGCAACTTTATCGAACGTGTGTTTCGGCTCTACACGGTCATCAATGGGGTGATGCTTTGGCTCAATGCGGTTCGACGCTGCTAAGATTCTTACCTCCGCGTCGAAAAGCAGTGCCATGAGAGTGCTGCATTTGTTGTTGGTAGGTTTGAACGAATCGACTGTGACAACGAATGAATTGCCACGTGTGTTTCTGCGTGTGATAACGCGACACACTCGACATGCACAAAAGCACATATTGCCTCATGCATGAAGGTGTCCACTTGTCGATGTCAGTTATACGGACGCCTCGGTGGCAAGTAATATAATGTCTGTCTGTATGAGGCCGTCCATAAATGACGTCACGCGATTTTGGACGATTTTTGAAACCCCCCCTCCTAGTCACACGGCGTCACAAAAAGTCAGACCCCCCCCCCCTCAAATATGACGTCACAAAGCTCTGCCCCCCCCCAAAAAAAACCATGCTATTGTCATTGTAGTGCGTATTTAATGTGGCGCTGCACTCTGATGTTGTAGGAGAAAACATTTATTGAAAAAAAGTCTATTTAATTAAGTAGAACGTGTTGTCTATATTTATGTAAAGTTGCGCATTTGGATGTGACGTCACATTTATCACCCCCCCCGTCTTTGGATGTGACGTCACATCTATCACCCCCCCCCTGTCGTCACAACATCGTCACAAATTCCTGACCCCTCCCCCAGGTGCGTGACGTCATTTATGGACGGCCCCTATGCCGCTCTGACGTGTTTTTGGGTTGTACCGTGCGGTGTTCAGCACCATGTCTCATGTTTCACTCCCTGTGCTGGGAACTGCTTCAAGGAACATATTGCAGAGCCATGGTAGTGGATTTTATCTGAGCAGGGCTGTCAGTCCGGGCTCACTTTGTTTACAACTTGACGGTTTGTCAAGGTTTTTGGTGTAATGCAATTCATAATTTTTTTTTTTTAAAGTTATCTGGCAAATCGGGAGCTCCTATGTCCGTCCGTCCGGTGGTTTGGATGCTGTTTACCTAAAACAAAATCAGTCTGGCCGGGATACATCTTGACCTCATCCACTGACCCGAGGCAGCCATATTGGATGACAACTGCATGCACGAACTGAACGAACGTCACAGAGCCGCGCTGTGATCGCGACAACCCAGGGCTGTCACGATCACGTGGCTCCATGGTGAATGTTTGGGCGAATTTCTTTTTCTCGGACGGTCATTTCACGTCTTGAGCCACGCTTCAGTGTTTATATTGGTGACACGAGAGCACGGAGGGAGATGGTGCATCGCCAAACAGCCGTTTCATCACGTGACCTTGAGCCAAACTCTTTCAAACATTTATTTGTATTTTACCAGGTAAGGCCCACTGAGCTACAAAGCTATTTTTCAGAAGCGACCTGGTCACAAATGATAGCTCAACGAAGTGGCTTATCAAGTGGAAACGCGTTGCAGCCAAATACCACGTGTGTAGGGAAGAACCGGAGGACCCGGAGAAAAATCCACACGACCGCGGGGAGAGAGACATGCAAACTCCAAATATATACAGGTGTCCAGGTAGGGATCGAACCCACGGCCTTGTATGTACCAGGTGATGTTAACCATGGCGATGTGTCCCCCCCCCCCCCACATACACGTACAGCCACAGAGCATGTCGACGCATTTAATAAACGTAGAGGTGCGGAGAAACGTTACAGCCTCAACGGTGCTTTGAAAAGTCTCATAAAATGTTTTCGCATTCATAAGCTTCCACTCGATTTAAAGCTTTCGTGACTGCAGTGATTCATATTCTTGGTTCTTTCGGTAAAGTCACATTGCAGGGAAAACAATAAAATACCGTCGTGAGAATTGTATTGTTTGATATATTTTTTTTATTATGTTATTGTTTTCCCTTCAACGTGACTTTACCTTAAGAATCAAGAATAAGCTTCCACTCGTGCGGGTTATCTCATCGCAAGAGATCATGAGAGGTGGGAGTCGCGGCTTGTGGAGGGAGGCCTCTATCCAGCAGTGGATCGACCATGCCTCATGGTCATGATGGATGATGACATTTTTTAAGCATGTGGACTTTTGACTTAAAACTTTCGTGACCACAGAAATTCATATTCTTGGATCTTTCGGTAAAGTCACGTAGATAGAAAATTAAAATTATGAACTTAACATTTTAAGTAATAAATTGAAAATAATGAAAGCAAAAAAACCCCACGACGTTCCGATCGCAACACAAGCGGTCTTCATCAAAATTATTTTTGTATCTACGTGACTTTACCGAAAGAACCAAGAATACATAAGCAAATTATTTTTAGATCACTTTTTGTTCAATCGAATGACCCTTGCTGATTGCTGTTATATTAGAATCTAGGGTAAAGGTATTGCTTTATAAGTCCAGGCTCTTTTTTCTTCCCCCCAGCGTGGGAAGCAGAGGAAAAGAAGGATTATCCACCGTGTCTTGGTGACAACCGGCGTGATCCTCGGAGGGGATCCACGTAAGTGGATTGTCCCCTCACCCCCCCCACCACCACCTCACCCCCCACCCTCACCGCTTATAAACTAAAACTATTTTTTTTTATTTTTCCAGGTAAAGCCCACTGAGCTATATAGCTCTTTTTTGTCAGAAGCGACCTGGCCACAAATGATAGCTCCACGAAGTGGCTTATTGTGTGGAAATTCATAGCAGCCAAATACTCGGAACGCATGTTTCTAAATGTGGAGGGAAACACGGTGAGAGAGACAGGCAAACTCCAAATATACAGGGTCGGGATCAAACCCACGATCTCCTGTATACCAGGCGAGGCAGTTAACATCTCGCCACGGTAATGCAGCCACAAGCACAAGTTCCACTCTTCACCATTTGTCCAGTAAAACGTCACACGTGCCAACGTCACATGTTTTCCCTTACCGAATTAACCGCCCACACCCAGTGCATGATTTGTGCATGGTGGCATAACCTTCATTTTCTATAGACGTTTACAAATGTGACCTTTTCGCTTTCTTCAAATTACATGCAACATAAAAGTAATAATTTGGTTATTGTTGCATTCGTAGTGTCAGTGAGTCGGAGACGAGGTTCGACAGAGGCACCTTCTTTATTGAACACTCACGATCTCGCCTGCACACTCCCTGCAGTCGCTAGCCCATGCACACCACGAGCCGTCTAACACCGACGGCGCTGACGGAGACAGCCAACAGGCTGTCTAGCAGCGCAATGTCGAGCGACGAGACTCCAGCAACGACGAGACGATCCAATCCCAAAGCCGGCAGCCTCGAGCCCCCCGCGCTCTCGGCCGCTTTTATGCTCCCAGCGCGGCCCTGGCCTCGCCTCCCCTCTCGAACCCGCGAGCAGGTTCCAGGGGCCTCCAGATGGGGCCCCTCCACGACCTTTGCCCCAGTTCCTCCGCCCTGCCGACACACACACACCGTGTCTGTGCTCACCGGCGTGTGCGCTGTTTGTCCACCGCAGTGGCCGCTGCTGGTCACCAGCCGGTGCTGTTACACAACACATTTCCAGATGCTTCAATTAAATGGGCCGCATCAGATATTTAGGGGCCGTCCATAGATGACGTCACGCGATTTTTGACGATTTTTGACCCCCCCCCCCCCTAGTCACACGGCGTCACGAAAAGTCAGACCCCCCTCTAATATGACGTCACAAAGCTCTGCCCCCCCCCCTCCCCCTCCAAAAATAAAACATCCTTCAAATCGCTTTAAACTATTGTCATCGTAGTGCGTATTTAATGTGGCGCTGCACTCCGATGTTGTAGGAGAACACATTTATTAAAAAGTCTATTTAATTAAGTTAGAACGTTGTTGTCTATATTTATTTAAAGTTGCGCATTTGGATGTGACGTCACATTTCTCAAACCCCCCCCCCCCCAACATCGTCACAAATGACTGACCCCCCCCTCCACCCCAGGTGCGTGACGTAATTTATGGACGGCCACTTAAGGTGACATTAGTTAAACTTGTACCATGCCGCACAGTATTTGCTCACTCTTGAAGAGAGTGAGACGCCAGGGACCACGGATAAGCAGCAAGGGCAGCCACGTGATGAACCGCCGCCAATAATTGAAGATGTTGCCGGCCAATGAATGAATGAGTGTGTTCAAGTGGAAGGAAACTGAAGCACTTGGAGAAAACACAAGCGTCCGAGGGGAACAACTCTTTATCTCATAATGATGGCACCAGCGGAGTCCACATTTAGCTTCACTGAATTTTTTTCTGGTGAGCCTGGGTCATGCCTCCTCTACTCCCATGGGAAGGGAGTTTCGCACCATTTGTATGATTCACCAACGCCCATGCTGGATTACAGGCCACGTGCCTAGCCGCCAACCACCCAGCGGTGCTTACGTCACGGAGCGCACAGGCAATAGGCATGCATCGTGTATGCATTGCTTTCCAGCTCGGGCGGGTTGTTTGGGAGCTGTGTACCGCTGTTCAGCATCGTTCGCCGTGAAATATGCATGCAGCCCTCTGTGAAAAGCAATTCATTAACACAAATTCGTTGAGCTCGCTTCTCTCCATACATGTGTTCTCGTAAAAGATTGATGCACGGACAGTATCGCGTGGCAGCCAGTGTACGTCCTCAAAATGTAAAACACGCCGGTGTGTGTGTGTGTGTTTGGCACACGTGTGCCTGTAAACATCACTTGAATAAACACCGCAAAGTTGAAACGTAGACGTGGTTTGGTGTCTACGAGGCGAGTAACGGTTCAATCGCCCCCCACCTCCACCCCCACTTCCGCAACAGTGAAAAAAAGGAAATGTCACGATGCCAGGTTCATGATTCGATCGATAACAAAAAATGTCATCTCGTTTTTCCCGTCTCGGCCGGTGGTGGCTTCGCTGCATGCGGCTGCCTGTGATCCAGCACCGTGGAGGCAGCAGCAGTGAGGGTTGGTGGGTCACTGCACAGATCATGCAAAACTCCCTTCCCGTGGGCGTCGAGGTGAAGGACGTACGGCAAGTGGACTAATCGCCATCTGTTTCCATTTGTACAGGGATAGAGCGTTGCCCCCTCATGAGTGTGGATTTTCTCCGGGAGCTCTGGATTCCTCCGACATTGTATAATAAACATAAATCATATTCTTGCTTCTTTCGGTAAAGTCACCACGTAGAAGGGAAACAATAAAATAATAAAAATATAAAACGATAAAATTCTCACGACGTTTCGACTGCAACACAAGCAACCATCACCAGGTGTGAAAACCACAACAAGAACATTTTCTTGTTGTGGTTTAATAAAATAATTGAGTACGACTTGAGAATTTAATAGAATACGACGTGAGAATTTTATTGTTTTATATTTTTATTATTTTATTGTTTCCCTTCTACGTGATTTTACCGAAAAAACCAAGAATATGAATCCCTGCAGTCACGAAAGCTTTAAATCAAAATTTAAACATAACTCATTATTAATTACTCATTGGTTCTTTTGGTAAAGTCACGAAAAAAAGAAAATAAATAAAATAATAGAGTACGACGTTTCGATTGCAACACAAGCAACCGTCATCAGGTAGAACTAAATTTGAGAGAGAGACAAAACACAGACACGGAGACACACAGACAGACACACACACAGAGTGTGTCTGTGTTGTGTGTCTCTCTGTGTGTCTGTCTGTGTTGTCTCTCTCTCTGCTTGTGTGTCTCCGTGTCTGTGTTTTGTCTCTCTCTCTCAAATTTAGTTCTACCTGATGACGGTTGCTTGTGTTGCAATCGAAACGTCGTACTCTATTATTTTATTTATTTTATTTCTCTGTGACTTTACCGAAATAACCAAAGAGTAATTTCTGCAGTCACGAAAGCTTCAAAATTAAGTTTCATAATTAATTCGCTGAAAATATCTAAACATTAAAACCTAATCCATCAGGACCCCCCTGAATACCAAAACATAGACCTATGACGCACTGTGGCGGTCCTGGATGGATAAATAAATAAGCAAAAAATAAATAATGTTAGTTTGTTTCTCTCTTTTTCGTAGGCTTTCACGACCAATACCATGATTCATGAATGTTTTTTTTCTTTTGGGTGAGATTGTGTCGGTGTAATGTCAGTTTTTCAAAACGCATCTTGACTACCAAGCTGCAGTACACACAACCTATGCAGTCTTCATTCATTTTAGCTTCCTGCCCAGTGCACTGTGCCATTTTAATAAAATAAATCCTTTCACATTTATTTACCCAGGGAAACCTCACTGATTTTGAAGACTTGCTTTTAGGCAGGTCGTGCTAAGTGTCGTAGTAGGGGGGAAATGTTGCTACGCACCTCCGATTAGCATGGTTGGTTGCTTACGGTGCGAAAAAGTTCAACATACACACATACGTATTTAACTTGTGGGTAATTGTCCAAATTTATCCGATGTGAAGCAAACAGTGCATAGTTTTATGGTTAACCAGGGCTGCCGGCGGGTGCGAACCACAAACCTGTACAACAAGCGGCCAAGTAACACCCCTTGATAGCCAATCACAGGGAGCCATAAATATGATCTAACTAGTCATGTGACTGTAGGAGGCCAACAAAAAAGAGACAACTCTGATAATGATATGCACTGTCCTTGAAATTGATTGGTCCACACCCGAGACGGATTTTCTTAGAGCCTAGTCTCCACTGGCGTTGGACCAGATGACGCCAAAAGGCGTCATCTGGTCCAACGCCTTTTGGCGTCATCTGGTCCAACACCAGTGGATATTAGGCTCTAAGAAAAGCCGTCTCGGGTGTGGACCAATCAATTTCAAGGACAGTGCATATCATTATCAGCGTTGTCTCTTTTTTGTTTGCATTTTGACTGCTTGTGTTGTGGTTATTGCAAACATGATCCCTTGTATAAAGGTGTCAGTTTTGGTGCCAGATAAAAGGGTAAAAACCTATTACTATATCTTGCTACTGGCAAAGGAGGTCTCATAATGTAGGAGGCCAATCGGCTTGTCTTGCACCACCTTCATGCTTGTCAAACAATACAGGGTGTGGATTCAGAAATATAAAAAAAAAACTAAATAATCATCGCTGATGCCCCTTTGTTCTAAATCCACACACGAATGCAGTTTTTGAACTAAAAAAGTTACAATTCAAATTTTTCAAAAATATACCTTGCTTGTCAGCTTTAAAAAATGTGTACACTCAGCGATTAAATTCTAACCCCTGCCCCCGCCCGCCTGAGGTCCAGGGAGTTTGAGGGCTCCATAAAATATTCCATGATAAATGAAGCTCTGCATTCACTGTTTATCGTTGTTAAAAAAATATATAAACTGATTTTGTGCTTAGGGGAGTTGCATGTGGAATAAATGCCAAGCCATCGCAACATTTTTACTCGGGAGCAACTAATTTTAAGCACCTGCAAATGTCTTGCAGAAACTGCTGCATTCCAGAGCGAACCAGTTAATCAAGCAGGTGGTGATTAGCACTTTGCCCTGTCTTCAGATATGAACCAGGGCTGACAGCTTACCTATAGCCATACGTGATTAATGGGCGCTCCACCAATCTAATGACTACCCTGATGAGCTGCACTATCTCGGGGAAATACAATTTTTCCATCAAGTGTTTAATTTTATATTTTAGTGATATAATTGTAATTTTGGGTGTTTTTTTGGTCAAATTAATGAGCAGCATTAGCATTTATGGAAAAAAATGCGTTTCATTTCATGGACACTTTGCCATCAAGTGGGAGGAATGGCCTTTTGTGAAATTCCTGAACATTACAATAAAAAAATCGATAAGTAAAAAATAAAATATAGATATAATTACAATCTATGGTTCAGTTTGTGCATGTGATGCTTCCAATAGTAAATACTGGCAATGTGAGGGAAAACTCTTGAGATGATTAAAGATGGGATTAACATTTATGGAAAAATTAATGTTTTGTTGCCAGGGTATGCAGACCCAATTGGAGAGTCGCTTCATCACTAAATATTGAACACATCCACAACCATCTCAAAGGACACGAAGGTGCCTATTTTTTTTTATTCGGCTTACATTAATTATTTTAACAAGTCATATACAATCTGTATTTATACAACATATAGATGTGACTGCATCTCAAGATTCTGTACAGAAACGGGGCATATTATTTTAAATAGGCAGCCAATCGTAGGTGGAGGAAGAATGGAAGGGCTTGAGCAGAGAGTCAACAGCATGGATGTCTGGGGTATAGGAGTTCCAGACAGTGGGGGCAGCACACGAGAATGAGTGAAGGCTGACAACGGGGGGCCTGGGAGGGTGCGTGAAGGAGAGCAGAGATACGTGAATATGCTGTAAGTAGGCAGGGGTAAATAATGAATGAAATGAGATCTCAAAGAAGGATGCACAATTTTAAACGATCTGAGATTGGATTGGGAGCGATCAGAGAGATTGGAGGGTTGGGGTGATGTGTGTCATATTTATGGGTGTGGGTGAGAGGTCTGGCAACGGCGTTTTGGACCTCGTGGAGTTGGGAGATGAGTTGCAGTAGTTGGGTCGGGATGTGATGAAATCATGGATGAAACAAAGTTCTCGCGTTTAGCCTGGAGGGTCTATTATGCCAGCCGTGCTCGGGAATAACTTGACAGCACCCGGGGTAATGTTAAAGTCCACCGACGCATCTGGTGGCCCTCACCTTACGAGTGCTGGTTTACAGTGAAGGGAAAACAAAGTATTTGATCCCCTGCTGATTTATTGTACATTTGCCCACTGACAAAGAAATGATCAGTCTATCATTTTAATGGTAGGTTTATTTGAACAGTGAGAGACAGAATAAAAACAAGAAAATCCAGAAAAACGCATGTCAACAATGTTATACATTTATTTGCATTTTAATGAGGGAAATAAGTATTTGACCCCCTCTCAATCATAAAGATTTCTGGCTCCCAGGTGTCTTTTATACAGGTAACGAGCTGATATTAGGAGCACACTCTTAAAAGGAGTGCTCCTAATCTCAGTTTGTTTCCTGTATAAAAGACACCTGTCCACAGAAGCAATCAATCAATCAGATTCCAAACTCTCCACCATGGCGAAGACCAAAGAGCTCTCCAAGGATGTCAGAGACAAGATTGTAGACCTACACAAGGCTGGAATGGGCTACAAAACCATTGCCAAGCAGCTTGGTGAGAAGGTGACAACAGTTGGTGCGATTATTCGCAAATGGAAGAAACACAAAAGAACTGTCAATCTCCCTCGGCCTGGGGCTCCATGCAAGATCTCACCTCGTGGAGTTGCAATGATCATGAGAACGGTGAGGAATCAGCCCAGAACTACACGGGAGGTTCTTGTCAATGATCTCAAGGCAGCTGGGACCATAGTCACCAAGAAAACAATTGGTAACACACTACGCCGTGAAGGACTGAAATCCTGCAGTGCCTGCAAAGTCCCCCTGCTCAAGAAAGCACATATACATGCCCGTCTGAAGTTTGCCAATGAACATCTGAATTATTCTGAGGACAACTGGGTGAAAGTGTGGTGTCAGATGAGACCAAAATGGAGCTCTTTGGCATCAACTCAACTCGCCGTGTTTGGAGGAGGAGGAATGCTGCCTATGACCCCAAGAACACCATCCCCACCGTCAAACATGGAGGTGGAAACATTATGCTTTGGGGGTGTTTTTCTGCTAAGGGGACAGGACAACTTCACCGCATCAAAGGGACGATGGACGGGGCCATGTACCGTCAAATTTTGGGTGAGAACCTCCTTCCCTCAGCCAGGGCATTGAAAATGGGTCGTGGATGGGTATTCCAGCATGACAATGACCCAAAACATACGGCCAAGGCAACAAAGGAGTGGCTCAAGAAGAAGCACATGAAGGTCTTGGAGTGGCCTAGCCAGTCTCCAGACCTTAATCCCATAGAAAATCTGTGGAGGGAGCTGAAGGTTCGAGTTGCCAAACGTCAGCCTCGAAACATTAATGACTTGGAAAAGATCTGTAAAGAGGAGTGGGACAAAATCCCTCCTGAGATGTGTGCAAACCTGGTGGCCAACTACAAGAAACGTCTGACCTCTGTGATTGCCAACAAGGGTTTTGCCACCAAGTACTAAGTCATGTTTTGCAGAGGGGTCAAATACTTATTTCCCTCATTAAAATGCAAATCAATTTATAACATTTTTGACATGCGTTTTTCTGGATTTTGTTGTTGTTATTTTGTCTCTCACTGTTCAAATAAACCTACCATTAAAATCATAGACTGATCATTTCTTTTGTCAGTGGGCAAACGTGCAAAATCAGCAGGGGATAAAATACTTTTTTCCCCTCACTGTACATGAAAATAGGTGCTTGTTTTATACTCGCTTGACCTGGAGGAGGCCCTCCTCCAGGCCGTGATACAAGTAGAATGTCCTCGTATCGTATTCACAGCCATAAATATAGCTTGGATTGATGGGTTCTTAGTGCTGTGCCCTGACCTGTCACTCACTGTATTTGCTTGATTTTAACCTGATTATTTGAAGCTGCATTTGAAACACGAAAGATTGTTTTTTTTTCATGTTGAACCATGGAAATGAGTTGTTCATCCCACATTCATATTATTTCTACTCACAGATAATTATTAAACGGAGCGGTGGCACTGTGATCTGAGTTCTATTTACCAACCACGGCTAACATCAGTGGTGAACGATACCTGAACCGGTCCTGGTCTTGCTTGCACAGTTCGCCAACCCATACTGACCAGCGTGGCGAAGTGTGGTCAAAAATCCCGTACGCTCGATGGGGAGACATTACCCCAGCAGTGGATTGACAATTGGGCCGCCATTTATAATTCTGAATTATAATAATTCGTGGTAAGTTGCAAACGTGTGTTGCAATTTTAGTTGAAATCTTAATCCATGCGAAACAATATATTTTAAATGTATAATTGCACTTTTGGAAAAAAATAAAAAATATTCATTAACGTTCGGCAAAGCCTTGACAATAAATTTGGTTTTGCGACGAGAGGAAAAAAAAAACAGGTACGGGAAATGAGTTCAGTTGCCAATAACAGCCAAAGGAATATATCGCTACGTTTAATGCAGACAGGAACAAAAACTAAATCTGCGCAAGTGGTCCATATAAAAAATGAAAAAAAAAAACTCGAAGCCATTTAGACATCGTGAAGGCATCGTCGAGGCGATCTCTCGGCCTATCTTATAATTTTACAAATGTCACGAAGTTCCTTTTGTTTTTGCACAGGAGTTATCAATCCTGAAGATTTACCCCCTCTATTTTGGCGCTGAGCAGGCGTCGCCTTCAGGAAAGGACATTAAGAATAGAGATGTCAGGAGGCAGTGAGACGGGATGACAAGGGTGATTCCATTCACAGATAAGGCGGGTGACGGCAAATGAAAACGTTTTAAATGCAATTTTTCATGTCATTTCAAAGTGATGGGATAAGAAAAGATCGAGGCGGATAGAGTGACGCCAACGGAGCGCAGTGATCGCGTTGCTCGCCGCGGCCCTGCCGAGACGCCGCGCGCCGTTGGATTAACCGCGGATGCAAAAGCGCATTTCTCTTCATTGAATTTTCTCTTCGCAAATCGAATTAGCGATGCGCAGATCCTTGCAGAGGATTTCATTAACAAACACAAACTGCTGTGAGAGCGCCGTGTTTTTAACGGGCGGCTCACGTGGTACAGTTATTAAGCACTTTGCAGCAATAAATACTCCGCATTGCTCCGCTTGTTTGCTGCGAACACGCCACAACATGAGCCACCAGAGCCGTGTAATTGCGAGGACGTATAATTGTTGCGCTGTGCCCACCCGCCTTTGCGTACAGAATACACTTATCTGGGCCATATTTAATTGACAGATGCAATGCCGTCTAAACAAAATTGCAGCAACTCTGGATTTGTGGGTAGATTATTTTCTTTTTTTAGCAGGTGCAGCGCTTTTTGACTGTTTCACTTTATTCAATGTTTCTATTTATGTAATTGACACGAGCGTCAATTATTAAAAGAGTGGTCAGTGAGTGAAATAGTTCATTCAACTTAATTATTTTTTATTTGATCAGGTAAGGCCCACTGAGCTTTATAGCTCTTTTTCAGAAGTGGCCTGGCCACAAACGATAGCTCAACGAAGTGGCTTATCATGTGGACATTTATAGGAGCCATACACTCAAGATGCGTGTTTGTAAATGTGGAGGGAAAAACCAGAGGACCCGGTTAAAAAATCCATGCGATCTACGGGGAGAACATGCAAACTCCAATTATACAACAGGCGTCAGAGTCGGGATACGAACCCACGACCATCCTGTCTACCAGGCGAGGCAGTTAGCATATTGCCATTGCGGCACCCAAGAAAGACTCAGAAGGATTCGACATAACGAGGTGCAAAAGCAATGTGCATTGCCATTTCCCTCTGGTGGTTGAGAAGGATGCTCGGCGCCCTTCCACAAAGTTCGAAAGATTTGTTTTCAAGCTGTGCATGTAGGGGCGCTTTTATAAAATATTACAGACACCCTGAGACACGGGATTTCTGTTACAGAGTGGTATTAGTAGGCAGAGTTCATAACACACGTGGGTAATGTGGAAATGCTATGTGTGGCGGGGTGGCTTTGAGGGCTAATACCATGTCAGAGCACTGAGCTGGCATCGCTGAGATTCGGGGTTCAGATCTGCGTGATCACCCGTGATGTCACCGGGTTCTCAAGTGTAGTGAATTGATGGTCTCAGCACGGTCACCGATGACTGCACAGAAATAACATGACATTACATTTTGGGCTTCACTTATATTTGGCATGTTCCGGCCCTGAGAATTAAAAATGTAAGCGTTGTTGACATGTGACGAACTCTTTGTCGGTCACATGCGTATACATGTATCTAAAGTGGTGTGCTGGTTTCCTCGATAAGTGGGGCCCTATTGAACGGACCACAAAAGTAGTCACGTGATGTCATCTTCCTGGGAAATATTAGGTAGTACACTGCTCACTGTACATGTTCTAAATTGTAACGTCTTCCTGTCATCGCATAATGCTGCTAATAATTCAAGGTCAAGAGGTCATCGTGGCCAAAGCCACTCATGCCACCGTCTCATGCCTGTTCGTGAACGCTTTCTCCCCTCCGCCAGAAACCGCAGTTGCTGTACAGTAGAGACACACAGCGACCTTAAAGGGTTGCTCTGACAGTGTCCCACTAACACAGTGTTCTTCACTAATTTTCAGAGGGGTGCCACTTTTGCCGATGAGACATCAGCGTGAGGGCCGCCACACCATTTGAAACCATTGGGGTTTGACAGCAGTACGATGGAGGGTATTTTCACGTGTTGTGTATTGTCAGGGGCCCCAGGAAAGGCCACAAGGGGCCGCCAAGTTAGCTGCAGGCCTTGCAATGAAGAACGCTGCACTCATAGCTCTGCTGGAATATAACTTTGGATTGTTTTGTTTTTGGGATTGCAATAATTGGTCTTGTGCGAGACCTTTGGCAAGTCATATAAATATGTATTTAAAGATCCCCTGGCACAGAAGAGGGGTGTGAATGCAGTCAACACTTTTAGGACAGGGTTTATTTAAGCCAAACGGAAAAAAAAATCAAGGATAGAATAAACTACCAAGTCAAAACAGTTGGGTGCCACCAACCCTGAAACGTGAGGTTGCTGTTTGGTGATTGGCTATTGATATACAGTAACATAAGATTTTGCATCAGATCACAGTCGTATAATAATAATAATCTGGGGAAGTGGTGTCCCAGTGGTGACCTCACTGCCCTATGTTGACTTGCGTTTTATTACTGGTCACAGCTCACATCAGTGGTGAGCAAATGTCTGAACCGGTCCTGAACTATCCTCCTCCAAACCTCACTGACCAGCGTCGTGAGGTATCATTCAGCAGTTCCCCCATGTAACGGTGTGGGGAAACTTCCATCTAGCAGTGGATTATTAGCAAATGCCTGGATATGGTAAATTATATATATATTTTGTATCCAGAATTTGTTATGACCAGTTTAGCCTTGATTGTACTCGGGAACTAAACCTGACAAAATAAAAACTACACGTGTACAAAAAGGAACCTCTTAAGATAACACTGAGGCTCTTTATCAATTACATGATCAGCACACAAACACGGGGCTTAGATTTAATCCTCATTACATCATTGCAGTATTTATTTGAGTCTCGTTTCAAAACTTTTTGACCATCCCTCGAAAATTAATAGTACCTTTTCACCGATGCTAAGAGTACATTTTTTTACCGTATGTTGTATTTTTTTTACAAAACAAATCAATGTTATTATTCATCGTCGACGTGCATATATAATTAAGGGAAGGTTTGCGCGTGTGTGTGTGTGTTTGCAATTGAGCAGTGATCTGAATTTCTACACATGGGAGCACAGTGGCCTTGGAAGAGTTGACGGATACGGAGAAAGCGAGTGCTCGGCGCTGGGCGATCTCGAAGACTAAATCGTGTCCATTGTGCACGGAACAATACGTCTTCAGGGAGAGTGACGGGCGGACGCGCCCCCACAAGTTATATTATTCATCCATATTTCATTTTGGCTTTACCAGTGACACTGCTCCGATTCACTCAACCTATCATTTTGTGTGCCACAAAGACAAAAAAAAAGTAATTCACTCAGTCACATCTGAAACAACGGGGGGAGAGTGGAAATGTTACACGTCTGACTCAAATGGAAAGTGACAGAAAGCTTTCATGCTCCAAAAAAAACACCGCGGCTGCAGGGCTGGCGTTAACATCACGCTAATGAATCCTCCGTAATTGCCGCCTGTCCATTTCAACTTTGGAGAATGAATAATTAATCTGCTTTATTGCTCTGCTTTGGATGGTAAAAGCACTGCGTTTAACAATAAAATAAATATATTTTGTTAACAGGCTCGCTCGCTCGCGATATCGCAAGCGTTGGCACAGCAGTGCCGGCGTAAAGTGTGTGTGTGTGTGGCCACGCGGGGAAGGTCATTTCTCAAGACAATATAATCACATTAAGATTACTGCACCGATGCAGTTAAACCGGCAGGATTAAGGCAGATCATGTCCTGAGCCCGTTGGAGGAAGGCGGTGTGACGGGCACAGCGAAAAGGATGTCTGGCCTTCTCTTTGGCTGTCTGAGAGCTGTGGACGTGGCCTCAGGGATTAGGGCAAAACACCCTTTCAAGTAGATTTTAGATGCAGTTAATTTGGTGGAGAGACATCTCATCGCCAATGGCTAAAGACAGGGTAATATCCACAATATGACACTCAGAAGATGAATTGCTATTTCAAGCACATCATGCATTCGTATCATCTCTATTTTTTTGAGTGAAGTTAAAGGTTCTCGGAGTGTTGCTGACTAACCCTAGACAGATTAAAACGCTTGTCCGAACCGTAATGTAGCCAAGCGTGGCTCTGTGACTCCCACAGCCACGCGTTATTTTATTGCAGGCAATCGCATTTATTTTAGCGCCGATACGTGTCACGGTGTAATTGCGTTTGCGGTTTATTTATTTCAGAACTTATATAAACTCCCTTGTTGCCCGTACACAAGCGTCTTTGTTGAGTTCAGTTGCCAGATTAATCTCTTCCCCTCCGTGGCACCGTTGCAAGGGGGGGGGGGGGGATAATCTTTGCGTTTCTAAGCAGTCCCTGGTCGTTATACAAGGATGAGCATTCCTAGAAGCGTTACAGATTGTTGTGTCACCTCTCTCATTAGGCTGTACGTGTAAATCAAACCTCCTTTGTGAGGTGCCCACCTAGTTGTCTTCTCTGTCTATTGCCACTGACCCAGGAAATGTCGATTAAAAAGGTAGACTTGGGGTAAGTTTGGACATTAAAATTCATTTCCAGTTTTTTTTGGGGGGTTAAGACACTTACGAGCTGGTTACGTAATTGGGAAAGCATTGATACATGGCACAGACGATACGCCACCAATTAATTCAAAATAGCCATGTTTCAGTAATTCTAGATTTGAAGCTTTCGTGACTGCAAGGATTCATACTCTTTGGTTTTATTCGGTAAAGTCACGTAGATAAAATAAAACAAAATAAAAAGAAAACAATTAAATCACGACGTTTCGGAGGCAACACAAGCTTCCGTGACTTTACCGAATAAAACCAAAGAGTATGTTTCAGTAACATTGTCGTTTTCATACGACGATAGATCTCAATGGTATTCTTTTATACGGCCATGCGCCAATCCACTGCTGGATGAGGGCCTCCCCGTGCCGTGTCGTTCATGTGGGTTGTGTGTTACTTGGTGTGTACAGAAACCGGCAAGAACCGGTTCAGATAGTCACTTCGCAGCGGTGAGAGCCATTGCTGGAACAATTAGCTCGGATGGGTTGCTGGGTTCGTAGTTGTGGTGTGTTTAAACGTTTTCAAACTGCTATAAAAATCACATATAACGGGGTTTTTTTTTCTCTTCAGTTAAATTTGACTAATCGACTAAAAGTATAATAGTTTTTTTGGGGTTAGATCTCGTAAATATAAGTGTGTCGTTAAACCCGCCACCACCCGACACAGCCAATTAGTAAGGTTTGTTACGTAAACAGAACATGCCAATTCGTTACTAGTGTAGTGACATCGCCGATGTCACTGTGTAATGCCGGCCCTCGAGAGGTACGGTGTGCGATGTAGCGACATCGCGGGCACCACGTGATTGTGGGTGCAGTACCGGCCCTAGAGGGGCTCGGTGAGCACTGACTGGCAGTGCCGGATGGCACCACGCTCTGCGTGCAGTGCCGACCCCTACAGGATATGGTGTGAGAGTGCCGGCCATGGGAATGGGGTTACTAAGGGCCATGGCACTCTGGTTGACCCCGAAGGACACGTGACCGGTAAAGTCTACACAGGGGCCCCCAGGTGGGGGCTAGGGGTGGTCACGTGTCAGGGTCGAGATCCTGCTCAAGGATTCGAGAAGGGGGTCGTGGCTAAGGGCGGAGCCAGCCACACCACGGAGCATATAAGCCGGGTCCCTGAGAGGGGACCGGCTGCTGTGGTTATCCTGAAGAATCTACGTTCTACGTTCTACGTCTGAGAAAAGTCACCAACACGTGGACCTGGACCCAAGCTGGGGTCCTGTCCGTTGTAGCTACTCCCAGTGTAATTAGTTTAGTTAGCCTGGTGGTCCACCACCATAGGTTGTTATCTGGTGATGGGGCGGTTACCCCTTCAATAAATGTGTTGCCTCCAAAGAGTACGTCTGCGACTACGTTGAACTCACGACACTAGTACAGCACACCAGTGTGTTGGAGAGCAAATCCACAACATTTACAATTTGAGTACGACGCTTACAACCACCATCATCAGGCGGACAGCCAGATTTGTGACTAAAAGTAGTAAATCATCAATGGTGGCTGCCCCGACATCCTGCCGCTTGAAGGCAGGAAACCCCCTGCCCTGCAGGCCACGCCCTGATGACAATTACGTCACCGTGCCCATCATCTCCCGTCCAGCGACACACGCAGGAACTGCGGTGACACTTTTCCCCTGACTATTTTTGCTTTTTTCCCCATTCCATTCCTCGCTCTACACACAAGCAAATGGTCCGTGGAACTCAATCCTTTGATATCAAGAGGAGAACTGCAAAAGCTTGATTTTATGCTTTGTTTTATATCGATTACATGTATGTTTTCAAGGCTAAAGTGTTATCGACGAATGTGTTGAGTTTGTGTTTGTTAATTGTGCTCGTGCACCGCTGCCAAAGCAGCAGCATCACCCGCAAATCATTTAGCTTGCCAGCGTTCAGTGATACAGGCGTTGGCAGTGGAGCACGATATGGACAAAAAACAGAGTCGACGCCGTTGCCCTGGTGTGTTTCCTTGCTCCCGAGACAATTCTTTGAGTTTCATTTTGCGTATGGAGGTTGCTAAAGCTTTTGTTCCCTCGGCATCGACTGTAACTCTTCAGGGGGCGATTCCGTTGCATTACATTAGAGCGGCGTAGGTTACCAGTCGTGAACATCGCGAACGAATGTGCAAAAATATCGTGAAAAGAAAAAAAAACAAGCCATTTCAGTTTTCAGCGATGCGAGTGTTGAGGATCGTGATGCCATGCAGTGACTCCTTTCCGCGCTTCGTCTGCAACCGGGGGATTCGTGGCTCAAGAAAGCCGCGAGAGAGCAGCTCGGGGTGGCAGCCGAGGGAGGGAATCGCGCCCACGTGCAAGCGCTCGCTCGAAGGTGGGCAACCGTTGCAAGAAGAAGGAGCCATTTCCCTGGGGTCTTTCGGTAAAGTCACGTAGATAGGTTCAAATTAATGAAGAATAAAATAAACAAAAACCACGACGTTTCGATCGCAACGCAAGCGATCGTCCCGATGACGAATTAATAAAAAATAAAATAAACAAAAACCACGACGCTTCGATCGCAACGCAAGCGATCGTCCTGATAACGTTGAACCTATCGACGTGACTTTACCGAAAGACCCAAAGAATCTGAATCACTGCAGTCACGAAAGCTTTAAGTCAAGGAGCCATTGGTTTTGTTTTTGTCTTTGACCAAAAGAGTTCGAGAGCAGCGCAACAAACACGCAGAGCGACTTGCACACAAACACGGCAGCCGGTACACAGCAGATGACAAACACGTTCTGAACGTCCATAAACTGAATAGGCGATGAAATGAACCGCGTCAATTTTGTTGAGTTCCCCCTTACTTATTTTTCAACGATACAATTTTTGACTGCACATTTTGTGGCCACCAAGGCATTCCATAGTGATCACCATTCCCTGCCATATTTAATAAATGATCCGTGCGCTAAATTATGTTAGATGTTTGTGTTGTTGTTATTGTTATAATTATTTTTAAAACGGCTGCCCGCAAGGAGGCAGCCAAAGATTCGCCCTTGGGGGGGGGGGGGGGGGTGGGGCAAAGGAGCCGGCATGCGGCTCCGAGGCAAAGTTTTGACGACCCCTTGCGCGAGCTGGACGGATCGGACACCGCCCGAAGCTGTCCGACACCTCTCGTGATCGTGAGGCGTGACAGTCCACCTCGCGACACTGGGGGGAATGGAGCCACGCGAATGCCCCCCCCCCCCCAATCCCACCCCCCCCCCCCCACTCGAACGCTGTGTGGTTAATCATGGACATTTGAATCCGGCGGCCGCGTTCCGCAAAGGATCAAGGATGTACTGCATTTAAGTATTTATTTATTAATTTATTGTTTCAGTCTTAACTTTCCGCTAACTTGTAAGGTTTCCATACGCGAGTGTGCACATTCTCCTATGTTCTCAATGAACTGCACCTGGTTTCGCCTCTGCATCGGCCAGCCAATAGAAGACCCAGACTTTAGTTTCATCACGACGTTGTACTCAATATCAAATAATGCTTGGTTCTTTCGGTAAAATTTTGATTTAAAGCTTTCGTGACTGCAATAATTCATGATCTTAGTTCTTTCGGTAAAGTCACGTTATATGTATTTTATTATTTTGTTCTTTCGGTAAAGTCACGTAAATAGAAAACAAAAAACAATGTAAGTAAAATAAAAAAGATGAAAGTTATAACATGACATAAAAATGAAACATTATAATAATAAAAATGAATTTTGATGTAAAGCTTTCGTGACTGCAGGGATTCATATTCTTGGTTCTTTCGGTAAAGTCACGTAGAAGGGAAACAATAAAATAATAAAAATTTAAAACAATAATATTCTCACGACGTTTCGACTGCAACACAAGCAATCATCATCAGGTGTGAAAACCACAGCAAGAAATTTTTAAAAAGTGGTGGTTATTTTTAACGTTAGCACCACGGAGAGCGATTTGGCAGTTATTCAGATGGACGAGTCCATCTATGTTCGGAAAAGAGGAGGGGGGAGACGAAAATAATGGATGCGGTCTGAAAGCCACCATAAGCGTGACCAATCAATTAAGACCCGAAATGGTTTATAAAATCCTTCCAATGATTGCTAAGCCAGAATCCATCTTCTTGGTTGAAATTGTCTTTGTGTTTGTATATGTGGATAGCCTCATGAACGAATCTCTCATGGTAGCCAGATGGCTTGCAGAGAACCTCTGTCTTGGAGAAGTTAATGTCATGTGAGCCTACTGAATAATAACAGTGATCTGCCACGGCCGAGGTGTTGGTCCTACCGTGTTTTAGGTCTGCTTTGTGTTAACGGATGCGGTCCGAAACATGTCGTTTGGTTTCTCCAATGTAACTACTACCACAGAGGCAACTTAGTTTGTAGACTCTAGGGTACTGTTTGTCCGGAATCACATCTTTTACAGACGGAACCAGATCACGGATTTTATGTAATGTGTTGAAACGGACCTGGATCTTGTGTTTATTCAAGATTTTGGAGATCATTTTTGGGATCCCCGCAATGTAGGGTAAAGTAATGGTTTTGAAAGGCTCCTCAAGAGGGTTCTTCTTCATGGTTTGAGTGATAGCTTTGCGGATTGTATAGTCGGAGTAACCATTAGCCTTAAGAGCTTGGTGTACGTGCTTGAGTTCACTGCCTATGTGTTCCTGGTCGGATATGCATTGGGCTCTATGGTACAGAATCTTGATGAGAGAATTCTTCTGTGATGGATGGTGGTGGGAATCCAGTTTCAGATAAGCATCCGTATGGGTAGCTTTCCTGTAGACAGAGTGGCTCATTGAACCATCAGGTCTCTTTTTTTATTAGGACATCCAAAAAAGGTAGCTTGCCATCTTTTTCGACTTCCATGGTAAATCTGATGGCTGGGTGTATGGAATTGATGTGGTCGAGGAATTGGGCTAGAGCAGGCCGGCCATGTGGCCAGATGACAAAAGTGTCATCCACATACCTCTTCCATAAGGTTAGGCGCAGAGTGGCAGTCTGGATGGCGTCAGTCTCAAATTTCTCCATGAAAATGTTGGCTACAACCGGAGATAGGGGGGAGCCCATTGGGGTGCCCTCAGTTTGTTTGTAGAAAGTTCCCTTCCACGTGAAGTATGTATTGGTTAAGCAGTGTCTCATCAGGGGGGGGGGGGGGGTACCTCAGTGTTTAGTCCTTGATGAACCAAGTCTTCAATGATTTGCAATGGTGTCAGGTACAGAAACTGCTGCTGTAACTTCTTCTAATGCGAAACGAATTCTTTCCAGAACTAGCTTAGCTCTTATCTCAGAGAAAATCAGACTTATACGCACCGAACTAGATCAGTTAGACAAGACACTCTACAAATCACACTTATCATTGATGGCAACAATGTCCACATCGGATTGGGAACATGTAGACAATATGACTGCCTCTTCAGCTGCCACTGTCGACCAAATGAAAGGACAACCTGATTTCCAAATTTAACCTCCTCTCCAACAAAAGACCAGACCCACACACCAAAAAGCTAGACGTTAACAAAGTCGTAATTAATCGCAGTAACAGTTTAATTTCCGATGGTCTGAAATCCGTTTTAGCTAAAGGGCTAAACTTTGCAGTCACACCTAAACACATACCAGTTAATGATATCATTGCCCAAGTAGACGTGGCTCTCAAGGGCCAGGGTCACATCGCTGCAGACGTAGCAAGATCTGAAATCGCTGCAACCCTCAAAAACGCTAAGATGCCAGCTAGCAACCTCAGCAAAGATTAGCGTTTTGAATGATTTAAATTAAAAAAGAGCGATGACATTGTCATCTTCTCAGCCGACAAGGGCAATGCCACTGTCATCATGGATAAAATAGAATATAACAACAAAATTCAAGATTTACTCAATGATGGCAGCTATACAAAAATAAAAAGAGATCCCACCAACAGCCTCGTCATACAAACCAACAAAATCATTTCTGATTCAACCGCATTAATTGATCAAGCAAAACAGTTCTCCTTGCCAGGCCACCAAGATTATACGGCTTACCAAAAATACATAAAGTAGATAGACCCCTTCGTCCCATCGTCTCTACTATCAACTCCCCCACCTACAAACTGGCTCATTTTCTCTCTGAAATCATGCGGCTTTTCACTGGAAAAACCACCTCTGCGGTACAAAATTCTATTTACCTGGTATCGACAATCACGGGTATTTCCCTATCCCCAGATGACCTGCTTGTCAGTTTCCTTATTCACCAAAGTTCCTGTACCTGACACCATCGCAATCATTGAAGATTTGGTTCATCAAGGACTAAACACTGATTTACCCCCCCTGGTGAGACACTGATTAACCAATACATACTTCACTTGGAATGGAACTTTCTACAAACAAACTGAGGGCACCCCAATGGGCTCCCCCTATCTCCGGTTATAGTCAACATTTTCATGGAGAAATTTGAGACTGACGCCATCCAGACTGCCACTCTGCGCCCAACCTTATGGAAGAGGTATGTGGATGACACATTTGTCAACTGGCCACATGGCCGGCCTGCTCTAGACCAATTCCTCGACCACATCAATTCCATACACCCAGCTATCAGATTTACCATGGAAGTCGAAAAGATGGCAAGCTACCTTTTTTGGATGTCCTAATAAAAAAGAGACCTGATGGTTCAATGACTCACTCTGTCTACAGGAAAGCTACCCATATGGATGCTTACCTGAAACCGGATTCCCACCACCATCCATCCCAGAAGAATTCCCTCATCAAGACTCTGCACCATAGAGCCCAATGCATATCCGACCAGGAACACATAGCCAGTGAACTCAAGCACATACACCAAGCTCTTAAGGCTAATGGTTACTCCGACTACACAATCGCAAAGCTATCACTCCATCCATGAAGAAGGACCCTCTTGAGGAGCCTTTCAAAACCATCACTTTACCCTACATTGCGGGGATCACAAAAAATATCTCCAAAATCTTGAATAAACACAAGATCCAGGTCCGATTCAACACATTACATAAAATGCGTGATCTGGTTCCGTCTGTAAAAGATGTGATTCCGGACATACAGTACCCTGGCGTCTACAAACTAAGTTGCCTCTGTGGTAATAGTTACATTGGAGAAACCAAACGACATGTTTTGGACCGCATCCGTTAACACAAAGCAGACCTAAAACACGGTATGACCAACACCTCGGCCGTGGCAGATCACTGTTATAATTCAGTAGGCTCACATGACATTGTCTTCTCCAAGACAGAGGTTATCTGCAAGCCATCTGGCTATCATGAGCGATTCGTTCATGAGGCTCTCCACATATACAAACACAGAGACAATTTCAACCGAGAAGATGGATTCTGGCTTAGCAATCATTGGACGGATTTGATAAACCATTTCGGGTCTCAATTGATTGTTCACGCTTACGGTGGCTTTCAGATCGCACCCATTATTTTCGTCTCCCCCCTCCTTTTTTCTGAACATAGATAGACTCGTCAATCTGAATAACTGCCAAATCGCTCTCCGTGGTGCTAACGTTAAAAAACCCGCCACTTTATCAAATTTTCTTGCTGTGGTTTTCACACCTGATGATGATTGCTTGTGTTGCAGTCGAAACGTCGTGAGCATTTTATTGTTTTATATTTTTATTATTTTAATGTTTCTCTTCTACGTGACTTTACCGAAAGAACCAAGGATAATAAAAATAAAATTCTAAATAATACATTGAAAATAATAAAAATAAAAAAAACACAATAAAAATAGTAAAATAAAATAAGAATTTTAATGAAAGTAATAAAATCAAAAAACCCACGACGTTTCGATCGCAACGCAAGCGATCTTCATCAGGCGGAGAGAAGAGAGGGGGCAAGCCTCCAAATGAACCTGCTTAAAAGGGTTCCAAATGGAGTGGAACGCTTATTTTAATTTTATTACTTATATATTTTTATTTTACTTTATTTTTTTGTTTGTTTACCGAAAGAACGAAGAATATGAATTCCTGCAGTCACGAAAGTTTATAGTCAAAATTCAATATCTACTTCTTTTGATAATTATTCAAAGGCCATAATAAAGGAATCACCTCTATACCATTGCTTTTCTCTGTATAAGTCCTATAAAATAAAACTATTGGGGGGGGGGGGGTCACTCGACCCCTGGTAGGAAAACATTTCACCTCGCTTCGCTCGCCACATGCATTTCCCGAGTGATTTAAAAAATGAAGTTTAACCCCTGCCTAGCGCTTGCAACACGAGCTGATTTCATCGCTCCATCTCCTCAGTGTCGGTTCTCCGTTGTGCACGTTCCCTCCCTCGGCTGCCGTTCGGTCATCATTGTCAACCTTCTTGCCATCAACCGGCCAATATCTGGTTGAGAACAAGAAATGTGGTTTCATCTCGTAATCAACAGTTAAGTTACCGCTGCAAAGATGTGCGATGACGGGCTTGTGTGATCGCTGTTACCTGTGAACTAAACATCTGACATGAACATTTTTAACTCTCCAGGGATAAACTCTTCCAGATGCTGGACCCAAATAATTTCGCATGCACCCTTGCGATGACAGCGTCAGAGAAGACGTGAGTTAGCCAGAACATGCAACGTTCTACGATGTCCTTGTTTTTTTTTTAATATAAATCGAATAATCGTGTAAAGATGTCTCGGGGAAAACCCCCCATGCAGAAGTTCCCTGGCTTCGATCGTCCACGAAGCTCCAGGGCCACAAAACCAAACCGTTGTCCACTGCACAAACCATGGCAGCAGCAGATGCGGATGCTTGGTGCACGGATGGAAAATAAACTATTTAACTTGAAAAAATTTGTTTTTTTCACCAGGTAAGGCTCACTGAGCGATAGAGCTCTTTTGCATAAGCGACCTGGTTACAAATGATAGCGCAACGAATTGGCTTATGTGGAAATGTACAGCAGCCAAATACTGAAATATTTGACTGCTTTAAATGATGTGGCGATTAAAAGCTCTCCGCCAGTGCGCGATTGTGGTCACCCAGAACAGAACCACGGAACTCGATGGCCAATTCATGAAACAAGAAGGAAGCACCGTCACAGAGATTGAACACTACAGACACGATTATCCGGCTCAAGCTCCTCAATGTAAACTTAAAGCTGTCGCTCTACACCAGCATCAGCCACAGGAAGAAGAAGAATAAGAAGAAGAAGTTGAAGTCTTCGTTGGTTCTTTCGGTAAAGTCACGTAGAATGAGAATAAAATAATAAATTGATAAAATAAAATAACACAATCATATTCTCACGACGTTTCGGCCACAACACAAGCGGCCTTCATCAGGTGAAGGGACGAGACTGTCTGGTAGGAAGAACCAAAGAAGATGAATCATTGCAGTCACGAAAGCTTTAAATCGAAAAAGAAGTTGAAGAAGAAGAAGAGGAGGAGGGGGGGGGGAGTGAATGAGAATGAGAAGGAGAGGAATGAGGATAAGAGCAAGCAGGAGGAGAAGAAGAGGCAGGAGGGAGAAGGAGAAGAGAAATGATGAGGATGAGGAGGAGAAGACCGGGCAGTCCTGCAGCTCGTGGAGCAAAACGACGGACATCGTTGCGGACAATGCTCGGCACGACCCGAAAACGCTTTAGGCATCCATACGTCAATCGCCGCGAGAACATTTGCTAACGTTTTTAGTAATCTGAACCAAAGACGACGGTTATATTAATAATGCATCATAGCATTCTTCAATTCACAATGTGGATTCACTTTCACACCAAATGATTTGGCGTCAGTATTGCGAGCTTACGTTTCATAATTGTGTTATCTGCATTGGTTAACTAAGAATATTAATAAGCGAGTGTTAGTTTATAATGATGTTCGACAAGTTGTGCTGGATGTGATACTCACGTTGGATAATGATGCATTGACATAAATCGCAACAGGCAAGTCTAATTTGATAACAGGCTCACTTAATTAATTTGTCAAAATCTCTGGACTCGGCAGCAGGGCTGAATTGCTCCATAAATAACTTCTGGGTCGCCGGCAGATTTTAAGTTGACACTTGATGAACTGGATGTGATCACATTTTCCCGCGTGGCCGATCCAAACCCATACCTGGGTGATATGACTCCCTTGCTCTGTGGCACGTGGCAGGGCACGGCCGAGCTGACTTGCACACCTGCTGTAGGGCTTGCGCGTCGTACGTTGCGCGCGGTCTGCAAATGATCACGGTTTGCCTTTTTTTTCTTCTTCTGACAGCCGCTCAAACCGTGCTGACGTTGCGCGATTGCCGGCTCCACGAATCCATAAGGTGTGCTCATATCCAGACATTTCTCGCGGAGAAGCTGAATATAAGCACGGCTTATAAAAGCACGTTTCTAAAAATGGCAATATTTATTGCATTTACATTACGCTGGTGGGTAGCGCGGGAAGTGGTGGGGGTGGGGGTGGAATTGTCAACTTCTTATACAATCACACTTTGGAAATAAGCACACATGGCCTTGCTCTCAAGGGCTATCATCATCATCCATGGTCAAGCGACTGCTGGACAACGGCCTCATCAAGCCGCCACCACTGCCTCTCATGATTCCGCCGATGAAATAATCCACACAGCGCCTACTGCACACGAGCCGATTTCCATTGCTCCATCTCCTCGGCGCCGACGCTCCTCTGAGACCAGTTCATTTCCTTCACCGCCAACTCATATTTTTTTATCGACCATCGGCCATCGCCCTCCTCCCCACCCCCCCTCCGAGCGACGCATCCTACCGTGGGTCACGACGTGCGTGCCCTGTTCAACTTACGTCCAGCGCCCACTGGATGTAAGTCACGATGAGCTAACACCGTCAAGGAGTCTCGATCCAGGAGAACAGTGGCAGCACATAGAGCACGTCGAAGAACGCTCTCTCGACGCATCGATGGCCTTCGTTGTTGAGGTGGCCTCGCCCGCGGCGCGTGGCGAGTCGATAAATTAATAGATTGCTACACTCAATGTACTCGCGCAATCCACTTCTGGAAAGAGGGCATCCCCACGCCGTGCAGGCTGTGAGGGGGTGAGAGGGCCAAACTGCTCAGTCGGTGAAGGCCTGCCCAGGAAACTTGTTTAAATGTCACACTCTCTCTCTCTCTCCACAGATGTTATCTGCTGCCAGGAATAATGATGCCGCTCGCTACGTAATGAGGCTGTGTTGAGACGAGACGGCGATATTGACAACAGAGGCGACGCAGAATGAGCTTATTGTGAAAAGTCGTATTAGTGGCACTTCAAAACTGACCACTATGATAATGTGTAGATGTCATTCTGCATGATTATTATTGAATACGATGTTGGTGACTGTCGGGCAATTAATGTTTTGTTTTATTTTCCGCATTCACTTACTTTTGTTATTTGTAATGTTGCCTTTAATTTAAATGGTCTACTCTTGACAAGACAATGTCATGAGGTCTCTAACCTCAGATTGATGACAGACATCACGCTCTCGTAATTCTTTGCAGGAATTACCATTCAGCTGTGGATATTGACTCGTGATAAACTGGCTCAGTAATGGATGCGATAACCACTAGGATATCCAGCCACTTAAAGACAGAGTTGGATCACAGTGAGGCTTCATGTTTTTTTAAATTTCTTTATTAATATTATTACTGTGCACTTCGGTTGCTGTTGCCACAAGCCAGGGCTTTATAAAATAAAATAGACGGGGCTTTATAAAATAAAATAGACGGGGCTTTATAAAATAAAATAGACGGGGCTTTAGAAAGGAAAACAAACAACGCATTTCTGAGGATGTTCTAATTCCAGTATTTTTTTTTCAAGAATGGAATTTGCAACATAATGGCGGTGATTTTATGGCCTTGCTTATCGCCAGGTTGCCAATCTCTCAAATGAAAAGCAACTTCATTTAGCCTCACAATGCGCGCCGTGAGAATGTGTGAATATAGTTTCAACATCGCTGGCGATAATGCATTTCGAGCCACGAAGGGGAACAGTGAAGGATGGACAAGGGGCACACGCTCGAGTGTTCACATTGCAGTAAAATAGTTCTTTATGTTTTCTGTTCAAGTATGCCAAAGCCGGTACATATTTTGCAGGCTTTCATTTTAGATGCGCGACCTTTTATGTTGTTGTTTTGTTTCTGCGGTGCCCTTGAGTGGCATTTGTGCATTTTTAAAACACGGATACATGTCCATGCGATAAATAATCCCGCGTTTAAACTCGAGGCTTCGACGAGATGACGGCTCATTAAAATGGCAAGTGTTTGTTTTTGTACACTATCATCAAGGACGAGTGTCAGCGCGCTTTCGATTGCATAGCGACGCATTTTATAGAGCGGCGTTTCTCTGCAGTGGGGAGGCTCTTTATGGCCGAAATGTGTGTGCGGTTCTTCTGTTCGAGTAAATATGTAGACAGACCTTGACATTTCAACATTTAATCTTGCACGGAGGAATTTTTCGAAGACAATTGCGATTCCCCAAGACGTTGAGTGTTTCACGAAGAACACGGAACGTTTGGGTGGCATGTCTTTCAATGCACGCTGCTCATGATACATGGACCACTGCAATGGTATGGGAACATACACATCTTACAGGCATATCAGAACAAACCTCCTTAGGTACACATATTCCGCTGTCCGCTTGACCATCAGGCTACTCACCTTCATCCTGGACCAGACTTGGAAACCTTTATTAAGTACAGTACAGCATTATTGTAAATAATAATATCGTGAGTACTTATCGAGAAAAAAATAACACGAGTGACGATTTAGCCGTACATTTGACTTCGTAAACAAAATTATATCCAAAATAAAGATTTTTGGGTTAGATCGCGTAAGTGTAAATGTGTCGTAACCCTCCACCACCGGACACAGCCAGTAAGGGTTGTCACGTAAACAATACTCGCTAATGAATTACTACTTTTTCACTTAGTTACCACTTCAGCCCAACCGGTGTCTTGGAGAGTAAATAAACAACATCTACTCAAATTGTAAATGTTGTGGATTTACTCTCCAACACACCGGGTGGGCTGAAGTAGTAAACTAAATTGGCGCGTTGTTTACGTGACAAACCTCACTGCCTGTATCGGGTGGTGGAGGGTTACGGCACATTTATTTCTAACCCAAAAAAATCCTTTATTGCGAATAATGTTGGGCATTCGTGGCCCATTCCCATTTGAGTGGCACGTGGCCACGGCCTCGAGGGAGAGACGTGGAGACGCCTTAGTTAGTCAGCACACACCTGGCCCGACCTCTGATGTGCATTCCCTGGATCTTGAAGTTTGCTGGAATTGTAACACCCCCTGTGGCAGAGCAATTTACCCTTCTACAAAGACAAAGATCACCCGTGTGGCCTTAACAGACTGTTGGGGGCAAGTGCTGTTAGCGAGCACCAATGAAGGCCGGCACGGAACACACGAACGGTGGGTGGCCAGCACCACGCCCGGCCGCCTTTGTCGCCCCAGTGGCGATGTTTACACCTCGAACCAGGTACTAATTTGACGCTGAGTAGACCTAGGGGAGACCGATGACCGGTTCAGATAATCGCCACTGTTGTTGGCCGTTAAGCGGGAATGGAATCCGCACACCACCACACACCAACACATACGACCACTGCGTCAGGAAGTCACAATGCGGTCGATGAGCACGGTTGGCTACATACTATGCGAACGAAACTCAACATGTGACCATCCAATTCACGGTAGAATTCTCAGAACTGGATAAATATCGCCGTTGCCTTGAAGGGGCTCATTTACTTTGAATTGTCTTCGGGTCGGCCTAATAACTCGTAAGGGGCCGTCCATAAATGACGTCACGCGATTTTGGACGATTTTTGACCCCCCCCCTTCCCCCTTCGTCAACGGCGTCGCAAAAAGTCAGCTGCCCCTGAAAAATGACGTCACAAAGCCTTCCCCCCCCCCCCAAAAAAAATCGATATTCTTGGTTCTTTCGGTAAAGTCACGTAGAAGGGAAACAATAAAATAATAAAAATATAAAACAATAAAATTCTCACGACGTTTTGACTGCAACACAAGCAATCATCATCAGGTGTGAAAACCACAGCAAGAAATTTTTAAAAAGTGGCGGTTATTTTTAACGTTAGCACCACGGAGAGCGATTTGGCAGTTATTCAGATGGACGAGTCCATCTATGTTCGGAAAAGAGGAGGGGGGAGACGAAAATAATGGATGCGGTCTGAAAGCCACCGTAAGCGTGAACAATCAATTAAGACCCGAAATGGTTTATCAAATCCTTATCAAAAATGCTTCAAATTGCTTAAACCTATTGTCATTGTAGTGTGTATTTAATGTGGCGTTGCACTCTGATGTTGTTGGAGAAAACATTTATAAAAAAAGGTCTATTTAATTAAGTAGAACGTGTTGCGCATTTTGATGTGACGTCACATTTCTCAACCCCCCCCCCTCGTCACACATTGTCACAAATGTCTGACCCCCCCCCCACACTAGGTGCGTGACGTCATTTATGGACGGCCCCCTAAACTCAGCCAAGAATTCTGTTCATTATTTGACCCCTAATTCACCCTCGCAAGAATCTGCTCTGAGTCGCACGTTGTTGCGGTGTCTTTCAAGGTATGGCTCACGTCACATACCACTTTGTCACGTGGAACACCCCCTGATTCGGTATGTGTGTTCACAACTTGACAATGAAAGGGCGCATTATTGTTACTACCATTTTGTTTGTTTCAAAACAATCCATCGTTTGCCGCAGACGTCGTCTCGAATGCTTGTGCAATCACGCGGCGCGTTCGATTCTTCTCACCCGAGCACACGAGCGAACGAGACGTTCGCTCACAAGATGAACCCATTTCATTCTCATCACCGTGGAACTCGGACGTGCAACATTGCCCATTCAAGTGTGCAATGCGTGTGTACACACACCAACACGTCGCTATTTACCTCTCTACTCATTTGGGTCACGTTACAGCCCTCTGGCAATCTCGCCCTGGATGAAGGCCGTATCGGTCACGTGGCTGTCAGACCATACTTCACCAGGCTGGTCAGTGCGGCCTCGTGAAATTGGGGGAGGGAGACCAACAACGACTCCGAGGTCGGCCCAGCCTCAACTAGGTACCTGGCGTCGGCGTGTAATAAACATCGCCACTGGGGAGACAAAGGCGGCCGGGCGTGGTCCTGTCCACCCACCCCCTCGTGTGCTGTGTCGGCCTTCATAGGTGCTCGCCAACAGCACTTGGTCCATCATCATCATAGGCCTTTGTGTCTCGAGAGACAATTCTTTTGCGCCTTGCGAGGTCAGCTGTAGGTTTTGCAGCGCCTATAATAACTTCGTAGGCCAATCCTTGAGTGACAATCCTTGCCACGGCAATTTCAAGTGAATGCGGTGGCAGCTCCAGAGGTGTTTGTTGCTTTTTCTTTACGTCGCTCGCTCTTGGTGTGCCAAGCGGTCTGTTTTCACAGCCTGCTGCCAGCTGAGTCGGTCGCCGGCAGGTTTCTCCCAGTCATTGGGGTTGATGTCGCAGCTCTTCATGTCCCATTTACAGACATCTTTGAAGCGCAAGACTGGGCGACCGGTGACCCGTGTGCCTGATGCCAGCTCGCCGTACACGACATCCTTGGGTATTCTGCCATCCTGCACGCGGTGCACGTGTCCAAGCCATCTCAGGCGCCTATGACTGAGTAGAGAGTACATGCTGGGAATGTTGGCCAAGTTGAGGACTGAGGGGTGTTGGGAATGTGATCTTGCCCTCTGATACCGAGGATGCGCCTGAGACATCGGAGGTGGAATGTGTTTAGTCGAGGTTCTTGATGGGCGTATGTTGTCCAGGGCTCAGACCCATAGAGGAGGGTGCCAAGGACAGAGGCCCGATACACCTGTACTGTACTTTGGTGTTGAGCGTTAGAGATTTTGATTTAAAGCTTTCGTGACTGCAGTAATTCATATTCTTAGCTCTTTCGGTAAAGTCACCTTGAAGGGAAACAATAAAATAATAAAATATATATAAAACAATAAAAATTCTCACGACGTTTCGACCATAACACAAACGGTCGTCATCAGGTGTGAAAAACCAACGTCAGCGTGGTGCTGACGTTTTTTTATAAATACGTAAATACACCGTTCAAAAATAAATAAATTAATGCAAACCAACACTTCTTTCAAATGTTTCTTGCCGTTGGTTTTTCACACCTGATGACGACCGTTTGTGTTATGGTCGAAACGCCGTGAGAATTTTTATTGTTTTATATATATTTTATTATTTTATTGTTTCCCTTCGACGTGACTTTACCGAAAGAGCTAAGAATACGTTAAAGATTTGTTCTCCCAGACTCTTTTAGTCAACCTGAACATAGCCGTAGACGCCTTCCCAATGCGCTCATCAATCTCTGTGACAAGGGACAAATTGCAGGTGATGGTGGAACCCAAGTAGGTGAAGTCCTGAACGACTTCCTGGGTGTAGCTGCCAATGTTTATGGAAGGGGTGTCTCTGACATCCTGGCCCATGACATTAGTCTTTTTCAGACTGATTGTCAGGCCAAAGTTGTTGCAGGCGTTGGCAAGGTGGTCGTTGAGTGTCTGCAGACCTTGTTCCATGTGAGCTGTCAGCGCAGCATCATCAGCGAATAGGAGTTCTCTGATGAGGACTTTGCGGGCTTTGGTTTTGGATCTGAGACGGCCAAGATTGAACGGTTTGCCATCAGATCTTGTATGGAGAAAGACTCCCTTTTCTGCTGTCCCAAAGGCATGTGTGAGCATAAGTGAGAGAAAGATGCCAAACAGTGTTGGGGCAAGCACGCACCCCTGCTTTACACCGCTGAGTATGGGAAATTCCTCTGAGGTGGTGGCGCTGTGCTGTATTGTTCCTTTCATGTTGTCATGGAAAGAGGAGATGATTGCCAGCAGCTTCGGTGGGCAGCCGATCACTTTGAGGAGTTTGAAGAGGCCTCCCCTACTGATGAGGTCAAAGGCTTTTGTAAGATCAATGAATGCCAAGTACAAGGGGGCATTCTCTGTTCTCGACATTTCTCCTGTAGCTGACGCAAGGAGAAGAGCATGTTAATTGTGGACCTTCTTGCTCTGAAGCCACACTGAGCCTCAGGATACGTCCTCTCAGCTAGTATCTGTAACCTGCTGAGAACCACACGGGCAAAGGTTTTCCCCACGATGCTCAGCACGGAGATGCCACGGTAGTTATTGCAGTCCCTACGGCTTTTTTATAAAGGGTGATGATGTTGGAGTCTCTCATGTCTTGAGGCATTGCTCCTTCTTCCCAGCACTGGCAGAGAAGTTCATGGAGTTTTGTGAGGACGGCGGGTTTCGCACATTTCAGTACCTCAGGTGTGATGCCGTTCTGTCTCGGGGACTTGCCGCTGGCTGGTGAGTTGATGGCTTTGTCAAGTTCCTTCAAGGTTGGAACATTGTCCAGTTCGTGTATCGTTGGTAGGGGCTTTACAGCAGCAAGGGCAGCTTCTGACACACCTTGGTCTCGTGAGTAGAGCTCTGAGTAGTGTTCTAACCACCTGTCCATTTGCTCTTGTTTATCAGTGATGATGGCTCCTGTGCTGGTTTTAAGGGGGGCAAGTCCTCCTGATGTTTGGACCAAAGGCTGTCTTGATGCCTTCATACATGGCACGGATATTGCCAGTGTCAGAGGCGAGTTGGATCCTACTCCTCAGGTTCAGCCAGTAGTTGTTGGCACAGCGTCTGGCGGTCGTTTGAGCTGCACTGTGAGCAGCTTTCAGAGCCCTTGACGATCCTGTACTCGGGACAAGCTTGTACTTCAGGAGCGCCGTGCGCTTGGCTTGGAGGATGGGTTCCAATATAGCCAGGTGTTCTTCAAACCAGTTTGTGTTCCACTGTGTCTGCTTGCCGAAGGTATTGATGGCTGCATTGAAGATGGCGTCTCTGATGTATGCCCACTTTGTCTCCACGCTTCCATCTGGTGTGTCGTGTAGGGACTGCTCAAGGCTGTGTTGGCATAATTGAGTGAGCTCTGGGAGGGACGTCTTGGCAGAGTTGATGCGTAGGTAGCGCTTTTGTTTGAGGTGATGTATCCTTTTTGGGCGTAGTCTGACCTTGCTGGATACCAGCGAGTGATCGGTGTCACAGACTGCACTGTGGTAGCTGCGTGTGATGAGTACTGAGTTGAGGAGGGCTCGGCGGGTGATGACGGGGTCCAGTTTGTGCCAATTAAGAGACCTTGGATGTCTCCATGATACTTTATGGCATGGCTTTGTGAGAAAGAATGAGTTTGTGATACAGAGATTGTGGTTTGAACAAAGCTCCAGTAGTCTTTGGCCACTGGCATTCATGTTTCCAATGCCATGATAGCCAAGGCATGCGGGCCACGCGTCGTGGTCAGCCCCAACCCTTGCATTGAAGTCTCCCAACAGAAACTTGTGCTCAGAGCTGGGGATTTTTGCGAATTATATTGTGAAGCTCTTCATAGAACTGGTCATGAATCTCTGGAGGTGAGTAGAGTGTTGGGGCGTAGACACTCAGGATGGTTACATGGCCAGAAGCAGTGAGCAGTCTCATGAGCAGAATCCGCTCGGAGCCTGCAGTTGGTGGTTCTATCATGCCAAGGAGTGTGTTTTTGACGGCGAACCCAACACCGTGTTGCCTTGGTTCGTTCTGCTGTGTTCCTTGGCAGTAGAAAGTGTAGTCACTCTCTCGTAGTGAGCCACTGCCAGCAAGCCGGGTCTCCTGCAGTGCTGCAATATCGACATGGAGTCTCGCCAACTCCCTGTCGATAACTGCAGTCTTGCGGATGTCCTCAATCTGCAATAGATCTTCGGAGAGTCCAGAACACATTGTACGTACATTCCAGCTTGCAAAATGAAGGGCTGGAAGCTTCTTTTGTTTTGTTTTGCGATTGCCCGGTGCAGGTGTTGCAGCCCACTTGTCTGGTGATGAACCACAAGCTGCAAGCACCCATTGGAGCAGGTGAGCCGTGACGGGTAAGCACCTTATTGGCCGGGGGCTGCCCAGCTTGAGGCGGGTGGCGGCAGCTATCCATTGGGGTGCAATGACCCCTCCCACCGGAGATGGCAACCCGTGGCGCCCATTTTTTTTACGCCAATCTAAAATGAGCTTATAACCCGTGACTGCAGCCATCCGTGTTTCTTGGCCACGAGTAGGTTGCCGAGGAAGAGTGTCCTCTCCCCATTTTTGCACCTCTTGTTGGCGCAAAGAACGGCCAGGTTATTCTGGAAATCCCGGGTTGCCCATGCGTCAGGATCCCCCCCCCTCTCGGCCTTGCTGGTGATGTCCAAAGGAGTGCCACGCACGACGTTTGGCACCAGTTTGGCTGCAGGGGCTGCCGGGAATGTGCCGCAGTGCGTCACAGGGGCCCCACTCCTGAGTTTCTGTCGGGGTTTACCCCCTTAGCCATTGACTCTCCCGAGACACTCACAAGGCAGTGAGAAAACCGCGTAACCCTGGGAGGGGCCCTTACCAGGTACTGACAGCCGGGCCAGCTGTGCCTGGGACTCGCGTAAGGCAGGGTGTGGCCGCGCAGCGTTTTACGTACGACTCCCGCTCGCGACCGAAAAGGATGGCGAATATCTGAGCCGGTCCTGGTCCTTCCCTAGGCCGATTCAGCCTTAAACGAGTAACCTGGCGCGGTGTGTAAGTATCACCGTTGGGGATACAAAGGCGGCCGGGTGTGGTGCTGACCCTGCCCTCCACAGTCTGTTTGAGGCTATGGGGGAGGGAGATCTTTATTATGAATGGAATTGGTCACTGGAAAGGATGCTCGTGGTCTCTCTGTGCGCAGAGGGAAAAGCGAGGCGCCCCGTGTAGTGGTGTCCTGCTCAAATGAACATTGGGACGATGCTCTCAACTCCCGTATGCAGCCCTGAGCCAGTGGTGGAAATTCCACATTCATTTGACGGGGGACGAGAATACCAATAAGATGACTCCTGTTGACTTCCGCTCAAAGTCGGTACTCAATTGTATCGACCCAAGGAGAGATGATGGGCCGAGTCAACCCACAGCCAGGACGTGAACTCACAACCTTCAGATTGCGAGCCACTTGCTCCACCGCTGAGCCACGTGACCTGGCCCTCCTCCTTCTCACTCGTCGATTATAATAATCGATGTGACATTCGTCCGAACCCTGACTCACACCTATTGCTAAGTCCATAGCCCTTAAACCCTAATACCGTAATCACCTTCATCCCTTTGTCGTCGGATGAAGGTTGCCACCCCACCGCATTTTCGATTCGCGAGATATTTTGGACCATACTTCGCCACGCTGGTCATGACGCCCGGTGGTTAACTGAGCACTGCCAACTACGAGTGCCTAGCGAACGCCGCTCCACGTGCACTCCCTCGTTGATCTCGTTTCATTTTACGTTTAAAAAAAAAATTGCCCTTCGTGCAACCGGAGTTAATGGTTCATCATCTCACGATTAAACAATCCATCGCTGGATGCCGAAACCTTGTCCAGAGTTCACTGATAGTGGCACTATCTTTGAAAAAAAAATGCGAATGCTCCAGGCACGTGTCCATACTTGCGAGTAAAGCAATTAGTGTTTGATATTGCTCGTTAATTACCCGCTTTGGGGATTCTGCACACAGTACAGCGTGGGTTTTGGACAAAGTAACATTTAAATGCCACTTTTGATGATCGCCATCGTGATTATGATGATGGTGGTGGTGAACATTTTTTTTTTTTAGCTCAGGGACGCGTTTCGGAGAACTCCCCGACAACTGCAGTGCACGCTGCGTTTGCAAGGATGGCGTCGCGTACGTGATTGTGCGTACATTGCGGTCATGAAGACGTCCGTACATCGTAGCCTCGTGCCCCCGTTGCGGGTTGTTTGCGGGGTCTCGCGCAGCGGCTGATGCGCAAGGGGATCTCGCCTTCGTCCAAGGTGTCCGCTCGTAGTCCCCCTCCGAAGCGGTGATGTGGCGATGTCTGTCGGTTGTTCGTCGAACAGTTGAGGTCACAGAGGGAGGCGGCACGGGTCGCAGACTCGCAGCGCATCACTCGGCAGCTTCCTGAGCCGCCTCTAATTCACCCCAGTCACGTGCTTCAATCGGCGGCCAGTCGCCTCCGTATCACTCGTATACCGCTGCTGCTGCTGCTACTACTGCTATCATGGACTTTACTACTATCGTGAACTTTGCTGCTGGAGTTTTATTCCTCTTTCCATGTCGAGGGCGCGGTCTTACCAGACAAGACTGTTTCGTCTATTTCGCACTGTGTTGAATCGCGCCACCCCACTGCAGGTTTCAACAACACGCTCAACCATCCATGCGTCCATGAGCTCACTCACCCTGGCAATCACTCACTCACTTGCCCAACCACACACTCACTCACCCACTCACCCATTCACTCACTCACCCACTCAATCACTCACCCACCCACCCACTCAAACACCCTCTCACCCACCCATTCACTCACTCACCCACCCACTTAGCCACCCACTCACCCACCCGCTCACCCATTCACTCACCCATCCACCCACTCACCCACTCACTCACTCACCCTCTCACCCACTCACCCACCCACTCACCCATTAACTCACCCACCCACTCACTCACCCACCCACTCACCATACTGCAGGTTCCAACGCTTCTCGTTCTGGTTCACTCTCCCCGCACTGCTCGACGATAGAATTCCCTCGCATCGTCTCTCATCCCAAACTCTGAGCAGAACCGTTGCTTCTGCATTCAATAAACGCAATAACTGTTAACTGGGAAACTTTAATCGTGCTGTGAGTTGCTGGCCGCTTGGCGTGTTGTTATGTTGGGCCTGTACTCGTTAACCGCGGTGCGATATACGGAGTCAAACAGCGCACGTCACCACTTGCAGAGCGGGGATGATGTCGCGGGGTGGTGTTTAGACGAGGCTGCCCGTGACTATGATAATAATAACAACACCACTGTCTAACAATATAATTCACGTTCCTTTGTAAATCCACTGTTTGAATGAACACGACCCCACGCCGTGATAGCCGTGAGAATTGTCTGCTTGTATGTACGTTGGACTTTTTTCGCACCGTACGTAGCCAACCGTGCTACGTACGATATGGTGCCTGACCATACTTCATCACGCTGTTCAGCGTGCGGTTGTGAAGGGAGGGGTTTCCCAAGACCGGCTCAGATATAACTCGCCACCGATGTTAGCCGTGTCCAGGAATCGAACTCAAATCACCGGGTTCGTAGTAGCACAGTGCGCTAACCTAACCGTTGCGCCCACCGCTCCACCCACCGCGAGCTTCTCTATGGAATATATATATGAAATGAAATGTGTGTGTGTGTGTGCGTACAGGCACGTGCGTACGAGTGAACCGTGCTACAGAGCGTTCGCGGTGCCGCTCATTGAATCGATCGCGCAACGTGGACTGCGCGGAGTGAGATCGCAAAAATGCGTGGCGCGGAGCGGTGGCGCAGTGGTCAGCGGCGACTGCGCTCTCTACGAACCCGGCGAGGACGAGTTGCTGTTGGCGAGCACCTATGAAGACCAGCACACACACACACGCGCGCATACATACACACAGACACGCAAACGCTCACACACACAGAGACGTTTAAGGCGCAGAGCCCTGCAGACATACGAGCACGCGTTGTGTGCGCGTGACAGCAGCTGCGCTCGCGGCCAACATCAGTGACGAGCATTCTTTGGGTCTTTTAGGTTAAAGTCACGCAGATAGGTGCAAAGAAAATTGAAAAAAAAATCTCACGACGTTGCGATCGCAACGCAAGCGGTCGTCATCAGGACCGCTTGTGTTGCGATCGAAACGTTATGAATATGAATTCCTGCAGTCACGGAAACTTTACGTCAAGATCAGTGACGAATATCTGAACTGTTCTGCGGGGACTCACCACCCCCACCCCCCCCCCCCCTTACAAAAAAGGTCGACTCAGTATCATACGAGTATTCCACTTCACTCGTGCAATAGGTGCTCACTGACAGCGCTTGCCCCGAAAGCTTCATGAAGACGAATATGGATTCACGCTTTTCGTCTTTGTGTTTTGTGCGCGTGGTGCTAGCCAACACAGCATGCACAATATGCAACGCGGCGCGACCTTGTGTGTGTGTGTGTGTTGGTGTAGTGCAAGTGATGCTGAAACGAACCGAGGTTTACGCGTCTGCTAAACACAAACTCGACGTGTCGGAGCGGTGGTGCCAGTGGTTATCGCACTGCGCCATGCAACCCAGAAACCCGAGTTAGAACCCGAGCGATATCCGAACGGCTGCTGCGCCAACCCCCTCCCCCACACTCCCTCGTGTCTTCACTAACTCGCATTGACCAGCGTGGTGAAGTATGGTTCAAACAGACAACCCACATGGACCAACGCGGCCTTTGGCGGTCGTCATCTGTAAGTGTCTATTATGATATATTTTAAATTACCGCGCATGAAAACAACATAGGTGTCCTTATCGCATGCATGCTATCGCACATGGGACGTAAGCCGCACTGCATGACACCGGCCGTGAGTCAAGTGGATGCCAACAATAAAAGTCGCGCCACGTGCGCGTGTTCCCCACAAGCTAACAAAAAGATCTGCCCAATTGTATTTTTAGACGAATACTTTTTCAAACAACATTTGTTTAAGCAAGAAAAAACTCTGCAACGGGCTTGGTTTCGACCTTCCGGCTTTCATCAGCATAGTCAGGCTTTGTAAAAAAAAAAAAAAGCCGCTGGGTTTTTCAAGATGATATTGCTAAGATCACTCCGTACAAACGAAAGGGACTCCGTTCAACGCAAGAGGCGATGCCATTATTCCGGTGCATTGTGCGAATCTGCCGCGAAAGGGATTGTAAAAGCTCACATGGCCAAGCGCGTTAGAAAGCGGCGCAACCTCCTCCAGCAGAGTGTATCATCATCAGCCATGGTCAATCCACTGCTGGATGAAGGTCTCCTCAAGCCACAGTCACCTCTCACGATCTTGCGATGGTATAATAATCCACCCAGCACAATTTTTTACACACGAGTTCCATCAATCGTTCCGTCGCATGATCTTGCGAGATGGTAGTTGATTGGAATTGGCCTGCTGGTGCTGCTGCTGCTGATGATGATGATACGTGTTGATGGGATGCTGCAAACATGCTAACCCTATGCACCGCTGTGTGTGGTGGCTTTCATAACAACCAATGCGTTGTTAGTTTTAAAAAGTTCGCCTTTGTTCCCCTACAGCTTGCGCGCGCATTGATGAACACATCAGCCGAGCACAGCCGTACAAGTCCACATTCACCATTTCATCATGTATACATAAAAAAAGTTATTCATTCGACAATTATGCATTAAACGCAGTCGAGCTCGTTGTTTTATGCTCCCATTGAAACATTTAGCCTTGGCCGCCTTACATTAATTTCCACTGCTAATGAAGATACAATGGAGGGCAACAGGGGGCTGTGATCTATGGCGATGGTATTATAGTTATTATAGTATTATAGTTATCGCCTTCATGGCAAATTAATTAATTGTCGAGAAGTCAGCTCCGATGGCGACTTAAGGCCATCGGTGCTTGAGTCCGTTACAAAGACAAAGACCGCCCAGATAACCGTGACAGATTATTGGGGCAAGTGCTGTTAGCGAGCACCTGTGAAGGCCGACACGGCACACGAGGGGATGGGTGGCCAGCACCACGCCCGACCGCTTTTGTCTCCCAAGTGGCGATGTTTACACACCTCACCAGGCACTCATCTCAGGCGGAGTCGACCTCAGGGAAGAGGTCCAGGACCGGTTCAAATAATCGTCACTGGTGTTGGCCGTTAGCGGGAATCGAACTCGGGTGACCGGGTTCGTAGCGCAGCTGCTGTCACACGCACACAACGCGTGCTCGTATGTCTGCAGGGCTCTCCGCCTAAACGTCTGTGTGTGTGTGAGCGTTTGCGTGTCTGTGTGTATGTATGCGCGTGTGTGTGTGTGTGCTGGCCTTCATAGGTGCTCGCCAACAGCATTTGCCGCAACAGTCTGTTCCAGGCTATACGGGGGGCCTTTTTCTTTGCGGAGCGGTGAGCACGCAAACACCGGTGAGGATTTTTTTTATTATGAACCGGTCCTTGGCCTCACCTAGGTCGACTCAGCTTCAAAATGAGTATCTGGCGCGGTGTGTAAACATCGCCACTGGGGAGACAAAGGCGGTCGGGCGTAGTGCTGGCCACCCACCCTCGTGTACCGTGCCGGCCTTTATAGGTTCGTCGCTAACAGCACTTGCCCCTACAGTTTGTTAGGGCTATAGCGGGGTAGCTTTTTTTCGTGCAATTGTGTGCGTTTATGCGTGTGCATGTGTGTGCGAATGTGCATCAATGTTTGCGTTCGTGTGTGTCTGTGCGTAGGTGTGCGTTTGTGTCTACGCGTGTAAGCACGTTTTCGACGTTTGTGTGGGTATATGCATGTGCATTAATGTTTCTTTGTGTGCGTTATTATGTTTGTGCGTATGTATGTACGCTTGGTGTGTCTCTTTGTAGATGCATTTGTGTGTCTGTGCCGTGGTGCGTTTGTGTGTCTGTCTTTTGCGTGCGTTAGCGTGGGGAACGGTGGTGTGGTGGTTAGCGCGACGCTGTGCTACGAACCCTTCGACCGAGTTCAATTCCCGCTCACGGCCAACACCGGTGACTGAACCGGTCCTGGGCTTCCCACGAGGTCGACTCAGCCTCAATTGAGTACCTCGTGCGCTGTGTAAAAACAGTGCCACTAGGGAGACAAAGGCGGTCCGGCGTTTGTTGTCTCGGCCTTCATAGATGCTCGATAACAGCATTTGCCCCAACAGTCTGTTAAGGCTACATTGGGGGATCTTTGTCTTTGTGCATGTGTGCGTGTCCCCCCCCCCCCTCTCTACATGCGTCGAAGAGAAGAGTCGACATGCTGCGTCTCCTCTCCACGTATGGCACGAACGCCTCTGCGTTTTGACGCAACTGAGTCGTCTGGCACCGAGAGGGTTTTGCACTTCACTCCAAAGCGCTTGACTTATCGTATTCCAGTGGAACGTCCCTCTGGCTGTCTGCCCGTCTGTCTGCGTGTCCTCCGTCTGAACGTCACGTCCACCCGTCTGTAGTTCTGTCAGTCTGATCGTCCGGCCGACTGTCTGCGTGACCCTCCGTTCGTCCGTCATCCGTCGGTTCCTTTCCGTCAGTGCGTCTGTCTGCGTGTTCGTCGCTGACTTTAGAAGCAACTCGCGCAACGTACGCGTGGCACCGCTGTTGGCACGCGTGCGCTCGGAGGCTGCCTATTACACGTACTCGAGTGATACCTGATGCGAGAGAGCGATACATCAAGCGAGAGAGAGCGGGTCGCTCCGGTCAGGGACTGCGTCCGCCCCCAGGGGTGGGGGGGGGGGGAGGCGCGGGGGGCTTTATGGAGGTGAAGGAGGAGGAGGCAGCGTCCCGACTGTAACCTCAACCACTCACCCACTCACTCACCCACTCGTCCACACACTAACCCACTCACTCACTCGCCCACACACTAACCCACTTACTCACCCACTCGTCCACACACTAACCCACTCACTCACCCACTCGCCTACACACTAACCCACTCACTCACCCAGTCGCCCATACACTAACCCACTCACTCACCCACTCGCCCACACACTAACCCACCCACTCCCCCACACACTAACCCACCCACTCACCCACTCGCCCACACACTAACCCACTCACTCGCCCACACACTAACCCACCCACTCGCCCACACACTAACCCACTCACTCACCCACTCGCCCACACACTAACCCACTCACTCGCCCACACACTAACCCATTCATTCACCCACTCGCCCACACACTAACCCACTCACTCGCCCACACACTAACCCACTCACTCGCCCACACACTCACTCACCCACTCGCCCACACACTAACCCACCCACTCGCCCACACACTAACCCACTCCCTCGCCCACACACTAACCCACCCACTCGCCCACACACTAACCCACTCCCTCGCCCACACACTAACCCACCCACTCGCCCACACACTAACCCACCCACTCGCCCACACACTAACCCACCCACTCGCCCACACACTAAACCACCCACTCGCCCACACACTAACCCACTCCCTCGCCCACACACTAACCCACCCACTCGCCCACACACTAACCCACTCCCTCGTCCACACACTAACCCACCCACTCGCCCACACACTAACCCACCCACTCGCCCACACACTAACCCACTCCCACGCCCACACACTAACCCACCCACTCGCCCACACACTAACCCACTTACTCACCCACTCGCCCACACACTAACCCACCCACTCGCCCACACACTAACCCACCCACTCGCCCACACACTAACCCACTCACTCGCCCACACACTAACCCACCCACTCGCCCACACACTAACCCACCCACTCGCCCACACACTAACCCACCCACTCGCCCATACACTAACCCACTCCCACGCCCACACACTAACCCACCCACTCGCCCACACACTAACCCACTTACTCACCCACTCGCCCACACACTAACCCACTCACTCGCCCACACACTAACCCACCCACTCGCCCACACACTAACCCACTCACTCGCTCACACACTAACCCACCCACTCGCCCACACACTAACCCACTCCCTCGCCCACACACTAACCCACTCCCTCGCCCACACACTAACCCACTCACTCGCCACACACACTAACCCACCCACTCGCCCACACACTAACCCACCCACTCGCCCACACACTAATCCACTCCCTCGCCCACACACTAACCCACTCACTCGCCCACACACTAACCCACTCCCACGCCCACACACTAACCCACCCACTCGCCCACACACTAACCCACTTACTCACCCACTCGCCCACACACTAACCCACCCACTCGCCCACACACTAACCCACTCACTCGCTCGTGTGCGCTCCCAGACGTCTGAGACGGACGTGCCGCCTCTGCCTACGTATTTTCCCCACATCGCCTCCTCTCCGCGGCGCTCTCTCGCTGGGTGCGAGGACACGGAGGAAATGCGAAGAGACAATTCTCCCTCCCGGTGCGCTCAAATCGATTTAATTGGCGGTCGGCGTGGACGCAAATGCATTATTTAAGGCGCGCACTGCATTGCTCGGTGCACGCGGCACACACACACGCGCACACACACACACAAAGACGCACACACACACACATTTCACACACACACACTTCACACACACACACACTTCACACACACACACTTCACACACACACACTTCACACACACACACTTCACACACACACACTTCACACACACACACTTCACACACACACACACACTTCACACACACACACACTTCACACACACACACTTCACACACACACACTTCACACACACACACTTCACACACACACACTTCACACACACACACTTCACACACACACACACACACTTCACACACACACACTTCACACACACACACACTTCACACACACACACACTTCACACACACACACACTTCACACACACACACACTTCACACACACACACACTTCACACACACACACACTTCACACACGCTGTTGCAGCAGCCGCGCGCAGATGACACGCGCAGAGCGGCGCTCTGCGCTCCCTCCAGGACCGGGCGCACCAACCACGGCGCACTGAGCGCGCGCGTCCTGTCGGGCTCATTCCGTCGACGGGCAAGCAACCGGGACCGCTCCCCCTGTGCTTGCGTGCTTGGCACCCCGCGATATGCGTGCGCGGCTCAGCGGAGGCGGCTGATTGGCAAGGCTGGCCGGAGCTGCCGTGTGCGCCTAAAGGGAGCCGTGGAAGGGAGGAGGAGGGGGGGCAGTTGAGGGGTTGTGGCGGGCAGGGAAAGGGGAGTTTGTGGGGGGGGGGGGGGTAACGGGGAGGAGGGGGGTAGAGAGAGAAGAGGGGTGGGAAGGAGGTCGGGGTAGGTATACAGAGTGAGTGGGTGGGAGGGAGTTTGACAGTGATGGGGAGAGAAGCCATGGAAACCGGGGCCAGACAAGCCATGGAGGACCAATCAGAACTCTACCCTCTTTGCCACCGAAGAGCTGGGGCTTCGCAGCCCTCCTAGCTGGAGACCGGGCCTCGTTCCCCGAATAAATAAGGCTGGGGAGGCCCGCTTTGCAACATAAAACGCTAAGCGCAAGCTTTTTTATTTTTTCTCCCGGGGGGTTTAAGAAAGCGCCGCTGTGCATATCCTCCGAGGCTCGGGATAAGCGGTTGTTTAAATCATAGTCGCGGTGCGTGGCCGCAAAATCGCTCGGAGGAGACAGCGGGTCGAGCCCCCGGTACCCGAGGCATCAATGTTTCACTTGCCGATCCTCAGCTTCTCCCCGCAGCAAGTGGCGAGCGTGTGCGAGACCTTGGAGGAGAGCGGCGACATCGAACGGCTCGGCCGCTTCCTCTGGTCGCTGCCCGTGGCGCCGAGCGCCTGGGAGGCCCTCAACAAGCACGAGTCGGTGCTCCGCGCGCGCGCCGTCGTGGCATTCCACGCGGGCAACTTCAGAGACCTCTACCACATCCTGGAGAACCACAAGTTCACCAAGGAGTCGCACGCCAAGCTGCAGGCCATGTGGCTGGAGGCGCACTACCAGGAGGCAGAGAAGTCGCGCGGCCGTCCGCTGGGTCCCGTGGACAAGTACCGCGTACGCAAGAAGTTCCCGCTGCCCAAGACGATCTGGGACGGCGAGCAGAAGACGCACTGCTTCAAGGAGCGGACGCGCAATCTGCTGCGGGAGTGGTACCTGCAGGACCCGTACCCGAATCCGTCCAAGAAGCGGGAGCTTGCCCAGGCGACTGGCCTCACGCCCACGCAAGTGGGCAACTGGTTCAAGAATCGGAGGCAAAGAGACAGAGCTGCGGCGGCCAAAAATAGGTGGGTGATGAGTGGTGGTGGTGGTGGTGGCGTTGGTGGTGGTGGTGCTGCTGCTGCTGTTTTGCGTCGTGCGAAGCGAAGGGGAAACTCGAGAAAGCCGCGTCATTGTCATCGCCCGTAATGTGAGGGGGCTTCAATCCGCACGAGTCAAGCGGCTACTTGGTACGGCGCGTCCCGATTTATTGCAACGATACTCGCCGTCTCTCTCTCACTCTCTCTCTCTCTCTCGGTGTTCGTTCACATTCAGAGCCGACCGGTCTCGTGGTAGTGGTAGCAGCAGCAGCAATACGAATAATACGTGTTAATAAACGACGACGAGAGATGATGATGATGATGCGAGTGTGATGCATCAAAGTGTACTGTAGATGCGTTGGGATATTTAGGCAACGCGAGTGGGCTGTTGACGCTGCGTCGTAATGAATGCTTGCGAGTTAATTCGGCAGAGAAAAACAAAATATCAGGCGCGTCTCCCGTCGCGATATCAAGGCCGTTGTTGTCGTTGTTGTTGTTGCTGTTTTTGTCGTTGTTGTCATTGTTGTTGTTGTTGTCGCTTTGCAATGCGACGAAGGTCATGGCAGCGAGCGTCGAATTGGATGCGAGAGACCGTCGTGCACAACTCAAAGTACACCTTGACGTGGGGCCCAACATTTGCGTGGGGTCCAACATTTATTTATTTGCTTTAAGAATTAAAATGTTTTACAGAGTAAGTAGCGGCTTTGGTTTCTAGTAAAATGTGCACGATTATCTGGAACGCGTAACAACAAGGGCACTGTTGGGCATAATCCGCTATAATTGCTTACAATATTAAATATCTAAAACGAACATTATAAACCCTAGTGTTGGTATTATTACTGTTGTATTGTCAAAATATAATTTTCAACGTGGTACGTAGGGAAATAAAGTTGTGTGTGTGTATATATATATGAATGTAGGCCGTCACTTAGAAATACACACACATATATATAATATACATATAAATACCTCGAGTGATTTCGGTCGCAGCGTCGTGGACTGTGCGATGCGTCGCTGATTCGTTTTCAATTGGCAAGGTTCCTAATTTCCATGCCATACGGGGAGGGCATCGGGCGTCTGCATCGCCTGCCCACGCGGGGCATTGTGTCGTGATAAATAGATCGGGCAGCGCCTCGGCATTCTCGGCTGGGGCAGTGAGCAGATGTTGCCGGCAATATCTGCAACATTTCCCATCCAAACGTGCGTTCTCGCGACTCTGAAATGTACCCCTTAGATAGAGGAAACAAAAAAAAGGTCGCGTTTGCCAGAGGGCCGTCAAGATGCGTTGTCGAGAAAAGCGCAACGTCAGCTGTCAAAACTTCATCCTCTCGACGTTCGGCACTTGCGGGTCGTCATGGTCCGTGGCGATTGTCCATGACAAATGAATGGTTTTGTATGGAATGTATCACCACGTCGTGAGCGTTGTCATTCATATATATAGTGCGTGTGTGCGTATATGTGTATACACAAACGCGTAGATCTACGAGCACACGCACAGCACCGATTAACGGAATCGCATTTTTTTTCCTAGACTTGAGTCAAATGCAGAAATGTAATTAACGATGGAATTACAGATGATTATAACGTCACTACGTGGGGTTATGAATAATCACGGTGTTTTAATGCTGTTTATGTGAGAATGCCATCGGCCGTGGGAGAACGACACGAGGATTTGTCCGAATGAAATACAAATTGTAACGCAATGGCTAAAGCCTTAACAAAGACAAAGACCGCCCCGTAGAGCCTTAACAGACGTTTGGTGCATGCGCTGTTAGCGAACATAAACAAACACACACACATATACATACACACTCTCATGTATTTGTACATTTCCTCCACCCACGCGTCTGGACGTCACCGAACGTACAAACAGCAGAACGGGCGCGAAGCTCTAAGAAAATAAGCCTTACCCCGATGTTATGGCAACGTATTGGCCCAATTAAAGAAAATATTGCCGAACCGCGGTCACTCTCGTTGGCATTGCCATGCGCGAAGCGAGCGATGGTTGCGCGGCGTTATTGCTACTGGAGCCCCCGCGGGGCGAGCGAGGGTCGTGAGGACGACACGCGGAGGACGACACGAGGAGGACGACACGAGGAGGCACGGCGTGGGCCCTCCCCTCTCGGGCTCCCCGTTCCAGGCGCGAGCCCCGTGGGGCGAGCGCGGGTGACATCCCCCCCCCCCCCCGACTCGTGCGACAAGTGGGGCGCGGCGATCATTTGATTTCACAAGTAATGCCACTTGGAACAAATATATATGTAATATGTGTGTGTGTGTATATATATATCTCTCTCTCGAGTAAACATATTACAACCGACATTGCACTTGAATTAAAATGGTACGTTTTATATGATGCATAGGATAAATATATATAACGTGCATTGCTTTCACGTTTCAGTAACATGGAAACAAAGCAAAATTGTCACTGAAACCCCAGAGTTCCGATTTAAAATGTGTCCTCACCTTAAAAACAAAGTTATATTCCTATAACATCCTCATTTAAAATCCATACATTTCCGCCTTTGTTGACTACACACGGCCGAAGAACACACACAATAACTCTACCCGGGTCTACATCTAAACAACAACAGCCCAGACTCGTGACCCCAACGAGCTTAACAAGCAGAGGGCATCTGTCACGAGCGGTAGCTTCTATTGACCACCGCCAGGTCACACGCGTACCCTGCTCTCTGGCTAAAATACAGGCCAGGTGCAGTGGCTGTGAATGCAAGCCGAGCCAAAAGCTCCCCAGGTGAATTGTTGGCACACTTCGTGGCCTAGATCACGTGCTCGTTGATGCTATTGTTGCCGCTCTTGTTGTTCTTGACGGAAGTTATTGTCCATCCGAACTCGTGCGCTCGTCTCCAGGGCGGCGTGAGTTGGGTTCGTGCTTCGTCAGCAACGCGCGCGCATTGCCTGCCCCAAGGTGCACGAGAACGCGGCGTTCCGGTCTCAGGTTACAGGCTGCTTCCAGGTTGCAGAAGGGAAAGGTTGCAGCCATGCAGGGTGTACACTGCGAAGGGACACGTTGTCGGTTGCTGGTTGCAGGAGTCAGAGGACATCGATGCAGGGTGTATTTGCAGGGTGTACTTTGTAGGTTGCTGGTTTGCAGGGTGCGGTAGATGACAACGACGCAGGATGTAGCTTGCGGGGTGTAGACTGTAGAGGGACCCGTTGTCGGTCGCTGATTGCAGCACCTGCATGTAGGGTGCAGATGTTGTTGCTGCTGCAGGCCACCGGCCGCTCAGCGGCAGGCTTTGCGTTCTGCTTTATTTTTTTCCCCGCAGGAGGTGATGCAGGACGTCGCATGACCTGAGGTGTGTGTGTGTGCGTGCGTGTACTGCACGCTGCCGCCGCCGCCGCTGCCGCCGCTGCTGCTACTTTTGCCGCTGCCGCTGTGTTGTGCGTTTCGCTGTCAGGCTGCAGGTGCCCATAGCCCTCTGCTCGTCGGAGCGCGCCGCGCACCCGGACTCGCGCGGCTACGGCGCGGGCGGCGAGGGTCGTCAGCTCAGCGAATCGCCCGGCGCCGTCGCCAGCCCCGGCGCCACGAGCCTCTCCAGCCTGAGCGACCGGCCGGCCGCTACGGCCTGCACCACGTCGCCCGCGTGCAGCGAGAGCGACTGCGAGGCTTGACGCTCCTCGCCACCACCCAACGCCGTCTCCAGACGCGTTCCCGTGGCGGAGGAAACCTTCTCGTCTTTTTGCCGCGCCACGTCCATGGCCCATCCTCGTCATCATCTTCTTCCTTCTCCTTCTACCGCCTGTATCATCTGTTCCTCTTTGCGCTAACTGCTCCACGGTGCAAGTGAGACGGCGGTCATCGTGCAGAGCGTGCTATGAGAGATGACGGACAGTGTTGTTTTTATATTTTTTTGTGCGGGGGGGGGGGGGTTATTTATCACGATTCAGAGTCGCTCGGTCTTCTTCTTTTTTGTTTTTTTTGCTCTCTTTTTTGTCATGAGCGTTTTCTCGACAGCTGCACTGTCCCACCCTGTCTTTCTCTCGTGTCCCGTCTTCATCTCGGTATCTTTAGTCGCCTATTTTCTTTCGTTTCCATGGACTTGGCTACCCTACATCTTGTTTTGCACGCGGTGCAATTCATGGATGTATCCACGCGACAGCACGCGTATACACATTTTTTTAAAGAAATATCTTTAAAAAAACAAACATACGGAGCAAAACAAACACACACACACAAACAACAATACATACCAACTTGAAACAGTCGATAGCACTGGAAAATATAACTTTTATCTGTAAAAAAAACAATCGAGGACTTGTATTCATCATGTCATGTTGGTGTGCTTATAAATATACCGCGTCTTCGCCCCAATACCACACATCGTGTGACTAAAGCTGTATTTACGATAATTACATCATCCATATGTTGACAATCACCAATGCACGCCTGTTTCTTCTCTATGCTATATATATTGTCGCTAATCGCCCATTAGCCAATGAGGTCTCAATGTTGTAATTGTAAATATACAAAAAAAAAGATGTTTATCTACATTATATTTCATTTTTGTTAAAAAACAAAATCTACAAACAAACAAAAAAAACCCCAGTAACGAGATAAGGAATTACGTTCATTGTCCGTGCACGAAGTTTGTGTCTCTGTGTTGTACATAAAATAACATGAACAAAAACAATGCCATCGAAACCGCTGGGGTGGGTGGGTGGGGGGATTGGACAATCATGCGAATAAATTTGCTATAAAATGTCTCCTCTGTGGAAGTGGCCGTGTGATGTTTGCGCGCTCTGCACTCACGCACGCCTAGGCCGCCTGATTTAGGGTCGGGATTTCGTCGTCGGTGTTAGTGGTGATCACTGCGAGCGCGACAACGGAGAAGAGGGGACGCGAGAGATCCAGACCGCGAGTGAATGCCCCATCAACGTGACGTTCAGTGGACGTTCTTCGTACGCTGCAGTGATATGTCCTACGGCAGCCCATTTACATCGCACGTGTCTGTCTGGCGTGCAAATACTGGGCCATTTAAGACGTATAAATACTAACATACGTTTTACAATGGCTCATTCACACTGTGTGTGTGTATATATATATGGATAGCACTTGCCCCAATAGTCTATTAAGGCTATAGCGTGGATCTTTGTCTTTGTGTGTCGTATGTAAAAATATGTACGAATTATTGGTCATTCAAGACGCGCATCGATACTAAATGCGTTTTACAAATACACTGTGTATGCGCTGTGGTATGTACATTATACATCACCAGTTATGTTTATCCACTGCTGGATGATGGGCCTCCCATCATCTATGCCGTACGGGGTCGTCCGTTGATGGGCGAGGGTATGTGGTCATACTTTACCACGCCGATGCATGCATGAATGAATGGTCATATATAAGTAAAAATGCTTAGATTCAATTGGTATGCGTATCATCGTTAAAACACTACTTTGTCGATATCGTATATACATTGTATTACGTAAAATACGTTTGTTTTAAATGATAAATGTTAGTTCGATTGATGTGTGCACTACGGTTGCTGCAATTCCATATCGAAGGTGACGTGTAAGGGTGGATACACTCCGAACACGCCTGATCTTTGTCTTACCTTCAAGAACATCGAAAGGTAATTCGCTGGAGGTGGCGGCCGCGATGGCAGCTTGGAGAGTCGCCGTCATTCATCAGTGGATTGACCATGGCTGTATGAACATTATGCATGTGTGTGTGTGTATATAGATGTGTAGGGAGCGGCAGTGCAGTGATTAACACGCTGCACTACGAAACCTGGCCACCCGGGTTCTATTCCCGATCACGGCCAACACCCAGTGACGACAATTATATGAACCGGTTCTGCGCCTCCCCTAGGTCGACTCAGCTTCCAATGAGTACCTGGTGCGGTGTGTAAACATCGCCACTGGGGAGACAAAGGCGGCTGGGCGTGGCGCTGGCCACCCACCGAACTCGTGCGCCGCGCCGGCGTTCAAAAGGTGCTCGCTAACAGCACTTGCCCCGACAATCTGTTCAGGCTATACGGGGGATCTTTGTAAATGTGTAAAGTCCGTTCTCAGCGAGGCAATTGGAGGCAGCCGCAACTCCTGTTGCCAGCACGTGTTTGCGCATACAAAAGGTAGCATCGCTCGCTGTGTGCACGGTAACTGGACAGAGCGTTGGTCGGTGCTTCACGTGGAACCCGGGCGCAAAGGGTGACGAGCAGTCGAGAACGAGCGGTAGAGAACGAGAGGTAGAGAATGAGAGGCAGAGAATGAGAGGTAGAGAATGAGAGGTAGAGAATGAGAGGTAGAGAATGAGAGGTAGAGAATGAGAGGTAGAGAATGAGAGGTAGAGAACGAGAGGTAGAGAATGAGAAGTAGAGAATGAGAGGTAGAGAATGAGAGGTAGAGAACGAGAGGTGGAGAACGAGAGGTAGAGAATGAGAGGTAGAGAATGAGAGGTAGAGAATGAGAGGTAGAGAATGAGAGGTAGAGAATGAGAGGTAGAGAATGAGCGGTAGAGAATGAGAGGTAGAGAATGAGAGGTAGAGAATGAGAAGTAGAGAATGAGAGGTAGAGAATGAGAAGTAGAGAATGAGAGGTAGAGAATGAGAGGTAGAGAATGAGAAGTAGAGAATGAGAGGTAGAGAATGAGAGGTAGAGAACGAGAGGTAGAGAATGAGAGGTAGAGAATGAGAGGTAGAGAATGAGAGGTAGAGAATGAGAGGTAGAGAATGAGAAGTAGAGAATGAGAGGTAGAGAATGAGAGGTAGAGAACGAGAGGTAGAGAATGAGAGGTAGAGAATGAGAGGTAGAGAATGAGAGGTAGAGAATGAGAGGTAGAGAATGAGAGGTAGAGAATGAGAGGTAGAGAATGAGAGGTAGAGAATGAGAGGTAGAGAATGAGAGGTAGAGAATGAGAGGTAGAGAACGAGAGGTAGAGAATGAGAGGTAGAGAATGAGAGGTAGAGAATGAGAAGTAGAGAATGAGAGGTAGAGAATGAGAGGTAGAGAATGAGAAGTAGAGAATGAGAGGTAGAGAATGAGAGGTAGAGAACGAGAGGTAGAGAATGAGAGGTAGAGAATGAGAGGTAGAGAATGAGAGGTAGAGAATGAGAGGTAGAGAATGAGAAGTAGAGAATGAGAGGTAGAGAATGAGAGGTAGAGAACGAGAGGTAGAGAATGAGAGGTAGAGAATGAGAGGTAGAGAATGAGAGGTAGAGAATGAGAGGTAGAGAATGAGAGGTAGAGAATGAGAGGTAGAGAACGAGAGGTAGAGAATGAGAGGTAGAGAATGAGAGGTAGAGAATGAGAAGTAGAGAATGAGAGGTAGAGAATGAGAGGTAGAGAATGAGAAGTAGAGAATGAGAGGTAGAGAATGAGAGGTAGAGAACGAGAGGTAGAGAATGAGAGGTAGAGAATGAGAGGTAGAGAATGAGAGGTAGAGAATGAGAGGTAGAGAATGAGAAGTAGAGAATGAGAGGTAGAGAATGAGAGGTAGAGAACGAGAGGTAGAGAATGAGAGGTAGAGAATGAGAGGTAGAGAATGAGAGGTAGAGAATGAGAGGTAGAAAATGAGAGGTAGAGAATGAGAGGTAGAGAACGAGAGGTAGAGAACGAGAGGTAGAGAATGAGAGGTAGAGAACGAGAGGTAGAGAATGAGAGGTAGAGAATGAGAGGTAGAGAATGAGAGGTAGAGAATGAGAGGTAGAGAATGAGAGGTAGAGAACGAGAGGTAGAGAATGAGAGGTAGAGAATGGAGGTAGAGAATGAGAGGTAGAGAATGAGAGGTAGAGAACGAGAGGTAGAAAATGAGAGGTGGAGAATGAGAGGTAGAGATTGAGAGGTAGAGAATGAGAGGTAGAGAATGAGAGGTAGAGAATGAGAGGTAGAGAATGAGAGGTAGAGAATGAGCGGAAGAGAATGAGAGGTAGAGAACGAGAGGTAGAGAATGAGAGGTAGAGAATGAGAGGTAGAGAATGAGAGGTAGAGAACGAGAGGTAGAGAATGAGAGGTAGAGAATGAGAGGTAGAGAATGAGAGGTAGAGAATGAGAGGTAGAGAATGAGAGGTAGAGAACGAGAGGTAGAGAATGAGAGGTAGAGAATGAGAGGTAGAGAATGAGAGGTAGAGAATGAGAGGTAGAGAATGAGAGGTAGAGAATGAGAGGTAGAGAATGAGAGGTAGAGAATGAGAGGTAGAGAATGAGAGGTAGAGAATGAGAGGTAGAGAATGAGAGGTAGAGAACGAGCGACAGAGAACGACCAGGGGAGAATGATAAGTAGAGAATGAAAGGTAGAGAATGAGAGGTAGAGAACGAACACAAACATACACGGTGGCCAAAGTTCACGGAGACCATTTCTCCCCATAAACTTGGGGCTCCCTTTCTTTGTCAATTGTCCCCCCCCCCCGTTATAGCCTTAACAGACTGTTGGGGCAAGTGCTGTTCGCGCGGCACACCACGCACACACAGAAACTCTCCCCAACGAGGACAGTTTATTAGAATGATTCTCATCGTTGTAACTAAAAAAAAAACAAGGAGCGGTTACCCACCCAGTGCCTTGAAATGGTACACATGTCCGAACAGGTCATGCCCACACCTCAACCAACACCGCCCTGCACCGACGAGACCAACTTGGTGAAGAAGAGTCACACCCCACCCACCACACTCTTGTAAACCGACACGGCGTGGGTGGGTAGGACCTTAACAAAGGCGTCGAAAGTATTTTAACAAAACAAATAATTGCAACGGTTTTAATTGTCATACTATTCAATACACACACACATGAATGGAACGCGTAGCGTCGGAGCCTCTGTATGCCACTGAGCGTTCCAAGTTACAATAATGTTACTAGATGGCGGTAGTGAACAGGGCCTGACTCACACAATGGACTGGGGCACAAAGGGACTGTGTGAGTGCGCATAGGGGAAGGGGTCGCCACGTGCGGCTCGCATGGCCCGGAACCGTGGGCCAAGGAACAGGGCAAGGGGGGGGGGGCGCGGGGGGGGGGGTGAGATTCCATTCACAAGGATCTACACTTGCATCTAGGCTTTGGAGGGAAAGGCGGGGGCATTCTGGCTTTGTATCCCGTGGTTATTATCTCATCTGATGATCGTCTTGTTGTTGTTGTTGCTGCTGCTGTCCTATCATAGTTCGAGATGTGAGATCGGTGCCGTGCTGGAGCGACGCTGGCATCAGCTCATGGGCTGGAGGTGGGATATTATAGCGCGCGATCGTGCACGGAGGCTGGTGGTGGGTTTAGGAGGAGGAGGGGGGGGAGGTTCTTCATCCAGCTGTGGATTCATCCTGACCGCCGCTCCAGCTGCTGTTGTATGCACAGTACCGCATATTTTATGTAAGTTCTATTAAAATTTCACAGACAATGAAATGCAACTAGTTTGCTCCCCCCCCCCCCCCCGAGTTGATCTAGCTAAGATTTTAAATGAAAATAAAAACACTTAAAAAAAAAAATTACAACTAAATTCCCTAAATTGAACATGTACAATTTAAGCCGAATGTGTAAAAAAAAAAACCATACAGTCACAGTAAACATATATGCACGCTAAAGGAGGGCACATAATCAACTGTTATAGATCTCCCCCACGTCCCTCCGTGAATAATGCCCGCACTCTGGACGGATCGGGATGCCTGCGATGAGACGTGGAACGCCGTGGACGGGAAGAGCTGTCCTCCAACAGCAACTGTCGCCAAATTGGAAACGTGCGACTTACGTAATAAGACTAATTGAACCATTTGCTGCCAGTTTCATTTATGTATTCACGTAATCACGTTACGTCTACGGAACTTCATCTGGAATGCGTAGGTATATTGAACGTTCTATTCTGTACGAATCGCAATCCGTGAGGGTTGTTGGCGGAGGGCAGGGCGATCGATCGCCGCCATAGTCGCTGAGCAGCGTTACAAATAACGCGTGGGTGATGAATGTGGAAATGTAAGAAGATGTAAAATATAACCTTTGTGAACTCGGTCGCCTAATTTAATCTCGTCATTCGCAGCTCGTCAGGTACATGCATTTACTCATGTCCAAAAAAAAAACCAAACACCTTATCGTATTTTATCCACGCAAAGACAAAGGTTCCCCATATAGCCTTTGACAGACTCTTGGGGCAAGTGCTGTTGGCGAGCACCTATGAAGGCCGACACGGCACGCGGTGTGGGGGGGGGGGGTGTTGGTGGCGAGGACCACGCCCGGCCTCCTTCGTCTCCACACCGCCGATGTTTGATGCACACCGCACCAGGTACTCATTTGAGGCCGATTCGACCATGTGGAGGCCCAGGACCGGTTCAGACATTCACTGATGTTGGCTGTGAGCGAGACTCGAAGTCGGGTCGCCGAGTTCGTAGCGCCACCGCTCCGCCTAAAAACACGCACGCACATGGTCCGGGTTGTTTCGTCCTTGATTTTACCCCAAATTTAATTGAGCAAGCTGCGAGCCCAATGACGCCACCATTGCTCGCGACAGCAGCCGAAGTGCTTTGACTTCGCGGCGGATTGCATCGTGGCTCTGCACGCTGGGACGAGCGGTGTGGCAAATGGGCCAAACAAAAAAACAAACAAGAGGAGAAGAGAGGGGCCGATCAGGCGGGTGGGGGGGGAGGGGGGCAAGGGGAGAGGGGGGCGGGCGAGAAAAGAAGGGGAAGAAAAATCAGCATAGCGTTGGTTAGTACTCGGACCAGAGCACGCGAATTGTGAGAATTTCTTCTCGTTTCCCAGACTTCCGCACAGCGTCGCAAACTCCACCATGTGTCTCTTGGCATCGTGGTGGGTGAACGCTCACCGGCGGCACATCGTGTCCTACTTGCACTGCTGCACCGCTGTCAAATAATAATAAGAATCAGAGCTCAAGCACCACTGGCCCCCGTTGCCTGGAATAAATCTGGCGGAATGCGCCGCGATGGAGCTGCCGTGCATCGCGCCCGGCGTGCGCGTGTGGGGAGCGGTGGTGCAGCGGTGAGCGCGTGTGGGGAGCGGTGGTGCAGCGGTGAGCGCGTGTAGGGAGCGGTGGTGCAGCGGTGAGCGGGTGTAGGGAATGGTGTGCAGCGGTGAGCGCGTGTGGGGAGCGGTGGTGCAGCGGTGAGCGCGCCGCGCTCCGGACACGGCACAAACTCGGGTTCGATTCCCGCTCACGGTCAACCACCAACACCAGTGACGATTATCTGAACCGGTCCCGGGCCTCCCCTAGGTCGACTCAGCCTCAAATGACGACCAGGTGCGTTGTAGGAACGTCGCCACTTAGGGAGACAAAGGCGACCGGGCGCGGTGCTGGCCACCCATCCACTCACCTCGTGGTGCCGTGCGGGCCTTCATAGGTACTCGCTAACAGCACTTGCCCCAAAAGTCTGTCAAGGCTATACGGGGGATCTTTGTCTTCTTGTGTGTGTGAGTCAGTGAGCGCGTGGTCACGGAGCTTTGAGCGCACTGAGCGTGTGCGCCTGCGCCATGGGCCGCTTAATCCATAACAAATTAGTACATCGCCCCGCGAGTTCTAAGACGATTAACACACTGTTTTCTAACATTACACGGGGCAGATTGAAAAGCAAATTTCATGCCTTTCAGCCTGAGCCCTCGTTTAACCGCCAGCCAGAATACTTTCCCCTCGCAGAGAAGAGACAGCGGCGAACGGCGGGGTGGGAGAGGCATGATAATGACTCCGCAAATTAGCGCCGGCGTACACGCGACAAATTTGATTGCGCGCAAGATAAGCAGTTAATCCCCTTAACATTGGACAATACAGTTGCTCTCGGACAGATAAGGCGCCGGTGTTGGCTCATAATTCGAGCGGGCCGGCGTCCGCTCGCCTTGCCCCCCCATTCCGCCGGCTCTAATCTCGTAGCGGCATCTGAAGCTTGCTCGTAGCGGCGGCTGCGCTCTCGCGATATCGGAGCGAGCCGGGCAGATGGCGGTGAACCGGCCTCGACACTTTATTAATCCTGACAAGTTCTTCCCCACTAACGGCGCAAAAAAATAATAATCATAAAAAAAATAAAAAAAACCGACCGGTCCGCTCCGTGTCCTCTCGCCGCCGCTCATTCGGCGCTCTCGCAAGGACCACGGCAGACAGTCCCGCACGCGGTGGTGTCATCTGGCATCACGGAAGGATCCAGGTAGAATCTCACGCACGCATCTCGCGGTGACATTCCAGCCGTGGGCCTAACGTTCTGTGCGTGGCCGCTCAACGTTCTTGTAATGCACAGCGTAGCACATTTTTAGGGTTGTGCGTTCTATAGATTGATGGATAAATGTTTAGGGTTGTGCGTTCTATATATTGATGGATAAATGCGGCATTCATAACCTACCTTGTTTGCCCTGTCCACATGCACCTGCGATTAAGCAAGAGTGGCTACCTACGGTGCGAAAGAAGTTCAACACACATATACTGTATTACAAAAAAGCACATTAACTTGCATGGGATGCCGAGTCCAGGTGATGTTTGCTGTATTGCAGATGCTTTTTTTCTCTCGTAGATTTATTGTGATAAGATTGTCAGGTTCGGATACAACTGATGTTTTTCAGCACGCACTTTATTGTCCATGTTTATTAATCTTCTTGGCTCATGGTGCATAGAGTGATTGCTACGGGAGTGCACCTTTGCATACACAGACATATTCAATAGCAATCGTTTTACAAACGTTCGTGCAAGACATTTTTAAACATAGCCAACCGTGGCCATAATTTAAAAGAAAATCGTATAAATATCCTTGCAATATTTCCCAGAAGTGTACAAGGGGTCCCGATAGAGTAAGGAAGTGGTATTTCTGGGCGAGAGCGTGATTCACGAACCTTGGTCCCAGACACAGACATTGTTTCTACAGTACTTACGCCACATGCCACCGTTACTATTATTATGAAATACTAACGACGACGAATTGCCTTCCCATCTATACTTCCCGCTGGACAGAGGCGGGAGGCTTTCAAAAACTTGCACCATTGCTTCAAACGGGAGATCCAATCGATCCGACGACCTCTGGATTCATTGTCCAGCGCGCCGCTAACCATTCACACCGGAGCAGTATCGCATATTGTGTTGTGTTCTCACTGTACTTTACACACACACACATTGTATTAGCGGTTGATTACTGATTGTGTGTGTCAGCCTACCTTGAGTGAAGCGGGCTACATTCCGGTTCTCCTGATACTCCGACAGAACCCGCCCTGTGGCTACGGTTCGGATGATACATCACGTTGGGGACACATCCGATGACTTTCAGAAGAAAACACAAATCTGCACCGCTGCGAGGCCGAGGCTTTGTTGTGTGTTCTGTGTCTTCGTTCGTGAGCCGCGGTCAATCCACTGCTGGATGAAGGCCCTCCCTCTCCTCGACCCGCAATCCGCCTCTCGCGATGCCGTGATGTCGCCATCCGCCTAAGCTCCAGCGATACGGAACCGATGTCATCATCGCTCCATCTCCTCGGCGGGCGTAGTTGCTATCGCGTCCTATGCACTGGCATACCCAACTCGGTTATTATTCGTGTTCTTGACCATCGATCGTCATGGCCAGCGGCTCGGACGACGATGATGATGATAATGCATTGCGCGTCGACTATTCTTCTTCACATGAAAGACGAGTCGAAACATTGCCGATTGTTGTTGAACGCGTTTTCGCGCGCGCGTGCGCGCATGGGCATGTACACGTGTGTGTGCATGTACACGTGTGTGTGCGTGCATGTACACGTGTGTGTGCATGTACACGTGTGTCTGCGTGCATGTACACGTGTGTGCATGTACACGTGTGTGTGCATGTACACGTGTGTGGATGTACACGTGTGTGTGCATGTACACGTGTGTGTGCATGTACACGTGTGTGGATGTACACGAGTGTGTGCATGTACACGTGTGTGGATGGACACGTGTGTGTGCATGTACACGAGTGTGTGCATGTACACGAGTGTGTGCATGGACACGTGTGTGTGTGCATGTACACGAGTGTGTGGATGAACACGAGTGTGTGCATGAACAAGAGTGTGTGTATACGTGCGTGTGCATGTACACGAGTGTTGCAAGTACATGTGTGTGTGTACACGTGTGTGCATGTACACGAGTGTGTGCATGTACACGAGTGTGTGTACACGTGTGTGGATGAACACGAGTGTGTGCATGTACACGTGTGTGTACACGTGTGTGCATGTACACGAGTGTGTGCATGTACACGTGTGTGGATGTACACGTGTGTGTGCATGCACACGTGTGTGTGCATGTACACGTGTGTGGATGTACACGAGTGTGTGCATGTACACGTGTGTGGATGGACACGTGTGTGTGCATGTACACGAGTGTGTGCATGTACACGAGTGTGTGCATGGACACGTGTGTGTGTGTGCATGTACACGAGTGTGTGGATGAACACGAGTGTGTGCATGAACAGGAGTGTGTGTATACGTGCGTGTGCATGTACACGAGTGTTGCAAGTACATGTGTGTGTGTACACGTGTGTGCATGTACACGAGTGTGTGCATGTACACGAGTGTGTGTACACGTGTGTGGATGAACACGAGTGTGTGCATGTACACGTGTGTGTGTACACGTGTGTGCATGTACACGAGTGTGTGCATGTACACGAGTGTGTGGATGAACACGAGAGTGTGCATGTACACGAGTGTGTGCATGTACACGAGTGTGTGTGTACACGTGTGTGCATGGACACGTGTGTGTGCATGAACACGAGTGTGTGTATACGTGCGTGTGCAAGTACACGAGTGTTTGCAAGTGCATGTGTACACGTGTGTGTATACACGTGTGTGTGTGTGTACACGTGTGTGTGTATACACGTGTGTGTGCATGGACACGAGTGGGGAGCGGTGGTGTAGTGTTTAGCGCGCTGCGCTATGAACCTGGCGACCCGAGTTCGATTCCCGCTCACGGCCAACACCAGTGACGATTATCTGAACCGGTCCCGGGCCTCCCCTAGGTCGACTCAGCCTAAAATGATTACCTGGTGCGGTGTGTAAACATCGCCACTGGGGAGACAAAGACGGTCGGGCGTGTTGCTGGCCACCCACCCCCTCGTGTACCGTTCCGGCCTTCATAGGTGCTCGCTAACAGCACTTGCCCCTACAGTCTGTTCAGGCTACACGGGGGATCTTTTGTACACGTGTGTAAGCATGTACACGTGTGTGTGTGCATGCACACGTGACGGAGTGAGTGGCAGACAATTAAGGGAGAGGTACGCGTCCGAAAGAGTTTTTTTTTCACAACCGAGGAAGGAGATGGAACGATGAAATCAAGGTAGGTGCCTGGTAAACTGTTACACCGCGAAAATCGTGAGAAACTGTGACCGCTTTTTTGAGAGTCCTTTGTTCATCCGGCCACCCAGCAGGTGATTTGCTGCTGCTGCAGATGCTGCTGCTGATGCTGCTGCTGCTGCTGCAGATGCTGCTGCTGCGGATGCTGCTGCTGCTGCAGATGCTGCTGCTGCGGATGCTGCGGATGCTGGCGACGAGCACACGCGCGCGCACGATTCGCTAAGGCGCAATGCCCTCGCGAGCGGCCGACGGAGAGCTTCACATCCCGGGGTCGCTACAAAGCGGGACGCTGTTTTGATGCCGAAGGAGTCGCTGATGGGTACAGGAACCCAGGCGCCCGTGGCTACGGCGCAGTGTTACACTCGCAAGCACAGCTCCATCAGCGAGGGTTCCCCCTGCCCCTCCCCTCTCAGACCTCTCCCTCCTCCACCTCTCTAAAAGGCCTTGCTCTTTTTCATTCGGCCATGCGATATTTTATTTCCTCTCTCGGCTCTATAGAGGAACCGCCGAGGCCAGGGTCCAGGAAGGAGAGAGCCGCGCACCGCTTGTCTGCAGCGCGTGGGTAGTAGGTGCACCAGCACTCGGCTTCTTCTCTTTCCACAGACACACACACACCAATGGGAGAGGTCAAACATAGTTCTTGCTCAAGTGAGCATCGAGGCGGTGCCCGGCTCCCGTATACAGCCCTGCATCAGTGGTGGAAATTCCACATTCCTATGGCGGAAGAGAGTCAAATTCATAAGACAATCGCTGTTGACTTCCACACGGAGTGCTACTAATTGTATCTATCCCCGCAGGGATTGTGGGCTGAGTCAACTTCTTTACCTTACAATCTTCCGATTCGAGTTGCTGACCCTACTGGTTGAGCCACCTGGCCGGGGAGCGGTGGCATAGTGGTTGGCGCACTCCGCCTGCTATGAATAGTTCGTTCGATTCCCGTCTACGGCTAACATCAGTGGTAAGTGATATATGATTCCGATCCACCCACCCACCACCACCATCCCCTGCACCAATCCGCACTCACTAGCGTGGTGAAATATGGCCAAACAACCCGCATGACCCTCGCCCAGCAGTGGACGTACGCTAAACTAAATCACACACACACACGCGGCGTTTAAATAATCACGCACAATATGCATCACGCATACGCGCTCGTGTATATATTAAAATGTATATATGCTGACACGGATTAACCCTATGTCATTGTAACCACATGAACCCACAAAACGCATTTTTACGTTGAAAATATTTACTATTTTTCGAGCTCATGAGTTGGAATAATTATTTAGATATACTGACTCGTATTCACCTTCTCACAGCACATTTTCGTGTACACGCATGAAGACGTGCACGCTCTTCGTATATCTATTGACGATGCCAGTTCGAAATATATCGACTGCATTGTGTACACGATTTAATATGGCACATATGTACAGTATCTACGTATGTTAAAATAATTAGTTTGAACGTAAGAAAGACATCAGCTGTTAAACACGTGCGTTTTCGTTATGAAAATAGATATATTTGGGTGTGTTAAGTGTTTTAAATAAAATCAACACATATATGGTACGTACTAATAATAATATAAACGATATGGTCATATTATCAGCAACACACGCGCGTGATGAGTGTGTCTGTGATTGCACTTGCCCCAAGAGTATGTGAAGGCTATGTGGGGGATCTTAGTCTTTGTCTGTGGTTAATTATCTAGTAAGAATGCTGTATAACGCTGCCGCTTTTGGTCAAATAAAACCAAACATATTACGCATAGTGGTATTTAGGGATAAAATATAGTAAATGTTAATTATTTACAGTGCAACAGAGGTCGATATCGAACACTGATGCGACTAAATGTCGTTATCCAACGCGTTTCCTTGTAAACGAAACATTTGTTATCGGATTTGATGTTTTACATTTTCTTGGATTGTTCTATTTTACAATCAACACTGAATTTACATTGTTTTGTGTACACATATATGCAGTGCTGTTGAAGCAGGTCAATTGCACACAATGCGTGCACGTTACTACCTTAGTGCTGAATGTCAATAGTACTAGCCTGAACATTTAGTGATATAGACAAACCGAGGATATTCGCATAAAAGAGGCAATTATATATACACATACATATATAGCCGCATGCCTAATAAAACATTGTTTCTACAGTATATATGTATACGCACACATCAAATATATACCCACGTTTAGCGGTGGTGGCACAGTGGTTAGCACATTGCGCCTGTGACCTCAGCTGATACGAGTTGGACTCCCGGCCACGGTTTAAACGCACACACACAAAAAACCCCATTCCATGATGAGTGACATCTCAATCGGCCCTGTCCCTCTCTCCCCGCTGGCCCAGGCCCCCCCCCCCCCCATCGAGACCCCCAACCCGCACTGACAAAGCGTGGTGAAGTATGGCGAATCAACAAAACACACACACCCCTAAACCGACGCGAGGTGGAGGGAAAGGGGGCGTTTGTACAGAAATGGACGAAAAATAAAAACGTATCGACTTCAGAAAGATAAACGCCTACTACGTTAGACCCGGGGTCTCCGGCGGCGTTACTGCGTCGTGCAAGCGAGCGACCTTTGGATGCATTGTGCGGCCAAGGACGCCGAGTCGGTGGATGCGAGGAGGAGGAGGAGGAGGAGATGCCCTCTCGTTGACGCGTGTTGGCAACACAAGGCGAGCCCTTGTTTGCGCAACACCCATGGCTGACACCACGGGGGTTATTCACCACCATCATCACCGCCACCATCATCGTCGTCGCCATAGCCTCCGAGAACCGCGCGCGCGCGAGCATCGTCGTTACCATCGTCGCGACTGGCACGCGCACTCTGAACACGCACACCAGCGTTATGTTTATGCAGTCACCAACACGATCATCGTCGTCGTTGTCAGTATCGTCCATTGTCTACCTACTGCTGGATGAATGCCTCCCCACGCCGCGCGCCGTGAGTCGGCCTCGTTACAGCTCCGCTTCCTCCGTTGTGGTTTCCCTTGTGGCGCGTTCCCTCTCCCTTCTCTGTGGCTGCCATTCCGTCTCCAACCTCGCCCATCGACATCATCGTCACCACCATTATAATCACCATCGTTATTATTATGATCACCACCATTATCATGATCATCACCATCGTCATCATCACCACCACCATCATCATCATCACCAGTATCATCATCATCATCATCACCAGCATCATCATCACCAGCATCATCATCATCACCACCAGCATCATCATCTCTTCTCGTCCTCGTTGTGTCCTGCATTTAATCGTCGGATGAAGCAGACGGATTGATTTGTGTTTCATATCAATGCTTTGCGTATATTAAATAATCTATCGCTATTCATACGTACATGTACAACGCTTAAATATGAAACACTAAAACACAAAGATCCCCTCGTATAGCCTTTACAGACTGTTAGAACAAGTGTGCCGTTAGCGAGCACCTGTGAAGGCTGGAACGGCATACGGGGGAGTGGGTGGCCAGCACCACGCCCGCCTTTGTCTCCCGAGTAGCGGTGTTTAACACATCGCACCAGGTACTCATTTGAGGCTGAGTCGATCTAGGGGAGGCCTAGATCAACCGGTTCAACTAATTGTCACTGGTGTTGGCCGTGAGCGGGAATCGAACTCGGCTCGCCGGGTTCGTAGCGCAGCGTAGCGCTGACCCCTGCTGCACCCCCGCTATATGAATCACCCAACCACACACAAAGACAAATCCTAACCAGAATGTTAGCGAGCATCTGTGAAGGTTATCATGGCAATGTAGAGGGGTGGTCCAGATGTCTTGTAACCCCAATTAATTAACCCCTAGCATGTGTTTGTTCCTTTGTATATTCGTTTCTGTTTTAAACAAACCTCAGCTACAAAAAATATATATATTACGCTTTAGAGAATTAAATGAGGTTCACAGGACATCCTGACCACCAGCATGTACATCGATTTCGCTTGCAGCATCAACTTCGTTTTGCAGAAAATCCAACGCGCCGACACGCTCAGAGACAAGAGATCTGGTGCATAATTAACGCGGGCGCTAAATGTGTGTTTTTATAAAATATCCCCCCTCTTTTTCTGTCTCTCTCTCTCTCTCTTTCTCTCTTTGTGCTGCAGGTTTCACGCCAGCGGAGCCCTCCTCGGTCGCCAGCTTTCGCCTCCCTCGACGCCTCTCTCCGCCACCTATGGAGAGACGCAGGGGGCAAAATCAGGAAGCGATTAGGAGCGGAGGTGATTCTGTAAATACTCTTAGACAGCGCAACAAAGCGCTGTTTGTGGAGAGCTTATTAGCACGGAGCCATTATAACGGCTGTCATGTTGTCCTTTCTTTGCTCGTTCGCTACCCCCGTTTCGCCTCTTCAATGTAGGGGGTGGAGGGGGGGGGGGGCACTCGGAGGACCCCGTATGGCCGCACCGTCTTTGTCTGCGCCTGATGGGGCGGAGACTTCGAAAGGGTGGGGGGGGGACGACAAAAAAGGGGGGGGGGGGTGGTGGTGGTGGTGGTGGTGGAACTACAAGACACAAAACAAAATAACCTCTCTAATTACACAACGCTTGTATTGCTCCTCGCGGCGAGGCCCCCGCTAACGACTCGCGGGAGGAGGGTCCAGAGAGCTTTGGAGGAGGGCCACTGAAAAGCGAAAACTTTTAGCCTCCGCCGTCTTTGTGTGGCCGCGAGCGACGAGCTGCAGCGAGCGGCGCGGTCGGCACAATGGGAGCGAGGGCGGAGCAAATGAAACAGTTTAGCTGCGAGTGGGGAGATGAAGAATGGGGGGGGGGTCTTTATTTGGGGGGGGGGGGTCTTTATTTGGGGGGGGGGGGGCGGCGGATATGCAGGGTAACGGGGGAGGGAAGTTACGCTGTTTTGTATTGAATATTCCAAACACAGAACTACGACTACACTAACGTATATTGCAGCCCGCGACGCGCGCACTGCGCACCCACATTTGATTGTAGCTCGCGTGGTGGAAGCATTGCACCGTTACCACCATCGTCAGGTTTCTAAAGCGACGGGCATTGCAGTCTATGACAGGGCTCCATCTGAACGCAGCGTGGTGTAGTAACAGCATCACTCGAAAATAAAAAAAAACCTCTGAATCGTTTTAGCTTGTCTTCTTCATTTAAGCTCTTTCATTATGACCGCGACGCTGTCCCTCACACTATTGCGGTGTGTGTGCGTGTGTGTATGCGTGCCTGCGAGCGAGCGATGTTTTGTTCACTGGCGTTATTGTACACGCGGTGCTTGCACGTAGCATGCGCAACGTGAAAAGCGAGCAGCATTCTTAGCCAGCGCCGCCGCAGTGAAACCGGTGACCTATATATTTCACAATAAACGTGGCCGCCGCTGCCGCTATAATCCTTGCGCTAATGAGGTCAGCGTCACATCACCACTCCCGGTGGCATTCCACGCGATCCGCCACCTCAATGGGCCCCGGTGTACGTGCTGCGCCTTAGCGCAGCAGATCAGCGTGGGGCTCGCGAGTCACAGGCGTGCGCCTCGATGAGGATTGAGATAGTTTTGGTCGCTTTTAGTTTCATACAGCCGTGGAGTGGTGGTGGTGGTGGGGGACCACAACACATGCGTAAGTAGCGCCGCTGTGGCCTTAAAAGAGGACATATGCATAGATGTAATAGGTGGCGTTTCGTGTGCAATGGCCCATCTTTAAGGGTTGTTCTTCATAGCAGTTGTTGTATGCGCTGTGAAGAAAGGGCCATTGTTCCAACACGTCGCCAATTATTTGTTTTATTCTCATCGGCCCACGAATGTTATTGACGTATGTGTTGAGTGTTGTTGATGACTGTTTAGCACTGCCAACCCAGCATCACCAAATAAGTACAGTCATGGAGTTGTATAATTATTGACTTATTTTAGTTGTGTATATACTGTATATACACACACGTATATTCGTACGTAAAACTGCTATGCGCTTGCCTCCAGTTGCCGGAACTGTAAACCATATATATATTTAAAAACGATGTTCAGACAAATCAAACGCAATGCTTCGGGAGATGGCCAGCAAACCCCTTCAAAAATCAGACAGACCGCCTGGACATTTCTCGAGTCGCCCTGAATGTATTATTTATTCCCGAATGTCTTACACTGCAGACAGTGGCCATCCAGATTGGCTGGAAATGCGAGAAGCCTTCCCGTCACTCAAGCTTGTGATTTTTTTCGTGTACAGTGCCTTTATACATACACAACCACAGTGGTCAATTCATGTGCAATTCATAACTCGCATTGTTACATCGCAGAATCGTTGAGGGTGACGGCCGCTTGGGAAGGCCGTCATTCAGCAGTGGATCGACTTTGACTGATGATGATGGTGATAATGATAGCGCATAAATAGGTACCGACCGAGTCAGCAACGTGTGAGGCATTCAAACTCTTAAACTGAACATTTTCATTTTATTTTACAAGGTAAAGCCCACTGAGCTATATAGCTCTTTTTCAGAAGCGACCTGGCCACAAATTATAGCCCAACGAAGTGGCTTATCACGAGGACATGGATAGCAGCCAAATACTCTAAACGCGTGTTTCTAAATGTGGAGGGAAAAAGCGGGGGAGAAAAATCCACGCGACCACGGGAACATGCAAGCGCCAAATGTACAGTCGTCAGGGTCGGGGGTCGAACCCACAACCTCCTGTATACCAGGCGAGGTAGTTGACATCTCGCCACCGCGGTGCCCTGTATACTGTATATATATAGTATACATCGAGGTGAATTTACCGCAACATGACCTCATCACAGTAAGCAAGGCACACACAGGTCACACGCGCATAAACAAACGAGTGCAACGCAGCGGAGGCTCCTTGCTTCAAGCGGCGCGGCGCAATTGTTGAGGTCAATTTGTCGTGATTTGTAGAAGGTTACTCGAGGTGCGACCTTGTGGGTGACGCGGATCCCTGGGGAGTGTTGCATTCATGTTGGCCGCACCTAGGCCAAAGTGAGATTGTAAAGACTCATTGGAAGCGAAAGTGTCATATGTGTGTGTGTGTGGGTCACTATGGGTAGAGGCAGTGCTTAATTCCAACTTGGAACAGTCCGGATCGCTATTTCAGGGATTACGGTTGGCACGCCACATCCATCTCGCCTTATTTTGTCCTAAGCCCGTTCACAGGATTATAGGAATATAGGTCACAACAATACAACAATGTTATGGATAGGTGTACTTTGTACTCTTGCTGCTAATATCTACTCCAAGTCAGCCTTGCAGCGTTTTTCAAAATATTTACAGTGAGGGAAAAAAGCATTTGATCCCCTGCTGATTTTGTACGTTTGCCCACTGACAAAGAAATGATCAGTCTATAATTTTAATGGTAGGTTTATTTGAACAGTGAGAGACAGAATAACAACAACAAAATGCAGATAAACGCATGTCAAAATGTCATAAATTGATTTGCATTTTAATGAGGGAAATAAGTATTTGACCCCTCTGCAAAACATGACTTAGTACTTGGTGGCAAAACCCTTGTTGGCAATCACAGAGGTCAGACGTTTCTTGTAGTTGGCCACCAGGTTTGCACACATCTCAGGAGGGATGTTGTCCCACTCCTCTTTGCAGATCTTCTCCAAGTCATTAAGGTTTCGAGGCTGACGTTTGGCAACTCGAACCTTCAGCTCCCTCCACAGATTTTCTATGGGATTAAGGTCTGGAGACTGGCTAGGCCACTCCAGGACCTTCATGTGCTTCTTCTTGAGCCACTCCTTTGTTGCCTTGGCCATGTGTTTTGGGTCATTGTCATGCTGGAATACCCATCCACGACCCATTTTCAATGTCCTGGCTGAGGGAAGGAGGTTCTCACCCAAGATTTGACGGTACATGGCCCGGTCCATCGTCCCTTTGATGCGGTGAAGTTGTCCTGTCCCCTTGGCAGAAAAACACCCCCAAAGCATAATGTTTCCACCTCCATGTTTGACGGTGAGGATGGTGTTCTTGGGGTCATAGGCAGCATTCCTCCTCCTCCAAACACGGCGAGTTGAGTTGATGCCAAAGAGCTCCATTTTGGTCTCATCTGACCACAACACTTTCACCCAGTTGTCCTCTGAATCATCCAGATGTTCATTGGCAAACTTCAGACGGGCATGTATATGTGCTTTCTTGAGCAAGGGGACCTTGCGGGCGCTGCAGTATTTCAATCCTTCACGGCGTAGTGTGTTACCAATTGTTTTCTTGGTGACTATGGTCCCAGCTGCCTTGAGATCATTGACAAGATCCTCCCTGTAGTTCTGGGCTGATTCCTCACCGTTCTCATGATCATTGCAACTCCACGAGGTGAGATCTAGCATGGAGCCCCAGGCCGAGGGAGATTGACAGTTCTTTTGTGTTTCTTCCATTTGCGAATAATCGCACGAACTGTTGTCACCTTCTCACCAAGCTGCTTGGCAATGGTCTTGTAGCCCATTCCAGCCTTGTGTAGGTCTAGAATCTTGTCCCTGACATCCTTGGAGAGGTTTTTGGTCTTGGCCATGGTGGAGAGTTTGGAATCTGATTGATGGATTGCTTCTGTGGACAGGTGTCTTTTATACGGGTAACAAGCTGAGATTAGAAGCACTCCCTTTAAGAGTGTGCTCCTAATCTCAGCTCATTACCTGTATAAAAGACACCTGGGAGCCAGAAATCTTTTTGATTGAGAGGGGGTAAAATATTTATTTCCCTCATTAAAATGCAGATCAATTTATAACATTTTTGACATGCGTTTTTCTGGATTTTGTTGTTGTTATTTTGTCTCTCACTGTTCAAATAAACCTACCATTAAAATTATAGACTGATCATTTCTTCGTCAGTGGGCAAACGTACACAATCAGCAGGGGATCAAATACTTTTTTTCCCTCACTGTATTGAGAAATCAAGCGCTGTGTTTGTACATATCAGTACAATGACTTTGTACTGCCCCATCGGCCAATTGACTTCCAACAAAAATATTGCTCAGGCCTGCATGGTTAAGAGTCATATAGTTGTAGACTTGCACATGTTAGGAAAGCGATAAGTCCACAGTCATCGACATTTCACGTTGGTAAACTACCTGTGCTGTTTTATTTGATTGAATTCTAAAGACACGGCCTCAATTAGGGTCACGGCTGCTCTCCGCAAACGCTCCCTCTGTGTCGCAGTCGATATGTCGGGGACTCCCCGGGCTGTCAACACATTTGGAGAACCGGGAATTAGAAACCTTCACGCTAAGTGTTTATTATGATTACTACTACTACTAAAAGTTGGACCATTAACCCACTAGCATCAACGCAAATAGCGTGCGTTTAGCCTAACTGTAGTTGAAAGCAAACTGTGAGTGCGCGTCTTATCATCGGGTAGGTGGCGATTATCAGCTTCGTACGTGTTGTGTCTGTGTGTGCGGTCGTGGAGCGGTATGTGCCACTGCACCACGAACCCGGAGCCCGAGTTGGATTCCCGCTCAAGGACAGATTTGTATAACTTTATTGACACCGGTGAGAAATGTTTTCGGGTGCGTCCCATACCTTCGGGAGCGTCTTATAATTCGGAGAATACGACAACACTCTGTCATGGGTTAAAGACATAGGTGACGGCGCTTCAAAAAAATCTCAGAATCTAAGGGTTCTAGGAACATTCAATTTTTATTTATAAGAAAATGTACAATCGGCGACGTTTCGTGCAATGGCCCCTCTTTCAAGTTGCATGCTGATCCTTCTCCATGCCCAAAGCGTCACCAATAATCCATGAAGTCCACAGTATTGCTAACGAGTTTGTCGGATGGTTGTTGTTGTTGTTGTAACTTGTGCATCACTGCCAACGCAGCAGTAGCAGCAGCATCACCAACTCACGAGTTTCTATATTTGTTTTGTCTTCACGTCGCCTGTGTGGATGCGCTCGGCGACTTGGCGATGAATCGGCGCTGACGGTGACGCGAACGCCGCGTGCACGTTGCCCATGGAAGGCGCGCGTGCACGTTGCCCGGGAAGGCGCGCGTGCACGTTGCCCATGGAAGGCGCGCGTGCACGTGCACTATCGTCGCTGCGGAGACAAAGGCGGTCGGGCGTGGTACTGGCCATCCACTCCCTAGTGTAGTGTTCTTCACTAATTTTCAGAGCGGGGGGCGGGGGGGGGGGCACTTTCGCCGATAAGACATCAGTGTGAGGGCGACTACACATTTGAACCTATTGGGGTTTGACAGCACGATGGGGGGGAGTGGGGGGGGGTCACATGTTGTGTATTGTCGGGGATCGATGGTCAGCGGCCACCCCTACAGGACACCAGGGGCCGCAAATGGCCTAGCGGGCCTTACAATGAAGAACAGTGCCCTCGTGTGCCGTGCTGGCCTTCATAGGTGCTCGCTAGCAGCACTTGCCCTCGAAGTCTGTCTCAGGCTATACGGGGGATCTTTGTCTCTGTCTCGTGAAGGCAGCGATGCGTGGTGTAAGAATCGACGTATTGAACGAGCGCCCGAGATAAACTATCGCAATGTTCTAGAACGGCTAGAAAGCGAACATTTATACACAGTTATAGTCGTGTCGATGCGCAACTTTATTTATGTATAACAATGTTTATTTAGATGTGAATTCGACTCCCCGCCCCCAAAAGCTTACAGCGCGGAGGTTGATTGAACCCCACTCAGCCTAAACTTCCACATCGCTGCTCTCAGTCTCGTGCTCGGCACTTGAACACCGTACACGGTCCTCTCACCCATCATCACCATCATCGCAAGTTAACCGAGTAATTTGCCTCTCCCGCCGAGCGTGACGCTAAAGCAGATAGAAAGCGCGTTGTTGGCGGGTAGGATATTGTATTGCATACGACCGGTGGTACAGGATTCCCTCGCTTTATGCGGGCCCGGTTTGTGAGGTTAACCTATTTCTGCCCAAAATTCACTATGTGCGGTTTGAATTCACCATGCCGTCGGACCTGGGACAACTTTGTGTGTGTACTGTCTGCGCCACTCGGCAGGCAACTGTCTCGTGCGACTTCGCTTTGTGCGCACTTTTTCGGAACGCATCTACCGCATAAAGTGAGAGAAACATATGCTAATTGCTGGGCACGCAGTGCTATATTGTCTACGCCTCATCACTGACACAGTGTCTTACCGGAGAAAGTCAGAATCAACCTTTATTGCGGGTGATAGCATGAAATGTAAGAGGACAAAATAAAGCAATCCCAGTCCAATGCAAATGATACCACTGTGCTATTCACGGCCTGTGATTTAAAACGATCGCAAAATCACATGCAATACATAGATTGTTGTAGCAGCTTCGTGCGTTAATGTCCGTGTGTATGCGCGGTCGTGGAGCTGCAAACCCGGCGATCCGAGTTCGATTCCCGCTCATGACCAACATTTGTGCTGGGCCTCCCCTAGGTCGGCTCAGCCTCAAATGAGTACCTGGTGCGGTGTGTAAACATCGCTGTTGGGGAGATAAAAGCGGTCGGGCGTGGTGCTGGCCACCCACCTCCTCGAGTACCGTGCCGGGCTTCATAGGTGTTCGCTAACAGCACTTGCCCCAACAGTCTGCTGAGGCTATGCGGGGGATCTTTGTCTTTGTGTTCACGCGGATCGTCGTGTGTTTGGTGGAAGAGTGTCGAAAGCGAAATATGAACGTAATTCACCAACATCAGAAATGTCAACGTTAAATGTGGTGATAAGATGTGCGTGCACATTAACGTACACACGATGACAGTCAATGTGTGTACGGGTATTTATGTAAAAAAAAAGATAAAAACCTGAAATATGTTTTGACGAGTTACAAAAAATATACTAGATTGGTGAATTGTTCAGCTGGTAATTCTTACAGCAAAACATGCAAATAAAACACTGACTCCTTACCACGAGGGTACACAATGATGTTCAGGCGTTGCGCATATCCACTGCTGGATGAAAGCCTCCAGTCGATGTCCGACCATACGTGACTGCAGTTGTTGGTGCGGGATTAGTGGATAGTGATTAGGGGGCCCAGGACCTATTCATATATCGCTCGCCGCTGATGTCAGCCGTGGCTCGGATTCGAACTCATGTGAAGCAAGTCAATCAAACACAAACTTGCACAGTGCGTTGTAGATCTACCTCACTTTTTTGCTTTTGGCTGGCCATCAGATGCGCTTCTGCGGCCGTCTGGAACGCTCTTCCTTCCGATATTAGGAAGCCACTGGAGCGATGCACTTTCAAATCCAAATTGAAAACAAATTTCATTAAAACAGCTTTTTGCATTTAATTTGTTGTCCTTTCCCCGAACCTCCGATTATCACGGTTGGCTACGTAAGGTGCAAATTAAATTCAACATACATTTATTGAGCTGGTCAATCAAACAATAGTCTCAACTGCGTGCCACCTGCAACGCATTTTAATTTACAGCCCATTGTCAATCCACTGCTGGATGAAGGCCTCCCTCACGCCGTATGGGTCGTGCGAGTTCCTTTGGACCATACTTCACCAATGTGTGTCCCGCGGCTTGATGAAGAGTGCCCAGGTGCCGGGTCAGATGCCACTCGCCACTGACGTTAGCCGTGGTCCGGCATCCAACTCAGGTTTGCTGGGTTCATACGGCAGGAGAAAACCACTGAGACTACTCGCCGAGGTGTGATGGAATACAATGTAATGAATGATAATAAACAACAATCTACAGCCCTTTGCCAATCCACTGCTGGATGAACGTCTCTTCCAACCATGTACCCCAAGGGGGTTGTTCGACAACAATTAAGCACGTTGGTCAGTGTATATTACATGTTGCATTCGTGTCTACATCGTGTTCGTAAATAGAAGGGCTTCATGTGTCATTGCTTATTTTGCAGCGGGGGGGGGGGGGGAGGTGGTATATTTTCTGGAGCTCAGCCCCGTTACAGTTCCATCTGAAACTAGGCCATCGTAAATGACACAAATGTGTGCGAATATATGCCTCGCTACATTCGACTTTTGAACAGCAGACACTATATTAAAATATCACGACCATACGACGGGATGCACGTTTACAAATTAAATGCGTGCCAATATATAACCGTCGCGTGAAAAGCCTCCATCAACTCGACCCCCCCCCCCCCCCACCTCCGCGCACCCATCGTACGGCGCACCGAGACGAGGCAATGCAGGCGTGCGTCCGCCTCGCCCCTCGACTCTGACCCATATCTGTGGCGTACAGCTGTCCTCGAGCAAATGTTGCGTGAAAGCTGCCCTTGAGCGGACTCACCTCTTGGCCTCATCTCAAGTGGAGAGAGGAAAGCGATGTTTCAAACGTGCATCAAGCGACGGCATTTGCAGCAACCCCGGAACGGCCAAAGCCACCCAGCAAGCGCCAATATGTTGCGGACGAATGTTGAACTAACTTTCGCACGGGCAGGAAGGCAAAGCGATGTCCTGCTCTAATGAGCATCGGGACCACACTCATGTGATGTTTACAGCACTCAAACGACGGTGGGAAATTCCACATTACTATGGCGGAGGCGAGTCTATCCATCCATAGGACAACCGCTGTTGACCTTCCCGCAACGGCGGCAGTCAATTTATCGACCGGATGAATATTATAATATAAACCGCATAGTAATATTTACCGCATTAGCAATCATTGAGCGTGGATGTCGAGAATGCAAGTAACCACACCAATAGGCAGACATTACGCTTGTCTCTTTACATCAGGAGTATATTTATATTTTTTATACATCCCATTTGCGGCACGGGCCTTCTGAGACTGAACATCACGGTCTTCCAGGATTTTGTATCTTGCCAATAGAGTAATTACAAAGCCAACAAGTGTCTTCCCAAATGCAAACTACACTTCAATTCCGTGGTTATAATTGGCCGGACCGTCGCTATGATGGCATGCGTTGCTCTTGGCACGCTCGATGATTGGCTAACAGTTGCTAGGCTTGGTCGGGCGCGACCCGTGCCAGGACTGCACGGATAGCAAAATAAACAACGACTCCTTCCCGTATTTGTCTCTCTCCACCTGAACAAAAATATAATAATATCATTTTCTTTAACAAACCCATCGGACGCACAGGTTTCTGGGAGGTCATATTGTCAGCGGCATTTGGTTAAATAATTTAAGCAAATTCTTGGACCGGTTTCGACGTTTATTGTCTTATCAACAGTCATGCTTGCTTCACCCAATGCTGGAGAACTGCCATATGTTTACAGGCAACGAGCATTTCTATAATTCTGTACATCTAGAGACCAGCTCCAGCCTTCCGTAAACCACGTGACTTCTGTGTGGACACTCTCACTCTGAATTTCTCCTCTCAACCCGCCCCCTGTGAAAACAGACGCTACTCCGTGCAGCTCACTCCTGCTTGGAGCTTCCCTCTCTTCTCTCTCATCTTGGCCCGGTCATTCCTTCTGCCTCCCCCGCTTCATGTCCGTCGCTCCGTCTTTCCTCCTGCTCGAGCCGTGCCCTTCACCTCTTTGGCCACCTTTGTGGACTTCCGTTCCGACATCCCTTCCTTCCCGTTCCTCTGGCCTTACCCGAGCGTTGCATCCCTCCCCCCCCCCTGCCCGTGGTGCGCCACAAGCGGAGTTTTTATTGTGTTCATGGGTTCCTAGTCGAGTTTGAGTTTCCCGTGGTGCGCCACAAGCGGAGTTTTTATTGTGTTCATGGGTTCCTAGTCGAGTTTGAGTTTCCCGTGGTGCGCCACAAGCGGAGTTTTTATTGTGTTCATGGGTTCCTAGTCGAGTTTGAGTTTCCCGTGGTGCGCCACAAGCGGAGATTTTATTGTGTTCATGGGTTCCTAGTCGAGTTTGAGTTTCCCGTGGTGCGCCACAAGCGGAGTTTTTATTGTGTTCATGGGTTCCTAGTCGAGTTTGAGTTTCCCGTGGAGCGCCACAAGCGGAGTTTTTATTGTGTTCATGGGTTCCTAGTCGAGTTTGAGTTTCCCGTGGTGCGCCACAAGCGGAGTTTTTATTGTGTTCATGGGTTCCTAGTCGAGTTTGAGTTTCCCGTGGTGCGCCACAAGCGGAGTTTTTATTGTGTTCATGGGTTCCTAGTCGAGTTTGAGTTTCCCGTGGTGCGCCACAAGCGGAGTTTTTATTGTGTTCATGGGTTCCTAGTCGAGTTTGAGTTTCCCGTGGTGCGCCACAAGCGGAGTTTTTATTGTGTTCATGGGTTCCTAGTCGAGTTTGAGTTTCCCGTGGTGCGCCACAAGCGGAGTTTTTATTGTGTTCATGGGTTCCTAGTCGAGTTTGAGTTTCCCGTGGTGCGCCACAAGCGGAGATTTTATTGTGTTCATGGGTTCCTAGTCGAGTTTGAGTTTCCCGTGGTGCGCCACAAGCAGAGTTTTTATTGTGTTCATGGGTTCCTAGTCGAGTTTGAGTTTCCCGTGGTGCGCCACAAGCGGAGTTTTTATTGTGTTCATGGGTTCCTAGTCGAGTTTGAGTTTCCCGTGGAGCGCCACAAGCGGAGTTTTTATTGTGTTCATGGGTTCCTAGTCGAGTTTGAGTTTCCCGTGGTGCGCCACAAGCGGAGTTTTTATTGTGTTCATGGGTTCCTAGTCGAGTTTGAGTTTCCCGTGGTGCGCCACAAGCGGAGTTTTTATTGTGTTCATGGGTTCCTAGTCGAGTTTGAGTTTCCCGTGGTGCGCCACAAGCGGAGTTTTTATTGTGTTTATGGGTTCCTAGTCGAGTTTGAGTTTAATGTGAAGAGAAAGTGGCGAAAGGGCGTCAAGGCGGGAGGTTCAGGGGGTCAGCGTGCTGGCCGATTGCTAGTGTCACCTGCGCTTAGCGCCGGGGAGGACGTTGACCTCAGTTAATATTGGGTGTGTTGGAGGTGGGGTGGTGGGGGAGCGGTGGTGCAGTGGTTAGCGCACTGCGACGTAACCCCGCCTATTCTCCGAGTTCGATGATTCCAAGTCTCCTCATTCACACGCATCGTGCACGGCCACATGTCCCGGCTCCAGGCGTGGCTACCGATGGGTTTCGTGACGTCGCGTTACGGAGCCGTCGTTACGTCGTCCGCACGTGTCCATCGATCACGAACGAGTCGCGGCAGGTAACAGCACAACGATCTTTGACACTTTGTGTAGGGGTGGCGGAGCGAAGACACGATGGTTTATTATTAAAATAAGGTGATGGTAAAGCAAAAAAAAAACAAAAATCCAGAACAAATAGGGTCGGTTCTTCATTCGTATCGCGAGCCGAAATTGTGACGACTCCGTCGGATCTGTCGATGTACTCGATACGAGCGAGCAAGATGAGTGTTCACACGACGAGGTGTGTACACGTGGAGTGTCGAGACGTGGGCTTGGGCAGGACACGTCGCGAACGGAGACGAACGAGGCGGCGGTGTGACCGAAAGGGGGAAACGTTCCCGAGAGGCGGACATCCCCCGCGACGAAACGGACTCACGTGCAGGAGCCGGACGGATGGATGCATCATCGCAGGACTGCGGGAGATGGCGACAGCTTGGATGAGATATCTTCATCCAGCAGTGGATTGATGATGATGGCTGACGTTGATGATGCTTCGTGTACTAATGTCGAGGGCGCGTATGGTTTATTATATGCACCATACAAAGACAAAGATCCCCCGTATAGCCTTAGACTGTCGGGGCACCGGCACGGCGCACGAAGGGGTGGGAAGACAAAGGCCCGGCCGCCTTTGTCTCCCTAGTGGCGATGTTTACACACCGTACCATCTACTCATTTTTGGCTGAGTCGACCTAGGGGAGGCCCAGGACCGGTTCAGATAATCGTCACTGGTGTTGGCCGCCAGGCTCGTAGGGCAGTGCGCTCACCGCTACACTACCGCTCCCCATAGACACACATACACACACCCATACACACACACAGACACACACCCATGCACACACACAGACACACACCCATACACACACAGACACACCCATAAACACGCACAGACACACACCCATACACACACACAGACACACCCATAAACACGCACAGACACACACCCATACACACACAGACACACACAGACACACACCCATACACACACAGACACACACAGACACACACCCATACACACACACAGACACACACCCATACACACACACACAGACACACACAGACACACACCCATACACACAGACACACACCCATACACACACACAGACACACACCCATACACTCACACAGACACACACCCATACACACACACAGACACACACCCATACACACACACACAGACACACCCATAAACACGCACAGACACACACCCATACACACACAGACACACCCATAAACACGCACAGACACACACCCATACACACACACAGACACACACACGCATACACACCCATACACACACACCGACACACAACCATACAACAACAACCGCCATTCGCCACTAAGTGGCGGTGACGTCACCACGACGCTTGTGCCAGGCCATGTGCACCTTGAGGCCACGTGAAGTGTCGAACGCCCGCGGGCAGGAGGTCACGGGGCAGACCCAGGTGCCACGGGTCGACTGACTGAGATGACTGGCTGGTGCACCACCTGTGCCCCCTACTGTGCCAATCTGCTGTGCTTTAGCCACCCGGCGCTCCGCTTGTTGTTGTGAGCGTCGCTCCTCCGCCCTCCGTTGTTCTTGGAGGGCGACTGCCTCCAACTGCCCAATAGCGTCCTTCACAAGCCTCCTCCACAGAGGCCGATCTTGACACCGCTGGTACCAGTCATCGGCAAGTCCACTCAGCTCCACGTCCTCCTATACCACATCACTCCATCTCTTCTCTAGCCCGTGCCGCGCCCGTTTAGCCCCCTCGATCCGGCCGAACAAAAGCTGTTTCGGCATGCGGTGGCTGGGCATGCGGGCTACATGACCCAGCCAACGCAGCCTTGCCTGCCGGAGGAGCTCACCGATGGGACCTTGCCCAGATCTTTCAAGGATTTGTGAGCTCCTCACACAATCCAGCCTGGTTAAACCCAGGATGGATCGTAGGCAGGCCAGTCTAAAAGTTTCTAACCGGCGAAGATGCTCCATTAAGTGGGTCCACGTTTCGCAAGCGTAGAGAAGGGACGGAACGACCGTGGCCGAGAAGACTTGAAGCTTAGTGCGGAGCGACAGACCAGGTAGCTTCCACACAGCATTACGCAACAGATGAAAAGATATTGCTGCTCGACTGATTCAGAGTGAGACCTCTGCTGTTAAACTGGAGCCGGTCATAAGCACACTGCCCAGGTATGGGAAACTCTCCACTCTCTCCACAACTGCCCCATCACCGATTGGGAGTTGTGAGGGTGGAGTGTCCGATGGTACAAAATACCCAGGCAGGTGCTTAATTTTGGTGGGGCTGATGGTAAGGCCCCATCTCTTAGTGGCACGCTCCAGTCTCAGCAGCAGCGTCTCCAACTCCTCCTCTGAATGAGCAGCTATTACCAAATCATCGGCATACATAACGTGGTTGAGCAATAGGGAGCCATTCCTTGACCGCACCCGGGCATCGATCAGCCTCCCATAATATCTGTACCAAATGGAGATTCCCCCAATACAGCTATTGAAGGCTTCACGAACTACGTGGTCAAAATAGATGTTAAATAATGTGGGAGCCAGAGGACATCCCTGTCGCACCCCAAGGTGTACAGGGAATGGCTCTGACTCCCGGCCACGTAGTTTTACCCGGGCCCGCTCACCATCATGAAGGTGCTTAATGATCGTGAGCGGAGGGTCAGGTACTCCAAAAGCACGAAGAACAACCCAGAGCCCTGGCCTACTGCTAGCATCATAGGCCTTGACAAGGTCAATAAAGCAGAGATGTAGGTCTTGCTGGAATTCCCTACACCTCTGCTGTAGTAGACGGACAGAAAATATGGCATCTGTGCAGGACCGCCCTTTCCTGAAACCGCATTGGGGCTCCGCAAGCCTATCCTCAGCGTGCCTGGCAAGGCGATATTGAATAATCCTTGCCAGGACCTTTCCTGGCACACTGAGGAGTGAGATGCCCCTGTAGTTGTTACAGTCTGTGCGGTCCCCCTTCTTAAAGAGAGGGACCACCAGGGCACCCTTCCAATCCTGCGGAACCCGTCCAGTGGTCCAGACTGTTGTTATGATGTCATATATGGCAGTCTGTGCACAAACGCCACCCTCCCTCAGCATTTCGCTTGGGAGATCATCTCTGCCCGCTGCCTTTCCTGGTCTCAGACTCCGGATCGCCTTCAGTACTTCCTCAACAGATGGCACCTCACCCAGCCACTCACAGGGGGTGACTTTTTCCAATATTTGAGGCACCGCAGCCTCAGCAGGGTCATCCTAACTTTGTGCCACGATGTTTTCCTGGCTGAGGGATTTTCCTTCCCCCAGGACCTCACAGAAATGCTCAGCAAATCTGCAAACCTGTTCCTGGGGGTCGGAGTTTGGATCGCCGTTTTTTCCCCTAATGATGGTAATAAGTGTGGCGCTGCAGGTTACTTTTTGATGGAGTTAAATAGAGATTTGTGATCGCGGGCCACTGAGGCAGACTCCATCTCCTCAGCAACCCGCGACCACCACCCATCCTTGCAGCGCCTCACGGCTCTCCGAACCTCCGAGCGAAGGCTGCGGTAAGCCTCCTCATTCTCTGATGTGGGATTCTGTAGCCGATGACAGTGGGCCTGTCGCTTTTTCTCAACCATCCTGAACACCTCCTCTGTCAGCCAGGGTCTCTGGGGAGGTCTGGACCACGTACCCAAAGCAGCCATTGCAGCTGCATGAGTCACAGTCCTAAACCTCGCCCATTTATCCTCGACATCAGGAGGAGTCGGGGACGATGCCTATCCCAGCCACAAGCGATGATGAAATACTCGCCTGCAACTTTCATCAGATAACTGAGACCAGGCCACTTTAGGTTGGAATGGGGTCCTGGGTGTACACCCACCACCAGAGTGGAGGAATGGCAGGCACATCTTACAGATGACTAGTCGATGGTCAGAGGGCAGATCAGCTCCACGGTAGGTCCTGGTGTCAAGGACATGGGCTCGAATCTGCTGGTCCGTCACTATGTAGTCCAGCAGATGTTCTTGCTTGGACCCGGCATGCATCCATGATGTTGTGTGGATGCGCTGATGCCGGAACAGCGTGTTGGTAATTACAAGCCCATGGGCTGCACAAAAATCTAGCAGCCTCCTACCGTTGTTATTGAGCTGATCTGGCCCATGCCCTCCAATCACTCCAGACCAGGTGCCAGCATCATGACCAACTCGGGCATTGAAGTCACCCAACATGATGACTCTATCCCGAGGTGCCACTTTAGCCAGCACCTGTGACAGGAGGTCATAGAAGGCATCTGACTCATTGGCTTTGCCTGCATCCCTCCACGGATGTTCGTCTTCGGTGGGGGCATAAGTAACCACGACCATCACTCCTCGCCTCCGGTTGATGGGAAGGCGAGCCCAAAGTGGCCTGGGGCTTATAGCTTCCCACACCTCACCGCCACGCTCCCACGCCCCCTTCATTATTTTGTTCAAAAGAAGAGCCACACCCTGTTGTTTGGCAGTCTGCTGCCCCGAGTAGAGGACTGTCCACCTCTCATGGTGGCAGGAGCCAGAACCGGTCCACCGGACCTCCTGAATGCCACAGAGATCCAGGCGGTACCGGTCCAGCTCCCGACAGAGGAGTGGCAGCCTCTCCTCCGCAGTGAGTGTTCGAACATTCCACATGGCCATCCGTAGTGGCTTTTCGTTGTTTCTGGAGGAGCCCCGGCACAAGCTTATTAGTTACATATTTCAGTTTAACTCGTGGTTTAGTGGTAATTTATTGAAGGTGGAGGGGTTACCAGCCCCTCGCACCCGTCCAGAGCCCCCGTTTAGCCACTGTGGTGGACACAGACGCCATGAGGGGAGGAGCCAATCGGAATTGGCCCGCCCCCACAGCACTGTCCACGACAGAGTTGCCCGTCCGGCACCGCAAGGAGGTAGGAGGTTGTTTTGCCGGACACACACGCATACACACCCATACACACACACAGACACACACATACAGATACACACCCATACACACAGACACACACCCATACACACACACCCCTACACACACACCCATACACACACACAGACACACACCCATACACACACACACACACCCATACACACACACAGACACACACCCATACACACACACAGACACACACACACACCCATACACACACAGACACACATCCATACACACACACAGACACACACCCATACACGCACACAGACACACACCCATACACACACAGACACACATCCATACACACACACACCCCTACACACACACTCATACACACACAGACACACACCCATACACACACACCCATACACACACACACACCCATACACACACACAGACACACACCAATACACACACACAGACACACACCCATACACACACCCATACACACACAGACACACACCCATACACACACACACGCACAATTCATGCGGATTCTAGCAATCGCAGGATCGTGAGAGGTGGAACCGGCTAGGGGGGGGGGGATGATTTCATCCAGCAGTGGATTGATGATGGCTCATGGTCATGATGTTAGATACGATGTTCCTGGCTGCCAGCCTATTATGGCAACGTACAAAACCAATTTGCATTCAAAGTTCTGCCCCCAATTGGAGTTTGCCGTCAAACACGCGCGTGCTGTCTTTGTTCGCTCGTGAAATATTCGACGGAGAAAGCCCCGCGTATCAATTTGATCTCCCACTCAACTCGGCGCTCCTCGTCATACCCATAGTTGTATCACCATCTGATGATCTTCTTACCGCACGAGCGCGATACGTGTAGCCCTGGGTGTCACACGCTATCTCAGCACCACAATAACGCGGACATTACAGACGTCTGCTCATGTGTGCGCTGTTATTCGGATTTTAAGACGCACTCCACACCCCACCACAGCCTCCTTACCGACGCGTCTTATAATCCGACACGTGCGTGTGATTTGGGAGTGGTTACAAACCCGGCGACGCGAGTTTGATTTTCAGCTCGCGGACAACAGCGGTGATGATTTTAATAGGAAGCGGCCCTGGGCCTCCCCCAGGTCGACTCAGTCTCGAATTAATACCTGGTGTATTGTTTAAACATCGCCACTGGGGAGACAAAGGCGGCCGGGCGTGGCGCTGGCCGGACTCGTGCGCCGTTTCGGCCTTCGTAGGAGCTGTTGTTTACTCGCTAACAGCACTTGCCCCAACAGTCTGATGGAGGCTATACTGTACATGGAATCTTTATCTTTGTGACCAGATGTGTACAACTTGATTGACTCCGCGCGTCACCACGAGCGTGAAGGTGCCGTGTTTGCCTTCCCGGAGAGGAGAAACAACGGTAATTGGTAAATGAGAATTGATGAACTGGTTATGGGAGAAAGACGAGCAATACGTCAAGTGAAATCAGCCGCTGTTTGCGGACCGACCCAGCACACACAGACACGCAACGTCCACGCAACGTTCACGCAACGTCGCGGAGCCGCTTTGACAGCGCCTGTGTTTATATTCATCCGCAGGCATTGATTTATATTTCTGTAAAATTGCACGTCTTGGTTGACACGCGTTGATGGCTTTTTGGGGAAAATAAATGCTTCCTGTCGTCGAAATTTCCCCGTCGTTTTGAACGTCTGATGGAAGGAGCGCACTTCAAAGGTGTATTTGAATATGGAAGTTGCTCAATCCACCTTTGAGAGAAAAAAAAGTTAAGAAGCTTCAATGATTAAGTCTTGAACGCAAATACATTTCCCAGGTAAAAAGTTGCATTATTCAACGCGTCAGATCAGACTTTTGTGAGCGCGGCTCTAAATGATGAATTGGGCGATTGATTTTTTGTTTATCTGCGCCGTTATTTAAAACGAGCACTCGTCGCGGTAACCAATAGCACGAGAACTTTACTAAAATACCGAAATAATGATTTAAAATAAACTAGAATTCACATATATCAATGTTAAATTGACACCGATATTTCATGTAACATATGAAAGGGCCCTTTGTACCGCACATGCATACATGACCTCTGTACGTGGGGGTGATTTGACCATACTTCACCAATTTAGTCCGTCCGGTGGGGGGGAGAGGGGGGAGGGTGTTGCGGTCGGGGATCAATAGTTGCGGGATAATAGAAGTACAATACAACAAATGAGACCGCTCCGTGTGGATGGGTGCTGTAGCCTATAGCGACAGCACCCCATCCAAGCACGATGCAGGCTTTTGCAAGGGGTAGTTATAGGCTCCTGACGGAGATCAGGGGCCTTCCAGGTGATGCGGTTATAAGCCAAGAGTACGTGAGCTGACTTTGATCATCATTATTATTCAAGGTATGGACGCGTGTTTGGAGGCGATGGATATATACGGTGCTACGCTTTTCACGCGCGCTTACTGCGTAAACGACGATAGCCCTCACTCTCAGGGTGCTCGTTCAATGTCCCCGTGGATGGAACCGTTGCGTTGTGCGTCACTGATGGCAACACGTGAATGACATTCATCTTCACGCCCACAAACTACTGCAGCGCACATCTCCGTCTTCTGCAATTGAAAAACTGTAGCATTGTTTTTATTGTAGATATGTTTTAAGTTACAGCAATCAACTTGGCATTCTTTTCTTTCTCGCTCTCTCTCATCATAATGCTTCAGCAGGTTCTGCCGCTTGTGGACATCTTCAAGGGATTGTTACTTAGCACTCAATTATGTCCGCAACGGTCGCAAAGGTTGACTCAGAGTAGGCACTATGACTACTACTACTACAAGATACGCCTTTCAATTATCGTGCCTTACATTGCTCGAATGCTGTGTGAATGTTTATAGATATTATTAGGAGTGACAGCCTTTGGGGACTGTTCCGGCTTAAACGAAGCACTGGGACCCGTTACAGAGAGCTCCATGCGATATTCCTGTGCACCAGGATGGGCAGCGGTGGTGCAGTGGCGATCGCGCACTGCGCTACGAATCCGGCGATCCCGAAATTCGATTCCCGCTCACAGCCAACATCGGTGACGAATATCTGAACCGATCCTGGGCCTCCCCTAGGTCGCCTCAACCTCGAATGAGTACCTGGTGCGGTCTACACGCATTTCGCACTAGGGAGACAAAGGAGACCAGGCGTGGTGCTGTCCGCAACCACGTTCATAAATTCTCGCTAATAGCACTTACCCCAATAGTCTGATTGTCTACACGGGAGATCTTTGTAGTTGATGCAGTGCTGTATATTAACAGACGGAGCAGTGGGGGCTTTGGGAAGGTGGGGATTTAAATGAAAGCAAACTGGAACTCTCGGGAACTCTCTCGTGAAGCTCATTGCAGAGTTTAAGAAGATCTGCCCCTCCACCTTGGCAGTTTCGGTCCCCCGCCTTTCGAATTAAACAAATTAATCGGTGGTGATGCTGCTGCGTTGACAGTGATGTACAAGCACACTCCACACAACAACAATACGCTCAAGGCAAACTGATAATCAGGAAACGTGGCTAAACATTTAATTCTCATCAGGCCCCGTCGTGCAAGGTGCAGTCTCCAACTCTTATTATCCACTCCGTAAAGCTGTCGTCTACATTGATGTGTCGTTGCCTGAAACGTCGTACATTATATATTTTTTTTATTTTACGGCCCACAGTATTATTGGCGAATGCTGTGAGAGGAATCTTCCGTCTTTGACGTTCGTATTTTCCATCACCCTCTTTCCTCGTGTCCTTTCTTCACTCTCTCTTCTCTCCTACCTCGCACCCCCTCTCCCGTATATCTCGCTGCTGCTGCTGCTGCCCCTCTGGTGCCACCTCTAGAGGGGGGTGGACACTGCTTCTCTCTGCACGTTGTCCAGCGCTCAGTCCAATTCACGGTGGCCTCTGGTTCTGTTCGTTTGTCTGCTGTTGTAGAAAAAAAAAACGAAGAAGCTAATTTTAGAATGTCAAAATAAAGATTGGAAAACGTAGCAAACACAGAACGCTGGGCTTTACGTTGGCCCGACGGGCGTCCACCAAATGCCAACGTTGCCGGGACGTGAGCGTGCGTACGGCGACAGTCCGCTTCGGAATTCGGCGAGGGAAATCGAACAACCCGTGAAGCCGCTGTGCCCCCTTCTGGACAACATTGATGTTTGTGAGTCATTTTCCCGACGTGCGACATGGCAAGGCATACGCTACAGTACTGTGTCTACGTATACCGGTATGCAGTATATATATGGAATATTCCTTTTGCAAACAAATTGGAGTCAATATTATCATCGTGGTCCATGATCTATCCACTGCTCGATAAAGGGCACCCACAATCCGTCGCCTGACTGAATTGCTCCAGAGGCCGATAACCCCACAATTTTTCCTGCCACTTCGTCTGAAGAACAAAGCAATTTCATTTTTAGCAACTTCTCGCTGACGAAGAAATGTTTACGACGTATCACGGATTATGGGCACATCCAGAGCAGAAACGATTCGCAGGAGCGTGGACAAATGCGAGAACACCGCATAGGAAACGTGGCATCGTCCGACGGAATTTGTGTTACTTGCTGACCCGCCACGACTGGAACATCTGTGAACAAAAAAGAGCTTCGTTGCTCATCGGATTCCTCCTGCAGTATAAAGATTCTGGCTCAGAACTGCAACAGGGGACGCTTGCACCTACTGTACAACGGGGGCATTTTGCTCCGCGACCATGAAAATTATGACGACGTTCCGAAACCACTCATCCACCCGGTGGCTCTTGAAAACAGTCGTCCAGGGCGTCGCATGAACGATAACAGTGTACAAAAAAAAAGTTGTTCCCTGGTAGTAAGTGTTATTACCTAATTGCGTATGCCTAAAACGTATAGAAAATGGTTATTATTCCCCACAAACTTTGCTTTTGTGACCAGGACAGTTGACGTTTTGAAATTGACCTCTTTTCAATGAGAAAACGCTCTGTGCATTTGTGTCGTTCCTTCACGTAAAGGCCTGGTCACAAAAGCAAAGTTTGTGGGGAACAATAGCCATTGTCTATACTTTTTAGGCATAAGCAATAAAAAATATAACACTTATTACCCAGGGACAAAAATCGTGTTACATAGTGTAACAAATGTTGTCTCAGGTATGCTGCCGTTATTATTAATTTCCCCTTAAATTATTACGCACGCATTATCCATAGTGTTTCTATATAAGGCAAATGTAATGCTAGACCAGGGGGTTGGGCAACCAAAGATAACAAGAGTATTTTTTTCAAAATCGCTAAACCCCTCTCCACCCCCCCCCCCCCCCCCCCTCAATATTTTCAGAGCCGCACTGCACGTGAATACGAGACGGTGATGAGAAATAAATAATGTCATGACCAGTGCCGGACTCTCCGAGGAGCAAAAGTAGCAGCTACACATGTAGCTAAGGGCCCCGCATTTTCAAGGGCCCCGCGCTAAATGCTTTCAAGCTATCATTTCCGGTTCAGTGATTCTGCGCTTGCTCTATTACTATAGTACTATACCGCCTTCAACTTTTACGAACGACTGGGTGTTTAAGGTTAGCGATTTAGCGTATTATCTGGCTGTAATAGCAAATGAAAAAAAAGTTAAATTACTTCGCTACGCAAGTCAAAAAATATTTCTGTTTTAATATTTATGTGTTTTATTTGGGGGGCCACGCACTAGCTTAATCCGGCACTGGTCACGACGCGGTATTTAAAGAGGCCCCGGCGCACGTTGGCCGACCCCCTTGTGTGAGAAGGATGGCGACCCGTTTCACGCACGGCTCATGTAGTGACAATTCTAGCCACATGATGGCAGCAAGATACAGCAATTGACGTGCGACCACGTAGTTTGTCGCAGCAATCTCAGCTTTGTGTCCGTGTGCTCTTCTTGGTCGCGATGATTGTCCGACGCTTCGCTCCACGTGCGTGTAACTTCCGCAGTAACTGTAATCTCCACGCGCTTGCAGCTGCTGCAGGGACATTAATTTCCACGTGCTAAGGAGTGAAATAATTTGAACACTTAGTATTTTCGCAGACAAATTTTATCCAAAATAAAAAAAATTGGAGTTAGATCGCCTGGCGGAACTGCATTTCTACCAGAGCTCATGCGTCTTGATAGTTTCCTATATATAGGACATCATAATATATGTATCATTTATGAACAAATGGAAAGTGGAGGAACGGTGGTTTGGGAGAAGAGTTATGGAAGGGGGTGGTGCACGCCTAAGAAATTTGGAAAAGACAAGGGTTGCAGGATCACGTGAAGATTTGGACTTCGAGGTGACCGCTAGATGGCAGAATGAAGAGTGAATTTGTGAACCTGTCTGTGTGGACCTTTGAACATTGCCATCGCTTGCCATGCGTAGTAGATTTTCACGAGGTACCCCAGTTTCCTCATGAACGCAAAACTCTATTAAAATAAGTAATATAAAAAAACACACGCTTTAATGGGATGTATCGTACTAGTAATGGAAGAACTCCACGACTCCAGGAAGTGGCCCCGAAGCTTGCCACAACGTAAGGGGGCCGTGGTGATTTGCAGCCAACGTCAGTTGACCGTGGACATTTAGACCCAAGCCTAAACACAACATATACAAAATAATGTTTAAAAAATATATATTTATATTTTTAATGATGGAATATAGTATTGTCATCAGTATGAATTTTATGAAATAAGTTTACCAAGTTTGCAGTCGATACCACATTGGGAGGTGAGTTAAAATTGAGTTACAAGATTTGAGGATACAACGACAGACAGAAGGAGTTAATAAAAAGCGTGTAATAATAAAAAGGAATTGGCCAAACCTACAAACAGAGGACCCTCCCTGACTCGGTCTAGGCGGGCTGTTATTCCATACAGGAGGAAGGGGGTAGAAACATATCTTGCTGTGCATCCCGTGGTTTTTATCTAATCTGCTTTCTTATTGTTGTTGCTAATGCCACTGAGAGGGGGCTATACAGTAAAGTACACACGCACACCACAGTGTTAGAAAATAATCGATGGTGTTCGCAACGGTGCATATTTGCAGAAAACAAAATGTTCGCCAAATTAAAAAAGAAACATATGGCCACCTTTTTTTTGCCGGCGGCTATATTTGATTCTTTTTTTTTACGCAGCTCACCTTTGAATTGTTCATGAAAGTGACTCAAGGAGATATAATACGTGCCGAATGTGGCGCTTGTATCACGAGCCATCGCCATTCTTGCTCGAGTGATTTGTCCTGCCCAAGGCTACGTGTCTATACAGCCAATGTACGTGATGTCTCGCTTGCATATTTTTTCTAATCCATGTTTTTCTCTTCTTGTTTTCCAGTCTAATGCCAAGCATGCACCCTACAGTATTAATCAACGCAAAATAAAACTATGCAGGATCAATATAGGCAGTTATAAAATGAATGTAAATACAAAATACATAAAGTACTATGTATAAGATATGAAAGCAAAAAAACATTAAATTGGGATTAATTGTAATGAAGCCAGCGAAGCAACATGAGCAGTTTGAACAATTGGACGCTATCCCAGGAAACGTTCTTGAGTAATATCATGGTCGTAGCTAATTGAAAAGAGAACCGACGTCTTTGAGAAAGGACGTGGCACAGAAAGGGTTAGAGAAAGCCATAATTCACAGCAAAGTTCTGCTTGGATATAGACAACAATTAAATACATTGTAAAGACTGTATCGTACTTTGATATGCGCATATACAAATGTGTCACAGACCGCTAATTACCCGTGATCATGACACTTTTAGCCAACTTACGTGGGCACTCGCTGGTGATGTTGTAACGTGTAGAGGAAGCCTGCACCACCAGTCAACCCAAATAACAGATAACGTAATAATAATCTTACAACTCATGCGCCTGCCAGCCAATTGACAAAAGTACGACAACTTAGTGCGGCATACAATTGCGAGTTCACCGTACTCATCAGGCGCGACTCTATTGGATCCGCAGAAGGCACGGGTTTATTATTACTACTACTACCACTACCATCACGGTCATTAAGGTCGTGAATTCAAAACACCAGCAGACGTACACACACGCACCCTAATCTCTCTTATCTCGCCACACCTGTTTCCACCGATGCTTCCGACGCCGGAGCAATCTGTTGCAGGTAATCGGGACTGTAAATGTTTGTACGGGGTCTATTTTTTTAAAATCTAAGACTGCAGGATACAATGCACGTGCGCTCGTAATTTCTAGACGGCGATGTGCCCTGTTTATCTCGTCTGTTCATAGAGCGCATGTCTTGCCTTGTCGACACCATAACCATCATCGTCGTCGTCTTCGTCACCAGTTGTTTTTATTTCACCGTGCATCGCATGCTGCGGGTCGTCGGTTTATCTGGATGCTCCCAATACAAAGCAGAGGAATCTGAAACAATCAACTGGGAAATAACAACGGCAATAAACGATACCGAGACCCTCAAACTGTGCTTGAGACTACTGTACTCTGCTCTGAGAAATAAAATAAAACCACCTCCTAGACATGGAGCAGAGTGATATCTTCTATGAAGAAGAGTAATTTCCCAAAATGGTGCTTAATTAAACATTTTCATTTTCTAGCAGTTTTAAATTGACTAACGTGTTTGTTTTCTTAGTTTTTTCGGTAAAGTCACGTTGAAGGGAAACAAAAAAATAATAAAATATATAAAACAATAAAAACATTCTCACGACGTTTCGACCATAACTCAAACGGTCGTCTTCAGGTGTGTCGGTTTGCAACCAACACACCAACACACCTGAAGACGACCGTTTGAGTTATGGTCGAAACGTCATGAGAATTTTTTTATTGTTTTATATATATTTTATTATTTTGTTGTTTCCCTTCAACGTGACTTTACCGAAAAAACTAAGAATATGAATTACTGCAGTCACGAAAGCTTTAAATCAAAATTTAACGTGTTTGTTGTTTATTTGCGATTACCCGCCAGTGGTGTTCTCCATTGCAAGGCCCGCTGGCCCCTGGCGGCCTTTTGTCGCGGGCCTCCGACAATAGACAACACGTGTGAAAACATCGCTCATCGTGCTTCCGTCAAACATTCAAAAATGCGTTTGCGGCCCCTGCACTGATGATGTCTTATCGGCGAAAGTGCCCCTATCCCTCCCTCCCTCTCTTAAAACATTTTTTTTTAGTGAAGAACACTGCGGTGTACAACACCATCATGCACCTGCCAACAGCTGCTCTGCTTAATTTTCTTGCTGTGGTTTGCACACCTGATGATGACGATCGCTTGCGTTGCAGTCGAAACGTCGTGATAATTGTATTTTGTTTTACATATACATTTTTATTATTATTATTATTTAATTGTTTACCCTTCTACGTGATCTTTACCGAAAGAACCAAGAATTTAGCCGCTCTGCTGTTTGTGTTTTGAGCGCGACACTTCATTCGTGAGCTGCCCGTGAGTTCCGAAGATGCCGTGCGCCCAAGCGCGGTGGCTTGTGCGAGCATTGGGGGTCGGCCTCCTCACTCGCACCAAAGCGTTGCGATGGCGTGAGTTTATCTCGCTTCGTACCGGGGAGAGAAAAAAAAAGAAAGCCAGCGGCAGATTGTTTGGTTGTTGAAGCTGATCCCGGGCTCAAGAGCGCCAGCCCCAGCGATGCATTCCAAGCTGCTCGTATTCAAAACGAGTCGCCGTGCAGCTTAGCTATTAAAAGCACCCTGCCCCCGTGTGTATTTAGTGTTGTGTTCTCGGCCTCTAATGTGATTACGTTGAAGGTATGAGTTGCTTGCCATTTGATACGCACCGTACAGTGTCTGGCTACTACGTATGGATGGGGATTCATTTAGAAACGTGATGTATTTTGTTTTCCTTCTTCCCGGAACGCTGCTGCGAGGCTGGCTTCGGAGTAGTCACGGGGATACTCGGTGCCATAAGGTACTAAACTACTACTACTACTACCACCTGTTCATAATTATCCTAATATTAGTGTGTCCTATATTGCTATAGTCGTAGGAACAGATTCATATCACGTGCATATTACACGCAGTATCATTGAGCACCGAGTAAGTCGAGACGTGCCAAAACAATTTCCCCTGGAGCAGCGTTCCAGACTCTTCCTCCTGGCTGGGAATTGAGCGGTGTATGGAACCCCTTCTCAACAATCGCCGTCTGGATTCGACTTGCACGCAACCACAGGACTCGAATGCGAGAGGGTGTAACCGCTGCTGCGTCTCAAGTTGACACTTCGTGTCACAGACGACCGCTGCTGGTGCTGGGGCTGGGGCTACGTGGTATGCGGGCAGCAGGTGGCAGCGTTGCCAAAATCCCTCTTCGTCGTCAGTCGCTGTTACTCGGATCTCTGCTCCCACGTCCACGCTCGTACCGCCTTCACCGATATGCGCACTGAGCGAGCAACGTGGCGAGGTGTGGTTCGGCCAACATCACACGCACCGCACGAGGTGGTGGGGAGGACACACGGGGGGGGGCGGGGGAGGGGGTGGATGTGCATTGCGTTGCACGCTAACACATTGGCAGTATCGTCGAGCTCATTCAAATAGTCATTAATCGCGCGCTGTCGGCGAAGCACCGTGTGGCCTCGTGCGACGGCATTCGCATGAACCCTCTCTTGGCTGCCGTGCGCCGGCGTCTCCAGTGATTTGTTTTGATCCACAGAGCACGGGGGCTGACCACGGTGGTGGGGGGGGGGGACGCCATTCCTTAGAGGGTCGCAGATCTCACTCCAAACGTCAATGGGCCAACTTGAAGTGAGCGCAGTTTTGCCGCTGGAGTTTGCGCATCAAGCCGGGGCGATGGTGTCCAAGAAGTGGCAGCCGTCCCCCTGGAACCTAGGCCCTGGCATCGCTCGGAAATCGGTCGCAGATGCAACGGTGGCATTTCTGACGAAGTCGAGCCATCGGATGCCAAGAAGGCGCCTTTGGCATCGCATGAGGAAGGACTGCAGCCGATCCAAATCGGCTCGAAGAATGTCCAGGCCTCCGAAACCATGCAATAAAACTGACAATGCACAGCACTGGTAGATTCTCAATTTGGTGCCCAGACTTAATCGTTTCTGGGACCAAATGTGGTTCAGATAATAAAATAATCGCCGATAAAAAATACAGTAAAACAAAGCCAATAATTTCACGAATCACAATGAATTAACTTGGAGCACATTATAAAACGAGTCCTTTTGGTCATGTTAAAGTTTTTTGGTATGCTGCGTTGGCAGTGATGCACAAACAACAACACTATATATTCTTGGTTCTTTCGGTAAAGTCACGTAGTAGGGAAACAATAAAATAATACAAATATAAAACAATAAAATTCTCACGACGTTTCGACTGCAACACAAGCAATCATCATCAGGTGTGAAAACCACAGCAAAAAATTTGTGGTTTTCACACCTGATGATGATTGCTTGTGTTGCAGTCGAAACGTCGTGATAATTTTATTGTTTTATATCTTTATTATTTTATTGTTTCCCTTCTACGTGACTTTACCGAAAGAACCAAGAATATGAATCCCTGCAGTCACGAAAGCTTTAAATCAAAACAACAACACTCTGAAATCACGTTCTCTTCAAAGAAAAATACATATCATGGGCGACGTTTTGGGCAATGACCCTTCTCCAATCTGGAAGAAGTTTCTTAATATATTATTCTTTGTACCTGTGCACCACTGCCAGTGCAGTATCACACATATTTTGCTAGATAAATGAACGTGTTTTATTGCACTGCCGTGTGCTTATAAGGACTGGGTTTGATAATTGTTTCAAAGCATCACAATGCTTTTAAAACCGTTAATAATGCAACAATACAATAAGGTGACGTTGCTAGCAATGGACCTTTCACATAGTGCACGGTGCAGCATTGTGATAAAAATACAAGTGAATAACAACTAAATCAGTATTTGCTTTTATTCTGTTCACCATTAGCATCAAACGTACCTGATATTTACTGAAAAGTAACGCATTGGATATGCATTGGATGCACTGTGTGAACGTGTGACATGGACCAATATGGATGCTCCAGCATAGGCTGGGCATAATCCTTTTAAAAGGCTTCTCTCCCCCCAAAAAAGAAGAGAGCTAATATCACAGAAGTTCACCTTTTTGGATTCGGGTTACCGCTCGCGGTGAACCCAGTAATGTGATACGTTGCACTTTTGCCCATTTTCGTCTTCATTCCCAGCTGGGGTTGTTGTGGGCGTTTGGCAGGGGGTGGTGATGGGGGGGGGGGGGATGTGACGGGGACGTGCATTGGGAAACGGTGGCAACACAATGAGTGCAGTGATTCTTGCTTTCTTTTTTCCCCCGCTCCCCGAGTCCGAGTCGGGGAGGAGGGAGCACCACAGCGAGAAAAACGTTATGCGTGGTTTGACTCCGCAGTCAAAGGTGCAACATGTTCACCTTTCACAAATGTTTTCTTTGAATTAAACGAGCGGCGTTTGGTCTCGCTGCCGTGTCCCCGTGAGGCTTTAGGTGGCCACATTTAATTTCACCCATGTAATGTTGATTTATTGTGCGGTGCATTTAAAGGGCCTGCGTGCGTGGGGAGCGTTATGGGGAGCGGCAGTGCAACGGGTAGTGCAGTGCACTACGAACCCAGCGACGCGACTTATGGACAGATTATCTGAATCGGTCCTGGGCCTCCCCTAGGTCGGCTCAGACTCAAATACGTACCCGGTGCGATGTGTAAATATCGACATTGGGGAGACAAAGGCGGCTGGCCCCCCACCCCCTCGTGTGCCATGCCGGGCTTCATAGGTGCTCACTAACAGCACTTGCCCCAACAGTCTGTTACAGGCTATACGGGGGATCTTTGTCTTTGTGCCGGTGAGACTCGGGGAAGTTACTGCAGTAATATGAGGTGTTTGGACGGGGGGGGGGCGAATGGAATTTGTTCCATAGCTCGCAGCCTTTTCTTGCACACGCAGAGGAGGCGCTAGGCAAAGCAAACGAAGCAAATCGGTCGGGCCCCAAGCAGCTCAAGGGGCTCTAGCTTCATGGAACGAAAAATGAAAGTTTACTAAGTACCAGCTCTACAATTAAAATCCAAATAAACGTAAACAAACGAATTTACTTCTCTCATTGGCTGTCTTGTCCGTCCCTTATCTAACTCCACCTTTTTTTGTTATCGTCTTGATCACCACTCCAATTTCACTACATCTGTTCCATCTGTATTTGTAACCTCCGATTAGCACGGATGGCTGCGTGCGGTGCGAAAGAAGTTCAACATAATACATACTTTATCTTCTCATTTTGGTATGTCTATATCTCTCATCTGCATATGATTTGCATTGGATTAAACGCGTCTTACAAATTATTATATATTGTGTTATTTAGTGGCTATGAACGTGGCCTGTGATCCAGCACTGTGGTGGCAGTGAGGGTTGGTGAATTACTGCACAAATGTTGTGAAACTCCCTTCCCCCAGAAGAAGGCAGTACGGCAAGTGGACTAATCGCCGTCTGTTTTAATATGTACGGGAATAGAGCGTTGCCCCCTCGCGCGCAAGGGTTTTCTCCCCGGGTGCTCTGGTTTCCTCCCGCATGTATAATAAACACTCATAATGAATTGGCTGAAAACATTTTTTTAAAAACGCCCCAGTGTAGCGGCCTTCTGTAAAAGAGTCATGCAGCTCAGTGTGGCGTTTCTGGATTGAAATAAAGAAATAAGTTATTACAATTGTTATTTCAACTAGGAGTTTCCAAATTTAAAGTGGGGTGCAGTGCTCTAAAATAATTTCTGCGTAGCGGGGGAGGTACTGTGGGGGGTGGGGTGCGATCTATGAGCCAACAGCAGCACCACCTCTGTGCACTTGCGTGAGTTCGGGGGGGGGGGGGGGCGTCTGTGCGTGTGAGATGAACAATCGCAGATGATTGACGCTCGTAGGACGCGCACAGCCCCCGCCGTACGGGACGTCGTCAACTGCCAAATGAATCACAGCGAGGCTGGAAGCGCAGTATGGAACAACAGCACAGTCTGTGGACTTGCGGAATCATTGCAAAGCTGTAGGTAATTTTCAGATTTAAAAAAAGTTACCAAGGAACTTTTACGCATATCTTTTTGACCGATAACACACCACGTGACTTTACCGAAAGCTTCAAATCAAGATTGAACTTATATAGGGTATGTTGTCCTTGCCCCTGCACCTCCGATTCGCACGGTTGGCTTTGGTACGGTGCGAAAGAAGTTCAACATACATAATGTATGGAAAAGGAAATTAAAGGAACGGGAAAGGGATTAAAGAAGAAGTAAAAAGGGAAAATAATGAGGAAAATGAACTGAGAAATGGGATGACAGGAACCGAAGCTAGCTGGGTAACTGGCTAAACGCGATTTTCCGGAAGAAGTTCGGAAGACTTTTAATAATGGATAGCGACACCGACATAGACAATGGCGGAGCCAGGATTTTAGAGTAGGGGTGGGGGGGGAAACCCCTCCAGCAATGAAAAATGATAGAGGAGTTATTAGTAAGTAAGGACTTGTCCATTGCTTTTTATTCAACGCGTGTGCGGCGATGGTGCAGCCATCGATCGAGGGCCGAATTCGAACCGCGTTGTGTGATCGGCATCGCGCTCGCTGAAGGTGTTGATGCCTTCAGGGAAGTCGTGTACTGTGAACGCAACTGCGCACAATTCTGAGTCACTTATAACTGCTTCGCCGTTACTTATTGCCATATTATGGACTCAGACTATTGTCCTATCATCTTATAGAGTCACTGACACATAATAATTTGCTACACAGTGGCAGTGGGGGTCGCAGAATGCCGATTTATTACTAATAAACCCCAATGATCCGATCAAAATTAGGGATTTCGATCGGATCATTGGGGAGGGCACGTGCCACCCCCCAACCAACCCACCCCCCCTCCCACTGGCTCCGCCAGTGAAACATAGAGGTGGTAGTAACAAATACAGAAGACTGACACGCTTCATTTAAAATCGCTCAAACTTTTTTTTAATTTGCTCTCCAATCAATGTCATTATTTCTCCAGAATATTCTTTCAATCCTAGAGAAGTGCCAGCCAAAAACCCCTCACGAGACACATCACCTCGGCATTTGATTACGTAAAAAGGCGGACTGTGAGAAGAGGATGAAGACAACAGCTGTCTCTTATTCTCCGTTGCAGAGCGACGGATTCTCTATCCTCCGTGGAAATTCAAAGATTCTCGCCAGTGGTGGAAATTGGCCGGAACGCCCCGGAACGCCGTGGTCGCAGTGGAAATGTGAACCCTACGACTGCGCTCCGGAAGGAATGGGAGGATTCGTTTGTTTCTTTACTTGACTCACAGATAGACCCTTGGACTGGCCGAGAGATCCACAGACACGCACAGAAACCCACAGGCACGCTCAGAGACCCACAGACACGCACGGATACCCACAGACGCGCTCAGAGACCCACAGACACGCACGGATACCCACAGACGCGCACAGAGACCGACACACGGGAGCGAAGCTCTGCCCTCCTCATCCTCCTCAGATCTAGTGTACGGTCCGGATATAGTGGGGGGTGAATCATGAGGTACCCCAGGTCGTTTCTTCCCATTTCCAGCCCTGAGAACTGGTCACACTCGACTGCGGTGCGGAAAAAAAAAAACACCGAGCTGGGATGGTGGAGGCAATGCACGTGGTTGCCTGTAATCCATCATCGTCGAGGCAACGAGGATTGTTGGATCACACAATGACAATGTTATGAGACTCCCTTCCCGTGGGCATCGATGCCGCTGGCTTGCCAGCAGAATTCAGTCAGCAAAAGTGTGGGCTGATACCATCATCTGTCCCTTCTGTATGACGGGGATAGAGTGTTGCCCCTTTGCATGCGTGGGTTTCTCAGGCTGCTGTGGCTTCCTCCCACATGTATGTATGTACGTTGCACTTATTTCGTGCCGTACTTAGCCAACCGTGCTAATCGGAGATGCGCGGGAAGGACAACGCACAAAACACAAATCCTAAACTCACTGATCTGCCGAAACCATCTTCATGTTTCGGGAACTGCAGCTTGATCTGTGCTTCCTCGGCGACTGCGAGAAGGAATTCGCACGAATGACGCTAAAATCAGAACTCATCGTGAGGATCAGGTTGCATCATTTAACGTGAGCTCGTGTCCACTTGGAGCGTTCTGCCGAGGACGCAACTGGGGTTAACACTCGCGGGGGGGGTTTTGTTGTTGTTGTTGTTGTTGCTCCGCAGCCAACCAGCAGCTGGAGTCACAAACCTCGCAGCTACTGCTCAACGAACTCTCCATGCAAAAAGAACAAATCGCGGTTGATTTGACAAACGTGCTGTACAATGTGCAAACATCAGCTCGCCGGCGTTCGCTGATGACGATCAGCTGGGTGTTGGGGACAGGGCCACAAGGCGAATGGTCACAACCTGATTGAGAGTGAGAGAGAGAGAGAAGCATCTCGGTTTAATGTTCGTGGGGGTTATTTTTGTTACTCCTGCCAGCCATCCACGCTGCTCATGTCACAGTTGAACACTGTCATTTGTCACCACGAGGTGGGAAAGCTTGTAAATGGATGGCCGGTACATTAGTTGTGTGCACACCTGTACTTATTCAAATTGATAGATGATTGCTTTTCTTCCCCTCCCTCCCTCCGTCCCTCCCCTCCTCACCCCCCAATTAGCTCATTCTTACAATGCAGTGTACACATGGATGGAGGTGGATGCTGAGGGGGTTAAGAGGAGGAGAGGAGAGGGAGGTGAGGTATGAGGGTGGGTGGGGGAGGTGTGGAGAGGGCCTCTCGTTTGTGGGTCGGGGCAGTTCAAACCCACCGACAGCATTGCATTGCTCGCTCAGAGTGGTGGGAATATCAGTTGAGAGAGACACGCAGTGAGAGCGTGTGCGTGTGTGTGTTGGGGAGCGGTAGTGTGGTGTTTAGCGTGCTGCGCAACAAAACCCAGCGACCTGAGTTCGATTCTCGCTCACGGCCATCACCGGCGACGATTATCTGAACCGGTCCTGGGCCTCCCCTAAGTCGACTCAGCCTCAAATTAGTACCTGGTGTGTTGTATAAACGTCGCTACTGGGGAGACAAAGGCGGCCGGGCGTGGTGTTGACCACCCACTCTCTCGTGTACCGTGCTGGTGTTCATAGGTGCTCGCTAACAGCACTTGCCCTCGCAGTCTACAAAGGTTATACAGGGGATCTTTGTCTTTGTGCTGAATTCTATATTTTTAAACCTAGGACCATACATTGTACAGGATACATTTAACGTAGGTATCTACTCAATTCCCAAAGCGTCAGTTATCAGCCATGATCTGCCAACTGCTGGATGAAGGCCTCCAAAAGCCACCACCATCTCTCACGAAAGTGCCAAAAGCATCACCAGATACATACAAAATGGAATAACCTTCCATACAAAACGTTACTAAACGTCACTGGTTTTGGCTTGTCGTTTCTGTATTGGTGCTTTCGATGTTTGTAGAACGTTTAAGCTCTTGGCGATAAGCAAATATCGACAGGCTGTTTGTATCCATCAATTTTTTTTATTACAAATTGCAGTTTCAATTCCTTTCCTAATAATTTTCAGATCAACGCCCACTGGGCTCAGTGGAAAATGTTGCACTCCTTAAACACAACTAAAAGCCAGCGCAGGCTAATAGCGGTGTATCATTTTCAGTGTGTATGTCACAATTAAAAATATGGTTTCAAGTTGCTGACAGCGATTGGATTATCAGACTGAGTGATGGACGTGGGCGTTGTTGGAAGAGTGAGCACGCGTTGATCGTAGGTGCGCTCGCAGCGGCCGAATTAACTTTAAATCACATTCATCCCGAATGATCAACTTTCATTCACAATAAAGACACGCTTTTGTCACACTGAGTTTGCAGCGGTTCACAAGCAGATATAACAAAAAAAAGAACACATTCGTCAAACACTATGGCCCCAAATGGAATATATAGATATACTGTAAATCCTGGTTTAACGCGTATGATGCATTCCTGAAAAGCGCCGCGGAAAAGTGAAAAACGCGTTTAGCGAAAAAATAAGTCCCCACAAATGATGTACCGATACAGCTTGGCGAGATACGATGTCGGCACACGTAGTGAGATGGCGGGACCAAATAACTGAGGACCCGCCGCCGCGTCACCGTATCCTTCCGCGTTGCTGGATCGCACCACTCAGCCCACGCAGCTCAAGAAAGTAGTTTGTCGCCAACCGCTCAGAAACCGCGTTCTGATGTGGCGCGTTCCGCGTTATAAAAGGTGCCCGTGCCACGTTGAGCGAAACGCGTCTCGTCATGGAAGAAACGCGTTATAACGAAAACGCGTGGGTGTTAACACCATGCGTTTGGCGAGGACTTAACGTATAATAGATGACGTTTCGGGCATTGACCCTTCTTTATAGCAGACATATGCTTTGAGATGTCTGTTCGTCCAAACTTTTGAGAGGTGTAAAGAGGTTACGCGTGGATCACAGTGCATTCCCATGTTAGTTACATCGTTGAAACTGTAACTAAAAGCATGGCTATAAAGGGTTGATGGTCTTTTGTTAAGAATCGCGTCTCTGTGGTGACCGCAAGGGATGGCACGCGCCCCAGAGGACGTCGAACGGAGGAGATGGAGCGATGAAATCAGTTCGCGTTGCAGGTGCTGGGTGGACTGTTGCATCCCCGGGATTGCGAGAGATGGTGGGGCTAGGGGAGGTCTTCATTCAAAAGTGGATTAACCATGGCTGATGATGATGCTGATGACCCTTTTAACGTGAAAGCGCCGGTTTTGATCATCATAGGCCGTTGTTGCACTGCATTCAAGGAGGCAATCTGTAAAAACCCAGCTTTACATTAAAACACCCATGAAACCCACGTTACTGCAGAGTATACTGTGTATGGTTTTGGTTCGATTGTCTTAGTTTCGCCCCGTATGTTAATGCTTCTATAGGTACATGAGCACTGTGCACTGGCAGACACGTAACGGTGAGCGTTGTGTTAATGCATCAGAAGGTCATTCGTAGCTAATGAAAAACGAAATTCAGGCGATTAATTCGCCTTCTGTCAGATCACACTGAATGTGACTGAATCTCATCAGACTTGGTAAGCTAAGACGTTTGAACCTGGTTAGTGCTTAGATGGGTGGATCACCAGGGCTTACCAGGTTTTGACGGTTTTGGCTGTGAGGTGGCCAGGATATGGCAGGACAACAACGAGAGATTTGATCCATCAGCGTTGAGTGTTATCCCCTCTCGTATGAATGGATGTTCTCCGGCCTCTCCACTTTTCTCCCATATGACAAACTCATTACTGGTATTGGCCAAACATATGATTGCTGCAGGACTATCGGAAACTTGAGACTCTCTGAGGCTTTCCTGTGTATGTAAAGGAAACGACTATGCATGATGTATTAAGGTGGAGCGGTGGCGTTGTGGTTAACACACTGCCCGCTGGTCTCAACACACCTGAGTTCAATTCCCGGCCACAGTTAACACCAGAGGCGAGTGACATCTCCTGCCCCCCCCCCCCCCCCCCCACTGCTGACCAGCGTGGTGAAGTATAGTCAAACAAATCTCACGGCCGACACGGCATCGGTGAAGGCTTCATACAGCCGTGGTTTCAAAGGCGGGTTCTAAATTACACATTTCCAATAATTGCTGGGTTTTTATTTTATAGGATAATGCGGAATAATGCAGACGTCATACTGACGGCCGGGCTGTAAGCGGGAATGAACGCACTTAACATCACGGAATATAATTCACTCGTAAAATAATTACGGGATATTCTATATCGGCCCAAATGAACTTGTGTATGTTAATTACCCGCCATCTGCCAAAATAGATCGCGTGCTCCAGGCGAGGAGGACTCTTTTATCTTCGCACTGTAATGAAACTTAATCCAATGAGCAAGGCATTTGCCAGATAAATCATGGGGCCGTTTTTAACTGTATTATCTTAATCTGATAATCGGGACAGCGAGGCATCTCTGAATGTGCGTTGTGTGGATGTACGAGGGGATGTGGCATGCATGCAGGGAGGCGCTGGCGATGGCTCTTGTGGCTGTATGATTTTTACGCGCGCGCGTGAGCGCGCACACGCACGCGCGCGCACACATACACACACGCACATACACACACGCGCGCGCACACATACACACACGCACACACACGCGCACACATACACACACATACACACACGCACACACACGCGCACACACGCGCACACACACACGCGCGCGCACATATACACACACACGCGCGCGCGCACATACACACGCACACACACACGCGCACACGCACACATACGCGCACACACACACGCGCGCGCACACATACACACACACGCACACACACGCGCACACACACACACACATACACACACGCACACACGCGCGCACACGCACACACACGCGCGCACACACACACACATACACACACGCACACACGCGCACACACACACACGCGCACACATACACACACGCACACACGCACACACACACACATACACACACGCACACACGCGCGCACACACACACACACACGCGCACACACACACGCACACCACGCACACACACGCGCACCGCCCGCTATCCGGCGGAGACATTATTCGAGGGAGTCCACCGCGGAAGATTGGAGCGATCAAGTCCGCAGGTTGTTCAGGTCTTCAGGTGGTCGCAGGACCGCGAGATAATTGAGCAACGGCTCATGGGGAGTTGTCTTCGTCCAGCGGTGGAGTGACCACGACCGATGATGAAGACAATGAAATTGATTGCAATCTCGCGTTACGTTACACACATTTACAGATGCTCAAGCGAACGTGTGCCCGTGTGTGTGATTTGTGGGGAGCGGTGGCGCAGTAGTTAGCGCGCTGCGCTACGAACCCTGCCACCAGAGTTAAATTCCCGCTCAAGGTCAACAGCACCAGTGGTGACGTTTATCTGCACCGGTCCTGGGCCTCCCCTAGGTCGACTCAGCCTCAAATGAGTAACCTGGTGCGGTGCAGTAAACATCGCTACTAGGGAGACAAAGGCGGTCAGGCGTGGTGCTGGCCACCCACCCCCTCGTGTGCCGTGCCCGCCTTCATAGGTGCTCGCTAACAGCACTTGCCCCTACAGTCTGTGAAGGCTATAGGGGGATATTTGTCTCTGTGTAATTGTGTATATTTGATGGCATTTGCAACACAGTTACAGACAATGCAGTTTGACTATTGTTGCTGTCGGATGGCAGTAGCAGTGGACCGTGCGAGACAACGTTGGGAGGGAAAGGTCTTCATCCAGCAGTGAAATAATCATGGCCACCGCCGACGATTTATAATCTTTGTGCAAACGCGGTGGTGGTAGTGGGGTTGTTCTCTGCCTCTGCCTCTGTTGTTGTTGTTGTTTAATAATGAGGCACGAGCGCTTTGTTGAAATTGCAATCCTTTTTAATAGGTAAATGATCGGAGTGGGGGGGGCTAGGAGATAAATAACTAAACAATGAATTCCACCCCATACCCCCCCCACCCACCTCATGCAATGTTTGCTCGGTGTTCTGTTCCACCCGCGCCTGCTGCTGCTTCTTCTCTAAACCCTCCCTCCCTCCCTGCCCTCCCTCCCTCCCTGCCCTCCCTCCCTCCCTGCCCTCCCTCCCTCCCTGCCCTCCCTCCCCGCCCGCCCGCCCGCAGTGCTCGCTAGCTCGCCCCCTGGTCCTTCTCAAGCAGAAGTGGCTTAAGAATCGTTTCCACGGGATTTATTTCACCGACTCACAACCGCCAGTGAAATCCGAGCCACAGGACCGCGGCTTCCTCTTAAATAACTCTGCCGGCCGATGCGTTCCTCCTCCCAACTACAGTCCCGTGTGACGCAACCCGCCAACAATGTACAATTTGTTGTGTAAATTCAGACACATTAATCACTTAATGCTGCAGAAAGCGCGTTCCGGCCGCTGTTTTATTTCTGCGTGTGCGTGTGTGTGTGTGTACGTACGTGCGTACGTATGTGTGCGTGCACAGCGTATGGTTTACGTACGTACCGCATGTCGTTGTGTATGCGATAGTGCACAGCCCTTGGTCACTTCCAAAGCCAAGCCACATTCGTGCGATTGTGGCCATGCAAGTAAAAACTACAGACCGTATAGCGAACCCAAAGATACACACAGAGTTACATGTAGTCAAGCACTGACGTCTGCGATCCTTCAACGGAGAAGGAATGAGCAAAACGACGCGTGCTCTCTCTCTCTCTCGAGGCCCTCTCGTGGCTAGTAGACATCCTCGACATTGGCATTTAGCACCTGAACATATTTCGGCCACGGGCAAGAGCACGATATTGAGTCCAGTGACAACGCCGTCGAGAGGGTTGTTCGAACCATACTTGGCCCGAGCTTATTGGTCAGTGCGGATTGGTAGGTTTCGAGGAGGGTGAAGCGGACAGACCCGTAGCCCGTACCGTCAGATCACTGGCCACTCATGTTGGTCGTGGCCGGGACTCGAACTCTAATTTCTGGTGCTCACAGCGCATTGGGCAAACCGCTGCGTCACTCGCCGCCCCGTCCACGTCGTGTTGTCGGCCACGTGTGATGTATTAACGATCACCGCGAGTTGCTCAACAAACACGTGTTTGTTGTTTCGCGTGTTCAATGTCATCCACGCTGCTAATTCGGGCGCCGCGTGGCGCGCGCCTCCGATCCAGCGTTTTGGAAGCAAGGGTTGGTGGATCACGCAGAGATTAGGAACACTCACAATCGCCGCCGGGCCGCGATGCGGCCTATGAGATGACCGTACAGCTTGTGGATTCGGAGCTTTGCACGGTATGCCCTTGTGTACGCGGTGGGTTTTCTCTGGGTACTTTGGGTTTCCATCCACTGCATTCAAACAATTTCCTGAAATTGAACTGGCCAAGCAATCCCCAGTGTAGGCTCCACTGGGTGGATACAATCGTCATCATCAGTTAGGCACTATGGTCTTTATAACCTACCCTCATCAAACATCATCTGCCTTCGTTAATCCACTGCTGGATGAAAGCCTCAAGCCGCGATGCAATCTATACCATCATGCCGCCCAAGTTCATGTGTATTGCTCTATGCCCTATAGACGCCGTTTTATATTTAGTCGTACAACCAGCCACGGGATTTCACTTGTGCGAGTAGCAAACGGAAATGGCTTTGAGTTATCTATATATAAGATGCTTTCCGAATAGACCTTCTATATAGCGAAGGTCTATTCTGATGCATACACAGAGCGAGGGACACACGGGAACGCGTGCGGACGGACACGTGGGCTCAGTGCGGGGTTTTCTTTTTTTGCGTTGGCAACGCGTATTTGTTGAGATGCGTGTGTGGGTGCGTGTGTTTGGGTGTGTGTGTGGGTGCGTGTGTGTGGGTGTGTGGGTGTGTGTGTGTGGGTGCGTGTGTGTAGGTGTGTGTGTGGGTGTGTGGGTTTGTGGGTGTGTGTGTGGGTGTGTGGGTGTGTGTGGGTGTGTGTGTGTGGGTGCGTATGTGTGGGTGCGTGTGTGTGGGTGTGTCTCCAGTCTGTTAAGGCTATGCGGGGGATCTTTGTCTTTGTATGCGCGTGTGTGTCTGTATGGGCGTGGGGAGCGGTAGTGTAGCGGTTAGCGCGCTGCGCTATGAACCCGGCGACCCGGAGTCGGTCCTGGGCCTCCCTTAGGTGGACTCAGCCTCAAATGCGTACCTGGTGCGGTGTGTACACATCACCACTGGGGAAAGAAAGGCGGTCTGGCGTGGTGCTGGCCACCCACCCCCTCGTGTGCCGTATCGGCATCCGCAAGTGCTCGCTAACAGCACTTGTCCCGACAGTCTGTTCAAGCTATGCGGGGGATCTTTATCTTCGTGTTTTGCGGCAGTAGCGATAGTGTAGTGGGTTAGCACAGCACTGCGGTACAAACCCGGGTATCCGAGTTTAATATTTGAACCGGTACTGGCTATCCTCTAGGTCGACTCAACCTTAAATGAGTACCTGGTGCGGTGTGTAAACATTTGTTCTGGGGAGACAAAGGCGGCCGGGCGTGGTGTTGGCCACACCACCCCCTCGTGTGGCTGTCTCTCTGTGTGTCTGACTGTCTGTGTGTCTGACTGTCTGTGTGTGTGTGTGTCTGGCTGTCTCTGTGTGTGTCTCTGTCTCTGTGTGTGTCTCTGTCTCTGTGTATCTGACTGTTTCTGTGTGTGTCTGGCTGTCTCTGTATGTGTGTGTGTGTCTGGCTGTCTCTGTGTGTGTGCGTGTCTATCTGTGTGTGTGTGTCTGACTGTCTGTGTGTCTGACTGTCTGTGTGTGTGTGTCTGACTGTCTCTGTGTGTGTCTGGCTGTCTCTGTGTGTGTGTTTGGCTGTCTCTGTGTGTGTGTGTTTGGCTGTCTCTGTGTGTGTGTGTCTGACTGTCTGTGTGTGTGTGTCTGGCTGTCTCTGTGTGTGTCTCTGTCTCTGTGTATGTGTGTCTGACTGTCTCTGTGTGTGTCTGGCTGTCTCTGTGTATGTGTGTCTGGCTGTCTCTGTGTGTGTCTCTGTCTCTGTGTGTGTTTGGCTGTCTCTGTGTGTGTCTGGCTGTCTCTGTGTGTGTCTGGCTGTCTCTGTGTGTGTGCGTGTCTATCTGTGTGTGTGTGTGTGTCTGGATGTCTGTGTGTGTGTGTTTGGCTGTCTCTGTGTGTGTGTGTGCGTGTTTGGCTGTCTCTGTGTGTGTGACTGTCTCTGTGTGTGTGTGCGTGTCTGGCTGTCTCTGTGTGTGTGTGTGCGTGTTTGGCTGTCTGTGTGTGTGTGTGTGACTGTCTCTGTGTGTGTCTGGCTGTCTCTGTGTGTTTGTGTGTCTGGTTGTCTGTGTGTGTGTGTCTGGCTGTCTCTGTGTGTGTGTGCGTGTCTGGCTGTCTCTGTGTGTGTGTGTGCGTGTCTGGCTGTCTCTGTGTGTGTGTGTGCGTGTCTGGCTGTCTGTGTATGTGTGTGTGTCTGGCTGTCTGTGTGTGTGTGTGTGTCTGGCTGTCTGCGTGTGTGTGTGTCTGACTGTCTCTGTGTGTGTGTGTGCGTGTCTGACTGTCTCTGTGTGTGTGTGCGTGTCTGGCTGTCTCTGTCTCTGTGTGTGTGTGTCTGGCTGTCTGTGTGTGTGTGTGCAGTCAGTCTCCCGTGCACTCGCTCTTCCCATGAGGGTGAAGAATTGTCGGATTGAGAGTCTGGTTTCGCCCGCTTCCTGCGCTCAATACGAAGGCAGCCGAGTGCGACCGCATGTGTGTGTGCGGTGGTGTGTGTGTGTATGTGTGTGGTGTGTGTGTGTGTGCGGTGTTGTGTGTGTGTATGTGTGTGGTGTGTGTGTGTGTGCGGTGTTGTGTGTGTGTGTGCGGTGTTGTGTGTGCGGTGTTGTGTGTGCGGTGTTGTGTGTGTGTGTGTGTGCGGTGTTGTGTGTGTGTGTGTGCGGTGTTGTGTGTGTGTGCGGTGTTGTGTGTGTGTGCGGTGTGGTGTGTGCGGTGTGTGTGTGCGGTGTGATGTGTGTGTGTGTGCGGTGTTGTGTGTGTGTGTTGTGTGTGTGTGTGCGGTGTTGTGTTGTGTGTGTGTGCGGTGTTGTGTGTGTGTGCGGTGTTGTGTGTGTGTGCGGTGTTGTGTGTGTGTGCGGTGTGGTGTGTGTGTGTGCGGTGTTGTGTGTGTGTGTGCGGTGTGTGTGTGTGTGTGTGCGGTGTTGTGTGTGTGTGTGCGGTGTGGTGTGTGCGGTGTGGTGTGTGTGCGGTGTGGTGTGTGTGTGTGCGGTGTTGTGTGTGGGTGTGTGCGGTGTTGTGTTGTGTGTGTGTGCGGTGTGGTGTGTGTGCGGTGTTGTGTGTGTGTGCGGTGTGGTGTGTGTGTGTGCGGTGTTGTGTGTTGTGTGTGTGTGTAGTGTGTGTGTGTTGTGTGTGTGTGTGTTGTGTGTGTGTTGTGTGTGTGTGTGTGTATGTGTGTTGTGTGTGTATGTGTGTGTGTGGTGTGTGTGTGTATGTGTGTATGTGTGTGCGTCGCAGAGGAAAACCTCGGTGAGGCGCACAGACACCTGCCGCATTGACGAGGCGAGGGCTCCTCCGTGATTCGGGTCGTCTCGGGTTTCCTCTGCGCAGAAGGCACAAAACCCAACACGCGCGGTGCGCCCAGCCAGAAGTCGACGCGGATGCGTCCGCTTCGCTCAAGTGGTCTTTAGTGGGGGGGGGGGCCCTGACGTGCGCCCCCCCCCACCAACACACAACTCGTGACAACACCGCCCCCCCCCCCTCCCGATCATCGTGCTGCTGTCAAACCCCCAATAGGTTTCAGATGTGTGGCGCTCCTCACACTGATGATGTCTTATCGGCGTAAGCGGCCACCCCCCCTCCTCTCCCCTCTGAAAATGATTCTTCTAATTGTTATTGTTGTTGTTGAACGCGAGTCAGAGTCGCTGATTAATTCCACACGCTATACTTTCCGGAACGCTGCTCAGGCCGGCTTGGAGCAGGGATAATCGGCGTAAGGCACTACCACTGTACTGCTACTTTATCAAATAGAGGTTATTGCTGTTACTACAAGGTACGCCTATCTATAATACAGTGTAATTCCCATATTATTGAATAATGTATTCCTGTAATCCTCATGAGAATGTTTCTAAGACAGTAACACTGCCCGATCATTTGGCGAGTTGGATGAGGCTGGGTGCCAGACTCATTTAGGAAACAAAGTTCCGGACTGTCTACAATGCTTATTTTAACAATTTTGCATGAAATCAGTGGAATGACACGTGTATTGATTTATCAGAAAAAAACACGGATACATTTTGGAGTAACTATCGGCGACGTAGTGGTTAGGGCGGTGAGAAAGCATCCCACGTGAGTTCGAATCCCGCCCACGGCTAACATCAGTGGCGAGTGATACTGTGAAGCGATCATGAGCACCTCCCCTTCTGTTCAACCCGCACCTCCGATTAGTATGGTTGGCTAGGCACGGTGCGAAATAAGTTCAACACACATACATACAACCCCCCCACCTCCGCCACTGACCAGCGTTGTGAAACTAGCACCCATAACTTAAAGAGAGAGAGAGACAGAGGAGAGAGGGGGGTCTTCGTCTGTAACATTTGAGAGTTCAAGACGCAGAATTGATTCCAATCAGCCCGACTCTGCTCACGAGACACCGCGTGCCCCAAAACGGATCTAGAATTAGCTTGAAGTATCTTGAAGTGAATCAATGCTGCCGAAATCATTGCACTCTCAGCAGAAGGCCGTGCGGACGACGGGGTCGTGAATATTTTTGGGGTGTGGAGAAACGGATATGTGAAGGAGACATTGTCCGATTGCTTATCCAGCGTTGTTAAAGGCCAAACAGACGCAAGTAAGAATATGTATTTATACTTGAGAAATCCGAGGAGCTGTAAGGCAATTTTTCATATGTTTGGTCAAACGGAATTGAACAATAGGACCCCGATGACCGATACGGAGTGGGTGAGGCCTCCATCCAGCAGTGCACTGACATTGGTCCATACTGTACATGACGATCGTGTTTACATCATCATCATAAGAATACCTTTCATCCGTGACACACGACGAGAATGGGAGTGGATTCAATGATGGATGGAATAACAAATAATCGACGGGACAGGGGGGGGGGGAAAGAAAAGAAAGAATGGGAAATAAAATTAAAAGGATGGAAAATGAGCAAATACACGGGAACAAAGGGTCAGGAAAGATGACGATGGGGAGCAAGAGGCTCCACAGGGGAGCTCGCGATAGACGATGTTGGCAGTCACTCAGAGAGGAATGTCTTCGCGAGGGCAGACGAGAGCCGCGTGGAGCAGCGTCTGTATTCACAGTGGGCGGGGCGAGAGGATTGCTCGAGAGTGGGATCGGCCACGTGTAAGTCAGCGACTTTGCGTGAGGATGGCTGGAGCTGATCTTCATGTCGCGAGACAATGCAGCAATGAAGTTAATAACGGGACTGCGTCGTATTCAGCGGGCGATGCGGCCTGCGGGTAGTGCTGGCAGCGTAGCCTTGCCGTACGTTGAACTTCTTTCGCACCGTACGTAGCCAACCGCGCTAACCGAAGGTGGCTGTGGCCGGATGGTGTGTGTGTGTGTGTGTGAGACACCAACTGTGCAGACGGCTGTCCCCCCCCCCACCCCATCACCTCCCTTTGATCTCTACCGCCCCGCTGCCGTGCGCTCCTAACGGCGTCGAGTCGTCGCGCCGCGTGGTGTGCGCGGCGCGCAATGACATCGGCACAGGTTCACGCGCAGCAGCGGCTGAGTGAGACGGACGGTAGCGGCGCTCGGCCGTGGCGTGGTGGGCGAGAGACTTCCATGCAGCGGTGGATAGACATTGACAATCGACGACGCATCGATGATGACGAATGGCGTCCTACGTGGAAGGCGCGGCACGGCTTTCGCGAGTCGAGGACCATGCGCGCTTTGAGAGAGAACCCCCCTAGTGTAAACACGGCGTGCCTGCGCGTGGCGCTCACTGTCGCGCGAGCAGATGCCGGTGCACGCATGGCCCCCCCCCCCCCCGCTCTCACGCATGGAACCAAAACAAGCGGAGTGACATTTACCTGCAGTGCGCGGTGCGCGATGATGTAATGTGTGGCTGGAATGGGAGCCGCCAGTGTGTGGCGGGGTGGGGGGGGGGGGGGTCCCCCACTATGCAGGCCCCACGCATAAGGAGCCCCCGTTCATACCAAAGCTAAAACTTGCAGCGTGTGCACTCACTCCGTCTCAATGTCAAATGTGCCTGAACGGAAGGGGGTAGACTCGCAAATGACCGTGTTTCACAGAACGCTGTTCATTCATTGTAAAGTGTTGTCCCTACCCATCTAAGGCGATGGAACTCCCCTACACCGCCCCCCCCCCCCCCCTCACTCACTGCATGGAGCAAGCGGCCTGCTTCGATTAGCGGATTGTAAGATGCTCCGGTAAGTAAGACGCACCCCTAACTTTTGCCCGCTGTCCGTAAAGTTACTGTGTACAAATCTGGTTACACACACACGCACACACGATACATCTACCGGATTGTAATGTGCACGCCCAGGCTTTTCTTTATATGATACAAGGGAAATAAAAGACGTGCGTGCTCTGACCTAGAGAATGATGCATTAGTGTGCAATTGAATGGTAAATCATATGTTGTGGTTCATATTCTTGGTTCTTTCGGTAAAGCCACGTTAAAGGGAAACAATAAAACAATAAAAAATATATAAAACAATAAAATTCTCACGACGTTTCGACTGCAACACAAGCAGTCATCATCAGGTGTGAAAACCAACGGCAAGAACATTTGAAAGTGGCGGTTTGTATTTATTTAGTTTTAAACGTTAGCACCCGTGATGATGACTGCTTGTGTTGCAGTCGGAACGTCGTGAGAATTTTTTATTGTTTTATATATATTTTATTATTTTATTGTTTCCCTTCAACGTGACTTTACCGAAAGAACCAAGGATATGAATCAATGCAGTCACGAAAGCTTTAAATAAAAAAAAGTTGTGGTTGTTCATGGTTTCAGTCGAATGTATCATGCAGTGGCCAGGAGATGACCGTCGAACAATGGGTTATTGACTCTATCCGTGCGAGGCCTTGAGTGTAACCCCCTCGTATTGCGTAGGGTTTCTCCAGGTGCTCCGGTTTCCTCCCACGTGAAGTAAAAACACTCACTCATAGATACTCTCTGGTGCTTTCGGTAAAGTCACCGAGGTAGAAGAAGAAAATAATAATCAAAGAACACGACGTTTCGGTCGCTTGTGTTGCGACCGAAACGTCGTGTTCTTTGATTAATATTTTCTTCTACCTACGTGACTTTACCGAAAGAACCAGAGAGTATGGATTCCTGCGGTCACCAAAGCTTCAAATCAAGACTCATTTATAGAATTGACCAAACTTACCAATGCAGGACCCTTCTGAAAGTATTGCGATTCAGGCGAGGCTTCCCTGCGTAAAAAGAGTGCGTCCTTATGATTGGTTGGTTATAATCTCTGGTTCCTTCGGTAAAGTCACGGAGGTAGAAGAAACAAATAATCAAGGAACTCGACGTTTCGGTGGCAAGACGAGCGACCGAAACGTCGAGTTCTTTTATTATTTTTTTCTTCTACCTCCGTGACTTTACCGAAGGAACCAGAGAGTATGGATTACTGCGGTCAGGAAAGCTTCAAATCAAGATCGATTAGTTGGTTGTTTGCTGCCGTACTACAGCGAACTCACCATAACCGTTAACCATTTATCCGCGTTGTTCTGATAAATTTAGTGCGCGGGTTTTTGGGGCCCTCCATAAATGACGTCACGCACCTAGGGGGCGGGGGGGGGGTGAGACATTTGTGACGAGGGAGGGGGTGGTTTGAGAAATGTGACGTCACATCAAAATGCGCAAATTGAAATAAATATAGAATTGTTATAACAACACTAATTGTTTAAAACAACACTCCTACAACATCAGAGTGCAGCGCCACATTAACTGATGGGAGGAACGAGTCGCGGGGATTGTTATGGATAAAAGCAAGGCGTTTCCCTCCGTCAACATTGAACGTTGGGCCAACGTTGCGTTTTGTATTAAGTTAACATCTAAATACAACGGCGTACGTGGTGGCTGTACAAAAACAATGGTATATGCGCATCAGGCAGACGGTGGTATATAGATCACACGCTGCAACGTACGAGCAAATAATTTAATTCGTGGAAGTTTAATACCAGAAACAGCAAAGTCAGGTGTGGGTGTGCGTAGTGAGTTTAGAGCCAAAGCTGACCAATCAGCACCTTCGGATGTTGACAGGCGGCCAATACAGCGCGTCGTGGGTTTGACAGCCAACCAATGATAGTGGAGTATTCTAAGAAATGTTGCGTCAAAGCCATTTTAGTGCTATTTTAGTTTAATAGCAAGCACTGGAATGTTTTTTTTATTAAGTGAAATAAATGTAACTATTGTGATGCTGTATTGTACGTTTTCAATAGCAATGAAGATCGTGCAGTGTTAAAGACCCGGAGCGCGCTCAGGGTCTCGGAATGGACGTGATTATGATTAACCCAGTTTAAACTCAGGAGGCGACAGGATGGGTCTAAATCCGCACCTCCAATGAGCACGTTTGGCTACGTACGGTGTCAAAGAAGTTCAACGTACTGTACATACATTTGCGAGAGTGACCTGGTGCATTAGTCTGCCAGTAGGGGCGATGTCTGCTATGTACTGTATCTAATCCTAGAATTTCACCCATGTCCGGAAGAACGCTGGCGAACAGAGCGGAACAGCGCGGACATCCAAAATAAACACCTCGTTTGAGACCCAAACATCGCACCTCCTGGCGTTGTTATTCTTCTAATACACCGGTGGAATCACCAAATGCATCAGAACATCAAAGAAGTTCCACATACCTATAACAGGCCGACGCACACATCTGCTCCATGAATGGAAATGAAAGTCAAGCCACATAGATTGTGACCACTTGTAAAAGCGCTCCTTCGACGGAGGAGGAAGAGCAACAATACACGAACTCTCTCTCTCCTGAAGCCCTCACGTGGCTGACAGAGCTCGAAATTGGCATTTCAGCTCCTAAGTATATGACCATGCGCAAGAAAAGAATACAGAGACCCCTCTACTTACGAACATTCGACTTATGAACTTTCATAGATACGAACAAACCTGTCCGTATGTCCAGTTGCCTGCTCGGACCGAGAGTCCTAAGTTCAACCGCCGTGCAATAGATGGCGGTGGTGGCATCTACATCTGCAGAACATCAAGAACGAGTGGCATCTACAGGCGATTATACAAATTTTAAAGCCACTCCCCCTGTTTAGTGTACATGCTGAACAACATGTTTGGAATCTACAGCGGTAAAGTTGGACTTACAAACAAATCGACTTACGAACAGACCTCTGGAACCTAACCCGTCCGTAAGTAGAGGAGTCCCAGTACAATTGTAAACCCAAAGTGAGTTCACAATTTCGATTTAAAGCTTTTGTGACTGCGGGGATTCATCTTCTTGGTTCTTTCGGTAAAGTCACGTAGAATAAAAATAAAATAATAAAAATAAAACATAACAAAATAAAAATTCTCACGACGTTTCGGCCACAACACAAGTAGCCTTCCTCAGGCGAAGAGACAGAACTGTCGGGAAGACGGCGCTTCAGTGAACACAGCCAAGCTTTGGCCGCATCTTTTAAGCTGGGTGGGAGGAGCAAAGCGCCTTGACCAAGGAGTTTACATATCAACAGAAGAATTTAGCATTGAAGTAGCTGTGTTAATGTGCTGGATCAGCATGATGTTAAAGTCAGAAATTAGCATGTAACTGGGGGATTAGCATGATGTTAGTGTGAGGGATTAGCATGTAACTATGTCGGAACTATGTCGGAAAAAAGTGGCGGTTTCGTTTTTTTTCTTTTCAACGTTAGCACCACTGTGGTTAGCACCACGGAAAGCGACGAGCTTTGTTCAGACGGACGAGTCCATCTATGCCCGGAACGGAGGAGGGGGGGAGAGAAGAAACAGCAACGATGCGCTGCTCCGTCCTGCGTTGCGCTACCACCATGCTACAAACCAGACTACTACAAACTAGACTACGTTATAATTCTACGTGACTTTGCCGAAAGAACCAAGAAGATGAGTTCACAATGCTCCGCACCATACTGGAGGCAGTGGGCGATTGTGACCTGCCTCAGGACTTCCAATGGTCATGCCCGATACACGGGAGTCGCGGCGATTGAACAACAATCGGTATTGTGACTGTGGCGAACGGCGCACAACAGAGGGCATCGTGAATAGTTACCCGTTGTATTCACTCAGCGTCCGATGACGTTCTTGACTGGAAAACAATCTAAACTCGATCTCGCCTCAACACGTAGGCTTTTCGCGACCAATATCATCCATAATAGAGGTGTTTTTGGGTTACATCGCGTAATTGCTGGCGAAACGTCGTACTCAGATTGTAAATGTTGTGGCTTGGCTCTCCAACACACCGGTGTGCTGTACTAGTGACGAATTGGCCACGTTCTGTTTACGTCACAACCCTTACTAGTTGGCTGTGTCGGGTGGTGGCGGGTTTTAACGACACATTTTTTATATATTTACGCGATCTAAACAAAAAAAAACTCTATTATCGATCTCACCTCGTTGCCATTGGCATTTGGCAGACGTAGAGAGATCCAGATTGAGTATTGAGCGCAGCTACAGATGACCGGCACGTGGATTTGACATTTAGGGTTCACAATCATCTTCACGCTCATACGAAAAGTAATCAATTGTCGATTTAAAGCTTTCGTGACTGCAAGAATTCATCTTCTTTGGTTCTTTCGGTAAAGTCATGTAGAATGAGAATAAAATAATAAGTTGATAAAATAAAATAACACAAGCGGCCTTCATCAGGTGAAGGCCGCTTGTGTTGTTGCCGAAACGTCGTGAGAATTTTATTGTGTTATTTTATTTTATCAACTTATTATTTTATTCTCATTCTACGTGACTTTACCGAAAGAACCAAAGAAGATAAACAATTGTCCATAGCGATTTACAGATGATCATCACGGGGAGATTTATTCTCTTGACAAGGTTCTGAGATGGGTTTGCTGGCAAGATACTCTTGCGTATACCTTGGTATGGAAAGGAAAATAAATGCCTACCTCCAAACGATTACTGGAGAGGAGCAGTCCCGGCTGTAGGAAATCAACCAGCGCAAACTGATCTACTTTGGGCACATCGGGGGTAGAGATGGAAATAACCGAGGAAACTGTCATGGAAAGAATGGTGGTGGTGGCGCAATAGAGAAGGAGATGACCAGCGAGGAGATGGATAGCTGGGGTGGGACGGGTCGACGGCAAATGGATGGATAGGAGATAAATAGCTGGGCACGGACGGGTCAATGGCAAATCCGCTGCTGAGCACTTGAAACGAGCCGTGGATGAAGGAGGGCTTATGAAGATTCTACTGCGGCCATCACTATTCAGACACGAATTTTGCACGCTGTCCGTAAAGTTGGTTGCTTCACGCTTTGATTTGGATGTTTAACAAAACATAGGCTGTTTGCAATTCAGTTTGCACGTTCGCGTGCATAGTGAGAGAGTTGAAGAGTTGCTTTTCTGCATAGATGTAAAATAAGGACAACTGGATAGACAATACATCGAGTGTCTGGAGCTTAATCGTCAACATCTGAGTCTGTCTCGTGCTGTTCAAAATGTTCAACGTGCTGCTCCGTACGTAAGAGGCCACCCTTCACGCGGCCAGTATTGCATTCAAGCAGGGATGGTGGCCGATGGAGGAGACCGGCGACTTAATGATCCCCAAAGGAGAGGTCGGTGAATCGTGACATCGCAGGACCGCAGGGGGGATGGTGCCCGCGTAGTTCATCCCATCCGCGGTGGTGAGACAGGCGAGCTCATTCGCCCTGTTTATGTCTTCGCAACAAACTCAACCTGTTTCGCCGGGCCTACGCTCCCAATGTATGAATGGTGGACCCTGAACTTTGGAGTATTTATATTTGCCGACGTCGTGCATCGCGCACTGAGATCCCTGGATGAATTGCGCCTCATACATGCAAATAATTATTATTAGATATACAATGGGTCACCACGAATCTATAACGATGTAGACCTCAGGGCTCCATCATATTCAACGTCGATGTCGCAGCGCCGCTACTGAAAGTACTCAGAACGGCTCGTGAGAGTTGCGTGTTAATAACTCGACCATGCCCGAGTGTGGCAGTGGGGATGGGTGTGTGGGGAGCGCTTGTGCAGCGATCAGCGCACTGCGCTGTGAACGCTCATTTCTATAGAGCTGTTTTTTTGCGTTTGTTGTACGATTAGCACGGTTGGCTGCGTACGATGCGAAAGAAGTTCAACATAAATACATAGTACAACATACAACCCGGCCACCCGGGTTCGATTCCCGCTCACGACCACCAACACCCGTCACGATTGTTTGAACCCTAGGTCGACTCAACCTCAAATGAGTACCTGGTGCCATTTGTAAAACATCTGGCCACCCGCCTCTGGTGCCGGCCTCAATAGAAATTCGCCTACAGCACTTGGTCCAACGGTTTGTTAAGGCTATGCGGGGGATCTTTGTCTTTTGTGCGCGTGTGTCTGCGAGCGCGTGTGCGTGCGTGTGCGTGTGTGCGCGCACGCTACGTTGCAGTGCGGCTAAGTGTCACGGGGATATGGTTTCAACGTAAATCCCTGCATGGAAGCCTTTTGCGCTTTTGGTAACACGACACGGAGCCGTGACCTTTTAGTTTGAGAGCTTCACAATAACGCAGCTTGACCTTTGGGTCTGGGCGGAACGGCGCGGAATCTCAGCTCCAGGCAGCAGCAGTGGCACCAGCAGCAGTGGCATCAGCAGCAGTGGCATCAGCAGCAGCATAACGCGCGTTAAACAGGACTGGTGGACACCGCTGATATTCCACGTGCGCAGCGCGATCAGTTCATGACCGTGGCTGCAAATATGCATGGTTTGCGTGTGTGTATACGTTTGTGTGGCGAGCGGTGGCGCAGCGGTTAGCGCGTTCGCGCAGCGAACCGCTCACGGACACCGCCACCAGTGATTATTATCTGAACCGATCCTGGGCCTCCCCTAGGTCGACTCAATCTCAAATGAGCATCTTGTGCGGTGTGTAAACATCGGTACTGGGGAGACAAAGGCGGTCGGGCGTGGCGCTGGGCACCCGGCCCCCTCGTGTGCCGTGCCGACCTTCGTAAGTGCTCGCGAACAGCACTTGCCTCAAGAGTCGGGCTAAGGCTACACCGGGGGGAATCTTTGTCTTTGTTTGTGGAGTGTTTTCGTAGCGCAGTTTTATTTTGGACCGAGACATTCTGCCCGCACGCCGCTGTGCGGGCAGAATGCAGCACGACGCTCGAGGAGGATAAACACGCGCGTGCTTGGGTCACGACAGTATGTTAATGCGGCGTGCGAATTCACACGAGAGCAGACGCAGCTTTGAGAGCGAATTGTCAGTCAAACATGAGAGCGATTTTAATTTACAGATTTTAATCCAGACGTTAGCAGGGCCGGTGATGCACGCCGGTTTAACGGTGACTTGTTTTTACACATAGTGTGTGTGTGTGTTGCGTGTGTCTTTGTGGGGAACGGTAGTGTCGTGGTTATCGCACTCTGCTACGAACCCCTGCGAACTGAGTTCGATTTCCGCTCACGGCGGACATCAGTGACAAATATCTGAACCGGTGATGGGTCTCCCCGAGGTCGACTCAGCACGGTGTGTACAACATCAGCACTGGGGAAACAAAGGCGTGCCCGCGCGTGATGCTGGCCACCCACCCCTTCGTGTGCCATTCCGGCCTTCATAGATGCCGCTATATTTGAAGTTTGCATGGTCTACCCGTGGTCGCTTGGATTTTTCTCCGGGTCATCCGGGTTTTCCCTGCACAATTACAATCAACGTGGATTTAGAGTATTTGGCTCCTATAAATGTCCACATGACGATAAGCAACTTCTTTGACCTATCCTTTGTGGCCAAAGTCGCTCCTTAAAAAAAATCTGTACAGCTCAGTGGGCCTTACCTGGTAAGATAAAAAAATAGTTAAGTTAAGATAGTGAAGTTACATTAACATCACTTGCCCCAACAGTCTGTGAAAGGCTAAACGAGGAATCGTGGTCTGTGTGTGCGGGTGTGTGCGAACATTGGTGACCGAGTTGAGACACTTGGGAAGTCCATTTAATCACGGGTGAATGAAAACCAGAATCTAACCCCAAGAGCTCTGAACCGGCGCCAGCTCAGAGTCTCTGACCCCTGAACTAACCCGGCCACCGTTTGGCGCGTTCCCAAACCCGCGTGCCTTGCCAGGCTTCTCAGCGCGTTCGTTCATACACAATGGCCCAGATGCTCACCTTAACGTTTCGGGCGATGGGCCTTCTTCATAGCACAACGCCATGGGGGCCTGATGAGAATTACATTTAAACAATGTTTCTGCATAACCAGTTATCTGTTGTTGTTGTCAAAGAAGCATATGAATGCGTATCTAAATATATATTTAAGAGTGATAGTTTGTGGTGTGAGACATTGAATTTGTGACTTTAAAACTTCTACAGAACTCGCATTTATCGCCCGTTTCAGGCCTGTGTGGTGATTGGGTGGCACGGCCGGCGACGCAGTGGCTCATTCTCTGCGCTGCTGTGAACGCCAAGATGTGAGTTGGATTCCCGACCACGGCAAAACATCAGTGGCGAACCGGACTTGGATCCGGCTTTCACCAACTCGCATTGACCTTGCGTGGCGAAGTAAGGTCAAAGAACCTCCCCCCCCAACCCCCCCCGCAGGGGCCTCATCCAGCAGTGGCTTGAGAGAGGGGTGCAATTGTTAATTATCTTCATTCCGACTTTTTGGCGTCAGCCCTTAAACAGCAATCGTTCTGCTTCGCAAGATCGAATCAAAGTACGCAGGGACCCAAATTAAAGGTTCAACAGTTCCCCCGACATTCGCTCGGTTACCTTTTTTTTGTTGTTGCTCAATGCGCGTTCCCAAACGCGGCGGCATTGTGGCTCTGGGCGCCCGGGCCCATTGATAACGAGGCCGGCGGGCGCTGTCGGGCGCCAACGTGAGTCGATCGACGCGCGATAATTTACACTCGAGCGGCCCGCTGTGCAAACGTCTCCCTGTTTCGACGCTGTAGGAATCGTGCCGTAAACCTGGGTGGTATGCCCATCCACCCTTCCGCACCCCCACCTCTGCTCTCGGCGCTTCGCTAATATTGTTCGACGCGAATTAAGACGCGCATCGTGCATTTAATGCGGGCGCATGCAGGTATACGGCGTGGAGCGGTGGAGCGGTGGAGCGGTGGAGCGGTGGAGCGGTGGAGCGGTGGAGCGGTGGAGCGGCGGTTGGCGCACTGCGGCGTCAACTCGACGACTCCAGTACTATGCCGGGCCACGGCTATAGCCGGCGGATGTCATCAGCTGCGAGGGATGTCTGCGTGGTGAAGTATGGTCAGGCAACGTCAATCACCGGACACAGCCTCCATGCGGCAGCGAGTTTAAAAAGGTCGTGAACGTCAATCGAAGTACTCGGGACGCGTTATGCATGGGCTGGCATAGTTACGCCCAGCTGACCGAAGATGTGAGAGATGCTCTATTACTGTACTGTATACACGACCGCGACTGAGTGGCGTCCATTCTCAGGTTGTTTTGGAAGCGCAGGAATCTGACTCACCAACGGGCTCCAGTGAAATGTGAGCGCCCGTGGTTAGGGGTCCGGGGGTTGATCGGATTTATTCAAGGAACAGGGCCAGCCAACGCAGATCTGCGTTGCTTGCAGCCTCGCGCTACACACTTTAAAAACTAAACTAAACGAGTAACCTGAGTACAAATATAAGCATCATCTATCCACTGCTGGATGAGTGCCCCCCCCCCTTCCCCCAAAGCCTTTGTCGCCATCTCAATGCCAGGTCAACAATTGCATCAATCCTGACCTCCTGCACACACAGACACAGTCACACACACGCGACTATACTCTTTGGTTCTTTCGGTAAAGTCACGTAGGTAAAAATAAAAAAAAATACTGTGCTAGTTACAGCTGATGGCGGAAGCTTGTGTTGCCTCCGAAACGTCGTGATTTGATTAACTTTATTGTTTGTATTTTTACCTACGTGACTTTACCGAAAGAACCAAAGAGTATGGATCATTGCAGTCACGCAAACTTCAAATCTAGAACACACACGACTGTCTAAAGTCTAAACGCAAACCTTGGGCAATGCAAACACATGTAATGATATATATTGTGTTGGATAGCACAATGCCTCAATGTTAATGTCACGTACAGGAGTGTGTGGCGAATTCCGCATTTAAATCAGTCACCAATGCAACCAGACTTTGGATGTGTCAAAGTTCTTGGTAAACGTTGCTGATGTTGTTGAAATGTTATGGCATTATTGCCCCTGCTGTTTCAAAGTGGGCCAGCGATATTCCATCGTGAGACGAATAGCCAGACATTCGCGTCGCTCGCAATGCACCCAAGTTATTACGCATCGCAAATTCTCGGGCAGAGCGCGTGTTTATATTAAACGGTTGCACTGCGAGCCAGGCGATAGCTCGGGGTGAGACAGAGAGCGAGGAGAGGGCGACGAGCAGGAGGGAGGATGGGGGTGGGGGGGTGGTGCGCCTGGAGTCAAGTTAGTGGAATCGAAGATGTATTGAGTTACGCAGCTAACATGAACGCGGGACACGTGACGGCCCTGTGTATTGACCTAGCAAACCTAACCCCCGACCGCACTCTCCGTATCTTTACTATTTGTACCTATTCGCGCGCGTGCGTGCGCGTGCGTGCGCGCGCGTGTTTGTGTCACGCGGCCTATTCTGCCATCGCTATTGCCGTGCTAAGTCATTACTCTGCAGCGCCTCCGTAAATACCGCTTCTGTTGGGACGAAAGCATCCTCACGCCATGTTAATCATTCCCACACTTCACCACGTTGTACCAGTGAGGGGTTACAGTGAAGGGTCGCTGTTGGGGGGGAGTGGGTCATCGAGGGGGCCCACCACCGGTGCCCCTTCATCACTTTGGGACGTCCGTGTGTTTTAGCGCGGTCTGCCAACCACGACGCCACCGCTCCACCCTTGACACAAAACGTGGACGTCAACACGGCCATGTGTGTGTGTGTGTATATACGGTGCATTATAGGCCTCTGAGATTAGAGGTTCTATTTTTCAATTCCAAATTCAAAAGACTCGTTGGCCAAACATCCTCATGCCGCCCGGATCCTGCTTGCTCGTGCTGAGAGTGGCAGTGCGAGCCTTTCCTCTGTTCTATTTAAACCGGCTGCCCAAATGTAGCCCCTGCAAATCTGTCAGTGGCGCAATGTTTAGCGCACTGCGATTTGAACCGGGGCGACCTAGGTTCGATTCCCGACCCGCCCATGCTGGACATCTGTGAAAAGGGGCTTCATAGCTCATCGGATTCTTCCAGTCTAAAATCAATATTCTGATTCTGATTAATAAAATAAAAACTGTTGCGACAGGGCCGTCCACAGGTGGGCGTGGGGCCCCGGGAAAATCCCTCCGTGTGGACTTCCCCCGACGCCTTCCGACTAAACCTCGAGTATTACATCTGACACCGTGACGTCGAAGCGTGGTCTTACCCCCCCACCCCCCCCCCCCCCAAAGTTCGGGGCCCGGGGCAGTCGCCCCGATTCACCGTACCCTAGGGACGGCTCTGGCTGCGAGTGATACCTCAACTCGTTGCCGCCCGCGCTGCAACTCATCAATCACACTGACCGGCGTGGTGAGGTATGGTCAAACCACCACCATGACCGGCACGGCGTGGATGATGCCTTAATCCAGCGGTGGAATTACAACGGGTGTGCTGTGTGTGTGTGTGTGTGCATTATTTTCCAATTACAAATCCGCACGTGCCACGAATGTGGCACATTTAAAAAAAAAGTGTACTCACAAGTGTACTTACTAACCGTGCGGCATTCCCAACAACAGCTGCCGCGGAATTAGCAACGATGTCAAACAGCAAGCTGCCAGGGCAGTGGGTTACACAGCAACGGCAAGAGACGGGGGAGGGATGCCAGACTGCAACGCAGCGCAGCATCATTGACATACCCCGTTCATTGCTCGATGTGCCCATGCAGAATGGTGGCATCGGCGGTGTCGTGGGTGGGAGAGGGCGGGTGGAGCGGCCGCACCGGGCACCCTTACAGAGAGGTATGGATGTGAGATGGAGGGGGGGTGGAGGGGTGAGAGGTGGGGCGTGGAGGGTGCTGAGGAGGAGCGGTGGTGCAGTGGTTAGCGCGCCGCGCAGCAAACCCGGCCACCCGAGTTCGATTCCCGCTCACGGCCAACATCAGCGACGAGTATCTGATTTGGTCCTGGGCCTCCCCTAGGTCAACTCAGCCTCGAGCACTTGGTGCGATGTGTAATTGTCGCCACTGGGGAGACAAAGGCGTTTCGGGGCGTGGTGCTGGCCACCCACCCACTCGTGTGCCTTCCCGGCCTTCAGCGGTGCTCGCTAACAGCACTTGCCCCAACATTCTGTCGAGGCTACACGGGGGACATTTGTCTTTGGGGTGTGCTAATGAGGGGCGGGGAGTGTCTCTCTCTACGAGTGTCTCTCTATGAGTGTCTATCTACGAGTGTCTCTCCCTACGAGTGTCTCTCTACGAGTGTCTCTCTCTAAGAGTGCCTATCTACGAGTGTCTCTCCCTACGAGTGTCTATCTACGAGTGTCTCTCTCTAAGAGTGTCTATCTACGAGTGTCTATCTACGAGTGTCTCTCTCTACGAGTGTCTCTCTCTACGAGTGTCTATCTACGAGTGTCTATCTACGAGTATCTCTCTACGAGTATCTATATCTACGAGTGACTATCTACGAGTGTCTATCTACGAGTGTCTCTCTCTACGAGTGTCTATCTACGAGTGTCTCTCTCTACGAGTGTCTATCTACGAGTGTCTCTCTCTACGAGTGTCTATCTACGAGTGTCTATCTCTACGAGTGTCTATCTACGAGCGTCTATCTACGAGTGTCTATCTACGAGTGTTTCTCTCTACGAGTGTCTATCTACGAGTGTCTCTCTCTACGAGTGTCTATCTACGAGTGTCTCTCTACGAGTGTCTATCTACGAGTGTCTATCTACGAGTGTCTCGCTCTACGAGTGTCTCTCTCTACGAGTGTCTATCTACGAGTGTCTCTCTACGAGTGTCTATCTACGAGTCTCTATCTACGAGTGTCTATCTACGAGTGTCTCTCTCCACGAGTGTCTATCTACGAGTGTCTCTCTACGAGTGTCTCTCTACGAGTGTCTATCTACGAGTGTGTCTCTCTACGAGTGTCTCTCTCTACGTGTGTTTATCTAAGAGTGTCTCTCTCTACGAGTGTCTATCTACGAGTGTCTCTCTCTACGAGTGTCTATCTACGAGTGTCTCTTTACGAGTCTCTCTCTACGAGTGTCTATCTACGAGTGTCTCTCTCTACGAGTGTCTATCTACGAGTGTCTCTCTCTAGGAGTGTCTCTCTACGAGTGTCTCTCTCTAAGAGTGTCTCTCTACGAGTGTCTATCTACCAGTGTCTATCTACGAGTGTCTCTCTAAGAGTGTCTATCTACGAGTGTCTCTCTCTACGAGTGTCTCTCTACGAGTGTCTATCTACGAGTGTCTCTCTCTACGAGTGTCTCTCTCTACGAGTGTCTATCTACGAGTGTCTCTCTCTACGAGTGTCTATCTACGAGTCTCTCTCTCTACGAGTGTCTCTCTACGAGTGTCTCTCTTTGAGTGTCTATCTACGAGTGTCTCTCCCTACGAGTGTCTCTCTACGAGTATCTATCTACGAGTGTCTATCTACGAGTGTCTATCTTCGAGTGTCTATCTACGAGTGTCTCTCTACGAGTGTCTCTCTCTACGAGTGTCTATCTACGAGTGTCTGTCTACGAGTATCTCTCTACGAGTGTCTATCTACGAATGTCTGTCTACGATTATCTCTCTACGAGTGTCTATCTACGACTGTCCCCCTACGAGTGTCTCTCTACAAGTGTCTATCTACGAGTGTCTCTCTACGAGTGTCTATCTACGAGTATCTCTCTACGAGTGTCTCTCTACGAGTGTCTATCTACGAGTGTCTCTCCCTACGAGTGTCTATCTACGAATTTCTCTCTACGAGTGTCTCTCTACGATTGTCTATCTACGAGTGTATCTCTCTACGACTGTCTATCTACGAGTGTCTCTCTCTCTCTACGAGTGTCTCTCTACGAATGTCTATCTACGAGTGTCTCTCTCTACGAGTGTCTCTCTACGAGTGTCTCTCTCTACGAGTGTCTATCTACGAGTGTCTCTCCCTACGAGTGTCTCTCTCTACGAGTGTTTATCTACGAGTGTCTCTCCCTACGAGTGTCTCTCTCTACGAGTGTCTATCTACGAGTGTTTCTCTACGCGTATCTCTCTCTACGAATGTCTCTCTCTACGAGAGTCTCTCTACGAGTGTCTCGCTACGAGTGTCTCTCTACGAGTGTCTATCTACGAGTCCCTCTCTCTACGAGTGTATCTCTACGAGTGTCTCGCTACGAGTGTCTCTCTACGAGTGTCTCTCCCTACGAGTGTCTCTCTACGAGTGTCTATCTACGACTGTCTATCTACGAGTGTCTCTCTTTACGAGTGTCTCTCTACGAGTGTCTCTCCCTACGAGTGTCTCTGTACGAGTGTTTATCTACGAGTGTCTATCTACGAGTGTCTCTCTCTACGAGTGTCTATCTTCGAATGTCTCTTCATGAGTATCTCTCTATGAGTGTCTATCTACGAGTGTCTCCCTACGAGTATCTCTCTACGAGTGTCTCTCTCTACGAGTGTTTCTATCTACGAGTCTCTCTCTACGAGTGTCTCTCTACGAGTGTCTATCTACGAGTGTCTCTCTACGAGTGTCTCTCTCTACGAGTGTCTCTATCTACGAGTGTCTCTCTACAAGTGTCTCTCTCTACGAGTATCTCTCTCTACGAGTGTCTCTCTCCGAGTGTATCTCTCTACGAGTGTCTATCTACGAGTGTCTCCCTACGAGTATCTCTCTACGAGTGTCTCTCTCTACGAGTGTTTCTATCTACGAGTCTCTCTCTACGAGTGTCTCTCTACGAGTGTCTATCTACGAGTGTCTCTCTACGAGTGTCTCTCTCTACAAGTGTCTCTATCTACGAGTGTCTCTCTACGAGTGTCTCTCTCTACGAGTATCTCTCTCTACGAGTGTCTCTCTCCGAGTGTATCTCTCTACGAGTGTCTCTCTCTACGAGTGTCTCTCTACGAGTGTCTCTCTCTACGAGTGTCTCTCTACGAGTGTCTCTCTCTACGAGTGTCTATCTCTACGAGTGTCTCTCTCTACGAGTGTCTATCTACGAGTGTCTATCTACGAGTGTCTCTCTCCGAGTGTATCTCTCTACGAGTGTCTCTCTCTACGAGTGTCTCTCTACGAGTGTCTCTCTCTACGAGTGTCTCTCTACGAGTGTCTCTCTCTACGAGTGTCTATCTACGAGTGTCTATCTCTACGTCTGTCTCTTTCTACGAGTGTCTATCTACGAGTGTCTCTCTCTACGAGTGTGTCTCTCTACGAGCGTCTCTCTCTCTCTCTACGGCTCTCTGACAAAACTTTTAAATCCCCATTGAGAGTCTGAAAATAAACCGCGTGGCGCTGCCGTGTGCTGCGTCGGGAGCCTTTTTAAGGACTCGACCTGACCCGAGCGTGACACCCCAGGCCGATATAGACGGCGGCGGTGGTTGGTTTCGGGTCGACTTGGCCGCATGCATACGTGGCAGGCTTTCACCACCAAAAATCGTCCATAATAGAGTTGGGGTTTTTTTTTCTTGGGTTAGATCGTGTAAATATATCATAAATGTGTCGTTGAAACCCGCCACCACCCGACACAGCCAACTAGTAAGGGTTGTCATGTAAACAGAGCGTGGCCAATTCGTCACTAGTACAGCACACCGGTGTGTTGGAGAGCCAAGCCAGCAACATTTACAATCCGAGTACGACGTTTCGCCAGTAATTACAACTAGCTTCATCAAGCGACAGCTAGATTTGTGATTTTTGTTGTTTTAATTTTTGACCTACGTGACTTTACCGAATAGAACCAAAGAGTAGAGAAGTCCACCTGTTTCGTTCCTTATATAAATATTCCTTATCAATAAGGAACGTGACAACCCTTACTAGTTGGCTGTGTCGGGTGGTGGCGGGTTTCAACGACACATTTATTATATATTTACGCGATCTAACCCCCGCCCCCCCCACCCACCCTCCTCTATCATGGTTGTATACAGTATCGTGGTGCCGTCGTACCGTGCTTAATCGCGCCGGGTGGCACGTGGAATGCTTTGGTGTCCGCCTCGTGTGCCGTGCCGGTCTTCTGCGGTGCTTGCTAACGACTCTTGCCCCACAAAGTCTGTTCAGGCTCTACGGGGAGAGCCCGCGGTTGGCTCCGTTCGGTGCCAAAGAAGTTCAACGCGGGTACGTCTTTGTCTTCGCCAAACGTGTCCATAGAGCTTTCGTGACTGCAGTAATTCATATTCTTAGTTTTTTCGTCACGTTGAAGAGAAACAACGAAATAATAAAATATATATAAAACAATAAAAAATTCTCACGACGTTTTGACCGTTTGAGTTATGGTCGAAACGTCGTGAGAATTTTTTTATTGTTTTATATATATTTTATTATTTCGTTGTTTCTCTTCAACGTGACTTTACCGAAAAAACTAAGAATATGTCCATAGAGCTTAGGATGCTGTAGCTGACATGATTATTTTTTTCTTACCACGGACAGAAGAACAAGCCACGCAAGCGTCTTATCTGGCGTGATGAAATATTGCCGAGGTTATGTCGTGTGTGTGTGTGTGTGTCGTGGTTTTAAAGGTGTTTGTACAACGTAGGGTTCGACTCAGATTGGAAAAGTGAAATTTCAATTTGCCGTGGATGTTATGCCCCCCCCTCTCGACGTGTTACTTTTGTTTGTAGAAAGCAACAGCTGAGAATGCGATCCTTGTTTCTACAGGGCAGCTCGGGATCCCCTTCCTCGTCTCTCCTTGGCGTCTATGCCTCTCCACTACGACTCTCCCTCTCGACTGCGGTGCATTCTTTAATTCACTCTGTTAAGCATCCGGTGACAATATTGAGGCATTGTCATTCATCTCGCATTATTTGTTTAACAGCGAATGCAACAAACCGAGGCCTGTCCTTGGAAAGAACAAACTAGGATTTTGAGAGGCACTCTAATGCTGGATGAAGGGCTTTCCAGGCCATCATCATCTCATGGTGGGAGGTCCTTTTTGAACGCTTGTACATAAATAAGGCATGTACCAATGCATCATTTAATCTATTTAAGTAAATTCTTAAGCTGCACGCATTGTGAGTAACTGTATGTATAGATTGCTGTACGATTTCAAACTTGTGTTTTGACTGGTTCACATAAATTACGTGGCCATTATAGGTGTTGCTATACACGCACCGCAAGTATGAACGTGAAAACCCCATCGATTACTCAATGTTATCGTGAACCAGAATCGCAATGATTAATTGGACGAAACAATTTGCTGACACTATCCTTGATAAGCGGTGCACAAGCGCGTATTACGAAACACATTGGTCAATAGCATTGCCCTCGAGGAAGTAAAATATAACATACAATCGGTGACGTTTCGGGCGACTGACCTTCCACGTTTTGTGCTCTCGTATTAATCGAATCGTAGAGGTGAGCAATGCGTTCAACGCCTATGAATCGCGCCGTGGGGAACTGACATTGATCACGTTTCTCTCTGAAGACGCATTCATTCATTTCCGAAATGAATCGCCTTCTTTGAAAAACAAAAAAACCAAAATCCCTGAACTTGCCAACGATCAGGCACGTGAATAAACCTGCTGTGTGTGTCATGCATTTTCTCCACTTGTGTTTCACGCTTGAGATCCCGCAGGTCGCAAGCGCTGCCGGCTCCGAATACTCCACGCCGGGGACTTAGCTGGCGGTGGTGTTGGTGCACGCAGCAGCTTCAGCGCCGCGACATGAACATCGAACAACTTGAACATCATACAACATGAACATCATACAACATGAACATCGAACAACATGAACATCATACAACATGAACATCATACAACATGAACATCGAACAACATGAACATCGAACAACATGAACATCGAACAACATGAACATCATGAACATCATACAACATGAACATCAAACAACTTGAACATCGAACAACATGAACATTGAACAAGATGAACATCGAACAACATGAACATCATGAACATCATACAACATGAACATCGAACAACATGAACATCTAACAACATGAACATCGAATAACATGAACATCGAACAACTTCAACATCGAACAACATGAACATCGAACAACATGAACATCGAACAACATGAACATCGAACAACATGAACATCGAATAACATGAACATCGAACAACTTCAACATCGAACAACATGAACATCGAACAACATGAACATCTAACAACATGAACATCTAACAACATGAACATTGAACAACATGAACATCTAACAACATGAACATCGAACAACATGAACATCTACCAACATGAACATCGAATAACATGAACATCGAACTACATGAACATCTAACAACATGAACATCGAACAACATGAACATCGAACAACATGAACATCGAACAACATGAACATCGAACGACAATGAACATCGAGCAACATGAACATCGAACAACATGAACATCGAACTACATGAACATCGAACAACATGAACATCATACAACATGAACATTGAACAACTTGAACATCGAGCAACATGAACATCGAACAACATGAACATCAAACAACTTGAACATCGAACAACATGAACATTGAACAAGATGAACATCGAACTACATGAACATCTAACAACATGAACATCGAACAACATGAACATCTAACAACATGAACATCTAACAACATGAACATCGAATAACATGAACATCGAACAACTTCAACATCGAACAACATGAACATCGAACAACATGAACATCGAACAACATGAACATCGAACAACATGAACATCTAACAACATGAACATCGAATAACATGAACATCGAACAACTTCAACATCGAACAACATGAACATCGAACAACATGAACATCTAACAACATGAACATCTAACAACATGAACATTGAACAACATGAACATCTAACAACATGAACATCGAACAACATGAACATCTACCAACATGAACATCGAATAACATGAACATCGAACTACATGAACATCTAACAACATGAACATCGAACAACATGAACATCGAACAACATGAACATCGAGCAACATGAACATCGAACAACATGAACATCGAACTACATGAACATCGAACAACATGAACATCGAATAACATGAACATCGAACTACATGAACATCTAACAACATGAACATCGAACAACATGAACATCTAACAACATGAACATCGAAGAACATGAACATCTAACAACATGAACATCGAATAACATGAACATCGAACAACTTCAACATCGAACAACATGAACATCGAACAACATGAACATCGAATAACATGAACATCGAACAACATGAACATTGAACAACATGAACATCTAACAACATGAACATCGAACAGCATGAACATCTAACAACATGAACATCGAATAACATGAACATCGAACTGCATGAACATCTAACAACATGAACATCGAACAACATGAACATCCAACAACATGAACATCAAAAAACATGAACGCTCGACGTCACAGGTGAAGGTGTGGAGGCGGACCTTCATTATAGGGGGTTCGAGAAGAGCCCCCCCCCCCTTCATCGGGGGGTATTTGGCCTACTCTTCCACGCCGGCCAGACGGCTTGGAGGAGAGTCGGAATGAGAATTAGAATATCTATTCATACTGGAGGAATCCGATCAGCTATGAAGCTCTTTTCGTCACACATGTCCAGCAGTTAAAACAAAAACCGTCCAGTATTTGGAGTACCTACACTTTACCCCACCACACGCAACCGATCGATCGACTGATTGTGGTGGAGTCGTTTGTCCTCCTGGGTGGACAGTGAGAGGTTGCGGTGGTGGGGAGGGTTGCAGTAACCTTGAAAGAATGCTTCAACTACCACGACGGGAGATCGAACCGGCGACCTCTGGGTTGCAGCTGGAGCGTGCTCGACATTGCAATGCGAGTTGGAGCGCACACAGGAGGGGACTTCTAGACGGATTTCGCTGCCATTGTGATCATAATCTTGGGCCTTCCAGCTATGCCTTGCGTGTCACAAGATACTGTATCACCGTACAGCGGGTATAATGCACACCACCAGTCTTTAAGAAAACAATACCAGTTAGCACTCCCCTGAATGAGGATTTGTTTTTCAATATTTACGTAAGGTTTTAGAATTGGTTCAACGTAATGCTAGATATCACCAATGGGACGTTTCTGGCATATTCCATGAGAAAAAACCACAACGTAACTACAATTGCCCAAATGTATCTGCTATGAAGAAGGGCTAATGTCCCGAAACGTCGCCTGTTGTTGTGTTTTCCTTCCAGGACAGTAGTTGAGATGTTTTTGCTTAAATGTGATTCTTTTTCGTTTACAATTCTCCCTCGTGCTGTTCACGAATGTGTCCGATATGAAATGAAAGATGGCATTTAAATCATGGCCTGAAATGTAATCCTTGTCCCACATTTGAAGGAGGGCATTGACCACCACTAGTAATAACAATAATATATATTTTTAATAAACTTCGGGCCTCCGGCAACACGTGCACCAAACGTGGAGTGGAAATCGCTCTCCGCACACCTCCCTGCGATACAGTAGCTAACTCTCCTAATCACTGACTAACTAAATCGCACGCATGCCGTACGCACTGCGTCACGTCAAACGATGCATGCGTCTCACGGTGGCGTCACCCGTAAACAACAACAACAACAGAAGCCAGTCATGCCGCCTGTTGGACGTGTAGTCACACGTGTGTGGGTGGGGGTTTTTTAAAGTTAAAATTTTTTTAAAGGGTAGACGTATACGTCTTAGTTGAAGCTACCGATGTTATTTTATGTGAAACAGACCCACCTCTCTCTGCTCCCTCCCCCCCTCTCCCTCTCTCTATTTAAGGCCTCGACACAGAGGCATTGGGTCTCCGTGTGTCAATGTTGTGTTGTCTCTCTCTCTCTGCTTGTGTGTCTGTCTGTCTGTGTCTCCGTGTCTGTGTTTTGTCTCTCTCTCTCTCTCAAATTTTTGTTCTACCTGATGACGGTTGCTTGTGTTGCAATCGAAACGTCGTACACTATTATTTTATTTATTTTCTTTCTCCGTGACCTTACCGAAAGAACCAAAGAGTAATTCCTGCAGTCACGAACGCTTCAAATCAAGTTTCATCACATGCTTGTTATTTGAAGTCCCTTGTCACACATCCACTGCTGGATGAATGCCTCCCCATACCGTGTTGGTCGTTTGGAGCGGTGGGGGTTGCTTGTTTGACCATACTTCACCACCTAGCTCAGTGCAAGTTGGTAAACAGGGGGAGGGCAACACAAGACCGCATTCAGATATCACTCGTCGTGGGGTTAAGTCGTGGCCCGCAGTCTAACTTAGATTGCACGGTTCTGTTCAAACTACATAGAGGAAGTATGCTAACCACTGCGCCACCCGTTACCACCCCCACAATATCCTATTTCATACATTTTTTTCAGTGACTGTAATCGATTTACAAACGCCGCGCGCGTGCGTCCGATACAGTGAAATAATAGCCCGTGTGTGCACACGTATATATGAAGCCCTCACACCATTTCTATCAGATACGTTCCACGCGTCCGCAACAATTGCTACGTTGTCTCTAAACCTGCTTGTGTTGTCCGATCCGTGCGATCTCCTGTCTTGTCACTTGGTGCCATTCCAAAGCATGAACCTTCGCCATGCTGCTGGTGCGCACTTTTGAGATTTCATGCCAACCTCGCTCCTCGCGAGTGTCCACTTTTCCTGATCCAGATCAACGGGAGGAGCACAGCGTTTGCGTCTGCGCATTGCCCCGTACGGCATGAAGATCGCATCCCCGTCAATCCAATGCGCTGCTTTGCCCGTATGCTTGCGCTGGGGAATTCGAGTTTGCAGATGCATTACGGCGTGCAGCCGTTTCCATGCGGGCAAAATGTTGTTGGTCTATTTGTTTGTGTTTCTCCCTCGTGACTGGGCTTTGTAGGAGGAGCGGTGAGATTTATAAAGGGGCACGGGGTGACCAATGCGCTCTGAATTGGTCTGTAATTAGGAAGACACTGATAAGGGGTTGACAGGCATGAAGATCGGCTCTCTCTTCGATGTTCAAATCACACTTGAACACGTCTTTGTTTGCTGTTGCTGCTGCTGTGTTGAAGCTTCGTGATTCTCAGCGTTTTGGAGCCGACTGCACGAATGACGCTGCATGAAGTTGAAACTGTTGTCACTGTTATTGAAGTTGAAACTGTTGTCACTGTTATTGAAGTTAAAACTGTTGTCACTGTTGTTGAAGTTGAAACTGTTGTCACTGTTATTGAAGTTGAAACTGTTGTCACTGTTAGTGAAGTTGAAACTGTTGTCACTGTTAGTGAAGTTGAAACTGTTGTCACTGTTAGTGAAGTTGAAACTGTTGTCACTGTTAGTGAAGTTGAAACTGTTGTCTCTGTTAGTGAAGTTGAAACTGTTGTCACTGTTGTTGAAGTTGAAACTGTTGTCACTGTTATTGAAGTTGAAACTGTTGTCACTGTTATTGAAGTTAAAACTGTTGTCACTGTTGTTGAAGTTGAAAATGTTGTCACTGTTAGTGAAGTTGAAACTGTTGTCACTGTTATTGAAGTTGAAAGTGTTGTCACTGTTGTTGAAGTTGAAACTGTTGTCACTGTTATTGAAGTTGAAACTGTTGTCACTGCTGTTGAAGTTGAAACTGTTGTCACTGTTAGTGAAGTTGAAACTGTTGTCACTGTTAGTGAAGTTGAAACTGTTGTCACTGTTATTGAAGTTAAAACTGTTGTCACTGTTGTTGAAGTTGAAACTGTTGTCACTGTTAGTGAAGTTGAAACTGTTGTCACTGTTATTGAAGTTGAAACTGTTGTCACTGTTAGTGAAGTTGAAACTGTTGTCACTGTTATTGAAGTTAAAACTGTTGTCACTGTTGTTGAAGTTGAAACTGTTGTCACTGTTGTTGAAGTTGAAACTGTTGTCACTGTTGTTGAAGTTGGAACTGTTGTCACTGTTATTGAAGTTGAGACTGTTGTCACTGTTATTGAAGTTAAAACTGTTGTCACTGTTATTGAAGTTGAGACTGTTGTCACTGTTATTGAAGTTGAAACTGTTGTCACTGTTAGTGAAGTTGAAACTGTTGTCACTGTTAGTGAAGTTGAAACTGTTGTCACTGTTGTTGAAGTTGAAACTGTTGTCACTGTTAGTGAAGTTGAAACTGTTGTCACTGTTATTGAAGTTGAAACTGTTGTCACTGTTAGTGAAGTTGAAACTGTTGTCACTGTTATTGAAGTTAAAACTGTTGTCACTGTTACAGAAGTTGAAACTGTTGTCACTGTTAGTGAAGTTGAAACTGTTGTCACTGTTAGTGAAGTTGAAAATGTTGTCACTGTTGTTGAAGTTGAAACTGTTGTCACTGTTAGTGAAGTTGAAACTGTTGTCACTGTTATTGAAGTTGAAAGTGTTGTCGCTGTTGTTGAAGTTGAAAGTGTTGTCACTGTTGTTGAAGTTGAAACTGTTGTCACTGTTATTGAAGTTGAAAGTGTTGTCACTGTTAGTGAAGTTGAAACTGTTGTCTCTGTTATTGAAGTTGAAACTGTTGTCACTGTTATTGAAGTTGAAACTGTTGTCACTGTTATTGAAGTTGAAACTGTTGTCTCTGTTGTTGAAGTTGAAACTGTTGTCACTGTTATTGAAGTTGAAACTGTTGTCACTGTTGTTGAAGTTGAAAGTGTTGTCACTGTTATTGAAGTTGAAACTGTTGTCACTGTTAGTGAAGTTGAGACTGTTGTCACTGTTGTTGAAGTTGAAAGTGTTGTCACTGTTATTGAAGTTGAAACTGTTGTCACTGTTATTGAAGTTGAAACTGTTGTCACTGTTATTGAAGTTGAAAGTGTTGTCACTGTTATTGAAGTTGAAACTGTTGTCACTGTTGTTGAAGTTGAAACTGTTGTCACTGTTATTGAAGTTGAAACTGCTGTCACTGTTATTGAAGTTGAAACTGTTGTCACTGTTATTGAAGTTGAAAGTGTTGTCACTGTTATTGAAGTTGAAACTGTTGTCACTGTTGTTGAAGTTGAAACTGTTGTCACTGTTAGTGAAGTTGAAACTGTTGTCACTGTTATTGAAGTTGAAACTGTTGTCACTGTTGTTGAAGTTGAAACTGTTGTCACTGTTATTGAGGTTGAAACTGTTGTCACTGTTAGTGAAGTTTAAACTGTTGTCACTGTTAGTGAAGTTGAAACTGTTGTCACTGTTATTGAAGTTGAAAGTGTTGTCACTGTTATTGAAGTTGAAACTGTTGTCACTGTTATTGAAGTTGAAAGTGTTGTCACTGTTATTGAAGTTGAAACTGTTGTCACTGTTATTGAAGTTGAAACTGTTGTCACTGTTATTGAAGTTGAAACTGTTGTCACTGTTAGTGAAGTTGAAACTGTTGTCACTGTTATTGAAGTTGAAAATGTTGTCAACTGTTATTGAAGTTGAAACTGTTGTCACTGTTGAAGTTGAAACTGTTGTCACTGTTATTGAAGTTGAAACTGTTGTCACTGTTATTGAAGTTGAATCTGTTGTCACTGTTAGTGAAGTTGAAACTGTTGTCACTGTTATTGAAGTTGAAACTGTTGTCACTGTTATTGAAGTTGAAACTGTTGTCACTGTTAGTGAAGTTGAAACTGTTGTCACTGTTATTGAAGTTGAAACTGTTGTCACTGTTAGTGAAGTTGAAACTGTTGTCACTGTTAGTGAAGTTTAAACTGTTGTCACTGTTAGTGAAGTTGAAACTGTTGTCACTGTTAGTGAAGTTGAAACTGTTGTCACTGTTATTGAAGTTGAAAGTGTTGTCACTGTTATTGAAGTTGAAACTGTTGTCACTGTTATTGAAGTTGAAAGTGTTGTCACTGTTATTGAAGTTGAAACTGTTGTCACTGTTATTGAAGTTGAAACTGTTGTCACTGTTATTGAAGTTGAAACTGTTGTCACTGTTAGTGAAGTTGAAACTGTTGTCACTGTTATTGAAGTTGAAACTGTTGTCACTGTTGTTGAAGTTGAAAGTGTTGTCACTGTTATTGAAGTTGAAACTGTTGTCACTGCTGTTGAAGTTGAAACTGTTGTCACTGTTATTGAAGTTGAAACTGTTGTCACTGTTGTTGAAGTTGAAACTGTTGTCACTGTTAGTGAAGTTGAAACTGTTGTCACTGTTGTTGAAGTTGAAACTGTTGTCACTGTTGTTGAAGTTGAAACTGTTGTCACTGTTGTTGAAGTTGAAACTGTTGTCACTGTTATTGAAGTTGAAACTGTTGTCACTGTTAGTGAAGTTGAAACTGTTGTCACTGTTAGTGAAGTTGAAACTGTTGTCACTGTTATTGAAGTTGAAACTGTTGTCACTGTTATTGAAGTTGAAACTGTTGTCACTGTTATTGAAGTTGAAACTGTTGTCACTGTTATTGAAGTTGAAACTGTTGTCACTGTTAGTGAAGTTGAAACTGTTGTCACTGTTAGTGAAGTTGAAAGTGTTGTCACTGTTGTTGAAGTTGAAACTGTTGTCACTGTTAGTGAAGTTGAAACTGTTGTCACTGTTATTGAAGTTGAAACTGTTGTCACTGTTAGTGAAGTTGAAACTGTTGTCACTGTTGTTGAAGTTGAAACTGTTGTCACTGCTGTTGAAGTTGAAACTGTTGTCACTGTTAGTGAAGTTGAAACTGTTGTCACTGTTAGTGAAGTTGAAACTGTTGTCACTGCTGTTGAAGTTGAAACTGTTGCCACTGTTATTGAAGTTGAAACTGTTGTCACTGTTATTGAAGTTGAAACTGTTGTCACTGCTGTTGAAGTTGAAACTGTTGCCACTGTTATTGAAGTTGAAACTGTTGTCACTGTTATTGAAGTTGAAACTGTTGTCACTGTTGTTGAAGTTGAAACTGTTGTCACTGTTGTTGAAGTTGAAACTATTGTCACTGTTGTTGAAGTTGAAACTGTTGTCACTGTTGTTGAAGTTGAAACTGTTGTCACTGTTATTGAAGTTGAAAATGTTGTCACTGTTATTGAAGTTGAAACTGTTGTCACTGTTGTTGAAGTTGAAACTGTTGTCACTGTTATTGAAGTTGAGAATGTTGTCACTGTTATTGAAGTTGAAACTGTTGTCACTGTTATTGAAGTTGAAACTGCTGTCACTGTTATTGAAGTTGAAACAGTTGTCACTGTTATTGAAGTTGAAACTGTTGTCACTGTTATTGAAGTTGAAAGTGTTGTCACTGTTATTGAAGTTGAAACTGTTGTCACTGTTGTTGAAGTTGAAACTGTTGTCACTGTTATTGAAGTTGAAACTGTTGTCACTGTTAGTGAAGTTGAAACTGTTGTCACTGTTGTTGAAGTTGAAACTGTTGTCACTGTTAGTGAAGTTGAAACTGTTGTCACTGTTGTTGAAGTTGAACCTGTTGTCACTGTTATTGAAGTTGAAACTGTTGTCACTGTTATTGAAGTTGAAACTGTTGTCACTGTTAGTGAAGTTGAAACTGTTGTCACTGTTATTGAAGTTGAAACTGTTGTCACTGTTATTGAAGTTGAAACTGTTGTCACTGTTATTGAAGTTGAAACTGTTGTCACTGTTATTGAAGTTGAAAGTGTTGTCACTGTTATTGAAGTTGAAACTGTTGTCACTGTTGTTGAAGTTGAAACTGTTGTCACTGTTATTGAAGTTGAAACTGTTGTCACTGTTAGTGAAGTTGAAACTGTTGTCACTGTTGTTGAAGTTGAAACTGTTGTCACTGTTAGTGAAGTTGAAACTGTTGTCACTGTTGTTGAAGTTGAAACTGTTGTCACTGTTATTGAAGTTGAAACTGTTGTCACTGTTATTGAAGTTGAAACTGTTGTCACTGTTAGTGAAGTTGAAACTGTTGTCACTGTTGTTGAAGTTGAAACTGTTGTCACTGTTATTGAAGTTGAAACTGTTGTCACTGTTATTGGCATCATCGTGCCCTGCACTGTCAGCGGTCACGCTCACCCGGTCGCTGTTGTGTTCACCTCCATACCCGTAACCGTGTTGTGTTTATGTTGTGTCTCATTGTAGATCTCGCTGGCCGTGTTGTGTTTGTGTTGTGTTTGTGTTGTGTCCCATTGTAGATCTCGCTGGTCGTGTTGTGTTTGTGTTGTGTTTGTGTTGTGTCCCATTGTAGATCTCGCTGGGTCGTGTTGTGTCTGTGTTGTGTCTCATTGTAGATCTCGCTGGTCGTGTTGTGTTTGTGTTGTGTCTCATTGTAGATCTCGCTGGCCGTGTTGTGTTTGTGTTGTGTTTGTGTTGTGTCCCATTGTAGATCTCGCTGGTCGTGTTGTGTGTTGTGTTGTGTTTGTGTTGTGTCCCATTGTAGATCTCGCTGGGTCGTGTTGTGTCTGTGTTGTGTCTCATTGTAGATCTCGCTGGCCGTGTTGTGTTTGTGTTGTGTCTCATTGTAGATCTCGTTGGCCGTGTTGTGTTTGTGTTGTGTTTGTGTTGTGTCCCATTGTAGATCTCGCTGGGTCGTGTTGTGTCTGTGTTGTGTCTCATTGTAGATCTCGCTGGCCGTGTTGTGTTTGTGTTGTGTCTCATTGTAGATCTCGCTGGCCGTGTTGTGTTTGTGTTGTGTCGCATTGTAGATCTCGCTGGCCGTGTTGTGTTTGGGTTGTGTTTGTGTTGTGTCTCATTGTAGATCTCGCTGACCGTGTTGTGTTTGTGTTGTGTCCCATTGTAGATCTCGCTGGTCGTGTTGTGTTTGTGTTGTGTCTCATTGTAGATCTCGCTGGTCGTGTTGTGTTTGTGTTGTGTCCCATTGTAGATCTCGCTGGTCGTGTTGTGTTTGTGTTGTGTCTCATTGTAGATCTCGCTAGCCGTGTTGTGTTTGTGTTGTGTCTCATTGTAGATCTCGCTGACCGTGTTGTGTTTGTGTTGTGTCTCATTGTAGATCTCGCTGGTCGTGTTGCGTTTGTATTGTGCTTGTGTTGTGTCTCATTGTAGATCTCGCTGGTCGTGTTGTGTTTGTGTTGTGTCTCATTGTAGATCTCGCTGGCCGTGTTGTGTTTGTGTTGTGTTTGTGTTGTGTCCCATTGTAGATCTCGCTGGTCGTGTTGTGTGTTGTGTTGTGTTTGTGTTGTGTCCCATTGTAGATCTCGCTGGGTCGTGTTGTGTCTGTGTTGTGTCTCATTGTAGATCTCGCTGGTCGTGTTGTGTTTGTGTTGTGTCTCATTGTAGATCTCGCTGGTCGTGTTGTGTTTGTGTTGTGTTTGTGTTGTGTCCCATTGTAGATCTCGCTGGGTCGTGTTGTGTCTGTGTTGTGTCTCATTGTAGATCTCGCTGGTCGTGTTGTGTTTGTGTTGTTTCTCATTGTAGATCTCGCTGGCCGTGTTGTGTTGTGTTTGTGTTGTGTCCCATTGTAGAACTCGCTGGGTCGTGTTGTGTCTGTGTTGTGTCTCATTGTAGATCTCGCTGGCCGTGTTGTGTTTGTGTTGTGTCCCATTGTAGATCTCGCTGACCGTGTTGTGTTTGTGTTGTGTTTGTGTTGTGTCTCATTGTAGATCTCGCTGGCCGTGTTGTGTTTGTGTTGTGTCCCATTGTAGATCTCGCTGGCCGTGTTGTGTTTGTGTTGTGTTTGTGTTGTGTCTCATTGTAGATCTCGCTGGCAGTGTTGTGTTTGTGTTGTGTCTCATTGTAGATCTCGCTGGTCGTGTTGTGTTTGTGTTGTGTCTCATTGTAGATCTCGCTGGTCGTGTTGTGTTTGTGTTGTGTATCATTGTAGATCTCGCTGGCCGTGTTGTGTTTGTGTTATGTCCCATTGTAGATCTCGCTGAGTCGTGTTGTGTTTGTGTTGTGTGTCATTGTAGATCTCGCTGGCCGTGTTGTGTTTGTGTTGTGTCTCATTGTAGATCTCGCTGGGTCGTATTGTGTTTGTGTTGTGTTGTGTCTCATTGTAGATCTCGCTGGGTCGTGTTGTATTTGTGTTCTGTCTCATTGTAGATCTCGCTGGCCGTGTTGTGTTTGTGTTGTGTCTAATTGTAGATCTCGCTGGCCGTGTTGTGTTTGTGTTGTGTCTCATTGTAGATCTCGCTGGCCGTGTTGTGTTCGTGTTGTGTCTCATTGTAGATCTCGCTGGCGGTGTTGTGTTTGTGTTGTGTTCGTGTTGTGTTTCATTGTAGATCTCGCTGACCGTGTTGTGTTTGTGTTGTGTCTCATTGCAGATCTCGCTGGTCGTGTTGTGTTTGTGTGGTGTCTCATTGCAGATCTCGCTGGTCGTGTTGTGTTTGTGTTGTGTCTCATTGAAGATCTCGCTGGTCGTGTTGTGTTTGTGTTGTGTTTGTGCTGTGTCCCATTGTAGACCTCGCTGGTCGTATTGTGTTTGTATTGTGTTTGTGTTGTGTCTCATTGTAGATCTCGCTGGTCGTGTTGTGTTTGTGTTGTGTCTCATTGTAGATCTCGCTGGCCGTGTTGTGTTTGTGTTGTGTTTGTGTTGTGTCCCATTGTAGATCTCGCTGGGTCGTGTTGTGTCTGTGTTGTGTCTCATTGTAGATCTCGCTGGCCGTGTTGTGTTTGTGTTGTGTCTCATTGTAGATCTCGCTGACCGTGTTGTGTTTGTGTTGTGTCTCATTGTAGATCTCGCTGGTCGTGTTGTGTTTGTATTGTGCTTGTGTTGTGTCTCATTGTAGATCTCGCTGGTCGTGTTGTGTTTGTGTTGTGTCTCATTGTAGATCTCGCTGGCCGTGTTGTGTTTGTGTTGTGTTTGTGTTGTGTCCCATTGTAGATCTCGCTGGTCGTGTTGTGTGTTGTGTTGTGTTTGTGTTGTGTCCCATTGTAGATCTCGCTGGGTCGTGTTGTGTCTGTGTTGTGTCTCATTGTAGATCTCGCTGGCCGTGTTGTGTTTGTGTTGTGTCTCATTGTAGATCTCGCTGGCCGTGTTGTGTTTGTGTTGTGTTCGTGTTGTGTTTCATTGTAGATCTCGCTGACCGTGTTGTGTTTGTGTTGTGTCTCATTGCAGATCTCGCTGGTCGTGTTGTGTTTGTGTGGTGTCTCATTGCAGATCTCGCTGGTCGTGTTGTGTTTGTGTTGTGTCTCATTGAAGATCTCGCTGGTCGTGTTGTGTTTGTGTTGTGTTTGTGCTGTGTCCCATTGTAGACCTCGCTGGTCGTATTGTGTTTGTATTGTGTTTGTGTTGTGTCTCATTGTAGATCTCGCTGGTCGTGTTGTGTTTGTGTTGTGTCTCATTGTAGATCTCGCTGGCCGTGTTGTGTTTGTGTTGTGTTTGTGTTGTGTCCCATTGTAGATCTCGCTGGGTCGTGTTGTGTCTGTGTTGTGTCTCATTGTAGATCTCGCTGGCCGTGTTGTGTTTGTGTTGTGTCTCATTGTAGATCTCGCTGACCGTGTTGTGTTTGTGTTGTGTCTCATTGTAGATCTCGCTGGTCGTGTTGTGTTTGTATTGTGCTTGTGTTGTGTCTCATTGTAGATCTCGCTGGTCGTGTTGTGTTTGTGTTGTGTCTCATTGTAGATCTCGCTGGCCGTGTTGTGTTTGTGTTGTGTTTGTGTTGTGTCCCATTGTAGATCTCGCTGGTCGTGTTGTGTGTTGTGTTGTGTTTGTGTTGTGTCCCATTGTAGATCTCGCTGGGTCGTGTTGTGTCTGTGTTGTGTCTCATTGTAGATCTCGCTGGCCGTGTTGTGTTTGTGTTGTGTCTCATTGTAGATCTCGCTGGCCGTGTTGTGTTTGTGTTGTGTCGCATTGTAGATCTCGCTGGCCGTGTTGTGTTTGGGTTGTGTTTGTGTTGTGTCTCATTGTAGATCTCGCTGACCGTGTTGTGTTTGTGTTGTGTCCCATTGTAGATCTCGCTGGTCGTGTTGTGTTTGTGTTGTGTCTCATTGTAGATCTCGCTGGTCGTGTTGTGTTTGTGTTGTGTCCCATTGTAGATCTCGCTGGTCGTGTTGTGTTTGTGTTGTGTCTCATTGTAGATCTCGCTAGCCGTGTTGTGTTTGTGTTGTGTCTCATTGTAGATCTCGCTGACCGTGTTGTGTTTGTGTTGTGTCTCATTGTAGATCTCGCTGGTCGTGTTGTGTTTGTATTGTGCTTGTGTTGTGTCTCATTGTAGATCTCGCTGGTCGTGTTGTGTTTGTGTTGTGTCTCATTGTAGATCTCGCTGGCCGTGTTGTGTTTGTGTTGTGTTTGTGTTGTGTCCCATTGTAGATCTCGCTGGTCGTGTTGTGTGTTGTGTTGTGTTTGTGTTGTGTCCCATTGTAGATCTCGCTGGGTCGTGTTGTGTCTGTGTTGTGTCTCATTGTAGATCTCGCTGGTCGTGTTGTGTTTGTGTTGTGTCTCATTGTAGATCTCGCTGGTTTTGTTGTGTTTGTGTTGTGTTTGTGTTGTGTCCCATTGTAGATCTCGCTGGGTCGTGTTGTGTCTGTGTTGTGTCTCATTGTAGATCTCGCTGGTCGTGTTGTGTTTGTGCTGTGTCTCATTGTAGATCTCGCTGGCCGTGTTGTGTTGTGTTTGTGTTGTGTCCCATTGTAGAACTCGCTGGGTCGTGTTGTGTCTGTGTTGTGTCTCATTGTAGATCTCGCTGGCCGTGTTGTGTTTGTGTTGTGTCCCATTGTAGATCTCGCTGACCGTGTTGTGTTTGTGTTGTGTTTGTGTTGTGTCTCATTGTAGATCTCGCTGGCCGTGTTGTGTTGTGTCCCATTGTAGATCTCGCTGGCCGTGTTGTGTTTGTGTTGTGTTTGTGTCTCATTGTAGATCTCGCTGGCCGTGTTGTGTTTGTGTTGTGTCTCATTGTAGATCTCGCTGGTCGTGTTGTGTTTGTGTTGTGTCTCATTGTAGATCTCGCTGGTCGTGTTGTGTTTGTGTTGTGTATCATTGTAGATCTCGCTGGCCGTGTTGTGTTTGTGTTATGTCCCATTGTAGATCTCGCTGGGTCGTGTTGTGTTTGTGTTGTGTCTCATTGTAGATCTCGCTGGGTCGTATTGTGTTTGTGTTGTGTTGTGTCTCATTGTAGATCTCGCTGGGTCGTGTTGTATTTGTGTTCTGTCTCATTGTAGATCTCGCTGGCTGTGTTGTGTTTGTGTTGTGTCTAATTGTAGATCTCGCTGGCCGTGTTGTGTTTGTGTTGTGTCTCATTGTAGATCTCGCTGGCCGTGTTGTGTTCGTGTTGTGTCTCATTGTAGATCTCGCTGGTGGTGTTGTGTTTGTGTTGTGTTCGTGTTGTGTTTCATTGTAGATCTCGCTGACCGTGTTGTGTTTGTGTTGTGTCTCATTGCAGATCTCGCTGGTCGTGTTGTGTTTGTGTGGTGTCTCATTGCAGATCTCGCTGGTCGTGTTGTGTTTGTGTTGTGTCTCATTGAAGATCTCGCTGGTCGTGTTGTGTTTGTGTTGTGTTTGTGCTGTGTCCCATTGTAGACCTCGCTGGTCGTATTGTGTTTGTATTGTGTTTGTGTTGTGTCTCATTGTAGATCTCGCTGGTCGTGTTGTGTTTGTGTTGTGTCTCATTGAAGATCTTGCTGGTCGTGTTGTGTTTGTATTGTTTTTGTGTTGTGTCTCATTGTAGATCTCGCTGGTCGTGTTGTGTGTTGTGTTGTGTCCCATTGTAGATCTCGCTGGTCGTGTTGTGTTTGTGTTGTGTTTGTGTTGTGTCTCATTGTAGATCTCGCTGGTCGTGTTGTGTTTGTGTTGTGTCTCATTGTAGATCTCGCTGGCCGTGTTGTGTTTGTGTTGTGTTTGTGTTGTGTCTCATTGTAGATCTCGCTGACCGTGTTGTGTTTGTGTTGTGTCTCATTGTAGATCTCGCTGGCCGTGTTGTGTTTGTGTTGTGTCTCATTGTAGATCTCGCTGGCCGTGTTGTGTTTGTGTTGTGTCTCAATGTAGATCTCGCTGATCGTGTTGTATTTGTGTTGTGTCTCATTGTAGATCTCGCTGGCCGTGTTGTGTTTGTGATGTGTCCCATTGTAGATCTCGCTGGCCATGTTGTGTTTGTGTTGTGTCTCATTGTAGATCTCGCTGGCCGTGTTGTGTTTGTGTTGTGTCCCATTGTAGATCTCGCTGGCCATGTTGTGTTTGTGTTGTGTCCCATTGTAGATCTCGCTGGCCGTGTTGTGTTTGTGTTGTGTTTGTGTTGTGTCTCATTGTAGATCTCGCTGGTCGTGTTGTGTTTGTGTTGCGTCTCATTGTAGATCTCGCTGGTCGTGTTGTGTTTGTGTTGTGTCCCATTGTAGATCTCGCTGGCCGTGTTGTGTTTGTGTTGTGTCCCATTGTAGATCTCGCTGGTCGTGTTGTGTTTGTGTTGTGTTCGTGTTGTGACTCATTGTAGATCTCGCAGGCCGTGTTGTATTTGTGTTGTGTCTCATTGCAGATCTCGCTGCTCATGTTGTGTTTGTGTTGTGTCTCATTGTAGATCCCGCTGATTGTGTTGTGTTTGTGTTGTTTTCGTGTTGTATCTCATTGTAGATCTCTCTGGCCGTGTTGTGTTTGTGTCGTGTCCCATTGTAGATCTCGCTGGCCGTGTTGTGTTTGTGTTGTGTTTGTGTTGTGTCTCATTGTAGATCTCGTTGGTCGTGTGGTGTTTGTGTTGTGTCTCATTGTAGATCTCGCTGGTCGTGTTGTGTTTGTGTTGTGTCTCATTGTAGATCTCGCTGGTTGTGTTTGTGTTGTGTCTCATTGTAGATCTCGCTGGTCGTGTGGTGTTTGTGTTGTGTCTCATTGTAGATCTCGCTGGTCGTGTTGTGTTTGTGTTGTGTCCCATTGTAGATCTCGCTGGCCGTGTTGTGTTTTTGTTGTGTCTCATTGTAGATATCGCTGGTTGTGTTTGTGTTGTGTCTCATTGTAGATCTCGGTGGTCGTGTTGTGTTTGTGTTGTGTCTCATTGTAGATCTCGCTGGTTGTGTTGTGTTCGTGTTGTGTCTCATTGTAGATTTTGCTGGGTCGTGTTGTGTTTGTGTTGTGTCTCATTGTAGATCTCGCTGTTCGTGTGGTGTTTGTGTTGTGTCTCATTGTAGATCTCGCTGGTCGTGTTGTGTTTGTGCTGTGTCCCATTGTAGATCTCGCTGGCCGTGTTGTGTTTGTGTTGTGTCTCATTGTAGATCTCGCTGGTTGTGTTTGTGTTGTGTCTCATTGTAGACCTCGGAGGCCGTGTTGTGTTCGTGTTGTGTCTCATTGTAGATCTCGCTGGTTGTGTTGTGTTCGTGTTGTGTCTCATTGTAGATTTTGCTGGGTCGTGTTGTGTTTGTGTTGTGTCTCATTGTAGATCTCGCTGGCCGTGTTGTGTTGTGTTTGTGTTGTGTCTCTGTGATGTTGGCGCTGGTCGTTTGGTGTTCGTGTGGTGTCTCGTACCATTGCAGATGGTAATCTAGTTCGCAATCTTCAGCATTGTTTAGAGTTGTGATTTTCATTGTTGACGCTTTACAAAATAAACACGAATAATATTACCGCTGCAATATGCATTATACCGGGGAGAAGCGATGCATCGGTCCCAGTTTGTGTTGACCAGCATGGCCCCAACTGAATTAATATAGATGTATGGCAGCTGTGTAGCTATAGTGATGGTTATCACCGTCCTGTAACAGACCTCGACGCTTTTTACAATATAATCGGTAAAAAAAACACAGTCGTCAATAACACTGTGGTATTGAAATGAAAAATATATACTAGACGACGTTTCGGGCAATGGTCCTCCATAGCACTTAAAAATGTATTTTATGGAAATCCAATGTACATATGTACGTTGAACTTCTATTGCATCCTACATAGGGAACCCTGATAATCGGAGGTGCGGGGGAAGGACAACACACAAAACACAAAAAGGGGTTCGAAAAAAAACAAACGAGTTTTCAATCTAGAGTTAAAAGCGCATAGCTCTGGTGGCTTCCTAATATCGAAGGAAAGAGCGTTCCAGACGGCCGCAGAAGCGCATCAGAACGCATGCGGTGCAGTGACCGTCTATGATACCATGGACCGAAGGACTATTGCCCGAAACGCCTAATAAAGTATTTGTTGTGCAGCACTTCCAACGCAGCAGCAGCAAAATCAGCAAATAATGTGTTAAACAAAGTCGGATTGGTATGACGGATGCTTCTCATATTTTATGTATTTACATCCCCGTGTGCAAGAAAATGCCCAGGGTGTCAATTGTATGCTTGCATAGCAACCCACGTATCGTTCATTCTTCATTATTTCGTTTACCTTGAAAGTTAAATCAAGTTAAGTCAATATACATATGGTGGAGGGGGGGGTGGGGGGGAGTTGAGGAGTGGAGCAGCGGTGGTGCAGTGGTTAGCGCACCACGCCCGTTCGATTCCCGGCCACGGCTAACAGGGGTGGCGATTGACATCTGAACCTGTCCCGGGGCCTTTTCTTCCGACCCGAGTCTGGGCTAAGGGACGTCCCCCGCCTCCCACTCGCCCCACAACCGGCACGATGCGTGGGGAGAGCCTTCATCAGTGCCCCCCGCTGGATAGACACGGAGTTGTGCGCGTTGTTACATATATACGTACGTACATCGACTATCTATTGCAGGCAATAGCGTTGAACGTACGTGAACATCTCATGGCATTGGCGTATACAGCACGAGCGATGTGCACGAGGAGACATGTATGCATGTATTTTTTCTTCTTCATGAAATAGGCTGTAAGGCGTTATCATGTAAGCCTGTAGCGAATGTTAAGACAATTGCAGTCGAGCGTGATTGTTGAATATTTCGTTCCCTAAATGAATACACACGCGTATCATTTAGCAAACAAAGTATACATGTGATGTATATATGGGAATATTAAAAAGGGGAAAAAATCTATTGTGGCGTTTTTGTGCCGTCCAGTTAATTAATCACTCATTTAAGCAACGGCGCTTATTGATGTATTTTTTGGGTGAGTAGTGTTTTTATTTTATTTTATAATGATGATGATGATGACGATAATTATAAAACCTTTAGTATTATTTAACATAGCCCTGCACAACCCTACATTATATTCGTGAAGAACGCGTATGACAGACATTCAATGAGTCGCCCACAGGTCTCAACTATTGCCAACTCATCTTGGGGAATAGCTGACACTATATTTAAACGCAGCGAGTGAATTTGAGCACGAGTAACACAAGCTCGCAACGCCTTCGTTCAGAGAAAACATATATAACAGCCGAAATTTCGGTAAACGGCCCCCTTCATATAAAGCAGCGATGTATACAAATATATCTATATATATACATGTATATGTATATGAAGAAGGGGCGTTGACTGAAACGTTGTCTATCTACACATGTTTTTCCTCTTTGGCGGGGGAGTGTTATTCACGCACGCGCTGCGGGAGTTGTTATTGTGATTGTGCAGCGATTGCGGACACGGATTCGCGGCAAATCGACCCACGCTTAGGTTTGTAGCGTGGAAAAATTGGCTCCGTATTCATCATTATGATCTCGAACCACTTGAAGTAACGAAATCTTCACGTGGCTCGCACGTGCCACGTAGCATTTTAACCCACGTCCTATACGTCCCGTGCGGCCCCTAGTTTGATCAGAGTGGGGTGAGGCTATAGCCCCGCCGACTCTCTACAATGGGATTGTGTTTATCTGTCGACGGCAATGCATAGAGTGGAAGTCACAGCCCCTGTATCGATCCCGCACTGGCCATCTGTGGTGATTGACTCGCCATAGGGAGGCCTTCATCGTCCATCCAGCAGTTGATTGGCAATTCTGGCAAATAGCCTGACGAAGCTGGTTGTAATGACCAGCGAAACGTCATAATAAAATTGTGAACGTGGGTTTACTCTCCAACACCGGTGTGCCGGAGTAGTAACTAATTGGCGAGTTTTGTTGACGTGACACACCTTACTAATTGGCTGTGTCGGGTGGTTGGTGGGTTTACGGCACATTTGCATTTGCGCAATCTAATTCCAAACACCTTTATTATTAATAATATTGGGCTCGAAAGCCTACGCGTTGAACCAAGGGGTTGACAATGTACGCAACTAATAATTGGTTGTTTATCACCATTCACTTTAAGGGTGCGTTTCCTTGCCCACATCGCGTGTGTAGGGCATGCCACTTGACAGGGCTGTACCTGAGCGGGGGGGTTTGGTTCTTCTTGTTGGTGGTGGTATTTTAGAATGAGTTCAGCTCCCGTGAGTTGGCAGTTGCGTTAAGTGACCCCCAACCGATGGGATAAAATAACAATGATGAACGAGGCAACTAAAATCGATGGCATACATCTACACTTCAATACGGAGAGCAAGAACGACTGGATTTCAAGATTGTCACGAGTGTTTGTCAACTAAATATTAAAACCCATCGGATGTTACCCACGATATTCTCAAATATGTTAGTCAAATCGGCTGCTCTTTAAAGATAAAAAAAAAATCAAATGCAACGGTTTATGGATAGTTTTCGAGTTATTCGTCAACAAAAGTTGAGACTTTTTTGATGCAGGCTGCTCTGAACCTTCGCCCTGCACACCCGGGGCTTCCCAAGGTCGATTCCCGGCCCACGGCTAACATCAGTGGCGAGTGGTTTTTGAACCGGTCCTGGACTCACCACTTGACCAACCCGCACTGATCAGCGTGGTGATGTATAGTTAAGTAATCCCCATCCCCGAAGTGTTTTTTTTATATATATATAAAGGGCTTCACACAAACGTACACGCCACAGTCGACGCCGCAGCAGCGAGCTTTTTCTGAGTGGACTCCCCACGGCGCGTGAAACTTTCGCTTGCGTTGACTTCGTTTGGAAAGTTGTAGAATGAGACTAAAGAGTCGAGGACATTTCAACGGTGTGTGCGCCGTACGGGTCCCTTACTCCGATGCGTCATTTTAAACAAGAGATGATCACGGTTGCGAAAACGGCGTTGGTTGGTGGCTGAAATGAAATGTTCCCAATTTGTTCTAATGGCAGAGCCTCAGAGCCTCTCTCTCTGTCGCCACGATCGGTGCTCACAATCAAATTGGGTTTTCTGCGCTAGTTCCTTTTTAATGGACACTTAATCAGACACGCTCACATAGCTATGACAAAGATCCCCCGTATAGGCCTGACAGACTGTTGGGGGCAAGTGCTGTTAGCGAGCACCTATGAAGGCCGGCACGGCACACGAGGGGGTGGGTGACCAGCACCACGCCTGGCCGTCTTTGTCTCCCCAGTGAAGATGTTTTTGCTCACCGCACCAGGTACCCATTTGAGGCTGAGTCGATCTAGGGGAGGCCCAGACCTGGTTTCAGATAATCGTCACTGGTTTTGGCCTTGAGCGGGAATCGAACTCGGTTCACCAGGTTAGTAGCGCAGAGTACTAACCGCTACAACTACCGCTCCCCACACATATATACACACATATATACATATATACAAACTGGGGAGAATACTACACAACTTTCTTTAAACAAAATAAAACTTGTACCTCCAGTAACCTACTGGCAAGGAAGTTCCTTTTAAGGCAATAATACGGCACGAAGATGGTGTGTGTGTTTTTTTTTGGTATTTGAATGACGCCAACGCGCAGCTATGATACCCGGCACGTATTCAGGAGTTAGCACTGAGGATCCGTTCTGCGTCTCCGCAGTTGGGTCCTGTTGGCTTTCCGGGCCAATATGAAGCCGGCAGCAGCTGTCTCGGCGAGCAAACTCTCTTTTCCACTTTCTATCTCGCGCCCTGAACTTTGTTCTGCAAGTCTCTGCACGATGACGAAGAGGTCCATTTCCCGAAACGTAACCAATTTTACTTGAATACATTCTAGGGCAGTGCTATTGACCTGTGAGAGTTTTTTCGTGTGTGTTCGCAATTGGTTGTTGGGGTAAGATTTCGTAAAGGAAATGTGTGTCGGGCACTATCCTCCACGCTCTGCACATTCTACTGACAGTGGCGAAATGACCCAAAATGTCATTACGAATCACAAATTTTGGCTCGTGAAATGTCCACACGTGGTTTTGCGTTTTTTCGTTGTTGTCATTTGTGCTTATTCATCCACTTCCAACGGCAGTATCACGACACAATTCTGGCCGTAGGAATCGCGTTCTGTACACGAAGTGAAACATGCGATGGGTTCTACCCAAGTTCGCCAGCGGACAGGAGGGCATCACGGAAGTGCTCCAGTCTGTGCCAAGGACGAGCCCGTTCACAGATTATAATTACAAAAATAACAACTCGCTTTTCGCTACTGACACAATGATCCATTGAGATTTGAACCTTGTGACTGGACCCCGGGGTACCATAAGCCCCCCCCGCCCCCACCCCGGCTCTCGCATGAACTGCGTTGCGACGTCATTGCATGTCTGTTGAAGGCGAATGACACGGCTATCTATTCTCCTCGACGAGCTCTACACGATGCACTCATCGAAGTTTCAAGGTTTTGGTTATGACTACGGACATTTTGGTGAAGAACGAGAGAATCGGTTTATGGTGGGTCGCGGCGTTTATGTGCGAGGTGGGACGGAGTCAACAAAAATGAATTAATAAATTAATTACGATTTTAACTTGCGTTTATTCGTGACCCCGGGGTACCGCCATGAGGCTCAATTTAAACTATCCCTTCCGTTCATCTATTCGTTCACAACCTCACATTGATCAGCGTGGTGAAGTATGGTCAAACGGGACCTGGCCCCCTCCCACATCGCCCGTAGAACGGCACGCATTTGGGAGGCCTTCATCCAGCAGTGGATTGACAGAGGGGCTGTGCATACGCTATATATATACTAAGACGGTCTGTACGTGTAAGTTGGCTGGCCATTCAAAAGGCCACATATATTTGGTCATTTGGGAAAAAAAAGGCCTCGATTAGGTTTAGAGTAAGGTAGACTGGATTAAGTGTTAGTTGTGTCAAATACAAACGTGGGTAGCGTCCCAATTGTATAACACGCCCGGTAAAACGACGAAGAAACGCATCAGACGGAGCGGGTGACGGGGGTAGAACTTCAAACGGTGGCCACACTCGAATCTCCTGTTGTCTCGAAATCACATTTGGCCAGTCAGATAGTGAGCCTCTGCAAGCCAGATAGTGAACTCAAGCAAAGAATCAGTTCTTTGCGAGTTACATTCAAGGAATGTCGCATTGGGTTTATATCTACAGATAGACTGTTCGATAGTCGTACATCGAGTTCGTGACTTTGTATAGTCGCGAGCTGTGGTCTGTGTAGGTAGTGCGTGTTCTGTGTGTAGGTAGTGCGTGCTGTGTGTGTAGGTAGTGCGTGTTCTGTGTGTAGGTAGTGCGTGCTGTGTGTAGGTAGTGCGTGTTCTGTGTGCAGGTACTGCGTGTTCTGTGTGTAGGTAGTGCGTGCTGTGTGTAGGTAGTGCGTGTTCTGTGTGTAGGTAGTGCGTGTTCTGTGTGTAGGTAGTGCGTGTTCTATGTGTAGGTAGTGCGTGTTCTGTGTGTAGGTAGTGCGTCTTCTGTGTGTAGGTAGTGCGTGTTCTGTGTGTAGGTAGTGCGTGTTCTGTGTGTAGGTAGTGCGTGCTGTGTGTAGGTAGTGCGTGTTCTGTGTGCAGGTAGTGCGTGCTGTGTGTGTAGGTAGTGCGTGCTGTGTGTGTAGGTAGTGCGTGTTCTGTGTGTAGGTAGTGCGTGCTGTGTGTAGGTAGTGCGTGCTGTGTGTGTAGGTAGTGCGTGCTGTGTGTAGGTAGTGCGTGCTGTGTGTAGGTAGTGCGTGCTGTGTGTAGGTAGTGCGTGCTGTGTGTAGGTAGTGCGTGTTCTGTGTGTAGGTAGTGCGTGCTGTGTGTGTAGGTAGTGCGTGCTGTGTATGTAGGTAGTGCGTGCTGTGTGTAGGTAGTGCGTGCTGTGTGTAGGTAGTGCGTACTGTCTGTGTAGGTAGTGCGTGTTCTGTGTGTAGGTAGTGCGTGCTGTGTGTGTAGGTAGTGCGTGTTCTGTGTGTAGGAAGTGCGTGCTGTGTGTAGGTAGTGCGTGTTCTGTGTGCAGGTAGTGCGTGTTCTGTGTGTAGGTAGTGCGTGTTCTGTGTGTAGGAAGTGCGTGCTGTGTGTAGGTAGTGCGTGTTCTGTGTGCAGGTAGTGCGTGTTCTGTGTGTAGGTAGTGCGTGTTCTGTGTGTAGGTAGTGCGTGCTGTGTGTAGGTAGTGCGTGCTGTGTGTGTAGGTAGTGCGTGTTCTGTGTGTAGGTAGTGCGTGTTCTGTGTGTAGGTAGTGCGTGCTGTGCATAGGTAGTGCGTGCTGTGTGTATAGGTAGTGCGTGCTGTGTGTGTAGGTAGTGCGTGCTGTGTGTGTAGGTAGTGCGTGCTGTGTGTGTAGGTAGTGCGTGCTGTGTGTGGGTTGGTGCGACGTATGTGTGCACACACGCTGGGCTACTTGAACGGCAGCTCTCCGCAGTGCGAGCGGGCGCGCGCGGTTTACGCACGGCATCAAGACGGCTGGTTGCCTCTGTCCACGAACCTTGTTCATTGCGTGAGGCATGATTATCATGATTATCATGATTATTTACACCGTATGGGTGGTAAACAGAGTCAGTGGGGGGGGGGGGGGGGGGGGGGGGGTGTTTTCTATCTCTCTTACATCGTGCAACTGCGGAGAATAAATTGTCCCGGAATGAACAAAAGTTGTGAAACGTTTGCGTCTGAGTGAGTGAACCCGTTTGCGAACACGCTTCGTGTGCCCAGGCGTGGTTTGTGGTACGCGTAAGTAGCGAGCAAGTGGTTCTAAAATTTTCGCGATTTAAAATCTGCAGAAATTAACAACAACATTAACAACATCGCCAACGACGAATGCGGACGCCGCTGTGCGTGTTCGTTTCCGTGGTTAGGATCGTGATGACACTCCATTTTATTTACGGCACCATGATAATTACGCGATTCATCATACGCTTGAAATGTCATTTATTTTTGGTTTATTTTACGTGGTAATTAGTGATCTTACTCTCTATTCCTTATGCGAGGGCGTATCTATGCCACCAATATTTAGTGAAGTGCGATTGTACATCCTTGCGTATGATGTCAGCGATATGTTGAGGAGCTTTAATGCCAATGTCGAGGTCTACGAGACAGGAGAGGCCTTCAGCAGAGAGTCGGTGTTGATTTGCTATTCCTCCTGCGGCGATGGAGCGCAGACTACATTGGTTTACCATATGGTCCATAAAAGTGCGATTATTGAAACGAATGGGGATATAATAATTAAAGACACACTTTTTTTTTGTATCAGTATGGATTTTATTATTTAAAAAAAGACTTTAAAGTAATCTGTGTCTACACATTTGAACAAAAAAGCGCCTCTTTTTTTTCACTATAATCCACACATAAGCATTATTTTACACTGACGGCTGCACGACTTTTTTTTTATCATTATTTTGTCGCAACAGCAAATAAATATCCATGATGAGCACAGCACGTGTGCTTTTAAAACACACGCTTAAGGTTCAGCTGTTTAAATTTTGACTTAAAGCTTTCGTGACTGCAGGGATTTATATTTTTGCTTCTTTCGGTAAAGTCACGTAGAAGGGAAACAATAAAATAATAAAAATATAAAACAATACATTTCTCACGACGTTTCGACTGCAACACAAGCAATCATCATCAGGTGTGAAAACCACGGCAAGAAAATAACCGCCACTTTTTTTCAAAATTTCTTGCTGTGGTTTTCACACCTGACGATGATTGCTTGTGTTGCAGTCGAAACGTCGTGAGAAATGTATTGTTTTATATTTGTATTATTTTATTGTTTCCCTTCTACGTGACTTTACCGAAAGAACCAAGAATATGTTCAGCTGTTTGTTTCTGTACTTCCAAAAGCGTTGAACATTTCCAAAATATGAATGCCACCACTGTAACAGTGCTATACTATGAAGTCTAAAGATGCGTGCCATGTTATGCTCAAAGTGCCTGCTAAAGTTGGTTTAAGCCACGAGTTTATACCCTGAAGCGGTACGCTCTCAACTGAACAGCTGAATAATGTAAAAGTGTAAAATCCCGGGCTTACTCCAAGGGTCTGTCAGTAATGCGTTAAAGACGACTGTGTAGCCTCTATAGGGGATACATGAATAACCCATCGAGACAGGTTTGACTTATTTAATAAAATGCGAGCCGATGAAAGTGTCGTACCTTTAATCCGATTTCCTACAGTAGCTCTTATTCCACGTTGGGGCTGCTTGTAAATAACCGTAGCCGTTCCGCAAGCGTGACGTGCACACGGCCCCTTTTTGCAAATCGGCCCGAGCCGGCCCGGCCTGATGACGATCATGAACGATCGAGCGTGCGCACGCACAGACACACACAAAGCAGCACGCCACACCGTAGCGCGCTGGGACAACCTATCCAATGTTGACGAGGCTAGACGAGATGGAGTGCATCATGGAGTCCTGTAGGGCGTGCTGCTGCTGCTGCTGTTGATGCTGGTGGAGTTGCTGCTGCTGTTGCTGCTGCTGCTGCAAGCCGGTCCCCGCGCCTCCCGACGGGGCCGGCACTCCCGGGTTGGGTGGCAAACCGGCGTAGCTGAGGGCTCCTCCGCCGTGCTGAGACATGTGGCTCTGGTGCTGGTGCTGAGCCAGAGCCTGGTGCTGGTGGTGCTGGTGGCTCAGCGACTGGTGGTGCTGGTGATGGGGGTGGTGGTGATGTGGCGCCTGGAGGAGAAGAGGAGGGCTAACTCCGCCGTGGTCGGGCGTGTGATCGGGCGACTTCTCGTCGTCCGAGCTGCTCAAGAGGCTTCGGGCTCCGTTAAGCGGCGACAGGAGCTGCGTCGGGGCCGTTCCGGACGAGTTGCTGTTTGTGTTTTCGCTGTTCTCCCTAGAGGGAGGGAGCGTGCGAGAGAACGGCGCGTTAATGGTTTCCGTTTGAAAATGAATGTGCCCATTTAATGGACCCTCTCCGCGGGAAGGCAAGCTGTGACGACCCCAGCTGATACAAAGAAATACATAAATATAGACCGCTCACGCTATTTAAACAGGAATGCTTCGAATGACTTGGAGAGCCGTTCGGATGATTAATTGCGCAGAAAGTGCGGAGAGAAAATATTATCGTTTAAAACCGGCGCTTAATAACGACAGTGACCTAAAAATTCGTAGCGCCGACAGAACATTGAGATGGTATTTTAACAAAAACGATATATTTCCTAATTACCCGTGACAAATGTTATAAGTACGTGCCTTACCATTCTGGGTTTTGTTTAAGGAGAGTTTACTACACACAGAAGGCCTGCGTAAGATAAAAAAGTACACTCTGCGTGTGTTAAGTATCGGTCAAAGTATTCATATTAAATATTATGTTCGCGAAAGCCCCGAGTCAGTTGTGAACGAATGTTTCTACCATTTGATATTCACATCGTGTGTCAGCCTCCTGTATGAAATCACAATTGCCATTTACACAATGATCACAACATTTAAACCGTGTAACGTGTTTCTAAAGCGTGTTGTGTTTAATTTAATAAGCTCAAAACGCTTTGGAGCATTGCGCCGCGGTTCGGTTTACGCACGCAAATTATTATTCTATTTTTTTTTAAAGAAATACGTCTTTAGTAACTTAATATATTTTGAAGCGTGAAATTTGTTCGTTGCCTCATGTGTTGCTATTCTAAGTTCGAATCGTCATCCAAATAATTACGCATGGACAAAGGTGCGTTCTTCTTGCTGGGAAATATGGTCTAGCGGTAAATTTCTCTCTGTGGAACATGCACACCAACGGATATGAAGACGGTATTCTAACGCGTTGACTGCTGCAAATCTGCTAATCATACCGTGTACATATACGCATAAATAATAACCCCACAGCACTAAACCAAAATCACGGAATACTTCAAATGACGCATTAAAAAAACGAAATCCAACCGGCACTGAACTGGAACCGTAACAACAATAAACAATAACCACGCATCGAAGACACTTTGCGCGTAAAGCCCCAGTAATGTCCCGAGTGTCAATGCGTGACCAGCGTTTGTTCAACGTTTCGCAGGCGACCTGCCACCACACAGCAGCCGTATCTGACAACCGCGCGATCAGGGAGGGGGGGGGGGGGGTTGGGTGGGTGACAGCGAACGAGCCGAGATCTCCGCGTGTGCCCCAGCCGAGTGCGAGCCTCCTTCACCTCTCTTTGGCCTCCGCGGCGCGGTCGCGCTGTCGCCGGTTCTTGAACCAGTTGCTGACCTGCGTCGTGGTCAACCCCGTGGCCTCGGCCAGCTCCCGCTTCTCGCGCGGGGACGGGTACGGGTTGTGCGCGTACCACTCGCGCAGCACGCCCCGAGACTTCTCCTTGAAGCAGTAGCTCGTCTCCTCGCCGTCCCAGATGGTCCTCGGCAGCGGGAACTTGCGCCGCACCCGGTACTTGCCCACGGCGCCCAGGGGCCTCCCGCGCAGCTTCTCCGCCTCCATGTAGTGCGCCTTGAGCCACAGCTGCTGCAGCTTGGGGTGGTTGTGCGGCGAAAATTGGTGGCTCTCCAGGATCTTGTAGAGCTCGCGGAAGTTGCCCCGGTGGAAGGCCACCACGGCCTTGGCTTTGAGCACGCTCTCGTTCTTGTGGAGGTGCTCGCAAGCGGGCAGCGACCACAGGAAGCGTCCCAGGCGCTCGATGTTGCCTCCCTGCTGCAGCACCTCGCACACGCACGCCACCTGCTCCTGCGTGAAGCCGAACGAAGGCAGCATGGACATCGTCCAAACGGGTTCCCTTCTCGGGCGCAGAAAGTAAAACTTAGGAGGTCGGGCGACGGAGCTCCCCGACGTTTAATCTTGCGGACGGGCGAGCGAGCGAGCGAGCGAACGCGAACGCGACGCGACCGCTCCTCTTCGGTCGACGTTCGCGTGCGTCCCCAACGCCGCGACTTGCGTGCGACTGCGTTGCGAGTTCCGCGCGCGCGCGCGCTCTCTCTCTCTGGCACAGCCGCAAGAGCCACGGGCGGGTTGATGGGGACGGCGCTGGGACGGGCTGGGGTTAGTAGCCAGTGCCCGGGCAAAGGGGATTGGTCGGAGCGCGATCACAGACGCGGCGCAGGCCCCGGGTAACTGGTTCGTCTCCCCGCGGAGCCTCCCCGAAACCCGACACCCGCCCAGCTGTCGCTACGTCCCCCCCCGCCCGCCCGCCCGCGGCGCCACCGCCGACACATCAGCCCTGGGCCCAGGGAAAATATTATTATTACTACCCATAAAACGGAACAGATACAGTGTGTATATAAAAAAAAGTTGTAAATAATGGGTGGAGGTGGAGAGGGGTGGGGGGGGGGCCGAGAAGGAAGGACGGGGTGGGGTGGAGGAAGTTCCATGGAAATTCTTGCCGTGCAGAACACGAGCACGTTGCGTTTTTTGCGCATTAAAATTTATTTTTGTAACGGCGTAGCACGTTTTCGAGTCGATTTGTGCCATGTATCGCATCTTCTTCACGAGTTACCCCCCCCCCCCCCAAACAACCCTCCCCCCCGTAGTTTAGCGTGCGGGAATTATTTAGACTTCTTCGTTGCGATGGATCTGGGTGCGCGTATTAGCCATTGGCGGATTCGTTGCGCTCATATCGATAAGGCACGCAGAGGTGTCACGCTCTTGCTGTAATGAGGATTGAGGACGGGCCGAGGAGCGATTGTGGGAAAAAAAACCCAAACTAAAGACCACACAGTAGAACCAGTGGTTTTCAAACATTTTTGTTGTTAGTTTACTGTGCCCCCTTGTTGAAGTTGTGTTTCAACCGAACACCCCCTTGTCTAACCAACGTGGTTCTGAGAAATGATTGTATGAACAATGAACATCAATATTCGAATCGATTGTCCATTTTGTGAGGTATCCTAACTAGCGAGTAACTGCAAGCGAATGAAACCAAATCGAACGAACGCTCTGCGTGCGTGAGGTTGTTTGTGCTCGTTCGCTGGTTACTTTTGGATACCACATTGTTTACCATCAATGAGTTTGGAAAGGTATTTAATATCGTCCCAGGTTACCATTTGCATTTAGATGTTATCGTAGTTATCGTATATTGGCAGATTCATACGTAATTACGCGTGATATAATTTCACACAATTATACATCATCATCACCTACCCCCTGGGACATTGATACGTACCCACACAGAGGTCCGCATATCCCCGTTTGAGAACCACGCGCTCCTTCAACGGAGGAGGAATAGCAACACCCCCACGAGCTCTCTCTCTCCCAAAGCCCTTTCGTCGTGAACACATTGCTGCCGTGGCCTCTAATAGAATACATCTCAACACAGGATTCCGAGGCTAAAGCACGGCCAAGGTTCTAACTGGCGTCAGTCTCCCGTGTGCGCCGTGGCGAGCAATTACTTCTGATCACGCCAAATTCCGCGTGAGATGTTCAAGTTCAGGTGGTCGCACGCCGCCACTCTTTCAAAGGGTAGCGCACATACACCGCGGATTCGAGTGTGTTTAATGATTACTCGTAATGTCGCGTGTTAGACACTTGTGTGCAGGCAACTGCCTGGACAGTCACGATTCGAATTTAATAATCGTCAGTCATCAGTCATTATGAAAAGCTTCCGCTGGTTCAAGGCCTCCTTCAAGCCACCCAGGACATCTCACAAATGTGAATGCAGTCTATACTGTATTTGAACACATACAAGGCTGAACGTCTCGATGTATGTAACAGTAAGTGTTGTAAACTACAGACTTGTTTGGAAACAAATAATAATTGTTCGTTCTTCCCTCGAAACCGTTACGTCAATGTTGTCGTCAGTGTTCTCCGAATAATCAGAGTCACTTTTTTCGGGACGTATTTGTCGTCTATTCCGTGCGCGAAACACGAACACTCCATCCTCTCGGGGAGTGTCCAGGATCGGAACGCGCAAATTTCATCGCTCCGTTGCTCGCACGTGAGCAACAACATTACGCGTGTAATTCATTGTCGTATTCACCATTGGCGCTTCATTAACGTTACACAAACATTCGTTGCGACGTAGATATGCGTCTTCCGCGAAGAAACACGCACGAGTGAAGAACTTTCGGCCGTAGGGGGGAAAAAAAACGGAATTGTCTCGAGTCAACTCAATAAATTAATAATCCACCTCCGTTCCCGAACTGCAACGCACAAGTGATAATGGAACACATTGCAGGACGTCAGCCTACAGGCTTTCCAGACCGATCATATGCAGCAGCATCTGGTCCGCACCCAGTGTCGACATTTTTTGAGTGTCATCAGCAGCGTCCGTCTTGTTAAAACGAGTACAAATTAGTGTGTTTGAGACTCTAAAGTCCGGTATTGTCTTTCTTGAACTCGAGGCGAGGAGGGATGTGGAAGGGGGGAGGCTGAAGCGGTGGGGGAGGAGGCTGTGGGGGTTGGACGCGCGTCTCTTGTCTTCCGCGAAGACGCTACCGGTAACTTTTACGCATTCGCTCATACATTCACTCGTTCATACTCGGTGGCACCCAGTACCGCTCGCTCTGTGGTGGGTTACTCGAGTAGACACGCACGGGGGTACTCAACGCAGGACGTGCCCGTAAATAAATAAATAAACAAATATGCCATACACGTGCGCTGCGTGTCGCTCACGTGCAGGCAATTATATGCACGGCACATGAACACGTGTGTGTGTGTGCGTGCGCATGACACATGCACGCGTGTATGATGGAGGTCATAGTTTAAAAACCAGGAGAAATGACCGTGCATGCGAGCCGCTTGAAAACGAAAACATCTGCATAATATTTCTCACCCCTACGTGTGTGCTTTTTTTTGCTGTTGTTGGAATTTGCCGAAGTTTAAGTTATGTTTCAGTTTTCCTGCACCATTGGCAACGCCACGTTCATCATCGTTGGGTGGTGAATGGTCCCGAGTGAACATGCAACGTTGCGCCAACGTTCGTATGTGGTTGAAACCCTGGGGTCAACGTTGGCCCAACGTTCCATGTTTACTGGCCCATTGCTTTATTCTTTTTTTGGGTTCGTAGTTTGTATGTTTAGTCACACGCTAACGCGGAGAGGATCGATTCGCTTGCGTAGAGCCGTAACCCCCCCCCCCCCAACGGGAATCCACCGCATTCTCAAGATTAGCCGACTGCGGGCATCCGTAAATTCGCTCCGCGTAGCGCGTCAACTCGGTTGAATTCCCAGTCCCTTCGTGAGCCCACTGCTTGATGAACGCCTCCTCGTGCCGTGTCCATCACAGGAGAGGAGGGATATGTCTGACCATGCGTCACCGCGCTGGTGAGTGCAGGCTGGGGGGGGGGGGGGTGGTGGCCAGGACCGGTTTCAGACATCACTCGACACTGATGTTCGCAGTGGCTGGGATTTTATTCTTTTTTGACTGAGGTCGCCCGTGGTCACAGCGTACTGCGCCACTGCTCCACCCAAACGCGCTTAACAAAAAAAAATTCAGTTAAAATTTACTCTTAACAATGAAACAAAAAACCCCGCGACGTTTCACCAGTCAAATACTGGTAGTTCAATCATTAATCGATACTACTGACGATTGACGACTCCACGATATGCATGTGTACGTGTAGTGTACAAGTGCAGCCTTGTTGACCATCCACTGTGGGATGAGAGCCTGAAGGACGACTTTAGAGTCGTTGATGGGACACCTCTAATTTCCTGCCAGCGTCTCTTTTCCCCAACGTATTTATTATTATATTCTTAGCTCTTTCGGTAAAGTCACGTTGAAGGGAAACAATAAAAGAATAAAATATATAATATATTCTTGTTTTCTTATATATTTTATTATTTTATTGTTTCCCTTCAACGTGACTTTACCGAAAGAGCTAAGAATATGAATTACTGCAGTCACGAAAGCTTTAAATCAAAAGTATCTATTATTATTATCATCATCATCGACATTCCACCTTCGATAGTGCTGTTTGGTGCTGGCCCCTTGGCGTTAGTGATCTTTGGGCTTGTGCTCGGCCACTGTGAATGTGCAAAACACATTGTTACGAGCAACAGCGATTGATTTGCGCGAATGGGAGGGAATCAAGAACAATTTAAATAGCGGTTGTTTAAATCCTCCGTAAACACGGCCGTTCACACGGTCAATGCAGAGCACAGATGTAAGAGTTGCGTAAAGAAGCGTGGAGAGATGCTTGCTTGGAATTACGCTGAGAGCCCGAGAGATCAAGGACAAGATTCTAGAACGAACGCAGTTCACCACAGACACAACTAACACTGTTAAGGAAAGTGAGTGCGTTTGGGCACGACGCGAAGGGGTGATGATGATCGTCGGTTGAGACTAATAACGGAGTGGCAGCCAAGGAGTGGAAACGCATCCCAAATACATCCGCGGATTTCGTGCGCCGGGTGCTGGGCGGATGATCTCATCGCAGCAGGATCGTGGAGGGTGGCTGCGGTGTCGGGAGACCTTTAATCCAGCAGTGGATTGACCATGACTGCTGCTGATGATGATGATGGTGATGATGATGGTGATGTTCGCCCACTTGCGTAGCAGCCACGGGCAGTGGAGAGCGAGGGAGTCGCACTCGTGCAGGGGGAGTGAGGAAGGGCGTCAGTGAGTCCATCGCTATTGCAGGTCTGTTCCTGCGCCACGACGAGACGATGGGGGCGGCTATCGGGTTACGCCTAATGGCTTTCCCAGCTCGGCCGCGAACCACCCACTTCAAGCGGAGGAGGAGGAGGAGGAGCGGCAGGGCCGCTCCTAAATCCTCTTGATTGTTCCAATATGTCCGAGCGACGGTGAAATCATAGCGGGCCCGAGACGAGCACCGCCCCTGATGTCTTCACTAGACAAACTCGCCCGCGCTGGCGAGGGAGGGGCACGAGGAGGAGGGGGGCACTGCCGGACAATCGATGCCTCTCGCATTTCCTCATCGGAATTAATTGACCACAGCAGAGCTACTGCATGGGATTTATTTATTTAATATATATATTTTATATATACCGGCTTTGTTGTGAGATATATCCGATGTGTTTTCGGGTTGTACCGCTAGTGTGTTGCTCGGCACGACGTCCGACGTTTCGCTTCCACGTCCTGAGAGGTTCCGTTTCCCGAAGAAGCTCCCAACACGTGGAGCAAGAACGCCTGATAACAAATTGTCCAGAGCACCACCTCAACGTAGCTCAACGTCAGTCGGGAATTACCGAAGCGGTCCTGGACCTCACGCACTCTGACTACTCGGCGCGGCGTACAAACAGCACCAGTGGGGGAGACAAAGGTGGCTGGGCGTTGGTTGCAGGTCACACCACCCCGCCTCGAGTACAGCGCCGGCGTTTATAGGCGTCCACTTACCGCATTTGCCCCAACAGCCTGCGGCGGTTGCGTCGGGGTAGGGAGAGGGTCTTTGCGTTTACGTGGTAACATCAACTGGTTGCACCCAAAAAATACAAAAATAAACTGCTCTACGTTTCATTTCAAGTTGTAAGCGCAACAGAAATGAAATAAAAAAACTCCCTACCCCCCCCCAGAACATTTTGGATCACCGCACCGAGAGTGGCTGCTGTGTCGGTGTTTGCACGTGCTCGGCACTGTCAACTGAGTCTTATTGGTGCGAATTCGTTGAAAAATTACCGTGAGCAATGGTTTATGTGTGCGTATATTTGCCCGTGTGCTTCTAATTGGATTGCATTCCAGTGACGTCCGAGAAACCTTACCCCTCACGTCCTCTGCTCAGTGCAGGGCAGTGCAGGCTGCTGTAATCACAGTCCTCGTAAAAAAAAAAGCACCCTAACCCACGTGCCTAAGGATCCATTATCATGATCATCAGCCACGGTCAATCCGCTACTGGATGAAGGCTAACCCCCAAGCAGCCGCCACATCTCACGATCCTGCAATATGAAAGTCCACCCAGGCACCCTGTATGCGAGCTGAGCTTATTTAATCGCTGCATCTCCTGCTCGACGCCTTCCATTCATTGGCTGCCATTCCGTAATAAAATTCTTGACCATCGGGCCACCATCCCTTCTAAAGACCCATGGAATAAAACAAAACAAGCAAAACACGACTCGTGCGAATGCTGTGTTCCATCGTGGGACACGTGGACTCCTCATTAACTGCGTGATTGGGGCATGTTGCACTTTCGGCGAGCAGCAAGTAATCTGCCACGTTGGGGAGGCCTGGAGTGCGGGTGTCAGTGTTATACCTGAACGTGCGGATGCCCTTTTGTTGACCGCGACGCGTTTTAAAAGTGAGCACAATTGCGGCTTAATCTCTCCCTCGATATTCTCTGGAGCGCTGCTATAGCGGCTGGCTTGGAGGAGGGCACTAGCCAACGGGCGTTCAAGCTAAGCCTGTCCATAACTAATCCTAAATTATTGTACTCTATGTTCCTATAACCGTACCATCGAACAAGTTTATATATATACATACACACACGATAAGAACAAAATAAGGCGAGATGGATGAGGCGTGCCAACACAAAATATTTCCGCTGAAATGTCGGGCAGACCTGTCCCACCAGAAGATGAAGTGCTCTCAAGCCCAGGGGTGTGTGTGCTGCCCCTAATGTTCGCGTTGCACACTGCGCGTCACGTTCATTCACTCCGTTTTCTGCTGCGAAAAATAATAAATCACAGGTAGAGTCAAAATGGTTCCCTGCTCAAATCGGCATTGAGATGGTAGTAATCCCCTGTTCAACAGCTTTCATCCAGTGGTGGAAATTCCACATTTCCATGGGGGGGGGGGGCGGGGGAAAGTCTATCCAAAGGACAATTGTCGACTTAAATTTTGACTTAAAACTATCGTGACTTACAGGAATTCTAGATTTGAAGTTTTCGTGACTGCAAGGATCCATACTCTTTTTGTTCTTTCGGTAAAGTCACGTAGGTAAAAAAATAATAAAATAAAATAAAACAAAAACGAAAACATTTTAATTTAGTTGTTTTCATTTTTGTATTATTTAATTTTATTAATTCTTTACCTACGTGTCTTTACCGAAAGAACTACAGGAATTCACATTTTTGGGTTCTTTCGGTAAAGTCACGTAAATAGAAAGAACTGTTGACTTCCCCACAAAGTTGTCCGAACTGTATCTACCGCGGAGGGATGATGGGCCGAGTCAACCTCCAAATCAGGTTTCGAATTCGCCACCACTGATTTCTAAGGACTGTCGTACTCTCTTCCCAACGGGTGATTGGAAAGCGTCAAAAGTGATGGCCTCATACACGAGTGCAATTCGTGTGTTGAAATCATTGGGAGACGTGGACAGGCGTTGAAGAGAGTGTTCTTCTCTCTGTTATTTCTGTTGTTTTAGTGGGCGCTATCTAATACATGGCTCACAACTGCATGGCGCTGCAAAGGGCTACGGCTGTGCACAGACACCCGAGGAGGAGGAGGAGCGCATTGTGAATGAGTAGTTTTGGCTGGTCGCACGTTTAATTAAATTACTTATTCATCAATTTGTATGTTTTATTTAAAATTTCTGCCTTTGGCCAGACTGTGGTATTATTTGGTGTTAGAACCGCCGCTGGTTAGGACGATTTATACTGCGTGGGGAGGGAGGGGAAGATTGGTCGCGGTGTTTTGCTTGGGAACACGTCACCACAAGTGACGGGTCCACGTGATTCTGATTGGGTTTTGCAGGGAGCATGGCAAGGGCTTGCCCGTCAATCTAGAGAAGCGTTCCTCGAACTATTTTTTGGCCCCCGGACCAGTCAGCCGATGCAAACATTTCCGTGGACAATCCAGCCTCCAACCGCTGGCGACAAAACGCATTCACTTCTCTGAAAATGCCGGTAATACAAAATCATTAATATGACGGCGAAATAAAAACATTCATTACGTAACTTTAAGGTCTTTTTAAGGAGGGGGTGGGGGGACATTTAGATCTTAGGGTTAGAGTAGTTTAATCAGGGTAGTTGACCTAACTTCATTTTTAAATTGAATATTACGAGTAAAATAAGAATTAATGTCCGAAATAAAAAGCGTCACCAATTTCCGGATCAAGCTGCGTTTGGATCACAGCCCCGCAGAACACCTAGAGGACCGCCACGGATCACCGGTGGCCCTTGGACCACACTCTGAGAAACCACTGATCTAGGCGAAATATGTTATATTTTGTTTGTTATATAGACCAGGGGTCCCCAACCCCCGGGGCCGCGGACCGGTACCGGTCCGTGGCCTGTTAGGAACCGGGCCGCACAGCAGCAGCAGGAGGTGAGAGCGGCGAGTCCACGCGTGGCCCGTCCCCATTATTTTATTATTTAGCACTTCCGTCCGCGCCTCTTTCCCGCACTGCGCACTCGTCTCAGTCATAGTGTTGGTAAGCCCACAAGCTCTAACCCCTAGTAGCCAACAAAACAAACGTCGCTGGAGAGCTTCTTTGAAAAGGGGGAAAGACCTAATGATGAACCCCCCCCGCCCCCCCGCCGGTCCGTGAAAAAAAATTGTATTCCATGAAACCGGTACCTAGTGCCAAAAAGTTTGGGGACCGCTGATTATAGATTGTTGGAGACATGCCGGTTGATACAGTCCCTATTTCCCAGAGGTCCAGTGTCAGTGACTTAGTGTGAGGAATTACTTTTCCAGGCTTTAAGGACTGCCCTCGTACCATTGGTGCCACCACTATCGCCCCATAGACCGTTTGTCAATCCACTGCTGGATGAGGGCCTCCCGGACTTCACTGCGCTAGCCAATGAGGGGTTGGTGAAGATGGGGAACGTAGACGTTGGAACCTAGAACAGTACAACAACGGACGTTGCTGCACTAACTTCTGTCGACATTGTTGACCTGTATCAGCTTATAAAAAGTTGTAAACTATAATATGCAAGATTGTTACCCATCCAAATACCTCTTCTTTCAAATGGCCTCTGGAAAGAGCAACAGGCTACCATTGTACGTTTAATTTTGTGAGCCATTCCACGGAATCCAGGGCGGAGTCTGCGTGTTCCACCAGACTACACTTGTTGTGTTATGCAGTCGTCGGCGATGTACCTGTTGGTGTTCACCTCGCCGCATTGGCAGTTTGGTGGAGTCGTTGATCATTGCAGTGCCGTCACGGCACGTGCCAAAAGAATTGGGTACACGTGCTGCAGCTTGGTAATGTGTTTTGCCAGACGTCCCGTAGAGTAGCGAGTTGCCATAATCGAGCCTTTGTTGAGGCTTCGCGACACGCCACCGTGTTGGCTGTGTTACCGCTCAATAGTGGGCGAATGTCTCGCAGAGCCCTGATATAAAAAATTGCAGGACCTAACTCTATTTTAGAACAAATTTTTGTGTTTAGTTTGTTGTCATTTCCCCACACCTCCGATTAGCATGGCTGGCTATATAGAGTGCGAAAGAAGACCAACATATATACATACGTTCCATTAATTTGGGAAATATCTACACCTTTGTTCCATGTAGTGCTAATAATAATAATGCACTTATATATCCAGGAGAGCCACACTGAGGCATAGGACTCCTTTTTTAAGGAGGGTTCTGCATTAAATTATGTTAAGCTGTTGTCAGCGAATTAATGATAAGTGTTTATACAAGGAGGAAACCGGAGCACCCGGAAGAAAACCCACGAGTGCGAGAGAGCAACACTCGATCCCCATATAGATGTAATCAGATGGCGGCGAGTTCACGTGCTGTACCGACTTCTTCCGGCGAGCCAGGGGGTGGCACCTCGACGCCCACAGGATGGGAGTCTCACAACATTCCCGTGATCAACCAACCGTCGCCTCCACAGTGCAGGGTTAGACGCGTTGTTGTTGTTGTCGTCGTAGGGACACAGTCGAGAACGGTCACCGCTGTCGTCGGGGCAGAGAGAAGCCAGGGCCGCACCCTTCGTCGGGTCTTACAAATACCATCCAGGATCAATTACTGCTTAGCTTCTGAGATCTGATGTGATCGGGCACATTCTATCGTCTCATTTTGGAATGCAATAATGGGTAGAACGCCATATGCATTCGATGGCTCTCCGAGGGGGCCCTGCGAGCTGTCGGGGCGGCCCTGAGTGCTGGGGTGGGGGCAGGGTTGTGAGTGCAGGGAAGGCAGCAAAGGGACTGCTGGTGGTGCCGTATCGTGTTTTTTTTTAAAAGTCCCCATGACGCATAGCACTTATTGGACATAAATTATTAATGTTAATGAAATGCAGTCTCATACACTTAATAACATTCTTACAATGTCGGGGCAACATTTTCATGTTGTTAAAAGCGATAATGCAATGCGATGTACGGGTCTTTAAAATATATATTTATTTATTTTAATACTGCACTCGTTTTGAAAAATAACTTTCCGTCGACGCGATGCGATACAAACGAAAAAAGGAAATACATTACCACTGACCGGTGACATGAGAACATAACAGTCTGCGAGCATCGATACATATAAAACATATATGAATGCATATTCTGATATTCATTTAAGGTTTCAACTGTAAGTTGTCATCTCCTATGTGTAATGTTAATAGCGTCAGTCTGGTAAATCACTTTTCACAGTGATGTGTCAATAAGGCAAGAATTACTCTTTGGTTATTTAGGTAAAGTGACGTAAAAAGAGAAAATAAAAATAAAATAATAGCATACGGCGTTTCGATTGCAACACAAGCAATCATCAGGTACAAATGCAAGAGAAAACAAGCCTAGTAAAGTTAGAAATATAATGCAATACAACACAGAGAGTCGGCTAACATAACAGTTAACTCCCTACCTGTTTGATTACATTCTTCCAAAGATTGCTAAGTTTGTTTTCTCTTGCATTTGTACCTGATGATTGCTTGTGTTGCAATCGAAACGTCGTATGCTATTATTCAATGTATTGTTTTACCTTTCTACGTCACTCTACCGAAAGAACCAAAGAGTAATTCCTGCAGTCACGAAAGCTCCAAATCAAGTTTGAAGGCAAGAATTTATCCATTTATCAAGCACCGGTTCAACAACTATTATTTTTTTACCAAGTAAGGCCCACCGAGCTATGTAGCTGTTTTTAGAGGTGACCTGGCCACAAATGATAGCTCAACGACGTGGCTTCTTAACACGTTGCCATTTATAGCAGCCAAATACTCTAAACGCACGTTGCTTCTAAATGTGGAGGGAAAAACCGGAGGACCCGGAGAAAAATCCACGCGACCACGGGGAGAACACGCAAACTCCAAACATACAGGTGTCAGGGGCGGAATTTAACGCACGACATCCTGCATACCAGGCGAGGGAGTTAACATCTTGCCACCGCGGTGCCCTTCAAGATGTAACAAGATTGAAAAATAATGTGCAACCTCTTACCGTCGTACACTCGACGATTTGGCAATTCCACATTTAAAGTAATTTGCCATGTGCAACATAATATAGCTCAGGGATTCATTTCAGCCGGAGCTGTCCGGAGCTGAGTTTGATAAAATATCCCCCCCACCTCCCCCATCACTGTCGAGGGAAAGAGGGGGGGGGGGGGTTGGAATGGGAGAACAGGGGGTGAGGAGGGGGCAGGGTAAACAATTCAAGACATTTTTTTTGTGACACTTTTTGGTGAAAAACACGAGTCACAGTTGTAGATGGCTATCTCATGCACTCGATGTTTCTCAATGAGAGTTGGTACCAAAAATACTGCTCACGACAAGGCCCTCGGAGTGCCTCTTCCACCAGGTTGCGTTGCGCTGCTTTGAGAGCTACTGTCGTGCGTTTGTGCCAAGCGTTCGCAGAGGTCTACACGCGCGCCGTGCAATTTGCATCGAGCGCGCGCGATTTTAGATGTTTTGAGACGGTGGAAAAGGTTCGGAAAATCAATTTCGCTATGACAGCGACGGACTGAATTTGTTTGAAGTTACGGCAAGAGCATTCTTCCCAAAAAGTGGTGCGGTTCTGCAGAATATCCTCAACCATTGTTTCCCAAACCTGTGGTCCAAAAGCCCAGTGGGAAGAGGTTCGCAGAATAATAGTAATCATGGTTTCAGCTTGCAACCTGCTGCACAGTGTTCGCTCACTCACAAACAGAGAGAGACGAGGAACCGCAGACAAGCGGAAAGGGCAGCCAGGTGGTCAGCCAGTGCCAACAATTGCCCAAGTTCAGCGGTCCCCTATATATTAAGATGTATTTCTACCAATTAGATGAATGTTTACACGTGGGAGGAAATTGGAGCGGCCCTGAAATAACTCACGTGTGTGAGGAGGCACCACTTTATCTCATACAGAGAGAACTCATCTTTTTCCTGTACTGCCTTTTCTTGGCGACCCAGGGCAATGGCACCTCCTCTGTCAACGGGAAGGAAGTTCCAAAACATTTGTGTACTCCGCCAACACTCGTCTCCACAGTGAGGGATTACAAGGCCACGTGCATAGCCACCGCTGCTCAGCTAAACAGATACGAATGTCTTTCACAAAACACTGCATTCTTTACTGCATTGGGGTCTTAACAACAATAACCTCAGGGAGATCTTTCCTTACCCATAATTGTTTGAATATTAAATAAAAATGGTAGTCTGTAATTGAAACTATTAATTGTATTTATTTTACCAGGTACTGAGCTATATTATGGCTCTTTTTCAGAAGCGACCTGGCCATAAATGATAGCCCAATGAAGTGGCTTATCGTGTGGAAATGTCTAGCAGCCAAATACTCTAAAACGCACGTTTCCAAATATGGAGTGAAAAACCGGAGGACCCGGAGAAAAATCCACACGACCACAGGGAGAACATGCAAACTCCAATTATTCAGCAGGCGTCAGAGTCAGGATCGGGATCGAACCCACAACCTTCTGCCATACTCGGCAAGGGAATTAACACCTCGCCACTGCGGTGCCCCTATTAGGGTAGGGAGCCACCAATCAATCTAGAATGTCTACCAATATGAGTCTTGCTCTTCCATAATCACTCTCGTATAGGTCTATCTTGTGAGCTTCATTAACATTCATGAAATCTCGTATCCAAGCAAGCCGAACTCTCGCATTTTTTAAATACGTGGGGTACATCGACAGTGGTTGTATACCTCGAAAACGTGACAGTACTACAGTCATATTCTTGGTTCTTTCGGTAAAGTCACGTAGAAGGGAAACAATAAAATAATAAAAATATAAAACAATAAAATTCTCACGATGTTTCGACTGCAACACAAGCAATCATCATCAGGTGTGAAAACCACAGCAAGAAAATTAGTAGTACTAAATCAAAATTTAGTACTACAGTCGTTTCATAGCTGCACTGCTTGATAAAAGGATTCGCACTGGGTACAATTACAGCCAAGGCTATGGCAGTTAGATCATCTTTCCATTGGCTGCATACCGAGTACAGTCTGTCCCAGGCCAAGTGTAACCGTCACACATCCACGTAAAATGACTCTGGCCACCACGTTCCAAGTGTGAGGCGACAATGCGTTTCAGAGTAATTGCCTCGTCCAACACGTGCGGTCAGCCCGTGGAAGAGTAGACCAAATACCCACTCTAGAGCTCGTTTTAGCAGGGAGGCCCTTCTCGCCAGCAGTGGCATGAGCAGTTCAATTGCAGGGCCGCACCTTTGACACCTTCGACATTTCATAAGTGTAGGCACACGTCGATTGTGACCGCTGTCTGGACTTAACATTTAAACGGGCTGTAAAAAGACAAAATTGTGCTAGAAATACACGACGCCGTATTGCTAAAAAGTGAATTAACAAAAAAATACGGTTAGACAATCACGTGGATGCAGTTTTCCTGAAAATATTAATTTCGTGTCCATTCTGAAAACGATGTTTAGCCACCAGACTGCTATTGCTACACGGGCTTTTATTTTCATTCGGTTGCATTTCCAGCCATGTGGGAATCTTTAGTGGCACCCAGAGACACCGTTGTACCAATTTCTTGGGCCATAAAAAAACGCTTCTGATTACTATTTTATTCTCAGAAGTCGAAGTGATTTTCTGCTGAAATGAGCATTGAGGCGGCACTCATCTCCTCTTTACAGCCCTGAGCCAGTGGTGGAAATTCCACATTCCTACAGCAGGGACGGGTCTGTCCATAGAACAACCACTATTGACTTCCCCACAAATTGGTACTAATTTTCATCACCTCGGAGCGGTAATGGGGCTGAGTCAACACTCACCCAGCATTTGAACTCGCAACCTCGCGATTGTGAGCCGCTCGATTTAACCGCTTAGCCACCTGGTCGGCAACCCCTGAGAAACCTATAACTAATGTGGCTTTCGCTACAAGGAATGTATGCAAGTTCATTGTTTCGGAAATATTGCAGTGCACCCAATTTGACTGACTGAGCCAAGATGCAAACGGAATGGATATATTATTTTTTGTCAACTGTATTTTCATAACTACTAATAAAACGTCAGTTCTGTCATGCGATTAGTGCACGGTGCCATGAACCCCTGTAACCCGAGTTTTATTTCCAGCTATGGCTAACTTCAGCGGCGAGCGACATCTGAACCGATCATGAACTACCCCCTTCACCAATCCGCATTGACCAATGGAAGCGAAAGCCTCATGACCGGCACGCCGTGAGGAGAGCTTCATCCATCCATTGATTGGCAGAGGGCCTGGCAATAGGATCATTCTGGATTGGAAGCTTTCGTGACTGCAGGAATCCATACTCTTTGGTCCTTTCGTTAAAGTCACGTCGGTATAAAATAACAGATCACGACGTTTCGATCGCAACACAAGCAACCGTCATCAGGTGAGATCAACGCGCAGCTCCCCTGCTGTGCGTTGATCTCACCTGATGACGGTTGCTTGTGTTGCGATCGAAACGTCGCGATCTGTTATTTTCTACCTACGTGACTTTACCGAAAGAACCAAAGAGTATTGTTATTCGTGAGATGAATGCTGACAGTGGCTAGTGAAGAACGTTAAAGGGAAGCCACACACCTGGGTATAAGTATCTCAATCGGTACACAAAAGCTTGCCGTGCGACAACTTGTCCATGAGCCCAAAGCAGAAACGTTACTTCTCGGCACCACCTGAGGTGGCATTGCTCGAATTTTTTTGATGTGGCCCACACCAGCCATAACCATTTGATATGAGTGGGGTTCATATTCTTAGCTCTTTCGGTAAAGTCACGTTGAAGGGAAACAATAAAATAATAAAATATATATAAAACAATAAAAAATTCTCACGACGTTTCGACCATAACACAAACGGTCGTCATCAGGTGTGAAAAAACCCAACGGCAAGAAACATTTGAAAGAAGTGTCGGTCTGCATTAATTATTTTTTTTAAACGGTGTATTTATTTATTTATTTTAAAAAAACGTCAGTGTCATGCGCAGCGGTTTGCCAGTTTATTTAGAAGGACTAGTCCATCTATGTTCTGAAAAGAGGAGGGGGGAGACGAAAAATTAATGTATGCTGTCTGAAAGCCACCGTAAGCGTGAACAATCAATTAAGACCTGAAATAGTTTATCAAATCCTTCCAATGATTGCTAAGCCAGAATCCATCTTCTCGGTTGAAATTGTCTCTGTGCTTGTATATGTGGATAGCCTCATGAACGAATCTCTCATGGTAGCCAGATGGCTTACAAATAACCTCTGTCTTGGAAAAGTCAATGTCATGTGAGCCTACTGAATTATAACAATGATCTGCCACGGCCGAGGTGTTGGTCCTACCGTGTTTAAGGTCTGCTTTGTGTTCACGAATGCGGTCCGAGACATGGCGTTTGGTTTCTCCAATGTAACTACTACCACAGAGGCAACTTAGTTTGTAGACACCAGGGTACTGTATGTCTGGAATCACATGTTTTACAGACGGAACGAGATCACGGATTTTATGTAATGTGTTGAAACGGACCTGGATCTTGTGTTTATTCAAGATTTTGGAGATCTTTTTTGTGATCCCCGCAATGTAGGGTAAAGTAATGGTTTTAAAAGGCTCCTCAAGAGGGTTCTTCTTCATGGTTTGAGTGATAGCTTTGCGGATTGTATAGTCGGAGTAACCATTAGCCTTAAGAGCTTGGTGTACGTGCTTGAGTTCACTGCCTATGTGTTCCTGGTCGGATATGCATTGGGCTCTATGGTACAGTCTTGATGAGAGAATTCTTCTGTGATGGATGGTGGTGGGAATCCGGTTTCAGATAAGCATCCGTATGGGTAGCTTTCCTGTAGACAGAAGATGGATTCTGGCTTAGCAATCATTGGAAGGATTTGATAAACCATTTCAGGTCTTAATTGATTGTTCACGCTTACGGTGGCTTTCAGACAGCATACATTAATTTTTCGTCTCCCCCCTCCTCTTTTCAGAACATAGATGGACTAGTCCTTCTAAATAAACTGCCAAATCGCTGCGCATGGCGCTGACGTTTTTTTTTATAAATAAAGACACCGTTTAAAAATAAATAATTTAATGCAAACCGACACTTCTTTCAAATGTTTCTTGCCGTTGGTTTTTTCACACCTGATGACGACCATTTGTGTTATGGTCGAAACGTCGTGAGAATTTGTATTGTTTTATATATATTTTATTATTTCATTGTTTCCCTTCAACGTGACTTTACCGAAAGAGCTAAAAATATCAATTACTGCAGTCACGAAAGCTTTAAATCAAAATTTATGAGTGGGGTTGTCAAATGATACACTTCTCGTTGGCCGTATACATGTTAGCATCAGTGAAGTTTTGGTAAGTTCGGTGGTACCCGTTTTTTGCTGTGGCCTATGGACTCATGCTGTTGTCAAGATCCCTTCGTATCCCCATCCACACAGCCCCACGGGGGTAGGGAAGTTAGGGGAGTCCCAATTCGTGAGTGGTTCTTGGTTTTCATCGGTCAAAATAAAAAAAAAGGCTCCGCATAATTCACCTCGTTGAACGGAGTAAATCGCAGACTAAAATAAACTACCGTGATTTCTGTCCCAAGTGTTGTGCCACATCCAAACACCGCGTGAATGTGGAGACACCTACAGCCTCCACAGTGGCTTGTGCCCCTGCCACCAAGTACTCCTGTAAAGGTGGGCATTGGAGACTAATGTTATTTTTTTTTAAACTGCCCTTCAAGTCTATTAATCACCTTTTAAAAATGCATCTCTTGTGCCCATCTTCAAACAAACATGCAGTAACATACACCTTCAGCTGAAATGTGCAAAAACGTTGGGACATTTCAGTCTAATACTGATATAAAGGCTACAGAAGACGGTCACTTATTCCTAGGAATGTGACCTCTATCTAAACCAAAACCCGGAAATATTTCTGAGCCAGCCTAGGTCGATTAAAACTGTGCAGTGTACTGGAAAAAAAGTTCAAAACAATTACACCACCAGATCTACCACAGATGACAATTCCCGGATAGGTGGCAAACTTAGTTATTCTAAGTCCATGACGACCTCTTAGTACCATTACCAGCAGCTGTTGCCAGGCAGGCTTACACCAACCCAGGGTTTTAACATGTTCTGGTCTCTTGTCAAGTAGGCCACAGAATCTGCATCTTGTCTGGCCCGTGTGCAGTATGGGGGCCGAGCCTTCACAATCCCTCATGAGCCTCCTAGGATGATCTTTGAAATAGCATAAGCATCAAAGAGTTGTGGTTTTGCCACTTCGGCTGAGGCTAGAATCATCTTCTATTGAGGCAAGGCATGAACCGTCTTGGCAGAGAGGTCTGTTCGAAGCTTTGGTTTAGCAAAAGCTTGATACACTTGTAATAACATGCTAATACGATAATTCACCGCGTAATAATACAAAAATTCGAGCAGATGTTTACATTGCTTCAGACAAAACAGTTTATATTGGGAAGCAACATACGTAGCTTATTTGGTTTGAATAGACGTAAAGATATAGTTATAATCATACAAAATATGGATGCGCTGAAATATATCTATTAACTTCTGAATTTTGTCCAAACAGCGGCTATCTTTCAGCTATTCTGATTGGGCCGAACAGTTGCGTAACAGCACCCTCGATTTTCCAATCGTTTTCAAAATACATTTTGTGATCGCTCGCAGCCACCTCGTTCACCAATAACAGCATGGTGTGTGGTAGTGTCGCGCTGTTCAGCCTCGGCCTACCTCTGTAGAGATGCGTTTGCGACGCACCGCATTGGTGCGCGCTTTGAGACGGAGATGCGTGGTGAGGGAGCGCAGTGAGTTCGGCGAGAGAGGGGAAAGAGAATTAGGCGAGAGAGCGGAAGTGAGAGGGCAGTGAGTTAGGCGAGAAAGGGATATGAGAGATTTCAGAGGGGGAGTGAGTAAGGTGAGAGCCTAGTGAGTTAGGTGGGAGAGAAGTGGTGGAGGTGAGGCGAGGTGAGTTAGGTGACAAGAGAACAGCGAGTCAGGTGAGAGCGCACATTGAGTTGGGTAAGAGAATGATGTGAGTTGGGTGGGCCTTACTATTCAGCTTTAAATTGAAATTTGGATGAATACGTGTTTCGGTGTTTATTATTCAGCCAAACGGTAAAGAGTGCTATTCGGCGCAACCCGATTAAAAATCATCAAAATCGTAGAAATTGTCATCGTCAGGGGCACTGGTCATCTTGGGAAGCAGGCCATGAACAAAGTCCTCGTGACCGTCCGAGGTCATCTCGGACCCCTCCTCCTTGCCCTCATTCTCCGCGTTGCCAACGGCGCCCATGCTCCCGGAGAGGTCGAGCGGAGACCCGAGCAGGCTGTCCGCCTCCGACTTGTTGTCCGTCGAGTCGCTGCCCACGCTGCTGCTAGTGTTGAGGTCTTCGTAGCAGCAATCCGCGATGGCCGATATCGCCTCGTTCGCCGACTTGTAAACCGCCGATTCTGCCGGCGCTCCGACGGGCATGGGGGTGTACACGGGCGGAGCCTCGGCGTACACGACCTGCACGGCCGCGGTGTCTAACCCTCCGGCGTGATTGTACAAATACGTCTGCTGCATCGCTAATGCGTTGGTGTTTAGCGTCGTTGGCATCAGCGCGGTGCTGACCGTCCTGGAAAAAAGCGTGGCGCTGCCCATCTGACCCGCAATGGCATCTGCCGTTTGGCTGACCGTCGGCAGACTCGGAGTCAGGCCGCCCATTCCTACGATCCCGTTGCCAGGAATTCCCTGGACCATCAGGGGAGATATGTTATTATTAGTCAACGAAAGGTAGTTTCCAGCGCATGGAATAACGTTCGAGGTTGAGATGCCATCCGGATATATTCCACTGGGAATGTTAAACACAGGTGTCAGGGCTAGGCTTCCGTCTTGAGTGATAACCGTCATTAGGCTCACGTGAGGCATGGAGCAGAGCATCGTGCTTGGCGCAAGGGCGTTGGTGATGAGGATGCCGGTGGTGCTCGTGGCCATGGTGTTTCCATTTAACAGGTCGCCACCAGCGAGCGTATTCGACACCAGGATGTTCCCTGCTGGAAGAACACACACACAATGGGGTTGGCCCCAAAAACAAGGTCATTGATAACGGGGGTTTGTTAAATAGTTTTACAACACGTGTACTAAACATTTATAGCAAATAATGCTTCGGTTTAGAGTTAAACATGTAAAATCGCCCCAGCGTCTAACCAAGGTTAATAAATTAAACACTCTCAATTTTAGTCTGAGAGGTAGCTTTCATATAAATCCTCATCCCTTAAACATAGAATAGTAAACATTTTCAGAGCTACATCAATCCACTGCTAGATGCAAGTCTTCCCCATGCAGTATCATTCATGGAGGGTTGTTTGACCATACTTCACCACACTGGTCAGTGGGGGTTGGTGAGCGGAGGAGCCCAGAACTGGTTGAGTTATCACGTGCCACCATTGTGAGCCGTGGCCAGAAATAGAACGCAAGTTGATAGCCGAGTTCGTAGCACAGTGCGCTACCCCCTGCCCCACCGCTCCACCCAACTACAAAGTATACGCTGTATAAAATTTACCAACGTTGATGAATGAAGTAAAAAAAACAAAAACAGTTTACGCAATTAAAACGTAAGAAAGCTGAATATGCGTTCACGTGTGTAAATGGTGATTTATTCACAGATGCAATAAAACGTAAAGAAACCAAATAACCTGCCGTCTGTAATGGCGATATTGAAGGCAGCTGAATTGTGGGCAGCCCCATGCCGCTGACGACTGGCATGGCGCCTCCATTCACCACAGCGGGGTACGCCATCTGGACGGGGCTGTAGGGCACGAACTGCACGGGCTGGTGGTGGGTGGCACCGGTCACCTGCAGCGGGGGCAGATACATGGGGCCAGCGGGACTCATCGATAGCAACGAGGCCACCGGAGTCACGGTCTGTGACGCGAACTGCGTCAGAGGCTGAAAGGCGACTCCGCCTCCGCCGCCGACGACCTGGGCCGTGCTGAAGAAGGTGGCGTTGTTGTCTGCGCAAGCGGTTTTGAAACGAAGGGTCGGGTTGGCGGCGCCGGCGGCGCCGTGACCGGCCAGACGGCCGCTCTTGCCGGTCGTGGCCGTGGCGGCAGCGGCGTGCGGTTGGGCGACGGCGGCGACGACGGCGGCGGCGGCGGCGTCTCGCTCGCTCTGGTTCGCGTCTCCGACGGGACCTGCGCCGCTCTCCATGTCTGGAAAGGGGCTGTCGTCCAAAGGGTCAATGGGATCGTGGTCCGACATGCACGGCGACAGCAGTGGAGTCATCTGATTGCTGAACGAGGAGTCGGAGGAGAAGACTTCTTCCAGAAGAGACTCGACCTCTTGGTTGTTCGACATGGTGTTGCCGTCCGCCTCTGTCGGAGGTGAAAGGTTGAGCATGTGCTGCTCTTGAAAGTCCACGTGATCCTCTTTCGCACTTTGCTCGCCATCGTCGGTGTCGTTTTCACTGTGGAGAATAATCACACACGGCACAGAGTAAACACGGTCTCCACGGGAGGCACACACCGGCTCCCTCCACGTTACGTCAGCATTATTATGTAAGTCCTGCTACGTTCACCGAGTCGATATTTCATATTCATACAGACACATTTGTACATTTAAGAGAATAAGTCTGCTTGGAGTTACGTCGAGAGGCTGAAAGAGAATTGCGTAAAATAAAGAACATAAGCAGGGTTGTAATAAAAAGTAAATTGGGCTTGGGCAGGATACGTCAATGGAAGACCTAATGGCAGATGGTCAATAACACTGTAATGACGGAATAACAGCCAACGAACGAAATGCATCTAAGATAAGGTCCACCGGGGAGATGGAATGATGAAATCAGCCTGTGCGCAGGTGTTAGATGGATCATTACACTGCACGATTGTGCGAAGTCGATGGAATGCATGTACGTTGAATTTCTTTCGCACCGTACGTGCCGGATTTGAGGTCTTCATCCAGCAGCGGACTGACCATGGCTGACGATATACAGTGAGGGAAAAAAGTATTTGATCCCCTGCTGATTTTGTAAGTTTGCCCACTGACAAAGAAATGATCAGTCTATCATTTTAATGATAGGTTTATTTGAACAGTGAGAGACAGAATAACAACAACAAAAAATCCATAAAAACGCATGTCAAAAATGTTATGAATTGATTTGCATTTTAATGAGGAAAATAAGTATTTGACCCCTCTGCAAAACATGACTTAGTACTTGGTGGCAAAACCCTTGTTGGCAATCACAGAGGTCAGACGTTTCTTGTAGTTGGCCACCCGGTTTGCACACATCTCAGGAGGGATTTTGTCCCACTCCTCTTTGCAGATCTTCTCCAAGTCATTAAGGTTTCGAGGCTGATGTTTGGCAACTCGAACCTTCAGCTCCCTCCACAGATTTTCTATGGGATTAAGGTCGGGAGACTGGCTAGGCCACTCCAGGACCTTAATGTGCTTCTTCTTGAGCCACTCCTTTGTTGCCTTGACCGTGTGTTTTGGGTCATTGTCATGCCGGAATACCCATCGACGACCCATTTTCAATGCCCTGGCTGAGGGAAGGAGGTTCTCACCCAAGATTTGGCGGTACATGGCCCCGTCCATCATCCCTTTTATGCGGTAAAGTTGTCTTGTCCCCTTAGAAAAACACCCCCAAAGCATAATGTTTCCACCTCCCCATGTCTGACGGTGGGGATGGTGTTCTTGGGGTCATAGGCAGCATTCCTCCTCCTCCAAACATGGCGAGTTGAGTTGATGCCAAAGAGCTCCATTTTGGTCCCATCTGACCACAGCACTTTCACCCAGTTGTCCTCTGAATCATTCAGATGTTCATTGGCAAACTTCAGACGGGCATGTATATGTGCTTTCTTGAGCAGGGGGACCTTGCGGCCGCTGCAGGATTTCTGTCCTTCACGGCGTAGTGTGTTACCAATTGTTTTCTGGTGACTATGGTCCCAGCTGCCTTGAGATAATTGACAATATCCTCCTGTGTAGTTATGGGTTGATTCCTCACCGTTCTCATGATCATTGCAACTCCACGAGGTGAGATCTTGCATGGAGCCCCAGGCCTAGGGAGATTGACAGTTCTTTTGTGTTTCTTCCATTTGCGAATAATCGCACCAACTGTTGTCACCTTCTCACCAAGCTGCTTGGCAATGGTCTTGTAGCCCATTCCAGCCTTGTGTAGGTCTACAATCTTGTCCCTGACATCCTTGGAGAGCTCTTTGGTCTTGGCCATGGTGGAGAGTTTGGAATCTGATTGATTGATTGCATCTGTGGACAGGTATCTTTGTAACAAGCTGAGATTAGGAGCACTCCATTTAAGAATGTGCTCCTAATCTCAGCTCGTTACCTGTGTCAAAGACCCCTGGGAGCCAGAAATCTTTCTGATTGAGAGGGAGTCAAATACTTATTTCCCTCATTAAAATGCAAATCAATTTATAACATTTTTGACATGCGTTTTTCTGAATGTTGTTATTATTCTGTCTCTCACTGTTCAAATAAACCTACCATTAAAATTATAGACTGATCATTTGTCAGTGGGCAAACGTACAAAATCAGCAGGGGATCAAATACTTTTTTTCCCTCACTGTAATCTGATGCACATATGTAAATCTCTGCTTCAATGGGTGTCACTTTCTGCTGAAAGGATTACCCCATTAGCATCGTAAATGCACCTAAAAGCACTGCACTTTTTCTCCACTCAATTCACTTTCATCTATGAACCCATTAAACTGTCCGGTTAACCCCTCTGGACTTCAAATTCCAATGCCATCACCACATATTCAACACGTGTCCCTGCCATGTATTGTTTGGAAAAGGATGTTGCTTGTGGATTTAATCCTAATTTACTTTCCTAAGTACAGTGTGCATGCATTTCATATTTTTTTGTTTTGATTTCAGTCTTTGTCAATCCACCAATGGATGAAGGCCTCCCCTAGCGCATGTCAGTCGTGATTGTGGTTTTGCCATATTTCACCTTGCTGGTCGGCGTGGATTGTTGAAGTGGGAGCCCATAACCCGTTCTGATATCACTCGTCACTGATGTTGGCCATGGCCGGGAATCAAACTCAAGTCGCTTGGTCCGTAGCCTAGTGTGCTTAACATTTGCATACCACAACTGAAAATTGAAAACTATTTTAAAAAAGGTTAAACTAATTTCTTTAGAACTTCTTTTTTGTGGCTGGATTGTTGTCTTTCCCCCACACCTCGAAAATAGCAGGGGTGGCTACGTACAGTGCGAAAGTAAAATCATCTGGATAGATTTTTGATTTAAAGCTTTCGTGACTGCAGGGATTCATAGTCTTGGTTCTTTCGGTAAAGTCACGTAGACGGGAAACAATAAAAATATAAAACAATAAAATTCTCACGACGTTTCGACTGCAACACAAGCAATCATCACCGACTGCAACACAAGCAATCATCACCAGAGGACCTGATGATGATTGCTTGTGTTGCAGTCGACACGTCGCGAGAATGTTATTGTTTTATATTTTTATTATTTTATTGTTTCTCACCTGGATAGCTCTTGCATAGTGGTGGTATGGTTACCATACCATACCACAACGTATCGCTACGCAAATCAAAGTACGTGAACAAAATACGCACTTTGTGCACATGGTGACTTCACGTGGAATGATGGCTAATCACGTCTTGAAGACTAAAACAAGCTGTTGTTGTCATCCGTTCGCACGAGTCAACCGAACAATGTTGCCAAGGCAAAAAGGTTTTAGAATTGCTCAGTTGGGGTTGTGGGGGGGGGGAGGTTGGGAGAGAGGGGGGGGGAAGACAAACTTATATTTTTTTTAACCCAAGAAATAAACACGGGCACAACACGGCCCTTTGGGGAAACACGGACGGACACGACCACGACGCTCTGGGAAGAAATGTGCGCTCCACATTCGCTCCAAGCGGCGGCGGAGGCCAAACGCGGGCGGAGCTCCCTTACCGCATACCATCACATCTGCAGGAGCACCACCCCCACCACCACCCCCCACGTCTCTAACCCCCCCCCCCATCACAACCACCACCACCCCAACGCGGGGCCCCTCCATCCTTGTGGCGGCAGCGGTTCTCACTGTACACCACCATGAACCATCGTGCTGCGTGGCCACGCACAGATGGACCACCGCTCTCTCTCTCGCTCTTCCCGTCTCTCTACGAGCCAGCGCCATAGACAACAACAACTACTACTAAAAAAAACACTTCGTGGATCAGTCGACGGTGGTTGCCACGTAGATATCAATTATTTAAACTTAACTTTTATTTTATTTTACCAGGTAAGGCCCGCTGCGTTATATTGATCTCTTTTCTCAGAAGCGGCCTGGCCACAAATGATAGCTCAACGAAATGGCTTATTCGTGTGGAAATTTAACATCAGCCCAATACTCCAAACGCGTGATGTTGATTCTAAATGTGTGTGGGAAAAAAACCGAGTGACTAGGAGAAAAATCCACGCGACCATGGGGAGAGAGATCATGCAAACACCCAATATACAGCAGGCGTCAGGGTCGGAATCGAACCCATGACCTCATGTATACCAGGCGAGGTTGTTAACATCTCCTAGCCACCGTGGCGCCCCAGATAGACTCGCCCCGCCATGGGAATGTGGAATGTCCACCGCTGGCTCCGGGCTCTACAAGCAGAGACGAGCAACTGTTTCGATGCTTGCTTGAGCAGCAAGTCGCTTTGACTTGGAAGACTGCATGCACATCGCAGTGGCGACCGCGTGGTTTGGCGTCTGTGCACCGTGGCGTTTGCTCGGCGTTTTTTGCTCCACGTGCCGGGAAGCCCCTTCGAGGAAGCGGAGTTGAAATGTGCAGCAAAACGTCGGCAGCTCGTGCCGAAGAACACCGTGGCACAACCCGAAAACACGGGGGGAGGTGGTGTCCAGGGCCAGTTCAGATATCACTCCTCGCACTCCGTCCCGCCCCTGATGTTATTAAGCATGGCTGGTAATCAAACTCTGGTCGCTGGGTTCATAGCGTGACAGAAATAATAAAAAATAATGCTCGATTAATATCACAAGCCACCAGTGCCAGTGCCCCCCCTCCCCCCGCCTTACTGCCATCTGTTATACAAATGTTAAATCTCACTTGTATGTTAAAGGGACTGTCGGAACGGTTTTTTTCTTCTTCCTCCCCACAAACCCTTTTATACATCACTATTTTTATTTACCACGCAAGGCCCACTGAGCTATATAGCTCTTTTCCGAAGCGACCAGACCACAAATGATAGCTCACCGGAGTTTTCTCATGTGGACATTTTTAGCAGCCAAATACTCCTCTAAACTCACGTTTCTAAATGTGGCGGGGGGGGGGGGAAGCGGAGGACCCGGAACAAACCTCCACTCGACCACGGGAAGAGAGACACAGCTATCTCCATATATACAGGCGTCAGGGTCGGGATCTAACTCATGGCCTCCTGCAGACTAGGTGAGGGAGTTAACATCTCATAGCCACCGTGTAGTTGTCACGTGGCCAAATCATTTGGCATAATTGCCCATCAAAGTGACAACTTGATTTGATTGGCTCCGTCGGGTGGTGGAGGGTTATAGTTAATACAATGAGATATTATACCTACGCGATTGAACCCCAAGATAAACTATGAATCTTGACATCGCGTATTAATGATCTGAGAATCCTGTGTCAAGACATGTTACTTAATGCATGTTCTGTAAACGGAAACGGGGAGGAGGGAGCCGTGGTGCAGGCGTCAGTGCTCTGCCCTCCGAACCCGGGATCTTGAATTTGACCCCTGGTCACGGCTAACCCCAGTGGCGCATGATATCTCAAAAGGCCCTTAGCCCCCAGCCCTCCTCCACCACGCAACCCTTCAACATCCCGTAAGTGACCAGTTTGGTGAAGTATGACCAAGCAATCCCCCCCCCCCCCTCCATCATCGGCACAGGAGGTAGGCCTTCATCCAATCAATCTTGATTTTACGTGCCAATATCGCCCTCAACAACATCCAGCATTGGACTGACCCATGGGAGACTTTTATTATATAATTATCCAGAAAGAACAGTGACGGAATATCCAATCTCATGCTGTGGGTTTCATGAAATGTCTATTTTTTTAACAATAAATACACCGGACTAATGACGGGGGTCATTCTTTCGGGGAGTGGTGGTGGGGATTTGGTTGCTAATCAGTAAGGGGCGGGATTATAGAACGAGGTGGCTGCAGCACTTATTGCTACAGAAATGCTGACGGTTTCAAATTGCAGCGCAGCTCAGCTGTGCGGAACGCACACCCAGCATATATAGACGCGACACGTCCAATAAGCCTTCACTCGGAATGTCGAATTGAGGACTCAAAACACCAGGAGCCTGCCGGCGTGCAGGGGTGACAGGCCTGGTACCAATGGCACAGATCAGGACCCGCATCCTTCTTGCGACAGAGAGGTGATTAATTGCGCGATTTTTCCCCGCTAGTTACACAAGAGTTAATATTTAACAGTCCGTTGGGATCGGTGCTTAATTTCAGCCGCAACAGTACGGAACGTTGCTCCGGGAAATTGTGTTGGCAACCACGCATCCACCCCGACGATTGGCCTTAACGGGTACTCTAGTGGTAGTGCCTTACACCGATATCCCTGACTCCGAGTCAGCCTCTAGCTGGAGCAGTGCTGATACATTTAAGCGCTAAGCCCTGGCTATATGTACAATAGTTATTCGACCGAGACAAGACACGTAACCAGGACGAGCCCTCTGCGTTGCGTGTGCATGCATGCTCGATGGTAACAAGTAGGCTCGCTGCTGAAAGACAAGAAAGCGAAATCCGGGAACGGACCTTTTCAAGTGAGTTCCGTCCTGCGGGCCGCGCTCTCTCTGCCGCCTGTTCTTGAACCAGTTGCTCACTTGGACGACGGAGAGCCCCGTTAGCTTGGCCAGCCGCCTCTTCTCGTCGGGCGCCGGGTATCTCGTCCTCCTGTAGCAATCCTTGAGGAAGTTCCGCGACTTCTCCTTGAAGCAGTACACGGTCTCCTCCCCGTCCCAGATGGTCCTGGGCAGCGGGAACTTGCGCCTTAACCGGTACTTGTCAACGGCGCAGAGGGCTCTTCCCCGGAGCCTCTCGGCGTCCGAGTAGCGCGCGCGGTACCACAGTCCCTGCATGAGCGCGTGGCTCTGCGGCTGGAAGTGGTGGGACTCGAGGATGGAATAGAGCTCCTGGAAGCGGCCCGAGTGGAAGGCCACCAGCGCCCTCGCCTTGACCACCACCTCGCTGCTGCGCAGCAGATCGGCCGTGGGCAGGGAGTGCACGAAGCGGCCCAGGCGCTCCATGTCCCCTCCGCGGAGCAGCGCCTCGCACGCCCCGGCCACCTGCTCCGAGCTGAAGGCGAGCAGCGAGCCGGCGCCGCTCGCCGTCGGCAGGGAGGCGCCGAAGATCTCGGCGATGAAGGCCGGCACCGACGACGCGGGCACGGGAATCGGTGCGACGCCCGCCAGCGTCACCAATCCCTGCGCCATCCCCACGGGGCTCTGCAGCAGCGCCGGGGCCACGGGCACCTGGGGAGCCCTCCCGGCCACCTGGGTCGAACAGGACATTTAATTGCCACCTCCCCCACCCCGCTGCGGCGTCGCAGTCGACGTCGCCGGTTAATCCTCGTCGCCTCGCTGCGTCTCCGGTTTCTTCTTTTTAACTTTTTAACGCCGACAGCGGCCAGCGCCGCTTACCCAACCCCCACCGCAACCCAAACCCAGACCTCACCACCACCCCCACCACCACCACCACCACCACCCGAGCAGCACTGCTAGTCAGCCTCTTTCTCCTCCTCCTCCTTCTTCTTCTCCGACGTGTTGCCTGGCTGCCTCTCGATCAGAAGCGCGTCGTCTTAAGCGTGTTTGCGAGCAACTATTGCGCACTCTGTCGGCGCGGGGTGGGTCCGTCCGTCCGTGTGCGGACGCGGGGCGACGGAGGCTCCGTCGCGGCTGCTCGGCCACGTTGCGCGCGGGGGCATCCCGAGCGATTCTATTGGCCGCGCCGGTCCCTCTTGCATTCTCACACTGCCCTTCCAACTCAAGTCCACGTCTAACGCGGCACACGCGAAGACAAAGATTCATCCCCCGCACGCACGCACGCCCGCCCGCCCGCCCGCCAGCACCCCCCCCCCACACACACGCACCCCCGATAGACCTTTGACGGAATGTTGGGGTAAGTGCTGTTCGCGAGCACAGATGAAGGGTACACGAGGAAGTGCGGAGGGTGTGGGTGGGTGGGTGGGGGGGGAAACACCACGCCCGGCCACCTTTGTCTCTCCAGTGCTGATGCATACACACACATCGCACCGGGTACTCGTTTGTGGCCAAGTCGATCTAAGGCAGTGGTTCTCTAATGGGGGGGGGCACGCCCCTCCTGGGGGGGTGCGTGATGTCCTTTCTGGGGGGGGGGGGGGAGGGGGGGTGCGAGAAATGGCAGATCTTTTTTTTTTAGCGTAAATAATCGAACCACAAATTAAGCACGGCCACGTAAGAACAACCACTTTGTTTCATCAAACCTTAGTATTTATTAACATACTTTCTTTTTTTTTTAACGATTGAGAACTAAAGGGGTGCAAAGCTTCAGCAACGGTTAAGAACCACTGATCAAAGGGGAAGCCCAACACAGGTTCTGAGAACCATCGCCGTTGTTGGCCGTGAACAGGGCTCGAACTCGGAGAGGGCCGGGTTCGTAGCGCAGTGCACCAATGACCACTACACTGCCGCTCCCCCACACAGATACGCACACACACACACACACACGCGCGCGCGCGCATTCTCATGCACGCACAATGAAATTGAATATATTTTCCCGGTAAGAAAATAAAAAAAAAGTTCAGAGCATCCGTCTTAAAGACGCAGTTGGCTTTGTCCGCCGTAACCGCCATGGATTTTCATTAAAGCAACACTTGTTTTGTGGCACTGCGTTAAAAGCGGCGCACCTAGCACAAACAGCCGCACACAATATCAACATGTTCGTCAATAGCACTGCCCGAAAAGAAGAATCAGTGGGTTCGGGCGGGACACGTGGCGGAAAGCGATGGATGGTGAGCGATGGTCCAGAATAACGAAGCAGTGGCAGCCAAGGAACGGAACGCAACCGTGGGGAGGCGTCTACCGAGGAGATGAAGCAATGAAATCAGCGAATGAGTGTAGCAGCCTTTGGTTTGCTTGGGCCGAAAGTTCACAGCGCCTCGACACTCGAGCATCGCCGCAGGCCTCGGCCTCGTGACATTCTCCCCAGGAATATGGCACTGGACAAATACGTCTGCTTATTATTGTTAGTTTAAGTGTGGCCAAACAAACCCCCCATGACGAACACCGCAAGGTGATAGCTTCATCCAGCAGTGGATTGACAAATAGCCGCGAATTGCTCCTGCCATTACAACTCCCAAGTTACTCAACAGCACGACAGTCGGTTAGTTAGACCTCTTTTAGATTTCTGTTGTATCTCTTCAAACGGATCAGTAGCATATGCATGTATTTACATCGTAGAGGCTACCATGCATGTACAATGTATATACTACAATGTATGGCATATGCATAGGAGCTTGCACATGCGTGTACAGTATAGCATTTTGTTTACAGGATATATTAATGCATCTCACCATAGCTTCATGTGAAAACGTTCATATTCTGTAGTTGGGTTGTCTCCACACATAATAAACGAATGCTTTGAAGGAGTCTCATGTAATGAGCCAGTTTCTACATGTCAACGCTGTGTTGATATATGTGAGCACATTCGAGAATCTCCTTTTCACTCGCACCTTATATGGTGTGAGAGCCACTGCGCCAAATGCATACATTTTTTTTAAAGTGGAACAGTTCGGAGCATCATCCGCCATGCACGGGGAGAACAGCCAAAATTCTAGTGTTGTGGAAATGAATGCACTGCGGTGCTGGTTACTCGACGGTATACATCACAGAGCAGTGGTCTCTCTGGAACCTTCAGACCGCTTGCTGTCAACCCCAGGGAACTTATTTTTTTTGCGTTCCACCCGGGCACAAATGGGCATGTTTTTCGAAGCGAAAACGACTGTAAATTAAAGCAAGCAGTTCCGCGGACCACTTCCCCTGCCGGCCTTTGCGGACCCACCAGTGGTCACGGAATAATATGTTGATATTTGTGTTCGGCGTGTGACTGTGTCTCTCATGCCCACGAAGTGTCTTTCTTTCGCACCTCACCATTACTGTCGTCTCAACCCCACCGCCCCCTCCCCACCTTAGCCTTTAGAATGCGCACCATCTTTCCCCGCTGTGAAAAAATAAAATAAACATTTATTTGTAGATGGCCGTGAGTCTTGAGATGTGGTCCTCTTTAAGACGAGTTATACATTCAAATGATATACTCGTGAAAAGATGGAGATGTCAAAAACCACGGCGATATGGGTTTGCATCGATTTTGTTCAGAAAGGAATTGCATGTTGTGTTTCCCTTGGCTTGTGGAAGGCTTCTACTGTACCTGCATAGCCACTCGTTCAGGGGCCGGCAAGCAAAACAACAAGTGCCATTGTTTAAGAATTCGTAAAAAAAAACAACTCAATATATATCGAGAGCCGCAATGCGTGTGAATGCGTGACGGTGGTGGTCCTTAATAAACAACGTCACGGAGTAGTCCTCAAAGAGCTGCATGCTGCTTCGGAGCCGCAGTTTGCCGACCCCTGCACTTGTGGGTCACTGTAGAATGCACGGCTCATTCCAATGCTTACGTAGACAAGAAGGGTCCTAATGATTCACGTGGATACTCTTTTCTTGAGCAGGTAGGACAGCTGGGAAAAGTCTAGCCAATGGCCGTCATCCTCCAAACCCCTGTAGATTTTACACCTCTCTGTGATTTTAGAGTCCATGTTTTTCCACGTGAATAAAAGCTTTCGGGTGTCACATCTTCAACTATATTTTTTGTCTTTCACCTGCAATTTTAACATGATCGGTGTCGTGTCGCGAGACGAATAGCTTAGTAAAGTTGCTTTCGGAGCAGTGCAATCCTCACAGGTACAGAGAATGGCCCACGGAAGTGGACATCACAGAGGTACCTCTGAGATCACTTCAATTGACCACTTGTATTGGCTATGAATGCATGAACGTGGACTACGAATCCATAAACATAGAAAGGCGAACAAGAGCCGGTTTAATTGCTTTGGGGAAGCTGAAGTGAAGAATGAAAGCAACACGCCAATGTGCCTAAACAGGAAACGTTTCATCAGCATATGTTACCCGCTACACCATGGAGGGGACACATCAGCGAATCGTTTTCATGAATCGTGAATGTTCCACTCTCATGCCCCACAATTCAATGCGTGTCTTGCGAGCGAAATACGTAATTGATCGTAACCGATTCACTCCATACTGTAATTTCATTGCTATTATCTAGTATAGTACGAGGTGGTAAAATCTGAATATTGTTGGCCCTGCTGCATTATGGTGGTAACCAAGAATCCAAATCTTTATTTATCCTGGAGACATCCGATGAGCTATGCGGCTCTTTTTCACAGATGTCCAGTAGGGACGTGTCAGAAAGCTACAACAACAAACAGTAACAAAAACGACCAGAGTGCAAAGTATAGTGAAGAAAAGCAAATAACTAAAAATAGATAAAGTATAACTGGCAGTGTGAGTCATGTGACCCACTCGCACTATTGTGCTTTATTATTCTAAATTATATTTGACGTCTCACTTCAACAGCGGAGACCACAGCCACAGTCACATGTTGGTGCATGGCCTTGTCTTGATCTCCGGTGAGGGGAATGAGACGAGAAAAAGGACAGAAGGCCCACTTCGTATTCAAACTAAACACCGTTAAGCCATCAGGACTGAATGAACGCCTCATCTTCGCTTAAAACATAGCTTTATTATTGAGTGCTAGACAAATATGATCTATTTTAACTTCACTTATTTTAGATTCATACTACTAGTCCACATTGTTTACCAGACTTCTCTGCTTCAGAAATACAGTGAGGGAAAAAAATATTTGATCCCCTGCTGATTTTGTACGTTTGCCCACTGGCAAAGAAATTATCAGTCTATAATTTTAATGGTAGGTTTATTTGAACAGTGAGAGACAGAATAACAACAACAAAATCCAGAAAAACGCATGTCAAAAATGTTATAAATTGATTGGCATTTTAATGAGGGAAATAAGTTATTGACCCTCTGCAAAACATGACTTAGTACTTGGTGGCAAAACCCTTGTTGGCAATCACAGAGGTCAGACGTTTCTTGTAGTTGGCCACCAGGTTTGCACACATCTCAGGAGGGATTTTGTCCCACTCCTCTTTGCAGATCTTCTCCACGTCATTAAGGTTTCGAGGCTGACGTTTGGCAACTCGAACCTTCAGCTCGCTCCACAGATTTTCTATGGGATTAAGGTCTGGAGACTGGCTAGGCCACTCCAGGACCTTAATGTGATTCTTCTTGAGCCACTCCTTTGTTGCCTTGGCCGTGTGTTGTAGGTCATTGTCATGCTGGAATACCCATCCACGACCCATTTTCAATGCCCTGGCTGAGGGAAGGAGGTTCTCACCCAAGATTTGACGGTACATGGCCCCGTCCATCGTCCCTTTGATGCGGTGAAGTTGTCCTGTCCCCTTAGCAGAAAAACACCCCCAAAGCATAATGTTTCTACCTCCATGTTTGACGGTGGGGATGGTGTTCTTGGGGTAATAGGCAGCATTCCTCTTCCTCCAAACACGGCGAGTTGAGTTGATGCCAAAGAGCTCTATTTTGGTCTCATCTGACCACAACACTTTCACCCAGTTGTCCTCTGAATCATTCGGATGTTAATTGGCAAACTTCAGACGGGCATGTATAGGTGCTTTCTTGAGCAGGGGGACCTTGCGGGCGCTGCAGGATTTCAGTCCTTCACGGCGTAGTGTTACCAATTGTATTTTTGGTGACTATGGTCCCAGCTGCCTTGAGATCATTGACAAGATCCTCCCGTGTAGTTCTGGGCTGATTCCTCACCGTTCTCATGATCATTGCAACTCCACGAGGTGAGATCTTGCATGGAGCCCCAGGCCGAGGGAGATTGACAGTTCTTTTGTGTTTCTTCCATTTGCGAATAATCGCACCAACTTTTGTCACCTTCTCACCAAGCTGCTTGGCAATGGTCTTGTAGCACATTCCAGCCTTGTGAAGGTCTACAATCTTGTCCCTGACATCCTTGGAGAGCTCTTTGATCTTGGCCATGGTGGAGAGTTTGGAATCTGATTGATTGATTGATTCTGTGGACAGGTGTCTTTTATACAGGTAACAAGCTGAGATTAGGAGCACTCCCTTTAAGAGTGTGCTCCTAATCTCAGCTCGTTACCTGTATAAAAGACACCTGGGAGCCATAAATCTTTCTGAGAGGGGGTCAAATACTTATTTCCCTCATTAAAATGCAAATAAATGTATAACATTTTTGACATGCGTTTTTCTGGATTTTCTTGTTGTTATTCTGTCTCACTGTTCAAATAAACCTACCATTAAAATTATAGACTGATCATTTCTTTGTCAGTGGGCAAACGTACAAAATCAGCAGGGGATCAAATACTTTTTTCCCTCACTGTATATGGCAGTCAACTGCCTTCTGTTGAACTGGCGATTGGGGCCCAGGAATGCACTGCCAGGAAGGGTGAGTTGCACCCCGCTTATCCTCACAAGAACATAGCTTCCCACAATGCATTGTAACCAACATAAATATTTTACTTTTCATATAAATGCGTTTATTTCGTAAGTTTTGGATTATGAAAGGCTTTGCCTGGTACTCGATAGCTACGATTAGGTAATGAATTATTCATATGCCTATTTCAAAACTGATCATCAGAAACAAACTAGAAATGTCAGCCCCATGGTGTGAAGTGCAGTCTTAAACGCTTATCCACTTTATTCATCTGGGCTCTCTGTTTACGTCCTACGAAAAAGGGACATTGCCCACAACATTGCCTATACAGTAGGCTCTCGATTATCAGCGCGCGATTTATCTGATTTGTGGATTAACCGCACACCTGAGATTTTGACATGAATGAATAAACTCATGGATTTTCCCTTTAGTCCAAAATAATCATCTTAAAACAGTTATACATTGTTATTCTTGTAAATATTTATTACAAGCTACATACAAAAAACAAACAAATGCGTACCCTGGTTAATCCACATGATCGCCCTACAGTACAGTAGTTGCATATCTTTACAGCAGTGGGTGGACTTTGATTGATCTTGATGGCGTGGCTCTGCTATCCACTTAGCAAGGGGAGTCTTCTGCGCGGGAGCCAGTGAATTGTTACCACCCAGCACGCGTATTGATCGGTCGATCGTTAGTATTCGTTTTAAATCGAAAGAGTAACCATCGAGATTGCCAGCTACGCTTCATTTTCAGTGGTTTATCAGATCATTTATGTCGTGAGATTTCACTTACGAAACTGTGCGATAGCGGAGAAATGGGAAGCGTGTTGCTTTAACTTTAAACCAGGATTTCTCAAACCTGTTTGAGTGTCTTTTTGTACGGACTTTTGTAGTAAAACACGATCAATACATTATTTATTACAAAATTTTAGTTTTGCTCATTAACAAACTACATTTTCGCAACTTAATTTATACCTATATTAGTGTTTTTTTTTGGCATAGAGGTCAGCGGACAATTTATATTTGAGGATAGTCCGCAATTTTGATTATCTGCGGCCGTCCTCCCAGTCATTAGCGCCGGTAATCGAGATTCTACTGATCGATTTCTTTTTAATCCACATAGTTATCGATCAATGCGTTAAATTGTTTGGTACATAACAAGTCCAGGGAGGAGCTGAAACATTTATTGGCGTTTGCAGGATTTTAATCGAAAAAGTCACGTCGAGTCTCCTGCAAATAAGGAATTCCATACAAAAAAAAGATATTGAGTTTAATTGTGTTTTACCGTTTAAGCTGCAGACCCAAAATATTATGCCAAAACCACATCAGCCAAATGTCCGTTCGGGACCGTCTGGATTCAATGTGTACATGTGTTTAACCCAGTGTCGATTCTCTCCAACACACATGACTCAGAAAGTCCTGGACGTCTGCCCTTGGAAAATAAAACCGGCATAGAAGTGAAAAAAATTATTTGCACTATTAAAAAATAGGAAACGGGGTCAGTTACACATTTACAAAAAAAAAGCTGAACTAGAAACGAAGCAGCAGCAGCACCGGCAGTAGTGGTAGGATTAATACTAAAAGGAACTGATAATTTTGTTTCCTTGCCGTTCATTCCGCCCCCCACCCCTCTTGCATGTACAGTACATGGATAAATGCCATGGGACATGTCGAATGCAAGTTACACGTGGATTACAATGTCCCATCGCTGGCACGTTTTTTTGACGTTAGCAAGCATTTGTATTCGCATACCTAACTACAATAGAGCCCCCAACAACGATGGCCAAAGCATCCGGTAAAATGCACCGGATTTCGCCATATCTTGGAAGCTAAGCAGGTTTGAGCCTGAATGGTGCTCGGATGAGTGCCCACTGAGCACAAAGACCAGTGAGATAGAAGTACCGCAGACCCCACGGTTGTTCTGCACTCCCCCCCCCCCCAACATTATGACAACCTGCATTGACCAGCGCGGTGAAGTATGGTTAAATATCCATCGCGGCCGGGACGGCGAAGGGAGGCCCTCATCCAGCAGTGGATTGACAAAACATCCTCTATGTGTCCTAAACAGTAAAATAAAATATCTACATTTTCATTGCCTTTCTAACAAGCCATTTTTTTTTTAAATATCGCATACCGGCTCTCTGCAAACAGGCCAAAGTAGTTGGTGTCCACTTACAGACGATAGTTCTGAAGGTCACTGAAACATTACTCCAGCTGGTCTTTATCACTCCTAGGGTTGTCTTACTGATTTCAGGAAGGTGTGAGATTTCTCTGGCCTATATAGCCCAGTCAGCATTCTCCACTTGATCAATCATTTTGACTGTAATAATGTTCATAACGTAAAATGCTCAAATCTATTGCAGAGCTACTTTGTGGTCTGTGCTGTATGGTTATTATTACAGTATTTTCGGCAGCGTGCATATTCCTATTTATAATGCTTATATAGTACTGTAATTTCCAGCGTGTGGTGCCCGGACCACTGGTGGTCTCCAAGGCCGTGGGAAATGGTCCACAGCACTGTTTAGTTTTGGCGATTTTGCGTCGTTTGAATTTTGAAAAAAATATATATAATTGGTTCATGGTGTTCTGCACATTTTATTTGAGGGATGGAGGAGGTACGCGGGTCCAAAAAGGTTGGGAACCACTGCATTCAAAAAAATGTGCATGACAAAACCATCACATCGACTGTTAGCACGCAAGGATGTGTGGCCTTTGGGGATGCCGCGTCACTAGAAGGAAGGATGGACCGGTGGTCGAGACTAAAGACGGAGCGGCAGCCAAAGTATGGAACCATGCCCCGACGATGTGTTCGCTGCTCAGGTAGAATGAGATGGACTAATGAAGGACTCGTGAAGGAGGTATATGGATTGTTGCACCGTGAGAGACGATGATGACTTGGGGAAGCCTTCATTTAGCAGTGGATAGATCAGGGCTGATAATGATGAAATTCAAATTACCAAACGCAGGCAAGACAGCTCGGTGTTGCACGTTTGAGGAAACAGTCGGGTGACATTTGCTCTTAAACACAAGCAAGAAATATAAAGAAGTAAGTATGTTAAATAGTTTTTTGTAATTCCTCATCATATTTCCCCCCTCAAAAAATGTCCACACCCGGCAGCTGTACTGAAGCCAGTGGAATGCAGAGCATACTTACTGTACGACGGCGGTTCCCAACGCGTGAGGCAGGCACTGAAGCCAGTCTGGGGTGCACAGGCCATGGCATGGATACCGTGCAGGATATATATCTATCTATTTTATATACGCGAAGAATTGAGACAAAATCCACCAATACAGGAAACAAAACAAATGCCTCACGAATCTCACATTAACTAGAGGCACGGACACGTAATCTCTCTGTACTGTGCCCTTAGTGACCATAGTTGTGTTTTGGGGGACTTGGGGGCGCAGGGGCAGAGGGGTTCGGGGGGAATTGGTAGTCGCGAGTGGTTGGGCTTTAGGCAAGGCCGTCCATACGGAGGTGTAGGACCCGGGGCCTGGGGCAAATCACACTGTGTGTGCCCCCCCCCCCCGACGCCCTCAAAATAAACCGTAAGTTTTACATCTGACACCGTTATTTCGAAGAGCGGGGGGGGGGGGGGGGGGGGGGCATAGCGCGGGGCCCAGGCCGGTGGCCCCGATTCGCCGTTCCCGAGGGACAGCTCTGGCCACTGGACCAGAAAGGTCACGCACCATCGCTGTGAGATTTCCGTTGCGGTTAGCGGAGGTGGTGCCTTCCGAATGGAAGTTGTTGTTATCCTTGTTGTTGTTGTTGTTGTTCCCACGGGGGCTAGTTCTGCTAAAAAAACAAAAACAAAAAAAGAGCAGATTATCTTGTGCTAGTGTCAGATAAATAATAAACAAAAATGTGTTGGAGCCCAAAAAATACGCAATAAAAAATTAATTGACAATGACATTTGGTACTGAACCCAAAACTAGCTTGCTCTGTGGCATGAGCTGGAACTTCTTTCAAAGGGCATTGTGACACCGATACCTTTGAACTGAAGAAGTGTGCAAATAAGCATGGAAAGCTGCATGCTTGGAATTACACCGAGAGATAGGGAGAGGAACACATGGATTAGAGAACACATGCAAGGTGGAACACATACATATTGGTTGGAATGAGAATTAAGTTGGCTTTTGGCAAAGCACATGAGGGATGATGTTAGTTGGTCGAGACTGATAGCGGAGTGGCAGCCAAAGTGAGGAACACGAGTGAAAGGGGATTCCACCGTGCAGATGGACGCGATAGAAACGGCTCGTGTGCAGATGCTGTTTATATTATTGCATTGCTAGTCAATTAAACATGGCTACTTCTTTGGGAGGCCTTCATCCAGCAGTGGGTAGATCACGGCTGATGATGCTGATATATTAATATATTTGTAGTTTTTTTAGTAACAGCTCGTACGATGTAATATATGAACCATTGCAATGTCACTAAAACTATTTCAACAATTTTAGTTTTGCCAGGTACGTCCCACTGAGCTACATAGCTCATTTTCAGAAGCGACCTGGACACAAATGATAGTTCAACGAAGTGGCTTACCACGTGCAATTTTATAGCAGTCAAATACTCGAAACGTATGTTTCTAAATGTGTAGGGAAAAAAAACCGGAGGACCTGTAGAAAAATCCACGTGATCACGGGGAGAAGGACATGCAAATTCCAAATATATAACAGACACCATGGTCGGGATCGAACCCACAACCTCCTGTATACCAGGCGAGGTCGTTAACATCTCTTCACCGTGGCGACATTCATACGTTACGTATTGAAATGTGAATTGGTGGAATTGCGCTTGTTTGTTGGTTAAAAGAAGACAAAAACACACAAAGATGCTTAAAGCAGTATCAACACATTATTTTAAAAATGCAAAGGGTAGTAGCATATTTATGAAGTAAGCTAATACTGGGAGGAATTGTCAGGTACATGCTAAGTTGCTTACATCACGAGATCCAGAATGGGCCCCGAGCTAAATGGGCAGCCGTGAGTAATGGACACTCGGTGTTTTATTACGAATACGTTTCGTCAAACAAAACACTTTAAAAATAATAGGGGGCCAGAATTTATGCGATTAGTCACTGAACCTTTTTTAATATAGCGAAAGGATATAATTTTCACCGTCGAACATTCTCTTATATAACTGTAGTGTTCAGATACTTGGTTCTTTCGGTAAAGTCACGTAGAAGAGAAACAATAAAATAATAAAAATATAAAACAATACAACTATTTTATTGTTTCCCTTCTACGTGACTTTACCGAAAGAACCAAGAATATGAATCCCTGCAGTCACGAAAGCTTTAAAGCAAAATGCAGTGTTCAGGTACATGTGGGATTTATCCTAAGCATTTAATTTGGGTATGAATAATTAAAACCGCCAATTGATGTAACCAAATGAAAATGTTGTGCACATTGAAAACCTTTCCAAAATGAAGAATTCACTTGGAAAATTGCAGCATCCACAATGCAAGAACATGTATGTTTTAGATGGGAATTGTGGTCGATGGAATTTTTCAATGCGTTTTCCCGTGTACAAAGGAATGCGTGTGTTTACAACGTGCAGCAATTGTATTGTATATTCCCATGCATAGGTAAGGAGAACAATTTTGTTTGGGAGTCTGCCTTTAAGAGAAATATATAGAAACGTGCATTTAGAGTGTTTGGCTGCTATACATTGAGCCACGTCGTTGAGCTATGATTTGTGGCCAGATCGCTTCTGAAAAATATCTACATAGCTCAGTGGGCCTTACCTGGTAAATAAAAAAATAGTTTTTTTAGTTAAAATAAAAATAGATTATATACCAGTAACACGAAGCAGAATCAGAATATTTATACTGCAGTAATCCGATGAGCTATAAAGCTCTTTTTCACAGATGTCTAGGAGGGGCGGGTAAGAACGAACAATATAAAACTACAATAGGAGTGAAAAGTGCAAGAAATGTAACCAAATCACCCAAACACGTACAAATACAACAACTAAACCATCCCCATCCTACCAGGCAAAGCCCACTGATGCATTCACTTATTTTTCAAAAGCGACCTGGCCACAAATAATAGCTCAACAAAGTGGCTTCTCATTTGGAGATTTCTAGCAGCAAACTAATCTAAATAGTCTATAAACGCATATTTCTAAATGTGGAGGGAAAACCCGGAGGGCCACGGAGAGAAAAATCCACGTGACCACAGGGAGAACGTGCAAACTCCAAATAAACATGCGGTCAGGGTCGGAATATCGAACTCCCGACCTCTCGCATACCTAATGTCCATGTAGAAAATAAAAAAAATAAAAATTCTAAATTGGTACGAAATTTGGATGAGAAACTTGGACGAAGACATGGAAAATTGAAGTAAAAAAAATGCGTAAAGAAGCGAGGAGAGCTGCATGCTTGGAATGACAGTGAGAAGAGACGGAAAGAGGGCCACATGAATGAGATGAGACGTCGTTATAGCTGAGTAAGGTGGGCCGGACGTGTCGCTAGAAATGATGTCGAGTCGTAAAAACAAACAGAATCAGAATCCGTATTTATCCTGGAGGAATCCGATGAGCTATGAAGCTCTTTTTCACATGTGTCCAGTAGGAGTGGGTCAGAAAGGTACGTATGTATGTATGTTGAACTTCTTTCGCACAATACGTAGCCAACCGTGCTAATCGGAGGTGTTACAACAGCAAATAATACAAACACTGAGAGGAGTGCAAAATATCGGAAAGGTAAGCAAGTCCTTAAAAATAACTAAATAAATCTTCTTTGGTTCTTTCGGTAAAGTCACGTAGAATGAGAATAAAATACTAAATTGATAAAATAAAATAACACGATAATATTCTCACGACGTTTCGGCCACAACACAAGCGTCCTTCATCAGGTGAAGGGACGAGACTGTCTGGAGGACAGCGCTGGAGTGAAAAAGCCACGCTCAGATCGCGACCTTTAAGCTGTGTGAGAAGAAACAAAGCGCCTTGACAAAGGAATTAGCATAGAATTTAGCATTGAAATGGCTGAGTGATTAGCTTGTGACTGGTCACAGAAATGGCTATGTTAAAGTTAAAGCATACACATCTGCAGAGGCACCCCTTGACAAAGGAATTAGCATAGAATTGCTATTTCAACGCTAAATGCTAAATTCTATGCTAATTCCTTTGTCAAGGGGTGCGTCTGCGGATGTGTATGCTTTAACTTTAACATAGCCATTTCTGTGACCAGTCACAAGCTAATTACTCAGCCATTTCAATGCTAAATTATATGCGAATTCCTTTGTCAAGGCGCTTTGTTTCTTCTCACACAGCTTAAAGGTCGGGATCTGAGCGTGGCTTTTTCACTCCAGCGCTGTCCTCCAGACAGTCTCGTCCCTTCACCTGATGAAGGCCGCTTGTGTTGTGGCCGAAACGTCGTGAGAATATTATTGTGTTATTTTATTTTATCAATTTATTATTTTATTCTCATTCTACGTGACTTTACCGAAAGAACCAAAGAAGATGAATCCTTGCAGTCACGAAAGCTTTAAATCGAAATTTAACTAAATGAAGTATATAAGCACTAATTCCTGCGGACTTTTTTCAACACTAAATGGAAGTTTGGGCAAGGCAGCGAAACAACAACAAAAACAGCCCCTGGCCACACCAAGACAACACACAGCCGCTCAATAAAATTGCACATTTAAATTGCACTATCGATACTACATTGCCAAGAATAGTGTTAGCGAGTAGCACATATGAAGGCCGGCACGGCACACGAGGGGGTGGGTGGCCAACACCACGCCCGGCCGCCTTTGTCTCCCCCAGTGGCGATTTTTACACATCGCACCGGGTACTCATTTGAGGCTGAGTCGACCTAGGGGATGAGGCCCAGGAACGGTTCAGATATAATCGTCACCGGTTGTTGGCCTTCAGCGGGAAATCGAACTCGGGTCGCCAGGTTCGTAGCGCAACGTAGCGCTAATCGCCCCGGGCGGACGCCTCGGCCGATAGCACCACAGAGCGTGCGCACCAACGACAAAAACAACAACCACAACAACAACAACTACAGCAGCAGCAGCAGCAGCCGCAGCAGCAGCCGCCGTTGGCCACTAAGTGGCGGTGACGTCCCCACGGCACACCTGTGCCAGGCCAGGTGCACTCTTGAGGACGCGCGAATTGTCGGAAGGGTCGCTAACGGGAGGTCACGGGACACAACCAGGTGCCATGGGCTGACCGACTGAGATGACCGCCCGACGCATCAGCTGTGCTTCCCTACTGTGCCAACTGACCCTTATTTTATCCGCCCGGCGAGCGCCGCACGTTTTGCCGTGAGCGTCGCTCGTCTGCCCTCCTTTGTTGTTGGAGGGCCACCGACTTCCCAACTGACCGGTAGCAGCGGTCCTTCACGAGCCTCCTCCACCGAAGGTCGAACTTGACACCGCGCACCGCCACCCAATCATCAATGCCGCCTGCGGCGGCGACGCTGCTACCGCGGGACTGGTAGGGCTGAACGATTTGGGGAAAATATCCCATTGCGATTTTTCTGACAGATGTTGCGATTGCGATTTGATTTGCGATCAAATTTTTTTTAAAGTCTAGCTTCAGTTCAGTGTTCACTGTGTAATAGATTTAAAACATGTGATGGAGCATTACCACGTGATACCATCAAAATATGAACTACTCTATATATTCTAAATGCAAGGATGAGAACTTAAAATATATGAATTGCTTCCAACATGTATTTATGAACAAATTTTTATTGAAATAAAACAAAATCAAATATAGAACAATTAAGTTAAATAAATAAAGTTAGAATAAAAAAACAATTCCAATAAGACAATAATAGGACTTTTCAAATCGCAAAAAAAATAATCGCAGCCTTTGCGATTAATCGATTTGAAATCGATTTCAAATCGATTAATCGTTCAGCCCGAGACCGGAGCTGACGCGTGGCCACTGTTGAGGCTTCGACTCAGGCAGGGCGACCTCAAGTCGCGGGACTCTTCGAGTCTTCGACCGCGACTCACGCCGCGTGGACAGCGGCCTCGGCGCGTGCCACGCCGGCGCTGCTTTTAGAACTGTTTTTGCGTGCGTGTCTTAAACGTCTGTTGTCCTCCCCCTGCACCTCCGATTAGCACGATTGGCGACGTATGGTGCAAACAAAACGAAGTTCAACATACAGACGGCACTGCCCAGTGAGTGATCGTCCTTATGTGAGCACTGGAACGGAGCTCATAAAGGAAAGGAAAAACACATGTATGATCGGCGACTTTAGAGGCAATGGCCCTTCTTTGTAACACGTAAATCATGAAGAAAGGCCATTGCTTAAAACGTCGTCGATTATATATATTTTTTGAAAGCAGTGTTGTTGACGAGTGTTAGTTTTTCATTTGTTGTGCTTTTGCACCAATTCTACTTTATCATGACAGATTAAAAAAAAGCTTTACAGTGGGACGTTTAGTTTGGCGGTCCACTCCGTGACCTGCTGAGATGCCAAGTGGAGAAATGAAGAGGCTCCTGTACCATTTCCGGTGCGGCCAGCATCACCAAATAATTTGATGAGTGAAAAGAGAACCCGCTGAGCTGGCTGTCAGAGATTGCCTGCGTAAGCGCTGAGGTTGATGGAGAAGTTTCCCCGAGATCCGTACAGGAATGTCTCAACGAACCGCCGCGGTTTAAAAAAAACGCATGGATGGTGGCCAAAGGTTCATGAGCGTATCTCAAACTGTGACGAGCAATCGGTACAATTACACTTGTGGAGGTGAGACAGTCGGTTGACGTGCACAGTCTAATCTGAGCTGGCGAACAGGGATGTGTATGCTGGCCTGAGTAAACTCTGCAGCCTCGTAGGCCACCCAAGTAGCTCAAGAGGGTGCCGGGCTTCATAACAAACACATAACATGAAAAAAGCAGTTCATACCCTAATACACATCACCAGATAATAAATTAAATCTATCTCATGTTTACATTGATTGCATCTACTTATCTTCTTGCATCTAACCGCACTTCTATTTCGTGTTCAAGCGTCTCTCATCTCACCACAGCACCTCTATCTCTTGTCTACATCTCTTCAAAAGTAATGTCTGGTTCGGGCCACTGCTGGGCCCAGTTCCTCTCGCTGTGTGCACCACGGAGAGCTGCCAAGCGGCTTGCAATGTCCTCGATTGAGATCCTCGCACGACTCACGTGTCCCACTCACCTTCTTGCAGCACGACATGTGTGTGCGTGCTTTTGTGTAAGCGTTGTATCGCTGCGTCAGTGTGGACCTGCACTCTAAGTCTGTCAGTTTAGGAACCAAATTTCCAAGTCAGATTTTGTCACTCCGAGTGACCGCCCCGGATAACAAAGTCTTGTACGGCCTCTGTAGAGATAGCGCCACCAAACTCAAAAGTGTGTGAGCACATGCGTTTGTTGACTCAGCCTCAAATGAGTAACCTGGTGCGCTGTGTAAACATCGCCACTAGGGAGACAAAGGCGGCCGGGTGTGGTGCTGGCCACCCACTCTCTCGTGTGCCTTGCCGGACTTCATAGATGCTCGCTAACAGCACTTGCCCCAACAGTCTGTTAAGGCTATAAAGGGGATCTTTGTCTTTGTTTATATCGCCACCAACCTCCAAGGGTGTGGTGGTTGTTGTTGTTGTTAAACCGTGTGTGAGTACACATGGGCCCGAGCTTTTTGGACAACATCAAATTACATCAGTAATGGGCCCGCAATGCAACCAATGTCTCAGGGCGTAGAAATACCGGGTGAGGGACCCAGCAAAAGAAAGAGAGCAGAGAAGCGATGCAAGGGGGGATGCACGCGGTTGAGGGGTTTGAGATAGAAGCTGGAAAGCGATTTGCCTGTCGAAGGCGTTCTCGAGGCGTAGTAGCTATTTACACAGAATATAACAAAAAAAAAGTCCGGTAAAAAAATAAAATGCTCTGTACGTAATTCCTACTCAACTATAATCACGATGTATGCGGCCGAGTCACTTTAGCGTTCAGAATGGTTGATGGTCCTGATGACATTGCCACCCGTTGTACCCGCGCGCACATACACACACACATACACACCAGTTGACTTTGACAAAGGTCAGCATTTAAAACTGCTGCGAGCAACACTTGAGCTGGCTCAAAACAAAACATCATGTAAAGGGCGACCATTGTGTGAGCAGGCTTTTTCCGCACACTCGCGCATGTTAAGGCGATTTATACTTATAAATCGATCAGCAAACTGAGTGATTGTGACCGTGGCTTGCATGCCACGAGGCATCCGCCGTGCCGCGTGTATATTCAACGCAACAGCCTCGTGTTTGACCACCGACTCAAACGGGTAAACATTGCGTGGTGATTTTCTGTTTGAGGAGTGGGAGCTGCCATGGAGGAATGGCGAGCATCGCACTGGACTAGCAATCCAGAGGCCGCCGGTTGGATTCGATCTCCCCCCCACACCTCCTTGCTTGCTTTACCTACCCAGCAGTATAAGAGGGTTTCCCACAGTCGAATGGGCAGGTCACGTGTGGTGAAGTCAAGTATGGGAAACCAGTGTACAATTCTATTCCAACATGTTCGTTTAATGTGCAAGGGAAGGCCGAATAGAGCTCACTCAAGAGGCGACCCCTCCACCAGCAGTGGTGTGAACAAGCAGTTTCAGGGCTGCTCCTTTATCTTCATTTTATTTTGAGAAGCAGCAGGACAATCGGTCGCACAAGCTTCAAGGGGGATGCAATTTAAGATCAAATCTCTCATAAGGACCTCCGCGAATTTGCTTATTTGACATGTTCATGTTTTTTTTTGTATTAAACATATATAAACGAGTTCGTATTGGAGAAATGCTGCCTACACATGGAAACAACAATGAGACCAACACCATCCCATATATTACAACCCACAGCAGCATGGCTGCTACAAATCATTCCAATTACTGTACTTACTTTAGGACTGGTTAAAAACAATACAAAACAAACCCCTTCCGCACATTTTAACGACTGTAGATGATTATATTGCACTTTGCTTCCCAAGATAAAACATTATTGAAAGGTATTATTGCCTAAAAAGATAAAAAAAAATACAATACAGCACTGTTAAGAGAAGACAGTGAGGGAGTCCCATGCATTTCTGCTGGCCTTGGCAAGGAGTTCTCTCTTCTATCTGCACCGCCACCAACCAAAAAAAAAAGACATTAAAAAAATCCCATGTGGTATGGATCTCCGGGGAAGTCTCGTCCTGCCAGAGTGTCTTAAAAAGTTGTTGAAAATCCTTTGGAGGCCAAGTATTTCCGTAAAACGTTCCCTGGTGCGGCGAGCTGGCGGCGGGTGGAAAGGATTTTAGTTGGAGGAGGGAAGATGGGGAGAGAGAAAGGATGGGGGTGGGAGGGGAGAGACGTGGTGGGTTGTTGCCTTCATGTGGGGAACGAAGGGGAAGGGCTTCGGACACGAAGGCGGGTTTGCTGCTGTGAGCCGAGTGGGGGGGGTTGGGGAGTTTGGGTGCGGGCGGGTGGGGTTATTGGTGGTGGTGGTGGTGGTGGCGGGCGAGGAGGGTGGAGGGTGTTTCAAATTGAGCGAACGGACTTCCTCCAGCCGAGCACAGGAAGCTATCCCGGGCCACTATGTCCAGATTAGCATCGCGACGCACAATGACGGCCCCACAGCTCAGGCCCGGCCACATTTTGTGAGCGCGGTGAGCGACACGCGTGCACTTACAGACGCGATCGGAATGATAAAACATTTCGTCAGCGCGTACCAAGGAATTAAATTAAGTTGGACCCGCCCGGGGCTGAGTTCCGGAAATCATTTGTCACCCCCCCCCCCCCCATAACCTCACTCCATCGTGTGTGCTATCTGCTATGACGTGTGCCATTAAAAACACGGGCATCTATATATATAGAAAAGGGAAATTTGTGATTATGTGCGTTTGTTCGAAATGTTTAGCATACTTTCCGACATGCAACAAACTTGAAATTTGTTATGTGGGTAGCTTCCAGACCGTACGCAATGCCACAAGTATAAACATAGACACATCTGTGATGTCACCCGCATGCGGTAGCGGCTCGCGGTGTGCCTGCTGACATCCCCCCCACCCCCACCCTCCGCGTAGGCCGTGTATTAATCCAAGACAATAATCCAAGTCTCGGGCGAAGCCCGGTAGTGAAGCGAGTTTTTTTTTATATAAAGGAAAATGGAACAAAAACTCCAAAGTGTGCGTATAAGCATGCAGAAAACGCACGCTTGGAAATGCACTGAACTTAGGCGGGTAAAATAAACACAAGGTAAGAAAGGTAAGTGGACTCGGTTTGGACACGTCGCTTAAAGTAAGGCATCTTGGCCACAGGGATTGAATGCGTCAGAGAGGACGTACGCCGGGAAAGATGGAGCGACGAAATCAGCTCGCGTGCAGGCGCCAGGTGGACATCGCAAGACAACGATGGTGGGGGCTTCGGGAAAGCCTTCATCCAGCAGTGGATTGACCATGGCTGGTGATTAGAATGACCATATTATAGCATTCTACAAAACAAACACATCAAACAATTATAGCGAATAATTATTTGCAGTGAAGCGCATGTTTTTTTTAATTAATATTATGACACCTGCTGTGGTTAGAATGTTTTATCAACTGAAACCTGCAATCACAGTCAATTTGCATCTAACACTGTAATGACACGTACAGCATTTTGGATGGCAATGCAGTAATCGAGCGGTTGTTTGGATGGCGCTACTGGATTCAAAATCGTCAGAAGAAATTTGATGTTTAAAGACAGGATTATGACTGCAAAACAATAGCCTTGGATTCATTTTTACCTTTGATTGCTTCTAACGTCCTGCAGCTAAATTGTCGCAAATACAGAAGCACTCCTCGTGCGCAAAAAATATTCCACTCGTATATATGTACAGAATGTTGAACTTCTTTCGCACCGTACGTAGCCAACCGTGCTATTCAGAGGTGGGGGGGGGGGGGTAAAGACTCGAGTTTTGAGCGCGCGCCCCCTATAAACGCTGACGTCACAATGAGGAAGCACGTGGGAAATCTTGACGTCGCCACCGATCCCAAACTCTCGTTCGTTTCCGACATCTCTCAAAATCTGCACATTTCCACCTGTGTCGCCTCTCTCGCATCAGCCTTGCCACCCGACTTGTGTGTGGCCAACCGTCTCCTTGAGGGCATCCATCAAACCGCTCATCTCCAAACTCCAGATGATCCCCAAATGCCGTAAACGAGACCACATCACCCAAACCCGATCTCTCAAGACTGGATCATTGTCCGTCAAGATCCTCCGTTGACTCCCCTCTGCCTACCTCTCCCTACTCATCTCACGCTGCTCCCCTTTCACACTCTGTCTCCTCCAGCAAATCAAGGCTGACTGTTGACGTCCCCAGTCAACCTTTGCTCAGTGGGAGGTCTCTCATTTTCTGCCCCCGTGATCTGGAAGCCCCTTCTCCCATAGCATCGGTGCTGTCGACTCCCTGCCAGTGTTCAACTCCAGGCTCAAACCCTTCATGTTTGTCTGCCTATGATTGAACTGCCTGTTTTATGAAAATAAATACGTGACGATTTCTGTGCACAGCTTCTTCAGATGTAGTCGCGTTTAATGAACTGTCTCGCTGCATAAATCCCAGTCGTGAATGTATCGCAAGTGCATGTTTTGCGTACAAACCTATTACTTCTAAATGCTGGCACATAACAAGACAGAAAAAAAGACAACAAGCACCGTCTCAGCGCATCGACGTCAAATACAAGTCGATATATTCCATGTCAAAAGTTCACCGTCTCCCCCGAAGGCTGCGCTAATAAGGACCAGGCATCCCAAGACATGCAAAAGGCAGAGCCGCGCGGGTATATATATGTTAGTGGCTTAAAAAAGGAGGGCAGAGAGTCAAAGACATTCGATCTTCATCCTTAGTATCCGGTAGAGGCAACCGCTGCAGGGATCCCCGGTACGGGCTGCCGTGGCCTCTCTGGGGGCATGAGCAACGTGCCCTCCTTGGGCAGGCCCGAGCCCGCGGGGCACGTGCGTGCAATTACCGTCTCTGCTTGTGAAGAGCTCTGCCGTTGCCTGTAATCCCATCATGGAGCGCTTGGAAAAGGAGAAAAAAAAAAGGGGTAATGTTGATAGTGCCACGAGTTGATTGGATATCCAAGAATGACAAAAGTGGTCTATTAGTTAAGCTTCTAACAATTGCCCGTCCCATCACCACCACCCCCTTCAACGCTCCCTCAACCCTTGCCACTCACACACACCCTTGCTATTTGATGGATTGTCAGCATTCCGATGAGATTAGTTCGTATTATTATTACGACGTTGCGGTGAGTGCAGAGCCTTCTGGTTTGATGAAGGGTTTAAATAAAACTTTGTCGTCACTGTCAGCCAGGGTTTATCCACTGCTGGATGAATCTCGAAGCTGTCACCATCTCTCATGATCACGTGTCACAAGCAATCCATCACGCGCGAGCGGATTTCATTGCTAGAGCCTCCTCCTCCTTCTCGGGTCAACGTCCTTTAAAGCGGTGTTACCTAATTTGGTTGCCAATCTGCCATCTCTTCTACCACCATACGAATAGAAATGAATAGATCAGGGTTTCCCAAACTCCAGGTTCTCGCGACCCACCACGCTACACCTGTCCGCGTTTTCCAATCTACTCCTCCCCATTCAAATACAAATTAACTCGTCCCACACTGCACGCGCCCGATTGTTAAACACTTTCCACGTGATGCGCTATGTAATTAACGCTGTTTGCGTGTATGGAGCCGATTCAAATTACTATTGAGATCTCAGTGTGCGTGCGTGTGTACACGTGTGTCCGGGTGTGCGTGTGTGTTTACACGTGTTCCAGCGTGAATTGCAAAGCGCGTCACGTGGGATGTTTAACAATCGTTGGGCACGTGCAGCGTGGAAAAGGGTTCATTTGAATGGGGAGGAATGAATTGGTAAACGCGGAAAGACAGAGCGTGGTGCGTCGCGAGGAATGGAGTTTGGAAAAATAATGGACTAGATTCGCACGCGCGCGTGATTTTACGCACGTATTGTGAGAATAGGAATCGATCTTAATTCATGAATCCCAAAATCGTTACACGGTATGCCAGTCATGAGCCGTTATGTGAGCGGGATTTTTGTTGTTTCTTCTGTGAATATGTACGAAATGCAAATACATTATTGGCACAGCCAGAATCGCATTTGAACCCCTGATATTACTTTTTTTGTTTAAAGAAGGCCGAGGCATATGTCGGCGTTAAATAATCAGTGAATTATTCAATCAGTCAATCAAAGTATAATTACATTGCGCTTCTTTTACCCAATTAATTATTAATGCAGCGATATGTTATACCCGGCAAAAATAAAATCACAAATTCGCCATCTGTTCACACGACGATGATAATGTCATTAGTTTGAGCCAGCTGACCCTTGCAGCATTTGTCCCTCTGAGGTAGGTTTTCAAACAAGATGCATACTTCTCAATATGGTATGCTTGTTATTACTATTTGTGTAAGTGAATTGTGTACTGTATTACGAAACTGAAGTACGTTACTTACCGGGTAAAGACAAATTAGCTATTAGCGATTGTTCAGAGGCGACCTGGCTACACCTAGATAGCTCATCGAAGTGTTTTATATTCACATGTGGGAAATCAATAGTAGCAGCCTAAAATCCAAACGCGTGTTGTTTCCAAATGTGGAGTGGGGGGGCAAAAACCGGAGGAAGCCGGAGAAAAATCCACGCGACCACAACAACTCCAAATATACAAGAGGCACCGTCAGGGCCCAGGAAACGAACCCACGATCTTCCTTGACTTTCACATAATGCACAATTGCATGGGGTGGAGTGTTTGCGCGCACTCTGAATTGGCCCTGGAACCCTTTTCTGCCCCCCCCCCCCCCCCCCACTGCCATCACTGACCTGCATTGGCCAGCGTTGGTGAAGTATCGACAAAACGACCCACCGTGACAGACACCTCGTGGTGAGGGAGGGATGACTTCATCCGACAGTGGATTGACAAAGCGCTGTAAAATACACGATGCAGCATTATTTGTGCATCACGTAACTACACTTAAAATATGTATAGAGTTACCGCCGGGTTTTGATTAACTTTTCCAAACATTCATGGCGCTCACGATATATCCATAAACATTGCATTATCACTTCGAGGTTATGATAAGGATTATATTTTCAAGCAGCAGGTGATATTTACGCAGTACTTATTTTCGACAATTTTGGAAGATGAAAACAATATAAGCAACGAAAGTATATATGTACACCCTTCTACGATTTACGTTGGCCAAACATTATTGCACAATGTTAAACGTCTTTCCACATATTTTCCACCGATAACATTTCTGCATTCGTACAGTTTGTTTGCAAGTGCATACACGAAAACAATGTCTATACTTGCCATATATACTGCTATTAACTTGCAGGAGATGTGCGGTCAAACAGCGATATTGCATTTTTTTCCTCTCCGGAGTAGAGTTTCTGTTGGTTGTTGCTGCTGTAATGATACCCGGGGTGCGTAAAAATCTGAAAGGGAGAGATATATTTAGTCAGCCGTTGGTGCCAGCGAGTCTGGAGGGGTCCAGCAACGATACTTTGTCAAGTGCATGCATTGGTTACCGCAGAATTTTCAGCAAGGTCATGTTTGCTTCGGTTTAGCTGAGCCAATCCTGACAGCAATATTCTAATGGTGGGAAACAACGCCCGGATAGCACCGTGGGTGGACATGGGAGCTATTGGCTGTACCTAGTGCGTCATTTCAGCCGGAACAGTTCATAACCGCCGAATTATTTTGGCATGCCACATCCATCTCGCATTAATATATCCTCAATGGTGCTTGCGTGTATTTTTATTTGTTTATAAAGCTGTTCATGGGATTATATGCATTTTTAGTAATATAACATTAAACTATACAAAAATTTCATTTTTTTAATTTACCAGGTAAGACCCACTAAGCTATAGAGCTCTTTTTCAGAAGTGACCTGGTCACAAATAATAGCTTAACGAAGTGGCTTATTACGTGGAAATGTATAGCAGCCAAATACTCTCAAGGCATGTTTCTAAATATGGAGGGAAAAACCAGAGGACCCAGATAAAAAAAATCCACACAACCACGGGGAGAACATGCAAACCCCAAATATACAGGCGTCAGGGTTGGAATCGAACCCACGACCAGGCGGGGAAGCTAAAATGTTGCCATCCCGGCGTCGCTGGGATAATAATATAGGATTATAAAGACCCAATTTGTGTACGTTGTACACCATTTGTAGTTCCATAGGTCAAGAATACCTACTCGAAACCAGCCGAGTAAGCGTCCTGGAATATATCGAGCGAGAAACTAAGCCCTGATTAATCTTGACTTAAAGCTTTCGTGACTGCAGGAATTCATATTCTTTGGGTCTTTCGGTAAAGTCATGTCGATAGGTTCAAAGAAAATAACTATGTTGCGATCGAAACGTCGTAGTTTTTTGTTATTTTCTTTTAACCTATCTACGCGACTTTACCGAAAGACCCAAATAAACTAAGCCCTGATAGTGGATACATTTCAGAGCTTATGGCATACACCTGAAACGCAACGGCTGCGTTACCGTATTCTCCGGATAATAAGGCGCACACCCCACCTGTATTTCAAAGCAAGTTGGGGGTGCGTCTTATAATCCAGTAGGCGTGTGCGTATTAAAGTCAGGTGAATATGTACAACTGCATTGACACCGCTTGTGGGGGGTGGTGCGTCTTATTTTCCGGAACACCTCCATAATCCGGAGAAAACGGTAATAATAATTAATGTGCAAGGTGAATCATTGTCGTGCGCTGCAGCTGGAACCGAGGCACTTGTGGAACTGGTTAGGGCAGCAGGGGGCTGGGAAAACAACTCCCCCCCCCCCCCCCGCGTCTCACGTGAGCCAAGTGGAAGCGCATAGAGTGGCAGCTGCACGGAGTAGGTTATTTAATGTAACAGTCTGCAAAGCTGGGCTACATAGGAATGCTGAAATTCAGGTAAACAAGCCGAAATGTTTAGAGGGAAACTAAAAGTGCTATGTAATAGGCATTGTTGATAGGAGGCCTCAACAGAGACGGGGACGGCTTGGGAGACGCCTTCAACCAGCAGTGGATTGATCATGGCTCATGGTATTGGATGGAGAGCCCTCATTGCAAGTTAAGAATGTAACGATACGTCGATTCATTAGGTTTCAAATTAAGCATTTTATTTTAGCTTTTCCACAACAGTACCAAACGTATGTAGACAATCGGAGATCAGTGAGGAATATGGACGTGATCCACTGCATATCTTCGGCTTGAGCTGAGGCAATATTCATTGGTTAAATTTGATTCTTAAGACCGTGACACACACGTCGAATATCATCCGAGAGAAAGGATGCAGCTTGATTCGTATGTCTTGGATAGTATGTTGTTCTTTTCCGCACCTCCGACTAGCAAGGTTGGCTACGTACGGTGCGAAAGAAGTTCAAAATACATACACACACGTATGTAATCAGTGTACGTGACTACCTGTAGCCAGCCACGAGAGACCGCTACGTTCACAACTACTAAAATAAATGACAGTACCGTACTAGATCTAGAATCGCACTCCTTGCATTGTGACAATTGAATCGAATCACCAGGTGAGTGAGTCGTTACAGCCATGAGTTTTTTTTAGATGAATAATGTATCACCGTATTGTTATGTTGTAAATACGTATGTGTGTGTAGCGGCATTAATTCATTAGTTATGCATGAAGACAAAATCAGACCACTGTTGTAATATTCTCTGGTACATTATAACTAAAAGCGCGTGGTATTAATAATAGGGGTTTTCCCCTTTTTTCTGGCAACAAAACTGAAGCCTTTTTACGAGGATTCATGTCTGCATTAACCACAATACCTGCAGTCAAAATGCAAACAAAAAACATACTATGATAATATATGCATTGTCCTTGAAACTGATTGGTCCACACCAAGGGACGGCTTTCTTTTGAGCCTCGACACAATTGGTGCTCGACCAGATGACGCCAGATGACGCCAAAAGGCGTCATCTGGCCGAGCACCAAATGTGTGGCCAATTTTATAATTTTAGACCACAAATAGTTGCGAAAGTGTGGGTTAACAGATTTGAAACGCTGCAACTCATAAACATTTGTCAGTCTGCTTCTTCCCTCGCACTGCTCCACTCTGGAATCCCCCGGCCACCAGAGCAACAACATTTTCAAGCGTTGTGTTAAAAGTACAGTAATTAAGAATAATTAAAATAATGCCAGCCATCTTCAATGATAGCCACGGGAAAAGACCTCCATCACGCTGGGTCTGGCGATCGACTGACTACGGTGGGGTGGACAGCGGTGGCATTAATCTACATGTACATACATTCTGCTGAAGCGCAATCTGCAAGGCTCACGAGGCAAGCGGTTGCGTTTCTTGACAACACGCACCAGCCCCTCTGTCCATCCACTGCTGGATGAGGGGGCTCCCCCACCCTGATGGGGCACTGCGGTGGCGAGGAGATGTTAACTCCCTCGCCTGATACGCAGGAGGTAGTGGGTTCGATCCCGACTCTGACGCCTGTTGTATATTTGGAGTTTACATGTTCTCTCCGTGGTCACGTGAATTTTCTCCGGGGTCCTCCGGTTTTCTCCTCCACTTATAAAAAAAAAAAACCCGCATGCGTTCAGGGTATTTGGCTGCAATACATTGCCACGTGATAAGCCACTTCGTTGAGCTATCATTTGTGAACAGTTCGCTTCTTTAAAAGAGCCATATAGCTCAGTGGGCCTTGCCTGGTAAAATAAAATTAATAAAATACTCCGTGGGGCTTGGTTGAAGGTGATTATGCGAGCCCTGAACAATCGCGCGTGTGATACAAGACCACGTCTTTGCTCAACTTAGCTCTCAGCTCGAAAAGGTCAGAGAGACACTGGTGTTCCAGGCCGCACTTGCTATCTGCCTTTGTGGGAAACTTAATACTCCCTGTTCTGCCGTGTCACAGCAATACCATAATGTCTAATTGATTAAGCGAAATTCTATAGCCGCCTTTCCATGCTGCTGCAAGATTAATGCAGTAGCGCGGTGCGGTAAGCACACGAGCTTGTGCATGCAATCTGCATTGCATGCGTGCAGATGTTCGCAGTGCAGTACAAAAGTGTACCATGTATTATTTAAGAATCGCTGCCAGCAGTACAACATGCTGTTTTAAAAAACACATTGGCATATTTAAAATGTAATTGCTAAGGAGACTTTTTTTTGTACGTAGCAGTTAATAAACGGATGCGTCATAATTATACAGCCGGTGTCAATCCACTGCTGGTTGAAGCTCTCCCCCGCGCTGTGCGGATTGTCACTGGGCAATGCCTGTTGTTGAAAGTGTGTGAGCATAGATGGTGGAGCATAGTGCTATACAACAATAGATTTTGCTTCAATGCCTTCTATTGCCCCTAACATTTTGAATGTAGTCTAAAGTTAATGATTGTTCATATTTCTTGAGTCCAGAAATAAATTTTAAAAAGTCCTTCGTCAACGTCTAATTATGTTTTGCTTGCTTATGTTGTATTTTTTTAATTAAATAAACAACTCGATTTATGATGGTTTTTCAGTGCTTTCTTTTAGTCAGAATAATCCGGAACTCTGTTCTGGGAATTATTTTGCTACTCAGCCACATCCATCTCGCCTTCGTCCACCTAATGTGTATAAACCCGTCCATATCATTGTAGGATTAGAGCCTACAATAATAAAGTATTATTCTGAACGGCCATACCTTGCATTATAGTGCTAGTGCCTTACGTGCACAATCCTATAGGCAGTATTCTGGAAAATTACCGAGTGAGAGGTTAAGCACAGGCAGTTTCCAATTCCCAATTATTTACGTGCATTACAACAATATAGGCATATAGCCATTGTGACGAATGGAAAAAAGTGACATTGTTAGCGGTGAGTGGAGGTACACCAAATATGACAGCTGCAAGCTGCTAAATCATTCCCCTTACAACCCGGTGGCGAGGATGGCAATGCAAGACACTTGTTTGCACAAGCTGTGCATCATCAATTCATCACCCCCGTTTTAATTGCTCTAATTCTTGGGCAGATGCTGTAAGAACCTGAACCGTAATTGAAATGCAATGGAACCCAATACGGAAATGAGGTCTACTGCAAAGTGGCAGCCTCATAATTATCCACAAGCGGAAAGCAATATCATTGCCTATTTCTCCCCGCCGCCCGCGGGTAAATATAAACAGGCACAAAGGTAGTATGGACTACATAGACGAGTATGGTACTGGTACTTATGCATGTATGTTGAACTTCTTTTGCACCGTACGTAGCCAACCGTGATCATTAATCGGAGGCACGGCTTCCTTGTGGGGGGGGGGGGGGGGGGTTAACGTGGCTCAAATGATGAAGTGTCGTGGTGCAATGGCTCGCACACTGGGTGCAGCAGTCCAGAGGTCGCCGGTTCGATCTCACCGGCATGGCATCCCCACCCTCGTCCATCAACAAACATCCCGCACCTCCGATGAGCACGGGTCGGAGACGTTCGACATAATACGCAACAATATCGAAGGTGCAGTGTGCCAGATACGAGTCTTCACTCTCGTTCAATTCAGCAGGGTCATGTTCAGAACCTTGGGAAAATAAATGGCGGAGCAGTGCGAGGGAAGAATCGGAGAAATGCTTGTGGCCCGCAAGTATTTCTAATCTGTAAACGAAAAGGGAACACGCATTTCCGCAACTATTTGTCTGAGTTTGTGGTCTCAATAGACATAATCGGCAACGCATCCAGTTTGTGCGAGCTGATGGTCAGTGCAAGGCTTGTGCGTACCGTACATGCAAAGTGCACACACGTCTGTGAGGCGTGGAATCAACCCTGCTGTATTGTGGTTGGAAAAAACAACAACAACAACAACAACAACAACGGGGGTGGATAAAATGAAGCGGCCAGCCCCGGTAAGGTGGAGGTAGACCTCGCTCCTCGACGTGGCGAATGCACTCTGAGCTTCTGGAGAGGAGCGCACGACCACTGCTGGAAACGTGTGGTTGGTTGGGTTGTAACGGGGGGTGAGATGCGATGGGAGTTGCCGCTGCTGCTGCTAAAGCTGCCGCCCTCTTTGGGAGATCGTGTCTCGCTCCATCGGGTCGACACCCCTGCTGGCCATGGGTGGTATCGTCGTCTTTTCGTCCTTGGCGGAGAGACGTGGCAAGAGCCCTCCCCCCATCTCCTCCTCCTCCTACTCCTCCTCGAAAGGCAGGATCGCCCTCCGCGACCACCCAACCCCGATCGCGAGGAATTCCCTGGCGCTGCCACTGGGAGGGGAGGGGGGGGGAAAGAGAAAAAAACCCAACCCCCATTGTGCAGTGTGAGAGTGCAGCAACGTTGTTATTTAACGTTGATTCAAAACAGGCAGGAAAGAATCGTAGAATCGCATTGCCAGCAATATTTGCACGTTTCCACGCGGCGATTCTTATTGGGTGTCTATATTTTGTGAAGCCTGGCCAGGCCGGTGACTCTGGTGGCGCGGTGGTTCGCGCGACGCGCTCAGAAAGCCGGCGACGCGAGTTTGACTCCCGGCCACGTGCGGCTGTGACATCAGTGAGCGAGTGAAATCTGAAATCTGCACGGGTCCCGATCAGCGTGGTCGAGGACGTTCAATAACCCCCCCCCCCCCCCCCCCACGATGGACCAGGCGTGAGGACACTCATTCAGGAGTGGTTTATTTTAATTGACCCCAATAGCTTGTTTATTTGCGTTTTTATCGTTTTCATTGTGAGCACTGTTGGAGTGCGTTTATTGTCGCCGCATTGACTGTCCCTGACATAGCGACCCACACAGACTCACGTACACTTACACCACTTACATGGGGCGACATTGACTCGCCTACAGACCCATAGACTCACACACACACTTATATAGGGAACCGTAAATTCGCATACATACCCATAGATTCGCATGCACGTACACGAACCAATGTAGTTACATAACGAACCATGGACTTACACTTGCATGATCCGTAACCTTAATCCAGACCCATAGATTTGCATAGATGCCCGTACAGACGCTCCTAAACCAGTGTGGATCCGACATTGCGTTCAGACCCTGGCTACAGCATTTGCATTATTTACTGGTTCTTGTTTATCCAGCTGCATTGCACAAACAGAAATTCGATCCCGCGCCTAGCTCTGAACGAGATGCGCGCGCGCGTGAGTCCTGTTTATGATTAAATAGGTGCCGTGTTTTTTAAATAGGATATGAATGCGGCACGCATTCTGCATGTACAATTTGAAGGAACTTACACTCATGCATGTGATCTTTCTAACATGTAAATATTTCCTTGGGAAAGCCTGCATGGATTTACAGTACGTTGAACTTATTTCGCACCGTACGTAGCCAACCGTGCTCATCGGAGGTGCGGAGAAGAACTTTAATTCATCTGCACCATAGATTATATAAAATGTACTCTGTGTGTATTTGTATGACTCGTGATTTTATAAGATGTGGAACGGTAATGCGGTGGTGCTGTCACTGTGCTGTGGACGCGGGGATTCCTGGCCACGTCTTAATATATCTGAACTTTGCCAACCCCACGCTGTCCCGTGTGGTGAAGTATGGTCAAACCAAAACCTGGACTGGCCGATGATACGGTGTGAGAAGGAAGACTTTCATCCAGCAGTGGATTTGAGAACACGCTGTAAAAAAACTACATATGATGTATTTGTTGTAAATCAAATGACTCAACTACACTTTAATTTCCCACGCCTCTATTTCGCTGAAGAACTTTGCACTCACTCTTGCTTGATTCGTTTAAATGGTTGTAAAAGCAGCAGGCTTGTCTGTTATTAATGGATTTTCGATGTCGTTTTTTCGTCGTCGTTTATTCAAAGCACATCTTTGTCATCACATCCGCTTGCAGTCTCACCAAAACGAGCATCGTTCCTCAACACTCATCAACGAGTTTGGCTGCCACCGTCACGAAACGGCTCTGTTTTTGAGATTTTTCTCTGAGCTAAAAAAACCCTCCCCTACAAAAACGTCTCGTGAACTTTCGCCCCCCTCCCATCCACCCACCCACCCCCCTGTCACTCTCACGTCCGGGCGTCTGGGGGTGATTATGTCAGGACCTCATAAAGGAAGAATGCAATCCTCCAAAGCTGACACTGATTAGCCGGCCAACCACCCCACCCATGCACCCCCACCCCCCTCCTCCTTTCCTTCACCCGCTGTGCGCCTTTGCGATAGAGGCCTGAGCTCTTCGTGGCTGTAAAAAACATCAGAATTGTATTCTTCTTCTCCTCCTCCACCTCCGTATGTCGATATGTTAACTACCTCGCCTTGTATGCAGGAGATCGTGGTTTCAATCCCGACCCTGACGACTGTTGTCCTTACCCGCACCTCTAATTAACACGGTTAGCTACGTACGGTGTTTGGAGTTTGTATGTTCTTTCTCTCCGTGGTCGCGTGTATGTTTCTCCGGGTGCTCCTGTTTTGTTTTCCCTGCACATTTAGAAACGTGCGTCTAGAGTATTTGGCTGCTATATATTTCCACATGACGATCCACTGCGATGAGCTATCATGTATGGCCAGGTCGCTTCTGAAAAATAAGTTCTATAGCTCAGTGGGGCTTACGTGGTAAAATCCAAGTTTAGTTTAATGTTGATGTAGAGCACCAACTGGAATTAAACAGTGAGGTGGTTTAGCCAGATGACTTGTGTAAGGACGCGGCCCCACTCTCTGTTAAGTGGTAAAAGCACGACCGATGCCATTGTCAACCCAGTGACCGAACATCGATCGACGATCTCCCGGTCTCCAAGTATTTTAGAATTCAAAAAAATGTTTTTTCCAGCCATCTTAGATTATTGTCATGGGTGAAGACTCCCACCGGTCATGGGGAGGTTTATTTTAACCATACCTCCTCACCACGCCGATCAGTGTGGGTTGGGGGAAGGCGGGGAGCATAGCAGTTCAGTATAACCATGGATTCTGCTGTACTGCCACGTGGGAATAGCACAACCCTGAAGCAGACTGTGCCAACCTGTAGCCCATTTGATTTTCTCCCGTCCGCCACATTCCAGGCTCAAAAAACCTGCTGAGCTTCCGAGCTCTGATGAGATTTGGTGCATTCTGGGTGATTTGGTCATTGGCCCATTTATAGCAGGAAGCTGAAAGGATGACGTAATTAGAGTAAATATATATTAACGTTTCACGTGTCGTACAATACAGTACATTTTCTTATTTTCGTCGGTGACTGGCAGTACTAATGCTTTGCAGTGCTTGAGACATAGCGAAGGCTGACATTTCCAGTGACACCACAACACGTGGCTTTTAGTGTCTTCAGTTTCACCTTGCTGCTGAGCCCGAGGCATTTGAGAACAGCAATTTGGAATCCTATCATTCAAGTGAGACTAGCTTTAAAGTTCTGAATTATTTTCTAAGAAATGTGTAAGCCGGTATGGTTCTTGTTTTCCCATACACGTAGGCTTTCACAACCACTATTGTTAAGAATAGTTTATTTTGGGTTAGATGGTGCTTGTTTAATGTCCTTTTTTTAAAAGGTATTTTCAAAGAGCTGAGCTTTTATTAATACCTGCTGATTCTGCATGTAATCTCCAGTGAAACATCTTACAATGTTGTCAACATTTTCTAAAAAACTAAACAATTGACATTCTTATAATAGAGGCTTTTGGGTTAGATCCCGTAAATATATAAATGTGTCGTTAAAACTCACCACCACCCGACACAGCCAACTAGTAAGGGTTGTCACGTAAACAGAGCGTGCCGATTCGTCACTAGTACAGCAACACCGGTGTGTTGGAGAGCCAAGCCACAACATTTACAATCTGAGTACGACGTTTTGCCAGTAATTGCAGCTAGCTTCATCATCATCTAGTTGTAATTACTGGCGAAACGTCGTACTCAGATTGTAAATGTTGTGGCTTGGCTCTCCAACACACCGGTGTGCTGTACTAGTGACGAATTGGCCACGTTCTGTTTATGTGACAACCCTTACTAGTTGGCTGTCGGGTGGTGGCGGGTTTTAACGACACATTTATATATTTACGCGATCGAACCCACAAGCCTCTTATGGATGATATTGGTGGTGAAAGCCTCCTACGTGTTAAATTGACAAATTTGTCCATCGCGTAACAACTTGAATTGATTGGCTGTTTGGTGTTGGAGGGTTATAGTTAAACAATTGTCATACACCTACACTATGATCTAACCCAAAATAAACGAATCATTAATTGATATCATTCGATACATGTGCAACATCATAGCAGATCAATATTGCAGTACGATTTTATTTTAAGATAACTGACATGATAAACTAGCTTCTCATATTTTGTTCAGATTACGAGGCATTTGACAATGAATTGAAAAAACTGTTTTTGTGTTCAGGATATATTTATTGAATTGTCCGTGTTGGAATCTGGGAATTGAAATGGATGAAAATTTTATATCATGACATGACATATGTAAATTGCATGCTCATGTTACATGTTGTAAATTGCATGCTCATGTTACATGTTGGGATAATATAGCAGCTAACAAGAGAAGCTCGGCAGTTAATAGACAAAACAAATTTCTCAATTCTTGAAATATTACCTCAAACACTGACAACTCACCACAATCCGTGGGGGGCGGAGGGGGTGGGGCAGATGAATTGTTAAAGCCCTGTTCACACTTCGTAAGTGCAGTCAATCTCTTTCTGTAACTTATATACTGCACATTAAGCATGCATGCCAAACAAGCATGGGATTCTCAGCGGTGGAAGTTCATAAAATATGGCCCCCACGTTCACATTTTTCTCACTTTTCTTAGCCTGCCGTCTTGTTCAGGGTGCCGCGGTGGCGAGATGTTAACTACCTCGCCTGGTATACAGGAGGTCCTTTTTTCGATCCCAACCCTGACGCCTGTCTATTTGGAGTTTGCATGTTCTCCCTGTGGTCACGTGTATTTTTCTTCGCGTCCTCTGGGTTTTCCCTCCTCATTTAGAAATGCGCGTTTAAAGTATTTGGCTGCTATACATTTCCACATGATACGCCACTTCGTTGAGCTACCATTTGTGGCCAGGTCACCTCTGAAAAAGAGCTATATAGCTTAATGGGCATTGCCTGGTAAAATAACAAAAAATTGCCTAGTTTATAGTTGGGTTTGTCTTATGGAAACAACTGGTGCTGTTGCACAGCCTGCATGCTCAGTAGCTATCCCCAGGGCTTTATTTTTCATGGAATATTTATTTTTTGGCACCTCCCAATTAATCTCAGAACCCCCACCCTCTCTCGCCCCACCAACAGTAGTGTTAGACAGGCAAAATATTTCTGGAGCTCAGCCCTGGACAGCTCCAGCTTAAATTAAGCCCTGGCCTATGCCACTGTTACAGGCCACGTAACTGGAAGGCAATACCTTCGGCTACTCACATCGCAAATTGCGTGGTAATTTTTGAAACAAACAAATTAACGATGCCTAGGGAGGATGCCTCTGCCAGCAGATAGCGGCATAGGGCCCTCTGTAATCACACCGGCCACTTGGCCGTTGTGATGTGCGCCGCCTGACCTCCTGCTCCACCCTCCGGCTTGACCTCTGCACGAGTGCCAGTGTTGAACGGATCGCTGGGGGTCACCGCAATTTGGCCTGGGTTGTCCCATCTGACCCCCGAGGTAACTGAAGGCCATGCTAATTCTTCTGTAATTGTGGACAAATCGCAGCTGTTGTGTAATTTAATGGCAGTGCCGAGGCTCGACCTGTGGCCGCTACGTCACAGTATTTATGTATTTTTTTTGTGTCCTCCCAATGCGAAGGGCGTGGGTGAGATGGACGCAGAACATTCCTGAATGTGCTGTGCAGAGTGAAGAAAATTGTTTTTGTATTTTGTTTGGCAATAGTGATACGGTTTGTGTTTGTGTTCCAAACCTACTCTATAAAGTGTGTATGACTAGACACTGTACCGTGTATTTGGAAATCACATTTAAATACAATATTAATTCTATTTATCGTCACGTATCCTTACTACCATGTGTTTGTAGAGTTAACGGCTCAGCTTCATAATTATTTTAAAAAATGGATATGTCATAGACAGCCTGAAATGTGTTTTGGTGCTGTAACCTACACCAAAAAATGAATGAAAGTAATTATTATTAGTCACGTTGGTCATATTTATTCCTAGCCAGTATATAAAATGAGGTTCTTGAAAATGGTGCTTAAGTAGCACGTTCTGTGCGAGTGACTGATTAAAAGAGTGTGCACGCTATTGGTAGAAATGCATACACAGCAGATGTAAAGTGATCCTAACAAATGATGCTGCTTCTGCTCTGGGCTGAAAATTAAATCTGTAATCAAAACCCGGTGAAACTACCAATTAGCACTTACCTGGCAGTTCAGACAATGGGATACTTGGATTAACTGACAAGCGGGCCACTGCCGCATATGACACCAAATGCATATGCGGTGTCCTTGAGTACTTGCTTGTCACGATATGCATGGTAAAAGGTGCACCCACACTTTATCCCGCCATGCACAACCTGTCACTTGGCTAACTGAGGCAGAGGGATTTAAAGAAACTTGTCCATTTCACACGTAGCAGGCTTTCGCGACCAATATCGTCCATAATAGAGGGTTTTTTTGGGCGGGGTTAGATCGCGTAAATGTATAAATGTGTCGTTAAAACCCGCCACCACCCGACACAGCCAACTAGTAAGGGTTGTCACGTAAACAGAACGTGGCCAATTCGTCACTAGTACAGCACGCCGGTGTGTTGGAGACAGTAAGACTTCTCCAGAAATCTGGCTATCGCCTGATGAAGCTAATTGTAATTAGTGGCGAAACGTCGTACTCAGATTGTAAATTTTGTGGCTTGGCTCTCCAACACACCGGTGTGCTGTACTAGTGACGAATTGGCCACGTTCTGTTTACGTGACAACCCTTACTAGTTGGCTGTGTCGGGTGGTGGCAGGTTTTAACGACACAACATTTATATATTTACACGATCTAACTAAAAAAAACCTCCATTATGAACTTGCCCATTGCTTCAACCACCTCGCCTGGAGAATGAACCGGCGACTTCTGGATTGCAAGTCCAGCGTGCTCACGGTATTTGTAAAGGATGTACGAATAAAACACATCTCATTGTGGAAGACAATTATCATCATTCATCATCATTAGCTGCAGCCACGGTTTCTCCGCTGTTGGATGGAGTGCCTCCCCATGATGGATTGTTGCATCGCAGGGCCATGAACGATGGGCGACAGCTTGGGAAGGAAGTAAAGCTGATTTTTGACTAAAAACTTTCGTGACCGCAGGAATTAATATTCTTTGGTTCTTTCGGTAAAGTCACGTAGATAGAAAACTTAGAACAAAAATAATAAAGTGAATAAAAATAAAATGTTCAGTTTTTTATTATTATTTAATATTATTATTTTTATATCTACGTGACTTTACCGAAAGAACCAAAGAATAAGTCAAGCTGATTTTTGTTTCACCAGGTGAGTACTCAAGAGACCAGGATAGGAGCCTCAGTAATAAGAGTGACTTGGAGCAACAAAAGGACAAAATCAAAACAAGTCACCCGTACTGCAATAAGGCAAATATAAATTGGAGCAAAAAACACATTTGTCACATGAGCATTCTAAAATATTGCACACACATAAATCAATGTAAAAAAATAAATTCGCTGAAGCTTACGTTCGCTTGGGCTTATTATTTTTAGACTCGTCACAGTACAATTACAGTTGAGTTACAGAAACGTTAAACAGACATAAAGTTGGTGACTATTGTAATTAATATGTAAACAAACAATGCAAGTTCATATTATAAAAAAAAAACTCATAAAAGCTAAACATAATGGAACAAAGTATATCATTTGTTTTTATTAGACGAAAAAAAATCGGTTGCTCTGATCACTGCATTACTGTTAGCGGTGCAAACCTGATTAAAATATAAAGCCTTATGTCCAACAGCTGTCATGCCACAGTTTTATGAAAAATCGAGGCGCTATCTTACGGTGGTGCCCTGGGTGCGTAATTGTTTTAACGTTTGTCCACTGCTGTCAGAAAATTCAGAACATATGCGAGCAGGGTAATGGGATATGTTGTTTTTCCTCGAGTGGGAAATGGGAGGTCAGGTCAAGAAAATGAGAAGCGTTGCCACGTTGTGTATCCAGACAGCAGAATCTGAACGTAAGGCGATATCAACAAATGATTTTATGAATCAATACGGATTGTAAAATACACCGTGCGAGAATGGAGATGCTTGCTATCACGAGACAATGAAAAAAATAAAGAAAATACAGTTATGGAATAAAATAATTTGCTTAATGGTAATATTTACTTTTAAAATATATTTATTTTTCTAAATTACCCTGGCCGTTGTGTAAAGTTTTGCGTTATTGATGAATAAAATAAATATGAAAAAGAGTTATCGTCCGTACGAAAGGAATTTGACCTAAGCGCTTCATGGATTGTTTTTTATTTACTTGAATGTTTTCATGAACACTTGTAGAATTATTCCTTCGTGTGCTCAACTAAAATATTTGTTTGATTTTACCAGGTAAGGCCCACCGGGCTATATAGCCCTTTTTCAGAAGCCACCTCGCCACAAATGACAGCTCAACGAAGTGGCTTATCATGTGGGACATGTAACCAGGGAGAAGGATATCATTGTATCAACTGCTGCCATGTACAGGCAGCAGAGTGAAGGATGTATAGATATTTACTCTATAGCCACATTTATGGTGGAGTGGTGGTGTCGTGGTTAGCGTGCTGCACTGAGACCTCAGTGACATGCATTTGATTCCCGGCCATGGCTAACATCAGTGGCCAATGGCACTTGAACCGATCCTGGCAGCCCCCCCCCACCCCGCTCACCTAAATTACACCAACCCGCACTGACCATTGTGGTGAAATACTGCCTAGTCAAATAAGTGAAACAACCCACCCATGGACCAATATCACAGCGTGGGGGAAGCCTTCATCCAGCAGTGGATTGACAAAAGGGCCATGAATGGAAGAGGCCACTGAGGACGAAAGGTGACTTTGGTAAAGGATGCACAGTTCAACACAGCTACGGCCAAGACATGAAAAACGAAATGAAACTGGACACACTTGTCAACAGCACTGCCGTAAGAGAACGCAACCCAGTAAACGTGCCAACGTTGGGCCAATGTTGGCCCGTGGTTGGACCTGCTGGGCCAACTTTGGCCCAGACTTTCGTGTACATTTGGGACCACTGCCTTCAAGGCAACATGTGTTATGAAGAAGGACCATTGCCAGAGAAGGCGAGTGGGGACAAGACCCGAAATATCGCCAATTATACATTTTAAATTTAAGGCCGTGTTGCTGATAATAAGTCTGTTCAGTTTTAAATATATATATAAATATATAATTCCTCCTGTGCCTCGCTGCGATTGCGGCATCAAGTGACAGGCAAATACATTTCAAAATAAAACAGAGCACAGCGACTTTTGCTCATCCATAAGAAACCGTCGCCGTGTATATATTTCGATTGCGGCTAATTGTGGGTTACAAGAGGAAATAAACGAAAACATTATTTTCTCTCGGTGCACGATATCAGTTCTCTCAACTCGAACACACAACGAAGAGCCATGCAGCAGCACAACCGCGACTAAGCACGCAGTATCAGCTGTCGGTTGTTGATCCGTGTCGCTTGCAAAACTGCGCGAAGTGGGCTGTGGATTTCCTGTGGGAGGGAGCGAGTTCTGCCGGCTTCTGTGCTGCGTCGGTTTCCACACTCGTGCTGTACCTTCGGCTCTCCGATGCTATGGCGGAGCCAGGATTTTAGAGTAGGGGTGGGGGGGGAAACCCCTCCAGCAATGAAAAATGATAGCGGAGTTGTTAGTAAGTGAGGACTTGTCCCTTGTTAGTAAGTAAGGACTTGTCCCTTGCTTTTTATTCTACGCGTGTGCGGTGATGGCGCAGCCATCGATCGAGGGTTGAATTCGAACCGCGTTGTGTGATCGGCATCGCGCTCGCTGAAGGTGTTGATGCCTTCAGGGAAGTCGTGGACTCTGTATACGCAACTGCGCACAATTCTGTGAGTCACTTAAAACTGCTTTGCCGTTACTTATTGCCATATTATGGACTCAGACTATTGTCCTATCATCTCATAGAGTCACTGGCACGTAATGATATGCTACACAGTGGCAGTGGGGGGGTCGCAAAATGCCGATTTATTACTAATAAACTCCAATGATCCGATCGAAATCAGGGGGCACGTGCCACCCAATCCCACCCAATCCCACTGGCCCCGCCAGTGCTCCGATGTGTTTCCATGCGGTGGTACGGCGCGTTGTACGGCACGATGCCCCGACGTTTCGCCCTACGTGTTTGCAGCTTCCTCAAATCAATTCCCGAAGAAGCTCCGAGCACGTGGAGCAAAAATTCCTTCTCTGATGGCTGTACCAAATGTTGCTTTGGCACGGTTGTTCCTACACTTCGCTCCACCCTGCTGTCGTTAGTTTATCCAGCAGCAGCAGCAGGAGAGAAGCTGCCAGCGCTTGGAGCTTCACGGCGGACAAGGTCGCCAATCAACTCACAAACACAACCGAGGACGTGTTGGCGGCGCTTGCTTATTATTTATTGCTCTGCGTCCCCTTTCGCCCGTTCGCCCGCCCCCTCCTCCCCGATACGCGTCTCCCCCCCCCCCTCCAACAGCCTCCGTTGCCACCTAAGAAGAAGGGGACTTTTGACAGCAATGCTGCGGGTTCCAGCTGCCTTTAGGGGCGGCACGGTGTGGTACCACATGACGCGGGGGTGGGGAGGAGGGGGCATTGCGTGCGCTGTATGGGTTCGGGGAGCACGAGGGGCAGGCGGTCATTCTCCATTTGCGAAAAAGTGCAGCGAGATCAACAACACAATGCATCGCTTCTTCATTCTGACAAGTCCGCCGGGTTGCAGGGTCAGTTTGTAAGCGCATTTTCTGCATTTTTTCGCATGAAGTTACTAAGTGAGTGCACATTTCCACCAGCCCGCCCTACTCACCGCCCGCCTTTGAAGATGAGAGATAATTTAGGTCATCGCTCTGTTGCGTGGCGTTCACAAACTAATGCTTTGATTGACAGAAACAAAACTCAAACCATGAAAAATACCAGCTACTGTGGCATTGCCCTTTAATGTTGGTTGGTTATGACCGTAAAATGTGTTTGTCGGATATTTCTTTATGAATGAAAATATGGCTGAGCGGGATAAAATAAACTTAAAAATATAAGCAAACGTTCAGGCACTTGTGTTGATTTTCTGCTGCAGACTTTACTATTGTTCTCATATAAATGAGAAGAAAAAAAAACTCTGGCATAATTTGTACCGAGAGGTCCTTGCCAAGTGGCATGACCGGGATCAGTATTGCAGTTGTCAACCCTAAATCATTGTCATCACACAGTGCTCGGAGGGCAGAGAGCGGAGAGACAGAAACGAGCCTTGTATAGTTTTGCTAAAGCATCAGAAATCTAAACAGATCCCGATGCACTTATCACATCCAGATGCTCCAACAGGCCGATGGCAGGCGCGATAGTAATAGGCTGCATATTGGGCGATTAAATTTTGCAAACGCGAGAGAAATCCACGTTATTAAATTTTCCTTTCTAACGCCCCTCTACCCCCGTGTTCCCTCTCCCCGACTCTCTCTCTCACCCTCTCTTTTATTCCCAACATCTCACCCCCCCCCCCAACCTCAATCACTCGGAACTCCTCCCCCCACTCCTCGCCGCCGTAATTCTGTTTGTGATTAGCTGGGGACTGCCGATTGCCTTTACTATAACAGTGTGGCGAAAAACCAACGCGAACCGGACTTCGTGGGTCCCTGTTGAGAAGCTGGCAGCGCGCCGCGCGTGATTTCTGAATTCGCCAACACTGCCGATGTGTGTGCGCGTGCGCTCGTGCAAGAGAGTAGAATGCCAGCTATTGATGCCTGGTCGCCCGGCCGCAAGGATGAAAGGCAGCTGTATCTATCTCAGACTTTATGTCCACTCTAGCGGTCCCATTGAGTCATTGCAACACCACGTCAGCGGAGGCACATTGCACGCATGAAAACGAATATGCGTAATTAAAGATGAATTAGAGTTTTTTTTTTAATTATTATTTCAAATAACATAAAGCAACAGTGCTCTATTGTGCATCAGGGCCCGGGCACCGTGTGAGAGTATAAACATGTTGTGAAAGCATGACTCTACGTGGGCCCTTGTGCAAGTGATTAATGCAGTGGTCCGCATTGGTAGAAACGTGACGTTTCTTTTGTACCGATTAAAGTCAGCACTGTAAATGTAGGTTCCGTTCCGTACACAAACAACGACACGATCTCCACCGCGGCGTGTGTCGTTTTGTGGAGAGTTCTACTGAACCTGCCAAGGGACGACGCTTCAACCACAGGCATTCATGTGCTGCAGCGTTCTAAGGTCACGGGGCAGTCACTGACGGCCGGCCTGCTGTCCATTCATTGCTGGGGTCAGCGCGACTCGTCTCTACGTTTTTGTTCTGGTTCACTGCTGCGTTGTTGACCCATGCAAGCTCAACTACATTTTTTTTGTTTTACATCACGCCCTCGCAAAGTTAGCATCCTTATTATATTCTGCTGCATGTCTCCCAGGCGAGGATTGGCCAGGACGCTTCTATTTATTTTTCAGTGGTACAAAGAGCGCCGCAATTATAGACCACATTCGTACAAATGTGCCGTTGTGTGTCTTTTTCCCTGTGCCCGCCGAAGTTTGACTTCGTGATTTAAGCACAGTTTGCTTCCGCAACACCGAGGGATGTTTTGTAGAATTTACTGACCTGCAAATGCAGCATGCGACGTGGTAAGCTATTGAGCAAATTAACATTGGCTTGGGCGTGCGTCCAACAAGATCACACTAAGGAAAGCGAGATAACAATTATATAATTGACATTTCAGCTCCAGCACAACTAGTTTCGCTGAAATATACGTTACCGACGAAAAGAGATATCAGGTGAAGGTGCAGCCCTGCAATTGCTTCCTGCTGGCAGAAAAGCCTCCGCTAGAGGGAGCGGGAGAGAAGCCCCCTCTGCATGGTTGTTTGTCCGAGGCTTTCATGCCGGCCAGACGTCTCTGAAGAGGTATAATACATCAATCTGGCGCTTGATTCAATCATAGGTTGCTTTACCAATTCTACTATTAACATGGTGTATAATGGTAGCCCTAAGGGCATGCGTTTTTACTGTAGGCAGTTAATCTGTTTGCTGTTTCCAGCTCCTAACCACTTTCACAAGGTGCTTGTAAACCGTGCATTTCACAGTGGGGCTCATGACTCTGCCGGTGGGAATTGTGGTATGAGGGCGTCGTGGTGGCAAGATGTTAACTACTTCGCTGATGCAGGAGGTCGTGGGTTTTGATCCTGATCCCGAACCCGACGTCTGTATATTTGAAGTTTGCGGTGTCTCTCTCCCCGTGTTTGCCTGTATTTTTCTCCGAGTCCTCCGATTTTTCCCTCCACATTTAGAAATATGCGTTTAGAGAATTTGGTTGCTGTACATTGCCGAATGATAAGCCATTTCGTTGAGCTATTATTTGTGGCCACGTTGCTTCGGAGAAAAAAGATCTATCAAGCTCAGTGGGCCTTACCTGGTAAAATAAAAAGTTTAGTTTAAGTTAGTTTAGGTATGAAACCCACCACATCTCTTTCTTAATGTGTGCATAAAAAGTGTCCCTACTGTATGTTTCCTCCACTTCTACCTCTTTCTCCTACTTTCGCTGTGTGGATATTTCCATTTGGTTTAATTTACCTGTTGGTTTGCGCTTCCACTATGAAAGCCATTTGCGCATATTTTCTTTCGGTATCAAATCATTGGACTTTCTTTTAAAATCCAATTGCTTTACGGATATAATTTGGATAGATTGATTATTTTTCATCTATTATGAAAGCCCGGCGTTCCGTTTGTCCGTCAACTAATTTATAATAGCCTCACAGAAGGCCTGAGTCAAGAAGTTATAGAAAGTGGAACCCAACCCCCCCTCCCCACCAGATGTGGGGGTAAAAAGTCGACCCAACAAAAATTGTTGACCCCCCACCCCCCCAAAATGTATTTCACTTTTTTGTAGGCACATGTGCCTACACATCCTACGTACAAAAGTCAGTATAGTATCTGCACACATTGGTGGGGGGGGGGGGGGGGAGGACATCAGTGGGGGTGACAGGCAAAGCGTGAAGCGTCGAGAAGCCCTCAACAGGCGTGAGAGTAAGGCGCCCGCTGGCTGCCGAAATTCTAGTTCATTGTATTTGCACAATCCAAGTACGAGGCTTCTTGGTGAAATTTCTACAACTGTGAATCTTGATTTGAAGCTTTCGTGACTGCAGCAATCCACACTCTTTGGTTCTTTCGGTAAAGTCACGTAGTAGGTAGAAAAAAGTAATAGATCACGACGTTTCGATCGCAACGCAAGCAATCGTCATCAGGCGGAAGAAATAAGAGGAAAGCTGCTGATGCTGCAGGCTGCTTTGAAAGGCTAGAGATGGGCGTACGTTAATTTCCTATAATAAAAATCGCCTTGAATGTGACAGATCTTTTTTTGTTACATTTTGGAAGATAAGCGGGCTGAACCTGGTTAGAACTTGGATGAGAGACCCAGCAAGGCTTGCCAGGAGTGGTGGGCATTGGGCTTCGAGATGAGGCCAGGAGAGGGCAGTGCTGAGTGTTACCCCCTCACCGTATGCAGTGGAGGTTCTCCGAGGTTCTCTGTTGTCTTGATGCATGCCAAACACCCATTAATGTAATCTTCCAAACATCCGAATGCGTGGCTTAGCGCATTGTACAAAGGAGTCTTTTAACTGCCCATAAATGTACACAACTATTATTAAAGATGCTATTGTGAAGCGGAATATTTTTTTTATTGTAATTGTCGAATTGTGTATTAATAGCAGCTCAATGTTACATCACCTAAACAGAGGTTCTATTCATCTGTAATTGGACATACCCAACCATTTTCAAATGTAGTTTTAGCAATTTATATTTACGAGTGATGCGCTGACTGCAATAAATACTGATTTGCAATAATTATTGCTTCCAAAACCAATCATATATAAATAAAAGTGACAGGCTAGAAATCTGCTCTGACAACATATGACTGCTGAATTCTAATTATGTATAATCGTGCGTTTAAGATTTGAACAATCGTCTGAACACTATCCATCCCCCACATCGGGTTTCGCTGTTGTCCTGTGCAGCTCTCGGATGCGTCCCCAGGTTGTGCCGCGTGCTGTTTGGCGCGATGTCCGACGTTTCGCTCCATTGTCCTGCGCAGCTCTCGGATGTGTCTCCAGGTTGTGCCGCGTGCTGTTTGGCGCGATGTCCGACGTTTCGCTCCAGGAACTGACGAACTCAGTTCGGTGGAGCTCTTCTTCCTCTGAGAAGCTCCTGGCACGCGGGGCCGAAACGTTGGACAAGCGGCTCATAACCGAAAGCACACCGCAGGGGGCTGCGGTTTACACATCCAGGCTGAACAAAGGTGGCAGCAGCATCGACACCTTCGCCTGTTTTCGTTGCATCATTATCGCGTGTGTGGAATAGACCGACATCTGCACAAATGTGTTTCAGATCAGTCATAAATCGTTTGAGTACAATATGATTCTTGTCATGCATTTGCCCCTCGCTGTGGGAGGTCTGTAAGAAGAGCAGTGGTGTTCTGAGCCACTTTGTGGGTTGCGCAAACAGGGAAGAATTTTTTCTTTAAGCGGCAGGGACCACGGCGCTAAATTAGTCATTGGCCCTGTGTTAAGTTTCAAATAGTGAAAGCCACGTCGAGGCCAAACTTATCTTGACATTTAATATGATCTTTTTGAATGCCTCCCCGTCAGAATTAAACCCCTTTCAGATGTTAATAAGACGTTAAAAGATTGATGGCGTGAAATGTCGTGAGTTTAAAAAGAAAGACAACAAAAGCAAAGACACAACACATAAATCACAATTGTGAACAGATTTGTACGTTACAATAATACCAATAACAAGGCTTTAAGTGCAAGAGCATCCAGGGAAGTGCAAAACAAACCAGAGTTTAACAGCACGAATATATCGACGCGTATTTTAGTATGATTATTGGTGAGTGTAAGTTTCATTTATTGTAAATGCAAACCAACAAAACGGAACTGGAGCGTGCACGAGTGCCCTCTGTACCGTGGTGCATGCAATACATCTGACATTCAGTATACGTGGAGGTCACAGATAATTTCCTCAAAATAACTTTCATCCAATCACAGCAGTGATTCAATAAATGTGATGTCACTTTTTGGGAGCACGCATTCCGTAAATATGTTGCGCGTTTATTTAAAGTCTTCATCACGGAGTTGGTCTATCGGCAAGTTGCGTGTGGTGGTAGTAAAGTGTGGGCATTCCCACCTCTCCCGTGAGGTTTCAGTCGAGCGTAGAAGAAGAGGCCAAATTACCTTCGAGAGGGCCCTCTCTAGATCTCCTTCTAGTGGGAGGCCCTTCTGCCACCAATGGAGTAAGCAAGCAATTGTGTAATTCCACTCATTCTTTTGTTTGTTATAATGTAGCAGGGATGTCTCTGGATTTACCAAATTTTACCCAATTCTACTTTTTAAAGGCTCTTTTTTACAGTTAAAATCACCCTTTTTCTGGAATGAACAATACACTTGTGGGGTAGACCTTGTCTGAGGCATTCATAAGCGTACAATCTATATAAAGACTTTAACGATGATGACGATGCTGATGATGATAATGACACATGTCATACAAACATTGGCATTTTTTAGCGAATCATGGTAGATTATTCAGCTGCTCCCACACACACACAAAGGCAGTCGGTACAATAAGCAGGGTGAAGTGTCGGCTCTGCCAAAGAACGTGGCTGTGGCATTTCTAACAAGCAAAACGACTTTGCAAAAAAAAACACCTCCTTCGTGTGGTGTTACACCAGTATCAAATGCCGTGGACGGTTCTAATGCATCTGTAAATGATTTGTAATGGTGCGTTAAAGGATGAGGACCCCCAAAGCCTTGCAGCTTTGTACGGAATTTTTTTGTTTTATCACAAAACGTTACATAATAATAATAAAAAAGAGAAAATGTAAAGTGGTGACCGGAAGATGATGTACACCATACCGGATCCCCGGCATCGTATACCTGCAGTGCCGCTTGAAGCCCCCCGGACATCAATCTACATATGAGCTGTCAAGTGTGGTGCTTCCCACATGCTTATCTGTCGCCCTCGGTCTCTGCTCAGTGCAGCTGTCAGCACCTTGCAGCCCGCAGCTCCTTGTCACCTGATCCCCTTGTTGTCTCAGGTATAGTGTCTTTGGCTGAGTTTGACTGTTTCTTTTGGAAGTGGACCTGTGGGTAACGGAGAAGTCCCCTAAACTTTGCATGCCGATGTGTTCTCCGAATCCCAACTCTACTTTGCCGGTAAACCTTTGCTGCCGGCAAAACTGTCTCCGTTGTGTCTCCGATGACACGTGGTGGCTCATGAAGCTACCGTCTGTGGGTGAAGCCGTAATGTTTTTGCTCGTTTGGTTTTATTTTGTTGTTACCAGGTGAGAACTAAAGAGGCAAGGATAGTCTAATTTGTAATGACCTGGTTATATTTCAGTGGGCTCGTGTAACCCCTCGTAATGAAATAGCTGAAAGCCATTAAAAAGGTCAATATATATTTTACATTTTTCGTTCATGAGAGTTGCCCCACGCTTTGGCGCACTTTTGTTTTTATTTTTCTACTGCCTCAGCAAAAATATATATATTCTTCTTCTTGCAAAAATGTCAATTTAAACAACATACGTTCTAGGATTCTAACCAACGAATAATTGTATTACTACTGGTAGATGGCTTAAAGTACATATATATTAGCACATTGCAGTACAATTTGAATATTCTTAAAATTACATTCTGAAATGAAAAAAAATATTACGAAATTATCGGGGGGGGGGGGGGGTTTGTGTTCGCAGGCGCCGGTCAGTCTTTGCATGAGACCGGATACGAGTCTGACATGTGCCATGCAGACTTGCAATGAAGATAAAAGCCCTCTCACCATCCCCTACTTAATTTACCGATTATTAAGTCATCTGCTTGAGCCAGCAGTACACTGAAAATTGCCTCATTGTTTGAGGGATAATTACCACACTCCCGGCAGAGCGATCGAGTGGCCCTGGGCAGTGAACGTTGTGGGATGCGTCCCGCTCCCCGCCACGTTCGCCATGAGCCGGTCTCACCATCGAGGGACTTTTGGGGACAGGGGCTGAGTCGCACTTTTCAATCTAGATTGAAAACTCATTTCTTGAGAACTGATTTTTGTGTTGAATTCGTTGTCCTTCCCCCGCACCTCCGATTAGTGCGGTTGGCTACATCCGGTGCGAAACGGAGGTCAACATACATGCACACGTACATAAAACGACTTCAGCGAAGATGTCCCCAAAGTTTTTGTTCCTCCCGAAATACAGCAACGTGAACATTTTTTGGGTGATTGTTCACTTCGGCTGTTTTATGCAACCAAGTCAAGATTATTCCCAAACACGCTTGCTAGGTCGTTATCCAGCAGTGGATAAGATGATGGTTGATCGAGGTTCTGGTGGTGATGTTGACCAATGAAATGACGCTAGGCTGGTCGCAGCTCCGTCTGACATATGCATTTGAGCAAAGCGCGTTGCTCAAACAACGCTGCTTTGAGTAAATAAAAACAGAGGTTTAATTTTAGACCAAAACTAACCTCGGTAAGAATAGGGTAGTATACTCTTTGGTTCTATTGGGTAAAGTCACGTAGGTGAAAATAAAATAGGGGAGTATATTGTTAATCAATGCGTGATGAGAGAAGTACGATACAACATTTGTTTTTAAATGTTGCAAAGGCGAACATGATGCATGCGTGATAACAATACACGTAAATCATAGCGTGTAATGCCACTTTATAGCACATCAAATCAGCAGGGTAATGATTGTGACGTTCATAGGCTCGCGCGTCGGGAGCTAACTTGCGCGCCCAGCATTAACGGGCAAGAAACAATGAAATCAAACGTTTCTGGATGAAGTGAGAGAGAAAGAGAGAGAGTCCATCGTTCGTAAGCGTGCGCCCATTCACACGGGGCGCAGTGCACAGCATGCGGAGGGCTTCATTCTACACTTTTGTCCGACTATTTTCTCAGAACTTAACCGAAGCAGGGCAGACACGGCGAACGCGAAGAGCTTGCAAATAAAAGTTGAGCGTTCGGCAAAGCTCCCATCGGCTCAGAAAAAAAAAACAAATATACAGTGCACTTCTTTTTTTTTGGGGGGGGGGGGGCATATTAAATTTCGGGATGTTGTTGAAACGTCTTGAGGACTATCAAGAACACAAGCTGTGTTTGTGGAAAGGAGGTGAGGTTAAAAGCCTCCGGGGCAGGTGTCTTTTTTGCTTTGAATGCAGACTGTAACACTATCCTGGGTGCTGCCATGATTCCCCCGGCCTTGCTGTTATTAATCTTTCAGCGATGCTCAGTGATGCGAAGCCCCCCTTTTGTCTTCGGGTTACCGCACATCAGATCGCTTCGCTTCGGGCTTTTCCTGCCCCATCGATTGGCAAACAAGGCGAGATGACAGACCTGCCTGACAAGCCCTAAAAATTACAGAATCCATTTTGTCACCCTCACTTCACTCGCCCACTTTGACCTGCGGTAATGAATAAGACGAGAGGAAGGGAGGGGGGAGTGGTGTAAAAACCGACTTATATAAACACTCGTTTTTTTTCTCTTCTACATATATATTGTTTTTTTGCACGTAGATCCACTAAACATCCTCCGTAGTTTGGAGGCACAAAAGGCGGGCTTCTCTGAAAGCTGTTGGGACACAAATTGTTATTCAATTACTTGTGGCGTTGGGGGCCGATGGGGCCTGTGCATACAAAGACGTGAATTCATACGTCTCACCTTACCAGTCCCCGCCCAGGGCTGCTATCCCCAAGGGAGGAAGTATCCAGTTGCACGCGATGAATGGACACGGAGACATTGCCTTATGAAGGGTTTTTTTTGTGTGTTGAGAATAAAAGGAAAATGGCTTGAGTAAGGGCCAAGGGGAATCCGTGTTCCCTTAAGGCTGTGGCGGTAGATTTCAGTGAGGGAGTGGAAAGAAATGTTGGCATCTTTTGTGCCGAGATAAACATTTAAGTCTCACCACTTTTTTTTTGTCTTTCACGTACATTTTTTTGTTCCAATGGTTTGGATTTCTCTGTTGCTCGTACTGTTACGTGCACCGAACATTTGTGACAAAAGACTTCTGTTGTAAGAACATATTATTTCTATTTTTTTTAAAATAAACGTATGACGAAGTACTTTATGATTCCTGAAAAGTTAATATATAAGGTAACATTTCGTTTGATATTTAACAGTTAGAATTGCTCATTTATTGAGGTTGATATTTGTAAAACGTTATTTAAAAACAGCACTGATTTAGTTTTGGAGCGAAAGCAGGCGAACACTATATTCTTAGTTCTTTCGGTAAAGTCACGTTGAAGGGACTTTACCGAAAGAACTAAGAATATTAATTACTGCAGTCACGAAAGCTTTAAATCAAAATTCAGGCGAACACTGATCATTGCATGTATATTGGTTGGGCTATTATACGTAATATTATATATATTACTTATAAACAATCTCAGTAAAACATTATTTCATACATTTGTTAGCTTTCAACAATATTCATCACAGTATGGTTATGCGTATTGAAACACGTTTACACAAATATACCGTCATTAATAAGCAGTTATGGTGCTCTTTATTTTGGGAGCTATGTACAACCACGCGGTTTTTATCCTCATGTTTCATTGGCTCAGAGTATGTTTTGAGTACATTCATGGACAGGCACGATGAGTAACATTAATGTGTTTCAGATGGCAGCGGTTACAAAAATGTATATTGATGAGAATAATTAGAGAAAGGAAAAGTTACATTTCTTCTACATGTAATGAGAAAACAAGAGACTCGATGTGAATGTGTTTTGACTGGGAAAAGTGTCGGTACCACAATAAGCTGGAGAAGACAGCGAATTGGGTACATAAGCAAGTTGAGCAGCTGGGAGAAGCCAATGCAAAGTTGTTGAGGAAAGATCACGGACAGAGCTCAATGAAAGGAGAGCCATGACTGTCAGCGTCTGTAAGAAAGGACATGGCACAGACAGATATATTATCTTTGACACATTTGAAATATGATTTGGGAAACGACGCTGATAAATAACCGGTGAAAATTCGTCAACAACTTACTGGATACCGATGTTTTTGGTGGCAGTGCATCAACACAAGAAACCAGCAGACACCAGCCGAAGCTGTCAGTGTATGAGAGTATGAAAGCAAACTCGCCTTACTTAGTGGCGTGTTTTTTAAAACTGAATCTGGAAAAAGAGGTTATGTCATGATCATAGAATATAAATGTGTTTTACCGAGTGTACCTCCGATTGGCGCGGTTGGCTACATACGGTACGAAAGAAGATCATATTATCTGATCAGGTTCACGAAGATATGTTTTTACGATGTCACTTTTACAAGATACGTCAAAAGATGTTTGATTTAGAATCGATGTATGAGAACCAGGGCTGGTGGATGGGGCGATTCGCCTAGAATTGTGCATTATTTGAAGCTGTTGTGGAATGCGATTGAGGAAAAACGGAACGTTTCAAACATCTGCCCCCTTCTTTGGCCTCCACTCTGGCAAAATGAGGCACTTTTTGAGTTCTTCTGGTCAAGAGGTTTGGGCAATATTTGCGATGAAAAAAAATCTAGGTAGCCCTCGTAAGAATCCAGAAAGTAGACACACAATGAGCCACCCATTCATTAGTGAAAATGTACTCTCATGTTAATGATGCATGCATGCAATTTGCACATGTGCGAAATGATTACATGTTTACGATTCATGAAAACCCATGCAAATAGTATGCTAATGAAACCGCTAGGCTAATAGGGGGAACATCACTGTACAAACGAGACTGAAAAAAACGATCCAGAATTGTTGACACCCAATCATAACTATCGATCGATTTCCAGGAGGAGGGGATGGCGCTAGGTGGGATCATTCGAAGCCTACCAAAAATCACTTTAGAATTTGTTGGTGATCGACATAGTAATGCACACTGTACCGCCAAGTTCACTTCCTACTTGGAATTTGGCTCAAAGCCACGAGAAGATCACGTTTCACCTGGCGGCGGCGGCGGCGGCTTCGCTGCGATATTGGAGCAGCAGCAAAGCAGATTTTTTTTTCTTTAAAAAAAACGCCTGCTGCTCCTGTTCAGATCCGCTGCAGAGCAGAAGTCCGAGCGGAAGGGGGCAAATGAAGCCGCGCGAAGGAAAACCCACGGACAATTCTTCCTCGATCTGGCCACGCAAGGGTTAAGCGTGCCACGTGATGCGGCGGCGGCGGCGGCGGTGGTGACGGCGGCGCACTGAAGGCTGCGAGCCAGCGACAGCGTGGCGCCTAATTAGGATAAATTGCTGCCACCCAGACGTGCCCGCGGAGACGCGCTCTGGCCAAACGCCAGCCAGCCGGCCTGCGGCGGCGGCGGCGGCGGCGAAATGTGCTTGGGAGAGTCGGGATCCCGCGCGCGACACGCACGCACACGCGCCCACACAAAGTCCCCAACTTGTGACGTCGTGCCCAAAAGGCCACCAGCGCAGGCGGCTGCGAGCCACGCGCTAATGCGATTCCGGGGTTGTAAGTTCCATCGACTGGCCCCTGAACCTTAACAAACCGGCTCCGTGGTTAGAGAGGCTGGGCAATGAGAAACAGCCCCCATGAGATCATCGTGGCAATACTGCGTCGGGGGTGTTCAGCGGTTGTGCCGCACTGTGTTGGTCTCTGGTGCGTTTTCGGCGACGTGCGGTGAAATTCCAAAGGCTAATGTCCGACGTTTCGCTCCACATGACATTGGACAAATTAGTTCCCCAAGAGGCTCACAGCATGTAGCAAACAACACTCGGCTTTAACGCGAAAACACGTCAGAGAGCGATCATTCTGGTTGAAGAGATAATGAGCCGTCCATAAGTGATGAATGATCTCCATGTGTGCCATCCAAAGTTTCACAATATTTTTTTCAGTCTTACTATTTTTGGACATTCAACAGAGTAGCGGCATAAAGTTATAATTCAGAAAACATCTCCAGCTGCTCGATTTGTATTTGTAATATGTTGTGTTTACGTTACCATAGGGGCGGAGATAAATGTGGACGTTACTCAAATGTAAACATCAAAAAAAGTATTTCTAAAAAGAAATGTTACAGAGCATTATGCATGTTCATATACAGTAAAAGACAAATATTTAATGGCGTGGAACATTAAAACAAAACTTAAAACGTATCATTTATAAGGTGACATTAAAACGCAATATAGATTTCACATTAGTAGCAATTACCCTTTGAACACAAGAACTCATATTGGCACACGCATTCATTCTGCCTTAATATTGTTTTTTTTTTCCCCCCCACTAGATTCCATGGATGTCTCACACCCTTTAGGGCAATTGAGCTCCCTGGTTTTATCGTCATATAAAACAAAGCAGCCGTTGCCTTCTGAATCAGTCCTGACAGGTGGAATCCACCGCTCAGCCAGACGCGTGTTGCTTGCTGCTGCTCCGTATGGAGGATGACAAAACTACCCCGAGCGCAGCAGCTGTTGACAAAACGGATTGTGGGAGAGTGAAATTTGAATTCAACACCGGCGGCGGTGGCACGACAACCTCCTCGTCGAGAAGGAGACCAACGGGGTCATCAATTCCCGGCCCCCCCCCCCTTCCTCATTGCTGCGGCGCCTTTAGCTGACAAGACGTCTGCACATTATTGAGCGGTCATCGTTATCCAGACACGCGGCTCAGCAGTGGGGCGCGGCTGCTCGCGATCGGAATGCTGCAAGTTCAAATCCCTGGTTTTGGTGGGGGAAGGGGGGGGGCTTCACGCAGCGCGTCGTCCCTCTCGGGTCGACGGAGTGAGTGTGTTTGTGGGGAAGTCAAGAATGGTTGGTCCGATGGACAGACTCCGAGGCCCCCCCCCCCTTCCCCACCACCACGTGGCATTGCCACCGTTGGCTCAGGCCTGTCAATAGGAGCTGAGCGCTGCCTCAATAGTCACTCGAGCAGGAAATCACTGCGACTTTGGTTGTCGTCCAGCAGGTTTGCAGACAGTGCATGGCGATGCGTGTTACCAGTGTCTTGCGAACCATGTATTTCATTTTGAATAAGTGTCATTTATTGCAATAATAGATATTTGCAAAATTAATGAGACAAATGAACGTTTTAACATCCATTATATTTTGTCGCGTAAATGCATTTCGGATGCGGTGAATACATTTTAAGTTGATAAAGCATTGCACGTTTCGGATTACATCCACAGTTATAACCGGGAGGCGACTGTGAAAGCAATACATTAGTCACATTACACGCCGCCATGAGTCGCTGTTTTAGAAGCAACAATTCCATTTTGTAAAACAGCGAAGTTACTCGCTTCAAATGAAAAGGTAAAAGGATAAAGTCGCAGCCCTGCGAATTTCTCTCTCACGCCACTGCTGGCAGAAGGGCGTCCACTTAACGAGGCTCTCGAGAGCCCTACTGAAGGTAGTCTGACTACCTCTGTCACGCTGGTCAGATGTCGTGGAAGAGTTGTGGGTATTTGCCGTTTACCCCACCACTCGGTTGATTCGCTGTCGTGTACCCATTATACTTGATAGGAGGACAGATGCGGAAGAAGGAGGGGGGTTAAATAAACTTGCACAATTTTTGTAACTTCTGTATTGAGAGATTGAACTGGCGACCTCTGGATTGCAAGTCCAGTGTGCTCGCCAGCACACTGTGGCAGCATCAGATCAAAATACATATATACAGTATACACAGGTCCATTTTTATTTCGAAAGGCCTGAGTTAATGATTTTACTGCATAATGGAACGCCAGTGACAGATGCCACCACTTTCATCACAAAGCATTGTGCCATGAATGTTTCCAGCCAATGGGTCCTTTTATTTCCCTGTTCTTTCACTTCATAAAAAGCGGCGCTTTGGTAATGATACACTATGATGAGCCCAACATTGATCTATACAGAACACGCTGTGCATTGTTAAGTAAGCAACGGAATTTGCATGTGTCGTTAAAGTTGAACTCGATCACTTTGTGGTATTTGTTTCGTTGGGTTCTAGTGGATACTTGTATTCAGTACAGACACACTGATATCGACCGTATTTATACATTAACGCCTCCGTTTTTATTATTTACTCTTGCCAGACACAAGCTCCAGCAGGAGGTTATCACGGTGTGTGTTTCATTTTCATGATGTATTCACCAACATCACGCTTGATCCATCTTTCACATTTTTTTTTCCGACAGTCTCAAAGAATCCCATTTAGGTTCCTTTTCCATCGAATAAGCACCCGACATGCCGCCACTGCACCCTCCCCCCCCCCCCCAGACTTTCTTCAGTTTGCGTTTAAGGCCGAATTCAGTTTTGATGGGGACCCGGGGCTATTATAATATTTGGGGGCCACACTTTGTATATTAAATTCTGTCCCTTTATTGTTTTACCACCACCGATGCCTGATGCCAAAGTTCCACTGTTATTTACTTTAAATTATTCAAGTTCTCGTTTTTAAATGGGAAATATAAATTGTAAAACTAAACCAAGGTGAAAACAGGAAAAACGTGATTCTTATTCACACGTAACTGGTAATACGCAGTGATGCTATAGCTCCATTTACCATATTACCACAGGAGTTACCTTCGGCCCACGGTATTGCGTATTCTTTGTGGGCCTCATAATCCAAGGCTCCTGAAGCCCCCCATGTTAATCCTGCCTTTGTCGAGTCAACCAGTGCCAGAGAGGCCTGGTGCACAAAGGTACGACACATTTGAACCAATGTACACATTTATAAACGACAGTGTCACACTCTTCAAAATAAAACGGATGTGAAAAAGTTTTCAATTAATAACCCTCGACAATGATATGACTAAATGAGACTTTCCAAATGCATGTCAGAAGTAATTGTCTAGCAGATGATGATTATGTCTTCTGCTACAGAAACTTGCAAGAACGATCACAGCTGATGTGCTGTGAACTGCCGCCCGACCACTGATTTACTCAGTCGCAGAGTGCTGCACTCCAGCTTGGTCTGGGAGCTGATAGACAAAAATGCTAGAAGAACGCAATGGACATCATAACCAGAACACTGAAGCCAACTCGCTAGCGAACATTCTGCCAACTAAATATCCACAAAGACATGCGAAGTGCAAGGGAGTTTACACGTTTTCTTGCCAACGAAAACCTACCCCACAGCCAAGACCTCAAAAATGTACCTCCCGGCTGACTCACATCACGCGCTGTCGCCATTCTAAAATCTCAAACCATATCCGGGAGACCGCTGGCGGACAGAGGGGAACAACATGGAGGTCCAGAATAAATACCTCGTTTGAGACCGAAAACATCGCATCACCTGAACCAGACATTCCTCGAAGACACCGGTGTAACCATCAACTACTGCATCGCAACATTAACAGGCCGATGTGCACATCTCGTCAATGAATGGACGGTTACAGACAAGCGACAGAAGTGCGATTGAGGCCATGCAACTCAAATTACGGACCATATCGTAAACCACTCTGGTCTGCGCTCCTTCAACAGAGGAGGAATAGCAAAACTACACAAACTCTCTCCTGAAGCCATTCGCAAAGAAAATCATTGTATCTTCATGGGTAAAGGCAAATAATTAGCTACATTACATACATTCAAGAATATGCAACAAAGTTTTACGTGCGAGGCATTTTCAGTGATAAAACAGCATCATTATTATTTTACAATGGATGTAATATATATGCACTCTTTTGTAATCTAAACCCTTCCAGATCCCAAATCGCATTAATGCCTTGGAAATTGTTTTATTGTTTATTAGCGCCTGGTGGTAATTACCTTTCCTTTACAATGGCAGACTTTTACGAGCTTTGGCATCTGAGGCAATCAAAATAAATCCAATTACTATTAAATTGGTATAGATTAGAATGAGGCCCCCTTTTCAGCAATCCCATAGCCTCCAGCTCAGATGCAAGGACCCGAGTTTGCATAGTGTCCCTTTGGGGCATTGCTTGTATTTCCAAGATTCTTTATTGCACTCAATGGTCAGGACAGGGGATTTCATCACTTTCTAAAGGTTCATTTAATAAACACCGGTCCCTCAGTCTCTCTGCTCATAATCTCTTCTTTCCCAATGCCTCCTGGCATTGCATTGGGTGCCACTTCTATTTACTGTAGAGTCGCTGGTGTGGTTATTGAGCTGGGCGTGTTAATGTGTGCAATGCATTTAAGTGTCTGCACGTGCGTGTGTTTCATACGCACGATGCTTTGATATTGATGAAAATGCAAAATAAATAAACGACAAAAAAATTCAACACATTCGTCAGTAACACTGCCCCAAAACAAAATATAAATAATAGGAGAACATGTTAGGCAGTGACCCCTCTCTGCTATGGAAGACATTTTTTTTTAACATGTTCTTTTGCACCACTACCAGTGCAGTATCACAAATATTTTGATGTAAATAACAGTCTTCTCTTGATAGAATGTTGCGTGCTTGTAAAGCCTCGCTTTGATAATCTTTCAAAGCATCACAACATTGTAATACTTTCAACATTAAATGTTAGCAATCAGCATTTATAGCATCGTTTTTTTAAATTTTAAAATCACAACAGTATGGATATAAATGCAAAATTTAATACTAATAATATCAATGAAAAATACAAAATGGTGATAGATTAAAGTTGTGTTTTTGCTTGTTGTGTTTTGGCCTTTGACTAAATCATTCGGAATGTCCTCAAAATCATCAATTCTTATAAGCTAATCAGAGTTCATTCTTGACAGTGCTTGGATGGGCAACCACAATGCATAACAGGTCGCGATAGATTGCTGCGAGGATACATGGTGGGCAACAGAGGGCAATGCGGCAAAATACAGCACATTGAAGTACAGCACTGTACAATGCTCGTACAGCTGCGGTTTCCACCTTTACCGACTCGCACTGACCGGCGTGGTGAAATATGGCAAAAACCAACCCGCATGGCAACTCGCATTGGTGCGTTTAGGGTCCTCATCCAGCAGTGGATGGACAAAGCCGACTGCGCAAAGTACACGTGCACAGAGCACCACGTTTCATCATTGCATAACGGATGCTTAGGCGTGAGTGAATGCAATCAAGCAAAGCGAGCTGCACGTTGAACATCAATGAGAACATAGCGCTCAGGGTAATCCGGTGACAAACATAACAGCTAGACCCGGTGTTGTTGTGGTGGCAAATTCTCGCCTCTTACCAAAGCGTACTTTTAATTAACTTCGTGACGGCTGGGCCGGGCGGAATCCCAGAAAAGTCAGCGTGGTGAAGTACGGTAGTAATCTTTCCCCCACCCACCCACCCACAATGTATGTTGGACTTCTTTCGCACCGTACGTAGCCACCCGTGCTAATCGGAAGGTGCGTACGGATTTACAAGTGCATATCTCCGGCACGACATTGGGAAGTCCTCGTCCAGCAGTGTATCGACCACCGCGCCCGTGCAGTGTGCACGGCGCACGCATAGCGAGCGGGCCTCCGAACGTGTCACAGCCGGCAACCCTCAGCTCCGCGTGGGGCGCGCTGTTAGTACATCGCGGCAAGCGAGGCACGTGGCGCTCGCCGATGCGCGGCGGGGGATCTCGAAGCGGGGTTTTTAATTAACTTGGCGGGCACGGGTGTGGGGACATCCCCCAACGACGAAGTCACCCCTCGCTCGCTGAAAGCCTCCGTAGCCTTGGGGGGGGGGCAGTCTCCCAGCGGCCAGGAGTTCTTGGACACACCTGTAACAACACAGCCACTGCTGACAAGATCTGTCAGCCGCTTCAGACATGCGCAGCGCTCGGAGGCCTGCATGTTTGGTAGCGGGAGTGACGGACGTGATATCAGCTGTTCCCACATGAACCGTTTTCCATTACGGTTTATTTTCAAGTGTGCCAAAATATTATTTCGCATGTGTGCCCAGCGTTTCTCTCCCTTTGCTGTCCGAGAGTGTGGAGTTTATTTCAGGCTGTGGGATGGAGCTTTGCTCGGGTTGTGTCATTGCAGTATCCTGTTTCTCTCGTTTGGCGTTTGGGACAAAGTAACATGCGGCATGGTGGTGGATCAATGGTAACGATCGCTCCTTACAGCAAGGAGCACATGGGTTCGACTCTCAACTTTGGCGCCTTCCTGTGTTGAGAACTATATGTTCTCCGCCAGTTCTGCACGAGTTCTCCGATTTCCTCCCAAAGTTAAAACATCCCAATGCTAGAAAATTACCTGACAACTACTCAACATTGTCCCTGACTGCAAAGCAACTGGGCAGGACGCTCCTGGAAATGAGTCTAGAGACTTGGGAAGGCTTTCCTGGTTAAACATAACGAAAACATGCCATCGTATTGTTAATATTGTATTGGGCAGTCATCAGCGATGTACGCCTGGTGGTTTGCGCCTCGCCTGCATTCGTAGTTTGGTGAGTCGCCTTTATCTTCCGCTCGTGTAGGAAATATAACCACACCTTCCGTGTGTCGTTCCGGAGTTTTCGTGTTCACGAAGCCCATTGTTAAGGCTCTTCGTGCCGTGTGTGCTGTTAAGTTAACGATGCGTCGGTAAAGCGGGCCCGTTTACGAGAGACGCGGAACGTGTGACGCTAAACTTCGCAGGAGTGAAGTAAAATGACGTTTAAACAAACAGGGGCTGGAAACGTGTCACGGGTGAGGGAGGGCTTTGTGTCTTTAGAGGCCACTTGGGATGCGGGGTTGTATTTTGATTTAAAGCTTTCGTGACTGCAGTAATTAATATTCTTAGCTCTTTCGGTAAAGTCACGTTGAAGGGAAACAATAAAATAATTAAATATATATACAACAATAAAAATTCTCACGACGTTTCGACCATAACGTTTCGACCATAACACCTGATGACGACCGTTTGTGTTATGGTCGAAACGTCGTGAGAATTTTTATTGTTTTATATATTTTTTATTATTTAATTGTTTCCCTTCAACGTGACTTTACCGAAAGAGCTAAGAATATGCGGGGTTGTGTTTTTTTATGTCCCGGACGATGAAACTATTGATTCAGACACTCCACACCAGCAATGAAAGTCACCCGAGGCAAAGGTCTCTTCCTGAATGTTCACATCACGAGGGAAGCGCGGGACACAACGTGACCCGTCTTCAGGCACCTGCTCCGCTCACAAAATGGGAACTGTTTTCCACGTTAATATAATGCACACAAAATAACGTATTATTATTATTCTGCGTTTGCATTTATGTGTCATCGTCGGCCACGGTCAATCCGCTGCAGGATGAAGGCCGTCCCAAATCTGCCGCCATCTCTCCAGAATCCTGCGATGTAAAACTTCACGGAGCACCTGCACACGGGGCCACTCTCGTCGCTCCACTTCCGCGGTGGAAGTCCTCTCGGATGCGTTCGGTTCCTCGGCTGCGACTCCGTTATCATTCCTGATCGCCAGCCATCGTCTCAGTATAGCCACGGTGGCGAGATGTTAACTACCTCGCCTGTTATGCAGGACGTCGTGGGTCCTAACGATATTTGGAGTTTCGATGTTCCACTTGTGGTCACGTGAATGTTTTTTTTTTGTATCTTTGTCCTCCACATTTTGAAGCAATGCCGTCAGAGTGTGTGGCTGCTATAAATTTCCGCATGATGAGCCACTTCGTTGAGCTATCATTTGTGTCCGGGTCGCTTCTGAAAAAAAAGAGCTTCATAACTCAGTCGGGCTTTACCTGGAAAATTTTAAAAAATAGATTTAGTTTGTAGCTGCCACGATGTGTTCTGTCCAAGCCCACTTAACCTTTTTTAAGTGTTTGAATGACGCCACTGATCTGCATATGTTCTCTAATCCACGTGTGCTTCTTTCTCAATCTAATGCTTTTCTGTATGTTCTGTTATAACACATAACCACACATTAACACCATGAAATGTGAAGTTAAATACATTATTTTGGTGATGTTGCTTGCATCGCCAGTGATGCACAAGCGCAATTCACAAAAAAAGAAAAGACTCAACACAGTCGGCGATAACACTGTAGCCTCAATGGGGGAAAAAAACATCTACACAATAGGCGACGTTTCGGGCGATTATCCTTCTTCAGAGCACACTAAAAGGTGAAAATGTGCTGTGACGTAGGGCCATTGCCCAACACAATTCCTAAACATGTTTTTGTCTTTTCTAAAATGTAGAAAGTAATAATAGGGTTTTTCCCCTCTTTTCTGGCAACAAAACTGAAACCTTTTAACAAGGATTCATGTCTGCATTAACCACAATACCTGTAGTCAAAATGCAAAAAAAAGGCATACGCCAAAAGGCCTTTTGGTGTCATCTGGTCGAGCACCAATTCGGTCGAGGCTCAAAAGAAAGCCGTCCCTTGGTGTGGACCAATCAGTTTCAAGGACAATGCATATATTATCATAGTATGTTTTTTGTTTGCATTTTGACTGCAGGTATTGTGGTTAATGCAGACATGAATCCTTGTAAAAAAAAGTTTCAGTTTTGTTGCCAGAAAAAAGTGGAAAAACCCTATTATTATATTTTGGTACTGGCAAAGGAGGTCTAATGATGTAGAAAGTAGTCATACATATCGATGAAAAAGATGAAATGGTAAAAATATGCCATTGGGTAAAATAATTAATATTTTGGTTTTGAGGTGGGAACATTTATAGATTTCCACCATGATCTGTAATAGTGTGTCTATGGGAAGCAGTCAGTGTTGGCCAAATATTTTGAAAGCCATCTGGGCAACACCACTGGTTCAAACATTCCTTACCACATGATCATGTAACTGTGTAATAATACAACAGGTGCAACCTTGGCTCCATCCGGAGCAGCTATTTCCGCTAGTGCTTTACAGTAATTGTCTGTATTTCGATCTCAATGATGGTACAATAAACCCCGCCGTTCAGTTGAAACCCACATCAGCAAGCAGAGCCGTCCAAAATGTTTTCATTCTTGCAAGCAGGACGACGGGTGTCCGGGGTGGATGGGGAATGTTGCAACAGCCTCAGAACGTCTTTTGTACATTCCCCTTAAAATGCAGCGATAGCTGTTACTTTGCCATGGGAATCGTTATTGAATGTGTGTGTGTCATCGTGTATTTTGACTGCTCTAAATGTCCACCTGATAAGCCACTTCGTTGAGCTATCGTTTGTGGCCAGGTTGCTTCTGAAAGAAGAGCGACGTAGCTCCGTGGGTCTTACCTGGTAAAACAAATCCAGTTTAAATGGTAAAAAAATATATAGTGTCAGTGAGTTACATTTAAAGGGGCTTTTTAATGAATGAAATATTTTAAGGGATGCATCGGCAGGCATGCTTTTGCTCAAATTAAAACGGTGTGACACGTTTTGTAGTTTACGCTGCTTTGCAATGGACAATTCACACACATATATTTAATGGTCTGATGGTTCTAGCAATAGCCCATATTTAGGAGTGGAGAGAACACAGAGACAATTCCTAACTCATAGTTAGAGATCACACTCTGTTGCACGTGGACATGGACACAGTTTGAATTCTTATACGATCATTTGTCCACGCATAAACGTTTGTGCACCTTCTGTGTTGTTGTATATCTAGCCATTTACCACATTTACCAAACATTTCACACCAAAGCAATCGCATTCATTCAAGCGTGGCACACACGTCGAACGATTGGGTGTGGCAGTCCACGTCTAATTCCACATAACCCCCCCTCCCCCACACCTGAAAGAGGGCATTTTCTCAAAGCAGTCACGAAAGCTTTAATTCTTTATCAATTTGAAATAATTTTGGCAATTGAGCAATGAGCCATCTATCATGCTGGGCTATACGGTTGTTTATTAGGTGTGGAGAAATTTACAACAGCCTCGTTCCCCTCAGGCGTTTTTTGCCATTAAGACGTCCTCAGCTATGTAGACTCTCAAAACAGGGGAGCCAATATCATGCTACGCTGTCTGATCGGTAGATGATAGATTGGTGCCGTGAGTGTCTGATGAGGATCATGTGAGCAGTGAGCGTCAGGTGAGTGGAGAGGGCGGAATGCGTGAGTGTCGGACGAGGGTCAGGTGAGTGGAGAGGGATAAGTGTGCGAGTGTCTGGAAGAGTAGTGAATGTATGGTGCATGATGAGCAGTGAATGTCTGACTCCTCATTCATTGCAATTGGAGACCTTGGGGAAAAGACACAGATTAGCTGATTGTATAATGGCCAAGTTAAATAAAAGTCATTGTATAATATGCCGCTGTTCGTGACAAGAGTCAGGTTTTCTGTACATCAGTGACGTGCGGTGAGGTCAATGGCTCGGGAGGCACTGGCTAGTGTCAGAGCCAGATTCACACTGAGGGGGGCGTGGCCTCACGGAGGGGGGCGTGGCCTTACTGAGGGGCGTGTCCTCACTGAGGGGGCGTGTTAGACACGTCCTCCTCAGTGAGGCAGATGTGATAGCTGCCTCCCCTGGTGCATTTTCATTGCAGTTTCATGACGAGACCAGCGAGCCTAAATATCTTTATACGCATACGTGAAATAAGTTACCTGGAGTATGGAAGGCGTGGACATGAAATGAAGGCGTCTAGAAACATTACATTGGTGACATACTGAGATAGTAACAGGCACGCGCGTATTGCCCGCGCTCCATCCAGTTACTGAGGGGTTGCGCAATCAGAGGGGAGGCTGAGCTTGTCGCTGCCTCACCTCTCGTCTCTTGTATTTGCAGCGAAGCTCCGCAAATTTGGCGATTTTAACTATAAAAATTATTGGAATCGTAAAGAAATGACATTTATAACACAGATCAGTGGAAAAATCTTAATACTTATTTCATTATTCTTTTTTTTTTACTTTTCGTAACAGCTATTTTCATTGGAGTATGACAGACAGCTGAGGCTCTGCCTCCCCTGACCGCACGTCACTGCTGTACACGTGCACATTTTCTCCAAATGTACTCCTGTGTAGAGTACTCAAAGTTAATGTCCAGTACAAGTACAGCCCTTTGTCAACCCACTGCTGGATGAAGCCCACTCCCATCCCATGCCAGTCACGGGGGTGATTTCACCACACTTCACTACGCTGGTCAATCTGTCATGGCGGAGAAAGGAAGCATAGACGTGGGAGCATATAATCACGGTAAAGCAATTGAGTTTGCTTCACTGTCGTCTACTCTGCCTACCACACAGCATAAAGCCTGCCACAATCAATGTGGATGGTGGGCCCCCATTCCATGCATCACGCAGGCTCAACCCAGCTTCGCTTCCAATGTCTGATGATTTCAGGCACATTGTTGACGGTTTGTTCGTAGGCTCATGGATACATACTTTTTTTCCCACGATGATTATACCACCAGCAAATTGATGGAAGTGGGGTTTCTGTACTGAATAATTTATTTGAGGCTGATTTGGGGAAAACGTTTCAACAATCCTTAATCCTTTTTGCACTGCTTTTACAACTGCTTATGTACTTATGTGCAACACATTTCAATAAAAAAGTTGTCATTCTTTGACCCCTGTAAGTCCATTCATATTCGTGCTAACATTGCTCGCTGGACGGTTTGATATATATACTTTTCGAAACTGTAACAAAAAAGTAAAGTTTATCATAGACATTCAAACACTAATCTTAAGAAACCCAATAATATGATAATCTACCAACAAAAATAAACCTCATTAGTATCTACTTATAATGTAAATAGCTTTGCGGTACTTTATCGGAGATGTGAGGCCACCCAGACTTAATCATAATGTGGGTTAGTTTACTTTAATTAACTTATGAGCATTGAGCTTATGAAGCTCTCATTTGCACCCTGTTGATTGCATCAAATGAGAGCTTAAAATCAAGTACTTTATATATATCTATAGAACATTTTGAAAAGCATGCACTCACTGCTCACGTACTGGAGCGTGAGCTCCTAGAGGAGCGTGAGCTCCTAGTAGCGGGCAGCCGAAGAAAAGATGGAATATTCACAGACACATTTTGTAAAACTGTGACTTGAACCCATGCGAAAACATGTGTTTTCAGTTGCGAAAAAAAAACATTCTAAAATTCAACAAGGGTCCTCTCCCATCGGCTTGAATGAAGCATTGAGTGCAGAACATGACTGGGTGGCGGGTGGATTAGGCTGGAATGCACGCAAGCCACCACTGACTGACTCGTCACACCTGCTACTGTGGTGGGAGGGAAGGGACGCCGTTTCACTCGGCAAGATGGGCCAAATGCCGCTCCTCCGGAGACTAAGTTGAACTTCCGCATGAATTATACCCGATATTGAGTTACTTATCACAATGTCTCTGTGTGTGTGTGTTTGTTTGTGGCGCAACCAACTTTAAATGTGCCAGCTGAGCCCAGGCACCGACTGCCCCCATGCTGATTCTGGCAGGGTTTTTCCACGACTCTAAAAAAACACGCTTTTTTTTTGCTTTCGTTATTACAACAGCATTTTACATTGTAACCCTCCGTGTAATTGCACAATGATGTTTGTTTATTAAAAAAAAATGCAACCGCAACGTAATGAATGCGTTTATAATCATTACTTTCAAAGGAAAGCAGACATGAATGATTCATTTTAAATAACTCTTTCCCTTCATTCACATTGAAGCAAACACACACGTAAATGCTGTCAGGGAGGGGGGGGATAATAAGTCGCCGATGAAAATCTGGCGAACGATGTTATCTTTGTAGAATAATATCTGTAACTTTTTTATGAGTTATAGATTATGGGGCATGCAATTATGCATTGATTGATTCTATTGCTCCTCAATACATGTGTTGAACTGAACGTGCGGGATAAAAACCGAATCAAATGTACTCTTAAATTGAATCAGTACCATATTCTTGGGTCTTTCGGTAAAGTCACGTAGATAGGTTCAAAGAAAATAACAAAAATAACAAAAAACTACGACGTTTCGATCGCAACACAAGCAATCGTCATCAGGAGAAAAAATAGCGGGAAAGCTGCTGATGCAGGCTGTGTTAAAGGTTTGAAATGGGCGTAGCCCAAGGGTCATAAGCTAAGTGGGCGGGGCTAGTGATGTTAAAGTGAGAAATTTGCATATCAATGTAAGGCCAGAGAGCCACCTCCACGACGACGAAGATGCGGCGGTGACCATTGTATTGTAAGAGGAGAGCATGTCAATGTAAGATCGCAGAGCCACCACCACATCGAGGGAAACGAGCAACGGTGGCTGTGTTAGTGAGACATTTAACCAGGATTGTGTGGTCTGAATATCCATTCATCTTGAGAGCTTGGTGTACTGTTTCAGTTCACTGGCTAGGTGATGACGGTCGAAAATACATCGAGGTCTATGGTGTAGAGTTTTGATGAGGGAATTCTTCTGGGATGGATGGTGGTGGGAGTCAGGTTTTAGGTAGGCATCCGTATGGGTGGCTTTCCAGTGGACAGTGTCCCATTGAGACATCTGGTCTCTTTTCAATTAAAACATCCAAGAATGGTAACTTGTCATCCTTTTCCATCTCCATGGTGAATTTGATGGCTGGATGTATGGAATTTGTGTGGTTGAGGAATTGGTTCAGAGCTTGTCGGCCATGTGGCCAGATGACGAAAGTGTCATCTACGTCCCTCTTCCACAACGAAGGACGTAGGGTGGATGCCTGGATGGCATCTGTCTCAAATTTTTCAATGAAAACATTGGCTACAACTGTAGATAAAACCATCACCTTGCCATATATAGCAGGGGTCATGAAAAAGATTTCCAAAATCATGAGCAAACACAAGATCCAGGTTCGATTTAACACAGTACATAAAATGTGTGATCTGATCCCATCTGTGAATGATGTGATCCCTGACATGCAATACCCCGGCGTCTACAAACTAAGCTGTGTCTGCGGCAGTAGTTACATTGGGGAAACTAAGCGACATGTCTCGGACTATGTTCGTGAACATGAGGCAGATCTGAAACACGGTAGGACCAATACCTCGACCGTGGGTGATCATTGTTTGAATGCGGTGGGCTCACACGAAATTGATTTCTCTAAGACGAAGGTACTTTGCAAGCCCACTGGCTATCAACAAAGATTTGTTCACGAAGCCATCCATATATATAGACACAGACACAATGTCAACCAAGAAGATGGGTACAAACTGAGCAATCATTGGAAGGACGTTATTAACCAGTTTAAGTCATAACTGGCTGTGATGTTTCCATCCTACCTTCCGATGTTAATATAAATTTTCGACTCTCTGGTTTTACATTAACAGGTTAAATGTATTTACATTAACAGGTTAAATGTCTCACACGAACACATCCACCGTTGCTTGTGTCCTCGATGTGGTGGTGGCTCTGCGATCTTACATTGACATGCTAATCTCTGATTTCACATTAACAGGTTAAATGTCTCACACTAACACAGCCGCCGTCGCTCGTGTCCTCGATGTGGCGGTGGCTCTGTGATCTTACATTGACATGCTAATTTCTTACTTTAACATCACTAGCCCCGCCCACTTCGTTTATGACCCTTGGGCTACGCCCATTTCAAACCTTTAAAACAGCCTGCCTCAGCAGCTTTCCCCCTCTTTTTTCTCTTGATGACGATTGCTTGTGTTGCGATCGAAACGTCGTAGTTTTTTGCTGTTTTTGTTATTTTCTTTGAACCTATCTACGTGACTTTACCGAAAGACCCAAGAATATGAATTCCTGTAGTCACGAAAGCTTTAAGTTAAGATTTTAATCAGTACCCTGAATAATAATATAGAGTAAAACCTTTGCCCAACGCAGATTTATCAAACACGTATTTTGGCTCGACACGGTTTACCTACTGAGGTCTGTTTTCCAGAACACGGGAATGATGGTTCGGCTATACGCGGTTTGACGCTGTGAAGATTCTCATATCCGCGTCGAAAAGTAGTGCCGCGAGAGTGCTGCATTTGTTGGGAAGGTATGAACGAATTGACTGTGACAACGATTTATTTGCCATGTATGTTTTTGTGTGTGTACGTTTTCTGTGCAAGTTACTTTTTTCACGTGATAATGTAACACACTCAACACACAGAACAGCACGAATTTATCCGTCCACCCGTTGAGGGCTTCAGTCAGACAGACGCCTAGATGGTGAACCATTAACGTTCAAGTGACAATGTTGGGGCGTTAGGGGTGAGCGTTGGGCATGATTGCGACTCATCGTCCTTTAGTACTTAGAACAAAGAGGGAGGGAGTGATAATTTCGTACCCCAAGAATGCAACCATATTTTTCCCTTGAGGTGGATAATTTGTCAAATACCGTTTTGCCCAACGTGGCATTTTCTAGAAACATAAACCCCTGCATTTGGCGAAGTCTGCCTGTAATAGTTTTAACTTGTAAGGTGCATAGTATTTGCTCACTGTTGAAGAGAGAGAATGAATCAGAGGCACGAAGAACCACAGACAAGGGTTAAGGCAGCTAGGCGGGGAGCCAGCGTCAACAATTGCCCTGTGGTTCCCTATATATTAAGCTGTTTTCAGCCAGTTAATCATAACAATTCATACATTTTATTTCAGTTGGGTTGGGGGGGCATGAATAATCAAAATGCCTGGTAGCCTGGTGCAGAGCTTATACATCTTCAAAAGAACTAGCATTGAGAAATGCATCATAAGATAGTATCTGTGACCTCTGACCTTGACTCGCTGTTACCTGAAGTCTCAGGCCCTGGAGCCTGAGTTTCCTGAATAATATGACAATTTATATATAGAAAGTGTTACCCCAGGTTCTGCAAAATTACCGAAGGGCGCGCTTCCTTGTCCCACAGATGAGGTGACCTTTATTATCACTCAGCTGCCACTGCCAGAAAAGTCACAGAGTCGGACATAGAGAGACATGTGTAGTGGAGTAGAAAGGTGAGTATTGCATGGAAACAGAGACAGTGCGGGTTATGTTGGGTCAGCCTGTTGTGAAGGCAAAGTCATTGGGGTTCATGTTGGGTCAGCCTGTAACGAAGGCAAATACAGTGCAGGTTACATTGGGGCAATTAAGCTGGGAGAGCCAAGGACGGCTGTGATTGGTTGGGGCTGTTGCCGGGGCTGGAAAGGCGTCTTGATGTCTGGCGAGAAACAGGTGTACGGATCACGCGGGGTGCCGTTTGGGACGCGGACTAATTAATTGGGGCGTAATGAGAGCGGGGATAAATTGGGGGGTCGGCAATTGGAGCGGGAGTTGGAGTTGGGAGCTGGACGAGGCAAGACGTCGAGTTTGGAGGAGAGTTTGGAGACAGAATTGGAAACAGAGTCTGGAGACAGAGTTGGAGACAGAGTTTGGAAACAGAGTGTGGAGCGAAGCTGAAGAAGAGAAGCAGCTAGCAGTAGAGAGAGCGTAACGATAGCGGAGCTGAAGAAGAGAATTAGTTAGCAGTGGAGAGAGCGTAGCGATAGCGGAGCTGAAGACGCTGTGTGCGGAGTCGCTGAGTGCGGAGCAAGCGAAGTAATCGTGGGGAGTGGAGAGACAAAGGTGGCGAGCGAGTCGAGTGAAGCACGGCGAGCGAGCCGTGGCGACCTGGATATTGTGGAAAGTGGAGGACATGCTGAGAGTTGTAAATAAAGACAGAAGTTGTCCGAGTGAAATCGAACACTACACATGGAAAGACAGCAGATTATAAGACAGATTCACGATGTTCGTTGTCGACGGAATAAATGGGGGATATGCTAATGACGTGCACGCCGCATTCCAAATGCGTCAACGTGCTTATAGCGTGCAACAGATACGACTCCTTGGCAGGCGATAGTGTGACCTCTTGTGTTGAATTCAGACACGTGCTACCTCGACATTCCCCAGAGCCGAGGACTGCACTTTATTTGCCAGCACACAACAATAACCACTGTTATATACATTTGGGGCTTTGGTCCGTCGCTAAAATATAATTTGAGGCGACAATATTATTTGTCAGAACTACTTGATTATAGGTGCAAGACAGTAAGAATGCAGCGCTTTCCCGGGTTGGCCCCAATATGGAAAATCGCACTTGGATTACATGCGGCTGTGAAAACTTTTCATATATAATAAAAAAAGTAAAATACACCATTGCAGATCCTACGTAATGAATCGTCATACCGCGACGCTGTCCATCACGATCGCCTAACGGGCACAAGGTGCATTCTTCGTGTTGACAGGGTCTCATCTATTACCTTCGCTGACCCCAGCGACAGCCCTGCCATTTCGCACAATAAACTTTTCACCCGAGGGTACAAATTTAGCACAGGAAACTGGCCAACGTGTTTCTAAACCACCCCGACACTCCCCCCGCCGCACCCAACGTCGCTGCCAGAGGTTGCCTGCGGCAGAATGCGACTATATTTACATCGCGGTGTGAGGTATACGGGTGGCAAAACGCGTGATAATGGTGGGATTTCACGGATGGGACTTTTCATTCATGCCAGAGCACTGGGTCGGTGGGGTGGGGGGTGGCGGGCACACATCTGCCGCCGCGCATCAGGGCCTCCCCCCGCGTCGACAAGAGTCGACCCTGTTGTGACAATTGGTAACAAACAGGCGACGGGCTTCGCCGAACCGCGGACGGCTGGGGGATTGCCGCCTGTCACGCCGATATGGAAATGCGCCGTCGGTAGAGGTCCTCTGCCTGCCGGGTTTCATCACCACCTGGTGGATGGTGGGTGGTGGTGGTGGTGGGTGGTGGTGTCCACCCGGCGTCCCCCTCCTCGACTCCCCCCCCGCCCTCCCGGGACCGCCGCTGAGCCCTCTCGGCGGAGAGCGGCGGCCCTGGAGTGCCATGGGCGGGTGGGGTGGGGGGAGGGCACCGGCCGAAGAGTCGGGAAAAAAATGGAACGCGCCGCTCGGGCGGTGGTTAAAGCCACGCAGCTGTCAAGCCGTACGGCTTAGCCGTGCTTCTTGCACGGGGGCAATTGAGTTTTCAGGTCCATACGGGCGTACAGCGGCGTCTATGCGGGCAACATTTTTTGTTTGTCTGTCTGTTTGTGTTGCTGCCTTGTGATGGAAATGTTTTTAGGATGAACGTTGAGATGTATAAGGGCACGGGGTGACCAATAGGGTTTGACTTGGCCCGTAATAAGGTTGAGGGCACTGATAAGGGGTTGGCAGGTATGAAGCCATGCTATTGCTTGGGTTCACGTCTGAGATATTTTACAACCTGGTGCCGCGTGGCCCGTCAGATGTCTTGTAATTCATAAATGCTCTTTTTCTTTGACAAATACAAAAGTTAGTGTTATCGCTTACGGTCAACTTCTCACATTTGTACAGTAATACCGCGATATCCCCCCCGCCCTCCTTTTACGTTGTTTTGCGAGTACGTCATAACTTTATGAACACCGCTGATTTGTACTTGCCTCAACCCACACTCAATTCGCCTGCAGCATCGTCGGTTCTTCCTCGTATCCATCGCCTCTCGGCCTTCGCCTCCACCTACCTTGTACACTGCGCTGATTGACGTCACTTCGATATTCGTCGTCGTACCTGTGAGAAACGTATCCCCGACGTAAAATGGGCTATTACTCTGATGCACTTCTATTATAATTACATACGATGAAAATGACCATTTCATCCAGTGGTCTTTCCACCTCTGTCTGTCAATCACTGCACATTGCAACAGAGATACCTTCCATCCAATCCAATGTTTGACGTTTGACATCCATACTTTTTGGTTCTTTTGGTAAAGTCACGTAGGTAGAAAATTAATAGATCGCGACGTTTCGATGGCAACACAAGCAGTCGTCATCAGGTGGGACAACCACAGCAAGAAAAAAAACTGCTGAAGTAGTTTTTCTTGCTGAAGTTGTTTTCTTGCTGTGGTTGTCCCACCTGATGACGATTGCTTGTGTTGCGATCGAAACGTCGTGATCTATTAATTTTCTACCTACGTGACGTTACCGAAAGAACCAAAGAGTATGGATTCCTGCAGTCACGAAAGCTTCAAATCAAGTTTGACATCCAGTTAGATTGTTGTGTCCCTCTTGACCATGGCACCGACCAAGGTCCCCTCCATCACCATCCTTTACAGTCGGTCATGATGTATCCTAGTGATGCACCTGAAATATAGTCATACCTGTTAACCCATACGGTTTACCCGTATTCTTGTATAGGGACATTGAGTTTTCAGGTCCATACGGCGTACAGCCTTTTGAATACAGGCAAAACATTTGTGTCTGTTTGTTTGTGTTTCTCCCTTGCGGTGGGACTTTGTGGGATGAACGTTGAGATTTATAAGGGGCACGGGGTGACCAGTAAGGTCTGAATTGGTCTGCAATAAGGTCGGGGGCACTGATAAGGGGTTGGCAGGTATGTATCGTGGGTTATTGTACTGGACCAAACTTACACGTATGAAACGTGTATGAAATGTCTCTAAATCAATGCACCATCGTGTTTTCTTTCATTATATAAATCATGGGTGGGGAACTTTGACTCGTGGCCAAATGGGAATTCCAAATGCTGTACTGTATATTTGTTAGGGGGGTGGGGGGGGGGGGTCATGAACAAGAATACACACCTGAGTCACTTCAGTCACTGCAAGACACCCTGAGGCAGTGCCCGATTCTCCTCGCAGAAAAGTAGCTACATATGTAGCAGCTACACGTGTAGTAGTAGCTACGGGCCCCGCACTTTCAAGGGCCCCGCGCTAAATGCTCTCAAGCTATCAATTCCGGTGCAGTGATTCTGCACTTGCTCTATCACTATAGTACTATACCGCCTTCAACTTTTATGAACGACTGGGTGTTTAAGGATGGCGATTTGTCGTATTATCTGGCTGTACAGCAAATGAAAAAATACAATTACTTCACTATGCAAGTAAAACATTTGCGTTTTAATATTTTTTGAATTTAGGGCCCCTTTATAACACGTGCCACGGCCCCGCACTAGCTTAATCCGGCACTGCTTGAAAGTGATAGAATTGACTTAATGCAGTGCAAAACTTATAGACAGTGTTTTCGAGGTTGCAAATACCCCCCCCCCCCCAGTGCCAGATTCGCGTGACTAAGATGCTTTGAGTGTCAGTTTAAGTGTTGGTCGTGGACTGTATCAAAGTGGTTTGGCCTCAGTTGGCCGTGGAGCCTATCTGGCCCACAGGCTACCGATTCCCCACCCCTGCTAAATGGGTTTTTTTTTTATCAATCCAGGGCCCTTTGTCAATCCATTACTGGATGAAGGCCTCCTCATCGTGTTTCAGTAATGATGGTTTGTGACCATACGTCACCATGCTGGTGAGTGATGGTGGTTGAAGGGTGTGCGCGCAGGGCGAGTCCAGACATAACTCACCACAGATGTTGTCCGTGGCCAGGAATACAACTCTGGCTGGCGGCGTCATATCAAAGTGCATGAACCACGGCACCACTGCTCCCCCCCCCACCCCCATGCTTTATACTGTATTCTGTATACATATATAAAAAGTAAAGCATATCATTTCAGTATTATTGATGTTGACCCTTATCTTATCATTACGAACTTCCACAGTAGTTTAATGATAACAAAAACACTCTTAATGTATTGTAATACCAAAATGCACCTTATTTTGAAAGTGATAGCCTGGCATGTCACTTGAACTGGCTTGACAAATACGATAAAAAAATAACTTGATTTAACATTCTTTGGCTGATGGGTTTTATTTAGAGTAAGGGTTATAGTGCCACACAATTCACGGGTACAAAAAAAAGCTTAAACTAATATTATAACATTTTGCTTTGCAGATTCACAATTTTGATCAGACTCAACGGTGCACGTTTCTGCTTCTTTTTTGCACGGCATTTTCAACTTTGAACAGCGCGCATTTCGCACACGCAACAAATTTCCGCGAATTTTATGGGGAGTTGTTGGGGGGGATTGGGGGTTGCGTGGCGATGGGGGGGAGGGGCTTCAAGTTGAACTGTGTTCTACGGGGTAAACAGAAAGTCCATTTGTGTCGCCCCTTAAATATTAACTCGGTGTTTCATTTGGCACGTAAAAAAAAAGTCCCAATGAGGTACAGTTTTGAATTAATGGGAAATACTGAGTTTTTAGTGCCCTCTTGTGGACGCATTAACAATGCAGCATTTCATGAAGCATTTGGCACGACTGACGGGGATGATGTTCAAATTTAATAACTAAAATTTGCGATGCTTTGCTTTTAGGAACCAAAACAGAACTGCCCGTGAAAATATATACATGCTGAACTTTTTTCACACCGTACGTAGCCAACTGTGCCAATCGAAAATCACATACTGTACAGGTTTGCCTTGTCCAACAAAACCACGCTGCATTTAGTATTTCGTCTCCAGGTCTCTAGCTCGACTCTTACCACTCACATGGTAACTCTTAACAACACACATTCTCAGTTTTACTGGTTCGTAACCTGATCTCAACCCCACTGCCATGGAGCATTTACCGACATGATGTTGAATCCCAAAGTTAAATTCGCTCCGGGAGGCAAAATTATCTTTGTTGACCACCATTGGTTTTACTTAAGAAGTGGATTATTTCATTAAACTTAAGCTCGGTGAAGGAAGGAGCGCGCGTTGGTACACGCTTTAGAGCACTGCACGATGTGCCTGGTCACCCGAGTTCAATTCCTGGCCGTAGCTGCATCTGCTCGCGAGTGATATCTGAACCGGTGCGAGGTGCCTCTAATTCACCAAAGCCACGATGACCAGTGTGGTGCTCAGCATCGTCAAAGAAAAGGCACTCCTATGACTGACACGGCACTGGCGAGACATTCATTCAGCATATGGTTGACAAAGGGCCGTACATTATTTAACATTACAGTAAAATGAATAAAGAAACAGAACGGTTACATGGTGGGACGTGATAAAAACACCCTTTGTACTGTTGTGGACCGAAGGACTCGTAGCATCACATTTCACACTTCAAGGTGATTGCTTTTACCTGACACTGCAATGATAAAAGCCTGGAGGCATCACAAATGCACTGGCTCTCGGGTCATTAATGCTCAGCCAAACAAGGCTCGTGAATAATAATAATAATAATGAAACTGGGTGCATTTATCTTGTACCCATAACGTAACGTCTCCAGAGTCGTCCAAATCTACGGCATCTGCCTCTGTTTGCCAAAGCAATACGCTTATCTGTTGCAAACATGGTGCACGATGAAGCCTGCGACTGCCACGGTGGCGAGATGTGAACCACCTCGCCTGGAATACAGGACGTCGTGGGTCCTAACGATATTTGGAGTTTCGATGTTCCACTTGAGGTCGTGGGTTCAATCCCGAACCTGACGCCAGTATATTTGACGTGTGCATGTTCTCCCCGTGGTCGCGTGGATTAATTATCTGGGTCCTCTGGTATTTCCGTCCACATTTATAAACATGCTATTACAGTATTTGGCTGCTTCACACTTCCACGTGATAAGCCACTTTGTTGAGCTTTAATTTTAGGCCAGGTCGCTGCTGAAAAAGAGTAATACAGCTGAGTGCGCCATGGCAAACATGAGTGGTGAGTGATATTTTAATTGGTCCGGAGCACCCACTACACAAACTCCCCTTGACGAGCGTGATGAAGTATAGTCAAACAAACCCACCGCAAAGGGTTGCGAATTAACATTATTTATATTTGATACCTTTTTTTAAAGAACTCGAATCTTAATTTTGTTGTCAGTCTCCTTTTGTAGCAGATGAAAGGAGAACTCCTATTGTCCGTGGCGATGTGGGGGACACATTTTGTGGATCTTATCATCCTATTATACGTGGACTTATCTGCACATTGACGGTAAATAGTAGAATTGATTGTCCACGTGACTCCTCTTATGTGCAAGAAATCTGCAAATTATAGCTGTACTGCAATACAGTGCGGGTTTACACTGCAGATAATTGTAGATACTATGGGTTGGGGAATAGGGCTACGGATAATTGGAATTTTCGCAGCACCTACAGCTCCCGCGGACAATAAGAACCCGGAGTAATAGGGTCACAGATGATACATCTCTATTTAAAGGAAGATATATTTCATGTAATACGTTCCATTTTTCCGATCGGATTAAACATTGCAAGAACTTATAATTCTGTTCAATGACGGACCAAGCCTGGTGTTTCGCGAAACCGCTGTACCCTAACTACTACTATACAGTACATTCATTAAAATTATATATTTTTTCCTCAAATGAATTGCGACCATTGGGGCAAACAGAGGAGGCCACACTGTGAATGAATGCAGTGGACGAAATTCATACGCTCATGTAAACACGCGTTCTCTACACCCTGTCCTGTGTGCCTGATTGAGGCGTCTAAAAGCTTCTTTCAGTTTGTAACTGCTGCAATAAGTGTGCGCAATGGTTGGTGCCAAGGGAAGTTGAGTCATGGAATAACTCTTTAATAAATTCAGCTGTATTAGCAAGCGCCCACAGCAGGAGCCAAACATTCATTAAAGTCCAAAATATACCAAGCAATGGAGGACCGCAGTATAAACAAAAATAAAATCAAACCTAAAACATAATTTACAGACGCGACTATAGCAAAAGGTTTGACTGTGATACAATTTTTTTTTTAAAGTTGCATTTGGATTGTTCCAGATTTTAATTCTGTAAGGTTCATCGGTGAAGTAATTATCTACGTGTGTACATTAAAAAAAATGTAATGCGTTATAAGTGAAAACAGCTTTGCAAATATCTAGTTGAATTTATATTCCACATCCATTAATTTAATGCATAATCATCAGACGTTAATCCTCATGAAAGTGACTGCCAATGTGGTCTGCACATTAACATTTTCCCTCTTTGTGACATTCACTTTACATTCCAAAGTGAAAATGGTATTCAGAATGTGACGGAGGTTAAGTATTCACGAGGAATGTATTTTGTACCTATTATTTTATAATCACCCTGAACATCTCTGTATTTGGGACATTACGGGAGAGCGATGTTCGTAAAACATTTTGTTCAAATTACATGCCACGTGCAGAAAGCAAGGTGTGGGCAAGTTAAATGAATAAATAAATAAATACATATTTTTCTGCGCAGTACGCTGCAGACTCACTTTCAACCGCGCTTATCTTTTCTTTTCTCCAAACGCAACACGAACATCAATGCACTCGTTCGTTTTTTATTTACTGACACAACGCGCGATTTGTACAACGGTGATGAAAGTTGCGCGTACATGAGTTGGAATCCATTTCATCAAACGCACCCCTTGCCCAAAAAATATATTTGCCGCCTCCCCTCCTCTCTCTTCGCACCATAAAACCCAAAGCAGCCGCGAGAGCGTGGCAGCAGATCGGGTTTCTTTGTTTGACAGTTCAGCAACGCTCCCGTGTGTCCCCGCTATAGTACCCATGTTCACCATAGACGCCGTTGCTTTACATTCAACCGAAAACGTTACCGAAAACGACTAAACGTAACCCCGAAGGTTATTGCCGTTGTATAGTTTCTGCAACTGCTGTATCGCAAGAAAAAATTACAACAACACACCGCCAGACAAAATGATTGAATCTCGCTCATTGTAAACCCAATGTATTTTAACCAGGCCCTATGGTCCAATCAGTAAGTGCCGTGTAAATATGCCCAGCTTTTTGGACGAGGCTCATTGCCTCGTAGCACACAGGCTTTGTATTGTTTGTGAAGGGTGGATTAGGCTAGGTTAAATGCCACAGCTGTATTGGATTGCAACTGGCTGCTCCGTGAGTTGTTATACCATGAAGGGTTTACTCATAACCAATTTGTTCTGCATGCAAAGCATTTCCTTCATATCAACGAATGTTTGTTGGATTTTAACGCGTAAAAAAAAAAACATTAATTCACCGAATTGTAAATTAAAATTAATGCCCTCTGATTGCTCGGCATGGAAACATTTGTTGAGTTCGAAGGGAAACACCCAGGGTTGCAGTCATTTAATCAGGTGTTTTATGCGGAATTGATTTATGTAATCACGGAGCACATTTATGATAAATACAGCGTCACGTAAATTGAACAGGCTCTTTTGCTTCTCTGTTGAAGTGCAACAGAATTTTAATCAAATACAATACCATAAATACGCTCGCGGGACCAAATCGCCCTAAAAATGCACCCGATATCGTCGGAATCTCCGACGCGAAGCGGGTTTTGAGCCTGTTCAGTGCTTAGGTGGCTGATCGCCATGCACGCCAGGTTGGCATAGGTGGTGGCTGGGAGGCTACACAGTGGCCAGCAGGGAACAATCGACATCTTCGTCTGACTGCACTTGCTATGCTGCCGGCCTTCACCAACCCTGCACTGGCCCGGGCAGGTGAAGTATGGTCAAACATCGCCCCATAATCCGCAAGGCGCGACGAGACCGTCAACGAACATCGATCAGACCGACAAAACGGCTGCACAATCACGACGGTAAGTTAACCCACTGGCGCCTTCGTCAACATACCGTTTACATTTAAAGAAATATTCCGATAAGTCTGAAATGTTTTTTTTTTACATATTCCGAAGTGGTTCATTTAACCGACTGACCCCAGCGGGGGAGGGGGGATGTGTAGATCGATCGTGAAGATCCCACTGCAAAGGAGAAAGCGAGGCAAGCAATGCTCCACCGTGGGCCCTTGCTATGTTTAAGCCGCGTGCCGCTTGTGACACCGAACGAGTGAGCACATTCTTCCCACGTGAACGTAGAGTCACACTCGGTGCATCCACACTTGCCCAGGATTAGATTGCCCCTGCATTGACAGCTGAAGCTGCTGTTCTGGATCCGCCGGCGAGCTGCATTTCAAATACTGACAATACTTGAGCTCCAAAATTAGATCGGGAGATGGGGTAACATCTGCAGCCTTAGCGAGAAAAGCGCAGCCTAGGGGGAGATACAAAAAAAAATCTGAGGCCCTTTTGGGGTTGTTCGGAGGCCACTGGCTGCTGTACCACCCGTGTATCGTCATCAGTCATGGACATTCCACTGCTGGATGAAGGTCTTCCCAAGTCGTCATCACTTCTTACGATTCTGTGACGCAACAGTCCACGCAGCACCTGCACAAGCGCTGAGTTAATCGCTCCACCTCTTCGGTAGACGTGCTGTCAGACTATCTGCTGTACAATTGTAGCTGCCGTGTAGGTCACTATCTGCTGCTGTTTGCTGTACAATTTGCATGTTTCTCGTGCTGTAATGACATTATCAATGCACTTTATTTACTCAGGAATGCTTCGTTAAAGTGTCAAGACTCTTTTGCAACATGGTTCTGCTACACTGGGATGTTTGACCAATACCATTCAACGAGTGTTTGGCTTGTGGGAGGAAAGAAGAGTACGCAGGAAAAAAAAATATCCCTCACTATTGCGACGGGCTAACACTCAAAGCTCCACACATATATATTCAAGAATCCATTATTGTCGCGCCATCTTCCGACCACCTCGCAGCACAAGCCTACAACACCTGGTTATGCCCAAGCAGTCCCCCATCCAAGTGCTAAGCAGGCTTGAGCCGGCTTAGCTTCTGATGTCTGACAAAATTGGTGGCAATCTGGGTGATTTGTTCGCATTTTAAAGGACGACAAACTCACGCTGCCTTAGCTGACAAGGCGGCAGCGTGTCTTATCAAAGGCTTGTGTAAAATATAAGCCAGCATACTTTGCAGATTTTTCCAACTGATTGTCACGCTGATTGGACAAAACGTTGATAGCAAGCAATTGATTGCAGTCTATTTGGCTTAGCAGCAGCAGCTGTGTAACAAGCAGCCCTCAGAATAAAATACGAGTTTAACGTGACACATTTTAACCTGTAGTTTCAACAACAAAATAATGTTTACGATCGATCCAGAATTTATGAGCTTCATAATGCAATGCTTACAAAGCACATTCATTGACAATATTCAAAAGGCAGCTTTTTACATATGGCCCAAACAGTTTAAAATGCCCAGTCTTATTTTAACATACTCTCCCTTTTTTGCTAACCATTTTGTAATCTCTCTATAATGTTTTGACGCTGTTTGTTGATTAATATTTTTTAAATCAGAATATTGAGTGCTGCTCAAATGAAAATGGGTAACATATACACGTCCAAGCAAAGTTGAAGGCCAGGCGATCGCTGTACCGTACTAAGTTTAGAGGTATATTTTACGATGCACACATTTTGGCAGGAGTGCTCACAAAAGACACGCGCTCACACTGCCGTGAAGGGGCCTCGTTCCTTTCGCATGGACATCGTGAAGCAAAGCTTTTTAGTTTGACTAGCGGCAGTATCGCTGGGGATTGTGAGGAAGCTAACGCTCCTCAGACCGACGCTGAAGCCTCCACAAATTCACACCCAATGGGTACTTTTCTCGAGTGAGCTGTGCGGCACAAAAACAAAGACTGGCGAGAGAGCTGAAAATATTTCCTGGTGCCTCAGCAGAGATCCCGTTTATAAACGGGAGCGCTGTGTTGCAGAGCAAGATTCCAATGACGCAAATTGGACCCGCCTCTCTTTATAGCTGGTGAAACTGTTCAAGTAAAATGTGTGGCGAAAGGAGTTTATTTTCATTTGGCTTTATAACACCCGTGTCACAAAGAGTTGTGCATATCCGAGGCACATTATCACACTCAATTGCATACACAATGTGTTTTCAACATTGTAATTAATTTCACCGTCCTCAAGTCTGAACTGTGGCGGAGTTTTACGAGATTAATGAAGTAAATTTTTAATCATCTATTTTATTTGACGCCGGCGATTAGTTGATTTACATGAATGACCTGCGGGGGACCTTGGTGAAAAGAACAAAAAACTCCACTTTAGAAGGTCAAGATTTTACCGAAACAAAGAGTTTAACTGAATTACTTAACTACCTCTACAGGAGGTTCTCTAGAGCTCCCATGAGTGGAGGACTTTCCATCAGCAGTGGCATGAGCCAGGGCTGCACCTTTACCACTTTACCTTAACAACAAAAAAAACACCATGAAAACACAAATTTATGGAGTTGGCTAAACATTCCGATATAGGACGACAGAGCTTGGGCAATTGTTGTCGCCCATTCTGACTGCCTTCCCGCTTTGTCCGTGGTGTCCCCCGTGCCTCAGCGCCAAAGCATATGTGCACGGTACAAATTCTAGAGCGTTTCGAGATCCCTCTTTCATGAACCACGATGCAATATAAAAGTAAAACATTATTATTGTTAACACATTCTTTGCATCTGACGATGTTGTTGTGTCACAGACCAAGACTCCCAAAGCTTTTTTTTTGTGATTGCGCAGGTGGAACTGATGAATCCAGGCAGATATCACTCGTAGATACCATTCACTGCACAATCGAGAATTCCATCGTGACCTTGCGGCTAGACCGTGAAAAAAAACACTCCATGACAGATGTTGCTAACTTTGAGCGCTTGTCCCAAAGTGAACTCAGAGCACACATAGGCTCATGACACGTTAGGGTCCTTTGTTGAGATGTTTTGCGCAATAATGACAAAGCAAGTGTCAGAAATGCGCCTGGTTGCACTTGCTGAAGTCAGAATCAATTTGGGATAGGTGGCTCGGCAGTCGAGAAAGTGTCTCGCAATCGACATGTTGCGAGTCCACGTCCAAGTTTGCGGATTTACTTAACCCCATAATAACAAAATGAGTACCACTCTGTGAGAAAGTCAACGGGGACTGTCTTAAGGACACATGCCCCGACATACAAATGCGGAATTTCCACGTTTTGCTCTGGGTTGTAAACGGGAGATGATCGCTAGCTCAATGCCCAGCTAAAATCACTTTGACTGTTTGAGAAAGAACTTCCATTGGCCTGGAACAGCACTTATATAGTGGCTCCAGCCTATCATCATCAGCCATGTTCAATACACTGCTGGATGAAGGCCTCCTCGTTTCCCACATTCCTGTAATGTAATGTAAACTAAACTATTTTTTTCTATTTAACCAGGTACGGACCACTTAGCTATATAGCTCTTTTTCAGAAGCGACCTGGCCACAAATGATTGCTCAACGAAGTGGCTTATCATGTACACATTTATAGCAGCCAAATACTCTAAACGCATGTTTCTAAATGTGGAGGGAAGAGCCAGAGAAAAATCCATGTAACCACGGGGAGAAAGTGAACACTCCAAATATACTGGCGCCAGGGTCGAGATCGAACCCCCAACCTCCTGTATACCGGGTGAGGTAGCTAACGTCACGTCTCACTACCGCGACGCATATCTACCTGCATCTGCATACAAACTTATTTAATCACTCCACCTTCTTGGTGGACTTCCCCTTGTACAAATTCCATTCGTGGGCTGCCACTCTGGTCATCTTGACCATCGGAGATCATCCCTTCTTGCGACCTGTCCAGCCCAAGCCCACTTAACTTGTCTAAAGAGTTTGAACTGCGTCAACTACCGGCGAAAGTTCGCTCCTCCGCGCGTTCCTCTGTCTCTCAATATACTTTCTTAGCGTGCGTCGCTCCAAGCTTATTTGAACACTTTTCAATTACATTTCCCACCTTTTAAAATAAATAACCACATTTTTTAACAATATGCCAAAAATCTCAATTGTATTGTAGGTAATAGAGGTATTAATGTTTTTCACAATACTGATTGAACATGTGGAGGTATGGAACAACCAGTGCATGGAAAATAACCCAGTGACTAGCTAGCACGCCGCTTATACAAGCTCTGTCATGGAGCTTCAAATGGCTTACACTCGCCTGACATTGAGAAAGCTCACACCCATCGGTGGAGCGGCTTACACCGCGGGGACCTGCATATTGCCTCGGCAATATGAAATGTGCCAGCTGAGATGATCGCCATCACACACTCATCGGAGCAAACACAGAATTTGACTTTCTTAATTTTTTATTGAGTATCTATTTTCCGTCACACCCATCAGAGACACCACATTGTCTGTCTAGCGAAGTAAAAGTGGGCTTTTGCATAGGTTTGCCACCAGTCCTGGTTTTCCTAGGATCATCCACTTTTTGAGGTAGACGTCCTAAGAAGTCTGTAACCCTTTCTGGGATGTTAGAATTCTGACCTTTGTCAGTTGTGTAATAACACACACACACTCAAGATAACGCATTGATATGCAATTCTCCCCACTTCTGGAATTGTGAGATATTCTTCTTCCCATGAAATGTCCCGTTTTTTTGTTTGTACCCCAGAGGTGGCAACCCTGCTTGGACAGGAGACGTCTCTAGAAGGGGGCGATGCCTGATGCTCGAGACCTGTGACAACATGGAAGCCAACGAAGAGAATGCGACCAAGAGGACGTCCACCGTGGACATGGAGCGATGCGAACAATCACGCATCGGAGATGTAGATCGTGGCATAGCAGGACCATGACTGCGATTGTGCGGGGAAGCCTTCATTTTTCAGTTAGGCAATGTTTGATTGTCTATTTGGCTGCTATACATTTCCACGTGATAAGACATTTGTTGAGCTATAATTTGTGATCAGGTCGCGTCTGAAAAATAACTAATAACTCAGTGGGCTTTACCTTGTTAAATAAAAAATAGTTTAGTTTCAGTATATATATTTTTTTACGATTTGCTTGCATTGCTACAGTTTTTTGTTGTAAGTTTCTCACCTGCTTCTACTGGAAGTCTGTGAAAAGAGCTTCATAGCTCATCGGATTTCTCCAGGATAAATAAAGATTCTGATTCAGATGATGGTAATGATACTGTCAATTTTATATCGATATTAATCAGTTTCATTTTTGTCTCCTGAATGCAATAATAATATGCATCCTTTGTGGCTTAAAACGCTTTAAATCCCTTTTGCTTGAACATTTCTAATTTACTACCAACAAATAACCCTCGATGGTTATTGTCAGATGAACATGGTGCTAATACAGCATGGGAGGTCTTTCACAAAGATAATAACGTCAAATTGTGTTTGGGCACAAAGCTCGAACCAAATCATTAATCTCCAAAATATGAAATAAAATACACATGGAATTTTAAGGAAAAAAATGTGCATTTTATTCTTGAAATCATTGCCATGGCGATGGAGAAATGACCCAGGGTCATTTGATCAGACCAGGGTTATATTTCAGTGGTGATCTTGAAGAAAAGATTACAATGAAATTGAAAAGAGGCAATTGGCAATTTCCCTCCCGTACCCACGAGCTATAATGAAAAGCAGAGAATAAAGACCTTCAGTTGAAATTGAATGTTACCATGCATGTTTAGTCCCGTCTCCTCTGGGTAGGCACATTGCAGGTGAAATTATGATTTATTTTATTACGATATTTTTTATCAATTGTGCATTGGACAAATTGTGCCACCAATGTGACATAGTTATCTCAATTACTGATATTTATACGAATTCTTTTTGGCAAGCTTAAAAACATGTCAATCAGAAGCAAACACTATGCGTAATGAATTTCAGCTCAATTAATGTTGATATGCACACTTATTTTTGTGGCAATTACATCCAGCAGTGGATTGACTTTGGCTGATGGTGAAAAACACTTGTTATTCACAAAGACAGAATCTTCCCTTGTAAGAAAATTAGGATTCAATAGCAATTAGCTGGCCTCATTTCCCATGTCACCAGTTTGCAAACATTGTTTTAACAGGGTTTTACTATTACTATTACATATACATTTGAATGAACTCAAAATTCCAACTTGGTGAAACAATATTTTAAGAGTTATTTTTGTTTAATCTTAGAATGCACATAATATGCATCACTTTTAATTTTTGCGGCTGTGTTGTGATATCTAAAATAGCTGCAATGCTATTTCCTTCCTCTTTAATACTTCATGTAGTGATAATAATTCATGTCCGCTTCTATATTTGCGAGCTCAAGCTCAGATGATTCCAGTTATAACCATGAAATGTCTAAAATGCCAGTGATGCTGTAGGTATTTCGCTACACCCTAACATTTTTGTATTTAACAGAATAGTATAAAAATAATACAACGATATACACACATATATAACCAATATTATTCGCGATAAAGTGTTTTGGGTTAGATCGTGTAATGTTGTAAATGTGTTTTAAACCCACCAGGAAGATTTCATAATCGCCTGATGATGTTCGTTGATGTAATCACCAGCGTTACGTTAAGTGCTCAAATTGTAAATGTTGTGGGTTTGCTCTCCAACACACCAGAGTGCTGAAGTAGTAACCGTTTTTGTTCACGTGAAAAATCTTACTAATTGGTCGTGTTGGGATGGATGTGTGTTTATGACACATTTATTTACACGATCTCACCCAACAAATATCATTAATATTTTAAACAATGTTTAAAAGTAAGAAGTGCATTAACGATACTGCCTTACCGTCAATAATGGAATTAAATGCGAATTCTTTGTGCATGAGGGCTGAGGAATGTTCTCCTCACTTTGCAGCTCAACAATGAATGCCTTCTGTGACCTGTGATCTCTTGACGCTTAATACGCATCGTATCTTCCACTTGAAGGGGGGTTTCTTTTATCCACGTTACCGCTACGTGGGTGTGCGGCTCCATGATCCGGAGGTCAAACACGTCGCTGTGTGGCTGACGTTTGTACAATCAAAAATTGTTAGGTCTCGCGAATTTTGGCGATTTGTATTAATCCACCCGTGACCACATCACCTGGAATGCAGTCGATCTTGTCAGATCTCAGAAGTTAAGCGTGATGGGTGACCACCGTGCATAACAGATGCTACAGGCTGTAGAACAATGGTTCCCAAACACTGTTGGTCCACAAGGCCGTGGGGAGGTGGTCCAAGGAAATGCTGTAGATCCTACCATTTTTTTAATATAAAACATCATACTTTTGATTTTACCGCTTTGTGTGTTATATTGAAGGGCCGTTGCCCGACACATTGCCTATTGTATATTTTTTTTCCTTCAAGGCAGCGTTTTTGACGACTGTGTTGAATACTTTTTATTTCATTTTGTACCACTGGCAACGCAGTATCACCAAATATTACTTTCCAATGTTCATTGCATACCTATGGAGATTAGTCAGTTATTTTTTTTAATGATAATTTCACAGTGCCCTTAGATTTATTTTAAGTTTGACAAATATAAACTTGTGTACCCGTGGCACATCATCACGGGAAGGAGAGCATAATCAAGAGTATAATGCATGGCTTAAGAAAAAAGAACGGGAAAAGAAAGGGATGCTGGGACGCAAGTCCTCAAGACGGACAAAGAGTCGGAGGGCACGACTCAAGATGAGCAGCAGGAAGAAGGGAGCGCCGGGACAGGAAGAGAAGAAGTGGGGGAGAAAGAATGACCGGGCCAAGATGTTGGGGATGAGAGGGCGATGATGAAAAGAAGGGCGGCACGGAAAGGGAGAGAGAGGGAAAGCTGCAAACGTAAGTGAGCTGCACGGGGCAGCGTCTGTTTTCACAGAGGGCGGAGAGAGGGAAGGGATTCAGAGTGGGGTGGCCAGACAGAAGTCACGTGATTTACAGGAGGCTCGAGCTGAATAAGACACGTCCATATTCGAGGTTCATTTTGGTTTGCAAACATTTCCTGAAGGCTTACCGTCATCCACAGGTCCAGGAACGTTGGAAACCAACGCAGTGAAACCCGTGGGGCTGCGTGGTGGACAGCACAGAGCAGTACAGAAGTTGTGCTGTACTTCTACGCTACACAACATACGCCCTCTGCCTTTACCAACCCACAGCGTGGTCTGATCCATAGTGTGGGGAGGTCCTCATCGAGCAGCGGATTAACAAAAGGGCTGTTCATGTGCGTATTTATTATTTCTGCCATGTTGACGTACAAGCAATGTCGAAACCGAATGTGTTCATACGTGGTGGATTACTTTGATATTACTATTCGAATGCATCTTTATACTTATTTTTCACATGCCAAAGCCATGTGCTGCAACCCCTTGGCACACGTATCCAATACATTACAATTTCTCCAGCAAATGGTAAGCAACACACACGCTCCCGAGGACGTCCACTCTGGGGATGGATTGAGGAAATCTGCTCGTGTGCAGGCGTGAGCTACATTGCTACGTCACAATGAGACCTGGTGGCGATCGTGGGAGACCTTAAACCAGCAATGCATAGAGCATAGATCATGACAAACGGATTTGTTGCAGTTGTCACAAATGAACCACAATGTCCATGGAGCATGAACTATCACGCCAACTCCGGGCATCCTCGCGGCGGCGGCTTTTGGCTAACCATCGAGGAAAGACGGCCACCGCATCACGCACTTTCAGACGCGCTTCTGCGGCGGTCTGGAACACTCTTCCTTCCCATATTGGAAAGCCGCCGGAGCTATAGTAACTTTGAAATCCGGATTGAAAACTCATTTCTTTAGAACTTATTTTTTTGTGTTTATTTGTTGTCCTTCCCCATGCACATCCAGTTAGCACGGTTGGCTAGGTACGGTGCAAAAGAAGTTCAACATACATATATATATACGTCACCAACGTACCATGCTCTTTCCTGGCTGAACAAGGACACACTTAAAACAATATTAACGCGAAATAAATGTCACCTTTGACCTTCTGACAAATATACCGTGGCTCCATTGGTGTTTCTGTCTCTCTGAATAGCGTCAGTTAATATTTACAAATATACACGAGAAGCTAAATTAGGCACACACGTGCATTACTTGTAAAGGAATTCAATCCTTGAATGACAACGCATATACATTTTTGGAAAAAATGCAACGCTTTTTGTTTTCTGTTCATGAAAAGAAACACATGATCAACGTTTCAGAGAAGATTTTCTCAAAGTACATTAGCCACAGAACCAAATGCATGCGGGGCTCTGTATCACATCCCTTGTCACTGCTGTTAGCCGTTGCCAAGAGTTGAACTCGGATTGATCACTGAGAGCAGTGGGAGAAAAGCACCAAGCCAAACTGAATGGCTGCGTTGTTATATTATTTTTCTTTTGCGTACAAAGTATTTTTTTTTACTGTCAGTGTAATTGCTGTTTATGGTAAAGAATAACGGTTGTTCTGCTGTAAGCTGTCACGTGTACACATGCACGCGTGAATCTTTCTCTGTTATTGGCAACAACAATTATTGTTTATTATTGCACTCTATACCCTGACAGCCGAAACTGTGACTGCCAAGATGACATTGGGGATGTTTGTATGTAATAGAAAATAATAATACCTTTGCAATATCGATGGGGAAGTGGGGGTGGAAATAAACCTTTAGAGGTTGTGATTTAAATGTAATATCACTGCTTACTCGTCACCTTGCCAGTAACCTTCTGCAAGGTAAGGCGCAACATCAAGAATTATGGGTTGATTTCATGAGACGCTTAAAAACATCCCGGTAAATTAGCGTTAAGTATGACAGCAAGTTGCATTCAACTTACTGTCACAAGTTGCATTCAACTTACTGTCTAATCCTCTTGGAAGTACTGCCAAACATTTACTCGGGCGTCAGATGCCTCCTGCGTTGCTTGTCACAGTTGTGCTGCTTACAGATACCCAGCGCGTTTTCATGTTGTTCCTTATTCCAAGGCGCTATACAGCCATGATGAAATTGTGCATAAGGTGCAAGTGGTTGAGATAAAGAGTGGAGTTATTAAAAGTGGTGGTTTAGTTATGGTGACAGGAGAACAGGTGGGAGTGGTTATGGGCTGCTTTATCTATAATCTTAAATATTTTATTCCTTACCCAGGAAAGCAACATGAAATTTGAAATCTTTTTTTTCAGGTGGGTCCAAGCCAGGAATCCAACCAAGGTCCCACTTGCTGAGGCACTGTGCCACCCGACTCTCTTCCCATCTCACTACACCCCCCTCCATTAAAGCTTTAAGTCGTTGCCCTTTGCTCAGTGGGAGGTCACTCATTCTCTCATTCTCCTCTGCTGCTCCTATGGTCGGGAACTTCCTTCCCCCTGTCATCTGCTGTGCTGTCGACTCCATGCCCGTTGTCCAAGTCCAGACTCAAGCCCCTATCTTTTATTCCGAGAGCTATCTTCTTCTTCTTCCGTATGGTTGATGTAGATGCAGAGCAAGAACTGCAATTACACATTCAAGCCCAGATAACCGCGTCAGGAGCAGTTGAGTGTATCGCTGTGATGTCTCCTCGGTATATTTGTGGATTAGGGCATTGTGTCCTATAATTTACTGCTTCTCTATAAACTACACATTCTTTCGGTCTTCCCTCTACAGGGTCTTGAGGTGTGGCTGCATTTACATGTTAAATGAAATACAAATGTTATTGCGTGACTGAGTCATTACACTCTGTTTATGAGTCGTGTAGATTTTGATAACCCGTTTGTATACATCATCGGGGGTAGTTTCATCGTTTCACGTAATCAACTCAGTTGCGTTTAGGAAGAGGAACAGCGTCACCGGTAACGCAGACCTTGTCTCGAACATCGTTTATTGAAACGGAATAACAACCCAAAATAGCATTTACAAAACAATTTTCGCTGGCGTACATTGGCGCAATTCTAAAGTGGCGCGTTACTGCGCCGTTCTTCTGGCCACCCGGTTCACGTGAGCCGCCCATTATGCTTCTCGTCCCAGTAGCCGCCTGCGGCCCTGTTTATTTTCACGCAGGATTCGTTTTAAGTGCCCTTTGTGGCCGAGCGAAGTATCGGGTAACGTGTGGCCTCCACTCTGGGGGCACTGTGACCCTCCCGCTTCGCAGCGCTGAAGGGGAGACGTTGTTGCTCGCTCAACTTATTCCGGCAGAGTGAGTTTGAGAGGCGTTCTTTCTGGGTCATTTGTTGATTCGGTCTTTAATTTACATTAAACAAAAAAATTATTATCGTCGTAAGCGAACGGCCAAATCACCGTGAGCGCGCCCCCGATCGTCGGGCGTTAAGCTGTGCAGAGCCAGGACGGTGCTCGGATCGGGAGTAGGAGCTTGTAGGCTGGTTCGGGGCATTGCTGCGGGCAGCAAGACGGCACCACAGCGAGATACCATTGTCGTGCTGTACAACACCTCAAAATCTAGCTGACTCGTCGTCACCAACCCACACTCACTGGGGTGGTTAGGAATGGTCAACTAAGCCCCTACGACCTGCATGCTGTGAGGATGGCCCTCGTCCTCCGATTCGCACGGTCGGATATGGAGGGTGCAATAGAAGTTCAACATAAATACATCCTAGTGGTTCGATACAACGGCTGTACGCAGATATTCACTCTTGTTGCTTTCTATGGAAATGTGCTCTTTTGAGACTTGTTGAAGGTGCTTGTACAAGCCATGGGAGATGTTAGCTACTTTGCCTGGTATGCAGGGGTACGTGAGTTCGATCCCGACCCTGACGACGCCTGTATGTTTGGAGTTTGCACTTTCTCCACGTGGTCGCATGGATTTTTCTCTGGGTCCTCCGGTTTTTCCCTCCACATTCAGAATCACGTGTTTCGAGTATTTGGCTGCTATATATTTCCACACGATAAGCCACTTCGTTGAGCTTTCATTTGTCGCCAGGTCGCTTCTGAAAAAGAGCCGTGTAGCTCGGTGGGCCTTATCTGGTAAAATAAAACAAAGTGTAATAGTTTTAACTGCCGTTTTGTAGAGAATTACTGTTACAAATGTTGAAAAATGTCTTATAAAAAAATATTGGCATTATCTTCGTGCACCCTCCACCCCATCCTGACAAAAACGAACAACGAATGACCAACTTAAATATTAAGCCGGCTGTATGCACTTTAATTGTGTGGTTAGGTACAAATGCCTCCTCTGCTACTGTCGATGATTTGACAATGGTCTTGTAGAAGCTGCACTGAATGCCGGTAGCATATGACGTGTACCTGAAACCACAATCTGCTCATCCATCACACTGTCAGCTCTAATTCTACAGCAAAGAGGCTTAGAGCAATCACTGTTTACAGCGTCCGTAAACGGGAGGTGGGGCTAGTGTCTGCAACGCAATTAATCAGTGGCTGATTGAAAACATAGCTTTGCAGTTCTGTCCCACTGTGGACAAATTGTATTTGCTGTTGAAATTTGTATTTTTGTTCATGTGATGAAGCCAATGTACGAGAGTATTATTTTCATTGGAACATTTCCCAGATCCTAACAGAGCATACACGCGCAAGTTCCATAAAATGTCCAGCATACTTGCTGTTTTTAACGCCATAGATTTTAACGTAATATATTTTGATTATGTGTTTTAACTGACAGTTTTTAACACCATAGATTTAAATGTAATATAATTTTGAATAACGCTGTGCACGATTTTTAATCACTATATTAACGTGGATGATTTTCAGTATCAGCAGCAGCATCTAATACATCAGAACGACTGACAAGTTCAATAACACTGACATGGTTTTGCGATGATTTTCCGATGAGGGGGCGATGCAATTTTACAGAAAATAGGATGCGATATTTTTTTCACTGCCACCATATGATGGAACAAACTACAATATCTTAAGGTTTCATCAGAAGCCTTTTAGTCGTAATGACATAGAAGCCTCCAGTTGCATTTCATTATCTGGGTCAGAACAAAGTGGCTTACAAAATACGTTTCACCACATTTGTAAATTATTGGCAAATGTATTTGTTGAATTACTTCAATGAAAGGATATTAACACGTCTTATGAACAGAATACTCACGAAACACAAAAAAACATGCTAATTACAACACCTTAATTGCAATACTTTCGTGTTGTTTGAAAATATTGCTGCTTTAAAACCCGTAATAGATTCAACAACACTTTTGTGAAAATTTTCAATATTTCATGGAAACATCATCTTCTCGGCAATGTAGAGCCAACATTGAATTCAGCAGCTTCGTCTGTCACCAAGCATTCGACGTTGAGACTATCGTGCGGTGACAAGCAAGTGCCCAGCCAAACATCCTTGATGTGTCAAAAAAAATGTTTGGCTGCTTTACATGGCATTATGCAGAATGGCAAACGGCCATAACTTATTTCATGTCAAGGAAATCTGCTGCGGGGCTTGTAAGAACTGGCTGGAAGTGTTTTCCTTGCCGTAGCTAATCCATCACTATCTCTAAAGTGCTCGTGTGTTCACATATGCAGCCATTGGAATTAAACTGGAGGTGAATTTCTTTGGCCACATATGGACATGCCTCGCCCTCACTGGAGCAGCCACCATATGGTCAGGCACGCTGGCGTGGAACATGAGATGCCCTGAATTCAAATTGGATGAATGTGAGTAGGCACTGAGCAAGAATTGCGTTTCGTTTCATAAAAGTGCAATGTGAAATATGGCGTAGGAGCGAGTCAATGTTATACATTTTTATAAGTATGCCATTGGTTTCATACGTTGTAAAAAACGTACATATATATTAGAATGCAGGTACTGCACTCGCCACATCTACTCCATATTTATAGACTTGGAAATGGAAGTATAACTCATGCATTATTTGATTCTATTATTCGTGCGCATATTCATACGTATGGTTTTGCCAAAGTCAACTAAAAGTAAGGCAAAGCTCAAATAGTATGGCGACGACTTAAGAGAATGTATGCAATTTAAATAGTAAGAATAATAAGAATAATTTGCAGCCAATTGTCTATCCACTGCTGGATGAGGGCTTACCCACATTGTCGATCACGGGGAGTTGTTTGACCATAACTCCACCACGATGGTCAGTGCAGGTCGGTGAAGGGTCAGGGGTGACCCAGGACCGGTTTAAATATTACTCAGGCAGTCAGGTTCATAAGTGCAAGAGGCAAGCCCCTGTAGCAGGACTCCCAGGCCCGGTTCAGTCTTCATTGGTTGATTACTGGAAAAAAAACCAACAACAACATGAGCGTTTAAAAACACGACTTGCAATGAATTGCAACTTTAAACGCTTTTAGGAAAAAAAAATGAATTTGTGTATATGTGAGCTATATGCTTTAAAAAAAAACAACCCCCACCATGCCTTACAAAAACTGATAATAGGATGTTAATTTAATCTGTAAAATCCCATCTGTATTGGGAAAACATTCTCTTCAGCCAGCTCTCTCTTGAATGCAAAAATGAAAATTATCTTTTAAACATTTTTTGCCATGCTGCCGTGGTATAATACAAACTAACAATTTAAAAAGATATTTCCTGATAAGGCCCACTAGGGTAGATAGGTATTTCTCAGAAGCGACCTGTTCACAAAATGATAGCTCAACGACGTGGATTGTCATGTAGAAATGTGTAGCATCCATTTACTCTAAACGCATGTTCTTAAATGTGAAGGGAAAAACCGGAGGACCCGGAGAAAAAGACACGCGACCATGGGGAGAACGTGCAAACTCCAAATATACAGCAGCAGGCGTCAGGGTCGGGATTGAACCCACGACCTCATGCATACCAGGCGAGATAGTTAACATCTCGCCACCATTGCACCCCGTAAGGGTTGGCACACTGGACTTGCGAACCAAGAGGTCGGGAGTTTGGTGTAGCAGTTTGACTCATGGGTAGGTTTCTTAACCCACCCACCACCACCTTCCGCCTCTGTCCACTAAGCAGAATAATCTGGATCATCATAGTTTGTTGATCGGCAGAGAGGAAGAGTAGACAAAATGCCCTCTAAAGCAGTGGTTCTTAACCTGGAGTGCACACACCCCCTGGGAGTGCAAGAGGCCATTTGTGGGGGTGCAAGAAATGCCAGTTTTTTTTTTTAGAATGTAAATGCTCGAAACACAAATTAAACACGGGCACGTAAGTACAACTACTTTGCTTAATCAAACATGTATTTATATATATAAAACACTAATTTTTATAACAAAAGGGGTGCAAGGCTGCATTAAAAGTTAAGAACCACTGCTCTAAAGCTTCCTTTTTTGGAGGACTTTCCGACAGTCGTGGCATGAGCGAGTAAAGCAGACAGATACAATGCCTATCAGTCTTTAGCATTATGTATTAAGCAGTGAAGTTGCCAGATACAGTATTTATATGATGCCATTTGTCACTTCAATACACGAGTGATTCATTACCACCCTCACCATCTGAACGCGTGGCGTAAGAGAGAATGTCAAGTTATAATACGTAATGCCACCATGAATTTATCGAGTGTACGTACGTACCATCTGTGTGACGAAGTAAGTAGCTTCTAAAATGGAAACGATTTTTTTTTAAAATAAATAAATCGCATGAAGCTCGCCAGAATAGTTTCAGCCCAAAACGCATCCGGTTGTCTTGCAAATCAAACATGAACTTACGTTAATTGCTGGCGGAGCCGTCGAAAGAGGTTTTCCGTGATATGTGACTGCCCCCTGATGGCCATATTTGGTATCACACCTATTACTTAATTACACCCCACCCTCGCCCCCTCTAATCAAATCTTATGGTTAATTTCATTTCATTAACAGCCCCTTTGTCAATCCACTGCTGGCTGGAAGGCCCTCTCGCCCCGCTATGCCGCATCAGTCAAGGGGGTTGCCTGCCCAGACATCACCGTGCCGGTGAGTGCCGGTTGGTGATTGGAGGGCCCCAGGACCTAGTTCAGATGTTGCAAATGTGTCGCTGTGGTCGGGATTCGAAGTCTGGTCATTGGCATCGTATAACAGAGTGCGCTGACCACTGTGCCACCTGCCCACCCGAGTGATTAATGACAGCGTTACGGTAGTAGATCAGTGCAACAATCATCTGTGTCGGCTTTTTCGTTTTTGATATCCTCCTTCAATAGCTGTTGGTAAACAAAAAAAACGTATTGGAAACGTTTAAAATAGAGTGGTATGATGTTTATTTTAATACGGTCTGTCAACACATCCAGTACAATTGGTATGTGACCGGTATCAAATCAAAATACTGTGGATTACATATTGATCCTTGCCTAATACTTTACATTTTGTTCATAACGAATGTATATAATGTACAATTCCTTAAAAAAATCTAACGCACTTTAATTTGTATAGCAGAAGAGGCATTGTAATCAAGCTACTTTTAAGCAAAATCAACTTCATGAAAATTATTAATCTAACAGAATGCACTTTACGCAGTCGAAGCTGTGTCTCAAGGTTCTCTTTTAGGAGGCAGTAGATTACTTGCACAATGCTGTCCTTAAACTAAATGAGCAACAAGGTGAGGGATAGGTTTCTAGGTGTAAAGCAGGATTATCATTGAATTACCAAGACGATGCACGTGGTATGAACAGCTACACAAAGGTTACATGAAGAAAGTAGCAAAACACAAATTGAGAAGACAAGATGGACAAAGGAAATGTAGTTTAATCGAGGCTCTTGCAAGACGCATTATAAAGATATGTTATATTAAATGTAGATTGAAATAGAGGCATACACATTGGTAGAAGCAAAAAAAGTGTGAACTATGTCAGACGTATTCTTGGTTCTTTCGGTAAAGTCACGTAGTAGGGAAACAATAAAATAATAAAAATATAAAACAATAAAATTATCACGCTGTTTCGACTGCAACACAAGCAGTCATCATCAGGTGTGAAAACCACAGCAAGAAAATTTGCTGTGGTTTTCACAGCAAGAAAATTTGCTGTGGTTTTCACAGCAAGAAAATTTGCTGTGGTTTTCACACCTGATGATGACTGCTTGTGTTGCAGTCGAAACGGCGTGAGAATTTTATTGTTTAATATTTTTATTATTTTATTGTTTCCCTTCTACGTGACTTTACCGAAAGAACCAAGAATATGAATCCCTGCAGTCACGAAAGCTTTCAATCAAAATTTATGTCAGACGTGTTGACAACACGATCACGATAGCAACCAAATGACACCGAACCAGCAGAAGTCCATGGAAGAGCTCAGCAATATACCGGGTGCTTTAAAACATTGTTTTTACACTTATATGGGAATATAGTTTTTAATGGAAAAAATTACGGATAATACACTGTAACAAGTAACACAAATGTTAATGTTAATAGCTTCATAAAGTCAAAGAGCCTCCACTTGTTCGCCATCGTTGTCAACACACGTGCCTGGAATCCTCTCCAGGTGGGGCTCCGGAGCCCGGAGGCACATATCTTGTGGTATTTGTGCAAATTCTCCGAAGTGTTAACATCTTTTTGAAGCACCCTGTATAAACGCTGTATGAGCAAAACTAAAAAAATGCAGGCGCTGATACGTTCACGAAACAAACGTAAAACAAACGGCACTGTCGGGAAGGAAAAACAAACAAACAGATCATGAATACCGAGGGAGATTATAGAAGATGGCTTAATAAAACGCTGGGTGAGAACAAGTCAGAGTGATTTGGGAAAATTTTACTTGGTAATAAAAAGCAACAAAATCACTGTGGCTAAAGTATACATTTGAAGTTAGTCAGTTTAACACGTAGGCTTTCGTGACCAATATTTTCCATAAAAAAGTTTTTTTTGGTAATCACCAGCAAAACATCGCACGCAAATCGTAAATGTCATGGGTTTACTCTCCAACACCCCGGTGTGCTGAAGCAGTAACTAATTGGCAAGTTTTGTTTATGCGACAAACCTCACTAATTGGCTGTGTCGGGTGGTGGCGGGTAATGACACATTTATATTTACTCGATATAACCTAAAAAAAAACTTTATTAAGGACATGTTAAATCGGTGCACTTTGCCTGCTATGAACATAGGGATTATAAACGTGGGCAACTGATAAAGAAAACGGAATGAAAACTGAAAAGCACAGACCCTAACTCAGACGTATGCATCTTGTGCATTCCACTGAGAGACAATGTAGATTCGAGAATAATAGTCAGTCGGCCTGAGCAGGCCACATCGCTATGAGGGCTGATGACCGATGAATGAGAAGGGTGATGGAATAGCAGCCCAAGAACGCCACACCGCCAAGAGGGTGACCAATGATACGATCAACTCAAGTGCAGAAGCGAGATGCGTCGTTGCAAGATCACCAGGGATGGTGGTGCCACGGGGAGACATTCACCCAGCAGTGGATAGCGCAGAGGTGATTGTGAGCTGTATCATAAATGCCAAAAAAGCACACCATTTAGTCTATTTCCCCTATATCTCACGTCTCTTAGCCTTCCTATATTGTAAGCAATTAGGTCAGCAAGCCATTAATCATTAATAGTGAACACGTACATTCTACATTTGTGTTTCGGGCACGTTTTCGTTTTGGTTTCTTTATGCAGTTTTTTGGAATTTCGGATCACAAGCTGGAAGCAGTCAGCCGGAGCCATTACGGAGGCAGCCTTCTGACCCATTTCCCGTCTCATCCATCATGTGGAATGCTGCAAACATCCAAAGCCGGGGCCCCAAAATCTGCTTGTGTTTTAATCCTCGCCACGTTTTTCTCCCGTCCTGAACAACCACTCTCAACTGCTACGGATCCTCTAAGCTGCCCCTCACTTCTCGCCTTTCTCCCCTTGTAAAAAAACCCCTTATATTTATACTCAGGCAAGCAAATGAGCTGCAACGGAACCTTTAAGGATCTGTTGAAATTCCTTTCACCACTATTGCCGTAAAAAAATAGAGACACGTATGTCCTGAAAGGTAACACTTGGCCATGTCCAACAGCCATTCCTCGGGCAATACTGTGACAGAATTTGCATTGTTTTGGGGAGTGGGTGGGAGGTGACACATTCGTGGCACAAGAAGCCCCGACTCTTGCCAAGTCTTGCCCCATGTCCCGCCTGAGAAGGCTTTGCGTTTGCCTCCTGTAACTCACAGTCCTGCAGAGGAGGTGCCGAAGAAACGATTTAACTTTGGAACGAACCCATTCATTAATAATATTTCAGCATAGTTGCAATGGAGATTTGAGATATATATCAAAGGGTGACACGGCAAAAAAGTGGCCAATATTATTTTATTCACCTCTGCAAATTACCTGTAGAGTCTCGGAGACCAAACGTGCAGCCGTTTGTCATTTTAATATACAAATTGATATCGGCAACGTTCTTTCTTGGGCCCTGATTTGGAAACGTGGCTTCACTGCAGCGGTTTCACGCTGCGCCTCCTTGTGCCTCCTGTTCTTTTATGAGGACAGCTGCTGCGTGTCGGGGCCCCTAACTCCCTCTTTGTTTCTGCCCCTGCAGTCTTCTTGCTGCCTTGCCTCTCTCGCTCCATCCCCGTCCCATGTGTTTAGCAGCTGAGTCTAAAGTTTCCTAAATGTTATTACAATGACAGAGTGAAGCTGACGGGGCAAAAGGTCCCCCAATAGTGGCAGCTCACAGCCCTATCGGCTTTCGCTCATTAGTAGTTGGCCACCCGATAGCCTTGATGGCTTTGGCAGACATGTGTAAGCTGGAGGAGAAGCGGCTAGCCCCCTATCACCTTACCAGTTTGTTCTGGCTCTCGTCTTAACAGCTACCCTGAGGGTATCTGGTTTTTTCATTAGGTCCACGGTGCAAGCAAAAGCTGTAGTGTTTTGGGTTTATCGGCTGAAGCATGCTTGTTTTCCAAACAAGTGCCACTTACTTACTTTGTTTAGTGTTGCATGCCAGGGGTTAGCATGCACTAGACCTTGCCCTAAAGGTTGGGCGGGGGGGGGTCATGGTGCATGAAAAAGGCGCTTCCCGTTGTGTACCCCCCCCCCCATCCTTTTTGATGAAGGCAGAATATCGTGAACACAGTATCGTGAAGACAACATCGTGAACACAACATCGTGAACACAGTATCGTGAACACAACATCGTGAACACAATATCGTGAACACAGTATCGTAAGCACAATATCGTGAACACAATATCGTGAACAGTATCGTAAACACAATATCGTGAACACAACATCGTGAACAAAACATCGTACAAACAATATCGTGAACACAATATCGTGAACACAACATCGTGAACACAATATCGTGAACACAACATCGTGAACACAATATCGTGAACACAGTATCGTGAACACAACATCGTGAACACAACATCGTGAACACAATATCGTGAACACAACATCGTGAACACAATATCGTGAACACAACATCGTGAACACAACATCGTGAACACAATATCGTGAACACAACATCGTGAACACAGTATCGTGAACACACCATCGTGAACACAACATCGTGAACACAATATCGTGAACACAGTATCGTGAACACAACATCGTGAACACAACATCGTGAACACAACATCGTGAACACAATATCGTGAACACAACATCGTGAACACAATATCGTGAACACAGTATCGTGAACACAACATCGTGAACACAACATCGTGAACACAGTATCGTAAACACAACGTCGTGAACACAATATTGCGTGACGTGCAATAAGAGCGTGCGAATAAGTCATTGCTGTCTGCAGCGTAAATGGCACGACTTTTACTGCAGGATACATTTTGCCTGTTGCCAATTCATAATAGTGAAATCGCGCATACAGAAAATGCCCACGGCTTACGCCGATTGATTGCATTTGTATACACAGCCCTTTTGTCAATCCACTGCTGGATGAAATACCTCTCCACCGTGTTGTTGTCGATGTTGTTTGGCCATACTTCACCGCGCTGGTCGTGGTGTTTGCTTACATTAGGTATAAAAAAAAACAATCTCGGATTTTACAATCGTATAAATGTTGCTATAGACGGACACACATTGGTTTCTGAAATGCATTAATATATCTTCATCGTATTTTTGTTTTACATTTATTATTCATTACGCCTTTAACACGCAAACACCCATTGACATTGGGCAACCGTGACCTTGCAGGAATGCGATTAACACGGAGCAAAAGGAGTTCAGTTCGTACGTGGAGACGAGAGAATTTGAATGTTTTTCTGCCGTCATTGCTTCTGTGGCGAATATCGGAGATGAGTGTTTGTGCAAAGGCAATAGGCGCATGAGGTCGAGCTTGAAATCCCATCGACAAAGACCAGTTACGTTCGGTCGGCAACTCTGCCCCCGGCTTATCACTCGGCCCACAGGGAAAACGTTTAAAAGCAAAAGGTCGCCACCGTTAATTGATCTCTCTCTCTGTGTGTGTGTGTCGCAGCTTCAAATGTTATTTCACCGGAGAAAGGCCGGGGCCAACACCACCCATGTCAATTGAGGCAGGCGAGGCTTTTTAGCAGTCGGCTGTGCCCTCGATGACTGTGACAAAAACGATGTACGGCGGGCCGGCGGGGCAGGCGTTACTGCCACACGTGACTTACCATCCATTTGGATGTGTTGTTGTTGTTATTTTCTTTGAACCTATCTACGTGACTTTGTTTTTATTGTCGTTACCTTTCAATCAGAACTTTTCACCTCCGCTTCCATTAGCTTTGTACTGGCAGCCATCCATCCCGGGCGTGTTCCATTGTCTCCCGAGAGAACCTAGGGGAGGTGAGGGTTGGTGAGGATAGCGGCTTGTTGCTCGGGCATGCCCAGCGCGCCACGACACGGAACGTGAAACCAACTCGGTGGGCATCCATTTCATCGCAATTCCAGCGGTTGTGCGGTCTCGCCCCAAAAAAAACCCAAAAATTTCTCTCTTTTTTTTTTGGTATTCTACGACCATCCCTTGCGGGGTCGGAGTGCTGTTCAACACTGCAATTGGGACTCAAGAGTAAATCGGTGGTATGATGATGATGGCCATTACAACATTTTGAGGAATTGGGTCAGAGATTAGTGCTGTGACGTTACCTGTTGACGCTGTGGCAACTACATCGCTATGCACATATACACACGAATTAATTGGCCGATTCCACCTTGAGATATTTGCGGATTACAGAACTTGCGCAACTGTTTGCACCGGCTCGCTGCCTGGCTGCCCTGCTCGCTTTGCTGTGGTTCCTCCTGTCTCCTCGTCGTTCTCTCTCTTCGAGATTGAGCGAATGCTGTTCACGTTACAAGTTGATATTAATTATATAAAATATGTCACTGGATTCAAAGCTTTCGTGACTGCAGGAATTACTCTTTGGTTCTTTCGGTAAAGTCACGTGGGTATAAAATAAAAAAAAAAATCACGACGTTTCGATTGCAACACAAGCAATCATCATCAGGTGGGAAAACCACAGCAATAATTTTTTGTTTGCTGAAGTGGGAGAGAGATGCCGTGGTAAGAGGTTATATATATAGGTAAGAGAGGGGGGAGGGGCAAGGGAGGGGGGTAGGGGGAGGGGAGCGTTGCGTGGACGCTCGGAGAGGGACGTGAAGCTGGACGGGGGGGAAGTGGGCGGGGCTGGAAGTGGGCGGGGCATGAAGTGGGCGGGGCTGAGAGAGCTGCGGATGCGCGGTGGGGGGGGTGCAACAACAATGCCAATGCAACAACAATGCCACTGCAGCAACAATGCCACTGCAGCAACAATGCCACTGCAGCAACAATGCCAATGCAACAACAATGCCACTGCAGCAACAATGCCACTGCAGCAACAATGCCACTGCAGCAACAATGCCACTGCAGCAACAATGCCACTGCAACAACAATGCCACTGCAACAACAATGCCAATGAAGCCAACAATGCCAATGAAGCCAACAATGCCACTGCAGCAACAATGCCACTGCAGCAACAATGCCAATGAAGTCAACAATGCCACTGCAACAACAATGCCAATGAAGCAGCATTGCCAATGAAGCCAACAATGCCACTATAGCAACAATGCCACTGCAACAGCAATGCCACTGCAACAACAATGCCACTGCAACAACAATGCCAATGAAGACAACAATGCCAATGAAGCCAACAATGCCACTGCAGCAACAATGCCACTGCAGCAACAATGCCACTGCAACAGCAATGCCACTGCAACAGCAATGCCACTGCAACAACAATGCCAATGAAGCAGCAATGCCAATGAAGCCAACAATGCCACTGCAGCAACAATGCCACTGCAACAACAATGCCACTGCAGCAATAATGCCAATGAAGCCAACAATGCCAATGAAGCCAACAATGCCACTGCAGCAACAATGCCAATGAAGCCAACAATGCCACTGCAACAACAATGCCAATGAAGCCAATAATGCCACTACAGCAACAATGCCAATGAAGCCAGCAATGCCAATGAAGCCAGCAATGCCACTGGAACAGCAATGCCAAACGCTGGGGATGCAATTAACTCCGCAAAATAGACTATTATTATTAAATACATTTAATAAAAATAGAATACGACGTTTCGTTTGCAACACAAGCAACCATCATCAGGTACGAATGAATGAGAAAACAAATATAGCAAACTTAAAACATTAAGATAATGCAATACACCCCAGAGAGTCGGCTAATACAAGTCAACATCCTACCTGGTTGATTCACGTTCTTACATAGAATGCTAAATTTGAGAAAGACAAAACACAGACACGGAGACACAGACAGAACCAAAGAGTAATGTCACTGGATGTATGTTGAACTTCTTACACACCGTACGTAGCAAACCGTGCTAATTGGAGGTGTGGGGCGAAGGACAGCAAACTAAACACCAAAAGCAGTGCTAAATAAATGAGTTTTCAATCTAATTACATTTTCACCTGAAGACGGTCGCTTGTGTTGCGATCGAAACATCGTGATCTAATAATTTTCTATCTACGTGACTTTACCGAAATAACCGAAGAGTGTGCATATTGCAATTCATGTTGTTATATTTCTCGCCGCAATTGCTTAAAACATGTTCCAATAATGTCTGGGGGATTTCCATGACGACATTGCGAAGACGTAGATTCTGTATGCAAGAAATAATGCTCAGAGGACTCTCATCAGCCATGGCCTCGCTCTGGTGTGCCAAGCACTCGCCAGTTCAATGAGGAATCGTGACCAGATAGCTGGACACTGGCCAGCAATTCAGCCCTTGTTCAGGGACGTTTCAAGCGAGGCCGCTTCCTTTCAATCTCCAACCCTGTGACCTTCCTCGACGTTGTCAGACATCCGAAAATGTAGTGATGCAGAAAGTCATTAATCAATAATAAGAGTCTCTTGACCTTCAGGCCCCACTGAACCTGGCAATGTGTTAAAATGCGGAATGACATGGCGCTTCATTTAATCCTGTACCTAAATTGTGTACGCAATTTTTGGATATGTTTAACGTTATATTAATTCCACAGTACTTGAATATAGTTTAGCGGTTATGCTGTATAGCTCTCCAAAACACATCGGGGATATATTTATGAACATATCTATTTTTCAGATGTCTCTCCCTGCATATTTTTTTCGTTTTAACTTCGATATCTGGAAAACACGTTTGGTTCCAGAGATATGCAAAAAATATATCTACACATTTTTATGTAAATCCCTTGTCATTTATGGCTTCCAGAGCATTTGTCATCGTCATCAGCCATGGTCAATCCACTGCTGGATGAAGGCCTCCCCATGCCAACATCACCATCTCTCACGATCTTGCGATGTAACGATCCACTCAGCACCTGCACGTGAACTGATTTCGTCACTCCATCTCTTATGTGGATAATCCGTTCGCTCGGACGCTTTGCAATGGCTATATCATTTTATTTGCCTAGGGTAACGCAGAACGAGTGCAGGGCACAGATCCCCCGTGCTGAGAGCGAGCACCGATGAAGGCCGACACGGCACACGAGGGGGTGGCTGACTAACACCCCTCCTGAACTATTTTGTCTCCTCAGCTGACGTTTAGACACCGCACCAGGTACCGTACTCATTTAAGGCTGAGTCGACCTCGGACGAGACGTTAAAACATGCGCATATACACGCAGATATATAAATACATTTATGCGTGGTTCTAAAACATTTCCCTGACTTTTATTTCACGATGCAATAATACCGAATCATAAAAAATGTCATGACATTAATATGTGGGTTGCAAAGTTCGTCTCAAATTTGTTTTTTTATTTTCTTCAAAATCATCCTCTTGGCATTTGACGCACTGCCCATGGGTAATGAATGGCATTACTCGAACGCGTTACGAGTGTAGCAATGCTCACTTTCGCCCATGCATACAGAAGGCAACCTTATCAGGGTACACTTCACTACAACAACAGCAACAACGCCTCTATCCGTCTGTCATTGTCAGTGCCCAGCGTTCTGATTGGCTGCAGGCCACGCTGAGCGCCGGCTGGGGGGGGGGTGTGAGAGAGAGCGGGGGGGGGGGGCTGTGGGAGGGGGGTCCCTGGGGGCTGTCACGTGCTCAGGGGGGCACCCTGGGGGTGGGGGGTAGGGCAGGGGGATGGGGGTGATGGGACAGGGGGGGGCGTCACTAGGCGATGGGTACTTCCACGACAGGAGAGTACAATTTTCCGTAAAACCTCCGTTCATTTTCGTGTTTGTGTTCACAGCAAGCGGCGTGGGGTGCCCTTGGGCTGAACAGCAAATGGGGGAGGCGTGGGCGGGGGGAGGGTGGAAGAAAACAAACGTGATGATCCAGGATGTGAATGCAGATATCAAATTGCTCCAACTTTAGCTGCCACCCACTGACAATATTTCCATTGTCCTTGTCCCTTCCGCCCTCCGAGTTCACAAAGGAATCAGATGCCAGGGCATGCGGGTCAGACGCGAGCTTGCGTCTAGGAGCTCAACGCAATTGGACGAGCGATGTGCTGTGCTCGCTGGTCCGGGAAGCCAAGAAGTTTAAACAAATGTGCAGAAGTTCCTTTTAATAGGACGGGGCCAAACGAATATGATGCGGTTTCTCACGCGTATGGCTGTTGGTTTCTGATGATTTTTTTTTACTTTTAGTTTCCCCCCCACCCACCACCACACAATTACATTTATATTAGAATAATTTTGTTTGCATAAGCCGACAGTGTTTTACGTGGTTTTATATTTCCTTCTCTGCTGCTTTTTCTGGGCGCGATGTCCGACGCTTCGCTCCCGCGTGCCGGGAGCATCCTGACGAATGAACGGAGCAGCTCACGTTCACCCCTCGATCATATAAAGCCCGAAAATGCCTCAGAGTGCTTTATACAACGCAGTTTCAGTTCATTTTGTGCTAACCCTGTGAGCCAATAAGCCTCTGAAATCTGGTTTCATCAACAAAACCAACGCCACTTTCCCGACATACGCAAAAAGTCACAGTAAAATGAATTAACTCAAAGGCGAAAATTCCACACAGTCGCAATGCATTTCTTTTTACATTAGTAATTATTTATACCATTATAGCTCTGAGTTATGGGTGTGGATGTTTGGCTTTAAAAAACTATTCTCCACGTTGTAAAATGAATAATAAAATGCAAGTAAATGTTTAACGTTAAGTAATACCTGACCTTTTAGCATTTTGCAGCCGAAGAACGAACAGCCTTCACAAAACCCGCTGCAGGTTATTGATTTTAATTCACATGCGCTACACTTGTTACTTTATGAATTGTAGTGTAAAAACTCACAGCACTTTGCTGGATGAAGGCCTCTTCGCCATGCCATGCCAGTCATGGGAGTTGTGCTTTATAATATCATACTTCATCACGCTAGCCAGTACAGGACCGTCAATGATGTTCGCCATGGCCGGGAATCAAGCTCAGGTCGCCAGGTCCATAGCAAAGATGGCCAGTGGTGTCAGTGACGGGACGGTGATCCCGGGTATGTGAGAGCAATTCCCGGCCACAGCTAACATCAGCGGCGAATGATCCTTTTACTGGTAAGTGGACAAACCCATACTGAGCAGCATGGCAAAGTATTGCCCAACAACACCCTCGATGGACACGGATTAATTTTCAACCACTTTCACCGAATGTACAATTTATAATTATTGTAAAGCACCTTGGGCTAAGGCTCTATACTATATCTCTCTATATATAAGATCCAGCAGTGGATTTACAAAGTGATGTCAATTTTTTAAATTTACTTTATTAGTTTTATTTATTGCGTTCGTTCCTTTTTTATTGTTTTAGAGAGCTGTACAGACAGAGAGATCACAGACACATTGCCTGAACTGCATGCATGCATATTGAGCTGACTTCCTATCTATTATGGATGGTGCTTTCCTTTAGTGGGTTCACCTTTACTTTTCCCAGTCATGTGGGGAATGTTCCAGTGTCTGGAAGAACCGCGGGGCAATCAGTTAAGTGGGTGTTGGGGCCAGTTTTTCTGCATGCTGCCTTTAGCTGTTAAACACAAGGAAAGCCTCAGGAGATGTACATGCATTTGCACGCACTTACATATCTCCATCATACCTTGATCATACTGTGAGAATATTATTATGTTATTTTATTTTATCAATTTATTATTTTATTCTCATTCTACGTGACTTTACCGAAAGAACCAAAGAAGACTTGATCATACTAACTGCTTTTTACCATGATTTTTTACGTAAGCTTTGATGACCAATGTTATGATTCACAATGATTGTATTTTGCATTATATTGCTTAAGTAATATGTAAATCATGTTTCACCACCCAACAAAGCCAATCAAATCAAGTTGTCATGGAAGGCTATGCCAAATTGATATAGATTTTCAGCAAACCGGAGTGTTGCGACGCAAGTATTTTTTTTTATTTGATGTGATTGGTTTTGTCGGGTGGTGGAGGGTTACAGTAAGAAAACAATTACATGGCTGTATTACACCATGTCTGCTTTGCATTTGTACTTCTCATAAGCCCCGTCAAGTAACTAAAGGGGCAGCCATGCAATTGCTTGCTCACACCACCGCTGGCAGAAGAGCCTCCACTAGAGGGGGCTCTAGAGAACACATTTAAAGGGTATTTTGGCCTACTCTTCCACGGCTACCAGACACCTTGGAAGAGCTACGAGTACCCACACTTTACCTCAGCACACGCGACCAGTCGATGGACTAATTGCGGTGTAGCCACTTAAACCGTCACGAAGCCCACGCACGAATCAGCTGTAGGCGGCAGTAAACGAGAAAAAAACAACATTTTCAGTGTCGTTTGAAAATGGAAAGGGAGCTAACGTGACGTGTGTGCATTCCACACAGATGGAGCTGCAATCAAGAGAGAGCACACCAAACCGACATTCGTGCATTTGATCTATTGGTGTGGCCACAAACTCTAAACTATTAACTTATTGTTTAATATTTTTATTATTTTATTGTTTTCCTTCTACGTGACTTTACCGAAAGAACCAATAATATTAACTAAACAGTTTTTTTTTTTTAAAACCAGGTAAAGCCCACTTAGACATATAGCTCATTTTCAGAAACGACCTGGCCGCAAATGATATCTAATCGAAGTGGCTTATCGTGTAGAAATGTATAGCAGCCAAATACAATAGATGCATGTTTCTAAATGTGGAGGGAAAACCCGGAGGACCCAGAGAAAAATCCAGGAGAGAGACACGCAAACTCCAAATATACAAGCGTCAGGGTCGATCAAACCCACCACCAGTTGAGGTAGTTAACGGATGGAGTCTTAAATACTCTATCGACCATCTTTGCTTGTTTGAAGCTTGTTTTGTTTTGTTTAACTATTGGTAATTGCTACATTTTTGAGAATCATCTTTGAATGAAAGTTAACTTTTTTGTTAATGGAAATGCAAATGACCACATCTGCGCCTTGGGAATTGTCCAATCAAAGTGGCTTTCTCCATAAATGAGTACAGGGATGGTGCACATTGCTTTATACAGTCCGGAGCCAGTGGTGAAGAATGCACATTCCTATGACAGGGGCAAGTCTATCCGCGGGACAACCACTGTTAAGAAAGCAGTTGAGTGAAAGGCTCGCAATCAGAAGGTTTGAGGTTGACTCAGCCCCATCATCCATTTGGAGAAGTCACCAGGGACAACTGGTAGTGAATCCTGTTCTCCGTCGTCAAAAAAATGTAGTTACAATCATGAACTTTTGATCAAAGTCTGCTGTCCTTATTATATTTTCTCACCAGCTGCTCCAAACCCAAGAGTCAAGAAATAAATCATGGGAGAACATCTCTCATGTCTTGGTACGTTTTTTTGGCTCTGATGATTTTATTTGGTGGGATATAAATTGTATGATAGCATTCGCACACGTGCATGCATGGAAATATCTAATAGATGACAATTCAAGCAATAGACCTTTTTCATACCAGAGATATAGCTCTTCTCATGTATATTTTATATTTAGGGCAGTGTTATTTGCGAATTTGGTGCGTTATTGTCATTTGTGCTTGTGCACCGCTGCCGATGCAGTATCGCTAAAACAAATGTATTGCATTGGAAGGCACCATTTAAAAAAAAGCACGAATTATGAGTTTTGATGATTTGTATGAGTGTGTTTCTAAAAATATATATATACATTTATGAAAATAGTTCCAAGAGCTAATATTTTACCATTTTAGCGAATAAGTGTATATATTGTCTGCTTAATGCATTTCTACAACAAATTGAATATTTTCTATGAAAGGAACACAAACTAAATTCTACATGCATGCTGATTAATTTTATTTTCACTATCAGGGGCTCGGCGTGGATTGATGACATTGCGTTCGGCCCCCTCTCAGCCCGCAGCGGTTGATGTGAGATGAAATGCACAAAAGTGCTATTGGGGATGCTAGCAGAAAAGTCAATGATGTTTCCGCCTGCCTTCATTCTGCCAATACCTCCTATCCTATCAGGTTTGATTGTCATGAGGCCTCAATTTCACCCCGCTCGCGTTTTTCCACTTTGCCAATGCACGCCAGCCCACTTGCCGCACAAAGATGTGTCAACTGCTTATTTCATTATTTCGATATGTCACATCGCAAGCCGCCGCCATCTCTCACGATCCTTCGATGGAGTAACCCACCGAGCACCTGCCACGTAAACTGATGTCATTGCTCCATCGCCGCAATATATACGTTATCACAGACCATATATATATCCACACGTACTATTTAGTAGTATTTTTTTAATGAAAAATTAAAGGGTGCCAATTATTGCACAGACCGTGCGTGTATTTGTTTGAGGATTAAATATGAACGGAATACTTTTTAAAAAAATGTTTGTCACAAATTCAAGTAAAAATGTCTCAAACTCAGATACTGAGACAGCGGTATAAATTCCCATTCACGTGGTTAGGAAACAGAGGTTATCGTTTAACCTCTGTGGGGAAATACAAGTAAATATAAGTGGCAAGAGAGCAGACTTCTGGCTGTTTATGCCCACGACTCAGCAAGAACCCACTGCAGTCACTCCTGCTGACTTCTGTGGATGTCATATCTCTAAGAGGACATGTCAGTATGCTCATGAAACATACCTTATTCTTCAAAAGATATATATGGAAAGTAACATAACGTGCAGAGGATGAGGTAATGGCTTCGTGGTTAGCACACTGTGACTGATCACCTACGTTTGATTCCCGACCACAGCAAACATCAATGGCAAGAGATTTTCGGACCCACCACCACCACCACCTTCCCTTCACCAACCTGCACTGGCCATTTAAAAAAATATAATAGTTGTTATTGCAACTTAACGCGAGCCCGGTACAACACGCCCGATCGCAGAACGGGGGGGGGGGGGAGGCAGGAGGCGGGGGACAGAAACTCCGCGAACAGCGACCCGATTTCTGCAGGGCCCTATGAAGGGGGAGGGGGGGGGGTGGGAATTAGAGCTCACTGGGGGCCACGTGGTTTAAGTTTTATATGGGGAGGAGAAAGGGGTGAGGGGGGAGAGATCTGACATACTGGGGAAATAAAAGGGATAGGGGGGGGGGGGCAAAAGACGGGAAGCATCCTATTTTTTATTTTACCAGTTAAGGCCCACTTGAGCGATACAGCTCTTTTTCAGAAGCGACTTGGCCACAAATGATAGCTCAACGAAGTGGCTTATCGCGTGGAAATTTATAGCAGTCAAATTCTCTAAACGCATGTTGATGGCCTAAAACCAACAGTGGACTGATAAGAGCTGGATATTGTTTCAATCGGTATTGTTTATGACCCGTCTCGTACATGTCTACCCCTGCATTGCTCTTTAAATTGCATCTCTGTATGAATAACCACTGCAATTAATTACCAAAAATAATCACCCTATACAGAATTTGGTTTGAATTCGATGGGCAAGTCTTCCATATATTTGCACCATATGGATTTTAGAATTTGAAGACTCTTACAGTTGATAATGTTTTTGTTTTCACCACAATGTTGGGTGTCTCGCTAGGCCAAAGTGGTTTTTTTATTACTCAGGGCGATGGATAACTGAATCTTTTATTTCTTGTTCTGCTGCTAAAACGGACCCTTGCGGGTGAATTTCAGTTTGTATTTATTACCGACGATTAACCGAGACAACTCGTAATAAATTATGTTCCCACGTTTTCTGTTGAGTAAGGATCAGAAAGCATTATCGTACTGTTTCAAAATGGCGTTTGGTATCATTATATAACATAATTATTCTTAATTAATCCCAGATTAAACAAACAAAAAGTCCATTACCAAATGAGCCATTCTCTCATTATCAACCTATTACTTTTAGTTTCAGTGACTGCATTGCGAGTCCACTGCATTGATAAACACGAACCCTAAATATATTCTACCTCTTTTGATTTAAAGCTTTAGTGATTGCAGGGATTCATATTCTTGGTTCTTTCGGTAAAGTCACCACGTAGAAGGAAAACAATAAAATAATAAAAATATAAAACAATACAATTCTCACGACGTTTCGACTGCAACACAAGCAATCATCATCAGGTGTGAAAACCACAGCAAGAAAATTTGAAAAAAGTGGCGTTTTTTTAACGTTAGCACCACGGAGAGCGATTTAGCAGTTATTCAGATGGACGAGTCCATGTATGTTCGGAAAAGAGGAGGGGGAGACGAAAATAATGGATGCGGTCTGAAAGCCACCGTAAGCGTGAACAATCAATTAAGACCCGAAATGGTTGATCAAATCCCTCCAATGATTGCTAATCCAGAATCTATCTTCTCGGTTGAAATTTTCTCTGTTTGTATATGTGGATAGCCTCATGAACGAATCTCTCATGGTAGCCAGATGGCTTGCAAAGAACCTCTGTCTTGGAGAAGTCAATGGCATGTGAGCCCACTGAATTATAACAGTGATCTGCCACGGCCGAGGTGTTGGTCCTACCGTGTTTTAGGTCTGCTTTGTGTTCACGAATGCGGTCCGAGACATGTCGTTTGGTTTCTCCAATGTAACTACTACCACAGAGGCAAATTAGTTTGTAGACGCCAGGGTACTGTATGTCCAGAATCACATCTTTTACAGACGGAACCAGATCACGGATTTTATGTAATGTGTTGAATCGGACCTGGATCTTGTGTTTATTCAAGAAAAAAAACCCGCCACTTTTTTCAAATTTTCTTGCTGTGATTTTCACACCTGATGATGATTGCTTGTGTTGCAGTCGAAACGTCGTGAGAATTTTATTGTTTTATATTTTTATTATTGTATTGTTTTTCTTCTACGTGACTTTAACGAAATAACCAATACTATATATTCTACCTCATCATCAACATAATAAATCCTTTGATAATCCACTCCTGATGACAGCCTCCCCAAGCCATGTGGGTGATGGGGGTTGTTTGACCATACTTCACCACGCTGGTCAGCGCAGGTTGGTGAAGGGGGGGGGGGGAGTAGGGAGGGCGGGGGCTCAACACCAGTTCAGGTGTCACTCGGTACTGCTGGGAATCAAATCTAGCTCGATGTCACAACCACCCTTTCTGTCGCTAAACCACTGCCACCACAAATCCCATTTGTCTAATCTACGGTAATTTCATGCGGCACGTTGTGCTGGCTACGTACGGTGTGAAAGAAGTTCAACATACATCTATTACTAATATTTAGTCTCTCTTTTTTTTTCTCCAGGTAAGGCCCACCGAAGCAACCTGGTGTGAGAAGTGGCAGCTCAACGGGGTGTCACGTGGAAATGTATAGGAGGGAAAACCCGGAGGACCTGGAGAAACACCAAGGCGACCACGGTGAGAACGTGCAAACTCCAAATATACAGCAGGCGTTCGGGTCGGGATGGAACCCACGAACAACCTCGTGCATACCGGGCGAGGTGGTTAACATCGCGCCACCCTGCCAGTAGGGGTGTGGATGATTGCTTGTTGGGGGGCGCTCGGACAATATTCCATGACAAATGAAATTAAGCCCTCCATCTTAAAGCAATGAGAGAATAAGCCCTCAATCTTAAACCAAACAAAAAGGAATGCTGCTTTTGTTTGTCGTACCGATTGCAGATATTAATTTCGTTATCCTGATTGCAAATACAAAATTATTGCTCGTTCAAGTATGCAGTACTGCGCCGTATGAGCAAAAGCTCTGAATTATTTTAATTAAATTGTCTGTAATATTGCATCGAAAGAAATAGATTCGTTCCTGTGCTTATGATGGTGGTTTCTAAGTGAATTATACAACAGTCAATGTCTTCTACAACAGTCAATTCTACAACAGTTAATGTTCTAGAATCCTACAACAGTTATACAACAATCAATGTTGTAGGATCCTACAACAGTCAATGTTCTCAACAGTCAATGTCTCCCCCTGGTGCAAAAATTGCAGAACGTACTGGGGAAGGCGAACCAATAGGCCCATGTGGCAAAGTGACCACGCTCATCTACCCAGTGGTTTAAAATAATCGTCACGATTGGATGCAAGAGTAATTTCCTTTTTGTCTCATTTTTACCATCTTACTTGCATTGTCTAATTTTGTTCCGTCTCGTTTGTGCACATAGCTTACATTCAACTGGACGGTGTAATTTGCGTATAAGTAGCATTTAATGATTCCTAATATATGCATCATGAGCATTATAGCATAATAATCGATTTTAATTGATATATTGAAACATCATTACAGGCCGACTAACTTTAGTACCGTAGCAATCTCAGCATCATTACTGTTATTTATATTTAAAGAACTACACTACTGTTCATCACAAATACATTTAAAACGATTGTTTTTCATGAATGTGTATAGAAAACACTTCCGAATTTACAATAGTAACTTGTAAAGAACCCTCTGTGAATTTACAATAGGAATTATTTTTTAAAAATCTGGAAATGAGGAATGTGTATACTGTACAATGTTTGTGGAATAATACAATTGATTAACGATGATTATTTTTAATTTCGTTAATATATCGATCACATGATCATGACAGTGTCTGTGGCTTGGGAAGTCCTTCATCCAGCTGTGGATGGATCATGGCTGATTTTAATATTCATACATTTATCTTGGAGATAGTATATATAGGTAGAAGGATAGTACACAGTTTCGACAGGCAGTGTTGCTCAAAAAGCCGCACGGAGTAACACATTATTCGGTGACGCTGCGTTTGAGCAGCGGTGCACAAGCACCAATACCAAAAAAACTCAACACATTGGCCAATAAACACTGCACGAATCTATGCACCATAAAGAAGGGGAGGGGGGGTGGGCGATTGCGCTCCCTCCCACGTCACCGGTAATCATTTACAGTCCCGTTTGTCAATCCATCGTGAGATGAGTAACCATATTTCACCACGCTGGAGACAGAGGGTTCTTGACAATACTCTAGCGAGCTGATGCGCGGCAAGCTTTATCGATCATGCAACGCGCTGAAATGTCTGTCATGACGGACAGCACCGTTCCACCATGTAGTTGACTCCAAACAGGTAAACTGTTCTGTGTGGACACAATGAACAGATTTGCACTGTGTGAACAGACTTCCAATAATAGCGTTTAATGATAATAACAGCATGCCAATCCACTGCTGCGTTAAGGTCTCCCAATGCCAGTTTGTTGACCATACGTCGCCATGCTGGTTAGTACCACATGTGAGGCCTCTCACTCGTGTAACTGAACATAGGCCTGTGTTTTTATTATTGTATTATTCATTTTTATTATTTATTCGTGATGTTTATAACATTTCCCAGCTCTTGTTCTACACCACCCTCCCTTCCAGCTATTGCCATTGGAAAATAGCTTGTAAGCTAAACTAAACTATTTTGACTTCACCAGCTAAGGCCCACTGACCGATGGAGCTCTTTTTCCGTAGTGACCTGGCCGCAATTGATAGCCCAATTAAGTGGCTTGTCGCGTGGAAAATTCTAGCGGCTAAACACTCTAAAATGCATGTTGATTGAAAATGTGGAAGGGAAAGAACCGGAGGACCCGGATAAAAATCCACGCGACCACGGGGAGATCACGTAAACTCCAAATATACAGCAGGCGTCAGGGTCGGGATCGAACCCACGACCTCATGTATACCACGCGAGGTCGTCAACATCTCATAGCCACCGCGACGCTCATTGGGCCTGATCCGAAAAAAACTGACTGACTACTGAAGTGGGTTTTTCCTCGGACCAGTTCAGATGTCGTTTAGCACTGATGTTATCCTTGGCTTTGAATGGAACTCAGGTTCATAGTGCAGCGCGCTAATCACTGCGCCAACACTCGAGCCCAGTGGCACACGTTGCTTCTTAATTTCTCTTTGGTGGATTTTCATGACGGTGCCGCACCCACGGGTCAAAATCCAGAAAGAACAATCATTGCATTGCGGAATGATGTGCTGCAAAATGTTCATAGGTGGCGCTATTCAACTACTGTGATATGAATAAAATAACCCTAACGGGTAATATTGTTGCATAACAGCTCTTATATGTAAGGTTTTTTTTTTACCATCGTCATAAGTAATAGCCTAAAAGGGATGTATTAACATTACCAATGCATATTATAACTCATGTTTTGTGAGACCTGCAAATATTCACCCTCACCACTATTCCACGAACTGTCACAATTTGGGGTCACGATATAATTGCCGTTTCTCCCGGCACCTCTGATTAGCACGGTTGGATCCGTGCGAAAGAAGCTCAACATGAAGAGTGTGCATTAAGGTTACGTCCTGGTGCATTGCAGCGCCTCTAGTGGCTTGCAGCGTGGACGTGACCTGATTATATACAACATCTACAAATCTAAAATAGAGCAATTATAACACCCTCACACGCTCCATTTGATGCGTGCACCGTGAGCACGGAAATCGACTCTGCTCGGCCAATTCAAGCGATGTTGCACCCCTTTGCAGTCAACACATGAACAATACAAGTCGCAAATGCAGCCCTGCAATTGCTTCCTCGCGCAACTGCTGCTGTTGGGGGAGGGCGGCGTCCAATTGGAGGCAACTCGAGAGAGCCCCTCGACTTGTTCTTCCACGCTCGGCAGATGCCTTGGAAGAGGTGTGAGTACCCACACTTTACCCCACCACACATCACCCGCTGTGGTGCACCCAATTGCATGCCTCTGGGGGGTATTAGTCAGAGGCTGGGGGGAGTGGGGGATGGGGGTTTAGGAAATGCGCCCATTGTTTTCGCCTGCCACGCCGGGGAGATCGAAACAAAATCGATCTGAGCGCTCAAGTCCAGTCGGTTCGATGGTATTTTGTCGCCCCTGCTTTGGCCTGGAAGAGGTGGCAAGTAACCGCACTTGACCTCACCACAGTGCATTGCTGGGTAGGCAGAGGCGCGGGGTGGGATGGATTTCACTCCAGCGCTGTCCTCCAGACAGTCTGGTCCCTTCACCTGATGAAGGCCGCTTGTGTTGTCGCCGAAACGTCGTGATTTTTGTTGTTTTATTTTTTTACCTACGTGACTTTACCGAATAGAACCAAAGAGTATGGATCCTTGCAGTCACGAAAGCTTCAAATCTAGAATGGGATGGATTTGGTTTCGAATCGAACCCGGCCATCTCTGGATTGCAAGCCCAGCCCGTTATTCAATAATGGCAACTTGGCCGTGTGCGTGTGGATTTTTTTTCGTCAAGAAAGACTTCAACAATAATTGTTTACTATTACGCTGTACGTTTGTTTATCGCAGCGTGGAACATTTAACAAAAACTCCACCATGTAAGCAGGTATTTTATACATCCAAATGTGCCTTTTTGTGTTACAGGAAACACTTTCTCTGTGTTCCCTCCCCCCCTAAAAAAAAGGGGCTTGATTAGTTTATTTTAAATAGGCGCTTTATTTATACCAGCGCCCGCTTGGTTCGGTGGGTTGGTTTACACAACCCCCAGATGACGGTGCCTCCTGTTTATCCACACCCAAGAGAGTACAACATTTGTGCAGGACACGATTGGTTGAATGCTGTCACAATGTGTGCCTTGGAATTGGGGAACTTTCCGTACGCGAAATAACCACGGCCATTGTGTGCGATGGACAAAGACAATGGTGACTGTTAGTTGTTAAAAGGGGGATCAACCCCTTAATGAGTAATGAGCATAGACACCTAAACACACTGCTCATCGCGCAGTTCATTGCATCTGATGGGGAAAGAGGAGTGCAATGCATTGCAATCATACATCCTACGTGTTAAACTAAATAAACAATACAACTTTACCAGTTCTTAGACTAGATTACAGCTGGGCTATTCGATTATTCAATCACTATATGTCCCTACCAATTGTCGGTTAGATAACCCAACTAATTGCACGTGAAATAAGTTGCGAGTCTCACCCCTGTTCTCGCGTGTTCCACTGGAACGGGAGGCAAGAGACTCGGTGACAGTGTTGTGACGGTATTATTGTTGTCAATTTAGTTGCCACTATAGTATATCAAATGTAACATTTGACCTATGATGCCGAGCACAAAATTGCCAAAAACAATCAAATGTATGCATACAATACAGAAAGTGTATTGGTTATGCACAGCAGCATTACACAGTAGCACCCCTACAACGTGGTTGGAGGCCCCAGGGCTAGAGGCCTGGGGCAGAATACCATGTACCCCCACCCCGCCCCGCTTATTGATTCGCAACAAAAAGAAAACAGGCCCGTTTTGGGGGCCTTCGTTTGTGTCAGGCTCTCGGCAAATTGCCTATTTTGCCATCCCCTCTGGGCAGCCCTGTTTGCACATCTCACTTTATTACCACGTACACTCACAGCGGCCTATTTGGTTAAACGAATATACTCTCTCTCTCTCTCTCATGTGTTTTCGGGTTGTGCCACGTGTTGTTGAGCACGATATGTGGCGTTTCGCTCCAAGTGCTGGGAGCTTCTTCCCAGCACCTGAAGAAGCCTCCAACACGGGTAGCGTGGTACATCCCAAAAAAACGCATGAGAGAGCTATACAGTGAATCCGTGACAACCTACGCAGGGGCACACCTGTATTCTGTAACATATATTTAAATCTATTGTAATTTGCAGTAGGAAAAAAAAAACACATTTACGCTTTGCACAATACTTATATTTTTCCTGCACAGTTGGATGCGTAATAATGAATGTGATTCTCATAATATATTCATAATACTCTTATATAAGCGCACAGCTTTATCTATCTGATGAACGCTGCACTTTCTGTCGTTTTCATGAACGACGGAAGCGCAGGGACAGACGTTCGATTACGTTGGAATCGATCTGCAGACGGCGGTCTTCTCGCACGGCCAGCAGCTCTATGTCGCCTTATCTCGATCCCGCAATCCCAAACGGGTGAAAGTCCGCATCGAACCGAACCCCCCAGCAAGGCCATCTACTTAACGACGAGAGAAAATTTCACACGAAATGTCGTTTTCAATGAAGCCTTCCAGATGTAAATGATATAAGCTTTTAATGAAGAAATAAAATGTATCTAATTCAAGACATAATCAAAGATGTTTCATTTTAAAACTTTAAAACTGAGCATCGGGTGCTTGCGTCAATGCGTCGTTCGTGTGCAATTTTTTCGTGACGTTCCTGGCCGAAGGCCGAATCACCCCGAGTTTAATGTGATTTCTTGCAATACAAAACCAATTGATTGTTGTGATAATCTTGAATAATTTGCTTTTCAGTAATGCACACTGCACCTGCTGTGATACCGACATGGGCATTTGTAAGGACAATTCTGCTGCATACGTTTTGTGATTACAAACATTAATTTAAATAAAAATGCGATTTCCCCGTGTGAAAACCATTTATGCCTATGACTACCTTGACTGTTCTTCCATGACATGTAAATTCAAAGGGCACTGCTTTTTGGAAGTAAATGTGACTGCTTCAGGTTAAGGGCTGTATACATATGAGATGCATGGAGCAACGAAAACAGCCCTTGTACAGGATCTGGGTGGGTTGTTACATTGTGGGAGTGAGAAAAGAGAGATGTCATTCCAATATGTTGTCCTCCGTAGACAGATGAAGATGAAACCTTTTGTTGAGTTGCAGGTGCTCGGTAGATGATTATACCACAGGATGGTGAGAGACGGTGACCGATTGGGGAGGCCATTATCCAGCAGTGGATTAACGATGGCGAATAATTATCACGCGATCAATGCACTCAGCATTTTGCTTGCTTTCATTGGCCAAAATTATCACTAATAACATGAACCTTATTCGGCTTCATATTGTCGCGTTAATTATTCAATTATGCATGCACATGTACAGGGTTTCGGCAATCAAAATAACAAGAACGGCCACTTTTTTCGAATTCGATAAACAAAGAGCCGCCCCATGCATATGAATACGAGATGTTGGTCTTTAATAACTAACGTCACGAAGCCATCCTTCATGAGCCGCAGGCTGCCGACTGCTGCACGTGTACAACCCCTTTGTCATCAATGCACTGCTGGATGACAGCCCTACGGGCGACTGGCGCAAGTTGAGTGGCCTTCACTCCTCTGGCCAATGCACGTTGGCGAAGACAGGGTGGCTCTACATGAGAGCGTAGAAGTACAGTACAAACATGGATTTTGCTAAACAGGTAGCCCTGCGGAGAGCCTGTAATACCTGTTGGAGAAATCTGATGAGCTATGGGTCAGAAAGTTACAAGAATAAACAATACAGAAAAAAAAACAATAGGAGTGCAAAGTCTAGGAGAGGTAAGCAAATAACTAAAAATAAATGACTAAATAAACTAAACTCTTTTTTTTATTTTGCCAGGTAAAGCCCACTAAGCTATTAGTTATTTATCAGAAGCAACCTAGCCAAAAATTATGGCTCAACAAAATAGCTTATCATGTGGGAATGTATAGGAGCCAAATCATTTGAATGCATGTTTCGAAATTTGGAGGGAAAAACTGGAGGTTCCAGATAACAAAATCTACACTCCAAATATACGGGAGTCAGGATCGGGATCGAACCCACAACCTCCTGCATACCAGGTGAGGGAGATAACATCACGCCACCGTGGTGCCCATTAAGTAAATAAAAAATAAATTCACGACATCAGTTAAAATTAATAAATACATACATTCCCAAGCTTGGGCAAGGCAGCCAAACCACAGAAAAAAGTCATAGACCATACCAAGACAACACGCAGTCCTTCAATAAAACTGCACATTGATATGTAACTTTCTCTCCCTGGGTATGGATGAAAGTTACAAATCACATTTGCAAATGTCGTTGCATCCAGCACAACCATTCGTCTATCAAAAAACACTTGTACGATGGGCGAGTAATACATTTGTTGCGTACATTATAAAAAAACGGTTAAAATGGTAAATTGACAACAAAAATTAAGAAAAACTATAAATCACTTCACTTTGACCAATGGTGAGATTGGACTGAATGTTTTATTCTGTTAGAAAACCAATGCCCTCCATATCACGTGTGGACTTGAGTTGACCACTAAAACCAAATGAAAATAAGAAAAATTACGATTGATCGTAATGTTGTGAATAAATGTGGGCCCGTAGATTAATGGCTGCAAAAAAAATGTCTGATTAAAAAAAAATATAGCTATTCAAATTCCAAAGTTAACACATTTTAATCCACATACTGTAGTGTATAAACCCAATGTAAATGCTAAAAAGCATATTGGTGTGCTATAGCTTTTCAAAATGTTGTTGACCAAAAAAAATCCAATTAAAAATGCTGACATTTATTCCATTTTCTATGTTCTACTATTTTACTGCAATGTTAAATTTGTTCTAATTAAAGTTTCATCAGTGTGTGTATATACATATATTGTAATCACAACAGGTATTGCCTAATGAATCTAATTTAATATTCTACGTTCTAAAATATTTAAGTCCCTTTCACACACAACATGCCTATCTAATGTCTACGGTTGAACTGATGTAATTGAATGTGTCATGTATACATGACAGTTTGCTTTTTTCTCACGCTTGATGAAATGTAATCAGCAGTACAACACTTCGGATATATACGGGTTTAGTTTGAACGTATATGGTACACGAATTCCATTCACATTGCGCAGGTGACGTGGTTCGGCTCAGCCATGGAGGAACGGAGCCGATTGCCAGCAGGGCAGTTACATAAAACTGTCAGTGTCTGCGCCAGCTTGTCTCTTCAGTCAATGCCTGTGGTTCTGCCAGAGAGGCAGCGGCACTCTGATTGGTCGCATTAATGGGCAATCAGAAGCAGCCTGTGGCTCTGTTGGCAGGCAGAGAAAGGCACACACATGGGCAGATTTTTCTGTTAACCCGTAGCTGTGACCGACCCATTACAAGAGTGCAGTCGCCAATAGTTATGAACCGAGGGGTATAAACCAAGGATCAACCATCACCGATATGGCATTTTGCCTGACCAAATTGGGGGAACAGCTGATGGGGCATAAGGTCAACATGGCAGGGAAAGAGAGTTGGGGGTGGGGGCGCCGGGTAGGAGGGGGGGTAGTCACGTGACCTCGTGGGACTTGCATTCATACTTAATCTAGATTTAAAGCTTTCGTGACTGCTAGGATCCATACTCTTTGGTTCTATTGGGTAAAGTCACGTAGGTAAAAAATAAAATAACAAAAATCACGACGTTTCGGCCACAACACAAGCAGCCTTCATCAGGTGAAGGGACGAGACTGTCTGGAGGACAGCGCTGGAGTGAAAAAAAAGGTCGTGATCTGAGCGTGGCTTTGTTCTCTCCAGCGCTGTCCTCCAGACAGTCTCGTCCCTTCACCTGATGAAGGCCGCTTGTGTTGTGGCCGAAACGTCGTGATTTTTGTTCTTTTATTTTTTACCTACGTGACTTTACCCAATAGAAGCAAAGAGTATTCATACTTATTTTCAATAGGCAGGACATTTGCCAGAACGATGGTGGGTGAGAAGTTAACTCCTCTGTGGTTATTAACACGCATTGGGAGCGTACCGACGCAGGTAATGTTCGGCGTGTGTTCGTTTCTTTTATGTATTAAACAAAATTAAATAGGAAACCCTTTTATACGCAACGTATATGCATATGCAATGTTTAGAGCTTCCACCAAGTCTTAACCTTTAGACTGTGAAATTGAATGCTTTTAATGAACACGGTGGATTCAAAGAATACCTTGTGTTTTAATAGAACCCAAAGCGCATTTGTTTAACATGCATTAAGCCGAATTAAATTACGATTTTTTTTTTTTACAATTGCAAATCTACAATACCGTAGCGTGAAAAAGGACAAAGTTAGCCCAATTACAATGCGCGCATACAGTTTGCTGCATTTGCATACTGGAATAAATATCTGAGACGTTAAAATAATAAATTTCGAATGTGTGTTTTGTGGGACTATTGTTAGCTTTTATCTCATAAACATAGACTGTTGATTTGATTAATCAGATCCAGCATTACCAATATGGAACGAAAACTAGATTTAATTGACTGATTCCCACAACAAACGGTGTCCTCTGGTCTAACACCGTTTGAGACGAGGCTCAAAAGAAAGCTGTCTCTGGTGTGGACCAATCAGTTTCAAGGACAATGCCACATATTATCATAGTATGTTTTTTGTTTGCATTCGGACCACAAGTATTGTGGTTAATGCAGACATGATTCCTTGTAAAAAGGTTTCAGTTTTGTTGCCAGGAAAAATGGGAAAACCCTATTCTTCACTTGTACTTTGTGCTCAAGCAGTGTCGTGTCTCCGTAAAGCTCATGCCACAATCCCTGGGTTTATCTGGCATGACACACGTGACTCCCACCCTTAGCCAAGCAAAGGTCACTACTCCCTGTGCTTCCTATTTCGTGAAATACGATTACCTTGTTGTTGTAGAATAGAATTCTTCCACTTTACAGAAACATAAACATAATTGAGCATTTTGTCTGAAGCTAATGCCAAGGTAATCAGCAGTCAAGAATCACATGTTCACTGCCAACTTCAGTTGGATTGAGATTGCTATATTTTGTGGCCTCAGAATCAATCATTGCAACCCTAGATGTTGGCTATCAGTTTAATTGGGCCTAAAGATGGTCAGGCCACTTTTCTGAACGTATGATGCAGCTCAAATTGAAATTGTACAGAGACTCAACATTTACTTGCAGCTCTGCTATCTTGAGAGGTGGGCTAGCACATATGTTTTAGTTCATAACAATCATTGTGACAAGGCCATACATTAAAATACTGTATGATGTAGAATTGTCTGATCGCAATCACATGTGCTTCAGTAGTCATGTTTTATTGCATTTATCAAAGGTCGCAATCTAAACGGACTAGCCTGCAGAAACGTATATATCTTCAGTTATAACGTGCATACACATTTTTTTATTTATAGATGCATTTTTATTTCATTTTATACATTGCATTAACACTGTGATATACCATTTCTATAACATTCAATGAAATACTCTTTGCACTGTATGAAATAAGCAATAGATTGTAGTGGAGCGGTTTGCAAAATCATCTGAGTTCAATTCCTGGCCACGGCTATCTGACATCGATGGCGGGCGATGTTTGAAGCAGTTTTCGGCTCCTTCCACCAGCACCACACTGACTAGGATGGTGATAAATCATCAAGGAGCCCCCGTGGCTGAAATGGCACCGGGAAGGTCCTTCATCCAGCAGTGAATTGACATAAGACTGTTAATTTAGTACAGCCCCTGTTTACTCTGTCCGTACAGAGCAGTTGACTTGTTTATGGCACGCTTGTAATGTGCGTAATTGGAGTCAACTATACAAGGGACCACTGTTGTCCGTAATGACAGCCAATTCGGCGCTTTGTATAGAGGATACAGCTGCTGCACATCAGCTGACTATTGTCGTCAAGTCCTTTTTTTTTATAATGCATCCTGAATGCACAGAGATTGCCCCAATAAGCATTCACTATCCAATGCAGTAATTTCTCCCCCTAAAGGCCAGCATTGCATACACATGCGGTAATTATTGGTATAATCACAGAAGATTGCTTTATGAGAAACATTTTAAATTTGCGGGCAGTGCCTGACATTAAAATGTTTTGATGATATATGATTAGCATAATTCTTAACAGATGTAAACTGCTGCAAGGTGCACCTGCGAGTAAACTGTACATGCCATGCGCACACACACACACACAAGCAAAAAACTAAATTCGGATACGTGCAGGAATATTCCGTGAGCGAAACGCAGCAGGGGGTCTCGCTTTTGCCGTTCGCCCTGAGCGTGGCGAGCGGCGTTCCACGCTGCGCACCATCATGCGCCTGAACGTGGCCACACAAGGGCTTGTGGTCTCCGTGATAATAGCATTACAATGTTGAAATCCCATCTCCATGACAATGTGCACGCATTGACAACCGCGGCAGACGCGACTTCGGTAGGGGCGTATGTTTCGCGTGACGAGGAATGCGCGTGCAAAATGCACGACGACAACAACAACGACAACAACAACAACAACAACAAAAGCGCGTGCATTATCTCTTAAATTAAATAGTCAGTTCCCGTTCACACGTTAAGCCCTGTTATGCCCCATTAAGCATAGCAGCTATTTTCAATTGCATTCCATGCGCAAAAGAAATGACTACATAATGTATCATTTGAGAGGAATCCTAACAGCAACCCACGACACTCCCGATTGTGTTTTCTTGTACGCACCAAAAATGAAAACCGTTACGAAGTAACAACAAATTTTGATGTAAAGCTTTCGTGACTGCAGTGATTCATATTCTTGGTTCTTTCGGTAAAGTCACGTTATTGTTTCCCTTCAACGTGACTTTACCGAGAGAACCAAGAAGAAGCACACGATCGTTCTATTTTGGGCTCACAATGAAGCGCTGTTTTTCAAAACACCGAATCATCTTGCAATTACCTGTTTTCCTTAACGCATGCTGCCAGGGTGTAATGGTCAGCATACGAGCCTTACGATCCAGAGGTCACACGTTCGACCTCGGGTCTTTTCACGTGGCACTTTCAATGGTGAAGTCGACCGGCCGGTCGCGTGTGGGTGGGGTGGAGTGCGGGCACACCCACCTCCTCAAAGGCGCGTGGCCAGGCTGGAAGAGTAGGCCAAATGCCCTCGAGATTGGCTCGTTAGAGCTCCCTCGTGTGAAGCCCTTTTCCACCAGTCGTGGCATGGGAAAGCAATTGCAGCGCTGCACCTTTATCTTTATAGCAACAACAAATCCCTTTCGCCAGGCTTTAGTATGCAAAACATATCCTGAAGCAATCAATATATTCTCTTGTTATCCGCATGCCCATTTTTCCTATTATCCACGTTGTTGTGTGGGTCGGAGGAAAAACCTGGCAGTGGTGGGAAATCTGTATCCTCTTATCGATGCTTATCGAGGGGGTTTGAGTCAACTCGAATTGACCTCGTAGCGGTCTCCTGGTAGTGTAGTACATCAGTAATCTTATTATCCATTTGAAAACACGGATAATAGAAGGCAAAAAAATGTGGCAAATGAATTCTGTCATCCGCAATTATTGATATTTCTTTGTGTGGCTAAAAGGAAGCTCTTTGACGATAACGGTGGGGGGGGGGGGGATAATGGAAAGTGTCTGCTCCGACACCAGCGCACTCCTTTACGTGTTCACGTGGCCTCGAAGTGCACCTTGCCTGGCGCAGTCACTGGTGGAGATGTCACAGTGACTTAGCGGTGATTTGTGTTTGGTGCTGTTGTATAGTACATGAAGAGTGACTTCCAGTATAGTGTTGTCGAAAAATGACGCATTCTAGAGACTATGAGTGGTGGCTTTAAAACATTTTGTTGTATATTCTTGGTTCTTTCGGTAAAGTCACGTAGAAGGGAAACAATAAAATATAAAATATATATTTTTTATTATATAAAAATATAATAAAAATATGTATTTTTATTATTTTATTGTTTCCCTTCTACGTGACTTTACCGAAAGAACCAAGAATATGAATCCCTGCAGTCACGAAAGCTTTAAATCAAAATTTTGTTGTATGTTTTATTCAGCAATTTGTCAATCCGCCGCTGGACGAAGGCCGAACACTAGGGAAGAGTGAACTCACTGGAAACGAGTGCGGCATTTATCTCACAAGCGTTAATACCGTATTTGTGTTCACCTATAATCGCATGTTACAAAAGAACGAGCACTATTTAATGAGTTTTACTGCATCGTAATTGGTCACAGACAAGTATGCCTTCTCACAGTATTTCTAACAAATGACCTAACACTTCCAGACATTTTAAAGAGTCTTCTTTGTCTGTTAAAAATATAACTTGTACAGTATTTGCTGGTGTTAAGGGCTTCTATTTGTAGAACACTAAAGAAATACAATATTTAATTAGTGTGACATTACAGGGATTGTTTCTTACGTCACGGCACACACTTTCGTATTACAATTTGGCACGTACAGTTCTTTAAAACGAGTATCATAGCTCAATAAAAAGTGTGATTTATGAATTTGGTATAACAATCGATTAAACATCCCCTCCCCAAAAATGTATAACTTTGCTGTTTTGATGCCAAAGTTCATACATGTACAAACAATATAATCTGACAGAGGATTGTGATTTCATTCGATTGTTGTGTTTTTATTTTCATAACTGTAGCTGTGGTGCTTTGCATATGATGTAGTTGGGATACTATTCAGAACCAGTGTTTATTATAAATGTTATTTTATTTGTGAAAGCAGCATCTCAGGTTTGGCGTCTTCTGAGGATGACATAAGTATGCTGAGCGATGTGCTTTCAGTGTCGTGTCGTGAGATGAAGAATCAATGAGGAAATCTCAGAGCAGCACACCCCATGTAACATACGATGGCTTGAAATGTGATTTTCCACAGAATTTATGAAAAGTGGCTTGTCATTTACACAGGTACGGGAGGTACACTTTTCCAGAAAATGTCCTATGGATTATCTGTTGCTTGACAGTTAAATCTCATAGTTTGAATAAAGACAAATCTAGTGCAAAACCAAATTGAATGTGATGGATTTTTTTGTATGCAGTCATTGGTAAACTTAGCAGAGACCATCAACTCGTATACACTTGACATTTCAGTTTAATCAGAGGCAGCTGAATCTTGATTCAAATACATGAATCTCAGGGGTTCTAACTCAGTGCTCTGACCTCTGAGACAACCCAGCCACCTCCACACAATTCATATTACAAGAGCATACAATTTACTTTTCATAGGCTGCACAATTGATTGCTTCTCTGCATTAATTTGATAACCAGGTGGATGTAATTAAGTGAGCATAAATGTGGGAGTGAAATGTCTTGTAAATGCATGTTATCATGGGAACTAAATAGTGTCGGCAATATGGAGTGGCTTGAAAATGTGAATTTATGATCAAATTAATATCCATAAAATAACTACAATTAGTCCATATGTTTATGCTCATGAGATATAAGATGTACAAATCGATGGAAAGTGTTTGGTAAAATGTACATTTAATTAAATACAATCATGGACATGATTTTATATGATACCAAAATAATTTCTGTGCTTGCATAAACAATTGCTTTTTGTTTCCTATTAAATGGTTCGTTTTATTTGTACATACCACATTTTAAAATAGAAAACTGTCAGGTTATGTTAACTTTGCAGGTAAGACTAAGCCCTGCGGTCTATTGCAACAATGCATAGTTCTTGTCGCTTAAGCAACAACTGGTGATGCAGTCACAGGCACACCAGTCATACCCGAATGAAGTTCAAATCTGAATTTTAATCGAGGCTGTGAAAACCTCAAATCTAATTATTGCAATAATTACAACACTCGGCTCAGACTGTACAGTTGTAAATATATTCTACCCCTTAGCTTTCATAACATACGGTAGCGCATGTCAGCTGTTTCAAATTTAATATCAATAACTGCTCAAGTAATAATCTGTAGGCTACCTATTCGAAAATGTAAAACTAAACCACTCGTGTGTAAGGGTCATCGGATCAGCTGGCTGGGGTGGGGGTAAAGCATGTAACGTGAGTTTTAGATGGATGTAGTTAATCCCACCGTCTTAAGCAACTGCAGAATACCACCAGCGTAGCAAAGGCTGATCTCTCTCTCCACTGGCTTACCAACCCAGACAAGCACAGAGAGATCTTCGGGCTGCCGCTGGTCTGGGGATTTGAGTGAACGGCAACCATTACGTCACCCTCATTAGGCGAGTCGAGCCCGCAGTACAATCGCCAATTCTTCTCGGCAGGGCACAGGCGGGCTCGGCTCGGCGGCGGCGGCGGCGTCGCAGCTCTGCTTGCGTGAGGTTGTGAGAAAATGCCACTGGATGATGTCCCTCCGGGGGCCTTTCAGATGACGTGACGGCAGAACCTTAGCGGGGGATAGATACAAAAAAAACGGGTGGTTAAAAAAGGGGCATTTGTTCGCAGATAGTGGATGGGCCACTTGGTAATTGAAAACTTCCTTCACAATGCTTGAGTGACTCCAGGGGGCTAAATGTGGCCGTGCGAGGGTGGTGGGCCGTCTATCTTTGTGATTTGGGGGGGGGGGGGGGTTTCTTCATGCATACAGAGAGAGAGAGAGAGGCGAGGTGAACAAGTGACAAAAAGAATATCTCACATTATCTGCTTGATCCAGAAGGTTTTTTTATTTTGTGTTAACCCGGCGAGTTAAATAATCTCAAATCCAGTCAGAAATAATTTTACAGAAAATCAATTATTCTATTCATGGTCACACTGTACTCATTCATATTGATCAAATAATGTTTCTGTGTGCGTATGAGAGGTGAGAGGAGAATAAAAAAAAATGATTCCCCAAACCAGCAGAGGACGCTCTCTAGATGCGATCAGTTTAATTTTATTTTCATTTATTATGTATAGCCCTGTGAGAAATTGCGGCTCTTGACTCGGGTGCAACCACAACAAACAAAAACATGAACAAGAAAACATCTTAAAGTGACTACGCGCAACAGAAAAAAAATCCTGGAAAAAACAGCAAAGCCTTCCAGAAGAAAAAAAAACACCACATTTCAACGCTGTGTGCAAAAATCCTAGTGGGATGCAAGTCAAACAATAACAACCATACGGGTACCGTATTACTTAAAGGACGTAGTTATGGCACATTGGACTGTGACAAAATGCGTGTGCTGTTGTTGCAAGTGGTGTTTTACAACTGAGTGGTCGTGAGATGCCGCCGTGGTGCAATGGTTAGCGACAATGAACCTCCAAGCTCGAGGATCGGCGGTTCGATTTCCCGGCACGGCAGTCGGGACAATTGGCACGTTTCTGAAACTACCCGCCCCCCTCCACCCTGTCTCAGTCCACCCAGCAGTATAAATGCGCACGCCACAGTCCATCCGGCAGGTCACGGGGTGGTGAGGTTAAGTGCGGGTACTCTCGCCGTTTTCCAGTATGTCTGTCCAGCGTGGAAGAGTAGACCAAATACCCTCTAGAGGGGCTCTCTGGAGCAGTGGTTTTTAAACCTTTACTGCGGTCTTGCACGCCTTTGCTTCTCAATCGTTAAAATACAAAAGTGACGACTTAAAGCTCTCGTGACTGCAGGAATTCATAGTCTTTGGGTCTTTCGGTAAAGTCACGTAGATAGGCAGCTTTCCGCCTCTGTTTTCCTCCTGATGACGGTCGCTCGTGTTGTGATCGAAACGTCGTAGTTTTTTGTTTATTTTATTTTTTATTAATTTGAACCTATCTACGTGACTTTACCGAAAGACCCAAAGAATACACAAATGTAATGTTAATAAATGCATAGGGTTTTATCAAACAAAGTAGTTGTGCTTACGTGCCCGTGCTGAATTTGTATTTCGACGATTTTACCTTCTGAACAAATCTGGTATGTCTTGCACCCCCAGGGGGTGCACGCACCCCAGGTAAGGTGCCATCCATGTAGTAGGTACGCCAAAAAAATCTGTCAAAACTTGACCCCTCCCTGTACCCACACGTACGTTTTACACCCCCCCCCCCGAATCCTATAGAAAGCCGATATTTAATCCAAGCAGAAACGATCAAGGATTAATAAGATTAACGTGTTTAAGCAAACAGTCCACCGCCTGACTATCTAACTCATTTGAAGGCCAATGGAGACAAATGTTTATTATCGAGACTTCACACCCTCCCTCCACCGTTTCCTACGCGTACATTGTCAGTAGACCCCCCCCCCCCCCGATACGCAAGCGTACGCATTTGGGTTAACCCCCCTTCCCCCCTCCATGCGTACGTGCTAAATGGATGGCCCGTGAAGAAGCACTGATGTAGTCCCTCTCCCCTGTAGCAATGGCATGAACAATTAATTGCAGGTCTGCAGCTTCAACCTGATCCCCAGTCTAAACGTTGAGTTTTATAAGGGCACCACGGGGTGACCAGCCCCTCCCCATCCAGCCCCACCCCTCCCACCCCCCACCCAGCCCCACCCTCCCCACCCAGCCCCTCCCCACCCTCCCCACCCAGCCCCTCCCCACCCAGCCCCTCCCCACCCTCCCTTCTCCACCCAGCCCCACCCCTCCCATTTTTGGATGGACGACGGACGGACGGACACAATAATCCCCTGTGGGCTGGTGTAACCAGGAGGTTCCTACCAGTATAAGGGTCTACAAGTGAGGTTTCAGTCACACCTGCCAGATTACAAAACGCAGTCCCAACATTTGCTTTAAAAAGGAAATGGTAAAAAAGTGACTCATTTATCTTCTGAATATGGTAATTAAAAGATTGGTTTGAACTTTTTTGGCCAGTGTATCCAGCGATCAAATTTATCCATTGCAGTTAATTTTGTTATGCTAATTTAACCATTTAACTGGGACGCAATTTCTTGTTCACACAAAAAGAACATTGGGGAATATTTAATAACCAGTAAAAAGCAGACAGAACGAGAGCATTAAGGAAGCCATATGTTCATTATTTTAACATAAAAATTCGTACTTAGTGGCCACAAGAACCTAATGTTTGCAGAGTGTTTTGTGATAATCATATGATGTGCAATAGTCAAATACGAAGGCAGGTAAATAGTAACCGGTAAATTAGGGATAGTAATCGGCAATTGGTAACCATTTAAGAATATATTACTGGTTCCGAAAATAATGCGGGAAACGGTGAACGTTTACAGTGGAATTGTATAAATGAATGCATTTATGCTCACCGTTAAACCACGGCAGCTCGCTTCATTTCTCAATAACATAAACAATGTTTATTGCAAGATAGTGGCAAACCATGCGGGCATTGAGCTCTTAAGTCACAAGTTTAAATGGAAGGGAATGGGAATTCGAGACCAGGTGGCCCCCCTTTCTACGGAGTGTAAAATGAGGGATGGAAGATGGGGAAATCGGGAGACGTGAGACCAGTAAAAAGAGGGGTTGGACTCCATCGGCGGATACGTGGAAACGGAGCCAGGAGCGAAGGGAGGTTGGTACATATGCCTATCCTTATTCTCTTAGTAGAGGCAGTCCTCGGTTTATGAACCTCATTCGTTTCCGAGAGTCGTTCATAAGTCGAACGGTTCGTAAGTAGGAGCACCATAATCCACTGTATTTAAATGCCCGTACGGTCGGTGTTATGAAATGTGTTACAATTCAACAAAAAGGGAGGCATTGTCAAATAAATATTGTACATTTAGATCGTGGGTGGGACTTGACCTTTGGCCGCCATGTTGGTATCACAGCGCGATAACCGTTGCACTACCCACCCCCACACACGGGCGAGCAAACAAAGACAAAGACTCCCCGTATAGCCTGTACAGACGGTAGGGGCAAGTGCTGTTAGCGAGTAGCACTTATGAAGGCTGGTACGGCACACGAGGGGATGGGTGGCCAACACCACGCCCGGCCGCCTTTGTTTCCCCAGTTGTCATGCTTACACACATATTCTTGGTTCTTTCGGTAAAGTCACGTAGGAGGGAAACAATAAAATAATAAAAATATAAAACAATAAAATTTTCACGACGTTTCGACTGCAACACAAGCAATCATCATCAGGTGTGAAGACCACAGCAAGAACATTTGAAAAAAGTGGCGGGTTTTTTTATCGTTAGCACCACGGAGAGCGATTTGGCAGTTTTCACACCTGATGATGATTGCTTGTGTTGCAGTCGAAACGTCGCGATCATTTTGTTGTTTAATATTTTTATTATTTTATTGTTTCCCTCCTACGTGACTTTACCGAAAGAACCAAGAATATGAATCCCTGCAGTCACGAAAGCTTTAAATCAAAAAAATTTACACACCTTCACCAGGTACTTATTTGAGGCTGAGTTGACTTAGGGGAGGCCCAGGACCGGTTCAAAGAATCGTCACTGGTGTTGACCGTGAGCAAGAAACGAACTCGGGTCGCCGCTTTTGTAGCGCAGCGCGCTCTCCGCTACACTACTAGACTACTGCTCCCCAACACTCTCACTTTCACACGCATACAGTGAGGGAAAAAAGTATTTTGATCCCCTGCTGATTTTGTACGTTTGCCCACTGACAAAGAAATGAGCAGTCTATAATTTTAATGGTAGTTTTATTTGAACAGTGAGAGACAGAATAACAACAACAAAAAATCCAGATAAACGCATGTCAAAAATTTTATAAATTGATTTGCATTTCAGTGAGGGAAATAAGTATTTGACCCCCTCTCAATCAGAAAGATTTCTGGCTCCCAGGTGTCTTTTATACAGGTAACGAGCTGAGATTAGGAGCACACTCTTAAAGGGAGTGCTCCTAATCTCAGCTTGTTACCTGTATAAAAGACACCTGTCCACAGAAGCAATCAATCAATCAGATTCCAAACTCTCCACCATGGCCAAGACCAAAGAGCTCCCCAAGGATGTCAGGGACAAGATTGTAGACCTACACAAGGCTGGAATGGGCTACAAGACCATTGCGATTATTCGCAAATGGAAGAAACACAAAAGAACTGCCAATCTCCCTCGGCCTGGGGCTCCATGCAAGATCTCACCTCGTGGGGTTGCAATGATCATGAGAACGGTGATGAATCAGCCCAGAACTACACGGGAGGCTCTTGTCAATGATCTCAAGGCAGTTGGGACCATAGTCACCAAGAAAACAATTGGTAACACTACGCCGTGAAGGACTAAAATCCTGCAGCGCTCGCAAAGTCCCCCTGCTCAAGAAAGCACATATACATGCCCGTCTGAAGTTTGCCAATGAACATCTGAATGATTCAGAGGACAACTGGGTGAAAGTGTTGTGGTCAGATGAGACCAAAATGGAGCTCTTTGGCATCAACTTAACTCGCCGTGTTTGGAGGAGGAGGAATGCTGCCTATGACCCCAAGAACACCATCCCCACCGTCAAACATGGAGGTGGAAACATTATGCTTTGGGGGTGTTTTTCTGCTAAGGGGACAGGACAACTTCACCGCATCAAAGGGACGATGGACGGGGCCATGTACCGTCAAATATTGGGTGAGAACCTCCTTCCCTCAGCCAGGGCATTGAAATGGGTTGTGGATGGGTATTCCAGCATGACAATGACCCAAAACACACGGCCAAGGCAACAAAGGAGTGGCTCAAGAAGAAGTACATTAAGGTCCTGGAGTGGTCTATCCAGTCTCCAGACCTTAATCCTATAGAAAATCTGTGGAGGGAGCTGAAGGTTCGAGTTGCCAAACGTCAGCCTCGAAACCTTAATGACTTGGAGAAGATCTGCAAAGAGGAGTGGGACAAAATCCCTCCTGAGATGTGTGCAAATCTGGTGGCCAACTACAAGAAACGTCTGACCTCTGTGATTGCCAACAAGGGTTTTGCCACCAAGTACTAAGTCATGTTTTGCAGAGGGCTCAAATACTTATTTCCCTCATTAAAATGCAAATCAATTTATAAAATTTTTGACATGCATTTTTCCGCATTTTTTTGTTGTTCTTCTGTCTCTCACTGTTCAAATAAACATACCATTAAAATTATAGACTGATCATTTCTTTGTCAGTGGGCAAACGTACAAAATCAGCAGGGGATCAATACTTTTTTTTCCCTCACTGTACACACATGTCCACGCACTCACACACGCACACATGCAGACACTTAGTCCCAGCCCGAGGAAGACTCGTTACATCTCGCGGAGGATCGCGCCTCTGAACAAAATACTTCAGCGGTTCAGTTTTCAATTGCGAGCTCGCATTTTAAGTCAATATTATATATTGTTTTATATTGCATAGAAGCTGGTTCATAAGTACGGGTGTTCGTAAGTCGGGCGTACGTAAGCCGAGGACTGCCTACATGTTGGTTTTCCCTCCGACCGCCTCTCTCCCACCCCTCCTTCCCTCTATATAAATATTCACTTTACGCTATACGCAGGGTCCCCTCTTGGTTGGGGCAGCGGGCCCAACATTGGGAACTTTCGCGGATTTTCTGTCCGTCTTCCTAATGGCTACAGGCGCGTAGCAGCGGGTCGTTGTTGCAATAAAAACAAAATAAATACATGTAACCCTTTGAGTCAATACTGTGCTGTCAAATAGTGTCCAATGTGGAATTGTATATTGTCTCTCGCAATTACAGCATAATTGGACTCGTGGTAGCGACGCGAGCGTGGGCCATGACACATGGCCAGAGGTTGATGATGGCCGCTGGTGAATAATAATCACTCGGGGTGGGCACCCTGACGCTCTTTTCGCTTCCTCCTTTGTGGCTCTTCGGCTGCCCCGTTTGCGGGCAGCCGTTTTATTTTTGAATAAAGATTTTTGTTTTTCGAAATTTAATGCAAAGGCCATGAACAATTTATTAAATACTAGCAGGTAATGGAGTCACTATGGAATGTCTTGGTGACGACAAAATATGCAGCAGTGAAACTGTAGTGTTAAATAATAACTAGGGGGGGGGGGACGGGTGTGGGATAAATAGATGCAGTTTATTCCATCACCTATTTGATGTATTGAAGTCACCTGCTGTGTACCGGCTGCTGTGTTTGTGTGCAAGTAGTCCTGCGTGTAATGCGGCTCTCGAACTATTTTGTTCGAAGACAACAATCTAAACAAATGGCTCTTCTTCTTTGAAGGGTTGCCGACCCCTGATAATGACGGCGTGGTAGCCAAAAATGGAAACGCGTCTGAGAGGACGTCCAACAGAGGACACGGAGGGAGGCAATCAGCCGCTATTGGAGTGTTAGGTGGATTATTACCATCGCAGGATAGTGAGAGATAGTGACGACTTGGGGAGGCCTTCATCCAGAAGTGGATCGACCATGGTTGATCATGATGACACCCACGGGTGAATATGCTAATGTACTGGTAATTGTACAACACAGTGCTATTGTTAATTTAAATACGGGACTGCAGGATTCAGTTGTAAAAAAACCCATAGACAAATGATACACTTTCAAGGTACCTTTCACAGCATACAGCATAGCACACAAACAAACAGCCATGCAAACACGTAACATTGTCACTACAATAACACTGGTTGTAGGGTGTTCCAGTATCGCTCGTCTGTAATCAGCAAGAGGACTGTTATAGTTTACAGTGTTCGATAGGTCTGTTGTGAAGCTAATGCACCTAAAAATAAGCATGACGCAGCATGGCAAAGGGTCTCGGTCGTGTAAGATTCGTGGTGATACTCACGGTGAAGGTGCAGCCATGTCATTCCTTTCTCGTGCCACTTCTGGCAGAAGGGCCTCCACTTCAGGGGAGCTCTAGTGAGCCCACCTACGAGGGCATTCTGCCTACTCTTCCACGATGGCCAAAAGTCTTGGGAGAGGTGGGGAGTACACACACACACACACAGTCGACCGACCGCTCAACTGACTCGTGCACCCATTTATATTGCCGGGTGGACAAGCAAGGTAGGTTTAATAAACTCGCTCCACCGTTGCTCTGCGAGCACAGAATCGAATGTGCTTTGCACAGTGGCAGCGTGCTGTCGGCTTAGTGAATTGGTTGCATTCATGCTCCCTTTTATCCTCCTGCCACGTCTCTCCTAACGTTGAGGAGGCGAGCTGGAATACAAAATGCGGTGTCAGCAAAACTGCTGATATTAATTATTTCAGTTTTTTATTCATACATAATAAACGTGTTTCAAATGACAAACATGGTTTAATGCTGCATAACATAGCATCCGTTTGTATTTTACATTTTGAAAAATGTGTCCACCAAACAACGTGTTTTGTTACACAAGGCTGGCACGGCCCGGTTTTATTCATTCGGGTGTTAATCGGTTTTTATATAAAACCGGAGGACCTGGATCCTGCCCAAATCCGGTTTTATTCGGTTTTTATTAAAGTTAAGTCGGGATTTCAGTCGCAGGCACCCCGTTAGCGGCGTTCGGGCCGTGGTCCCGGGCTCAGCCGCCAAGCGCGCCCAGCCAGTCGACGACCCGCACAAGGAGCAGCTTATACTTGGGAGTACACACAGTTCAAGATCGCGGCGACGAAGGAAGAAGAACATACAAATCCTTTCGCTTTCAGCTCGTGGCCAAGCGGAGGAAGACCCCTTCGCTAGAGTGGTGGTTGACCGACGGCAGCGACTATCCAACGCTCCAGAAGATCAGCCATCAAACTGTTCAGCATGACCACGTCGACCGCTGCTGCTGCTGCTGCTGCTGCATCTGAGCGAAACTTCTCGACGCTGGGATTTATCCATTCCAAGTTGAGGAACAGCCTGGCGCCCAGCACAAGTCGAGAAGCTCGTCTTCATTAAGTCGAACCTCAACGCGTTCTACGACTACCTGATGCCTGACGACGGCGACAACGCCGAGTCCAGCAGCGAGAGCGACGACGAGGAGCAGGATTGAGGTGTGCACGAGACGCCGATAATAAAACCAGGTTTTGATCGGCAAAATCGGGTTTAATTCCATTAAAACCAATAACCCGATTAGTCGGGCAAAAAAAATCGGGTTTTTCCCACCCTTGGACTTTTGTAAGATATCATTCAGAGCGAATGTATGGCTAGATTTAGGAGATTGCCAATACGTTCCATATTCTTTGGTTCTATTCGGTAAAGTCACGTAGGTAAAAATAAAATAACAAAAATCATGACGTTTCGGCCACAACACAAGTGGCCTTCATCAGGTGAAGGGACCGGACTGTCCAGAGGACGGCGTTGGAGTGAAGACAGCCAATCCCAGGTCACGTCCTTTAAGCTGTGTGGGAGGAAACAAAAAACGCCTTGACAAAGGAATTAGCATAACAATGATGTACTGGACCGGCACGGTGGGGGTGGGGAGGGGGGAGTTTACATAATGTTGGTGTGAAGGGAAATAAGCTGCTGTGAAAGTTTGGGATACCACTACTTGAAAAAGTACACTGTACCATTGAAAATTAGGTTAATGTTTGGTATGATTTAGAAAATCTTTCCAATGATTGCTTAATTTGAAACCATCCTCTCGGTTGAAATTGTGTCCATGTTTGTAAATCTGAATTGCCTCGTTGACAAATCTCTGATAAATACCCGTGGGTTTGCAGAGAACCTTGGTATCGGAGAAAACTATATCGTGATCACCCACAGCGTTGTAACAGTGATCAGCTACGGCAGAAGAATTCGTTCTGCCGTGTTTCAAATCTGATTTGTGCTCGTGAATTCGGTCAGAGACATGTCGTTTCGTCTCCCCGATATAGCAGTCACCACAGGTGCAGCTCAATTTGTAAACCCCGGGGTACTGTAAATCAGGAATGACATCCTTCACGGATCGGGTCAGGTCACGGATTTTGTGTACTGTATTGAACCGGACCAGGATCTTGTGTTTGTTTAGAATTTTGGAGATCTTTTTAGTAACGCCTGCTATATATGGTATTGTGATGGTTTTGACCAGAGTATCAAGTGGTTGTTTCTGTATGGAGGGAGAAACAGCTTGGCGGATGGTACGATCAGAGTATCCGTTTCTCTTGAGGGCCAGGTGTACATGTTTTAATTCACTGGTCAGGTGGTGTTGGTCCGAAATGCAATGTGCCCTGTGGTATAACGTTTTGATGAGAGAATTCTTTTGAGCTGGGTGGTGGTGGGAATCAGGTTTCAAGTAGGAATATGTGTGGGTTTCCTATAGACAGAATGCCCCAGTGAGCCATCAGGTCTCCTCTCAAACAGAACATCCAAGAATGGTAGCTTGCCATCTTTCTCCACTTCCATGGTGAATTTGTTGGCGGGATGTCTAGAATTGATGTGGTGTAGGAAAAGGTTCAAAGCTGGGAGGCCATGTGGCCAAATGAGGAAAGTATCATCCACATATCTCTTCCACAGGGAAGGTCTGAGGGTGGAAGTCTGGATGGCGTCTGATTCAAATTTCTCCATGAAAACATTGGCTATCACTGGTGATAAGGGAGAACCCATGGGGGTACCCTCATTTTGTTTGTAGAAGGTGCCATTCCAAGTAAAGTAGGTATTGGTGAGGCAGTGTCTAATCAGCGCAGGTGTATCGGGGTCTAGTCCATGTTGTACCAAATTTTCAATTATTTCAATGGTATCAGGTACCGGGACCTTGGTGAACAGGGAGACCACATCGAAGCTGACAAGGATATCGTCAGGGGGCAGTACAACGTCTTTGACAATAGAGACCAAATGAGCTGAGTTAAGTACTGCTGAGGAGGTCTTGCCAGTGAAAGGTAGCAAGGTATCTGACATAAAACGTGCTAGCTTATAGGTAGGGGAGTTGATCGTGGATACGATGGGTCATAGTGGAGTGCCTTCTTTATGAATCTTGGGGAGACCATAGAATCTAGGGGGTCTGGCAGCAGAAGGTTTTTAGAAGGGACGTTTAGTTGGTTCGATTAGGGAGGTCGAACTTGTGATGATCTTGTTGGTTTTTATAGTTAGGCTATTAGTAGGGTCATTTTTAATTTTTGAGTAACTTCCATCGTTGAGTAGGTTCTGGATTTTTTTGTTGTACGAATCTTTATCCATAATTACAGTAGCGTTGCCTTTGTCGGCTGAGAGGATGACTATATCACTTCTATTCTTAGCTCTTTCGGTAAAGTCTCGTTGAAGGGAAACAATAACATAATAAAATATATATAAAACAATAAAAATTCTCACGACGTAGGCTCACATGACATTGACTTTTCCAAGACAGAGGTTCTTTGTAAGCCATCTGGCTACCATGAGAGATTCGTTCATGAGGCTATCCACATATACAAGCACAGAGACAATTTCAACCGAGAAGATGGATTCTGGCTTAGCAATCATTGGAAAGATTTGATAAACCATTTCAGGTCTTAATTGATTGTTCACGCTTACAGTGGCTTTCAGACAGCATACATTAACTTTTTGTCTCCCCCCTCCTCTTTTCAGAACATAGATGGACTAGTCCTTCTAAATAAACTGCCAAATCGCTGCGCATGGCGCTGACGTTTTTTTAAATAAATAAATGCACCGTAAAAATAAATAAATTAATGCAAACCAACACACCTGATGACGCCCGTTTGTGTTATGGTCGAAACGTCGTGAGAATTTTTATTGCTTCATATATATTTTATTATTTTATTGTTTCCCTTCAACGTGACTTTACCGAAAGAGCTAAGAATATGAATCACTGCATAAATCAAAATTTATATCACTTCTGTTTTTTAAATTCGCGAGTTCACAGCATTCATTTTTGCTGATGTTATTAATGGATTTCTTAGCATTCTTAAGAATAGTGGCTATTTCAGCTCTCGCAATGTCTGCTTGGATGTGTCCTATGCCTTTAAGGGCCACATCGACCTGAGAGATGATATCATCTACGGGAATATGTTTCAGGGTGACAGCAAAATTTAGCCCTCTAGCCAGTACTGTTTTCAGATTGTCCGAAATCGGGGTGCTACTCTGATTAATGACGATTTTGTTAACGTCTAGTTTTGTTATATGTGGGACTGGGTTCTTCTTCGATAGGTGGTTGAATTTAGAAATCAGGTTAGCTTTGTATTTGACTGAAAGTTAATCGGCAGAAGAAGCAGTCATGTTGTCTACGTGGTTACAATCAGAAGGTGAGATTTTTTGTTAAATGAGCTTGATCTCTATGGTCAAAGACGTTGTACTGTCCCCTGATGATATCCTTGTCAGCTTCGATGTGGTCTCCCTGTTCACCAAGGTCCCGGTACCTGATACCATTGAAATAATTGAAAATTTGGTACAACATGGACTAGACCCCGATACACCTGCGCTGATTAGACACTGCCTCACCAATACGTACTTTACTTGGAATGGCACCTTCTACAAACAAAATGAGGGTACCCCCATGGGTTCTCCCTTATCACCAGTGATAGCCAATGTTTTCATGGAGAAATTTGAATCAGCCACCATCCAGACTTCCACCCTCAGACCTTCCCTGTGGAAGAGCTATGTGGATGATACTTTAGTCATTCGGCCACATGGCCTCCCAGCTTTGAACCTTTTCCTACACCACATCAATTCTAGACATCCCGCCATCAAATTCACCATGGAAGTGGAGAAAGATGGCAAGCTACCATTCTTGGATGTTCTGTTTGAGAGGAGACCTGATGGCTCACTGGGGCATTCTGTCTACAGGAAACCCACCCACACAGATTCCTACTTGAAACCTGATTCCCACCACCACCCAGCGCAAAAGAATTATCTCATCAAAACGTTATACCACAGGGCACATTGCATTTCGGACCAACACCACCTGACCAGTGAATTAAAACATGTACACCTGGCCCTCAAGAGAAACGGATACTCTGACCGTACCATCCGCCAAGCTGTTTCTCCCTCCATACAGAAACAACCACTTGATACTCCGGTCAAAACCATCACACTACCATATATAGCAGGTGTTACTAAAAAGATCTCCAAAATTCTAAACAAACACAAGATCCTGGTCCGGTTCAATACAGTACACAAAATCCGTGACCTGATCCCATCCGTGAAGGATGTCATTCCTGATTTACAGTATCCCGGGGTTTACAAATTGAGCTGCACCTGTGGTGACTGCTATATCGGGGAGACGAAACGACATGTCTCTGACCGAATTCGCGAGCACAAATCAGATTTGAAACACGGCAGAACGAATTCTTCTGCCGTAGCTGATCACTGTTACAACGCTGTGGGTGATCACGATATAGTTTTCTCCGATACCAAGGTTCTCTGCAAACCCACGCGTTTTTATCAGAGATTTGTCCACGAGGCAATTCAGATTTACAAACACAGACACAATTTCAACCGAGAGGATGGTTTCAAATTAAGCAATCATTGGAAAGATGTTCTAAATCAAACCAAACATTAAACTAATTTTCAATGGTACAGTGTATTTTTTCAAGTAGTGGTATCCCCAACTTTCACAGCAGCTTATTTCCCTTCACACCAACATTTTGTAAACTGCCCCCTCCCCACCCCCACCGTGCCGGTCCAGTACATCATTTTATGCTAATTCCTTTGTCAAGGTGTTTTTGTTTCCTCCCACACAGCTTAAAGGACACGACCTGGACTTGGCTGTCTTCACTCCAAAGCTGTCCTCTGGACAGTCCGGTCCCTTCACCTGATGAAGGCCGCTTGTGTTGTTGCCGAAACGTCGTGATTTTTGTTATTTCATTTTTACCTACGTGACTTTACCGAATAGAACCAAAGAGTATGGATCCTTGCAGTCACGAAAGCTTCAAATCTAGAACGTTCCATATTTACATTTCTATCGTGAATGAGAAGACGCATTGTGTTTGTGTATCTGTTTGGGGAGCCGTGGCGCAGCGGTTAGCACGATGCGCTATGAACCCGGCAGCACAAGTTGGATTCCCGCTCACGACCAACACCAATGACAATTATCGAACTGGCCCTGGGCCTCCTGAAGGTTGACTCAGCCTCAAATGAGTACCTAATGTGGTTTGTATACAGCGCCACATAGGGAGACAAAGGCGGCCGGGTGTGGTGCTGACCACTCCCTCGTTGTGCCATGCCAGCCTTCATAGGTGCTCGCTAACAGCACTTGTCCTTACAGTTGTTAAGGCTATACGGCAGATCTTTGCCTTTGTGTATTTTGTGCATTGATGTAGATTATACATTGGCAACGTTTTAAAGGGTGACGGGGAGAGCGAAGGGTTCACTGGAAGGTCACAGCCAGGAGAAGAAGAAGAAACATCAAATTCTAACAAAGTTGAATTACACAACTGCTTTGACGCAATTCCTTTCTTAATGAGAGATTTTGTCTTGCGAATGACGAAATTAAATTATACATTTCTCAAACGATTCTACCATATAATTACTATTTAAAAAACAGGTATATACACAAAAAATACTTTTCATATCTTCGATTTGAATGTGGGTTTTTCTCCCATGCTGTGTTCTGGCAACGTGGTTTTTGCATATCTCATATTCCGACAACTCATTGGATGCATTCAGTGACATCAATAACACGAACCGATGGAATGTTAATGTGTAGAAACTTTTATTGCAAACATTTAATTGTAACTTTAGGCTAGGTGTAAGGAGTTATTTCCACATCCATCGAAGCAGCAATATTACTGAATTTTCTGCAACTGGCATGGTGTAGAATTCCATGAATTAAAGATTCAACTGCTTAAGACTCTGAGAGGCAACGCTGATCTAAAGAGACAAACTGATAATGCTGTAGTCTAATGTGCGAGTCTAAAACAGATGGGGAAATTGAAAATACACAATCAGCAAGCACAACAAAAACTTCAATGTGAGCTTTACTATTGAAGTAAAACTGACATTGATTGATCAGGAATGGATTTCAATACAAATTATGTATACAAGTATGCACTAACATTACTTTTAAAATGCCCTAAAAAAAATCTACGAATGTTTTTGGTACTAAATCAACGTGAATTTGTGTTAAATTTCGACTTTTCAGAATTGTAATCTTTTACTATGTAAACGTTACGTTTAAAAGTATACGTTATTTGGATTTTCAGCAAAATAATTGGAAACAATGAACATCACAATAAATTGTCGAGATTTAAATTTCCCTTATACATTTAATTTCACAGAATTGTAGGGTTCAGTGATTACAATATTTAAATACGTAAAAATGTTTCAGTCTATTTTATTATTTAAAACATTCTCATGCATTTTTTCCCACACCCTACACTCCCCTCCTTTCAAACGGAAAAATGCTATGCAGTACAAAAATATATTTTCTTAAAACCTTGGGAAATATAATTGTCGTGGGTGTGTCTTTAATGTGAACCATTGTTAATTAAAGACCTGACTTCTGCCAGACTGGAAGCCAGCCCCGTGGAGCCAACTGCATAAGACAATAAGACAAAATGAAATAAGCTTTGTGAAATTTACCGTATTGTTTAGCTTGGAAAACTGATGACTTAAAGTTTTTTTTTAAATAGCTGAGCATATAATATACATTATTGATTTTACTACTGTGCAGTGAAATGACGTTTCAGGTTTGCACATAAAGTATATTCACATCATACAGCTCTCCTTTTTAGCTTACATTTTAGATTCATTTTTAAAACAAAGAGTAGTTTTATTACATATAATTACACATAGGGGTATGCTCACAAACAGCAGGAAGACACAACTCCCATTCTGCATTGCATGCATATACCATACAATGATCTCAGCCTTATCCAGACCACCATCTCAAGAGCTGAATGTGTGAAAGAGACAACTGTGGATCATGTACATCCCCATTAAGTCTCATCAGTATAGTACAGTCACTGCTGCCTGGTCCGATGGTCACATTATTCAACTCTTTTTGAGTTAGTGACCGAAACAACAATGTTTACACACACTCGGCTGTTGAGTTGGTGGTCTGGATAAAGCTGAGAGCGAATGTACGTGCAATGTGGTGGTCACATGAAATGCATGCAAGGCACCATGGGAGTTTTGCCTTCCTGCTGTTTGTGAGCACACGTCTGCGCGTTGTTAAATGTCTTTGTTTCCAGCCTGCATGCTTCTGTTGTGATGGGCATCTCATAATTGAGTGTTAGCTTTGATTATGGTACAATAGATTATCCTGAAAAATAAATATCTATGGTTATATTTGATGTAAGTGTTGTACATGTATACATGTCTTACATCAGCTTCATACTATTCTTATTGCAGAGCAGCAATTATAGAGCTCAGCTATAATTTAGTGCTTTCCCCCCCAACCCCCACCCCCTTTATAAAAGTGTGATAAGTGCAGGGGTTGAAGATATTTCCATGTCTGTGTGGTTTTGGTAAAATTGGTGCAATGGGATAATTTCCCAGTACGCATGTAAAAAAAACCCTTTTCTGCCAGATTTTTCTGCTCGATGGCATCATGATTTACTGGACATGTGTGAAAAAGAGCTTCATAGCTCATCGGATTCCTCCAGTCTAAATAAAGCTTCATCACATCCTATTGGAAGAAAAGTGAGATGTCATATAATCATCCACCGAGCAGGTGTTTGGTGGATGATTATACCACAGGATGGTGAGAGACGGTGACCGATTTGGGAGGCATTCATCCAGCAGTGGATTTACCATGGCTGAAAAATAAAATAATGATGATGTATGAGTGTTGAACTTCTTTTTCAGCGTACCTCGCCAACCGTGCTAATCGGAGGTGCGGGGGGAAGGACAGAAATGCAGGGGAAGGTGCGAAAGAAAGTTACATTTATTGAAGAATGACTCTTTAATATTGTGGTATGAATAATGGTAAGGGCATTCTACAGTACCAGCAGTAGACAAAAAAAACGTGAAACAAAGTTAGTGTCTGAGCACCGGGTCATGTCCCATTTACTGTGCAATTATTTTGGCAAAATCACACTGACATACTCGTATGGTGCAGAATTATTAATGCAAGTTCCTTTACATACTGTAACACTCTTGTACAGTAATTTTGTGTTTCTATCATAGTAGGTCAAATGTAGCGAAATGTGACACGTTAAGAACAGGCCAGCAAATTAAATATACAACAGAAAGGCTTTTAAATTCTTTGGGTCTTTCTATCTACGCGACTTTACCGAAAGACCAAAGAATATGAATCCCCGCAGTCACGGAAGCTTTAAGTCAAAATTTAAGGCTTTTTAAATATTGTACAAAAATCTATTTTACATATTAAAAAAATCTATCAAATACTATGCTATTTGTTTTGTACAATGTTGACCTCGGACTAATATTTTAAGTCTCTGACTTATAATTGTGAAACGTAGGCATTACACATCAATCGAAAAATAACTATAGCAACATGTCATTCCATTTAAATTAGGATTTACATAGATGCATGCCTCTGTTACAGTTATTATATACTTCACGGCTAAGGCCAGGTCCAGGTCTATGGGGGCCAAATGCTGTTCAAAGTTCATGTCAAACACCGGTTATGATTTTCCTTTACAGAAATTTAAGCCATAAGACTGTAAACATTGCTGGGTGCGGTTTGGTAATCCGCATATTTGTGCACCGCACACATGTCAACCCATAACATCTTTAATCAGCATTCACGCAAGCAGCAACAACAAATGCCAATGCAGACTTTCAGGTGAGCCTTTATCACTGCAAGATCATGTGCCCAAGAGGAATTTCGCAACGCAGAATTGTTTCTTGTGAAATACAAGAACACAACATCTGACCGCGGTGGCGAGATGTTAACAACCTCGCCCGGTATGCAGGAGGTTGTCGTGGGGTTTATCCCGTCCCTGACGCCCGCTGTATATTTGGAGTTTGCATGTACTCCCGAGTGGTAGCGTGGATTTTTTTTCCGGGTCCTTTGGTTTTTCCCTACACATTTATAAACATGCGTTTAGAGTATTTGGCTGCTATAAATGTTCGCATAATAAGCCACTTTGTTGAACTATCATTTGTGGCCAGGTCGCTTCTGAAAAAGAGCTATACAGCTCAGTGGGCCTTACTTCGCAAAATAGATAGTTTAGTAGTTTTTAAATATTTAATCTTGATTTGAAGCTTTCGTGACTGCAGTAATCCATACTCTTTGGTTCTTTCGGTAAAGTCACGTAGGTATAAAATAAAATAAATTATTTAGTTTAGTATATATTTCTTCAAGTCCACAAACAGTGACTGTCTTGTCTTGTGCTTAGCTACCGTATTTGCCAGTTACGACTATATTGAAAGACAAAACGGATGACTTTAGCGTTTCATAGTTATAGATTAGTTGCAGTATTATAATGTGTTGTTAAAATACGCAAGAGTAAACTTGCTACCCTTTTATTGTACAGTATTTTAAGCCAATCCAGTTATTAATGCGCTGTTTTACCGAGATAAATAAACAGAACATTGGTACATTTAATGCAAACATGTTTTTAACCACAGGCTTGACAGCTTGCGTACGTATGTGATTACGCACATGAACTTTATGCTCGTTGCAATTCACTCATCCATACGAAAGCGCAGAACTTGGTCTAATTATGTTTGTAGCAGGCAAGATAGAGAATAAAGCGAAGGCAACGGATGCGTGTCGTACATGGATGATGGGAGCCCTGATACGGCGCCGGCTGGCACCAAGAGAGACACACACAGAGGGATGGTGGCTCCAGATAGCGCCCTGTTTGGGTTTGCTGGAATGCAGCCTGATGAGTTTGCTCCTGGAGGGAACAGATTGAACTTTGGCAATGCGGTTAAGTAGCTTCGTGCAATAATTACTCTTCAAAGGCATCCAAAGTATTCCCCTTTGTGCTATGTGGGTGTCTTGTGTGTGCGTGCGCGTGTGTGGGCATTTATCCACTTAACATTTATAGAAACCTGTAATGGGTTATAAATATACAGTACTGACAAAGGTATGGGTGCAAACCTGCAATTGCTTGCTCTTGTCACTGCTGGAGGAAAGCCCTCATGCGACTATTTTTGCCTGCCGATTCAACACTGGCCAGACGTCTTTGAAGAGGGACAAGTTCCCACAATTTACCCCACCATTCGTGACCTGTCGATCAACTACAGTCCACTGTGGTGTATCCATTCATACTGTCGCGTCTACAGAGCCGGAGCGGGGGGGGGGGGTGAACTTCTTTAGCACCTTACATAGCCAACTGTGCTAATCGGACGTGCCGGGGAAGGAGTCCAAATGAAACACAAAACGCAGTTCTAAATAAATGATCTTTCCAATCTAGATTTTTAAAGTGCATAGTTTACGTCGCTTCCTAATATCGGAAAAAAAAAACATTTTTCCAACAGGCGAGATCATCACCGCACCTCCGATTAGCACGGTTGGCTACGTAAGGTGCGAAAGAATTTCTCAACATACATACATACATAAAGAAACTTGCCCATTGTGTCAACTGCCATTCCGGGAGATAAAATCTAACCTTTGGATTGCAAGTCCGGTGTCCTAACCATTACACCAGCACTTCTTCGCAACCGGCGTGCCGTGGGCCAGGTCCCAGGTGTGCCTCGGTATTTTCTGAATTATTATAAAGAAACTAAGTGTGTGCAAGCTCCTTGCCGTTCAGTGCCCGATCCAGTTCCCCCCCCCCCCACCTCAACTCTCGATTGGAGGAACAGCAGCAGACAGCCATCAGCCCTCAACCACCGACCCTCTCAACTCTCTCGGCCACACATGCGCGGTAGGGTAAAGATGCCACTACACCCACCCACCCACCCTGGTCCACAGTGAGTTTTTGGCTTGGTTGTTTTTAGCAGCCAAGGTCGAGCAAGCCTCAAAGTGAATATGCAAGTGGATTAGATAACGTTGAGAAGCACTTGACTTCACGCCGAGGCTGCATCCAATTGCAAATGCCATTCATTTGCAATTGGATGAAAGCCAAATGTAGAATCACATTTGGCTTTTATAGATGGTGTCATGGAAACATTGAACCCAGTTGTAGGATATTGACGTACTATGTTTAATACCAGTACAGGGTTTTAATTACCGTACTTGGATCCACTGAAAGTGCAACACTTGAAGGTGTAATCTTGACTTCAAGCTTTTGTGACTGCAGGAATTAATATTCTTGGGTCTTTCGATCGCAACACAAGCAATCGTCATCAGGAGAAAAAATATCGGGAAAGCTGCTGAGGCAGGCTGTGTTAAAGGTTTGGAATGGGCGTAGCCCAAGGGTCATAAGCGAAGTGGGCGGGGCTAGTGATGTTAAAGTGAGAAATTTGCATATCAATGTAAGGCCAGAGAGCTACCTCCACGACGAGGGGGCCGAGGTGGCCATTGTATCGTGAGAGATTAGCATGTCAATGTAAGATCGCAGAGCCACCGCCACATCGAGGACACAAGCGACGGCGGCTGTGTTCGTGTGAGACATTTAACCTGTTAATGTGAAATCAGAGATTAGCATGTCAATGTAAGATCGCAGAGCCATTGACACCTCGAGGACACGAGCAATGGTGGCTGTGTTAGTGTGAGACATTTAACCTGTTAATGTGAAATCAGAGATTAGCATGTCAATGTAAGATCGCAGAGCCACCGCCACATCGAGGACACAAGCAACGGTGGATGTGTTCGTGTGAGACATTTAACCTGTAGATGTGAAGAAATTTAACCTGTTAATGTAAAACCAGAGAGTCGAAAATAACTAACATCGGAAGGTAGGATGGAAACACCACAGCCAGTTATGACTTAAACTGGTTAATAACGTCTTTCCAATGATTGCTAAGTTTGTACCCATCTTTTCGGTTGAAATTGTGTCTGTGTCTATATATATATGGATGGCTTCGTGAACGAATCTTTGTTGATAGCCAGTGGGCTTGCAAAGTACCTTCGTCTTAGAGAAATCAATTTCGTGTGAGCCCACCGCATTCAAACAATGATCACCCACGGTCGAGGTATTGGTCCTGCCGTGTTTCAGATCTGCCGTATGTTCACAAACATAGTCCGAGACATGTCGCTTAGTTTCCCCAATGTAACTACTGCCGCAGACACAGCTTAGTTTTTTTTTATTCCAAAATCATGATTTTTGTGTTTGCTCATGATGTTGGAAATTCATTTCACTTAACAAATTATAAGCAAACACAAAATCCAGGTTCGATTTAACACAGTACATAAAATTCGTGATCTGATCCCATCTGTGAAGGATGTGAACCCTGACATGCAATACCCCGGCGTCTACAAACGTTTTTGTTATTTTTCTTTGAACCTATCTATGTGACTTTACCGAAAGACCCAAGAATACTTGAAGGTGTGACATCAGCCAGATAAATAATTGTGCGTGTACACCATTGCCAACGTAGCAGCATCACCAAATAATGTATTTATGATCATGTTAGATCTACAAGCATGCAATGTGAACATTTTAAGATAAAAGTTCACATGATTGTTATATTTTTGTCCCATCCAATTAAGTATTCTTTTTTTATTTTTTACCTACGTGACTTTACCGAATAGAACCAAAGAGTATGGATCCTTGCAGTCACGAAAGCTTCAAATGTAGAAGTATTTTTTTTAGCTTCGCAATATAATATAAACACATGGAGTGTTTTTTTTAATTATTCATACTGGTGGGAATGTAGGCTTACTCAGCTCCTGGGTTAAAATAAGAAATTAATCGTAAACAAAGTACACGTTGCATTTGAATAAGAGGAAATGTTAGACCGATTTCGGGTTCATATGTTTCGTGGATTAAACACAACAATCCACCACACAAATGCTTTTTTGCGTAGGCTGCTTGAAACTCTTTCAGGTTTTAGAGAAACAGGAAGGGGGGTGGTCGACCAAAGGGAGCGAGGAGGTCACCAAACTCGGGGGGTTATGTAAGCAAGTGTTGAATCAACAGAGGGATTTGATTTCCTTAAATTGTCTCCCAAACGTTTGGGAATGCAAGCCTTCTGTTACCGCTGGCCTTCATAACAAACAGGCACTTTAGTTGTACAAAGTGCCAGGGAAGATATTGAACTCCAGAGCGTTGTGGTATAAAAGTAGAAAAGCAGTGGAATCTTGAAACAAATGGGGTGCATGCATGCATGTATATTGAACTTCGTATTGTAGCCAACCATGCTAATTCGATGCGCGTCGGAAGGATAACAAACTAAACACTAAAATCAGTTCTATAGAAACGAGTTTTCCATTGATTTAAAAGTGCATAGTTCCAGTGGCTTCCTAATATCGGAAGGAAGAACGTTCCAGAAGCGCACCTGAAAGCGCGCGGTGCAGTGACCGTCTTTGTTTGATGATCAGTCGTATCCGCGGCGAGGATGACCGCAGTTGTCTTCATGGTTTATGCTCCTTGCAACGTAGCATACAACACTGAATAGAGGATGCTGCTGCCATTGTTGAATGGTTTTCATGCTGGGCTTGAAATCCAGAGGTCACTGGTTCGATCTCGTGGCGAGGAAGTTGAAACAATGGGGCAAGTTTATTCACTGTCCACCCAGGAGTAATAATGTCCAGGCCACAGTTTGTCAGTCAGTCAGTCAAGGTCATGTCAGATCTGGCGAGCATGGAAGAGTAGGCCAAACATACACTCTAGATGGGCTACCTCCAGCTACCCTCACCCACATTTATTATTAATTATGATGCTTGGAGGAACAGCAACATTTGACAGTATGACGTAAAGTTTTAATATCCAGTGAAGATCTTCGGAAGATGCGTCGATAGATTGCAGCAACCTTCACACAGTCCTCTCTGTGGAGAGTGCTTGGTTCATTGCATCGGCGAGCACGTTGTGCGCGAACTAATGTCCACCGCTTCAGGGAGACCGAACGTCATTCGTAGACCTCGAGGTCAGAATAGCAGCCTTTTCAAGAATTCATCATTAATACTCGGCCACATCTTTTTTTTAAATGTATTGAGATGGTGGTGAAAGATAAAATGGGCACACATGCTAATCTGTATCTCTTGTTTCCCCCCCCCCTGTTTTATCCAATCCCCTCGTTCTGAGTGCATTGATTTAACTATTTCCCTGGCGTGGTCCCTTGTCCCATGCGTGACCCCTACAGCTCACGTTAACGTGACCTCCGCACAACCTCCACGTATGCACTTCGGTTGTAAGGCAGCCTCAACGTTAACATTAGCCTTTTTTATTTTTTAGTCGTACTCCCTTAATCGTTGATGTTCATATGTTTTCTCTCTTCTATTCTAGGTCCAGTGACATTTAAAATTAAGTCAGTATTACATGTTTACATGATGCAAATTGTCAAATGTAATACTGGTACACTGGCAATCACATGGTCAATTTATTGAATTATTTCTGTACCTTTGAGTATATTTTATTTTCTTGCTAAAATGTAACATCTAAATTCAAGAAAACATTCTCATATTTTTGTTTTACAATTATAATAGGGTGACCTGCCATGTAGATTAGAGATTTCACCCAATTACAGATGTCTGGGAGCTCCATTTTTCTTCATAGGAATGGAGTGGCGATGTTCATGAAGATTGGCAATTATTTTTTGTCATACTCATGTTAATTCTTAAAATAAGCATTGTCAGCTTGACATTCTTAAGGTGAAAGAACATGCCATCAATTATTAAAATACAGTTATTAATTAGTCAAACATTGTACCGCATTACTAAATACTATTTCTGTAATCACCTTAAAATTGGTCAGAGGATGAAAATGGAAAGTACAAGTATATTGAGTACTGCAGTAGTTGTCAGTAATGATCGATGCATCTTCATCTTCACCATGCTCAATTCACCGCTGGATGAAGGCCTCCCCATCACCTGCACACGGACTCATTCCATTGCTCCATCTCCTCACTGGATGATCCTTTCAAACGCGTTTCATTACCTGCTGCCACTCCAGGGCACCGCGGTGACGAGATGATAACTACCTCGCCCGGTATACAGGAGCACATGGGTTCGATCCCGACCCTGATGCCTGTGTATTTGGAGTTTGCGTGTTCTCTTTGGTCGCGTACATTTTTCTCCGGGTCCACCCGTTGTTCCCTCCACAATTAGAAACATGAGTTTAGAGTGTATGGCTGCTTTCAATTTTCACTTGATAAGCCACTTTGTTGGGCTATTATTTGTGGCCAGGTCACTTTTGAAAAAAGCTATATAGCTCAGTGGGCCTTACCTCGTAAAATAAAAAAAAATAGTTTAGTTATTATTTTTGACCATCATCCGACATCTCTGCAAGTGGCACGTCCTGCCCAGTTCACTTTTAACAGTTTGAATTGTCATTACCTTGCATTCCAAGCACTTATAGGCTGAATTCATAAAAATTACATTTGATTGACTTCAATCATATTTTTTACTAAGATCAGTACGATATTTTTTTATTTTATTTAAAGCTTTCATGACTGCAGGGATTCATATTCTTGGTTCTTTTGGTAAAGTCACGTAGAAGGGAAACAATAAAATAATAAAAATAATAAAAATATAAAACAATAACATTCTATTGTTCTATATTTTTATTATTTTATTGTTTCCCTTCTACGTGACGTTACCGAAAGAACCAAGAATACGATATTTTATGTTTTATGATTGTAGTGAAGCTCAGGGAGACACATCCAACATGTCTAGCCACAGGACTGCCCTTTTTATGCATATTTAGTTTCCATTCATGATTGTTCCATTTGTAGTGGATTCTACGGAGGCACACACACTTTGATCTGGGAGGCAACACGTTTATTACACGGCCCCAACAGGTCTACTACTTAACGTAACAAACACGTACTAGACCCCAACAGGGTAACGACTCAACTAGACCCCAACAGGGTAACTACATAACCGGGCCAGGCGGTAACGTACTGCCTGGCCCACGATGCCGAACGTGACGACCGAAGACCCAAGAGACGTATCCCGACGGGATGGTTGCAGGAGACAGCCCCACTCGGCTCTCAGGACCCCCTCTTTAACCCCTGAGCGTGGCCTCACTTCGCCCTCGGCCACGTGCCCTTCGGGATCCGCCCAGAAGGTTCTGGGGCCTTCCACCACCTATCCTCCTCGTCACCTGTCGGCCCCCCTCGTTATCCTCTCGTCATCACGTGCCCTCTCGGGTTTCCCTAGCCTGTCACATCCTCGGGTACCAGAGAGAGGCTAACGGCGTAGTGACTCAGTGTACGTCACTTCACATTTATTGAAATAAACAAACTTCTGAAACTGCTGCAATAACTTTCCTCCAATAACTTTCTTCCTGACATGTAGAAGCAAAGGATAAATGCAATGTGATATCGTCCCCAATATTTGGAGGGTATTTTGGCATTTAATGATTCTCTATGTTTTGAAGTTGCCCTATTGCCTTAACGATGTCGTGTCCTCTAACATTAAGCCAATGTAATATTCATGTGGCATTTTCATTCTGTGCATGGAATTCAATCATCGTTATGAGACGGGATCGTCCTTTTTTCATTACGTCAGACATATTCAACTCGGAATACACATATTTACAACTATTCTTTCGTAAAAAAATAACGAAATAATATAGCACTAAATTTTTCAGACATGGGCATATAGTTCACCGTGCTTATAATTTCAGTCAATCGCATGATTGGTAATTAAACGACAAGCAGTACGCGGCTCGAAATGCAAGTACTTTAATTAAAGCCCCATTGACAAAACGCATATTTCTCTTGAGAACAATGAACAAAATGTAAGATTGCAAGCCAAGTATAAACTGCATTTCTGGGTAAACATTTAGAAAACACCTCTCACCTCACGCCCTCCCCCCTCAGGTTAAATTACAGGTAAGTGCTCTAACGGTGCTCTCAAATAGAGCAGCAGCAGCAGCAGGCAGGACTTTAATTGGAGGAATACCACGAGGAGAAACACGTGAACGCTTTTTAGGCTGTCTAGTAAGATGATACATACAATGCGCACTGATTTACATCATGTAGCAATTAAAACTGAACCATATGCCTCTGGATAAAAAAAATTGGACGAGTGAATGAAATCGTGGAGCCCACTGGGCAAAAGTACGTGAGCAACTTGTAGACATCTGCAAAGCCGACGGACCAACCAACCTCCCCACCAATATAGAAAGAAAGACCCAAGAGGTCGAATGACACGGCGGGCATGGGTGTGGGAAAGGGAAATTAATTGTAACACATGCCGTCATCAGAGTTACCGGAGTGTTAACAGGGAGGTGACTTGACACTCGTCGATCCTCCCTCGAGTCCTGGTGTTGTATCCTCTTCCGATTTGTGTTCGGACTGAACCGCGTATTATTCAGCGGGGGCATCCGATGTGTTTGCTCCTCGTCCGGCAACAACCAGAAAACCACAATAGGAGAGCTGCAAACAGGGCGTACTTTGCCACTCGGTGTTATATGGAACCCTTATAGGGCTGGCTTGGCGTAGGGATTATTGGGCTTACGTCACTAACTACCACAAGTGCACGGGGTGGGCCTATCCGTCGTGATCCTATATTATGGTAACCTTTATTCATAGATATCTTACGAGGGCAAAATAAGTACCGTTAAGATAGAACAGGGCGAGATGGATGAGGCGTGCCAAAATGTATCCAGGAAAAGCGTTCTGGATTGTTCTGGCACTTCCTATGCAGCACAACTTTGAGCACCTACGCAACACGTAGAGCAAATGGGAACTCTGCAGGCGAGGTGTGTCAATGTTAAGCTAAATTTAACAAATGTTAAACGCTGAACAGAATAAATAAATATATTGCAGTAGTTTATGTCGGGGATGTGTTCCTGAGGGTGCGGCGAATATTGAAACTACGCAAATCAACGCAATTTACAGGGTAAGTGGAGTCGAAAGGCTGAAGCGATGTATACGAGAAAGGACGGACTGTGCTGTCAGCGACGTAAGTGTGGGTTGGGGCGACGCAAATCAGGTCGCGGTATTAATCAAATCACGACGTATTTATGAAACGACGTAAAAGGAGGGAGACGTAAATCGGGGTATTAATGTGTATGCTTTTGTCTGTCATGAATTCTGCTCTCGCTCTCCCCCACTATGCTCTGTAGAGTTAGGGCGATGGTGCGGGGACTCTCCACGGGGCCTGTCTCTTAAACTAAACATTTTTTTTTATTTCCAAGGTAAGGCCCACTGAGTTATATCGCTCTTTTTCAGAAGCGACCTGGCCACAAATGATAGTTGAAAGTGGCTTATCACGTGGAAATGTATGGCAATCAAATACTCAAAACACACGTTTCTAAATGTGCAGGAAAGAAGAACTGGAGGACCTGGAGAAGAATCTACGCGACCACGGGGAGAACACGCAAGCTCCAAATATACAGCAGGCGTCAAGGTCGGGATCTAACCGACGACCTCACGGATACCAGGCGAGGTCGTCAACATCTCCTAGCCACCGCGACGCTCATTGGCCCTGATCCGAAAAAAAACTGACTGACTACTGAAGTGGGTTGTCCGAGGACCAGTTCAGATGTCGTTTAGCACTGATGACGTCTTCCTATCGTGGCGCCCCTCAGAGACAGTGCAAAAGCTTGAGTGACAGTGTAGACGTGTGGGCGACCGTGCAGTGGATGATGGATTAGACTGGCCATTTGAATGTATTCTGTCTTGCTACTGGACTTTTTTCCTTGGACTTCATTGGGGGTTTCTGGCCTTTGGTGCCAGTTGCAGGGCCGTAGGCCTTCAGTGATAACTTTCTACAGTGGGTACGACTGCTGCTACCCATGTCGCCGCTGTCACCCACTTGGTTGTGCGAAAAACACCATTATAAGATGTTATTGTCATTTTGCAATGAAATAAATCTCGAAAAGTTGGTCTCCGGTGTTAATCTCTCTCGCCTTTATAAAAAAAAACGATTGACATGACTCTGCCTCTTTGTAGATATCTTGGTTACATTTTTGAAATGATAAAAACTTAAAAAGATGCTATTTATTTTCGTACTGTGCCTATTTGATAATGCGGCCCTGGCCTGTTACACTCCTTATTGTGTGTGTACAGGTTAATCGTAATCTCATTGCCCAATGTCTTTCCGTATGTTATCACTCTATAAATGTTTCTTTCACCACCCTTATCGGTGCTCATACCTCTTGTTTGTGTTGTGAAGTGCTTTGAGATGCCATTTCACTGTTTTCACTCAAAACATTCGATCCTTATCCCTGTAGACTTTACATGTTATCATAGTTTGCGTACTTTGTATTTAGCTTGTTTATTTATTTATTTGCACCCGTTAATTGTTTTTGTTTGCTTTCATCATATAAAATAATTTGCAAGATGCTCCGCTTAAAATTCGTGTATTTTAATTCAAAAATTGTAATTATTTAATTCCTCATATTTTGCTCATTTAACCCAGATTATCATCTGCCATGATCTATTCACTGCTGAATGGAGGCATTCCCACATCGTGACAACCCCTCACTGTCCCCGTGCTGCTCCCATCCATCTCACTCCTGTACACGAACTCATCACTTTGCTCCATCTCCTGAGGTCACAGCAGGTGTCCCCTTGAAAAATGGAAGTGGAGTCTCATCTCCAAATCCCTGTTGACAATTATCTTACATTACCAGCATGAGCAGTACCTGACTCACATACTGCCAATGCTTTACCTTCCTGCAGCTACAGTACCACGGCAGATATACCCAGATGAAGCCAATCATGCACCACACAAACATTTTAGTATCGAGAAATACTTTCATGTCACTTAAAAACTTGGATAAATTCTAGAATTAGATGAGTTCATGGTGACCTGTCCACCACAAACGCCTTTGGTAAATATAAAACAATTTAGAGTCACGTCACATCAAAGCGAATTAAGAGAAGCTGAGGCAGGATCTGACAGAACTGATAACGTTTGATAAATAAGCAGGTTGTGAACGCTCAATGTCGGCAGTATTGTACATTGGGCTTTATCAACGGAGGTTTATGGCCTACAAGGCAGAACAAACACACGGTTATGTACTGTTGTAATGTTACGAGTTCAAATCCTGGCTGGGGGTTGTCTTAGCCCATCATCTCTCTGGGGTCGATAAAAGGAGTACCATTCTGTGGGGAAGCCAACAGTGATTGCCTTACGGATAGATTGGCCCCCATCAGAGGAATGTGGGATATTCACCACTGGTCCAGGGCAATAAATTGAATCTGAGCACTGCCTCACTGCTCATTAAAACAGGAAATCACGTAGACTTTTAATGTAGCCTAACTGATTACTATAGATTAATAAGTAATTTAGGAAAAAAGAAAGCTCGGTATTAAATAAACAAATTCTACGTATATCATATTTTGACTTCTGAAGCAATCGTTGAATTAGATAGCTTTCCAAAAATACAGCAAGCAGGTCTGCAGATTTTTAATGCAGTCTTTACCTCATGGCTTCCTGTGACTCAGTACATTATGTTTTAATCATCGTCTGTGTCCATGGAGATTAAAGTGTGCAATGCTGCTAATTAACGCTAACGTAAAACAGACCATGCGTGGCATTCACAGCGAGTTGCCATAACACTTGAAATATTGCTTCATACTATTTGAACTTGAACAAGTATTCACGGTTTATAATTATAACATTTTTTTTGCACTTTGTCAATCCACTGAAGGATGGAGTCTGGCCTCACGCTGTATCGGTCATGAGGGTTTTTTTGACCATACTTCCCCACGCTGATCATCTTCTTTGGTTCTTTGATTCTTTCAGTTGTCCGTTGGTGACGCAGAGGCCTAGGAGGAGAGGACCGAGATCGATTTAGATATCGTTCGTCAATTGTGTTAGCTGTGATCGAGAATCGAACTCAAAGCACAGTGTGCTCACCACGACTCCCCCGCTCGTCCCTATTCAGGGTGCACAGGAGACATCCTCTTATCCGTAGTGATGAGAGCGACCTATATCACGAACCCTGTTACCTGCATAGTTATCTGCAAATTTACTCCACTTATCCAAGAGGAAAAATGCGGATAATTGTGGATAATAGGAAGAATAGGGCCCTAATTAATAGTAGTATTTGTGAACCCTAAAGATCCTACAGATAATTAATAGACAATACCAGATAAGAGGACTTCCACATTGTATCTTCCATATACTGTATACTTTTGAAATATTATATAAGGAGGTCCCATGATATATTATATAAGGCACATAAAAATGTCATCTTAGAGGTGTAACGTATACAGATGTCAAGAAAAGTGCCTTCAATTGGTTATTTTTTGCTGTGAACATAAACACCCAGAACTCTTGCCAATCACATTTTCCCATAGAGGTTAAATAAAACATATCTCCCTGTTCGTATATGGGGTTTGTCCCTCGGATGGCACTGAACAGTAGAACTCGCATAACCAAAACCACACCGCACGCCACACACAAATACTGTATGACGTTAGAACACGTGGCCTTTCCCAACGTGTTTTTTTTTTGCCAGGCATGAACGAATGTTGCTTTTTACACAGTGAGCAGTGTTCTGCACTAATTTTCAGAGGGGGGCCACTTTCGCCGATAAGACATCATCAGTGTGAGGGCCGCCACGCATCTGAAACCTATTGTGGGTTTTACAGAACGATGGGGGAGGGGGTTAACATGTTGTGTATTGCCGGGGGCCGCACTAAAGGCCACCAGGGACCGCCAGTGGCCTGCGGGGGCACTGGCGGCCCACACTTTGCCCCTGCCACATGTGGTAGGGGCAAAGTGTGGCTACTTTCAACTCTTCAACGGCATCAGGCCAGTGTGGACGAGTCGGACAAACGTGTTCTAGAGGGGCCCTCGAGAGCTTCCTCTCGTGGAGGCCCTGTCGCCCTTTGTCTCTCAGTGGTGTGAGCATTTGCGGGGATGCACCTTTAGCTTTACATCCTTGAGTGCTTGCACCGTCTTTCTGTAAAACTACTACTGATGAAGGACATTGTTTTACTATCCGACTCACGCACACGTGAAATCCAATGACGAATCGTTTTTTTATTTATTGCCGCAGTACCCGCTTGGAATGATAGTCCAGCCACATAATCGATGCCCTGTGCATGATTCGGCTGCTTGCATGATGTAATGCTGTTCGACACAATCCCTGGGCATCATCTGAGCTACATCACAGCAAGGAGCACGACTCAGGAAATGCCATTCAACGAGCGAGGAACCCATTGAAAATCGTTCTGCAGAAATTTAATTGACGTCAAGAAACTTGATTCGGAGCCCCATGGGAACACGCCAATGGAGAGGCTTGCTGAGAATAATACGCGCTTGACACAATGCAGTAACTGCTTTGCTTCGCAAGGCGTTCAAAATGCCCAAACAGTAAGCCAGCATGTGAGTCAGCTGCATCGTTTTACGTGAGGCGTACACGTAGATGCTCGAATGTATGCTGTTCTAGCAGAGCCTGTGGACGTGATACAAAAGCGACTTCATTTGCACTCGGAGACAAACGCAACGCACGTACTCGCATTCATAGCCTCGAACATAATACAATGTGCACTCTGCGAAGTGTTTAGGGTCTTAAGTAGAACAGCGTCGATTAATGAGTATATGAAGCCCGGTTCAATCTCCCAGCACAGCAGTTGAAACATTGACCAAGTGACTTAACCCCACCCCTTCTCCACCTCTGTCCACGCAGCACTTTAAATGTATGTTGAACTTCTTTTGCACCATACGTAGCCAACCGTGTTAATCGGAGGTGCGGGCATACCACAGTCCATCGGGGCAGGTTGTGTGTGGTGCAGTAATGTGTGGGTACTCCAGCCTCATTCAAGACGTCTGGCCAGCGTGAAAGAGTAGGCCAAATACACTCGAGAGGGGCATCCTAGCTCCCTCTAGTGGAGGTCATTCTGACAGCTGAGTAGAGCGAGGAATCAATTGCACGTCTGAACTTGTATCTTTTATAAAACGTAAACACATTCCTGCAGAGGGAGCTGGTAGGAACGTTGGGTTGCTCGGTCAATGGCCAGGGTCAACGGCGGCACCACGTGGTGTATTCCGCAAATATGCCCGACTGTGAGGGCGGGCACAAGCCGGCGTGAGTAGATTAAACGTTTAGTTTTATAAGGGCACCACGGGGTGACCAGCCCCTCCCTACCCAGCCCCTCCCCACCCTCCCCACCCAGCCACTCCCCTCCCCACCCAGCCCCACCCTCCCAACCCAACCCCTCCCCACCCTCCCCTCTCCACCCAGCCCCACCCATCCCATTTTGGATGCACGACGGACGGACACAATAATCGCCTGTGGGCTGGTGTAGCCAGGAGGTTCCTACCAGTAAAACTGAAAAAATATGGCCACAGAGTCACAGCAAAGAGACATAGTTATGTACTTTACCTTTCCAGACTTTCATTGGTTTACATTGAAATTCTGGGTATATATCTATCATTTATACCACACAATCTTGCTGCAATAAAGCAGATTCCCATGGCATTTTGTCGAATAAACTTTGCTATGTTAAAAAACAGCCAAATAGGGAAAGAAAATGAAAGACTGAAAAGTTGTTTCAAATGACAAAAGTTTCATTGTCTACCCAACTGCTGCTTCAGAGATGGGTTTATACAACGTGGCTGACCTGACACAGCAATTACACAACTACAAACTTGTATCCATACTTGACAACAGAAACATTTATCGAAATAATAACCATCAAATACAATATTAACATGAGTCAGGACAGATATCTTCTGGTATAATATTTCAGAAAAATGGATATCGAATATATTGGTGAATGCCATTTATTCCTAAGGGTAGGTCTCTTAACGATTTAAAGTGGACAAGACAACAAGGTGAGGATCCTCGTTTGGGAAAATTAGTGCCCTACATTGCTATTCCTACCACATGGCACTTCACCACAATTGACATTTAAAGTAATTATATCTGCAGCTCTGCAGCATGACCCTGTTTAAATTCGGGGCAATACAAAAACTCACGTTCAGGCACGACAAAGACAATGTTAAACAAACTTTTAATGAATGCTAAATGCTAAACAGGATGAGTAACAATATGATCTTCATTTGTCTGTCGTGAAGTCTTCTTGCAGCTCTCAGAGTCACCCCCTATGTATATGAGCAAAGACTGTGACACCCATGACCTAATTGTACCTGTCATATTCTGTGTATTCACATTTTGTTTGACTTGAAGAATTTAGAAGGGTGGTTGAACCTTCAGGAGAGGGGGCATAGCCGATCCAGCCCTCCACATCCTACTGGGCTTAACATAGAGGGAGTGAATATATCAGGTGAATTTTCAAGTGACATTTACACTTGCTACAAGCATATACTGTATTTATATATTACAGTGATTTATAGAACACTGGATAAAGCAATTCTAGTTTTTCAACTTTAATCGGCAGATAAAATTACAAATAATACTAGCCATTTCATTTTCAATCCACAAATGGATAGGGGCCTCTCCACACCACGTAGGTCATGGAAGCTTATTTGACCCATATCTAGATTTGAAGTTTTCGTGACTGCAGGGATCCATACTCTTGGTTCTTTCGGTAAAGTCACGTAGGTATAAAATAAAATTAATTAAATCACGACGTTTCGGGCGCAACACAAGCGTCCGTCATCAGGTGGGACAACCACAGCAAGAAACAATTGCTGAAGTGGGCAAAAGGGGCTGCTGTAACAGGAGGCTAAATAGGTAAGAGAGAGGGGAGGAGCAAGGGGCGAAAGATAGAGAGGGGGGGGGGGGTGCTGAAGTGAGCGGGGCTGGGAGTGGGAAGCTGAAGCAGAAGAGAGGGGGAAGGAGCAAGGGGGGAGAGATAGAGAGGGGGGGTGTGAGGTAGGGGGAGTGGAGTGCTGAAGTGAGCGGGGCTGGGAGTGGGAAGCTGAAGAAGCTGGAGATGCGGAGAATGAAGGCAACACCATAAAGCAGTTAAGGTTTTACCTGGCTAATAACATCCTTCCAATGATCGCTCAATTTGTATCCATCTTCTCGGTTGAAGTTATGTCTATGTTTATATCTGGATGGCTTCATGAACAACCCTTTGATAGTAGCTCGAAGGTTTGCAGAGTCCCTTGGTCTCGGAAAAAACAATATCATGAGAGCCCACAGCATTATAGCAATGGTCAGCCACGGCGGAGGTATTAGTTCTGCCGTGTTTCAGATATGATTTTATTTTATACCTACGTGACTTTACCGAAAGAATCAAAGAGTATTTGACCATACTTCACCACACTGGCTAGTGTCGGTAAGTGGTAGGGGAGGGGGGGCACAGGTTCGATTCTGATACAATTCGCACATGATGTTAGCCGTGGCTAGGTATCGAAAGCAGAACGACGAGTTTGTAGCGCAGCATACTAACCACTGTTGCACCGCCTGAATAGCAAATGCAGCATGCAAAATCATAACAGTATCTTTGCACAAATAAATTATAGCACTACAGTACTAGGCTTCTAATAGATGCACAGCAAATTTAGATACAGCAATATGCAATAAGACATGTGTATGCATTTGCATGTTGAATATGGGTTACTTTAAAAAGCATGGCTTTATAATTGAAACAAAGTGTGCACTCAAAAGCCGGTTGGTCTCTCAGGGCACACGTGCCAACATTAAGGAGGCATGCTGCGTGCACTTTTATACTTACCTCACAATGACAAGTACTAGTTGTGCAAGTTAGAGGTTACCATAATTTTTTAATTTAGAAAGGTTTTATGTTATACAGCTTATCCTTGACACCATGCACATACGTGATTAAACTTGAAATGCAGTAATTACATTGCATGAACTTTTAACCTCGGTTCACAGCAAAGGGTTTTCTTCTCAAATTCTGAATGAAGACCTCTCAATTTTTTAAATAGAATAATACTTGTGAGCGGTTACGGTGGGTGACTGCGGGTACAAGAAGTCTATGATTTCTGTACTTTAAACTACCGTATAATGAATTTTAATGGAGTGGTTTAGTGGTGCGTTCGTTTAGCGCACTTTGCGAAGAAGCCGCCAAATCTGAGCACGGTTCACAACTGTGGTATACATCAGCAGAGTTATTTCTGAATAAGTCCCACGACTCCCACTCTACAAACCTTATTAACTGGCCAACGTGGCGAAACATGACCAAACAAAACCCAGGTAGGCCTTCATCCAGTGGTGCATTGATAAAAAAACCAGAAGTTATATTGAGTAGTCGCATTTTGAAACTTGAGAAAACAGTGTTTATTCTGTTTTACCACTACATCACTTCAATGAGTAGGAGCTGGGATTAAAGCAACAAATTAATTTGTAAACACGAGTTTTTTTTATAATCGCAGAAGGTAAGTGGGTTTCCTATGCGTGAGCATCTTATTTTGGTCCTTGTATAGTTTCAGTCATGTGAAATGTGGGGATTCGGTAACACCATTCCATAGGAGGAGTAATTCATTGCTCTAAATTTATATGGTTAAAGAAGTTAGGTGAGCTCAGTAAGCTGACAAGTGGAAGTCAATTAATCAGAAACGTGGAGATTCGTGAAGAAAATGGAATGAAAACTGAAAATGTGGCCAACATTTATGCATGGAGAGATGCGTGCTTGGAATTACATTGAGATACAGAAAGAGGAACGCGTGGATTAGAGACCGTGTGCAGGATATTGACATAATTCGAACTGTAAAAAAAGTGGACGTCAATCAAAGGGGTGAAGGATAATGGGGTGGCAGCTGAGTGATAGAATGCGTCCGAGGGTAACCTCCATCGAGGAGATGTCGTGAAATGAGCTTTTGAGAAGGTTCTAGTTGGATTGTTGCATTGCAGGATTGTGACATGGCGACGGCTTTGAGTGTTTAGTCTCGGGTTTATTTTATGTCTTACACGGATGCTCCCGTTGAGCCAGCTTCCTGCCTATTTTACATGGGAGATCCACGGTGCCGTGAGCACAGCAGCAACAAGAAAACATAGATTAAACATTAATATATTGTCAAGAGCGAGTACAGGGTCCTTTAGGAATATTGCACAAGTAACCGACGAGGTATGTAACGATCGTAAACGAAACACACGAGAATAAAAAAAAGTGCAAATATAATATGGGAATCTTCATCCAGCAGTGAATCATGGCTGCTGCTGACGATGATCATTAATTGTAGTTTTCCAGAGTGGAGAGTTTCATAATAATTTCAACTACCAATACGACCAATACGACGTTTCGATTGCAACACAAACAACCATCATCAGGCACAAATGAATGAGAAAACAAACAGTAAGCTTGGAAATATTATGCAATACAACACAGAGGGTCGGCCAACAAAACAGTCAACACCCCACCTGGTTGATTACGTTCTTCCAAAGATTGCTAGATTTGAGAGAGAGAGAAAACATAGACACGGAGACACCAGCCCATGTGTGTATCTCTCTCTGTTTGTCTCTGTGTGAGTCTCTCTCTGCTTGTGTGTCTGTCTGTGTGTCTCCGTGTCTATGTTTTGTCTCTGTCTCTAATGCAGAAATCTTTGGAAGAACGTGAATCAACCAGGTGGGGTGTTGATTCTTGTGTTAGCCGACTCTCTGTGTAGTATTGCATTATATTTCCAAGCTTACTATGTTTGTTTTTTCATTCATTTGTGCCTGATGATGGTTGCTTGTGTTGCAATCGAAACGTCGTAATCTGTTATTATTTAATCTAATTTATTTCTACGTGACTTTTAGTGAAAGAACCAAAGAGTAATTTCTGCAGTCACGAAAGCTTCGAATCAAGTTTGACACTGAATACAACTTGTTACCCAGGAAAGGCTCTCCAATACCTGTCAACCCATACGGTTAACCCGTATTCTTGTACAGGGACATAGAGTTTTCAGGTCCATACGGCGTACAGCCTTTTCAGAACGGGCAACATTTTTGGTCTATTTGTTTGTGTTTCTCCCCTTGTGATGGGACTTTGTGGGATGAACGTTGAGATTTATAAGGGGCACGGGGTGACCAATAAGGTCTCAATTGGTCTGTAATAAGGTAGGGGACACTGATAAGGGGTTGACAGGTGTGCTCTCCTGAGTCTTAAGACACGCTTTTTGTTTTCCCAAGAGGAGTCTTTGCGCTGGGGATCTTTGACCAACGCCGTTAAATGAGCAAAAACTTGGCACGCGGGAGACAGAAAGAGAGAGAGAGAGAATAACCAACAACCGAAGGTGCCCAGCTTCGCTCGCTCGCTCCGCTCCGTTTTGGTTTGGTTTTGTTTATTGTTAATCTCTCCTCGGCCATCACCGAGCGAGCTGCGAGACATCGGAGCGACCGACCCAACGTTTTAGTGACGGATGTGAATCGGCCTCTTCTCGAGAGGCGTGTCCGGCCCCTCTCTGTGATCGACGTCAGGGATAAGGGCGAAGTGACGCGGACGCGGGGTGACGAAACTTCACCACTGCCTCCCCTCTGCCTGCCCTGCTGCTGGTGGTGGTGGCAATAAAGCGACGGGGACCGCTGTGAACTCTCTCCACCACCTCTTCTATTTCAAAGTAATCGATCCTCTTCGTCATCGTAGTCATCGTCATAGTCATCGTTATTGTAGTAACGTCGTCGTCGTTCAAGTTGTCGTTTCTGCTTCCGTCGAAGACACCTTCACCCCGCGGACGTTTAAAACCACGGGGCGCGGGGCTGTCAAATTATTTATTTGAATATTTATTTATTCCAAACGTGTTGCGCCTTCTTAAAAGTCCCCGGGGGAGGCAATCATCGTCGTCGGCGCTTGTGCCCACAGACTTTCTCATCTCTCCTACGTTGGTGGGGTTTTAAGTTTTTTTTCGCTGGAGTTTCGTGGTGGGGATTTTTTGTTTAATTAGTTACTTAGTTCGTCAAGAAGACAACAGCTAAGAAGCGAACACAACATGACGGTGGAGAAGGAGAGAAAGCGGTGAGGTTTTAAAAATGATGAACGCACGCGTACGAGCATTTAGCCAGAGATGTGAACCGTGCGTGACCAGCTGTTGCTTAATGGTGATTTGGGAACGAAAAGTCTTCACGGTGAAAAGTGCAGAAAAGTTAACGTGTTAAAACGTGCACTGAGAAGAGAGGGTCACTGTGGCATCAGAGTGCCGCGTTGCTCTGTGCTAATACGCAGTGCTTACTGCAACGCTATAGACTGCATAGACTGTACCTGGGCCATCGAATAATCGAGACAGCTAAACACAACAGTCGGCGTTTGTACAACACCGTTCTGCATTGCACACCGCTGTGATGTGCATGCACAGCCACTGTTGTTGTCAATCCACTGCTGGACGAGGGCCTCCCTCCCCACGGCTTTGCGCGGGGCGGGGTAATGTTTTTTGACCATACTTCACCACGCTGGTCAAGTGGTGCGGTCGGTGCTAACCGACGAGCCGGAGACGCTGCCAGCGGTGGCACAGTACAACAATGTGGATGTTGCTGAACTCGCTCTCTGTGGACAATGTAGTCTGCAACGCATCTTATCACGTTCAGGTGGCCGCCAATCCAAACAAGCGCCATCCAGGCTGAAACCTGCTGAGCTTCCCAGGTCTTGACTGGCCATGGGGCCATTACTTCTGATGTAATACAGGAACTGTGTGGTGTATGTAAGAAATGTGTCCGTGCATTGTAAAACATTGTTACCATTTTAATGGCTCAATTTTTTTGTTCAAAGCTTGTGCAAGTTCCGTGGCTTCTGCATCTCCGTGCTAAGTTTGCTACTTGTGACTTCAGAAGTGTTACAATGTCACCTTCAGCTTCCTCGTTAAATGGCTCAAAGAGCAAAAAACAGTTGTTGTTTTCATCATCACCAGTTGACTTACGGCAACAAACACTGCTTGACACATTTGACAATTCTAGTTGGGATCATAAGCCGCTTCGGAAAGTAAGACGCACCACAAAACGTGTGCCTGGTGTCAGTGAAGTTAGACGAAACACAATCTCATCATAGCTGTCAACTCACACGGTTTACGCCGTATTCTAGTACAGGGAATTTTCGTTTTCAGGTCCGTACGGCGTGAAGCCGTTTCAATACGGGCATATATATTTTTTTGTCTATTTGTTTGTGTTTCTCCCTTGTGACGGAGAGCTTCGTAGGGCGAACGTTGACATTTATAGAGGCCCGGGGTGACCAATACGGCCTGACTTGGTCTGTAATAAGGTAGGCACCGATACGGGGTTGACAGGTATGCAATCTTCGCCGTCAAATACTTTACGGCGTCTTGTAATCCGGTGGATGCGGTAACTTGTGAGCCCATTGGCCAGAGGCGCGTGGCCTGATGCGTCGTCGGGATGTCGAAGAATCGTTGAGGGCGACTTGACAGCCGGCATTTGCCTTTAAAGCCAATGAGGTCTTAGGCACGATACCAAACTTGCCACCGAATTCACTGAATTTACCACCGCGTTCTGTCGCCTGCCTAGATTGGACCAGTTGTCCGCATTCGCGGATGAGAGCAAAATTCGCGGCGTGTGGGAAACACGAGAAGCAATGGCAATGCTAGGTTTGCGTGTGTTCGTATGTATGTGTCTTTGTGGCATCGCTGTACATTAGGTATGACATTTGCATTGCGGGACTGAGGTTGTTGTGGGTTTTTTTTTGTCTTTGTCGACCACTTGAGTGAAGTATAAAAACAGCACTGTACATCGTATCAACCACTTGTCCAGTATTTGATAAGCTGTGGAGCAATACTTCAACATCCAGCCAACCAAAGCAGGCAGGCCACTGCAATTATTTATTTAGCTCATGGGAAAAACATACAGCGGTGTACTTTGTTAGCCTACAATACGCGACTGTACTTGTGCAAACAAGCATCTGATAGGAAGCAACATTTTTTTGTGCGCAAGCAAAATCTCGCAGAACTCTACAGACTCGGACTGTTGCTTGGATGTGTTAGCTCTGCTGAATGCATGTGTGGTGTTTGTGCAATTGCACGTACATTAAACCTGCGCGTGGCGTGTGTTTCGTGCAATTCTTGGCGTGTAAAAGTTAGACAGCGAATGCTGGCTTGACAGTCGAATGAATTCGCGTTTTCTGAAAAGGTTTTGGAATTCGTTATACTATGCGTAGGCTGCTCCAGAACGACATGCAGCGCGGTATCTTGCGAGTGCTGGGCTGTGGATATCGGAACAGTTTTAAATCGTTTTGGTGATGCGGCTGCATTTGGTGATGAGTTTCATATGCGTTTTGATAGAATTGACGATTTCATATTTGATACTCAACAATGTGGATCACCAACATAGTCTTAGTTGGGAAGAACAATTTGTTCTTGGCAGTTTTACATGTGTGTTTTTTCCGCCCATTAAAAGAGATTGCCTGTTGTACATGTCTATTATGTTGTCCATCATTGATTACTAATGTCAGTCTTAGCTGTACGTAATGGCTACTAATGTAGGTATTTATATATGCACAGTATTGTCATATTTCCTATACTGAGAAGGTGTACTGGCTATTAAAAAAAAAACACTTTTTAAAGTTAACTACAGGATTGAAAACGGTACTGGATTTTTATTCACAGCTTTCCAGGGTTTAGCAGGTGTTGTAGACGTGGCTTTGTGAGGTTGCCGGGAGATGGCACTGGCTGAATATTACCCCTACGTATGCTTGGAGTTTCTCCAGGTACTGCGGTTTCATCACACATGCCAAGCTCAATGGATTTGGCCAGACATTCCAATGCTGGACCATCTTGAATAAAAAAAAATATCGGGACTCCTGGGTAAATAATCTTGATTACAGTGTTTTAAAGTTATCGTGCTCGACTTCAAAGGCTCACACATTTAACTTATTCACCTGTATTTTTGTTTTTGACTTGTGTCAGTATTTCACAGATTGTGTTGCTGTGCTGTGTTGGATTCCGCATGGCTTTTAACGTCATAAAATATATTACGTAACCTAGCACAGTGTTATAATTATCTTATTTTAGTTTACATGGCAACGTTGGCCCTCACATTCCTTCATTCCAGGTGGCCCTTGTGTATGTTTGAAAACAAATCAAACTGTACTGCTGTACAGTACCGTGTTTTTCATATCCTGAATATTATTGGAGCGATGGTTAGCCCATTGCACTAAACCTTACTACTCGAGTTGTATTCCCTCTGTAGAGGAGAGGGGATGGGATCGGTATGGACGAGTCCTACGTGTATCACAATATGAGCCAGCCTGCATCGATTATAAAAGAGCCACATGTTTTTTGGCCAAAGCATCGAATTGAATCAAGGCCGTAGCCATGGAGTCAACATTGGGGGGGGGGACCAAATCTTCCAGGGGGTCCGGGGGTCCCCCCCCCAGAAAAAAAATCTAAATTTGAAAACGAATTTCCTGCCTAAAATATTAAAGAATTCACCAACACATGGGATGGACTTGTTTTACAATAATGTCTAATAGTGTATTGTATTACATTGCTCTGGTTTTTTTTACCTTTTCTTGTTTCATTGTATGTAATGGCAGAGATTAGGGATTAATAAAGTACAACCATAACCACAATCATATCAACAGAAATCTATTTTATAGCGATTGGGGGGGGGGGGGACATTTTGAGCATATTTGAATATTGGGGGGATGTAACCCCCCTAATATATATTATAATCACGGCCTTGAATTGAATGAATTTAACAGTTGCCTGGATGTTGGTTTGACATTTCATCTGAAGTCAGGACTGCATTCAGTACAGCGTCTCTCTGTACTGTGCTGAGACATTGGTTTGACCTCTGACCCAGAAGGCAGAATGGCCCCTGCTTGGCAATGAATAGATTTTAGTCATGCTCATTCCAAATATTACAGTTGAATAATAGTTACACTATTCGTTCATCTCTAATGGATGATGATGATGAGAAAATGACGCATTTAAAGTAGGTCTCGTCCCAATTACAACACCGTAATTCTGAAAACTGGGGCGGTGCAGTGGTGGTGCTGTGAACTTGGTGATCTGAATTTGATCCCAGCTTTGGCTATCATTAGTGGCGAACGGTATCAGAACCGGTCCGTAAACCCCACCAGCATAAACTCACACTGACCAGCGTGAAGTATGACAAGAACTAAATCCATATGAATTACACGGCATGAGGATACTTTCATCCAGCAGTGGATTGACAAACTTTACATTTTATCTCAGTACTGTACATATACAGTATTGTGATTTTAGGGAGTCTATAGTGAACTGGTAAGTTATCCTATACAGTTTTAAATACCCATGAAATAATAAGTATCCGAGTAGAACAGCTAAAGTGCATCTTTGAATACACTGGGTATACAGTACTATAATGTGTTTATATGTCGACATTAACATTCCAATGTATTTTTTCCACAAACTCATTTCAGGACAGCTGCCAGTTTTTCAGGGCTTCTACTTTACCAGCGGAGGGTCTGAAGGTTCTATGATTGTGCAAATAAAAGAGTTATATTCTTCTTTTCAGCTGATCTGTCAGAATAATTCTACGGCTACCATTCAATTGTATAATTTTTATGTGTAATTGCAAAATCGCTGACGAAATTTATTTAATCTAACCTTTTTCCCCTTGTTAAGTTCAGATAATAGGCACAACACTGTATATACGCACCGCAAATATAAGTACTGTAGATTTTTTATCAAACAACTGGACTTTTGGCCTAAGTTCATGCTTACATTCCTTCTAACCAAGTACTTTAAATGCCATTACTTAACAATAATATTTGTATTTCTTGTGAATCGCGTGATATTGTAAATCATTCCCCCCCTTTACAGTGTGAAACATTTGTAATAAACAGTTGGTTTATTTTGGAGTATACTGCTACTGCTGTAATTTCGTTCTATTAATAGTTAAACTTGAGGTCATTTCTAACCCATGTTGTTTACTGAGACCTCCAATATATGTACTTTGTCACCGAACAAGGTGCAACACTTTTCAGAGCAGTTTGAGCAAACCTTAGTATTTTGACGTTTAATTTCAGTTTTGAGAATTCGAATGCAACCAGTCAGCTTAACTCGTCAGAATTTGATCAATGTGCATCGGTACGTATATAAATACTATCTTTGTAAACGTCACAGTATTGTCCAGTGGTGGGTAAATTAACATGAATATTGGCATAAAACTACTTACTAATGGGCCTAACCACATGTCTGTGTATTGGTAACATCAACCTGGATTGTTGGCTTTCTGTTGTCGCAAAATCACGTTTCTTACTTTGCGTTGAGGGATGGTGCAAACAATTATCAAAGCTGGCTGTAGTTGGATCACTTTTCAAAAAGTTTCGTCAATCACCACCACTCTGGTTCCAATTGTGTTCTCTGGTGGACAAGTTACCTACATTTTTTTCCAACAAAGCTACTCAGAATATACACTGCAAAATGCAGTATTGCACATGAAATAAATCTTCCCACAATACCTTTATACCAAGTCCCACTGAAGAAAAAAACAATAATGGCAAGATCATAAGATCTGCATTATCTTGCTCCACCGCTTTGCGTGTCGATTTTACTCAGATGCCCCCTTAGGATCATGACAAAGGGTTTTAGCACATTTGCAGCGCAGCTCATCAGATGACCTATACATGTGTACTCTTGTGCTTGTGTGTGTGTGTGCGTGCGTCTGTGCGTGCAGTGCCACATCCGAACGACGCAAAGAGAAATCTCGAAATGCAGCGAGATGCCGGCGCAGCAAGGAGACGGAGGTCTTTTGTGAACTGGCCCGTGAGCTGCCATTGCCGCAAAGTGTCAGCGCAAGCCTAGACAAGGCGTCCGTCATGCGCTTCGCCATAAGCTTCCTGCGGATGAGAAAACTGCTCGCCTCTGGTACGTGACCTCAGCGGAGAGGGACTAAAGCAGCATTTTGGCCAGAAAAGAAAACGTGCTACACAGCTCTATGTGTTACAGTTATGAAGATACAATGCATTTCTTGAGTAAATGAAATTGTTACTTGCTCTTATTAAAATCCACTCACTACGCTAAATAGTTACATTTGGAAATATAACCAAATACAGTCTTGATTTTACAAGTAAAGTTATGGCCTTGTACCTAAAATATTATTATCGTCTTCGCATCCACCGTAAAATTGCCTGCATTAAGCACGTCTTTTGTTTTTCTTCTAATTTCACATCCATTGATTGGCAAGTGACGTGTGGTGTGGGTAAAGCGTGGGTACTCATGCTTCTTTCAAGATGTCCAGCCAATGTGGAAAAGTAGGCCAAATACCCTCGAGAGGGGCTCTCGAGAGCTCTGCCAAGCGGAGGCCTTTACCGGCAGTACTGGCGTGAACGAGGAGGTGTAGGACTGCACCTTTGTGTAATTTCATTTCAAGCTTTTGTAAAGTGCAATCATAGTATATTACAAAATATTTTGCTGGCTGGATTCCTGCCTGGGTTCCCGGCCGGCACGCGAGCATGGTAGTGAAAGCCCATGTATACCACAGCGTGGAGCCAGGTTCGTGCATCGCTCTGGCGTCACACCCCCCCCACCCTCCATCCTGGCCGTGTATCCCACACAAATGCGATAGAGGAGGCAGATTAGGGAGGGAGATAGAGGAGGGAGGAAGAGACGGAGAGGGGTGGGGAGAGAGTGAAAGGGCATAAAACAGAGTAAATATAGAGTGCAAAAGGGAAAGATGAAAGCGAAGGAAAGCGACTAACAGTGGGACGGAGGATTTGTTAGAGGCAAGAGAGATTGAGATAGAAAATGGAGCGGTGGGAATAAGGGGAGCTAGGGTGAGAAGGTGAGAGAGACAAACAGGGAGGGAGGATGGAGGGGAGGGATGTGGGTGAGATAGAGTATCAGAATCAGAGTCAAAGCGAGAAGTCGGGATACATTGGGATGTACTGTACAGAGAAGGCAAGATAACGGTGGAGAGAGACAGGGCTCAATATGAGATAAAGCAAAGTTTTGCTGGCTGGATAGACGGTCACATCCGAAGGATGTGCGGTTTGCTAGTCATTTTAAAAGCTAAATTCCGTTGAGCGCTGAGGCAAAAAATGTGTTGTATTGCAAGGGAGACCTGAGAAATCTGCACAGTGGGGAACCAACACAACAATAAATACATTTTCCATCCAAAGAACACTAAGGATGTCCTTAATATACAGAGCAAACCAAATTTGGCATTTGACCCTTTGATGCCTAAGTTATGGAGGGCGATCTCCTTTCAATGCGGAGACAGGAAATGTCTCAGTGGCAGGATGTTTATGGAATTTCTGGGGACACTGTTGGTTTTTCTCATGCGTATAATTTTAACCTCTTTATAGGATTTTTGTTGTTTCCCTTTACTGGAATAAAGTAAGCAGTGCTTGTTAAAATATATTGAACATGTTCATATGTTAACATCAACTAGTTTAGAAAAACAATCGATTACACTTCAGGAAATCTTAACTTGTTTTATATTGTTTTACATGGCATTCAAGCTTATGAAAACATTTCATCATAAGTAAGCACATTCGGGTATTAACTATAAACCTGGTACAATCTATTACGCCACTCAACACGGACTATATGACATTATAAAATGTTACGATCGTAAAAAATGGTAGATAGCATGAAAAACATTTGTAATAGGCATTAGTAAACTTAAAGTTCACCAGTACAGCTGTCTTCAAACCAAATGCAACGGTTTTGGGAAGTGCAGTTCTGGATTTTATTAAATGTGGAACAATATATACAATAATTTAGTTTTAATTTGCCCCGGTAGCTGTGGTGAAGAGCCATTTTTAGTGGAAATGTCTCTTATCTGTGATTTGGGTGGTGGATGAGATGGATATTCATCCTGTGAGTTGTAAAACTATTTTCTGTGAAAAGAGTGTGTTCCACTATAATCACAGGTAGTGATATAGCGAGTTGATCGGGTGTTGATCAATGTTTTACATATTACCTTCTGGTTACGATGTCATTTGCAGTAATAGGAAATCGCCACATTGAAAAAAAATCCATTATCCTCATCGTAATTATCTGTTTTGTACAAACATCATTGATCATTGAAATATAAATGACCATCTTGTCAACATTGTGTTAGCGTTTGATTGGGTAAGGGAACTTGTAGTGGGATTCTGGAGTTCCATTCCCATTATTAGCCTCTTATTAGCCTCTTGTCTAGAGATTAATCGCAGTGAATGTCCAAAGTTCACCTTGTTTGTAAAGCCCTTAAATGAGACGTTGGGTGCCCCTTATTTTTTCTGTGTGTCCAAATAATTATGGACAAAATTCATGCTCAGCTTTCTGTCGGGGTTGCATCTTAACTGTTATCAGCACACTGGACGGATATTAAGAATGTTTTCTTGCCCTTCCTATCCTAAAAAAAAAAATCACAGTTAAAAAGAAGGGCTAATCCATACAATGGAATGAATTGGGTATCGATAAGTGCTACTTTAAAAACGTCAACCTTAAAACAGGTGTAAATAGTTTTACAACAGATCTCATAATGAGAACATGTAGTACTACTTTGTAATTCAATCAATGCCATTAAGTATGGAATGTGTGGACTGCTGCTGCCAACTTTAGGAACAAAGTTAGTTTTTCCTGTTGCTCGTGAGGGACCTTGTTGGAGACTTGACTCCGTCCTCAGGATATACATCGGAGCCAGACTAAAGAACTACACGGAAATGGTCGCAGTTTTATAGAAAACAAAGCCTGAGACAATAGTGAGGAGGACAATGTTAAGAAACACAGTTCGCAGCACGTTATGTCCACTTATGTAAGCATTGATATGAAGTTAGGGTTTGGTACGCATTGATATGAACAAAGTGTTGCGGCTCGTTCGTGTTTGATGTGGTCAGTAAAATCTAAATAGTAACCGTAATGAAAGGTCAATTCTCATTTTTTTAAACTATAGCCTGAAAATGAAAACGATTTGGGCCATGATTGACATTTGTATTGTACTCTACGCTCTTTAACGCTGACTCAAGAATTAGTGGCAAGCCATTTTTCATCCCATCAAAGTAATTGGCTATTATACCTGAGTTGTTATAATACCGTATTATGAATATTCCTGTTATTACACCTTACTGGTAGAAATATTGGTGGCTGCGTCGACAGAACCTGTACTGCAAATATGCTAAAAAGTACAGAAGGGCAGTCTATGAAGTGTGGTTTAAGTCCATATAGAGTGGGTCACTACGACAGTGTACAGTATTTTATTCTGTCTACTTGTGGATGAACATGAGAAATAACATCGCCACTATGTGTCACATTCCATGTATTTACTCAACGTTTAGTCTTAACATATTTCTGTCATTGTCGGTACATATACTGTGGTCATGTTTTAGGAATGTGACACATTCCTCATTATCGTGAAAGTTCACATTTACGTTGGAACGTATATGTCGGTATGTGCGGATGATACACTATTTGAGTGCAATAACTACAAATAATTAAATTCATTAAATATGCTCATTGGTAGGTGCAATAAAATACAGCAGTTTCAAACGATACATTGGTTATTGTGAATTAAATGGCCAATAATTGTTTTGCGCACGAAGAAATATTCTATTTAATAGGCATTTGGTCAGGATTTTCACGTCACCAAAGTTACGAGTGGTAAGATATCTCTTATTTGGCTTGTCTTTTTATGTAGTTGTTTTTTTTTTAGGATGAATGAGACAAACTTACAAAGGGATCGTTTGCATATGTTTCAAATACAGTCACCAATCAAACACTTTTACAATGGCAGGTTGTAATAACAGTAGCATGTTCTAGATTTGAAGCTTTCGTGACTGCAAGGATCCATACTTGTGTTGTGGCCGAAACGTCGTGATTTTTGTTGTTTTATTTTTTTTACCTACGTGACTTTACCAAATAGAACCAGAGAGCATAGTAGCATGTTCTTTTATAACCGAAGGATGTCCTACTGGAAATCTGGGAAAAAGAGCTTCATAGCTCATTGGATTTCTCCAGGATAAATAAAGATTCTGATTCTGAGGTTGAAAAAGATAACGAGTCGTATGACAGAGCAACGTCTAACTTCCCTCCACCCCGTATGCTATGGAAAAAAATAGCATTCATTTAATTGTGCTGTGAGATGGGATTTTTTTGAAAGTATGTTATACTTACCGTGTCAGTACACCGTGTCCAGTACATGTGCATACAGTACTTAAACAATTATAAAGCAATTATGTGTAAACTATAATTTTTTAAAAAAAATAATTGTTAATGGTAAAACAATAATTAATTTCAGAATGCTTCGATATATCAGTTTTTTTTTCAGGAGCATCATTACTTTGATATGTTAAGTTAGTTATGTTAATGGGTGGCTTACATGTGTAAACGGAGTACCAGGAGTAAACCCACACATTCATGAAGGCCGCAATAAAAAAAAACTGCACAAATGAGCCCTCAACACACTTTCTGTACAGCCATCTGCTGGCTGCATTGCAGGCCAGCGGGTTTAGGAGTCTCCCAGATTTATGCGATCGAGCGAGGGTTTAGGAGTCTCCCAGATCTATGCGATCGACCGACTCCACGCCTCGAAAATGCTGGATCACAGACATGCACTCGCACACCCGGCTCTTTTTTTGTTGGACAAAAAAAATGCTTTAAATCAGTATACGTGTACAGCCCACTTAACCTAGTGTGTATTTTCACCTGAGAAATCCTTATCCAGCACAATAATTTAACTTGTCAGGCAGGTCTGAATAGTGAGTAGACCTGTGCTTTCATAACTTTTTATTAAACTGCATTTAAGAGTGCAATGTTTGCAACTTTTGATAATGATTTAGTTTCCAAGTACAATGTTCCAGTTATTGTTGCTGTATGTTATCAGCATGGAACATGAGCAATATGCACGTTCCAACCTCTCTAATGAATCTTGCAACCTCCAGCTGCTCATGAATTGTGAATAGCTTTGTTTAACATGCAGAACGCAGGGAATAACAACACATGTCCTCTGAAGTACAACACAAGTGAAAGGCATACCGTAGTAATGAGTATCAAGTATCTCAATAATTATTTAAATAGCTATGTTCATCTATAAGGAGCGTGAGGGCGTTTCTTTGACCTTGTTAAATATGTTATTTGTATGTATGTATGTTCCGTACTGAGCTAACCATGTTAATCAAAGATGTGGGGGAAGGACAACATTTATCAGACAATGGATGTTGGACAACAATGTATTTTAACTGAACCCTTTAAACAATTAATCCACATTATTTAAATGAAGTTAGATATTGCAAGCAATTCTTAATTACTGCTTTATAAGGACAGTCATACTACATTCTCCTCTGATATTTTGTAATGTAGCATTATGCTTTTTGAAACATACGTTTATTTAGAGCAATGTTTGATTCTGAGAAGGTTACAGTGAATTAGATATTAATATTTGACTCCATGAGTATTGAAGCTTTTAAATTTTACATCAGTATATGTGGTTACTCTTCTGGAATGGCCATGACTGCTAACGAAGGCTAAACGCAACACTCCACGCATGTAAAATCTTCAGGATCTTTTTCTGCTGCTGTTCTGCATTCCATAAATGTTCCATTGTAAAAACAGTCTGGTTAAAATATTGATGTAGTCGGATAGAGCACTGTAATTTAAAGTTCTAGATGGCTGTGATTCACATGTAATACAACCCGTCAGACAAAATAGCTGTTACTGAGTAACAGCTGCAAACTACCTGCATTACTTTTACATTTGCGTTTCTTTGATTGGCCACCACCAAATACAGTTTGACAATTCAGGTGCGAGACTTTAAAGAAATAAAATGCAGCACTGCACATCGTCGCTTGTAACAAGATACAAAATTAAATTTTCTGGAATTAACTTTACTTATTTAAATCCTGGTCTCCTTTGCAAAAATACTCCTGGGTCAACGTGCACCAGTTACAAAGGCTGTAAAAATGCACCTGTATAATATGTTACGGTGGGAATTGCATGGGTAATTTGAAGCACTTCATTTTATATACGGTATGCGTGTGAACATATGGCGTATCCGTAATTTTTTACACATTGGGAATTGGTTTTCATTTCATGGTGTCATCCCTTTTCAGATGGATCCACTGAACACATTGATTCAATGGGTGACATCGATCCAGCTTTTCTCAAGGTCCTGGAAGGATTTTTCTTGGTCATGAATCACGATGGAGACATAGTTTATCTGTCAGATAATGTCAGCAAGTACCTTGGAACCACACATGTAAGATGTACTATTTTTATTTTTACAGAACATAATTTATAATTGTTGCAGATTGTGTCTATATATCATGTTCGTTCACTATAGCAGTTTATATGATATTTTTTTCTGTAGGTTATTAGTTTCACTCACAGGGAGATACTTCTATTCAGTTCAGGATCTCATATATGCTGTATACATATATCACATTCTTCTTCATCTGCACATTGTCTACAGATGTAAGGTTTATACCAAATGAAAAGTCTTAGCTTCTGGTTGTGACGTGCAGAAAATACAATATCCAGCGCATGTAATTTGTTCAAATTTGTGATTCTGAAATTCCCATTTTACACTCTTAATGAAAAGGGAGAATTTTCTAAGCGACAGTGCCGCATAGTGGTGATGCATGGGAATAAATTAACGCGAGGCCCGTCAAGCAGAGAGCCAGCGTACTTACACAAGCTACATGAAGAGTGCAATAATATATATTTTTTAAGAAAACGACAATACCTTTTCAGCCATTGCATTTAAGCACTGTGTATTACTGCAAGTTGCCCAAATCACAACAGATAATGTTTAGGGTTCATTAGGTTCAAATCCAACAGTGGACGTAAAGAATATTATCACGGCTACCAATAGTAGTGGAAGAAATGTCCAAGTCCCAGTTTAACATTTTTCTGTTCAAATATTTTGCAGGTGGATCTTGTTGGGCAGAGTATTTTTGATTTTACCCATCCATGTGACCATGAAGAAATTAAAGAAATACTCTCATGCAAACAAGGTAAGAGTTTACCAGCAGTATTTCTATAACTCTGGTTCATAATTAACTCTGCAGTGGATCTCCAGAACTCTGCGGTTTGACGGTGTTTGTAATTCTGGATAATTACATAATAGAGCATGTCCTCCACAGATTATAGATACCAAAATTCCTCGCTGCGTTGCTTGTTTGCTTTAGATGATTCCAAAATTATAAGGTCATACTTATCGTTAACAAATGGGGAAAATACATCATGTACAACAGATAAAGCAGGGGAAAATATCCAGTGGATGGTTTTCTCTTATGGCTATACGTTATACAACGAATGGGAATCAATGCGATTGTTGCATTGGAAATACTTTGCGTGATACTTAAAATGTATGCAGCATTCATTTTTATGCGTGCAATGACATTAACACATTGCATTTGTACAATGATTAAATATGCTAACTTGAATGTTTAATCCCGCATGTCCCGGGATTAAACATTATACTTAACAGTGCATACGTTGCTTAATTACTATTTTTAGTAAAGGGTTAATTCGCTGCAATTGCTTGCTCGCACAACTGCCCCGGGGGGGGGGGGGGGGAGGCCATCCACGAGAAGATATAATTAAGTCGTCCACACTGGCCGAACATCTTGGAAGAGGCGGCAGTAGCCCAGACTTTGCTCCATCACACGGACCTGCGGTTCAACTAATTTTCAACACTGTTGACGTATATATAACAAACAAAAAAATCCCTTATACAGCCGTACTGTTATGTAGCATGCGACTGAAGTCTTTTCTCAGATGAGTTGTTGCATTATACCCACTAGGACGTTTTGCAATGCGAATCTCGTTTAAGCCATCAAGGCTTTTGTAACTCCCAGCGGCAAAACATTCATTTGCGATTGCGAAACAGGTGGCATCGAATTTGTTTTTCTCTGTGCTCATTGTTATAGAATACACGAGCCCCTTTGTCGGTGGTGCTTTATTTATTTATTAATGTGTCTGTTCACAGAGGCCTTGAGGCCCAAAACACAAGGCAGCCGGTGAAACAAAGCAACATTTAAGTTGAAATAGATACTAGTTAATGCGTTTCTTGAATTGAGTGCATCAAAATGTGTCAGAAATGTCATAGTCAACTGGAATGCGCATGTGTGTTGGTTGATTTATATAATAGAGTAAATGTGCATTATCTCCTTTGTTATTCAAACAAGTGGCATGGGTATGCCTTCATTCAGCAGTGGAATGATAAGAGGGCTGTACGTGTATGTTATTATTGTATTGGTTAGAAATGTTGGATAAAAAAATCCACTTTCATTTCCCCTAGGTTCGGCAAAAAAAAATAAAGAGACCCCAACTGAAATTGACTTTCTGATGCGTATGAAGTGCACTATCACGAACAGGGGCAGAACTGTCAACCTGAAATCTGCCTCATGGAAGGTATGCTCACTCCACAACACACAATTGTATGATATATCCTCATATATACCTTAAAAATACGAAAAAAACCACGTATATACTAGATATCCTGGAATAAAAGTCGCTCTAGAAAGTAAGATGCATCCCAGACTTTTGCCCGGTGTTAATATAGTTATCCACATCTGGCCCCACAAACACAAACAAGCTTAGTGGATCATAAGATGCACTCCCACTTTTTTATTAAAAATGCCAGGTGGGGGGGGGGCCGAGTTTGTATTTTAATTATGAGAATACGGTGTATTTTGGTTTAGCCTTGTATGTCCAAATACATAACTTCTTCCTGTAGGCTTGTGAACAATGAATATGTGACCTAAGTTTATGTATTTATGATTCAAGGTGCTCAACTGCAGTGGGCACCAGAAGGTGTGTGGCAGCAGCAGCTCGACACAAACCGAAAGTTCCCGTGGCTTCAAAGACCCGGCACAAACTTATTTAGTCCTCATATGCCAGCCCATCCCACATCCTGCTGAGTTGGAGGCTCCTCTGGACAGCCACACCTTTCTCAGCCGCCACACCCTGGACATGAAGTTTTCCTATTGTGATGACAGGTTTGGAAAGTTCGAGAGCTTCATGCTTTGTTGCCATCTCCACCAATTGCTGGCATGTACAGTATAATGCTTGGATGTTGCCCAAGGATGACATTGCAATGTGAAAGTAACGTGTAAGGAAGTATGTGGGTATTGCAGATCATGAGCTTTGGATATTTACTGTAGATACTGTATAAGATAATTTTGGCCACAAGACAAATTTCCATCGATATATTTTTTACAATTTTGTAACATGTGAGATATATATGTATATATTAAAAATTATACAGCACTGGATTGGAGTGAGAGAATATGTAGTTAACTAAAGTAGGCAGCTTACCTTGGTTACATTTGAGAGGACTTGGAGGTTATTTTTGTTTGAAGAATATGTACTAAACGGTTTAAAATTATTGCTTATGTTATAGTTTGTGCACTATTTCTATTTTAAAATGTTTGCCTTGCAGACCCTGGAAAATACCCTGACATTATCTTTCACCAGTGCAAATGGTTGTGTTTGCACGTAATTCAGTAAATATTGTATTCATGTAATTTTAGTTTATGTAATCGTATCATGTTTAATAATTATTGTGAAGATTTGTTGCTTTGGTTAGCATCAGAATGTGAATAAAATAAAGTGAATAATGTAACTGACCATATTGAACCTTGTATTTTTAACATATAGTTTGATGAAATGTTTTCTTTTTTAGAGTCGTTGACCTGATTGGATATTGTCCAGAGGAGCTTTTGGGAAAGTCTGTGTATGAATACTATCATGCATTAGACTCTGATAACATTACCAAAAGCCACCATAGCTGTAAGTATTGGATTTTCATTCATTTTGATGATTAAAACGTTGAAGTCAAATGACATATATCTTCCTGCTCAATATGAGCAATGTGCAGGTGGTCATCTCTGTTCGTGGCCCTGAGCCTGTGGTGGTTTCACATTCCTGTGGCAGTGGTTTCTTTTCAGTTGGGATGACCACTGTTGACTTATTACGTAATTCGCATGCGGTGTGGGTCAAGGGGTTTGTTTGACCATACTTCACCATCCTGGTTAGTGTGGGTTGATGAAGGGGGAATCAAACCCAGGTAACCGGGTTCAGATTGCAGTACACAAATTACTATACCACAGCTCCCCGAGAGATGATTTATTAGCTGGATTAAAAACAGCTCAAAAACATTGCATGTGTGTTTGAACATCTTTCCACATTTTGAATTGGTGCAAAATACTTGTTTTGTATTCCTTTGGATAGGCTTTAATATCATATACAGCCTAATAAGGGGAATAACTTAAAAAAAAAACAAAGTAATTATTGTACTTATCTTCAGAGTGACATTTTGTTGTGTAATTTAACTTTATATGTACAGTAAAGCATTGGATTGCAAGCATAATTCGTTCCGGAAACGTGTTTGTAATCCAAAGCACTCGTATATCAAAGCACTCGTATATCAGTTGTGATCACGTGACGCTCGGCAGACATAGCGTATACGTACTACTCGTATTGCAAGACCTCGCTCGTTTATCAAATTAATATTTATTAAAAAAAATTGCTCGTCTTGCAAAACACTCGCAGACCAAGTTACTCGCAATCCAAGGTTTTACTGTACTTAGTTTTATAACTAATGTCATTGAGCAAAAAAAATGCATTTCATAATACATTTCTACGTCACCTTGTGGTATTGTTTTTCTGTATTGTCTCAGTGTTTTCAAAGGGACAGGCAAAGACCGGGCAGTACCGCATGTTGGCCAAACATGGTGGCTACGTTTGGGTGCAGACGCAAGCCTCTGTCATTTACAACAGCCGCAGTGCTCAGCCACAGTCGGTTGTCTGCATCCACTACGTGCTAAGGTACGAACGGATGTATTTCTTAGAAGTTACACAGCAGTGATTTATAGCGAACATTATAGTAAGTGAAAAAAAGCGATGGTTCATCACCTTGGGAATTATCACGTCATTGTGTGATAATTATAGGTTACAGTATTCTCACATCAAAGGTAATAAAGGTACATTTTCAGCTTGTTAAAATTATGCTTGTCGCAAAGTTAATAATTTAACCGTGTTTAATTTGCGCTCTTTTCATCACCAGTGGGGTAGAGGAGAACACGACCATCTTCTCGTTGGAGCAGACGGAGCGGCTCTTCAAGCTGCAGGACACGGCGCAGGGGGCTGAGGGCGACGAGGCGTGCCCAAGAGAGGCACCCCAAACAGTTGACAGTGGCCGGCTGTACGCCATGCTGAAGGAGGAGCCCGATGAGTTGGCTCAGCTGGCACCAACTCCTGGCGACACCATCGTGCCCCTTCAATTCAACAGCACCGGTGAGGTTGACATGCTATGCCAAAGCCTTGCATGACTACATTCAGGTCAAAGTTAAAAGTACGTCTCTGCTTGGGTGGAATGGGGTAATGCTGCCTTCTACTGTGTGGATCAGAGGTCACTTGATAGGATCTTTCATGTACATCTGTGATCGTTGCTTCCAAGGGCGGTTCCTCACTCCTCTGCGGAAGATCTAAACTGATGATTTGTCTTATGATATGATGCCGATAGCACAATTGGAATAGAATTTGAAATATTTATATACACGTATAAAGTATGTTTTATAAATAAGTATTTCCCTATTCCAACGAGAATGAGATAATGTAGTTAGTTGGTGGCTCTTGGACAATGGTGGAAGTTTCTTCTTTCTGTGGCCTGAGGACATTATCTCTGGCATGACCATTGTTGACCCAGTCAAGTTGTCTCTCAACCTTCCAATTTCTAGTCTTGCAGGTCTGGCACTATAACCAGTGCCAGCTTAGCTAAATACATTCTCTACTCACACGCCCAATGGCTTTGTGAGTTTGACATCTTAATGAGAAGAAAATAATGAAACAACTTCCGAGAGGGTTTTGTGTAAATGCACACGCTCCCATACAAAGTTCCGTATTTTTTAAGTGAATAACTCCTAACTTGAATGCATATTGATGTTATGGTGAGGTTAATTTGCAAACTGATTGATTTTCAACATGAGGCTGTTATTGGTGTGGCAGAGAATGTTCTCAGTATCAAAATGTTTTTACAGATCTAATGTTGCATCTTTTGCACGTAAAATACTTAACGGATAAAGTAACCCATGACATTTAATAAACGGCATGTTTGTGCTTCTCATGCAGCAACATTAAACATGAACCGATTCAATATATTCACCTTAGAAATGGTTGCACTTAGCAGGAATGTACACGTGCACTCATTGGACTTTGTTGTGTCGCTTTTTGCCGCACACAGGTTGTGGGTTACAGAATTACAACAGCGCGCCTCTCTGCGACGACACGACTCGGTGTGACCCAGACACGAAGAGGACTGGCAAGCAGGCACCGACTGACTCAGGAGACACACAAGTGTCCCCTTTTACCGCACACCAAATGTCAACTCGCACATCAACTCCCAGCTCATCAGAGACGGGAAGCTCCTGTGTAAGTGACAATCACAGTGAGATTTAATTGTTCTTATCTTTACCGTTACATGAGGAGTCTTTTATATAATGCACTTATTTTGTTTAGCAAGCCATATCCCCAAACCCAAGGATATAAATAGTTTACGAAGATCGTCAGGGTTGAGGAAAGGTTTATCTTTCATTGACCACATACGTAGAAATTATGAATCATATTCTGGGAAAAACGAATGACTTTCAAATGACCATTTTGCCTAACCTTTGTAGAATATGAAAAGGCATATGACTCAGAATAAATTAATGCAATCATCCATTCTCTCACAAAGCAACGCTGCAGATGTTTATAATAATAGATTATTATTAGCACTTAATGCTGGGTACCACTGGAGGCACTGTACGTCACTAAACAAATACAGTGGTCCCTCGGTTAACGATATTAATTGGTTCCGCAAAACCAACAAAAGCATATTTTATAATATTTAAACATGCAAGTTTAATAAATAAACATTAGAAGAACAGAATAGAGTTTTAATAGTCTCACCTTAGGCTAAGAACGTTAACGTAAAAAAAACCATTACGTATTCAAGAGCTGTTTCCATAAGCAACGCACATCACACATTCAAAAGCTGGCCAGTTCCTCTCAAAAACATTCACAAAAGGGTGTCGCTGATTGTCTGAGGTCTGCCGAGTCCACATAGGAGTTGCTCCGATTAGGCTGAAATGAGCAGCCATGTGATATCTTAAACATATCGTTAATCGAAATGCATCATTGATAGAAACGATGGGACCCTATGGGAGGCGGATCGTTAATCTAAATATCATATTCTTTGTTCTTTCGGTAAAGTCACGTAGAAGGGAAACAATAAAATAATAAAAATATAAAACAATACAATTCTCACGACGTTTCGACTGCAACACAAGCAATCATCATCAGGTGTGAAAACCACAGCAAGAAAATTTGAAAAAAGTGGCGTTTTTTTTTTAACGTTAGCACCACGGAGAGCGATTTGGCAGTTATTCAGATGGACGAGTCTATCTACGTTCGGAAAAGAGGAGGGGGGAGACGAAAATAATGGATGCGGTCTGAAAGTCACCGTAAGCGTGAACAATCAATTAAGACCCGAAGTGGTTTATCAAATCCTTCCAATGATTGCTAAGCCAGAATCCATCTTCTCGGTTGAAATTGTCTCTGTGTTTGTATATGTGGATAGCCTCATTAACGAATCTTTCATGGTAGCCAGATGGCTTGCAAAGAACCTCTGTCTTGGAGAAGTCAATCTCATGTGAGCCTACTGACTTTACTGAAAGAACCAAGAATATGAATCCCTGCAGTCACGAGAGCTTTAAATCAAAATCTAAATATCGTTAATCGATGGCATCGTAAACTGAGGGACCACTGTATATAATAGGTCAATGGGCACAAAGAATGATGTCAGGTGGATGGACCGATGATGGAGGAGTGGCCGCCGAGGAATGGAACGTGTCTGAGAGGACATCATTGGAGGAGATAGATCAATGAGATCATCTCGTGTTCAGATGCTTGGAGAGTTATATTGCAGGATTGTGAGACAATGGTGGCAGATTGGGGAGGCCTTCATCCAGCAGTGGATTGTTACTGCTGCTGATACATTTTTGCAGGACTAATAATGTGTTGTGCTTCACAGCCAGGAAGCCCAGAAGATGTCTATGCCAGCTGCAATGACCTGCGTGTGGAGTTAGTGGAGAAACTTTTTGCTAAAAGTACAGACATACAAAACTCTTACACTCAGGTAATGAAATCGAATATTGACATTTCTGAAATGAAATTGTTTAAAGTTTGTCTGCACATATTGATGCTGGCAGTGTTTGGGTAAAGCGTTTATTACATTCAAGTAATGATATGATTGTGGCTGGTGGAGTCATTTGAGAGTACATTTTTTATATGCTCGATATTTAAAAGGTGTGGTACAGTGGCACAGTGGATAGCACTTGAAGTAGGTGACCTGAGTTCGATTCATAACCATGGCTTACATCAGTTTTGAATTATATCTGAACTTGTCCTGGGCCCCCTTACCCCAATTTACACTCCCCGTCATGGTGAATGATGGTCAAACAACCCCCATAGTCAAAACAACATGGGGAAGCCATCATTCTGCACTTCCGATTAACATGGTTCGCTACATACGGTGCAAAATAAGTAAAAAATACATACATCCAGCAGTGAATTAAGAGAATCCCTTGAATTATATATAGATACATATATATTTATTTAATAGAAACATTGTCTAATTGAGATAACAGTAAAGCATATGCACACAATACATTTTACATTTGATTCACTTGCCATTAGCTGTAATAAAACCCTGTGAATTGGTATATAGCTTAAGCCAGGTATATTTCATTCAGTGTGCATGCCACGAGTTGTTCATGGCCTGAAGAACAGAAAAATTTGTAATGTAAAAACGATGTCCTTGTTTTTGGTTTTAAGCCACTGCTTTTTTGTAATATTTCAATTGGTAAGGACCACGATTCTAGTGACGAATTCATTATGTCAAAGCAGCTGTTAGTGGGATAAAACGCTGAAAGTGCCCCATGCGGGCTGTGGGCCAAGATGATAAGTGAGCTGAGAGGACAACAGTAATGGGTTGGTCACTTCCCCAGAATGCCAGATGAGAAGGACCTTCCTAAGGTCACAACATTAAACGTTTTGGGATACAAATAAATGGTCCACAGCATAAGATATACGAAGATCTGTTTTTTTGTTTTCTTTGTGGAGACTTTGCTTTTCCAATGTTGACATTATAAAATATATATAGCTATTTTTGTCAATCCACTGATGGATTAGGATCTGCCTTCCAACAATGTAAGTCATGGGGGCTATTTAACCATACTTCACCACGCTGGTCAGTGTGTATTGGTGAAGGTGATGAGCATATGATAATAGGTTTTTTCCCCTTTTTTCTGGCAACAAAACAGCTGTTAAGATGTTAAAACACCAAACTGAACCTTTTACGAGGAATCATGTCTGCATTAACCACAATACTTGTGGTCAGAATGCAAAAAAAACATACTCTGATAATATATGCATTGGCCTTGAAACTGATTGGTCCACAACAGAGACAGCTTTCTTTTGAGCCTCGTCTCAAACGGTGTTAGACCAGAGGACGCCACAAGGCGTACATCATATTTTGGTACTGGCAAAGGAGGTCCCATGATGTGATGAGCATAGCAACAGCAGTGGATAAAATACACTGTAAATGCACCATCTTTCCGACGGCATGAATCATTTGAAAAACACTCTGCCTAAAAAGGTATGGTTAAAACCTAATGTATGTTTTTTTGTGTTTTTGTTTAGGACGATTATAGCACAGTGGACCTTGAGATGGTTGCACCTTATATTCCAATGGACGGAGAAGATTTCCAGCTGTGTTCACTAAGCCTTCAGGAGCAAATGGCCACACCGTCACCCTTGCAGCTTTCAAATGCATCACCAAATCCCCTGTCAAGAATGTACCAGCACTGTTGTCGTCAAGGATCATCCATAAAACTGCAGATACCGTCCCACTCGCAGCAACCACAGGCTGCATCCAAGCTTCCAGATGCATGGGCTTCACAGGGCATCATCGTAACAAAGCCTGCCATATATAATGACAGCAGTTTCTATGGAGCCACAGATCAAGGCTTGGCTGCTGCTGGGAAATGTGGCAGTTCATGGCCATACAAATCAAACTCTTTTAGCAACTTATATGATGGGAGGCATTTTCTGGATGGTGAAAAGGGATTTAAGCGAGACGCTTCAGTGGCTGCACAGATGCAAATGTACCAAAGGTATAATTCAAATGTTTACATGTTTCATAAAAAAATATATATTATTGACGCTGATGACAATTATTTAAAATGATTATCCTTTCTGCAGATGTTTGGGAAATCGCACACAGGACTTTGGACCTTGCAAACGTTCTCCCGAATTAAGTAACCTAAAGCGGAAGTGGCACCTTGATGGTGGAATCAATTTCAAAAACCCGTATACGGTAAGTTATAACCACATTGCCATGGTGTAATGGTGTCAATAAAATCATATGAATGCCAATAAGCTACAATTTTCAAAATTCTTCTTGTTGTTGCCTTAGATTCAAATATGTGAATGCTGTTTAAAGAAAATATAGTTATGCATATAGGACATTGGGAGGGAAAAAAACATCGTAATTATTCGACATTATACAAATTAAAATAACGTTGGAAATTTCATATTTTAATCCTGACATTTCAAGAGGCATCTTTGAGTATGACGTTTAAAAAAAATGCGACGAATACATTCGCTTGTGGCTGGAATTGGCGTTTTTATATATTTTATTCACGGTAATAGGTGCTAAATGACAACTCCAATTAATTTGAAACGTTTGCAAAAATATTTAGCACATGGTGTATGAAGATGCAGCTGCCACCACATTGTCATCACACCCCCCGTGGAAACGCAGCAAGGTTTGGGATGACACGAGTGGAAAGGGAGTCCCACAGGCAAAATCTTTGTCATTTTCAAACATTAGAGGTAAGGTCACATTGCATCATGCACTTTTACGAATAAAATGCTGTAAATGAGCAATAGATGTGCTTGCATTGTTGCACTGTTCTGATTACATGTGTACATTTTCTACATTTTAGTGCCTTGCGACAACAAAACAAGTGACCAAACTGGCATGAGTCAACTGAAGGGCTTCAAGCCAACACATTTGACCAGAGCATGTCCACCACTTCAACAGCAGTATTTGTCAACCTCAAAGCCTACAGGTTAGTTGTTACACTTATATCATATTCATGTGGAGCAGGATAACTGTGTATAATGACACCGTGATTAATTGTGTGGATGGATTATTTTGATACCATTCGACTTAGCTTTTATACATTTTCCTTCTGCAGGATTGGCAAGTTGCTTACTTGGAAGATCATTTGAAGGTGTACATCTGCCAACGCTCACAAGTTATGAATGTGAAGTCAACGCTCCTGTCCAGGACATCCAGAACCTTCTGCAGGGAAAAGACCTTCTCATGGCTTTAGACCAGGCAACCTAAAATCATAGCCCGAAAAGATGACGGGAAATAGATCACGTTTCTCTAACTTGCCGTAACATTTCATAAGAACGCATTAGTATTTCACACTTTCAACGTGCTGATCCCAAGTATTTTCTTAGGCTGCTGGACATGCTTATCAAATATCCCATGCATATTAGGATTGGCTGTTTATTTTCAAGGGAAATGTAACTTGTTCCAGCAATGGGCAATATTTTTTTAGTGTTTTCTATTTGCAAGACATCTTTACTATCTTTGTGACTACATGCATTTGCTGGTTTAAGGATATATTTCAGTGTGTGCTAGCTATTGATGTAGGCATTAGTTGTGTGGCGCATTGAATGACATCTGCCATCAATTTATACAATGAGGGAAAAAAGTATTTGGTCCCCTGCTGATTTTGTGCGTTTGCCCACTGACAAAGAAATGATCAGTCTATAATTTTAATGGTAGGTTTATTTGAAAAGTGAGATACAGAATAACAACAAAAAAATCCAGAAAAACGCATGTCAAAAATGCTATAAATTGATTTGCATTTTAATGAGGGAAAAAAGTATTTGACCCCCTCTCAATCAGAAAGATTTCTGGCTCCCAGGTGTCTTTTATACAGGTAACAAGCTGAGATTAGGAGCACTCCCTTTAAGAGCACTCCCTTTAAGAGTGTACTCCTAATCTCAGCTCGTTACCTGTATAAAAGACACCTATCTACAGAAGCAATCAATCAATCAATCAGATTCCAAACTCTCCACCATGGCCAAGACCAAAGAGCTCTCCAAGGACGTCAGGGACAAAATTGTAGACCTACACAAGGCTGGAATGGGCTACAAGACCATTGCCAAGCAGCTTGGTGAGAAGGTGACAACAGTTGGTGCGATTATTCGCAAATGGAAGAAACACAAAAGAACTGTCAATCTCCCTCGGCCTGGGGCTCCATGCAAGATCTCACCTCGTGGAGTTGCAATGATCATGGGAACGGTGAGGAATCAGCCCAGAACTACACGGGAGGATCTTGTCAATGATCTCAAGGCAGCTGGGACCATAGTCACCAAGAAAACCATTGGTAATACACTACGCCGTGAAGGACTAAAATCCTGCAGTGCCCGCAAGGTTCCCCTGCTCAAGAAAACACATATACATGACCGTCTGAAGTTTGCCAATGAACATCTGAATGATTCAGAGGACAACTGGGTGAAAGTGTTGTGGTCAGATGAGACCAAAATGGAGCTCTTTGGCATCAACTCAGTTCACCATGTTTGGAGAAGGAGGAATGCTGCCTATGACCCCAAGAACACCATCCCCACCGTCAAACATAGAGGTGGAAACATTATGCTTTGGGGGTATTTTTCTGCTAAGGGGACAGGACAACTTCACCGCATCAAAGGGACGATGGACGGGGCCATGTACCATCAAATCTAGGGTGAGAACCTCCTTCCCTCAGCCAGGGCATTGAAAATGGGTCGTGGATGGGTATTCCAGCATGACAATGACCCAAAACACACGGCCAAGGCAACAAAGGAGTGGCTCAAGAATAAGCACATTAAGGTCCTGGAGTGGCCTAGCCAGTCTCCAGACCTTAATCCCATGGAAAATCTGTGGAGGGAGCTGAAGGTTCGAGTTGCCAAACGTCAGCCTCGAAACGTTAATGACTTGGAGAAGATCTGCAAAGAAGAGTGGGACAAAATCCCTCCTGAGATGTGTGCAAACCTGGTGGCCAACTACAAGAAACGTCTGACCTCTGTGATTGCCAACAAGGGTTTTGCCACCAAGTACTAAGTCATGTTTTGCAGAGGGGTCAAATACTTATTTCGCTCATTAAAATACAAATCAATTTATAACATTTTTGACATGCATTTTTCTGCATTTTTTTGTTGTTATTCTGTCTCTCACTGTTCAAATAAACCTACCATTAAAATTATAGACTGATCATTTCTTTGTCAGTGGGCAAACGTACAAAATCAGCAGGGGATCAAATACTTTGTTCCCTCACTGTAGTAGTTACACTGATTGTCGCCATTGGACTTAGAGATGAAATAGGGCTGCTTTGCAGCATGTTACTCTAATGTGGCTAAGTTATTTAAATGTATTGTGCCTTTATAAACTTCGCAACGTGGTCGCTTTTATACATTATGTTTGTGGAAATTATGTTAAAATCATGAATTCTCTATTTAAGCTTTTCGCCCCAATATTAGAATGTGCGCTACGTAGCGACTGTAATCACTTCGACTTTTTTTGTTGCAGGAAATACTCCCAGTTAAACATTAGAAAATGAATTTAAATCATGTCGGTATAGCCTACACAAGGCTGCAATGTGAAGGTACCATTGGGAATGCCTTATAATAATTTAAGTTGATTCGAAAGTGGTGTTGGTGGTGATTAAAATCCATCACGTAGGCTTTGTGAGTACAGTAGTGGAGGAAGCATTCACTGCTTCCACACTTCGTCTAAATTTTGTGCTCTCATAGAGTAAAGTGTGCGGTGGAGACCCTAGATTTGACTGACACACTTCACTACACGTAGGACAAGTCGAATTAATGTAGGGTTTTGCAATATGTATATTAATTTCCCCTCCCCCGTTTAAAATTTATGAACATCAATATCAGTGATTTGACTTTGAAATGCTAGTTTAGAATGTATGGCTTGGTTTGGTTTAACACGTAGGCTTTCGTTGATGGCTTGGTTTATTGTTTGACATGTTAACATGCACACTGCTCGCAAAGGTAATTAACAGGCATTTCTAAATGTTGTATACTGAAGCAGTAGTGGCAGTTAACCTGGAAAATTAGCATAGCATAATGAATATATTTCTTACCTGCCATATTTCCTTTATTTATAAAATTACACTGGAAGCAAAGTAGCTTTCAAAGCCATAGTGTTGAGCAGAAACAGAATGCATATGTTTTGTTACATCAATACAGATTTACTTACAACTAAATATAGAAAATGGCTTTCTGTATTGTTCAATATCGTACTAGCATTCTTTAATTGTTTGTATTCAACTTTTGATACATCTGTGCCTTAAGGTTTGGTGATTACCGGTGAGTATTGGCCTTTATTTTAAAGGGAAGTTGCTGTTGTCACAATATTGCAACTGAAAGCAAGTTGTATTTTTTCCCACTAGTGTGTGGCAGGTTGGGGAATCTGGAACTTGGTGGTTCATAAGAGCATTATCATGGGAATTTAGTTTCACATATTAAACCATTTATCACGTGGTCACTTTTTATAGCCGTAGTTTCAATGGTTAATATAGTATACATCATTTTGCGTTAACACTTTTAATGTATGCAAATACAACCTGCTTTTAAGAACAGTTTATTCAGAGTTTATTGACTGTCATCATATTTTAAAGATTTTTTGGGGGGGAAATATCACTCTAGATCATTACTGTCAGTTCAGTGCTCTTTGTTTTCATCGCTCTTGTGAAAATACTGAATGAGTTGAGGAGCTTCGAGAAAGGACATGAAAGTGTTAGAAAGATTCGGTGTCTAAATGTTTTTTTAATAAAGCAATTACGTGAAAGGTCACAGGCAGAATATAAAAATACATATATATTCTAAAGTTATATACTTTATATGTAAATGTCTTATTTGTAACTAAACACTGTTTTGTTGCTCACGCTTTGTTCACGACTATATACAGTACTACTTGTACATGTATATGCACTCTTCACACATCGGAGGCTGTGACATGCTATTCACTGACAAATGGGTGTAACTTTGTTGAAAATGAGATGAGTTGCTTATCATTTTGGTTGAGGTCAACTATATCAAGAGGTGGTAGCAGCTTGTGGAGACCTTCATCCAGTAGTGGATTGATCATGGCCGATGATGAAGCTGTATCTTGGATGAATGGCTCATGTGTGTTCTGTGGGAGCTTGAGAGCGTAATCAAACTCATCGATAAGTGCTGTCTTTGGGTTGCTTTCCTGGCCAATACAATGTTAGTCATGTTTAACTCGCCAAATTAAACAACATTTTCATCCTTTGTGCAGTTTAATAGCATGCGTATATTTGATTTACACCTCTCCCTCATGTGCAAGTAATCCAATGTCATTCCTTTTAATGAGGCAGTACATGTTTTATGTAGTTGCTTTTATGTGCAATCGTCCCTGTGTGTAAGAGATACACGGCATTGAGTGCAGCTTTATATTTTTATTGCAATATTTCATTAATATTTCTATATACGTGTCATTCTTAATGTACACTACATTGAAACAACCTGTATGGTTAAGGTGTCTATAACATGTTTTCTGTGTACTAAATCCAATAAAAAAAACCCTCCTATGTTTAGTGGTGTTTCTCATGTTCTTGCAATCCAGAGGTCACCGGTTTGACCCCTCCCTGCGTAGCAGGTGAAACAATGGCACGTTTCTTACGTCCGCCCACCTACTCTCCACCCGGCAGTATTACACACAATCGTTAATGTATCGGCAGGGTCGCGTTTGGTGGGGTTAAGTGTAGGTACAGTACTCCCACTTCTTCCAATGATCTCAGGCCAGCTTGGAAGAGTGGGCTCATACCAGCCACTAGAGGGGGCTCTCTACATTGGCGAAAGAAATCAATTGGAGGGCTCCAACTCATTAATGTTGGTGTGCCAAGTGAGTACTCTAAATTCAGCATCCAGATTCAAGAATCCATCGCTGTACTGCCATCTCTTGATCCGCCTTGCACGAACCAGGCTCAAATGTGCTTGGCTTTCGAGATTTGTGTGACCCTGGATTCATTCATGGTGATTTGACCGCTTTAAATGGGTGCCCTTTTCTAGTAATGAATGCGAATAAAGAGATGGATACACATATGCAAACACCGGTTGAAATAGAAAGTATAAAAAGGTACATGAAAGATATGTACTATTTTGCTTCTCCAATTGTCTACCAATGGTTGTGAGAGTATATAGCCACTAGGTGGCATAGTATGACCTGTACCGGGTCATGTGCACTACATTCTTAAGTACAATTATGCACCAGTTTCTGCACGTTTTTTTATATTTTTAAAAATTTAATCGCGCGAAATGACTACACAAACTGCACCATGAAATATGCGTACCATTATAGTAAATCTATAACATTGAGCTTGGAGAGGTACGTTTTCAAACGCTGCTCATTGCCAGCTATGGATGTGGATTCGAAATAAATCCCCTGACATGAAACAACAGTTGAAAAGTGTGCACAGAATTATTAATCTATTGTGCACGCTTGGGTTTACACTGAGAGACAAAATAGAGCATAGGGATAAGGAAACATACATCAGACAATGCTCAAAATAATAATTCGCTCCCCTTAGCATCTTGAAGGAGACCCTGTCGACACCTGTCCAGAGTTTGTTGTCTTGCAGCTGATGGTTTGCATGTGAAATATTGCTTTTGGAAGTTAAGATCAGACATGTAAAGGAGACGTTGCTTATTTTGTTAAATCAGACATTGACCTTTAAATTAAATTGGGCAGGGTGCATTGCAGAAGGGATGTTGGCGATGGACGAGACCGAAGACAGAATGGCAGCTGAAGGAGGGAATGCTCGCGAGATGATGTCCATCACTGTGGAGATGGTGCAATGAGATCGGCGCATGGGCGGGAGTGAGATTAATTGTGGCAGCACAGGAACGGCAGAGACTGTGACAACGTGGGGAGGCATTTATCCATCAGTGGGTAGAGAGTGGCTGATAAATGATGATGAATACACAGGAGTGAAATGCGTGTCGCTTATCCACCTTGGGCTTGTAAATACAGCTCGCTGCACATTGTGACGAGTGTTTTTGGTACGAATGTTTTCTGGACAAGTAATTTTCTATTTTCTAATATCCTGTGTTGGTCTATGGGGGCCCATTGATTCACCATCATTTAGTCTCACACTGTTACGCGTCGAATGATTGAATATCATCAACACAGCAGTGTATACGGGAGTGTGTTGGAACATATCAACACTGGATACAGTGAGGGAAAAAAAATATTTGATCCCCTGCTGATTTTGTACGTTTGCCCACTGACAAAGAAATGATCAGTCTATAATTTTAATGGTAGGTTTATTTGAACAGTGAGAGGCAGAATAACAACAACAGAATCCAGAAAAACGCATGTCAAAAATGAATGAATTGATTGGCATTTTAATGAGGGAAATAAGTATTTGACCCCTCTGCAAAACATGACTTAGTACTTGATGGCAAAACCCTTGTAGCAATCACAGAGGTCAGACGTTTCTTGTAGTTGGCCACCAGGTTTGCACACATCTCAGGAGGGATTTTGTCCCACTCGCCTTTGCAGATCTTCTCCAAGTCATTAACGTTTCGAGGCTGACGTTTGGCAACTCGAACCTTCAGCTCCCTCCACAGATTTTCTATGGGATTAAGGTCTGGAGACTAGCTAGGCCACTCCAGGACCTTAATGTACTTATTCTTGAGCCACTCCTTTGTTGCCTTGGCCGTGTGTTTTGGGTCATTGTCATGCTGGAATACCCATCCACGACCCATTTTCAATGCCCTGGCTGAGGGAAGGAGGTTCTCACCCAAGATTTGACGGTACATGGTCCCGTCCATCGTCCCTTTGATGCGGTGAAGTTGTCCTGTCCCCTTAGCAGAAAAACACCCCCAAAGCATAATGTTTCCACCTCCATGTTTGACGGTGGTGATGCTGTTCTTGGGGTCATAGGCAGCATTCCTCCTCCTCCAAACACGGCGAGTTGAGTTGATGCCAAAGAGCTCCATTTTGGTCTCATCTGACCACAACACTTTCACCCAGTTGTCCTCTGAATCATTCAGATGTTCATTGGCAAACTTCAGACGGGCATGTATATGTGCTTTCTTGAGCAGGGGGACCTTGCGGGCGCTGCAGGATTTCAGTCCTTCATGGAGTAGTGTGTTACCAATTGTTTTCTTGGTGACTATGGTCCCAGCTGCCTTGAGATCATTGACAAGATCCTCCCGTGTAGTTCTGGGCTGATTCCCCACCGTTCTCATGATCATTGCAACTCCACGTGGTGAGATCTTGCATAGAGCCCCAGGCCGAGGGAGATTGACAGATCTTTTGTGTTTCTTCCATTTGCGAATAATCGCACCAACTGTTGTCACCTTCTCACCAAGCTGCTTGGCAATGGTCTTGTAGCCCATTCCAGCCTTGTGTAGGTCTACAATCTTGTCCCTGACATCCTTGGAGAGCTCTTTGGTCTTTGCCATGGTGGAGAGTTTGGAATCTGATTGATTGCTTCTATGGAAAGGTGCCTTTTATACAGGTAACAAGCTGAGATTAGGAGCACTCCCTTTACGAGTGTGCTCCTAATCTCAGCTCGTTACCTGTCTTAAAGACACCTGGGAGCCAGAAATCTTTCTGATTGAGAGGGGTCAAATACTTATTTCCCTCATTAAACTGCAAATCAATTTATAACATTTTGACATGCGTTCATCTGGATTTTGTTGTTGTTATTCTGTCTCTCACTGTTCAAATAAACCTACCATTAAAATTATAGACTGATCATTTCTTTGTCAGTGGGCAAACGTACAAAATCAGCAGGAGATCAAATACTTTTTTCCCTCACTGTATTTATCATAAGCTATCAGTAGCCAGTGCTCATGGATGTTGCTGGCATATTAATCAAAAATTGGTTGACGGTTTAATCGCACTGTTGTGACCACTTTGCACGACATTCAATACAATGCAAATGGTGATGTAGCATCGTGTTAGATGCGGAAGAAGTGGCGATATGAATCTATATATTGTGCTACACTCTGCTGCAACACAGTCGTTGAAACAATGGTGGAGGTTTCTTAAATTCCTCCACCTCTGTGCACCCGGCGGTACACAATTACTATCATGTATAGCGCCGGGTAAAAGTTTAGCTTAACATATCGGTATGGTATGGCACTGTTGTATATGCCGTGTGTATGTTGAACTTCTTTCGCAGTGTACGTAGCCAACCGTGCTCATCGTAGCCTAGGGGGTAGGACAACAAACCTATGAGTTCGTCGAGCGGCAGGTTGAGTGCCAGTGCTCCAACCTCTTCCAAGACGTCTGGCAGCATGGGAAAGTAGACCACTCGTGAGGGAGAGAGAGCTAGTGGAGGATCCTCTGCCAGCAGGGGCAAGAGCAAGTAGCTGCGGGGCTGCCCCTTAACCTTTTAGTACGGAAATATATATATATTTAGTTCTTAGATTGGCACCAAGGTTTCGTTTTGATGTGTTCAACGACCGGTTTGAAATATTAATTTAAATACATATATATGGAGTGATTCATGGATAATTTGTTTTTCTTTACAACTTGTTACTTTGTCACATTCAACAGATAAAACACGATCAGTTTGGGATTTCAGCCACTGTCTGCCAAGGCTGCGTGGGTTTACAATGAATTACCATAAGGATTGATGGCGCTTGATTTATTTTTGGGAAGCGTCAGCCTCCTAACAAGTCTATTGTCAGTCATTAAAAGCAACACAACTTGGCTCCCGTTTGCATCAAAATCTGCACAGACGAGATGAAGAAAGCTATAAAAGTTTGGCAGTCATTTTCACACAACTTTGAATTGCAAAGTAGTGGGATGTATTGGTATATATTTTTTTATAATTATATTATCATATTGAAGAAGCATACATTACGCACATATAAATACTATGGCTATGGTTATAAATAAAAAATATTTTTGACCTTTCATGGACTGGAATGTACATGGAAAAAACAACAAATCATCATGCCAATAAGTTTAAACAGTTAATCGTGACAAAAGCTGACACTCGTATAATCCACAAACTGTCGCTCATGAACATGGAAAATAGCAGTATTACAGAAACGTCATACATATTATGATTGTTCAGGTCCAAAACATTGTATTGCTTAGAATACAGTGAATGAAGCGCTTTATATTGTGACCAGGCACTGCTACGCGTGATATTTGAAATTGTTGCAAGCAGCCTTTGGAAAGAATGCTTCAAATTATATATGTTAATGGTGCCAGATGCAAGGCCCCATGTCTTCCGTACACAGTACATCAACATGTACACAGCAACAACAGCCACCATTCGCCACTACTGTATATCACAAAGACAAAAAGATCCCCACCCCCGTATAACCTGAACAGACCGTTGAGGCCAGTGCTGTTAGCGAGCACTCATGAAGGCCGGCATGTCACACGAGCGGGTGAGTGGCCGGCACCACGCACGGCCGCCTTTGTCTCTCTGGCCACGTTGTTTACACACCGCACCAGGTACTCATTTGAGGCCGAGTCGACCTAGGGAAAGCTCAGGACCGGTTCAGATAATCGTCAGTGGTGTTGTCCGTGAGCGGGAATCAATCGCAGGTCGCCGGGTTCGTAGAGCAGAGCGCGAACCGCTACGCTACCGCTCCCATTTATACACACACAGAAGAAAACTAGGCAATATATGTCCACTCATGCGCCTTCATGCATTTATCCTCAACCACAGTTTTTTTTTCCAACTGGATATTTGTATCTCCCCATCTTTCCTGATTTTCTGCCATCAAATTTTTTTTGCCGGTACATTCCTTTTAACTTTATAGGCTTCTCTGTATCTCACACTACTTCCCATACCCATCACAGAAGACAGAACTCCCCCGAATCACTTTACTCACCAAATGTCTCTTCTTTCATCATAGCGCCTCCTCTCAACTCCTGACCTCATTCCCGCCCACCTCTCACCAAAGCTGCTAGACTCATTCACGAAAGTGTATCGTCATTTATTTGATCGCCATTGTACTAGCCACTGCATGAGGTCATCTGTGCACATTGCACTGCTGTAAGGGTTTTTAATTCCTAACGTTTTCAGAGATGACTGGATATTTAAAAAAGAAGTGTGGGTTTAGTAGTCATGCACAGATACAACATACAGCAGAACTCCTCCACACCTGGGACCCTTTAACCCACGACTATCTATTCTACGCGGGAGCTGTTGGGTTTGCAAAATCTCCTAATATGTTTACCATGATTATATCCACTTTTTTTTCTAAACTACAATGCAAATGGCTTATCCGTAAGTATTTTTTGGGGGGATAAGTGGAATACATTCGCGGATAAACATGCAGACAATCTCAACCACAATTTTCACCCCTTACATTACCACAGATAGGGGAAGTTCGACTTAAATGTGAAATGATTTTCGCTTTTTTCTACAGTATCATATTTAATGGTATGAAAGTCATGGGAGTGGAAGTGTCGAAAAACGTGTCTTTCGTATGATGGTAAGCAGAAAATCACACATAGTGGCGAATAATACAATTCTCATTCTTTTTGGGTCTTTCGGTAAAGTCATTTAGATAGTCTTGTTGGTTCTTTCGGTAAAGTCACGTTGAATGAGAATAAAACAATAAAACAAAATTAAGACAATAAAATTCTCACGACGTTTCGGCCACAACACAAGTAGCCTTCTTCAGGTGAGGAGAGACAGGTCTGTACGGAAGACAGAGCTCAAATGGACGCCGTCATGTATGGACAGCATTTATTAAGCTGTGTGGGCTGAGTTAAAAATGAGTCTGTACGTTACAAGCATTACCTCCAGAGAGGGGGAGGGAGGGGGGTGGGAACACAGGCAGAGAGGAACCAAGAAGATGAATCCTTGCAGTCACGAAAGCTTTAAATCTAAATTTCACGTAGATAGGTTCAAAAGGGACCCCCACCCGTTTTCCTGATGAAGACCGCTTTGTGTTGCCATCAAAACGTCGTAGTTTTTTGTTATGCTTTGTTATTTTCTTTGATCCTATCTACGTGACTTTGTCGAAAGACCCAAAGAATATGAATTCCTGCAGTCACGAAAGCTTTAAGTCAATATTTAATACAATTCTCCCAAAAGATTAAAAGTTTGCCACACATGGATAAATCGAATATAGTTTGAGCACCACAACGACACAGTTCAGAATACAAACAGCAACAATCTATCGTATAATGAAATGGTGCACAGTTTGTACCAACAGTTGTTCAAATTTACCAAATGTGTTTCCCAAGAAAGGCCAACCACGGTGCCACCATACTTGAGGCCCTGCTTTTGGAAGGAAAAAAAAACTAAATCCCAGAAATGTTCCCACAGGCCCTCTGCTGGTGAACAGCTCTGCGCGTGGCTCGCCAAACAATCGACGCTTTGTGCCCCAACTCCATTGTGCAAGCCTCCCAGCCCATTGAGGGCGACAGAAGTTGCTGGAGCTTCACAAATCTGAGGCGACAGCCTGTGCATCGAAAACAAATCCAAGACCACAGTGGAACAATAGCGCTGGACAAATGCCCTCCCTTGTACAAAGACCCAGAGCAGGGGCTGCTTGGAGGAGCAGTTGAGGGAAGCTTTGAGAAGACTTGCAAGTGGTCCCAGGCTCGCAACTTCTATACGTTTGTGGTTATAGTTCTCTCATTTTTGAAGGTATGAGTTGCTACTTTATTGAATGGCTTAATCAGTTGTGAGGCCATAATATTACGGCGTTATGTTTTCAGGCTCCTTGAAAAAATGTTTTGTGCAAATGTTAAACGGCCGCTTTTTAGTGTTCCTATGCTTCACGTGTGTGCATAGCTTGTTAGAAGTTTTTTTTTTTAAAATGGCCTAAATACTTCAAGATCGAATGCTACGATTACTTTTAAAAACAACGTAATGAATAAGCACAATGATGTTTGTTGCTTAATGGAAAATTTTAAACGTACATTTAATATTCAATTCTCATACACATTTTCAAAGTGAATTTTATACATTTAGTATAATAAAAACAAATTACACTGCAGTAATATGAAGCATTGCTTTCACGTGCACTGGTATCAGATTTACAAATTATAAACCGTGTTTTGCAAGTTGAGCATATGCCCTTAGCAAACTAAATAACATTTAGTTCGTGCAACTTTACTCATCAAAATTAGTGAATGGCTCAACCCGCTTGTTAAGATTGACGTTTCACTCATGCATCATTACAGTAACCAACCAATGCAAAGTTTATACGTACAAATGGAAATGTCACATTTACAGTGTATTAATTGGGATATGCAAAATTGTCAGAAGCTGTAACAGAGAATTTGAAATCGCTCGTTGTGGGATGTCCTCTCAGGCTTCGAAATGTATCGGAAGATAGCACGGTGGTTACAGGATGACTCTTAGCGAGTGACCAGAAAATGATGTTATGAAATCAGACACCTTCTTGACCCAGGCCTCAAAGATCATACACAGCATTAATGAATTGAACTACTTGGTCGGGAGTGTTGAAAAAGCTTTGGTTGCTGTTATTTTAAGCTTGATATAGCGTAATGTCCCTTGATAATTTGTGATATATTTTGGGGGATGCATATGGTATTGAACAAACATAATACAGCACTGCTTATAACATATTCATAACATCTGATGCATGGTGCAAGTATGATTAATGCGACTATAAAATGGCAATATAACCTAAATTTTAACAGGCTTCAACTGTATTATATTGAGTAATGAAAAATATTTCCGTCACTCAACATATTAGCATGTGTGTGTTTAATGTGTCGCTTGCAAAGCACTATGCAAATTAGAGTGATGATATAGGTAAGTAGTTTTGACTCAACTGGCTTTCATTCTATGTAATTTATAAATGGTTATGTGGGTGATTGAAGTGTTGATATTGACAAATAAGTCCAATTCTATGGGGTCCTTACTGATGTTTATGTTTTATTCTTCCCACCTTTGTTTGAAATCTGACTTTGTTCTTCCACAACCAGGTAATTAGGCACCATGGAAATGAGCCACATAATTCAACGGGGATATAATTGATTCAACGTGCCTGTCATCAGCGGAGCATTATGAAAATTGTGATTTAAAAACCAAAATTGGTAATAACGCGTTTAAATTGACTACAGATTTTCATGTAATTATGCAAGTGCAGCATATGTTAACGTTCTTGCCACACATTTGCATGGACATTAAGTACAGTATTGTGAAGGTTAGTTATCTCGAGACATATAGGTTGGTAGAAATAACTCGAATGCTGCATTTGAGGCTGATACTCAATAATAATATTAATGATTAACAGACCTTCATCAATCCACTGCTGGATGAAGTCTTCCCCACAACATTTGGATTGTGGATTTTATTTTAACCGGTGTGGGTTTTTCGGATATCGCTCCCCACTGATGTTAGCCACTGTGCCAGAGCTCAACCATTTCCTCAATTCCTTTCGGTATATGTCTCATAGAAAGTAACAAAAAACCCAATAACATTACTCATATACTGTATATACATATAAAATAATCAACTTACCTAAAATAAGAATTATTGGCAGATGTTTTCACATGCCAGGAGAGCTGTATGTCAGTCATATTCTGGACACACAATGCTATGCTCGATGGTTAATGTAAATCAACCAAGTAAGGGAGTCTGGCTGCATATGGAATGTTAACGTGATTGATGGTGGGGTAAAATTCAAGCAGAGCTAGGCTTTCACCAAACAGATTAACAAAATCATGATGAAAATACTGTTGCATCATGGCACGAATATTTCTCCCGAGGGGCTTCATTTGTTTGTTATTTCATTACTTATATATCGGTGACGCAAGAAGATGTTGTTGCTCGTAAATTTACAACGCACACCGTGATGTACACGATATACACCGGATGCATGCGTAACACAACAGCGTGCCGTTACTCGTTTACAGCGGTGCAGCGTGTGTGCGTGTGTGTGTGTGCGCGCGTGTGTTTGTGTGTGTGCGTATGTGTTTGTGTGCGTGTGTGCGCGTGTGTGTGCGTGCGTGTGTGCGTATGTGTGTGCGTGTGTGTGCGCGTGTGTGTGCGTGTGTGTGTGTGCGCGTGTGTGTGCGCGTGTGCGTGTGTGTGCGTATGTGTGCGCGTGTGTGTGCACGTGTGCGCGTGTGTGTGTGCGTATGTGTGCGCGTGTGTGCGTGTGTGTGCGCGTGTGTGTGCGTGTGTGTGCACGTGTGCGCGTGTGTGCGTGTTGAAAACGTGGCAACGATAACATTGGCTCGTACAGCCACTTTCACGATTCGATGGGTGGCAAATGCAGCGGTCATTCAACTTCGTTATGAACCCGGCCAACTTCAGTTTGAGTCCACACCTGCATCGCTTGCGCGTGACATCTGAACAGCACCTGGCCCTCTCTCTCTCTCTGCTCGCGTGCCCTTCGCCAATGTGCAATAGAGAAAGAACCAGCAGCAGGCAGGGGTTTGAAGCACGGTCACTCAAATGGTGGTGTTATGATGGATGCCTTATTCACCGGCGGTGGTTTCAAAAGGACAGACATCATTGTGAATGTATCGCTTTCAAAATTACGATCGCCTCTCGCGACTGTAAGACGTTTTTTTTGCCTTTCTTGCGAGTGATTAGCTCTTCGTCAAGTCTCTGCGGCCAGCGTGCCCAGCATATTCGTTCGCCCGTACCCTAGACCGTGGCAGCTCTATTATTGCACTCACCGACCAAAACAAAATTGATGCACCATTGCTCAAAAACCAAAACCCCAGTCACCCCAGCATCAAATGTCTTTTCTTTTTTTAAATACCGCCTTTGGCACACTATATGCATATAAATAAACTGAGATCGTTTTCCTGTAATTTAGAACCAAGTGCCATAAAAAGCACCTGCTAAGTAAAAAAAACTGTTCCCCCTCCCAGGCCAGTTTGACAGGAGGGAACTGTGTAACAGTAGCGCTTGCCTGGGTAGGCACGGATTCTCGTTTGGCCGTGTGCCCGTGCTGTGTAACAAGCAAGTTGGGGCCACTCCGAGCTGGGTTGAGTTTTGTTTGAAAGTCAGAAACAAGCCTACTGCAGGGAGCCAGTGTCGTCGGTGAGTAGCGTCTCGGCAATGTACTACCCTGGCTAGGCTCTAAAGCGAGATTCAAATTAAATCGGTTTTACGTACACGGGTAGCATGCTGGTGATGGGAATGGTATTGCTTTAAACTGATTAACGGTTTCATAAAAAAAACGCATTTCATTGTGCAAGAGTTTATAATCGCAGAGAACAGGATCTTCTATCTATGAACGGTCACTTAATCGAATATTATATTTGTTTCGCGAAGAGCAATATTTGGTTTTCGTTATTTGCCTGTTGTATAAAAAGCAAAAAGGCAATGTGGAAGTTGCTGCATGTTACTGACAGAGGAACTGCATGTTGCGTGATTTGAAGCCACTGAACAGTATGAAAACATCTGTTGTGAGGAAATAGTAGTTGGAATATTTTTGTTATATTTTTTTTACTTAAGCTTCAACATTCATTATAAATTATCAATCGCTTGTTTGTTTGTATTTAATTGCAGTGCCGTTATAGAATACTGATGATCCTTGCCGTATGGAATATAACTAGAAATAATATCAACATTGAATGAGGCGTTTTTCCTGCAATCCCTAACTGAAAATACTCCAGTTAAGCTGGTGGCAATAACAACATGTTGATCACTAGGTAATGTTTACATTGCGATGATAGGCATATAAAGTGTAGCCTGGTTGCATGTGCTAATGGGACACGTTTAATGACTTCAGATGCAATTCGTACTGTAAAAACACCACGGGTGCAATTATAACGTGTGAACCAATTACTCCCAGAAAATATCTATGTCTGTGCTTTTATTACACTATATTGGAAAAGTAAATAATATTTATTTACAATTTACAGGTCCCCAGAAGTTACTGGAATAGATAATAATGAAAAAAACAATTTGGTGTTATTAGCAAGAATGTAATTATGGAAGGCATTTACATTTGTTTTCATTAAACAGTTTGTGTACAGCTGCAAATGCCATCATAAGCGGTGTCGGATAGGTTCTGAGAAAATAATTCATGCAGAATCCGGCTTCTGTTATCTCACCTGGAAAATGTTAAGGAAAATATTTACACAGACATAATATAATTGTAACTAGTAATATTTTGGTATGGCACACCATATGACAATGGCAGGCAATGATTGTGACCATAGGGTTATAATAAGCAAAGTCACAGGTGTTGTGGTTTATTCTGCATGTAAATAAAATGTTGGCGTTTGTAAAGATGTGTAATCTATTAGACAGCTGCTGTTGCACCTCAGAAAGCTATTGCTATTTCCCATTATTATCACACGCAAGATAATACATCTTTCACTTTGCTGATATAGTTTACAATGAGTGCTTTGTGAATGTATGCTGAAATTTACTGCACGTCAAATAGTGTGCGCCTTGTAAACATTGCAATCTACAAGACACTTTTTGTTCGAAGGTAAATTGCGTTTGCTAAAAACCATTGTAATACAATAATATTTAGTCTATCAGCATATTACTTGTTTGAACGAATGCTGCTACATAACAGTGTTATGGAGAGCCAAGAGGCTGATGGCCTAAAGGAGGATTCGTGTTTGTTTTGGGGAGATCAATGTACAGAAGAGTATTCATGCTTGTTGAATTCATTACACCAACATCCTCCACAGCAGCCCATAATGGGGTTTTGCATAATATCGCTAAGTGGGCCTTCATTGTGAAGATGGAATGATCTTGCTGATAGCATCTGAAGGCCCAGCAGGATATCAGAACTCCTCTTGTCCACGGTGATGTGGGGACGAACAACATAGATCCTACTATACGCAATGCTATCTGCAAATTTACTCCAGTTTTTGCATTTTTTTACGTGAAAGCATAAACTATGATGCATTTTCCAATCATATCCATCTGTCTTCAAACATTTGTTTGTTGACTATGCAGGATAGGAGAGGATGTGTGTAACAGGAGTTTTCTCAGACCCCACATCTGTAATAAGATTAACAGGTAATCGAGTGGCAGATAAGACTAACTCTGCTAATTCGCCCAAGTGGTCAAAACCGGTGCTCTTGTTTGCTAGCTCGAACAAATGCTACTGGAAAAAAAAAGTATTGGTCAAGACGACCAATGGACTGAGTGTCTTCGGTTCTCACGTGGGTAAACAAAATAAACTTGAAACCTGAAGCTCTAAAAATGTTTGGTTTTAAGCGATGGATCTACAGTATACATTTGACATTTAAAGTTGGCGTACTTCTCCCAGTTACTTCCTAACTTTTCGTGGTGTTTGTAAAGAACTGTCGGTCAGAGAAGTTTGAGCTATCTGTGCACGGTTTTATAGAGGCGCATTTGTTTTTGGACTCGATCTGCCAATGCTAATTCGTCACGTCCACATTGCTATTTTGGCAAGAAAGCGATGTCAAAGACAACGCACAACTACGAGACTTCAACGAACCATATGCAGTGCACAGGGAATTGGAGAAAAGGCAAGAAGTATGTTTATCAAGGGTTTTTTTTTTACCAGTGAACGCCAGTAAGTTAGGAATGGTGCATTTTCGGCTAGAAGCCTCATACATACTAAATGTCAACAGGCTCGGTGCATGGCATTTAAGAAGGTCAAATATGTGTATGGACCTATCCAACCTCTACTACGAGGATATTAAACAGCAGCGTGTGATATATACAGCATTCATATAGTTAATCCAAATTAGCGCTTTCATAACACATTTGAGAAAGCAATCGTGATTTTTTTTTAAACTAATATAAGCTATTTGTTGGGCGAGGGGGTGGGGGGTTTGAATGAAAACTGTTTGGGAATATTGCCCATTAGGATAACTTTATGACTGTGCGTGGCAGCTGCTATGGAAGAAAAGGCACACAGGGCCAACGCGTGCAATGTGTTGGCCTCGACGAGAAATAGCAGCATTGTACAGCATGCACAATGAGGCGTTGACATCTGCAAGGGTTTTAATGTTCAGCGGCAATGTGATGCTCTATATGCGTATCTTGATAGATGTTTTTTTTATGTAAACATATCGTTAGGTTTTTGCTGCTCTTTACAAAGTTGGGGTTTCGACATTCATCTGGGGTGTGGATTAACTATGCTTGTGAAAATACAACAACGTATCTTTACCCACCCTGGTTTTATCGTTAGCTGCTCCTCACTCAGAAATGGTCAGTGACTCAGCGCCCATGTTTCACGTTGGCAAGTAAACAAAATTACTTTAGAAGTCAATAAAAAACAAGATGGTGCAATCTAAATCTTCACCCCCATTCCAGCGCAAGTAAACAATACATCTTTTTATGGTCTAATTTACATGTGCTTTGCATTATCTTCGTTTTGTTGTAACTGGGCCACTCACTCTCCCCATTACCAAAGGTGTGCTTGCAAATAGCAGGAAGGCACGACTCGATCGTGCATTATGTGCACGTTGCTTATTGCTATGCTATACTGCAATTTGCGAATTTAGACAATGGCTAATAATAATTATTATGAATTACTAATGCGCCAAAAAAGAGCTCATCGTGATTTTCAGAGACTTAATCATCTCAATTTTAGCTCAAGAAACAGGATTAAGCAATCTCAAAATGCAACACGGAGACGGGCGTGAGTGAACAAACAAGTGTGAAAGTGCTGTGTGGGTTTGCAGCGTGGTTTGATAATGAGTCACGAACAGATGGGGCAGTCTCACAATGCTGCTCTTAAAAGACAACAGCATCTGGGTTGCGCTGTGTGTGTGTGTGTGCCTGCCAGGGCATACACTGCGGCTTCTTCAAGTTGTTTACAAGGCAATGGGAGTCAAATAAGAGATAATGGAAGAAAAGAAAATAATTATAAGTACACTAGCTCTTGGAAGTGATATGCAGTATACCTTACCAGATATAGTCCCAAAGCAGAAAAGTGTGTAACACACAACAAAGTGTGTAACACACACTTTTTTGTTGGTGCTGTTTTCGTGATAGTGGGTCATTCGCAGTGGTGCACAAGTACCAATAGCAAGACAAAAACTCAACACATTCATCGATAACACTGCCTGAAAAACACACACGTGACTGTATATTGAAATAAGTGACCTTTCGGACAATGGCTCTTCTTTATAGCAGAAATATAGATTTCGTATTCAAGCACAGGCAATAACATCGAGCCCAACAGTAACGGGTCGTGTGTGATTATACATGAGTCATGACAGGCAGCTGTTGCGTCGTGGAAGGCGACTCAGCTGGTTGTACTGTCTGTATATTCTACATTGAAATGGATGCTGGCAACCAGATGAGGGTGAAATAGCTCAAGGGCGTCCCATATAAGCACGTGCAGTATACAATATTTATTTATGGGGAGTGGTGGTGCAGCGGTTAGAGCGCTACACTATGAACCCGGCGACACGAGTTCGATTACCACTCACGGCCACCAACATCGGTGACGATTATTTGAAGCGGTCTTGGGCCTCTCCTAAGTCGACTCAGCCTCAAATGAGTACCTGGTGTGGCATGTAAACATTGAGACTGGGGAGATAAAGGCGGTCGGGTGCGGTGCTGGCCACCCACTCCCTCGTGTACCGTTCATAGGTGTTCGCTAACGGTACTTGCCCTTAAGAGTCTATTCAGGGGATCTTTGCTTTTATATACTCTACATTGTTTACACACACACACCACACACGCTTTCACACACATACAGGAATGAGCTGCACTTTTTTTCTTCATCGACCTGGTCAATGCCTACGACACCATTAATCGACCCGTGCCAGAGACTGTTCTGCATGGCTTCAGTGTCCCAGGCTGTCATTCAGAACCTCTGTGAAGGGCAACATATCTGCCTGTGTTCATCCATGCCGAGCTGCGTAGACTTTCCTGTTGGCTGATGAACAGTGCTGCGAGGACTAGCTCCTGGCAAAAGGGCTCCACGGTATTTTGTCGGGGTTTTTTTTCCTCCCACCTGTCTATTTTACTCGTCAAACCAGTCACAGCAACAGCCGAGAAGCCAAATATTCTCCCAGAGACCATATACCAACAACAGCAGCGGATATTATAAAAGGCTAAAATAAGCACCGTAAAAAAACAGCACGCAGGGTTGTTCATATTGGTGTAATCGATAATGAAAGAGTTGCAATTTGAGAGCGTTTTGAACTGCATGGTTGAAACGTTGCAAAATGTTTTCTGTACAACTGTGTTTCACACAAGTACTCTGCAACAAAATGGCATCCTTACAAGCGAAAGGAAGACGTGTCATGTTTTATGCAAAATGTTATCACTGTACACAGAGAATAAAAAAAATGGTTTGGCAAAACAACTCAAGGATCACAGAGCGTTTTGTACCAATGTCAGCATTTTCACTACACAGGGTGCATTGATATGAAATTGCATATCGGCAGGCCCTCCGTGTCAAACACATTCAAGTTGTTGTCAAACACGTGGGACCCTCAATTACCAATGAGATGTGTCATTTTGTTACAAATGCCGTGACTGATATGTGTAGATTTAAAGTGGAATAACATTCATGACAAAATCTCCACCCTAATAAGTGTACAGTGTTGATTTGAAGCTTTCGTGACTGCAGGAATCCATACTCTTTGGTTCATTCGGTAAAGTCACGTGGGTCGAAAAAATAATAGATCACGAAGTTTCGATCGCAACACAAGCAACCGCCTTCAGGTGAAAAAGAGGGTGAATCTGCTGAGGGCAAGCTGTTTATAAAGGTTTAGAGATGGGCGGGGCAGCTAATGTTAATGTAGGAGCGAGCAAGAGAGTGCGAGTAGGAGAGATACATTTTGCTTGTAAATGTATCCTCGGCGAGGGCCGAGCTCGGCTAGGGCCCCGAAATTTGAGAGTCGGCTAATATTGGCAGGTAGGAAGGGAACATAAAAGCAGTGAAAACTTTACCTGGTTGATCACGTCCTTCCAATGATTGCTTAATTTGTATCCATCTTTTCAGATGAATTTGTGTCTGTGTTTACAAATCTGGATGGCTTCATGGAGATTCTTCAGGAGCTCTGGGAGTTGAGTGAATGTGCTGCTTAACTTGTTCCATCCCAGTGCTGAAGGAATCAGCAGTTGTGGAAGAAAGTCACGAATGATGCTCTGGAGAAGACATTAGGTGCTTCAAGCCAGAAGTAGAATCTAGTTTAAGATGTATTACCACAAGAAGACACACATTGTACATTTTTCTGAGCAGCTCAAATACAAAAACAGAGAGGGAAGGGAGAAACCTGGCTATGATCCTGCTAATTGTTGTGTGTGTATGCAAGCTGCTTTGTCCTGTCCTGTAACCCCTTGTAAGCAAGCTTTTCTTTAATATAAATTCGTTTACAACTTACACCCAATAAGCAATCAAAACAATGTTTTATAAAAGCCATTTGTATTTATTGAGTCTGGCAGGTTATGACATGTCTCTATACTAATTCGCTGAGTTGCCTGGAACAAGAACAATGCAAATTGGAGACATCTTATTCTTGGTTCTTTCGGTAAGGTCACGTAGAAGGGAAACAATAAAATAAGAAAAATATAAAACAATACAATTCTCAAGAAGTTTCGACTGCAACACAAGCAATCAACATCATCAGGTGTGAAAACCACAGCTGTTTTCACATCTGATGATGATTGCTTGTGTTGCAGTCGAAACGTCGTGATTATTTTGTTGCTTTAAATTTTTCTTATTTTGTTTCCCTTCTACGTGACTTTACCGAAAGAACCAAGAATATGAATCCCTGCAGTCACGAAAGCTTAAAATCAAAATGGAGACATTTTGTTCACTGTTAAGAGACGTAAGTGAGCTCATTCAGAACACAGTGCTGGAAGCGATGATAGTACCTGGTGAGGTGTGCAAATACCGCGATGAGGGAGACAAAGGCGGCTGGGCGTGGTGCTGGCCACCCACCCCCTCGTGTGCCGTGCCAGCCTTCATAGGTGCTCGCTAACAGCACTTACCCAAACAGTCCGTCCAAAGACTATACGTATGGGGGCTCTTTGATCTTTGATAGCACATGTGTAATGAGCGACTTCCGCGACACGTCGTGTAGAGGGTACTCTTCTTTATTTCACAATCGGGCACTGCACAGCTAACATTATCTTCTCCTCTTCCGAGTACACACTTGGATATTCACGTAGATGTCACCATCTCATTACATCACCCCCCCCACCCCTCCCCGTAATAAAAAAAGTAGTCGTCCCGGCTAATATTCAAGTAACATGTAAGAGCACATATGCGCACAACAAAGAGGTGTAAAAGAGGACTCGTGACGTGTGCCTTAAAGAGCGGGACAACGCGTGGATCAATTAACCTGCAATACGAGGGAACACGGCGAGAAGGGGATATAAGAGGCACGACGGAGGAAGGGAACAAAACGCAACAACCCTAGGCACTCCGACATTCCCGAGCACTCCAGAGCAAGGATCAACGGAACCGCAAGCATTTGGACCGAGTCCGCGACGCTGGTCCGTCAACGGGGACGACCTCTTGCTCCCGCTCGGGCGGCGCCCCAACCACCGGATCGACCGGAGGTGTGGACTGCGGCACAGGAGGCACAGGAGCAGCAGGCTCAGCAGCAGCAGGTGCATCCTCGATTCCGGCGAGGTTCCGAGCCCCGTCCATGGTCACAGGCCCGGATGCTGTGGACGGTACGACACAGTCCTTCCGACACACGCCCTCCGAACACACCATCCCCGGCTCGTCGGACACATCAGACACCGGCAGGCCAATCGTTGGAGATGAAGAGGAGGTACAATCGGCTTCAACCAAGAAGGATGGACGAATCAACGGCAACGACCGGATACGCACACATTGTGGCCGTTTCACCTCGACCACTTCCACAGGTCCTTGCCAGGCTTATGTAACTTAGGAGACGTACCAACCGGCACCTGGGGGCAATGCAACTATGCCTTGTCGCTGATGGACCATGGCAGCACGTGATCCCGCTTCCCCGCATTACGTTCATTGCGCGCCTGTGTTTTGGCGGCAACTCTGGCCGCCTCTCGAGCTGTAGAAATGCACTGTAGGGAAATTTGCACATGCTCAGACAATCTGAACTTCCCTTTATCCAGTGATGAACCCGATTGAGCATCTATAGGGGGCACATTCTCCCTGCCATACATGAGAAAAAGCAGCGAAAACCCCGTGGAAGTATGAGGGGCCATCCTATACGTGGCGATTACATTCGGCACATGCAAATCCCAATCCGTCTGCCCAGCGTCGACCGCCTGACAGAGCATGGAGGTCAAAGTTCTAATCATGCGCTCCACCATCCCATCCGTCTGTGGGTGGTACGGCGACGTCCTAATTTTCCTAGTACCCAAAGCGTCGCAAACCTCATGCGGCGATTTAGACACGAAATTGCACCCCTGGTCAGTGAGCAATTGCTCCGGGGCTCCCTTGTCTATCACATAACCGTACAAAAACGCCTCCACAATGGAGGCCGCCGACTGGTCAGGCAGCGGCCAAGCCATAGGCCATCAGGAAAAATATTCCACCCCCAATAAAATACATTTATTCCCTCGTGGAATGGGCGGAAAGGGTCCAAAGATATCGAGCGCCACCAATTCGTTAATACGCGAAAACGAAATGGATTGCAGCGGCAGATTTGACTTCCGCTGGGGCGGTTTCCTGCGCGCGCATTCAACACATCCTTGGATCCATCTGGAAACATCGGCTGTCATCCCCGGCCAATAATAGTCAGGCTGTATTGTCAAGAGAGACCTCTGGACACCGAGGTGCAACAGCTTATCCTCGTGCAGCGCGCGAACCAAGTCACCCCGGAGAGCAGTGGGGACGACAAGCCGCTAGCGATCCAACATATCCTCTCTCCACATCAAAAGGCCGTCATGAAGGACTAATCGGGCTCCGTTAACTGACGCAATAGTTTCCCGTGCCTTTTCCGCATGACACCGCAAGACCCCTAAGGAAGCGTCATTCAACTGCTCGTGCATCCAAGCAAAGCGTGCAAGCTGCAACACACTACCAAGCAGCGCAACCGGCCCAGCGGCCTCCAAACCAGCAACTGCAGACATAACGGCAGCCGGCTGCAACACAGAGGGTCTATAACAGCCCGCCCCCGACGAACATGGATAACGAGGCGATTGAGGCAACTGGGACAAGGCATCTGCGTTACAATGTCGAGCACTCTTCCGATATGTCAGGCAGAACGAGAATTCCTGTAAGATTTCAAGCCAACGCGAAAGTTGGCCAGAAGGTTGTTCGCCCTTCAGGGAATTCTGGAGGGCCACGTGATCCGTACGAACAATGAACTCCCTGCCTTAGAGGCAAGGCCTGTATTGTCAGATAATTCCCTCTGAGTAACACAATAACGACGTTCCGCGGGGGAGAAGACACGGCTGCCGTACGCGACCACCTTAACTTGAGACAAAACGGCACCTATGCCCGTGTCACTAGCATCTGTGTCCAGGATAAATGGCAGCCTCTTCTTCCGGACGCCACCTGATTCTTAGCATTCAAAGCATGCAAGGGTTTGGCGACCGTAGCAAATTGCGGCACGAACCTACGGTAGTATGACACAAACCCAATCAAGCTGCGCACATCACCGACACACTTGGTGGGTCGGCCAATCACGCACAAAGGCCTTTTTTCCAAATCCATGGCGATGCCCTCAGCACTAACAATGTGACCCAAATAGCGCACTGAATTTTGTAATTAATTACATTTCGCCGGCTTATATTTCAGATTGGCTGTACGCATCCTAGCGAAAACGGAATGCAGATGTCGGAGATGTTCTTCAAAAGTGTGACTGCAGGCCAGTCAAGACGAGTTCCATGAGTCAATGAAAGGTGGCAGGAGCCGAATTAAGCACATCGGAAGGCAATTAAACTGAACAATTCCCTGGGGCTTGCGGAAGAAGACAAATCTAGAGTAGAGAAAAAACGGTCAAGGCATCCAGGGAGTCGTCTATGCGCGGGAGCGGGTACGCGTCGGCCACTGAATCTTTGTTCAACTTACGGAAGTCAACACAAAATCTAAGACTACTGTCCTTCCCAAAGGGCTATTAGATGGAGAAATAAAATCGGTGGCCAACATATTGTCGACCGCCCATTGCACACAATCTTTTTCCACTGGGCTCAACCGGTACGAGTTCTGATGAATAGGGCCGGCCTCCCCTGTGTCGATACGGTGATGCAACAGGGAGGTCCGACCGATATCAAATTCACTCTTACAGAGAATCCGCACAAGAGCAGCCGCAAGTCGTTCCGTTGCTTGGGAGATAACTGCGAATTCTCCCGACACAGAGCTTCAGCCCACATCTCATCCGCGACCCCAACGCGGTCAATAGCACCCACAAAAGTCTGCGGCGTAACGGCATCATGTTCACAAAACACGGTGGTGGCGTGAACCACCACCGCATCCGGGCCCACGTTAAGCAAGGACGGGGCCTGCTCGGAGCGAAGGACTGTCTGTGCACCAACTAGCGCCGGGGTCAAAAGGACCTCAGCTGTCGAATAAACACTTTTAATTTCCTTACGATAGCGTAGCGGTACAAGCATCTGGGATCCCGGCGGAAATTCCACTGCAACATCAACAAGGGCTTGTACCGTGACCCGACGGCATTTCAAAACAACCCTGGTCAACGAGGATTTTGATGGGCATCCTCTTAAGGAAATCAGTACCAAAAAGGCTGCTTGCAACCTCGAGATCAGGACAAGCCCAAGCACAGCCACTTTGCCAATTATGATGCGGGCATCCACCTGACCAATGATGCCCATGCTCCCACCATTCACCGCTACACAAGCATTAACAACAGGTTATATTTGACGAGCCGGAATCGACAACAATTGGACACGGGAGCCGAGGCTCCCGTGTCCACTAAGACATGCACCTCCACTCCCTGCACCAAACCCGCTGAAAAACCCGCAGCCGCCGTGACCACGCGACATGCCAATTTCCTCCACTGTGTCCTCGAGCTAGGCCACCCTTGCGCAACCGAACCCCGGTGCCCGGTGCCAAAATGGACCGGGTGTCTGATGTGTACCGACTCGTCTGTTGGGATTGAGGTTGAGCCGTTGGAGGGGCAGTGGGCGCCGGAGCAGCAGTCGGTGTCAGAGGGCGATTCTGGCATCCCCTCGCGAAGTGCCCTGGCTGGCCGCAGTGGAAACAGGCCAAAGGTGGCCTCTGCGCCACCCAGTCCTCGCGTTGATGTGGTCTGCAGCTCCATCAATGGAGTGCAGCGTTCCCCTGTCTCTGATTCCACGGCGGAATCGCAGCAGCGACGTCCCCCTCTGAAGACGCATCGCCGGCTGGAACCACCACCACTTTGCTCGGTGACCATCCCTTCCGTTCCCCGTCTAGCTGTGGTCCCCCGTCCATGCCGCCATCTGAGACCAACGCTGTAGATTTTCGTGGGCCTGAAGACATCTGGCGACCCCCGGGACGTTTGTATGTCTCCGTCACACACAGGTAAGACCACCCCATGGCTCTAGCCAGTCCCAATATTAGTTCCATGATGAGCGAGTCGAGGGCCTCCGGATTCACACCAGGGTAAGCAGCACCCGCTAACACCAACAATACGCTGCTTCTCGGCCTCCCCTCGCCTACATTGAAGAAACTTGCGTCGCGTGTCGGAAGGCGGCTCGTACACATCTGCCATCTCAGCATAAACACCCCGAAGAGTGGACTCTTTCTCAATAGGAATAGCTCTGAAGACCGCAAGAGTGTCGTCGTCCAAAACAGTCGTCAAATGTACTGAACGGAAAGCCGACTCGAATCGCCAAGCATTCAGTCTCCACCTGCCGCGACGAATTCTGTAACTTGAGGAAGTCTTCGAGTACGATCAGTTACATTCTGCGCGTCCCTAGCTGCGGCCGCAGTGTCTTGCGCACCATGCGTCTCTTGTAAAATGGCGGACTCCCGCACCGCCCAAAATGGCGGCGTCCGACTGCGTGCTTCCCTCTGCACGCGTAATGGCGGCCGTCTCACCTGTATACGAACCCGCCGAAACTTCCACCCTGGATTCCCGGTCGCTACCTTCCGGCGATGTGTGCGTTGAGTGCCCCACCACCGTAGAAGCAGTGAGGAGTGACACCAGCTGCACAACCACCGCCCGCAATGAGTTCAGTTGCTCCATCACCCTCCTCCAGCCGTCTTCGGGGCTGCTGGTGCGGAGGTGTTGTGTTCGCGCCGACCGTCTCTGGCGCAGCGACCTCTCCCGCCGTGGTTTCCATAACCGGGACCACATCTTCTGTCAACTGTATTCTTTGTTTTCAACCACTTCTGACTCCAATGTAATGAGCGACTTCCGCGACACGTCGTGTAGAGGGTACTCCTCTTTATTTCACAATTGGGCACTGCACAGCTAACGTTATCTTCTCCTCTTCCGAGTACACACTTGGATATTCACGTTGTTACAGACTACACACACGGTTGATCACACGGCTGTTTCCGCCCGTCCGCTCCCGGTCTCGCCGCTGGCTGACGGCGTGCCGGGGAGGGTGGTGGAACTCCGCAGGCGATCCGCCACGTGGCCGAACGATGGAGAGAGATGGCGGCGAGCAGTGACGCAGTCCGGACCCAAGACTCCACACACCGATCCTGAGTCCTCCTCCGCCTCCGCTTGTATTGCCGCAGGCACGGCTAGGCTGTGCCTGCGGTCACGCCCCCTCTCGTGGAACTTTCTTGGCCGGCTCAGCCCTTCACCTTTGGCCTAGATACCTCTCCCTTTGGGGACTGGATAATGTTTATAATGGTGCCTGTACCCGTGCTTCCCTTTTCCAATCAGTAGATGTCACTATCTCATTACATATGGATGAGACTGGTGACCGAGAAGTAACCCAAAGAAATATGACGCCCACTGTATATATCCTCTCACCCGCACGAACGAGACAGACTGCCAAGGGTATTAGTGATGCTGATAACATTGGCAGGCTTTCATTGAACAGTGGTGGATAATGGCTGATGATGATAATAGTGAAAACATCCGTTGTTAAAATAGGAACAGTTGCTATGCAAATTGATGTCAAATATGAATGTCATGAGAGCTATGTTGTTAGAGCTATTCAATCTGAGCTGCGCTATCAGAGGTGTGTTATTTATCAGAGCTGTCATTACCGGGCTTTGTTAGCAGGGCTATTGTATCAGAGCTATTATTACCAGGACTATTGTATCAGAGCTGTTGTTACCAGGGCTCTGTTAGCAGGGCTATTGTATCAGAGCTATTGTTACCAGGGCTATTGTATCAGAGCTGTTGTTACCAGAGCTATTGTTACCAGGGCTATTGTATCAGAGCTATTGTTACCAGGGCAATGTTACCATAGCTATTGTATCAGAGCTATGTTACCAGGGCTAGGTTAACATATATATGTTACCAGGGTTATGTTATCAGGGATATGTTACCAGGATAATGTTCATTATAAAGGTTGTTGGGTTACATCGCGTAAGTATAAATGCGTCGTGTCTCTCCACAACCCGACACAGCCAGTGAAGTTTGTCACTTAAACAAGACGTGCCAATTAGTAAACTACTTCAGCCCGCCGGTGTGCTGGAGAGTAAATCAACAACATTATCAGGGCTATGTTACCAGGGCTATAGTGGAGTCGTTATTCGCAGACAAATGGGTACTTTACCGGAAAAGTGCCTGCAATAACAAATGCTGTACTGCCACGTATAGTACTGCAATGTAGATTTATTTATGCAGTCTGTTTCGGCGTCAGTCATTGGAGCTCACACCACGTAAAGAGATTTATTTAAAGTTCAAATTTTAAGAGTGTAAAATGTGTCCTTGAAGAGTATTATTTTTAGATAGAAACCATGTTACGGCACTGTAGTTACATACGTAACCTCACTGTGTACACATTTTTGTCTCTAATTTCGGAGATATCCACTGAGATGGCGCGCCCCATTTTCAGGGAAGGCGAATACCCTTGATAGGGATATTGTTTTGCCCTATCGAGATTAGTCATCGATAGTATATGTAACTGAAAAACACCTCTGAAATAAATAACACTCATTATACCAGCATCCTTTGGGGTGGCACGGTGGCTAGATATTACACAACTCGCCTGGTATACAGGAGGTTTTGGGTTCGATCCCAACCCTGATGCCTGTATATTTGGAGTTTGCGTGTTCTCTCACACCGTGGCCTCATCGAGTTTTTCTCCGTATTCTCCGGTATTTCCCTCCACATTTAGAAACATGCTTTTAGATTAGTTGCCTGCGATAGAATTCCACGTGATTAGCCACTTTGTGAAGCTATTATTTGCGGCCAGGTAACTTCTGAAAAAGTGCTATATACCTCAGTGGGCCTTACCTGGTAAAATAAAAATAAAAGTTTAGTTTTAACTTATAATTTCATCATCAATTTCAAAGCAGGACTTTTATATTTGTAAATGTATGTGGCTTAAATGCTGCATGTATCAAGGCTAATACAACAGTATGAGCACAACTATATTATTTTTCTCCACGTGAAAATACAAATGTTTTGGTCTTTTGGTTTTACAGACTGATATTAAGCCAGCAGCACTTGTTTCAGCAAGCAAACTTTGGATTGCTTTCAACCTTCATAGTCTCATCATCAGGCCAGTTTGTTAAGCAAATGCTGCTGGGTTACTCAATGTTTTTGGCAAGAGCACTCCATGTATATGTATTGTTTTAAATGATAATGTAACTAATTGTGAGCATTTTTTATCCTAATGAATGTACCGTGTTAAAATTAAATACTCTATTGTCTAAAGTTGTGTTATCCATTGCTATAATGAGTAAAGCTACTAAAGACTACCACACTTCTCTGTTATTCTTAAATTGGTAAGCGAATCGCTAAAATGTCTCTAAATATGCCTTCATATAACACAATAGCACAATGCCCGTGAACAAATGATTATGACCGTGCTTGCAAACTGGAGGTGTCACATTACCATATATATATTACAATCTCAGCCTTTGGAAGCAGTTAGTGAAAGGGGCTTATTTGTTGTAAACTCGTTTTTATTATAAGTGAACATGGCTAATCACAATAATAAAGTCAAGATTTCCATAGAGTGCAATGAATATATTAGTAGTTAAAGAATATAAACATCAATGCCTGCACCATATTCCCTTTCTGTGGTACTCTGTGTCTCATTTAAGGTTCCAGCTCAAGACTCGCGGATGTGATGCATTGCACTGCAGCCTTGGGAGAGTGAACACAACTGTGCCTGTCCAGTGTGGGCATCATGACTGCTGCTCATTTTTCAGAATGGGTGACATTTGATGAAGAGCCCGGGGTCCCAGAGTGGGAGAAAGTCTCTTCCTCCGATGCTAATCAATGCAGGGCCAACATTGCAAATGGAATTGTCAATTCTGCATTTGACTCGCACTGTTTAGAGGGGGAATCTGAGATATGTAGCTATGTCACTGATTCTTTGAATGAGCCACTCAATAGTGAGACAACCTCTTCGCCAGAATGTACAACCATTTCTGAGTATGAATCGGAGCTGTACACTCCACTGCATCCAACAAATCCTTTTTTGACGAATCTGCCTGAGCCAGCGCAGACATCACCAGTTAACCCTTTTCATTCATACTGTGAGCACTTGGAAGATGTAATCTCGAAACCCTCAGGGGAAGGAGACTGGGGAAATAACCTCTACTCATCATCAGTCACGTGCTTTCCCACTAATGAGGTTGACGAAACCAAGCGAAGCTCTGGCTTCTCTGATGGAACGAGCAGCCAAATAAGTTCAGTGGAGTCTGGCCATCAGGAAGAATGTGCCGTGAAGCTGAAGCAGAGTCATGCCGTAGACTCGCATAGCCTCAATAATCTACCATGCTCTTCTGCTGTTGTCTCATCGCTGTGCGTGCATTGCCCCGACTATGTCGCTCAGAGTGAGGGTTGGCATCTCATGCTGCGGATCCCGGAGCGGAAGAGCAAGATGTCATCTCGACAATGGGGACCTATCTATCTTACTCTCAAGGATGGGCTGATGCAATTCTACTACGAAAAAGGCTTAGAAAAGCCTTTTAAAAAGTTCACGTTGCAAATTGGCCACGAGCTTTCCGAATTTAGACTGGAGCATTTTAACGAGCTTGGCAAAATTCACACTCTACGAATCGAGGCCGTTGCGTACAAAGAGAAGCGTAAATTCCAGGCAAAGCCAACGCTCTTGTTTGCTGACAACAGGTCGGAGCTGCTGAAGCTTGGCACGACCGATTACGGTGACTTCACCAGTTTCGTGCAGTCGGTACAGGATGAGCTGATGAAGCTGCCATGTCCCGTGGAAACAAATGTGGCATATATGGAGGATATGATGCTGGTGGAGGTCTCCGATGAATTTCAGGGCATTCTAAATGTGGAAAATGACCTCGTACAACATGCAGTTACTACACATATTCAAACGGTTGCCTTTATTTCTGGAAATCACGATTGCTGCCTCAACTTTCATAATTGCGACACAAATTCGACGGAAACTGCGTTCACTGAAATTGACAGCATGGCTTTCTATGGCTATCAATTCCATTCCTGTACCAAAATTGTAGAGTTCAACGCATCCAAAATGGTTAAATTCACCCCGCCAGATGCTTGCAAGATTGAGCTGCTGCGATTCCGCACAATTTTCCCAGAAAAGGGACTCCCATTTCTGATAAAAACCATAGCTACTGTTCAAGGAGCCTTTATTGAGCTGCAGTCTTGGCTGGTGATGTCAACAGAGTTCTCATCAAATCAGAGCCCCCACTTGCTTGTCCCATGTGAGAATGTTATGGTACGATACCCTATCCCGGCAGACTGGGTAAAAATCTTCCGCACCGAGAACCTCATCAAGCAAAAGTCACTGACCGCTAAAGTGAATAAGAGCGCCAAGTTTGGCAGTGTCAGCTGCACCGGTTTAGAGCCATTGATGCAAGTGACCATTGGATCTGCAAAATATGAACATGCGTTCAATGCTATTGTGTGGCGCATTGAGAAGCTACCAGATAGGAATGTTGGTAAGTGGCACATACATACACACACACACAAAAGGACAATAATTTATATACCCATTTAGAACTTCGCACAGTGGGCTGGCAATGCAAAAGTCACTTCTGTTTTGGTCGTTGAAACAGTGAGGCAGGTTTCTTAACTCCACCCCCCTGCCCACACCCCCTGCCTCTGTCCACCCAGCAGTGTACTCGTTAATTGGGTTCACCACGCGAAGTAAGTCTCGTGTTGTGGGCTAAAGTGGTGGGCACTTCCATCTCTTCCATGATCATTTTGGTCAGCGTGGAAGAGAAGGCCACACGTTGCCTCGAGAGGGCCTCTCTTGAGCTCCCTCTCTTGGGAACCCTTCCGGAAGCATGGGCATGAGGAAATAATCGCAGGGCTGCACCCATCTCACTTTAGTTTTCTGTTCCTATTATGACAAAAAAATTTCAATTCCATATACATTACTTTAGCAGTAATGCAAATATGGATACAAATATACATGAACATGCCACACAAAGGCCATTTTTTTAAGCAACCGTTTCTCCATAACAGACTCGTCCAAGTGTCGAATTGTCATTTTGAAACTGAAACGTTTTTTTCCTTCTCCCCTTTTTTTTTTCTTCTGAAGCTGCAGATCATCCTCACCGCTTCTCGTGTCGCTTGGAGCTGGGATCAAACAAGGAGCTTCCTTGTGCATTCTTCCGCTCCGTGGACGTGGAGTTTGACATGCCAGCGGCGATGGCTTCCAGGACCCTGGTGGGCTGCGTCAGCTCGCCTGCGAATCCCAACCTGGGCAGATGTGTCACCTACAAGTCTCACTTTCACTGCAAGGTAAACAATTATACGTCGAACAAACCAGCGCATGTCACAGCGAAAGGAAGTGAACTTTGATTGTTGGTTGTCAATCAGTTCAACATTGATGCATCGCAGGATCGTGACTGGTGGTGGTGGTGGCTTGGTGAGGCCTGCATCGAGCAGTGGGATAACCATGGCTGCTTCTGCTGCTGCTGGTGATGCTGATGTTATTAACACTGCCACATAACAGAAAGCTACTGTTGGGCAATCTTTTAGGCAATGGCTTTGTATCTTTCAGCAATAAAGACATTGTCAGAAATGGTAGCTTTGATATACTGTACTGTATATTGGCAAATGTGTTGCAATATATTTTTTCTTACCAGGTAAAAGCCCACTGAGCTATATAGCTCTTTTTCAAAGGAGACCTGTCCACAAATAAATGATAACTCAATAAAGTGGTTTATCATATGGGAATTTATGGCAGCCAAATACTGTAAACGCATGTTTCTAAATGTGGAGAGAAAAACCGGTGGATCCGGAGACCATGGGGAGAACATGCAAACTCCATATATGCAGGCGTCAGGGTCAGGATCAAACTCAGGACCTTCTGTAACCCAGGCGAGGTAGTTAATATCTCGTCAGGTTGATGAAGGCCTCACCAGGTTGCTGCCATTGCTCAAAGCTCATCGATACGCATGACTTGATTTCACCGATTCATCTCCACGATGCATTTTTGTTACATTAAGGCAGTGTCAATGACAGGAGTAGATAGGTATTTTCTGTATGTCCTTGTGGCCTACTGCCAATGGATATTCTTATGTTTTCACTTAATTCTATAATCATCCACAAGTGGTGATAGATTCACAGTGACCTTACTCTCCCCTAAGGTCTTGCCGAGGTTCGTGGACATGATAACAACTGATTGTGCTTTCATCTTCAGTTACAAATTACATCCCATATAGTGGCCATGTTAAATGCTTTTAGTGTTGGAGTGAATACTCTATAAACTGTTTTAAAACCAATCTTGCATTGCAGGTGGAAATGGAGCGAAGGTGGTTGCATCTGGGAGATACTGATGTGGAAGAGAGACCTGCAGCATGTGCGCTGCAGTGAAGGCAATAATGACTATTGATAACGGATTGAATAGCAGCAGGACTCGCTGAAGCCGAACATCAATGCATGACAAAAGTCATACACAAGGCATGGGGTAATGCCACGTGGGTCGAGGGCCTCATTTTCCACTTCAACTAATTGAGGCCTAATGACCCCAGAAGCCATGTGATAGAGATATATCATACCTTGATGCGTGTGATTTACACTCCATTAAACCTGAACTCGTTTTTTTTTCCCCTCTGAACACCCCCACATTTTTCAAGAAAAAGCCATAAAATGTGACCTCGTATTTGTTTTATTTTCTTTCCATACTTCCTCTGCTAAGGTTTGACCAGATGTGTTGTTCAACAAAGTTTGCTCCGGCTCTTGTGAAGTATCAACAGGGAAAATAAACTCAGCGATCTCTATTGATTGAACACAAACTCACAGTGTGACACACCCTTGGATAGGTCTCCCTGTTCACACACCATTACATTTTTTTCTATTGAAAATCACAGTCACCCCTGCAAGTTAAAGATGAGGATCATAAAACATTTGAGTCATCCCCATATAGTAGCTAAGGGAACAACATGTATGATTGATGTATGTATGTTGAATTTAAATTGTTTGATACTGTATTTATCAGTTGTGTATCATCTGTGAATGCATTACATCACGTGAATATCTTCCAAAATCTAAATGGAAAATGTAACCTTACAGTAGTTCAAATTGAATGTTAATGCTCTTTTTGTTTGTTGTTGACAGGGCTTAATTTCTCATAGAATAATTTTCTGGAACTCACAACCCCCTTGGAAGGGGGGAGGGGGGGATATCTTCCAGAGCAGAGCTTCAGTTAGAATTAAGCCCTGGTTGTTTATGACTAAATACAATGTGGAGTATACGTGGAATGTAAGACTATAATGCAGTGGAGCAGAACAGCTCTGTTGTACAATACTGTGTACTGCATGGACATTTGTTGTCTATTCACTTGAGGGTAAAAAGGGATACAATGAATCATCACCTCCAGGGTGCATAGAGCATCTGTAGTGACTGTACAGTTTTTGTGGATGATACACACACAAAAAAAACTCGCTGTATACTATTTGGAAATTACAAAAAACACTTTTTGCTTGTACCAATAACAATGTAAATCTATACATTGCTACATCCCCATTGAATGTGTTTTTTGTAAGTTCTGTATAGGAGCATCTTTTCCTCACGTGGCAGATAATATTCATTAATGCCACCATAGTCAATTATATAACGATTATGCATTGGAGAAGAACTTTCACTTATCTGAGGTGATTTGTGGATGACCATTGCTGATCTCATTTTCTGCAATGCCACCTTCAAATTTACTCTTATTTGTCCACAGAGGGATGCAAATTAGTTTTTTTGTTGTTGATAATAGGGTCCACAGATTATAGGAATCACAGGAAATAGGGTCACATATACGAGGAGTTCTACTCTTCATCCTCAACCAAGTATTGGCCGCGGCCTTTAATTTCAACCTGTCGAACTAAATATTCATGAGACCTGCTCTTTTTGCTGTGTGCCTGCTTTGGTTATGACCTGCATATGCTTCTAACCAGGCAAGTGTTATTTACACATCATCACACTCAATTAATGCTTGCTCTTTTATATATATGCTGTAATTTATTTATGGTCAATGTAATTTTTTTTTCATGTAACTTTTCGAAGAGTTAAAAAGTGCACGTATTTTCTGTACGTGATTCGAGTCGTGATGAGCACAAGTCTAGTGGTGATCATTGATGGCAAGTACTCGATCGTAATGGATTTTGGTGAAGTTTAGTACAAAGGAATACTCTGTGTATGGCAATGTAGTGTTAACGGAGAGTTGTTGATGTGGCAACAGCGGATTTATCCTTCAGAATGCAAACTCAAGACTTCCCTTCTCTGTGTTACTCTATTTGCTGTTTGTATTCTCAGTTATACCCTTTAGCCAGTTCTTCCCCACACCACGTACAGTACAAGCCTGCTGCTCACACTCTTCTGTAAAAAAAAAACTCTTTTGTCTTTCATATTTATAGATTTTAATTTTTATTGTGGGTTTTTTGCTTTTATTATCTTCAATTTATTATTTTTCTTTTATTTTTATTATTTAAATTTCTGTGGGTTTTCTTATCTACGTGACTTTACCGAAAGAAACAAGAATATTTAAAGAAAACCTCTTTCCTGATTGCCTGCCATTCGCCATGGCTTCCACACCCCCATTTATATGCTGTATTACCCTCTACAGCCTGTTGAAATTGACCATACGATATATTTAGCCACCTTATCAAAATCTATGCCTTCGTGATGTGTATTGATGCAGTTTAGTATTGATTGGTTTATTTTAAAACCATAATAATGTCATGATTACAGTATTCAATGCAGTCTAGTGCATTGAATAGAGAGAACAAAAGGCTGAATAAAATATTTAGACTTGTAAAATTGAGTACGGGAAAGTGGTTAACGTGCAAAAATTAAGACATTTGAACAACTGGTTGCAACTGGGAGGAGTATCCAATGCAAAGCTGTTGAATAATATCACGGACAGAGCTAAATGGAACAAAGGCGCCTTTAAGAAAGGGCACAGCACACAGAGTAGTTTAGTGTGGATACTCTTTGGTTCTATTCGGTGTGGGCTACACAAGTGATCCACACAACCGATTTCTATGGTTCGTTATTGTTTTAAGCCCTTATGGGGCAAGAGCAAATTAATCGTTGTTACACCCGAACTATCTGGCCGGTGTCATTACCTGGTGAGCTAAATCTGATCCACTAAATGTGTCTTGAAATTGTTAACTAGAGAAAACTCTTAAAACACCCCACTCTTACACAGCACCTGAGTGGGTTGTGTTTAAGTGCATCCTAGACATGTGTAGTATATAGTGTTCTGTATTTATTGTCGATGTTATCACTTATTACAAGAGCATGCTGCTTAGTGCTCATTAATTTATACAGACGTAGAAGACCCCGTTGCATTGTTTTCAAGAGAATAGTATTATGGTATTGTTCAATGTAATTTTCCACGGTTTAAAAAAAAGGTAATTTGAGACGTTGAATAATTTTAAGGATAATTATCAAATATACGTAAACATCAGTTATTGTATACATATATTACTGTATAAAAATAAATGAGCCGAAAGTATTGTACATTTATGTCAAAAAACAACACGGAATACATATTTGCCTGAGCTCAGCCCTGGACAGCTCTGGCTGAAGTTAATCCCTGGTTGTAACACAGTCGTGTACAGTATATAATATAGTCTAATACAACTGGTGATTGTTTTATTTAGTTAAAGACAGATTTTTTAAAATCAATATTAACACAACAGCAGCACATCATCTTTTTCTTGATCAGAGCATGCTATTGTATTTGTTAAAAAAACAGCTCTTAATGCCATTTGTTAAATGGAAATGTTTGAATTAATCCTGCATCCTTTTTCATATATACGGTGGATTTAGGTTTTTAGAAAGCTCAACGCAGTTCATTAGCCTTCTAATTAATGTTAGATCTTACAACGTACTTTCCTCAAAGGAAATAGGTTTTGGAATATGCGTTGAGTAAAGTTTGTACTTTATTCAGAAAAATGAAAGTGTTAACATTTTCTACGACGAGATGTGTATTTTCATTAAACTTTACATTGATTTTTTTAGTTTAAAAAATGCACAGGTAAGTTGTGCGCATTGACAGTTTTCCATCGGTAATGTGGTAAACAGATCAATAAACTAATTTATAGCAATGCAGTACCTACTAATAAAGGTTGCCCTGTTTCCAGTCCGTGGTTGTCTGTTAATTAGTTACTCTTTTACACTTCACTTCAAGTGACAATGTGCAATCAATGCTAATCTTTGCACACCGTATGAATTCGTCATTTATTGAATTTCAGGGAACTTTTCCCGGATGATCGCTGCATAACAATACAAATAAATAAAACTGAGCATATCAACGCAGTGCAGTACAGCACATGATAACTCTTATCTGTGGTGGTGTGGCAGACGAACACGACACATCCTATTATACGGAACACTATCCTCAAATTAATTTTACTTCATCGGTTTTAAATTGTGCGGATATTTGAAGATAATAAGATGAATTTCCCGATGAACTCCTCTTATCTGCAAAAAAAACAACATTTTGCAAAGCAGGACTGGAAAAACAACCGTGGATAATAGAAAAAAGATCGTGTATAATCGGAGTTTTCTAAAATAATTATCCAACTCCTGGAAATAATAGGATTTGCAGTTGATACGGCCACGGGATAAGAGTTCTACTGTACTCAACAACACTGATCATGCAGGTTTCCTCCGAATTGCATTGTACTACGGCGGTAATCGCTACAATTACTGTTCGTAATCTAGAGATAAAAGGTGAATCTGCAGCCCTGAAATTTCTTACTCACGCCGATTGATGGTGGAAGAGTTTCCACTCTGGTTGAACTCGAGATAACCCCTCTTGAGTGCATTCTTTGGCCTACTCGTCCATGTTGACGAGACACCTTGGAAGAGTTGGGCAGTGCCGACACTTAACTCCACCACACACGACCTGCTGGATGGGACAGAGACACAGCGATTATTATTTTTAATAAACAATCCCTTTGTTTCAACTGCTGGGCTGGGAGATCGAATCGAACCACCGACCCCTGGATTGCAAGCCCAGTGCACAAAGCATGACACCATAGCAGCATCCCAGTTCTGTATTACTCTGTAAATGTGTGGAATCGGAGAATGCTGTATCTACTACACGTAAACCATTTTATAACATAATTGTTTGGATTCGTAAAGACATTTTATTTTTCGGCACGGGCGCCTCCAACTTCCTACCCTTTTTTTTGTGAAAATACAGAACACGGACACGTTTGGACATTTGAGCGCTCCTTCATTGTGTTTGGGATAACAAGATATGAAACATCCTCCAGCGAAGAAGTTACCAAAAAAGCCAGGTCTTGTTGCATCCTTCAACCTCCCAAAACGTCCGTCCCCCATGGTCTCGGTTCCCGTTGCGATCAGTCACCTCGAGGTATAAATTAGATTCCGTGTATTGCCTGTCTCAGTAAATTTTGTGTAGGTGTCAATTGCATGTTTTTTCTCATTCTCAAAATGATGGGCTTGACGTTGGACCTTGCAGTCTGGGAACTATTCTTTCGCAGTGTAAACATACTCGATGGCTACTATTTTCACTTTGGCTTTCATTCGTTAATCCTTACTGGGCAAAAAAAAAAATGTTTTCCACCACATACAGTTAAAGCAATATAAAGGTGCAAGCCCTGAAATTGCTTGCTCACGCCCCTGCTGGCAGAAGGGCGTCCAATAGAGAGCTCCTCTCGAGGGTATTTGGCCTACTCTTTTACGTTTGGTAGACATCTGAAGAGATGGAATTACCGACATGAGCCGCCAATCGATGAACTGGTCTGAAAATGCAATTTACAACAAGCAATGTTTAACGGACATAAACGACCGTGAAACTTGCGGTGCGGAGCTCAGATCGGTGTTGCTTGAAAGCCAGGCGATAGAGGTGGCCGTTTAAGCGTCTATTAAAAGTAAGTGGAGATTGAATGCTGCGAATGTGCAGAAGATAGTGTTCCAGATGGAGGGGGTTGCCATTGAGAAAAGATGCCCGGCAGTGATGGTCCTGGTCCTTGGTATGAAGAGGAGGTTGTGAGTTGCACTCCGGCTGTTCTACCATGAGCTGTAACATCGGGTTCCAGAATGAAAAAAAATACAATGGACAACCATAAGAAGAGGCACCATGGCAAAGAAAAGTGATCTTGTAGTTGACCCTAGCAATATTTTAAAGTATTTAACTAAATTGTACACTTTTTTACTTTATTTTACCAGGTAAGGCCCACTGCGCTATATGGCTCTTTTTCAGAAGTGTCCTGGCCACAAATGAAAGCTCAACGAAGTGGCTTATCGTGTGGAAATTTCCAAATACTCTAAACGCATCTTTCTAAATGTGGAGGGAATAACCGGAGGACCTGGAAATAAAATCCACACGAGACAGAGAGAACATGTACATTTCAAATATGCCACCGGCGTAGCGGTCGGGATTGAAGCCAAGATCTCCTGTATACCAGGTGAGGTAGTTAAAAGCTTGCCATCATGGCGCCCCTTGCAGCTGTGACCATTTATAAAGGCAGTGGGGGGGGGAGGTTTAAAAAACTTGCACTGGGAGATCTAAACTGGTGACCTCTGGAACGCAAGTCTGGTGTATTAACCATTAGATCACAGCAGCATGCCATCCATAATACTGTAATGTGAATGAACAAGACTCATTGGAATTGACATTATGGTATTCATGTGTAGTCTGCCAGGCCCTTTCCGTTAATGCAATGCACAGCTACCTTTGAGAGTTCCAGAATGTCTCTTATTATGAAATGTGGCTGACAGCATTGAATAGTACGGGGAAAATGGTACTGTGTAAATAGTAAAACATAGTTAAATCAATTTTCACAAGCATTTTATCAAGATCCTTTTATAATTGAATAATAATGACGTTTTGACATTTAGGAATATGGCACTGGTGCTATCATGACCATAGTAACCACCTGCATGGGCAGTGTAATGGGGTCCTGGCCTCAGTAGATTTGCTTTGGGTGTCACTAATTTGAGTTTAGTCTGGCTACATAATTTTGTAATGCACTGCAGCATCCTTGAGGGTGACATTTGATAAAGGGGAGTAACCATGCTATAATTGTATGCCATATGAGAGTTATTGTTGCCTCTTCTTATATTGTAGTATCTCATCATCATTATCCTCAGCCATGGTCAAGCAACTGCTGAATTAAAGCCTCCCCACATATCATATAATCGAATGTTCATACAGTATATCAAAATTTTTATTTTTGAATGTATATACGTAGTACATTTTTTATATCTGTCATAGCTCACAGTCAATGTCTACTCAGCAAGAGGCCACTCTTAATTCTCTGTTGCTCCTACTGGGGGCTTGAACTCCCTCCAGCCATCTATTTTGTGCAAGGGCAGGCTGAAGACGTCTTCTCTGCCCATACCTGAGTGCACCTGAAGCGATTCTCCGAAAATCCTATTACAGTATCCATGTCTCGATTCTTCCTCCTGTCCGCGCTTGTCTGCCAATAAAAGAAGTAATCTGAAAGTGGTGGAACATTCATTCCATTAACCACAGATGAGTCACCTGGAAGTGGTATCCCAGAAGCTCCAATTTCATCCTATTCTCTGAGCCTTTGCGCAAACACGAGGACTGGCCCAGAAATGGTGGGAAACTCATCCCAACGTCTGCGTTCACCCGTGCATAACCACGCAGATGAAATGTGCAGAGTCATTTGTGAAACGCGACCCAACGGTAGCAGATTTGTCGGTTGTTGCAGAGGCTTACGGTTCGATTCCAGTGGCCACCCTGATTAACAATGCGGGTGTAGGAATCCTACTAGTAGTGCCGGCTGGTGGAGAGCAGTGTCAACTCTGGTGGACTGACAGTACACGCACCGGTGAGGGTGAGCACGGGTGTAGGCAGAGGGAGGAACCTGCTAGCGGGTTCAAGAAGGGAGGCGCGGTCAGGGTGGAGCCAGACCGCGCTGGGAGCATAAAAGGAGCTGAGAGCGGGAGGCTCGAGGTTGCCGCTAATCATCTCCGCTAGATGTTGCGCTACAAGATAGTGGTTGGCTATCTAAGTCAGCACCGTCAGTGTTAGACGGCCAGTGTTGTGTACAGGCTAGGGTGAGCTACTGTGGAGAGTGTGCTGGACGTGACTGTGAAAGTTGTTAATAAAGAAAGTGCCTCCTAGAAACTCTGTCTCTGAATCGTTGACACTGCACTAATACTACGCGCCGTCTTAAAAATACCATGATGTCATTCAAATGTATAAGCCGATGTGCGCCAGCGTCACTGTCTAAATTTGCCAAGTGGAAAAAACAACCCTAAAATGACTCATTTGGAATTACACGTAGCAATTATTGCACCGTACAGGCAGACTAATGCACTCGGTCACAATTTTTCAAATTAGATTGTCCTCGTTATCTTGAGTTCCCACCTGGTTAAACAAAATAACCTTGCAACCTAAACGTGAATAACACCGCATCCACATGATAGGGGCTTATAATAGATCTACTGGGACTTGTATGAATTTGAACTTCAAAACTGAAGCAGTAATTGAACCAGACAGCTAAATAGCATCTAACATACCATTCACACCATTTCATTGTAACATTTTCACTCCACTTGATTTCCGTATACTCATTCAGAGGGCATTACTAAATTGCATGTTGTCTTAAAGTGTGTAGCTTGTTACCAAACGTATCATATACTGAACAGTACTTAATGTAAATCGAGATTATCTTGATGCAATATAATATGTTTTAAACGTCACACAAAATGTATGGAAAATGATCTTTTGCCTTAGTATTAAAATTATCACAGTACTGGAGCTTATCTGCTTTATTTAAAATTCTGCACGCAGTAGTCAATAGCTCCTCATTTATTTTTTTATTTATTCATGTGCTTTAAAAACATTTGCTGGGTGTCTAAAAAAATGAAATATGCGCTTATAAATATGGTAATTGTGACTCGGGGTAGCTTCTGGGACAGGATGAAAAGATTTAACTCAGGATTCAAAATGCGAGGCAGCCAAAGAAACGCTGCTGCTGTTTAACTTTGTTTTAGTTTACCCACTTCCCTTTCATTCACTATTTTACCGATTCGTTATCTATACTAAAACGGTCAAATGTCAGAATAAAAATATTGGATACGTAATTTAACGTCCCCCGTTGTTGGTATTTAACCTCGGCGCTGTGTTTTCGTTTCAGAAAGTGAAAATGTTAACTAATTATAGAAGTTAAGGGAACACGAAATTAGTGGTAAATAATACATTTGTTTTTAACGATAACTGTCCACAAGGTATTGTTCAATCATTCTGTACAATGTGCTGATATTTAATTTCTCGCATGTGCTCCGTTTTGCAGGGATCTTTGAACACATACGCCAATGTAATAGCGGGACAAAGCTATATGTGACTGTATGGAGAAAACAGGGCCATTTTTTAAATAGTAAAGTTGAAAATTACGATCTTAATATATGCAAGACAATCCGGAATATTGCATTTAACATACACTGTATACAGTACGGTAATGTAAAAGGATTGCTTTATCCCTACACTATTCAAAGATAAGGCCTAGAAAAGGTTTTTTTTAACACAGTATCATCCTGGAATGTGTTTTTCCCCCCACTGGTTTTAAATGAATGCAATTTTTTCTGGACATTCAATATTGTATGAGGTAGAGACATGTTTGAAAAATGTACAAGAGCTTTGCCATTACAGTGTAAACTGTATCTGAATAGAAATGCAAGTGCAGGTTTTATACGCTAACGGGATACAATATATATGCCCAATACAGCGGTAAACTTGACAGGACTGTAAATATCATGGAATTTGAATTGTGAGGGTGTCCTTGACTTGTTGAGCAGTTCCAGACCCACTGAAAGCAACACACAATAGTCATGTAGTTTACAATGTAGTTTACAATCAGTCACTTAAGTCGTGTCGAGTCAGATCCTGCATATACAAAAAAACAACTTGGCAAGCCAGTCCATTTAGGGAGGCTTTTTTTTTTAGATTCCTAGGCCATATCCTTTGTAATAAATAGTTGTTAGTGTTCATGTTCATATATTATATCATCGTTAATGTTGCTGATGTTGATATATCAGATTATTGTTGTTGTTGTTGCTATTGATGGAAGTATGCCAGAGAGTGTGATTGGGAGATGCATGCAAATAAATCCACATCACTTAAGTTATATCCTACGCAAATGCGTGGGCAGTGCTAGTTTCATGATATCTGAGGAACACAACTCAAAAAGATGCACCATATGCAACAATCTTGTGAGACTTTCCCGAGAATACACGTGGAATTGGCCGTACAAATGGTTTTGCAGAGTACCACACAAAAGCAGTGATGAATCACTGATCGCACGTGCTGACAAATTATATGCCTGCAAACAAATTCATCCATCGCTGTCCTTTACCATCATCAGCCAATTATCTATCCACCCACAGGTGGACCCAAGCTTCACCTAGTTATCGCAGTCACTCACGCTCTCGCACCAATCTAGATTGCTCATGCACCTGAAATTATTTTACTTTCCTCAAGCGTCAATATTTGGTGTCTCTCATTCATAATTCTGTCTCTCAGTGGAATTCCAAGCGTGAAACCCTCCATGTGTCTATCCATACTTTTCAGCTTTCGTTCCATTTTCTTCGTCCGTGACCATGTGTACGATCCATATCTCAGATCCATCTATGCGGATTGAAAACACGATTCTCGATGGTACGTTGTTATCATCTCAACAGCAGTAGTGAGTGACTGACACAGTGTGGTTGAAGCCTTCATCCAGCATTGGCTTGACAGAGGACATTAACATATCATTATTAAACATTATTAATACCAAGTCACAAACGTCCAATGTTTTGACGCACACTCTGCGACGTTAACACGAGGAGGGCTTTGTAACAATAAGGTGAGTTCCGTACGATTTAAGAAATTCGACTCAAACATTTCATGGAAACATGCTGAGGCAGCAGACGAGGGAGCTGCAGGCAAACGGGGCCTGCTGATGCCCAGCAGAGGTGGGCGCTGCCTACTGTTGATCAGGTCCATAAATAATAAATATAGAAACATCTTGGCTAGTACCTTCACGAACATCGTACGTTTGGGATGATGGATACGGACCCCCCTTGGGTGGCAAGACGCCGTGCTGCATGCAGCCAGATTGTTTCCTTTATACTGTTTGCGATTAAATTATCTGCAAAGGTATGGAGAGCAGCCAAATCATTATTAATGTGTAGTGTTCCTGCATACAGTGTGGAATTTAAAATGTGTGTGCTGCTAGTGCTGGGTTTAAAAGCTACAGTGACCAGCAGCACATTATACGGCACGTTTTTTTTTAACTCTCTGACCGTCCATCGTCAGTGGGGTTCACTATACGCCTCTTAAAGATGACAGTGTAAAATGTAATTTTTGTAGACATTTCAGTTACTCATAGGGATTTACCCTATACAAAACCGGCCAAAATGATCGAAAGAGTTGCCCAAAAAACTCAGGGATAAAAAAAAAATGTGCGATGAATAGCTCACCACCCTCTCCGACCAAGGCAGTGACACCACCACAGCAGGCGTGCTGCCTCTAGCTCCTCGTACCGCCATTCCATCACAGTTCGTGCGCTGGTCCGACATCACCTTATCGCGTGCGGCTTAAAGAGTAACGTCATTACAGCACTGGGTGATGGTGCACGTCCTCGGATAACACGTACCGAGAAGCGTTGCAGTATGCGTCACTTCTCTTCCTTGATTGGTTCCGTGTGGAGAGAATTGGCAGAGTGCAGGGCAGCACAACCATTGCGGTGCTATGGTGCTTCTCTTATTACATAAAAATGCTCGCTGCCTCACCAGTCCGCACTGACCAAGCGTGAAAACAGTCCAAATTACCCATATAGAATGTGGGGCGGCCCTCAGCCAGATGTTGATGGACATGTGCTTTTTTTTCTTCCAGTGTCTTAATGAAAACAAATATCCTAATGCAGGGCCATCCTGAAAGTCATAATACTCAGTGGGGCTTACCTGGATCAAAGATGAGCAACATAAATGCAATACGTATTATTTAAATCTGAGCAAATCATCAAAGAGTACTTGTTAAAACGTGCAAAAAATCTAATGTGTACGAATATCCGCTGCGTGTGTGTGTGTGGTTCTGATCGGATGATCGGACCGACCGTGCGTTCATCGAACATGACCTGATCAAAATCAGGTCAAGTCATGACCAGCAACAATGCACATATTTACTTTAGGGAGAGAGAGAGGAAGTTAGTCATAGGCATCGTAAAAAAAGGAAGGTATTTTGCCTGGACTTGAAGAGGGACAGGAAGTCATCAGCACAGATGGCAGGGGGGAAGCTAGCGAGTTTCAGACATAAAGATGGTCACTTGCATCACTCGCTTTCAGAGGGCGCTTCTGCGGCCGTCTGGAACGCTCTTCCTTTCGATATTAGGAAGCCACTGGAGCTGTGCACTTTTAAATCTAGATTGAAAACTCGTTTCTTTAGAACTGCTTTATGTGATTAGTTTGTTGTCCCTTCTCCCGCACCGCCGATTAGCACGGTTGGTTACGTACGGTGCGAAAGAAGTTCAACATACATACATGGAGGCAAGCAGAGAAAAATGAGATTATTTTTTTCTGGGTCTTCCACAAAGAGCTTTGGTTGGTTGCTGGAACCGTATGAAAACTACAGTAGGAAAAAATACGAAATGTAAATACTTGATGCATATAGCAAGAGTGTATATAAGTTTTTGGTAATAATTGTCGATTGATTAATAGATCATTGCTACCCTCATACGTACAGGACGTTAAAAATAGTTCCCGACAGAGCTGGCACGTTTCACTCATCACTGGTGATGTCATTATTCAGCCCATACAAGTTTCAGTACATTTTTTTCCAGGATTTGTGTCACAATTCTATTCACAAGACCTCGTTCTGTAATCTGTGATTATCACGGTAATTATAAATTATGTTGATGGCGTCATCTGGTCGAGCACCAATTGGGTCGAGGCTCAAAAGAAAGCCGTCCCTTGGTGTGGACCAATCAGTTTCAAGGACAATGCATTATATATTATCATAGTATGTTTTGTGTTTGCATTTTGACTGCAGGTATTGTGGTTAATGCAGACATGAATCCTAGTAAAAAAAGGTTTCAGTTTTGTTGCCAGAAAAAAGGGGAAAAACCCCTATTATTACATTTTGGTACTGGCAAAGGAGGTCTAATGATGTAGATGATAATTTGACACGGATAAAACATAGGTAATAAAGGGACAGAAGTTGTAATGTTCCCGAACATAATCTGACCTGAACTATTTACATATATGATGTGACCCAGGTTGCCTTTGCAAAAGAGGCAATGTTTCATGTATCTCAATGGTTTTATTTAATCTCTCGGTTAAAGAAATAGTCCTGAACAAACGACAATGCTTTTCGAGTTTTTGTTTTTTTGCAGGGACACAGAGGTCTCTATTTCCCCTATCGCATTCGGGAGTGAAACAGCAAAATTAGGACACTACCTATACTGAACACGCAATACCCGAACACACGCATTTCGCGAGATTTCCACATTTTCCACTCGATCTCACGCTCTTCGGCAAGCTGGATCACGTTCTCCCGACAACAGCGGCGGCGGCTGCGATTCTCGGGTATTTGATGAGCAACGACAGTGAGGAGAATTGACGCGTGATTCCTCCACGGCAGTCCGACACAAACCAACCAACGGGTGTCACTCCTGGCACCCCCACTCACCCACTGCCTCTTTCATCTCCTCTGCTGCCCCTACGGTGGTCCCACGCCGCCTCTGGGTCGATCTGGCGCCGCAAAAGATTGTGTGGCGATGAAGGCGAATCTGAAAGAAAGAGACAAAAATACAAAGCCGCATGTGTTATTCTCACTTTCTCCACAATACGCCGTGGCATAAACTGCTTGCTGGAATATTTTGTTGTCGTTGCAGTATACTGTATGCGTAGAACAAAAAAAAAACCCCACTTGGTTTAGTATAATGTAATGTGCGTACAGTATTTCATTCATGTTACACTGTTAGAAACCATGGGATACCGATGCTCATTGTAATTTACCCGAAGGGAAATGAGAGCTGAACTTTATTAGACAGAGTGTGAGATCGCTTAAACCTGCGAGCAGTGTGGTGTAAACCTGAGCCGTAAAGGTCTTGCAATGCAGCATAAGGGACACTATCAACGGACTTGATTTTCCACTTGAATAGATTTAATTATTTCCCCTGCTATGGCTGCGCGTGATTACTGATCCATGGCAGACAGGTTGAGATGTGTGTAGCTGTGTCCAACCTTCCATGTTCCATTCATTTGCTCTCTCGCTGCCATTTGGCAAATCGGTCATCTTGTCGGACCATATTTGTACCGCAACGCCACCAGCAAATGCTGAACAATGAATAATTCTCGTATGCATTCAAGTAACCTACATCGAGTCGTTATTATCATATTCCTGTCGACTGGAGATGCATAGTGGAGAACCTGCTTGTTTTCTTGATCAAATAATAAACTGATGTACATTTGAATGAAGGTAGGCCTTATCTTGACCATCATGTACTGACCAGCGTGGTGAAGTATAGTCAAACCACCCCCAACACACATTCAACCTTAACCGCTGTTCCTAGTCCCCAGGTTCGGTCTCCAAGCTGCCGTCAGCTGGGTTGGATGTGGTAGGCAGGGTGTGCTAAGCGATGCATCGCAAGACCATGAACAACATCGATTACGTGCGAAAGCCTTAATCCAGCGGTAGAATAATTATGGCTGGTGATGATGATGGTGATTAATGATTTGCGTGTGAATGCTGTCATATGCAGTATACTCTTCTTTGCTAGGTGATACATATTTTTTTTGCGTTGGCAATTGATGCAAGTCGAACATGTTGGATTCATTGCACATTCAGCTCTATCATGTCTGCCACTGTGGAAAAATCCGATTTTCTAAGGATGCTCTCTTGATGCTGCATCAACCTCATCAATAATTCAGTGGGAAAAAAATATTTGTGCCTCGAATCTCATAGCCATGGGCTGAAAAAGATGTGGGTCAATAGTGGCAAAGCCCTACAGCAGTGGGAAATAATCACTCTACACTGACAGAAAGAAATTAACCGGTGCGGTATATCTGGGTCTGAGAGAGTATACATATACTGCAGTGTCATTTGTACTTTTATCCATTTATTGGAAATATGTGCAGCACTTTTTTCGCAAGTAAAATTACAATGCTGTATAAAACTATTCCCATTTGTAAAATGTACTATTCTTACAATGTATTAACGGTGCAATTAATAAATCACCACTCTCTGTCAAGCCTCTGCTGGATAAAGGTCTCCCTATTAATTTCAATCATGGATGATGTTGGAGTATACTTCCCTATGCCGGTCACGTTGGTGAAGGGGGTGCCCAGGACACACACACATAGATATATCTATCACTTGACACAGATGTTAGCTGTGGCTGGGAATCAAACTACAGTCGGGTCACTGGGTTGATATTGCGGTGAGCCAACGCGTTGTGTGCCACCGCTCCGTCTGTACACGCTGTTATCTGAACATAGCAAAGAGTACGTGCTTTAAAGTTGTTTGGAATACACAATCAACGTGACTTATTTTCAACGTATGTACAGTATTTAAATGCAATGACTTCCTATTTAGAATGACCACAAAGAAAGTGTCCATGAAAATGCATGTTCGATGATTTATGAGGGCGCTTTTTTTCCGATGGAATTATGATCACGTGCACTTCCGTGTTCAGATTGTAATCATTGGTACGATGCCAACTTTGGGATCCCGATTTTCATTTTGTGCAGGGCAGATTGCTGATAAATGCAAGTGCTGCGTGCATATCAGGGCCATAGTCTGCAGGATAAATGGTAATGCGCCTTGCCGAGTGCTGGTGGTGTTTAATGCACGTTACACTCAATTTAGCGATTCAAATGTGACAAGATCTCTCTCTAGTGGATTCATTGTCATGAATGTAAGAATTTAAATACCAGATTGGAACATGTATTTTTATATTTGGACAATAGAGCTGTTCGGCATAATCATAATAATACATTCCATTGTTTTGGCGTTTCCTTAGGTCAATTAAATGCATTCTTTTTGTTATCACTAATTGTGTTCCTAAATATTTGCTGTCTTCATGCTCGTAGAATGCTTATATTTTTGTTTTCTCCGAGTGCTCTAAATAATTCTCTTGATAGAAACAATATATACAAATTGGTGTTGTATTTTACATGGCCAGAATTTTACAAAAGACTCTGTGTTTAATTGGTGTGCTGATTTATAAATTGCAAAGGTCCATTCCAAATGCATTTGGTGTTACGTGACATAAATGAAAGGAAATTCTTCATTAAATTACGATTTACAGCCCAACATAACGAATAGCATGACTAATCCTTATCTGGCTAAATGTAAATGACCGATTATTGTTTTTAATATTTTAGAAGAAATGAACGTTATAAATACCTGCTGTAGTGTTCATTTATGTACAGTGTTGCCATAAACAATATACATCTGATAACCAACAAAAATAAGTTGTTGTGGTAATGCTGTTTGCATCACTTCGCATTTTAATTGTAATAACGTATTATAAAGTAGTGTTGGTTTTGTGACGTGACACATATCATGACAATCCAAATATTGAACTGGGGATAGCCTCACTGAACGGCAAGACTTATTTTCAGGAAGGCCTTACATTTGAAAATTTTTGGGCAATTCCTAAAATTGGGCATTTAGCTTGCAGAAGGAAACAGTGGAACCAAGAGAAAACCTCACTCATACGGGGATAAAAATCAACCCTGCCATCTCCTGGTCGCCTTGTAGCCCCATGCTTACCAAAATTTGTGTTTTGTTTTTAACTAATGCTTAACAAAAGCCACGCCACTGCAATGATCATATATGCAGCCATCGTCATCTCTCAGTATTTATGAACCATTGCAACCACTGCGGTATGCATTAGGTGAAGTCCAAGAAAGGCCATCATCTCTTCTGCTTCCTTTGGCCGTGCATTATGCATGACGCGGGGAAGCACTACACAACGAACCACTACACAAGACTACACAGAGATTCACGAAAGCGTAGAGCCTGCAGACATCGTGACCTGTAAAATCCCTGCAGGGCTTGCTTCACACAGCGCACATAGTTTTATTGTGCGTGCAGCTAGAGCAAGAAGAGCGTTGATGCTCCAAAAAAGCATGTTGTGCTCTGCTTTCTACTGACAATGGTTCCATCTGAACCCCACTTGTTTAATACGTGTGCACATGCAATTGCTCTCACGTGTTTGGAGAGTTTGAGCACGTATGGCACTGTACTCAATGCAGCGGCTCGAGATGCAATGTTGTACTTTGTGGAAATATTTATATATATAGCACACATCATTTGTGTGTGTTACTATTAATGTGTTGACTTATTCCTAGATATCGTTTTGTTGTTCAGAACCTTCACTTCAAATGTTGGTGGAATTCCAGTCCTGTAGTTAAAGAACAACAGTATACCATCACAAAAAATTGGTAAAAGCCAAGAAAAAAGTAAGTGGTGTTTGGCCCTACTTCACGAAGCTAGTCAGTGCTTGTTGGTGAAGGAGAACCCCCATTGTACAATTAAAATATCACTCGATAGCTATGTTAGCCATGAATGGGAATCTAACCAATGTAGCCGGGTTTGTAGTCTACCAGAATCATATTACTTAAATTGCTGTCCACTGTCTATGTCACATTGCCTTTAGGATATTCCCACTGTGTTTTAAAACTATTATAGTTTAGGGATGGTGAAAATATCACTCGTAAAAAAAACTGTGGCACATGAAGAGAGCTACTTGGCAGTGTGGACATAGGGCTTTAAAACACTATAAAAGTAATAGAAATATCACTCAGGCCAATACTAAAAATGTAACGATCCTTAACGTAAAAAAAAAATCTTTGATTATGAATATCATCATAAGGGAAGGTACTCCATTGAGGTTTTAGCTATGGGACAGTGGAGTCAAGTTCAAGGAAAATCCTGTGTCAATAATAAATGACCCTTGCAAAGGCTGGGTAAATTTTGATTTAAAGCTTTCGTGACTGCAGTAATTCATATTCTTAGTTGTTTCGGTAAAGTCACGTTGAAGAGAAACAACAAAATAACAAAATATATATAAAAAATTCTCACGACGTTTCGACCATAACTCAAACGGTCATCATCACCTGATGATGACCATAACTCAAACGGTCATCATCACCTGATGATGACCATTTGAGTTATGGTCGAAACGTCGTGAGAATTTTTTATTGTTTTATATATATTTTGTTATTTTGTTGTTTCTCTTCAACGTGACTTTACCGAAAAAACTAAGAATAAGGCTGGGTAAGTTGTAAGTGCGGGGTGTTTTTTTAAATAGGCCCTCGGCATCTTGCTATTGCTTATCATGGATGCAAGTATATTGTATACACTTTGAGTCTGATCTAACACACTCAAAAATGCTGTAATCTCCCCCTAATGAGACATGTTCACGCGTTGCATACTGGGAAGAGTGGCATAGCATATAGTCTAAATTTGGGTTGGCATAAGCCTTGTCATCAAAGGAGGAGCTTGGGGGCAAGTGCCCTCTTTACTTCAGCCCAGATGAATGGATTGTATGCTTCCTAGATTCATTAAAAAGTCTGTTCCTCTCCCTCATGCTTTCTGACAAAGTCAACTGCTCACCCACTTGCAAAGCAGATGGTCCTGGCCTTAGCTGGCACTGATCAGAGTACTCAGCAACGTCATGGCTGGTATAATCTGCAAATATGGTAGATTCAGAGGATTACACCAACGCTGAATGAGACACAGGTCAGAGCTTTCGATGTCCATTTTAAACGCTTTATCCTTTGCATCTAAATCTGGCGCGGTAGTTCTGTGGCGGAGTGCCCAACTCACACTCTCGAGGCTACCCGTTTAAATCCTAGTTGGCATCCAATGCTGCCCATCATCCATCCAGGACGTATGCTTTGAGTACACGTTGTGAGGCATCAACAGTAGTGTCCCTCTGGATAGAATGGTCCCTGACATAGGAAGGTGCAATTACTGGTTGACAGTACATTTGTGACGAGCACTACCCAACTTTAATTTGAGTGCGGAAATAAATTGACCCACCCTTCGCGTCTACCATTATTATTATTATATAGCATAGTAACTAGAGGCTCACATTGTATATATTAGTGATTGTTCTCATGGCCAGATATTAGAGGGGTCGTCCTATTGAGTTACTCACCCCCACCATAGTAATGTGGAATTTCGACTGCTGGCTGAATGACTGTAAACAGTCGATGAGCATCACGTTAATGCTCATTTGAGCAAACACAAATCACTTAGACTTTTTTTTTACTTAATGTTGCGTAAATAGAAAGTTGCCATTTGTGTAAAACTATTCTTTGATAGCTGCAATGCTTGTTTGCTTTCTTAATTGTTACTTTAGCACCAATTTATAAACAATTTCACCCACACATCATGGCAGCTTTAGGGAAATTGAGTTTGCACTGAATGGCATTTGCAAGAAAGTGTTTGCAAGAAATACATTCCTCGGTGTAAATAAAGAGAAAGAAAATTAATTAAACCAACAAACGTTTGCAATGCGGTGCTTAATGAAATAATTTTTAACGATAGCTATTCAGCTTCACATATTGTGTAAAACTGGTCACACACCATCGAGAAAAGTTGGCTTTGACTATGTACTTCGTAGACGAAATAAAACTGCTTGTCACATGAAGCACACCATCGAAAAGCACTGATAAATATGTTTTAAATGTCATATAATTGTGCATTTTGAAAAAAAGGCGTTCTTACAGTACTATATACTTTACAATTTGAGTACATTTACAATTTGTGGATTTACTCTACAACACACCGGGTGGGCTGAAGTAGTAACTAATTGGCGCGTTGTTTACGTGACAAACCTTACTGGCCGTGTCGGGTGGTGGAGGGTTACGACACATTTATACTTACGTGACCTAACCCAAAAACCTTTAACACGTAGGCTTTCGCGGCCAATATCATCAATAAGAAGTTTTTTTTTTTTATCGTGAAAAATATTGGTCGCGAAAGCCTACGTGTTAAAAAGGCTCTATATTAAAAAAAAAATAGTTTTACATCTCTCCTCAAATAACGTTTCGTCTTCTTGTGAGGTTCCTTAATTTCCACTGTAACAATGACAATAATTTGCATCATTACCCATAAAAAAAAGATGTTGTCTATTGTATCCAGTATAATATCTGCGTGCTAAATGAAACGGACATGATCACATGCTTGTCGCTGTTATTATACAGTGCTCGATTCTGCGGAGCCAACAAACACCTGGATAGTTTGCTGTGTTTTAAGCCGAAGTCCTTGGGATATGGCGTTGCTTGCAACAGCAGTGCTTTTTTTATGTCAACGCTTCCCAAATTGGCCATTCAACAGGGATTAATAGCAGAGCAAAAAACACCCATGCCCCACAACGTAAAGTATTATTCCCCAGCGCCTCACACCTAATTATTTATTTCTTCTTTATTGGTGTAGTTTGTCAGATGTGCAGTTTAACTCAGCCTTGCGCTGATTATTATGTAACTAAACATCTCTTGCACGGCTGAAATACGCGCGCGTAGAAGCTGCACAATAAAGTTCTCTGCACGTTTGACCTTGGCTTTTTGACCTACATTGTGTCTTTAAGAAGTTCATAAATTATACACAGTACATTGCTTCACGTAAGTGGTTTATGGGTATGCTTGGCTTTTATTTCGCACGGTTTTTGAGAGGTTTTGAATATGAAAATGACGTAACCACTGACATCGACTTGATCTGAATTACAGGCCCAATTGGTTGATGTACAATTTCCAAGTAAAAATCACCTTTCACAATTCGTATAATGACCACCCACATATTTACATGTTGAAATGCACATCGAACATTGTAAAGCTACGCCAAATTAGGTTAAAAAAAGATAATCGCATGGTCAAGAGGTATGGTGGCGAGATGTTATCGCATGGTCAAGAGGTATGGTGGCGAGATGTTATCTCCCTCGCCTGCACACAGGAGGTTGTGGGTTCAATCCCGACCCTGGCAATGCCTGTATGTTTGGAGTTCGCGTGTTCTCTCTGTGGTTGTATGGAATGTTCTCCAATTTCTCTGGCATTACCCTCCCTTATAACGCTGTGGGCTCACATGATATTGTTTTTTTTCTGAGAAGAAGGTACTCTGCAAACCTTAGAGCAACTATGAAAGGTTTAAATTTTGATTTAAAGCTTTTGTGACTGCAGTAATTCATATTCTTAGCTCTTTCGGTAAAGTCACGTTAAAATATATATTTTATTATTTTATTGTTTCCCTTCAACGTGACTTTACCGAAAGAGCTAAGAATATGAAAGGTTTGTTCATGAAGCCATCCAGATATATAAACATAGACATAACTTCAACCGAGAAGATGGATACAAATTGAACAATCATTGGAAGGATGTTATTAACCACCAAAGATTTGTCCATGAAGCCATACAAATATACAAACATAGACATAACTTCAACCGAGAAGATGGATACAAATTGAACAATCATTGGAAGGATGTTATTAACCACCAAAGATTTGTCCATGAAGCCACACAGATATACAAACATAGACATAACTTCAACCGAGAAGATGGATATAAATTGAACAATCATTGGAAAGATGTGATTAACCACCAAAGATTTGTCCATGAAGCCATACAGATATACAAACATAGACATAACTTCAACCGAGAAGATGGATATAAATTGAACAATCATTGGAAAGATGTGATTAACCATGTTAAACCTAAACCGATACTCTCCCACCCCTCGCGTTCGCCCCCCCCCCCCCCCCCCCTCATCGGTGGCTCCGATGTACTTCGTCATCTTTCCTTTCCTGGCTGCACCCACACTCCCCCCCCCCCCCATACTGCGCTGTCTTCCCTGGCTCCTCCCCCTCCTCTTACCCTATATAAGTCTATCATCACAAATAGCTCTCTCTCTCTACAGTTATTTTGCTGTGCCTTTTTACGCCTGATGAAGGAAGCTTGTGTTGCCTCCGAAACGTCGTGATTTAATTTAGTTGTTTTCATTTTTTTTTAACCTACGTTACTTTACCGAACAAACCAAAGAGTACGAATCCTTGCAGTCACGAAAGCTTCAAATCTAGAATGGTTGTGGTTGTTTCCATCGTACCTGCCGGTTTACTAGTACTGTACATTTTTATTTCTTTCCCCCTGTGTCCCACACTCAGCTTCCCACTTCTAGCCCCCCCCCCAGCCTCACGTCCTCTTCCCTTAAGCGCTCACGCAGCCCCCCCCCCCTCTCCCTCCCCCTTGCATTCCCCCTTTCTTACCAATATAACCTCTTGCCACGGCAGCTCTCTCGCCTAGTTCAGCATTTTCTTGCTGTGGTTGTTCCACCTGATGAAGATCGCTTGTGTTGCGATTTAAACGTCGTGATTTTTATTTTATTTCTACCTACGTGACTTTACTGAAAGAACCAGAGAGTATGGATTCCTGCAGTCACGAAAGCTTCAAATCAAGATTACCCTTCACATTTAGAAACGTGCGTTTAGATGATTTGGCTGCTTTAATTTCCCACGTGTGGTGATATAAGTCACTCCGATGAGCTATCACGGGTAGCTAGGTCGCCTTTGAAAAAATAGTTAATAGCTCAGTGGGCTTTATCTGGTAAGATAAAAACTAGTTTTAGTTTACAAGGGTGCCTTGATTTATACACGAAGGACATGGGTTTGCTTCCAATCCTTGGTAAAAATTTATGGGATTTTACAGTGAATAACACATTTACTTTATAATATGTATTACACAGTGATGAGTTTATATTCCGATTTAAAGCTTTCGTGACTGCAAGGATTAATCTTCTTGGTTCTTTCGGTAAAGTCACGTAGAATGAGAATAAAACAATAAAACAAAATAAGACAATAAAATTCTCACGACGTTTTGGCCACAACACGACAGCGCTGTCGTCCCGACAGTTCTGTTCCTTCACCTGAAGAAGTCTACTTGTGTTGTGGCCGAAACGCCGTGAGAATGTTATTGTCTTATTTTGTTCTATTGTTTTATTCTCATTCTACGTGACTTTACCGAAAGAAGATGAGTTTAAATTTGTTAACTTTTGATAAAGGCATTTTGCAATCTTATTGGGAAAGCCAAAACTCCTGTCCTTTGCGTATTCATGTAAGGCCGTCTGGAAAACTACCCTGGCGGATACAGTGCCTCTTTACCAAGAGATGCTGCTATTCTTTCATCTTTAAATTGGCTGAAAAACCACCATCTCTCCCCTGCTAGTCCCACCCCTTGCCCTAGTGCTTGCTCATGCTGTGGAGTCAGGTAGCCCTCCTACTTGTAAAACAGTGGTGCTGTCCATGGTAGCTGCTTCCACTGATTGCGTTTCAGCTAGCTGGCTGGGATTGGACTTAGACATGGTCCACTTTTCATCCAGGAAACCCTAGCGCACATATGAAATATTTGTTGATTTATCTCTGGAACAAACCATTAGAAATGAACAAATAAAAGAAATAGCAAATATATTTTATAAGATAATAATAATAAAAAATAATATATATTTTTAATTTTAAACGTTATTAACGAATCTCATTCTATCTGGGACACTGGTAATTTTCAATAGTGACAATGCAAACAAAACATGCAATGTTACAATAACAATTCTCTTTTACTTATTAAGGCACTATTTAATTGCTGCTTTTGGACATATTAGATTCTACTTGTATTATAATATTGTATACTTCATCGTTCTTGCCAATCTCGATCAATTTAAAGATGCCATAATTCATTTTACGCATTGTGTACATGTGCACACGTACAATCAGCAGTTGGTTTAAATAACCATTATTGAATCAAGCGCTGATGATTTATTACATTAAAATGTTGACTGGCTAAATCAAATGCGATAAATAACCAAAGCTGATCTAGGACGGAAACCACTAGCAGCTGCATATGTATCAAGAGTTGCATTGTTTGTGAAGTAAGTGCAGATCTTGGACGGTCAACATCTGCACTTGTGTGGTTTATTTTTTTAGAATGAGATGATGTTTGTGGAAATCAGTGCAGTTGCTATTTTCAGTTGATGTGTTTACTGTATTCACTGTATAATAATAGTAATATTCATTCATAATAAAAGTTTTGGGTTTTTTTGGGTTAAATGTCATTAACCCACCACCACCCAATTCTGGAAAATCGCCTGATGAAGCTGGTCGTAATCACCAGCGAAACGTCGTACTCAAATTGTAAATGTTGTGGGTTTACTCTCCAACACACCGGTGTGCTGAAGTAGTAACTAATTGGCACGTTTTATTAACGTGACATACATTTACTAATTGGCTGTGTCCGGTAGTGGTGAATTAACAACACATTTATATCTATGACATCTAACCGAAAAAACATGTATTATGAATAATATTGCTAGCAAAACCGTATGTTTTATTTCCGTACGTGGTAAAAAAAAAAGAGCAAGATTTGTCTAATCAAAATTTAGTTCAAATTTTATAAATTCATTGTTGGATGGTGGCTTCACTACACCGTGTAGCTGGTCGGGTTATTTACCCATGCTTGCTGGTCAAGTGATAGCCATTGCAGAATACGACTCGGCAGCAGACTACAACACCTGCATTATGCACGGTGGCCATCAATCTAAGCACTTTCAGCTTCCAACATCTGACGAAATGTTTGTGCATATTCTGGGAGATCTGATCATAGCTCAATCGAGTGTTACAAATGGTGGTGAGATGCTAACTACCTCGCCTGGTATACATGAGGTCATGGATTCGATCCTGACTCTGACGCCTGTATATTTGGAGTTTGCACGTTCTCCCCGTGGTCGTGTGGATTTTTCTCCGAGTCCGCCGGTTTTTCCTTCCAGATTAAGAAACGTGCGTTTATAATATTTGGCCGGTATAAATTTCCACATGATAAACCACTTTGTTGAGTTATCATTTGTGGCCAGGTCGCTTCTGAAAAAGAGCTATATAGCTCAGTGGTCATTACCTGGTGAAATGAAGATAAAAGTGTCTTGTTTATTCATGTATGAAATATGATTTCTGGAAAAGAATAATTGCAGTGCCATTGTTGTTTAGTTACGTTACTGTCCAAGTTCTCTCCATGATGTTTGCTTTTGCAGTAATAAAGCGTGACCCAATGTGTTGGTGTGCGGGTCAAGGGGACCCGTGGGGTGGGGCTGGCTTCTCTGGCATGCGATGCTGTAAGCATATGTGGGACTGCAGAGGGGGACAACACTGCGGCAGGTAGACTGAGGCAAGGATTAGAGGTGTGTCTGGAGGAGACCTGGGTGCTTGTCACATTCCATTTCATCCTGCACATCATCTGGCCAGGGTAATGTGTAGTGACCTAATTCGCTTGCGCCTGCACATCTGAACATAGCCGCCCTAGCGCAGCCAATTACTTTCCCTGCCGCCTACACCACTGTCGTGACTGGGTGGGTGAGTGCTTAGGGAGTTGAGAGGAGTGGGGGGGTGAGGCTGAATGGGTGGAGTCGGCAGGCTCCATTATTGTGCTGGTGTCGCATCCATCGAGTTGCAGCAGGATGACGGACATATTAAAAAAAAAACATAGCAATGGCTGACCGAAACTGCCAAGAGCGTAGTAGCTTAGAGAGGCAAAATAGGATTATATCATCAGCTGCAGTCACATGAGCATTGCTGGAATTGTGGCTCCGGCATTCCCTCTACGGTTGTGTTTGTATGGCCGAAGTAATAGAAGAGAGCATAGGGATACACTGCACGTTTCAAAGGCATGTCAGATGCTTTTGAAATGATTTGGTCTGTTAGGCATAGACTTTGTTGTCAAACCAGAGCAAACTGACAAAGACAGGGAAATGCACACATATACCACACACGCCTGCAGCGATCTTTACTCTCGTTCTTTTATTGTCTGGTATTATAAATGCTGTTATACAATGTACCGCATATAATGATGTAAAATGTAATTCCTCATGGTAGGTGGTGGAGTGAGGAATATCCATATCATGGTCCATGGTTTGATGATAATAATAAAGTAATAATACAATTAAACATCAGGGAATGCTGCCATCCATTATCACAGTGTAATTTATAAATTAGCAATACCTGTGCTTGTTTTGATTGTTATTATCCTCATACAGAATGTATTGTAGCTGGAATTATGCATCGCCGTAGCTGCAGGGATTTTTGCATTGACAGATCGCCTCTTTCTCCCGCTTTAATATTAGATTAAAGGAAGTAATCTCTCACACATAGGTTCTTGGCAGCACTGAATCAAAATGGGCCAGAACAATGTTGACCTTGCGGTGCAGATTCAAGGGCAGCCTCCGTCTTAATTGCATTCGCAATGGCTTATGGGTGGCGGCTATGTTGCTTTAAGCGGCGAAAACCTGTATCACAAATGTAAACTCAATTAATCTGATTAGTCTCACGATGCATCTGCAGTGGTCAAACAAACCAAAAGGGGAAATGCATTCTGATATTTCCTTGCAGACTGAATTGAATCTGTGCAGCTCTCCTCTTACCTCACTGGTTTATTTAAGCAAAATTGCTTTCCATAGTTATTGCACTTGTGTGATTGCTTAGTGTAGAGAGATAAAAAAAAATGTGCAACGTCTTTCTTGAAAATCATTAACTGGCACATATAAATAAGGAGGTAAAAAAATATATCTTTGCAAATTAAAGGAAATTAAATGCCCTCTTCAACCTGCATGGGCTGAGTTCACCAGTGCTATAATGCAATCTCCTTCACGACACCGCTGGCTAGGTTTGTTTCTTGCTACTGGTGACTTAAATTGACTTGGTCAGGCTAGGCACAAAGCCCAGAGGCATCTTTCTTTCAGTGTGCTCATTTTTCCGCCCCCCCCAAAAGCTTAGACCCAAAAAAAGCAGCCAAGCATATATAGTGCAAGCAATCACTCCTCGACATTTATTACTTTTTCAACATTTTTCCTAGCAACACAGCCAATAAAAGGAACACAAGTTACGTAACTTTTGTTCGAGCACACTAGACCTTCTGTATATGAATGCTCGTAAATATTCATTTTCTCACAGTGCTGTAATTGTTTGGGGTGTTTTTTGCAAAAGGCTACTTGGATAGTGAGTTAGGGCTGCTTGGCTAAATTGCAGTGGCAGATGCGAGCCTCACATTCAAGCTAATTAATTGGACAATGTAAAGCGGAGCAAGGTATCCATTGTACTTTCTCTCCAGACCGTCCTCATGAATATATTTCCTCCAGGGTTTTTTTTGTAATTACGAAATAAACCTCATTTCTGTATAGGTGTATGAATCCTGTCTTATGTACCTGGCTGGGCTGCAATGGCTCATAATCTAAAAGTTGCCATTGGAAATCCCTGTCGAGGGTTGGCTGAATCTACCATTTCCCCAGGGAAAATACAAGTCTTCTGGGATTGCATTGTCGAAACATTAGCCCGTGACATGATAACGTGGAAGTACCACCACTTGCTTAGGGTTACAAACAGACACGACCATTACCGCACATTGTTGACAATTATTATACTTTCACTTTGAATAATGTAACACATTACTCCACGAGATAAATGGTCTCTTATGCCCCTTACCTATTTTAAAGTTAATTTAAAATATATATTGCGTAGGATATTGGTATGCAATACTGAAAGATACATGACGATACGTACAAGTCAGTTTTAAGAAAAGTAAAGCCAAGAAGTGGAACGCGTCTGAGATGACGTCCACCAAGGGAGATGGAGTGATGAAATCGGTCAGCTTGCAGGTACTAGGTGAATTGTTGCATCATAGGATCGTGAGAGGTGGCTTTGGCAGGGCTTTCATGCAGCAGCGGGATTGACCATGGGGTGATGGCGATGAGCATGGTGGAAGTGGGTCAAACGCGAACCCGATTGAATTTTCACCCATGAGCATGCCAATTAAGCAGCGAAATCTGCGACAACCAAAACCAACATATATCGCAACTCCGTACTAAATCGGCGCTTATTTAAAGATCGCTTTTCGCGTTAGGATGTGTTTTTGTTGTTGTAAAATAAGGTTGCACGTTTGGCAGCTTCTCGGAAGCTTCTAGAACTGGAAAGATTTGTGTTGTATTTTTTTAAAGCGCACGGTGGCGTTGCAGGCAGCATTATTAACGCGACTCAACGCTGTGCCGCGCGGGATTCTCGCTACACTACGCAACCGAATGCACCTGCAGAGAATACTCTTGCCCTATTTCTGTCAAGTGCAGGTTGAGCAGGTAGAGTGCAGTCCTGTAAATGTACTTCAATAACAAAATAATTAATGCTAATGGCAATGCACGCAAAAAAGCGTAGATTTTTTTGGATACCATTTTGAATTCACTGTTAGTACATCGAAATCTGATTGCAAACAGGTTTTTAAACCAATGCATGCAATACTGTGGGATTTTCTCTCTCTCTAAGGCATGTGATTAATTGCCCCGGTTTAAAAGCACACACCATAGGACTGAACTGTGCATTGACCCATACTCAAATAAAACATGAGGCTGTTTCTTCAAGAACAGTATTTATGTGAAATTGCAGGCGCTACGTCCTGCATACTTATTGAGGTGCTCATTTTGATCTGTATATGTTCTTCATAAGCATGAGTTATGCTTTAAACCACCCACTAGAGAGGGGGGGGGGAGAGAAGGCCTTATTACATTTTAATGGCGTTTGCAAATAGTTTCCAAATGAAAAATGATTACTTGCGTGTAAAATGGTTGGGCTGCTGGCGAGCTCTGTATAGGAGGCCTTGCGCGTAGATGCCACGGACATCTTTGCCAAGAGGCACAGAGAACGACTGCTGCTTGCAGAGGTGGCAGCAGGCGTGGCTCTCCACGAGCTTTTATTATGCCACTCAATCACGCAAAGGACAAAAACTGCTGATGAGCTGACCTGGGGGCGACATGATACAAACATCCAAGGAAAGAAGGGGGCTCCGTGGCAGTCTCTGAAAACACTTTCAACAACGCTTGTGCCATGGGCAATGAAGAGCCATTTAAAAATGTGAGCCATGATAATTAGTTGAGATGTCTCTGGGGTCATTACCTCTGATTTGTGCATGAAAAACACACTTTTTTTTCCCCGCACTTAATTGGCCCACACTTATGCTCACCCTGAAATGTTAATTGGTAAAAAAAACATTTCGCCGGAGTATGTACATTATTGGTTTCCGGAAGGTTAAAGTTGGTCAATGTTGCCGAAAATGTTGTTTTTGCTTTGTACCTAAAGTTCAATACTGCATAACCAATACTCATTACAGTGTAGTCTTACATTCTAATTGTAGATTTCAACAAAATGTATTGTATCTATATATTTTTATGGCATGTCACAGGGAATTAAATGCTAAATGAGTACTTTAATTATTTTAATGTATGTTTTTTTACAATACTTTATAGACGCGAAGTTAAGCACCAAATATTGTACGTATTTAAAGTGAAATGTAGTACTGTAATGATTATTGCCTAAGTGTTACATTATTAATCATGACAATACTCGTCACTTACATTAATTACATTTTAGAATATTGTAAATGTAGTTGAAAGCACAATACTGTACCAGATTTTTTAATGAAATAGAAACTTTTGAATGTTGGCACGTCACGTTGCATTGCCTCTTTACTCCAAACAGAAACACACAATACCCTATAGAGGTATTGTCGTTGTATTGCAAACATATATGGATTTTTTTTATTGTTTAACATTTATTTCAAGTCAATATTAAAAACGCAACACATTGTCCGGAAGAACAAAAAAATCAAGACATTTGGACAGACATTCTCCAAGGACATTAAAAACGTTGGACCTGTCTACTTGCTGACGTGGCAATGTTAGAGGACAAGGCAACGATTCAGTCCTAGGAGATCTACAAAAGCCGAAGCTGTATTGTAGCTAAACATATCGATTTTTCCCTGAAGATTTCTGTTTTTAAATATTTTATGTCACGCATGAGTGTTTAATCGGAACCACCCCCCCCCCCCCCCATCTAACTTATTCGAAGTGCTTAAAGAACGTTACTATTTATACAAGAGAGGCTTACTTTCGCACGTGCAATAGTGAGATAGTATGCCTGGTTAATATTGTAGCGAGTCTATCTCACCACATTTGACAGAAGCCCAGAAATTCTGTAAAAAAGCAAGCATTACACCAAAAGAAATTTGCAACAGCTGCACCGTGTGAACCCCCCCCCGCCACATATTGTTGTTTTTTTGCTTGACGCAAGCCTGTAACCCCCTCGCAACAAATCATCTCCCCCTTTGACTTGCTGCAGATGGCATGCAGCAATCATCCACAACAACAGGGCCCATAGTCGCCATCTGACAAATATTCACAGGATGCTCCATAAAAACGAGGAGCAAAATCAGAGCCGCAATGAGATGTGCGAGTTATCTCTAGCTTAGGCTCTTTGTCCTACGCTTCCCTTTGGTATTCACATCTTATATAAATAAGCTAACACCTTATCGCAAAAAAATTGACACAGCCCTGCGTGTTTCATGGCCAAATTTCAGGCTGTATTTGTTTTTGTTTGATTTGCATTTAAATTGAACATTCACAATAAATGGGCTCAAGTAAAATGTGAAAGTCTACGGGGCTTATTTTCACAATGCGTACAATAAAGATGTTATAATAACAAAAATATACCAGTGTTTATATGTGAGTGTGTATATATTGGCATTTATGCCATATATGGAGCACACTATATTAGATTTTTTGAAAAATTACTGTCAAATCGGTATAACCTATAGATACAAATATAACTACTGTATACTTGTCATCATCATCATCAATACCATCGGCTATGATCGATCACCTGCTGGATGAAGACTGCCCTAATCCATCACCATATCTCACAATCCTGCGATGGTATACCTGTATGTTGTTGTTGTGGTAAGTATAGCACATAACCGGGGAATTAAAGTGAATTTAAATTTTATATATTCAAGTGATGAATGCCAGCAGCAGCTTTACATCTGGCAGAAGAGCATTTCAAATTAGCATAATAAATATATAAAGTAAATGAAGCAACAATTAAAATGTGATCATCATCCTCGCTTAATCCACTTCTGGATAGAGGCTTTCCCCAAGCCATGACGATCTCGAACAGCTCTGTGATGGAACGTTAAATGTAACATGTAAAAATGCAATACGGCATTATAAATATGCAAACGTGCTTGGAACTGTCATGGCACTTTCTAACGATACAGAGAACCATCCACATTTGACCACACATTCAGATCAAATTTGCATACATGTCATGACAGTGAGGCTTGAAGAAAAATGCAGCCTCCTGATATATTTGACACATATACAGTACATTGGGATTCTTTACGTCATGCCACATCTAACCTCTTTTCAGGCGTGAGTGCATTCCTTGCAGTCACTGTGTCCTTGTGTGAAATCAGAGTCACCTTCGTGGTCCCAAAGCATGCTTCTTTTTCACATACACAGTTTTACTATCAGGAAAAGACCTTTAAAAAAAATTAGACAAAATACGTGACGAAAAAAACCCTCTTTCAACTGGTGTGGTGTGGGGAAGGCCATCATCCAGCATTGGATTAACAAAGGACTGTAATTATTGTTATTGTTCCAAGTCATATGACTAATCCACCTATTTTAGATTTTCGTGTTTGGGTTATCCCTCAGTAGCTTTCCCTAGGTACACATTCTCGAAAGTAGTTTCCAGTTGATATCCTCCAATTGATATCTCCAATAATTTAGCGAACTTGTTGACCTTCGTGTATGACCTCTGTCTCTGTCATATTTATACTGAGCTCAACCTGACAGCCTTCTGTTTTTCTAACATTTGTCGCGGTTTATTCCCCACGGGATGTTATAATAACGATCTCTTTACCAAATCTGAGATTGCTAACTTTTTCACCATTAACATGTGTGCCTTCATTTCTCCAATCCATTTTTCGGGAGATGTCTTCCGTTGTCGCTGTGAACAACATAGGCGAAAGCGCGCCACCTCGTCTGACTTCCCTTTTAATATGTATGTTGGCGCTTTCTTTTACGTCATCTTAATGTGGCTGTTCAATATATGTAAATAGATGTGATTATTTATGAATGCTTTATTTCGGCCGTGACTCGGCGAGAGCTGGGATGATTGCATCCATTTCGAAGAAGTCAAATGCTTTTTCATAGCCGACAAATGTTATGCATAATTATAACCGGAAATAAAGTGGAAACGTTACAATAAATGTGTAATAGCATCTACGATATACGATTCAAAACGTGGTCATGAACAAAAATACAGAACACAACTGGAAAGTGTGCACAGCCTTTAATGATGGATGCTTGGAATAACTACTATATTTTCCCGCATATAACCCGCGGGGTATACCACTTTTTACACACAAAACAAGACCCTGCGGGGTATATGGAGGTGCGGGCTATCTGAAATTTGTTTTACACAAAACGCTATTTTTGCGGGGTATATGCATCTGCGGCTTATATGCGTATGCGGGCTATTTGCGGGAAAATACGGTATATTGGGAGACAGAGAGAGGAACATCTGCATTCGAGAGCATATGCAGGCAAATTACTTTACACACAACGGTTAAGAAAAGTAAGTTGGCTTGGACAGGACCCATTGCTCGATGGGCTTATGGCCGATGGTCGAGACTAAAAACGGAGCGGCAGCCGAGGGATGGAACGTGCACGAGAGGATGACTACCGGGGAGATGGAGCAACAAAATCAGTTCATGTTCACGTGCTGGGTGGATTGTTGCGTTGCAAGATCACGAGGGGTGACAGGAGCTTGGGGAGGCCTTCATTCAGCAGCGGTTTGATAATTATGATAGGTGGTGGTGATGATGGTGGTGATGATGGTGGTGATTTGTACATGTCACAGTACAAATATTATAGCAGATAGTTGAATTTTTTCTTGAGAAAACATAGGAATATTAACGTAGGAAATCTTGTGTATGTGCAAACTTGTTGAGTATTCTGTATGATAATAATTAGTACGAGTATTTTCAGCCCTATGTCATTCCATTTGCAAGATGGCTACCTCCCCAGCTGTGCTGGTGATGTGGTTCCTTTGGCCATACTTTACCACTTTAGACGGTCGTTGGTAAGTGATGTGGGGACTCAGTCACGCTTCACATATCACTCACCACTGTGATGTTGACCTTGAATAGTAACCCAACTTGGATGGATGGGTTCCTAGCTCAGTGTGCGATCCACTGCGGTGCCACAGCATCGCCCCATTATTATTCTGTTCCACCATTTAACGGTGTTTGAATGCTCTATAAGGGTGAGTCTGACAACCTGTTAAGACCGGCATGATAGAATTCATGGATTATAAGTACAGTCGTAAGAGATTATCAATGCACGAGACATCCATATGAATTTAAGGATAACAACATCTATCTTAGATTGATTAATTCAAATAAACTGCACTGTTAGTTATTTTGGTTACCTGCTGTGGCTTACCAGTGAGACTTTAATGATAATTAAAAAAAAACTTTACCACAATAGCATGCACACAGGATACAGCACACACAATACTATATTGCAGTAAAACTTCCCTTTTATATTTTAAATGCACTCACTTCATACACTGGCACATTCTGTTTCAGTATATAAAGTAGAACCCATTAAGATACTGCACCACTCTTTATGAAACATCCTGAATACATTTACATTATACTTATTTAGTTCTGCTGAAAAGTCTTTACCGGGAGATGCATGAAGCATATATACCCAATGATTTTCACACAAGTGGTATAATAATGTAAGTAGAGTGCACGAGTGTCGGCAAGTATTTACACGCCTTTTCTGCCAAAATTAGCGAAACGAATGCCCTATCACACTGCAGTACAATACATATTTCAATTTAAGGCCTTTATCATTTGAAACTTTACCGCTGGTGTTGTAGTATGTTTTCCTTGAAACGGCAGAGACGTTTTGCAAAATAATTGATACCGTATATAATTACTGCCTAAATGTTGTACATCAACATGCACAGTATTGCAGTAGAAAGCAATTAAAACAAATCATAAGACATTCTTCATGACACGAGTTCTAAAGTGTTTATTTGACCACTGCCAATACATTTTATTTCATAATTTTGAGTACATGTCTCACTTTTTACTAGAATACAGTGTACTTTGAGAAAGTCAACTAAGAAAACTAGTTGTTATAAATTCCAACGCTCAACAGTGTGCACCTTGGTCGGAAGTGGCCTAGATTTGTTGAAGACGGGGTTCAGGCACCCATGATTAAACAAAAAATGGTAAAAACAGCAACCAAGCAAGAAGAAACACGATTGACGCTGTACAAGTTGAATCAAATGGACTCTCCAAATGTGCTTCTGAGTGGCACATTTCAATTGGCGCTTGATACTCCGGTTATTTGAAAAGGACAACCCCGTGTAATGAACCTGCCTTGCACCGAAACCTTCCACACTCGGCAACGTAGACCCCCATCCCCAAAAGCTTATCTTCACTTTCGGACTATTACATGATGCATATCGCCAGAAAAATCTTTATGTTTCACGTAACAATTTCCAATCTTCCGAGCACGATTATCTTATAACGATATGGACACGGTGAAATCTTTTGAACCAGCCGGCAGTTCATTTTTCCTTTTCTTTATTTTCTTCCACGGTAGTAATACAAGTTTATAACGGGACAGATTTTGCAGACAAGTCAACAACTCAGATGAGCGGAGCCAAGCGCGGGGCTGCTCGAAAGCCTGACCACATTTTATAGGCCTTTAGATGTTTCTTAAAAGTCAGAGTGCATTTGATGCCACGGATGTGGAAAGGAATAGAGTTCCACGCCGAGGGGGTGACAGGAAAAAAAACCGACGTGAGGCTGTAACAGTTTGAGACCTTAGTGTCCGAAGCAGATTTTGATTGAGGCGGCGTAAGGTTCTACGATGAGCTTCAGCTGCAAGGCGACGGCGGTGAGGCGAGGTATGGTGGCGAACTGGTGATGAAGGCGAGATGACAAAGGCTGGCGATTTTATAATTTATCTTGCTGACGAAAGGGAGCCAATAAAGATTACATAGAGCGGTGGCTGAGTCGACTCGTAGATGATGAACGCCGAGGATGACACGAGCACGGTTCTCCTGTAACCATTGCGATTTGAGGATGTTGCTTGATGACGACTTGAAGAGAATGGCATTGCAGTAGTCGAGGCGAGACCCGACTATACTGCAGGTGAGCGTGTTGCCAATATCGATGGTAATGAGTGGATGCAGGCGACGAAGATGCTTGAGGTGATAGTTTTGAAAATGTAGTTGATGCAAATGTCCCGAGACAAAGGTGGAATCCGGAGTAGCATAAAAGGAATTTTATGCGGTCCACGAAGGGAATGGTGGTGCCGGCAATCCTGATGTTGTCGGAAAGAGAGGGTGACATGAGCCCTTGTCGGAGTATGACTTCAGATGTTGGCTGCAGTTAAAGAAAGATCATGCGAGCTGCATCCAGTGTTGTGCACTCAGAGACATTTTCAATTCCTCGAGCATTAGTGGGGTTTATTGATGTGTATAATAGAATGTCATCAGCGTAGGATTGGTATTTAATTCCGAAGCTATTAATAAGTCGGGCCCGATGGGGGGAATGTGGTAGACGGCAAACAGTAGTGGGCAAAGCACGGAGCCCTGGGGGAGCCCCGTACAACTGCCGTGTGATAGTGGATTCACCTATTCAAACAGAGGAAGTCCCCCGGCCAAATAGATTGAGATCCGTTTTAAGACTAATCCTCTGATTCCAAAGTCAGACTCAAAAGAGCCTGGTAAGCTGTAGGTGATTAACAGCATCAAAAGCTGATGAAATGTCCGGACCAATGAGAGGCGTGATTGCACCGGAGTCGATGATGGAAAGAATTTCATTGAAGATTGGTTATAGACAGATTGATAAGATCAAAGTTTTTGGGAAGAGGTGAATGTGAATCTTAAGTTGAGCAAAAGCAAGAAGCTCAAAGAGTTTATAAATGGTGGAGAGGTTAGCAATTGGCCAGTAACTGGCAGAGTTGCCAGTACCTAGTCCGGATTCCTGAAGACGTGGTGAAACTTGTCCTATTTGCAAAAGATAGTGGGAAACACCCAGCTGAAGACGAAGCATTGTCGATGTGCGCAATCGCAGTAGCGAGTTCAGTGGATGATTTTTGAAGAGGGGTGCAGGAAGCATGTCAAGAGGAGAAGTCTTAATGTAAAGTGATGGAATTAAAGCAAGAAAATTATTCCATGATACAGGGAAGAGCAGAGATAAGACAAGTAGGGGGAGCGCGAGAAATAGGAGCTGGGTATCCAATGGAATTGCAGTGGGAATTCAACGAAGCAGTGATGGAGCTAGCAATGAGTGCCAATTTGTTCGTAACGTAAGTACTGAACGAAGTGGTGAGTGTTGAAGCGGCAAGTGAGTCACTCAGAGCAGGAACCAAGTCTCTACCTGGGTGGAGGAGGTCATTAAGAGTTTTTTCCAGAGGTATGTAGGTTTGCCAGAAGCAGCTGTTAGACGTGGATTTGATATAGGCAGACTGTGAGGCAAGGATCCGTTTATTTGCAGTCGTGCAGGCAACTCTGTAATGTCCGCGGTCAGTGTCAGGTCCACCACGAGAAAGGATCCACTCTAAACGTCTTCTGTACCGCTTAGCTGTGAATGGCCGCTATGGTTGAGCCAACGGTTATCGTGGGAAAATGTGCGTTTGATGTGAGATTTTAACGGAGCAAGTTTATCAGCACTGTCGCGAGATTTACGTTCAGCTGCCAGTTGCAGGTGGCAAAGGACAGGGAGAGAGTAGAGGTGAAGGTTGAGAGCAGGTGCCGGAAAGTGGAGAAACGTACGCCTTTGGAAGTTACGTGAGGAGCAAGTCATTGTGATAGAGCGTGGTCTGAGAGTTTTTAATGAGGTGAGAATGAGTGATCTGAAAAAAACTCACTTGGACCGACTGAGACATAAATATGTCGACGGCCGGTGTTAGGCTCGATGATCAGATCAAGGGTGCTCAGACCCCCGAATGATGATGTTCCAGTTCGCCCACGATTTACAGTTATAAGGTCGTGGCATGTGAACATGGCCTAAAGGCGATTGTCAATGGTTGCTGCGGTCTGGCCGTGGCAGTTAAAATCGCCTCCTAGAAACAGTCGACGGGAAACGTTAGGAAGCAGGTACAGCAAAGCGGAGAGGTCGTTCAAGAAACGAGTGATACCTGCCGTCAGGAGGGCGGTAAATGAGAATGAGAGAAAAGCTGAAAAAGCGAGCGAGGAGAGATAGCGACTGAAACTCAAATGCAGAGGGAGAAAACGGAATAAGAAGTTACTTTATAATGAGGTTTGAGTCATGAACTACAGCGAGACCTCCACCACGGTGAGCTGTCCCACGTGGGAGCATGGAGAACACTGACCTCAAGGTGTTATTGCGGGTGGAAGATCATCCCTTGACCAGCTTTCGGACAGACGGAACGCATGCGTGTTTTGATCATGTATGGTGTCATGAATCAGAAGGGGAGTTTAAAGAGCAAGAGATTATATCAGGTGAAGGTACGGAGGGCTTGGAGAGAGATTGAGAGGGGAACGGACGGCTTTTAACCAGTGAGGGATCAGCACGCAAAGTGCAGCAGTTGCCTCCTCGACAGCTGCGAGAGTGAAAGTGCGGGCAGACACATTTATGGTGACCACGAAGGAGGCCAAGATCAGCGAGGGTGGTAAGAAGTGGTCGGGACAAATGTGTGGAATAGATATGAAATCAGTTGAATAATTGTTCTTACTACTTTCTGACAAAAAAAAACCAGTTGTGTTAAGATGTTAGAACACCAATCTGAAACCTTTGGCAATGAATCATGTCTGCATTATCCACACATAGTTGTGGTGAAGATGCAAATAAACAAAACTAACACTCTTTGATACTAACAAGGGAGGTCCCATGCTGTAGCTGCTCAACCCCGAGCTCTCAATGTCCTTAAAGTGCCATTGTCTTTGTGCTGTTCGCCTTTTGCCAGTATCAAACAGTGTTGGTTTTTTTTAGTGAGTGTGTTTTTTTTTGTTTGCATGTTTACCACAAGTATCTGTGTGTGCTTAATGCAGACACGATTCCTTGCAAAAGTTTTCAGCTTGATGTTTTAACATCTTAACACAAACTGTTTTATTGCCAGATAGGGTAAAACCTCTTCTTATATTTTGATACTGGCAAGGGAGGTCCCCAAGAATGAAAGTAGTACGGCGAAAGTCCAACAGAAGGGCTCTGGGAACGAACAAAAGCGGCACCAGGTGGTTCCAGGGTTTAGAATCAGGGGTAGGGAACCTTTCTTCTGCCAAGGGCCATTTGGATATTTATAACATCATTCGCGGGCCATACAAAATGATCAACTTAAAACATTTGCCCGTTATATTTGTTCAAACATTTAATTAACTCACCCCTAATGCGATGGCTGGAACTGCTTCTCTTTGGCGAGGCGTGTGATGATGATGTTAGCTGGTATTGACGATGTTGCTGCTGCTCGCAACTGCTTTCCCGGATTTATTGAATTTCGAGGCCCGCCTGCGGTTGCCTTGGCAGGGCCACACCAAATGATTTCACGGGCCTCATACGGCCCGCGGGCCGTATAAGGCCCGCGGGCCGGACGTTCCCCACCCCTGGACTTCAGAAGAACCCCTACCGACAGCTGCACCGGCTGCAGGCCCGCGGGTGGAGGAGGCACGAACAGCGTCCTCTGCGACAGAAGTCATGCGGTCAGCAGTGGCGGGCGTGCCGTGCTCGCGCCGGTAGCAACAACAGCCTCGTCTTTGGCGGTAGCGCGGCAGTGCGTGTCGCGCGGCGCTTACATTGGCACGCGGCTAGACAGCCACCCCCCACCCCCACCCCCCCGATGCAATGATGTCCACTCCGACTTCACGCTCAGATGTGTGCCTGCAATTATTTACATCACCCCCCCGCTGCAGTCGCAGTGCTGCGTTATAACTCCCTGGCCTGCGTGTTAACTTACCTGGCAAGTGGCCCACGAATGACGTGCTGTCAATTCTGTGTGGCGCAAAAAAAAGGGACCAAGCCACCCCGAATGCATCCCATCTCATCGGATCTCAGAAGGTAAGCAGGGCTGAGCGCGGTTATTACTTGGATGGCTGACCAACAGGGCTTGCCAGGTCTTGTAGACATGGTGCTGCAAGGTGGTCACGAGATGGCTGCGCTTAGTGTCACACACACACACACACAAGTGTCACAAATGAGTGTCACGCATAAGTATATGTGGGTTTTCTCTCAGATTCCCCACTTTCCTCCCACATGCCACAATAATCATTAAAGGATTGGCCAACCAATGCAGGAGCCTCCAGAAAAAAAAAATGTCTGAGACTCAATGAGACTGCTGGGTAAATATTTGGTATTGTAGGCATGTGTGACTGTCAATAAGTATGCATTGTTTAGTGTTCGGATTTCATCGTGATTTTCACGGTTGTAATTCTTTGTTCCACTTTGCAGCAACAACAGGATCAATTTGTCAGATAAATTGGTTGTTGGTAAAAAAAAAAAGTTCAGTGACACTTCAGTCTTACTCCAGGTCTTTGTCTTTCGTATGGCATAATAACAGCAGATCAAAGATGTAATTTTAAATTCGTTATCCACTCAATTGTTTGTTTAGAAGCAGAGTGGATCTTGTCCATTCCTCCTTTAAAGGAGTGAAGTCAACAGCGGCGGAGTTTTTACCATGTGGTCGATGTGGTGGGATTCGTCACCGCACTCGCAGGTTAAAAACAACATTTGACCTGCATTTTGTTGTTACTTTGGCATTTACAAAAAAAACTGTAGCTGACTAAACTGTCGTTCGTCTTATAAATACGCTCGTGCATATTTCTTGCCTTTGTTTTACTGCCGTACTCAAAATGTTGATTTACCGAGTCCCTGCGTGAACTATGTGAACGCGTTGGATGTGCCTATATGGCAGTGTGCCTCCAATACAAATATTCAATATGTTAGTTTAACACGTAGGCTTTCGCGACCAATATTATCCATAATAGAGGCTTTTTGAGTTACATCGCGTAAAATATAAACGCAAATGTACAGCACATCGGTGTGTTGGAGAGTAAACCAACAACGAATTGGCATCTTCTTTGGTTATTTCTGTAAAGTCACGTAGAATGAGAATAAAATAATAAATTGATAAAATAAAATAACACAATAATATTCTCACGGGGGCGAGACTGTCCTACCAGACAGTCTCGCCCCCTTCACCTGATGAAGGCCGCTTGTGTTGTGGCCGAAACGTCGTGAGAATATTATTGTGTTATTTTATTTTATCAATTTATTATTTTATTCTCATTCTACGTGACTTTACCGAAAGAACCAAAGAAGATGATTCATTGCAGTCACGAAAGCTTTAAATCGAAATTTAACGAATTGGCATGTTTTGTTTATGTGACAAACCTTACTGATTGGCTGTGTCGGGTGGTGGCGGGTTTAACGACACAATTATATTGACGCGATCTAATGTGGCTTTTCGTCTGCTAGGTTGCCTCACAAGTGCGGTTCATTGTGACAGATTTTGGTGAAGCTAATTGGTCATGTGACTCATGTAAAATCACTGAAGGTGATCTCATGGAGCACAGATGTAGAACAAGGTAATACAAAGTGCATTTGGTGTGTGATTTAATATGGTTAATTTTTGAGATGATGACACAGATAATAAACATTAATTGGATTCATTAGCTACGACTCTTCGGAGAAAATGAGAATTAAGAATGTGAGACAGTTAAACTTAATTAGAGGTTAATGCCGTGTTTATTATGGTGTTCGTATAATTATTTGTCTTCATAACTATGGTATGTTATCACATTTATCAAAAATACTGCACTTTTTTATCATTCTACTTGGAATGTTAATATCGTGCCTCTTTGTTTGCTGCTATCATAAGAATCCAGGAACATGTAGAGGAGGGTTTTGTGACCCAGGATGAATGAAAAGAGACCACCCCAGCCCCACTGTAACGTTTTGCATAAAACCACTTATCTCCTTCAGATACATCGTAATTTTGATTAGATCTTTAACCACCATTCTTGTCATTTATTACTGTAAAATACTAATCCAAAAGGAGAAGTGCAAACCTTTACACTGATAAATCAAACATTTCACTATTTTTTTTACTTTAGGTGCTAAATGGATTATATATCCTCAAGAGGTCACAAAGAAACATTGGAGGAATTTAATTGTATTGCTTTTCATGTAGGAAAGGGTAGATTTGTCATGCTCATTGAAATTGCAAGCATAGTCTTACTATTTTATAGTGGCTGAGATGCCTGACATTTTTGTCTGAAACATCCTACATGTTTCAGTGACAAGATATTGTATTGAGATTTTAGAATTTAAATATCCTAACATTATTCATATGGAAATGTATCTTGTACAGGATGGTCCAGATGTGTCGTGACCTTCAATTAATTGACCCCAGACATCTTTGTTCCCTTTGTATATCATTTCTGTTTTGCATACACTTTACTTACAAAAATGTTACGTTTTAGTGGATTAAATGGGGTGGTCACAAAATATTTGGACCACCTTGTATATAGCAAACAATGTATTCAGCATGCAACGAACATGTTGATCTTAGGACAATACAGCATCGCACACCACTCTAGCAAAATATGCTTTTTTCCAAACATTTCCGAAGTTCACCGTTCGTTGAATGGCATGTGAAAGGGACCTTCTTTTTTGGAGTCAATCACAAATAATAGTCATGTAAACATTCTGAAATCCCTTTATATTACAGAAGGTTCCCTGTGGCGTGCATCAACGAAATTATTTGAACTTTGCAGATCTCTTACGAATTTGCACACTCCACAATACCACCTCACTTCATTTATTAGCTCCCTTTTTCTGTGTGCTCCCTTTGAGATGCCTAGACAAATTAAGAGCAAAATGTATGGTTTTTGAGCACACTTGTTGTGCATGCCATCTATGTTTGGACCGTAGAAGAACCCACGTATTTTTTTTTTAGATTTGCCCACTGCAGAGCCAAGATTATAGAATTGCTGGTTCAATCCCTTGACACCAGAAATAAACCGGTGAGTCATCTCACGGCTGCATTTTAAAGACAATTTTAAGCCAGCGCCGGTGCATTCATTATAAACGTTGTTGTGTTTAAATGCAATTCCGACATTTTTGCTGGTGTACTTATTCAGCAATATTATGACATAAATACCGCCTTATATTTTCTGTACTCTAACACACCGCTAAATATTGTGTGCTTCATCTCGAATGCAGACAGAATGTGGGAGAAAAAAAAGGCTTAATAGGTTTTCAGAGAAACACGGGGTAAAGTGGTGGCACATTGGTTAGAGCAATGTGCTGTAAAGCAGTCCTGAGTCCCCCTTTCACCAAACCGAATTGACCAGCGTGGTGAAGTATAGTCAAATATGGCATGTGGATTCATAAAGTATGACATGATATTTGTTGCTATGTTTGATTTTGGGACAATATATTTTGTAAACATATTTAGAAAATATCCTCAATTATCGGAAACATGATATCATGTATTTAAGATTTCAATAATTGCGGTTATATTGAATACGTTTGTTAAATACTACTGATGAAAATCAAACATTTAGCTCACCGAACCAGAGCAACGAAATACCATGCAATATTCAGCTGCATGTGGTCTGTGTCCACGAGACCACAATTGATCACACACTATCCAACGAAAAGTTAACATATCTCCATATATATAAAAGGCAAAGTTGTGAATATGTGTGTCTGTTCAAAATGTTTAGCGTACTTCCCGACATGCAACAAACTGGAAATTTGCCATGTGGGTACTTTCCAGACTGTACACCATGCAAAAATTATAAAAATGCACTTTCTTTTTTTGGGGGGGGGGGGCTCAATATTGTATATATTTTTTGCACGGAACGTGCGCTGTGACGTCAAATCTGTCACGTGACCCGCGCATGTGGAAGAGTAACGCATTGTAGTGTATTGGTTAGCGCGCTGCGCTACTAACCTGGCGTCCCGAGTTCGAGTCTCGCTCACGGCCACCACCGGTGACGATTATTTTAACCGGTCCTGGGCCTCCCCTAGGTCGACTCAGCCTTAAACGAGTAACTTGTGTGGTGTGTGAACATCGCCACTGGGGAGACAAAGGCGGCCGGGCGTGGTGGATCCAAGTCCCGGGCGAAGCTGGGTAGTACAGCTAATGAGATATATAAATGAGTGCTATATATTCTTGGTTCTTTTGGTGAAGTCACGTAGAAGGGAAACAATAAAATAATAAAAATATAAAATTTGTGAGAATTTTATTGTTTTATATTTTTATTATTTATTGTTTCCCTTCTACGTGACTTTACCGAAAGAACCAAGAATATGAATTTCTGCAGTCACGAAAGCTTTAAATAAAAATTTGAGTGCTATATGTTGTCTATTCAATAGGCAGAAACAGTAGAAAATCAATAACATGTTCAAATGCATATTTATGCCTGATAATTGAACTTGTGTAATGTCTCTTAAATTGACTATTTCATGTTGTCGATACTCGAGGATACATTAAATACGTTATTTAAAATTGATTGAGGATATGTGGAATACCTTTATTAAATACATTGTCAAAATCTAAACATTTTTTATACCGAACATAGCAAAAAACATTTTGGGCATCACAAAGGGCTGTGAATGAATATTATTTAGAGCAAGTTCTTTTTGTATTCTTAGTTTTTTCGGTAAGGTCACGTTGAAGAGAAACAACAAAATAACAAAATATATATAAAACAATAACGTGACTTTACCGAAAAAACTAAGAATATGAATTACTGCAGTCACGAAAGCTTTAAATCAAAATTTAAGTTCTTTTTGTCCAACACACGTGTAATGACAGATTGACACCTGCCAGCCTGTAGAGGTAATTACGGTTATATCTACATTACATAATGCCTCATTATGATGGGGCGTATTTGGGGAAACGGTCAAGGGCGGAGTCAGACGAGAAGCTCCGGGAACCGACCCGAAGGTTCTGGAAAGGGGGCGTGGCCAGAGGTGGAGCTTGGCAGCACCAGGCAGATATAAGGAGCACCGAACCAGAGCTTCGGTGCTGTTAGCGTGGGGTCTGGGTCCTGGTTGCATCGCTGCTCGTCGTCATCTCTTCGTCTTCGACCACGTGGCTCTTCTTCTGCAAGACCAGTTCCGTCGCCGCCGCTACACTCGTCAACCAGCCAGCGTAGCGCAGGTCCGAGACGGGCTGCGTGTTTAGAACAGCCGAGGTGTAGCCGCGTTACGAAGTGTATCGCTCTGTGTGCTCTTAATAGATAAGAAGCCTTCTACTAGACGTGTGGCGGAAGTCGCTCACCACACACGTAATACTCTATTATCTTTACTGATTATTGTAAATACACTTAACCATTATTTATTGGGGCATTGACACGGCCCAGCGGTAGCGCATTCGCCGTTTGTTGCAGATGTTCACGTGTCGAAGCCAGTAGCCGCCCTGGTTATTCGTGCGGTGTGGACTAATCTTAGGACTACGCGCCATCTATTTCACAGTGGACGTTTTAAAAATTCCCCTGACGTCATTCGCAAGCGTGGACCATTGCGTACTGGCGTCAGGGTCCAAATGTTTAAAGTTTTAAAGTTACCCACACATTTGTAATTTTGGACTATGACCTAGCAGGCAGACTAGTGCCCCCGGTCACTCTTGCAAACGAGACTATTTTTAGTCTCTTCAACTCTTACCCGGTTAAACAAAATAAACATGAACTTGAAACTATTACAATGCAGTTGCAAAACAACTGCTTTTGTAATGTATGTGAATTAATGCCGATGAAATTCAGACTTTTCACCATTGACAAATCGACTATGGCGAGGTCTAAATACCGCAATCACTTCGAGTGATGTCCGAACATGTAAATCCCTTAATTGGGGGGTTACAAACACTTGCAGTATATATATTTTTTAATTTTGATCCACTACTAACTATTGACTTAAAGCTTTCGTGACTGCAGGAATTCATATTCTTTGGGTCTTTCGGTAAAGTCACGTAGATATGTTCAAATAAAATAACAAAAAAACTACGACGTTTTGATCGCAACACAAGCGGTCGTCTTCAGGAAAAGGGGGGTTATTATTATTCCCTTTGCCTGATGACCGCTTGTATTGCGATCCAAACGTAGTTTTTTTTTGTTTTTTTGTTATTTTCTTTGAACCTATCTACGTGACTTTACCTGATAGACCTAAAAAATATGATCCACTACTCCCCCCTTGTAAAATATGCTTTACAAATACGCAAACTAATGTGAAGGAAAGCTTTGTGTGCCAGTTCACAGTGATCCCGCAATGCAATTGCCTTTCTTCCTCCGATTTGTCATTGCAGTGTAGGTCTTTCTTCTGTTGTGCTGGAGTGTTGATAACACACACAGCATGCATTGTATCATCCTGTCTGCCAACACGACAAAGCTGTAATATGTTTTATGCAGTATTCGAATTGGGCCACAATCCCTGAATATTTTTTTTTATTTAACTAAAACACGAACATGGATTTCTTAATTTATACTGTGTACACGTCTGACCCTTTTGTTGACCCATTTCTCGACGAGGGTTACCCCATGACACGTGGGTTGTGAGGATCATTTAACCAGTTCATTGATATCTTAGCGACTACTACCGATATATTGTCTATAGACGTGTATATGTCCTATGTCCTTGCAGCCATTCTGGTTGGGAATTGTGGTGCAGTGGTTTACACACTGAGCTATGAACCTCGTGACCTGAGTTTGATCCGTGGTGATGGCTCACGAAAGCAGTTGCGAGCGATTATCTGAACCGGTTCTGGGCACCAAACCCAAAAATAACCCATGGCGATAAATGGCTGACAATACATGGGGAGGCCTTCAACCAGTGATGGATTGACAGAGGGTTATAAATAATTTATAGTGCATATTTGTGTTAAGTACATAAAGGCACGTGAATGGGTTTACAGTATATATTTGCTATACTGTACCCTGTACTTATACGTATTAAATGTATAGTACAAACATATACTATGTATATATTTGTACAATATACTGAATGTTAAGGTACTATTAAATATATCATGGGACCTCCTTTGCCAGTACCAAAATATGAGAATAGGTTTTCCCAAACTGAAACCTTTTACAAGGAATCATGTCTGCATGAACCACAATACTTGTGGTCAGAATGCAAACAAAAAACATACTCTGATTAATATATATATGTGGCATTGCCTTTGAAACTAGACCAGAGGACTCCAAAAGGCGCCTTTTGGCGTCCTCTGGTCTCACACCATTTGAGACTTGGCTCCAAATGAAAGCTGTCAGAGTGTTTTTTTGTTTGCATTCTGACCACAAGTATTGTGGTTAATGCAGACATGATTCTTTGTAAAAGGTTTCAGTTTGGTGTTTAAACATCTTTACACCTATTCTTAGCTCTTTCGGTAAAGTCACGTTGAAGGGAAACAATAAAATAATAAAATATATATGAAACAATTATATATATTATTATATAATATATTTTATTATATAAAAAATATATAAACCAATTATATATTTTATTATTTTATTGTTTCCTTTTTATTATATAAAATATATAAAACAATTGTATATATTTTATTATTTTATTGTTTCCCTTCAACGTGACTTTACTGAAAGAGCTAAGAATATGAATTACTGCAGTCACGAAAGCTTTAAATCAAAATCTTTACACCTGTTTTGTTGCCAGAAAAAAGAGGGGAAAGCCTATTCTCACTATTCAACATAATCATATAATTTGAAGGAGTCATTCTATATTTTGTATATCTACAATGTTACATTGTTGAGTTGTTCTTGGCTATTTGGCAATAAGGTCAGCTCATTTGTAATGCCTTCCAAATGGATAATTTTACTGAACAAATAAAATAAGGAGGTGTGGTGAATATCTCTGCATTCACAATTTGGACATGTTCTTACTAGGTGTAAGACAGGATATATGAACGGTTACATTTTTGTTACGTTCTCATTAACTATTTTTCAGAATACAGCACATACCAGTGGAGGATGCAACGTGAGTGAAATTATTATTTTTCTCAACAAAAACGTAATAGGGATGGTCACGCGGGAATCAAATGTAAAATTCTGAGGTCAGAGTGGCAGCTACACACGTAGCGTGTGAAAAACAGTGGGAGAAAATGACACAGGTAGACAAGCACATTCAAACCTTTACACACATTTGTATCCAAGAGACATATTCAGAAGGAATTTTTTTTTTACTGTCCTAAGTTTGCAATGCTTTGAGTGTCTTCTAACATAGGCCAGGAAGACATACTAAAGCATTGCATATTGCCTGTGGGTCTACCTCTCTTGCTGGAAATGCAATATTTCTTTAACTGTTTGAGCAATCTTTTGACATTTTCTAGGGTGGTCTGAGATCACAACATCTTGTTTTAGATGTATTTTCGGGTTAAAAGGCCAGCGTTGCATTGCTCCAAAGGACTGTCACAATGGGATAGGTTACGGGGGTCATTGATTTCAGCATTCCACTAAATGCCACTATGCCCCTGCTGATGTGTGGGTTTTTATGGGGAGTACTTTATTGTTTTAGTTTGTTATTCCCCCCCACCCCCGTATTTATATACGCATGCATGTGTGGGTAAATAACAATGTATGTTCTACTGAGTAGCTTATGAGTGGCAAAAATCTGAAAATAACATAACATTACTTACGAAATCTTCCCGGCAGATGAAAGCTCCTTGTTTTACCTTCGCCCCATTGTATTATTTTAAAGGAGATCTTACCCATGGACACTCAGAAAAAAATGAAACGCTTGTAAAATAAAAAAAAATGCGTTGAACTCGCATAGACGATGTGGCCTTTTTGAACACGTGTAACCATTTTACAACGCCGGTGATGGCAGTGTTTTGTGCGTAACTGCACCATGTATTTACGTCATGTAGACATTAAGTGTCAACAAGATGAACCACTTTGATATAAAGCTTTCGTGACTGCAGTGATTCATATTCTTGGTTCTTTCGGTAAAGTCACGTTGAAGGGAAACAATAAAATAATAAAAAATATATAAAAATACAATTCTCACGACGTTTCGACTGCAACACAAGCAGTCATCATCAGGTGTGAAAAGCAACGGCAAGAACATTTGAAAAAAGCGGCGGTTGTATTTATTTCTTTATTTGTAAGCGTTAGCACCACGGATAGCGATTTGACAGTTTGTTTAGATGGACGAGTCCATCTATGTTCGGAAAAGAGGAGGGGGGAGACGAAAAATTTATGTATGCTGTCTGAAAGCCACCGTAAGCGTGAACAATCAATTAAGACCGCAAATGGTTTATCAAATCCTTCCAATGATTGCTAAGCCAGAATCCATCTTCTCGGTTGAAATTGTCTCTGTGTTTGTATATGTGGATAGCCTCATGAACGAATCTCTCATGGTAGCCAGATGGCTTGCAAATAACCTCTGTCTTGGAGAAGTCAACGTCATGTGAGCCTACTGAATTATAACATTGATCTGCCACGGCCGAGGTGTTGGTCCTACCGTGTTTAAGGTCTGCTTTGTGTTCACGAATGTGGTCCAAGACATGGCGTTTGGTTTCTTCAATGTAACTACTACCACAGAGGCAACTTAGTTTGTAGACACCAGGGTACTGTATGTCCGGAATCACATCTTTTACAGACGGCCACATGGCCGGCTTGCTCTAGACCAATTCTTCGACCACATCAATTCCATACACCCAGCCATCAGATTTACCATGGAAGTCGAAAAAGACGGCAAGCTACCTTTTTTGGATGTCATAATAAAAAAGAGACCTGATGGTTCAATGAGCCACTCTGTCTACAGGAAAGCTATCCATACGGATGTTTGTCTAAAACCGGATTCCCACCACCATCCATCACGGAAGAATTCTCTCATCAAAACTCTGCACCATAGATCCCAATGCATATCCGACCAGGAACACATAGGCAGTGAACTCAAGCACATACACCAAGCTCTTAAGGATAATGGTTACTCCGACTATACAATCCACAAAGCTATCACTCAAACCATGAAGAAGGACCCTCTTGAGGAGCCTTTCAAAACCATCACTTTACCCTACATTGCGGGGATCACAAAAAAGATCTCCAAAATCTTGAATAAACACAAGATCCAGGTCCGTTTCAACACATCACATAAAATCCGTGATATGGTTCCGTTCATGAGGCTATCCACATATACAAAAACAGAGACAATTTCAACCGAGAAGATGGATTCTGGCTTAGCAATTATTGGAAGGATTTGATAAACCATTTCGGGTCTAAATTGATTGTTCACGCTTACGGTAGCTTTCAGACAGCATACATTAATTTTTCGTCTCCCCCCTCCTCTTTTCCGAACATAGATGGACTCGTCCATCTAAACAAACTGTCAAATCGCTATCCGTGGTGCTAACGCTTACAAATAAAGAAATAAATACAAACCGCCGTTTCTTTCAAATGTTCTTGCCGTTGGTTTTCACACCTGATGATGACTGCTTGTGTTGCAGTCGAAACGTCGTGAGAATTTTATTGTTTTATATATTTTTATTATTTTATTGTTTCCCTTCAAGGTGACTTTACCGAAAGAACCAAGAATAAGATGGACCACGTTTTATTTCGTATATCACAAACTCCACTGGTGAGTGGATGCCACTTCTCAAGTGAAGTTGCATCCACGTTTTTGTCTTCTTGTATCATAATGTTTGCCTGTTTCTCGGCAGCAACAATGAAAAATAATAAGTAACAGAATAATTGCTGCATTCTCGATACGATTCAGTAGAGTTACACCTCTTCTTTGTTCCGCGAAATTAAAGCATTCGCACACGAGAGATTTTTATGCATTGCAATTTAACGAGCATAAAGGCAACAACTGCAAGGCTATTTACGTAGTTTTTGTTTCACGTAGCCCTATTGAAAGTTTTACTCTTTTGTCTGCTATTTGTTTTGTCAGTTTAAAAAGTTGTCGCATTACCCCCCACCACCCATCAAACACGCAGGGATGTTATCCGAGGAAGCCAGCCCGCACACCCATCACGAATGTCACCTGGGTTAGCGCAGCCAGGCACGCACACCCATCACGAATGTCACCTGTGTTAGCGCAGCCAAGCATGCACCACCTCGAAGCGCAGATGGCTCTCTTTGCTCTAAGCTCCTTCGGCGGGGCGTAATACGAAAACTCGCAAACACAAATCACAACAACAACAACAGAAATCTGCGTCACGGCAGGGCCTGCGGGCGTGTGGATGGGATATTAAATGGAAAAAGGCCAAAAGGGAATGTGGGAGGGGTGGTGCATGAAAGGCTTGTGGAGTAGAGCGAGATTGAGAGATTGGGAAACGGGTTTAGAGGTGGGGGGATGTCAGCACCCGGCAGTCTATAATCATGTTGCCGTAAATCTGATCTCCATTATCTTGTGGCGTACTGTAAAACACGAAGGCTTACAAGGCAATAGAAGGGGGCTTCTTCTTCTTCTTCTTAGACACGAGGCTGTAGCTCTTTGAGACAGCAGCGAGATCAAATAAATGAGGGTTTGATAGCGAGGTGGGGAGCAACAAATATATAAGGATTATTTTGATAAAGTCTTTGGGTTTTACATTCTCAAGCCCAAATATGATGGAATAAAGAATAAATTAAAGCAGCAAGATATTGTCGGTACAAATCGAACTCATGATTGTGAAAATACACATTAATTGTAGTGATGTGAAACATATGAGTTTAAATGGTGGGGGGAGGGGGGTCAATTTAGTTTAAATATGCATATTGTATATGGAACATTCGTACCTGTAATTCGTGCTATTAATAAAATGTAATTATATTATATTTGAATACACGTTGCATTATATTATCGCGCGTCGTCTGGCAAATAGTGCAACTATACTGCGTGGATTTCATTAACGTCAACGATATTTTCACCGAACCTAATATTTGAAGTTTGTACATTTTTGTTTGAACACAGCACCACTACTTAAATTTTTTGGTGCGTGGATTTCACCACACGGTGTGTTGTACTGCAATAATTAGTTCCCATGGGGGAGGGTGTTTTTTGGGAAGATCGGGTGCTAGGTCGGGGAAACCATCAAGCAAGCTTCAGTCCTGGATATACAATTCAACTGCGGTGCGATTCACCACAGTGTGATTACATGCTTATCTCACTCGGGACGGGAGGCTGCATGCACACAAGCACTGCAATGTTTTATTCAAAATATGCTTTTTTTACGATCTCATATGTTTGCGAATAAAAATATTTCCTAGTCAGTAGCTCGTGATAGTGCCACAATTTAAAAAAAAAGCTATCGATATTTATGGGAACGGAAAACAAATATCCTGTCATTCTATTGTTTTGAAGATAATTTTACACATACACGCAAAAAAACACCCTCGAAATGTGTACATTTTAAATCTTGTACCCAAGGAGGTGATTTGAACAGGCGTAACCATTTTACAACATCTGTGAATGCAGCCACTGCCTTGAGTGTGGCTGCGTAGTGTCACGTAAGTTACGTGCACACATACAATCTCTACATATTCTCCCAGTAATGCTCGACATTCAGAACAGATACGCAAACATTGTTCTTGCCTAGCTTTTTTTTAAAAGCGTAACTGGAAGATGCGGGAGCAATGGAAGGATGTCTGACGAAAAATGGCAGCTGCTGTCTGCGCAGGAATGCCGATTATGGCTCCCTTTTGTTGCTGTTCAGTTCCCCCAGCACCGCCTTCAATATGTGCATTGTACACGCTAATGATTCAAATGACCTGCCAACAGTGGGGGGGTGTACACATGTTGTTCTATATTTTTTCTTATATAGCCAAGTTAATAAGGTCCTCGGCTGTCGAGGGAGAACCGGGAAGTGCACGTCCTATAACACTGTTGTTCATTTAGTTGGATAAACATTTCAATAAAAAAAAAGAGTTACACTTATTTATTTCTTTAAAAAAAGTTATTTCCCTCCGATCTTGTCGCGATTATGCTATCGACATCATAAACTATGGTGCTCCATCAGCCGCTTCAGAACAGCAAATGGTCGCTGTGCACACCTCCACCACAAGTGGAGAATTAAAGACAACCCATAGTCTGACTGTGCCCACCTGAACCAGACAATGGGCCATATCGCGAATAACTTCATTCTCGGCCCGCTCTCCGGCGGACTGAGCAGTATACGTCACGCGTCTCCCGAAGCTTTCGCCTGGCTCGCAGACTCAAACTTGGACGTGTGATTTCCGCATACTTTCCATACGCTAGAGAGAGATTGACATCATGTCGTGAGATGAGCTATCCATTCAGATACTCTCACAGAGCAGAAGTGCAACCCTTCCATCTCCGAGAATGTCCCACAGAAGAAGATAATGCAGAGCTATCTCTGAGAGACCTTCAAGTGAGCTCGGGTGTGCACAGTAGAGAGAAGCTCTCTCCCTCTTGCTCTGATCATTATCAGAGTAATGTTCATCTCATTTATCCAAATTGTCTGCAGATCCAAAGTGAATGTGATAAGCTTGTATTGAGTCATTGGTGATATGGCTGAAAATATCATCTCACTGCAATTAAGAACCCAGTTTTAATCACAGGTAACTGCCCGGATTCAAACAGTTACCTAACGACCTGTTTATGCACATTTTAATGAAATAGTTTTTTTTGTAATTGAATTTCCCATCACATCTTGCACAGTCCATCACGTTGATAACTTTTAAAATGTATCACTGTAGGAAGGCGTGCATAACATAGTGATCACAATGGAAGGATTCCAATGTCTTCAACAGATTGATTCCATTTTAAAGTCAAACTACCATAAATGCTTTCATCAGAATAAGAAAAAATAGAGCAAATTAATTATGGAATATGATTAAAACTAATTGGCAGAATATTAGCATAGACCCATGGTCGGCTTGGCAAAACCAAATGGTATTTCTGGCAAATATCATGTCAGTGGGTGTTTATGAAACCCTTAGTGTATGGGGCTCTAGGACTTAGTGGGGCTGTGAACATGTCCAGAGTTTTAATAGGGGGTTCGTGGTAACTGTATAGTACCAACTGGCAGATCAGCAACAACGCACACATCCAGTCAGCTATCAGGTGGCCAACAGGTCGAAATATCCATAATATAGTTGTTTTATAGGGTTAGATCGCATAAATATAAATGTCGTTAAACCCGCCACCACCCAACACAGCCACTTAGTAAGGTTTGTCACGTGTACAGAATGTGTCAATTCGTTACTAGTACAGCACACTGGTGTGTTGGAGAGCAAATCCACAACATTTACAATATGAGTACAACGTTTCACCAGTAATTACAACTAGCTGCATCAGGCAACAGCCAGATTTGTGGAAAAATCTTCCCGTTTTGTTCATTAACTGGAGGGATAGATGTGATGACGAAAGACGAATTACGTAACTTTGGCATTTGGTCATAAGAGGGAGGTTAATTGGTTCACATATTTTCAACGTTGTTGCAGGAAACTACACGGATTGTCCGTGTTGCTCCATTTGAATTGGCTGCAACACAATGACGTTGCATGGGCAGTGGAGCGGTGGCAAAGGGGTTAGCGGCCTGCGTGATGAACTCATCAACCTCAATTGGAATCCCGGGCATGGCTAACATCATAAATCATTTCTAATGGTCCCGTGATGTAGGAATGCATCTATCTCCTGCAAATAAGCTGATCTCATCGCACTATCTACGTGGAGGTTATACTTTTTTGGTATTTTTTCCCTGCTTTGGCTACCATTCTGTCATTAGTCTTGGCCGCCAGGCATTAATGAAAGCAAACGGAGAACAAGAGGATGAACTAAAGAGGTGAATGGGAGCAGGTTGGAGCACGTTTAGAAAACGTAATAATGAAGAGCAATATAAATACGAATGCGGTTAAAGAAAGACTGTTCACATCAGTTGGAATTACCCTCATTGACATCGATCAAAAACATTGACATTGTTCCGACTGCCTTGCCGGGAGATCAAAAATAAACAGCGACCTCGAGACTGCAAGTTCACCGTGCTAATTGTTACACTATTGTTGCATCCAATCTACTGTGTAAGTAGCAACATTTGTTCATAAAGCCTGGATAAAAACACGTTGGCAAAGACCAAGTGTTCTTACAATATACATTATATGTGTGTAGCATGCAAGTGTAGTGGGTTCACTTGGAGACACACAAATTCAGGAGGCAACACGTGTATTCTATGACCACAACGGGATAACTACATAACCGGTAACCACCACGGGGTAACTATATAAATGGGTCAGGTCAGTCGGCACAATGCCTGACCCACGATGCCGAGCATGAATACCGGAGACCTGAGGAGAAGACGCAGCGTGGCCAGTTCCATTCCAGCAGACAGCCCCAATAGGACCCCGTAACCTCCCTTTTATGCCCCCACAGCGTGGCCTGGCTCTGCCCTCGGCCACACCACCTTCTGGAACTTCCCAGAAGATTCTGGTCCAGACACCATGTGTCCCTTCTGTCACCTTTGGCCCACATCGTTACCCTGTCCTATCACGTGCCCTTGCCAGCCAATCGGGCTACTATGTCCTCAAATGCCCCCTACTCTGCCAGCACCCAGAACCATGCTTCCCTAGAGACCTCTTCCATGACATCGTGTACTCTTGATTTAAAGTTTTCGTGACTGCAGCGATTTATATTCTTAGCTCTTTCGGTAAAGTCACGTTGAAGGGAAAAATAAAATAATAAAATATATAAAACAATAAAAATTCTCACGACGTTTCGACCATAACACAAACGGTCGTCATCAGGTGTGTCGGTTTGCATTAATTAATTTATTTTTAAACGGTGTATTTATTTCTAAAAAACGTCAGCGCCACGCGCAGCAATTTGGCAGTTTATTTAGAAGGACTAGTCCATCTATGTTCTGAAAAGAGGAGGGGGGAGACGAAAAATTAATGTATGCTGTCTGAAAGCCACTGTAAGAGTGAATAATCAATTAAGACCTGAAATGGTTAATCAAATCTTTCCAATGATTGCTAAGCCAGAATCCATCTTCTCGGTTGAAATTGACTCTGTGCTTGTATATGTGGATAGCCTCATGAACGAATCTCTCATGGTAGCCAGATGGCTTACAAAGAACCTCTGTCTTGGAAAAGTCAATGTCATGTGAGCCTACTGAATTATAACAATGATCTGCCATGGCCGAGGTGTTGGTCCTACCGTGTTTACGGTCTGCTTTCTGTTCACGAATGTGGTCCAAGACATGTCGTTTGGTTTCTCCAATGTAACTACTACCACAGAGGCAACTTAGTTTGTAGACACCAGGGTACTGTATGTCCGGAATCACATCTTTTACAGACGGAACCAGATCACGGATTTTATGTAATGTGTTGAAACGGACCTGCATCTTGTGTTTATTCTAGATTTTGGAGATTTTTTTTGTGATCCCCGCAATGTATGGTAAAGTGATGGTTTTGAAAGGCTCCTCAAGAGGGTCCTTCTTCATGGTTTGAGTGATAGCTTTGCGGATTGTATAGTCGGAGTAACCATTAGCCTTAAGAGCTTGGTGTACGTGCTTGAGTTCACTGCCTATGTGTTCCTGGTCGGATATGCATTGGGCTCTATGGTACAGAGTCTTGATGAGAGAATTCTTCTGTGATGGATGGTGGTGGTAATCCGTTTTCAGATAAGCATCCGTATGGGTAGCTTTCCTGTAGACAGAGTGGCTCATTGAACCATCAGGTCTCTTTTTTTATTAGGACATCTAAAAAAGGTAGCTTGCCATATTTTTCGACTTCCATGGTAAATCTGATGGCTGGGTGTATGGAATTGATGTGGTCGAAGAATTGGTCTAGAGCAGGCCGGCCATGTGGCCAGATGACAAAAGTGTCATCCACGTACTTCTTCCATAAGGTTGGGCGCAGAGTGGCAGTCTAGATGGCGTCAGTCTCAAATTTCTCCGTGAAAATGTTAGCTATAACCGGAGATAGAGGGGAGCCCATTGGGGTGCCCTCAGTTTGTTTGTAGAAAGTTCCATTCCAAGTGAAGTATGTATTGGTTAAACAGTGTCTCACCAGGGGGGGTACCTCAGTGTTTAGTTCTTGATGAACCAAGTCGACCAAATGTAAGGACAACCTGATTTCCAAATTTAACCTCCTCTTCAACAAAAGACCGGACCCACACACCAAAAAGTTAGACGTTAACAAAGTCGTAATTAATCGCAGTAACAGTTCTATTTTCGATGGTCTGAAATCCGTTTTAGCTAAAGGTCTAAACTTTGCAGTCACACCTAAACACATACCAGTTAATGATATAATTGTCCAAGTAGACGTTGCTCTCAGGGGCCTGGGTCACATTGCTGCAGACGTAGCAAGATCTGAAATCGCTGCAACCCTCAAAAACGCTAAGATGCCAGCTAGCAACCTCAGCAAAGATGAGCGTTTTGAATTATATAAATTAAAAAAGAGGGATGATATTGTAGTCATCTCAGCTGACAAGGGCAATGCTACTGTCATCATGGATAAAATAGAATACAACAACAAAATTAAAGAATTACTCTACGATGGTAGTTATACAAAAATAAAAAGAGATCCCACCAACAGCCTCGTCACACAAACCAACAAAATAATTTTTGATTCAACCTTATTAATTGATCAATCTAAACAGTTTTCGTTGAAACCTTCTGCTGCCAGGTCATCAAGATTATACGGCTTACCAAAAATACATAAAGTAGATACACCCCTTCGTCCCATCGTTTCTACTATCAACTCCCCCACCTACAAACTGACTCGTTTTTTGTCTGAAATCCTGCGTCCTTTCACTCGAAAAACCACCTCTGCAGTACAAAATTCTACTCACCTGGTATCGACAATCAAGGGTATTTCCCTGTCCCCAGACGACCTGCTTGTCAGTTTTGATGTAGTTTCCTTATTCACCAAGGTTCCTGTACCTGACACCATCGCAATCATTGAAGACTTGGTTCATCAAGGACTAAACACTGAGGTACCCCCCCTGGTGAGACACTGTTTAACTAATACATACTTCACTTGGAATGGAACTTTCTACAAACAAACTGAGGGCACCTCAATGAGCTCCCCCCTATTTCCGGTTATAGCTAACATTTTCATGGAGAAATTTGAGACTGACGCCATCCAGACTGCCACTCTGCGCCCAACCTTATGGAAGAGGTACGTGGATGACACTTTTGTCCTCTGGCCACATGGCCGGCCTGCTCTAGACCAATTCTTTGACCACATCAATTCCATACACCCAGCCATCAGATTTACCATGGAAATCGAAAAAGATGGCAAGCTACCTTTTTTAGATGTCCTAATAAAAAAGAGACCTGATGGTTCAATGAGCCACTCTGTCTACAGGAAAGCTACCCATACGGATGCTTATCTGAAACTGGATTCCCACCACCATCCATCACAGAAGAATTCTCTCATCAAGACTCTGTACCATAGAGCCCAATGCATATCCGACCAGGAACACATAGGCAGTGAACTCAAGCACGTACATCAAGCTCTTAAGGATAATGGTTACTCTGACTATACAATCCGCAAAGCTATCACTCAAACCATGTAGAAGGACCCTCTTGAGGAGCCTTTCAAAACAATCACTGTACCCTACATTGCGGGGATCACAAAAAAGATCTCCAAAGTCTTGAATAAACACAAGATCCAGGTCCGTTTCAACACATTACATAAAATCCGTGATCTGGTTCCATCTGTATAAGATGTGATTCCGGACATACAGTACCCTGGTGTCTACAAACTAAGTTGCCTCTGTGGTAGTAGTTACATTGGAGAAACCAAACGACATGTCTCGGACCGCATTCGTGAACACAAAGCAGACCTTAAACACGGTAGGACCAACACCTCGGCCGTGGCAGATCATTGTTATAATTCAGTAGGCTCACATGACATTGACTTTTCCAAAACAGAGGTTCTTTGTAAGCCATCTGGCATGAGAGATTCGTTCATGAGGCTATCCACATATACAAGCACAGAGACAATTTCAACTGAGAAGATGGATTCTGGCTTAGCAATCATTGGAAATATTTGATTAACCATTTCAGGTCTTAATTGATTGTTCACTCTTACAGTGGCTTTCAGACAGCATACATTAATTTTTCGTCTCCCCCCTCCTCTTTTCAGAACATAGATGGACTAGTCCTTCTAAATAATCTGCCAAATTGCTGTGCGTGGCGCTGACGGTTTTTTTATAAATAAATACACCGTTTAAAAGTAAATAAATAAATGCAAACCGACACACCTGATGACGACCGTTTGTGTTATGGTCGAAACGTCGTGAGAATTTTTATTATTTTATATATATTTTATTGTTTTATTGTTTCCCTTCAACGTGACTTTACCGAAAGAGCTAAGAATATCATGTACTTTGTTGACAGAGGGCTACACACACAATTCCTCTCTCTGTCGGTAGATGGCGCTAGGCGCTGTAGTGACCCATTATATGTCACTACACAAGTACTCCTCTTCAGTGTCATCCCATGGATACATTCACTTTATGGACAGGGAGACATTTTTTATTTAACATCTATGGGAACCCAGTGAAGTTACTTGTCTTGATATCTGGGCACATTACACCTCTAAGAGGACATGTCAACGTGCCTTACAAAATACTTGGGTAGACAGAGGTGGGGAGATTTAAGAAGCTTTACATCATATTCTTGGTTCTTTCGGTAAAGTCACGTTGAAGGGAAACAATAAAATAATAAATTATATATTAAACATTAAAAATAATAAAACGTGACTTTACCGAAAGAACCAATAATATGAATCACTACAGTCACGAAAGCTTTAAATCAAAATTTAAGCTTGACATCAGTTTCATCTGCTGGGCCAGGAGACTGCATTGAACCGATTACCTCTGGATTACAAATTTGATGTGGTAACCATTACTCCACGGCAGCATCTTTATCAACTTAATATGTGCTACTTTACCCTGTAACAGTCACAAACTTGCTGATATTCATATATCACAAACTTGAATTGCATTGGATTTGTTTTTCCAATTAGCATGCCCAATATAGCACTCTATTGTAAATTGAGCTTTGAAGGTGAAATATTGGGGATATATAATGTATGTGGAATTCATCAGAGATCCATCCATTCACTGGCTAAATACGTGCGGGAAAATAATTCCTTCGGATTAATGCGTAAATGAGCATGCCTCGCCACACTCGCAACATGCTCACAAATTTTGCTCATGAATTTTAGCAGAGAGTCATGGGACCTTTGCACACACCCAAGTTGCGAGAATGCTCATCGCGGTTAATGTGCATTTTAAAAGGCACACACCACGTCATGTACAAATGGAAGGAAATTGTGATGCTCGATGCCACTTCACATGTATGACTTCATGTGACCTTGACCCAGATGTTCACCACGTTTTCGTGTTTTCACGAGAATTATGTCGACAGAGACATACCTAATTGAAAGAATCGAAACCACCTACACCACATATGGTACGTGAGTGCTAGATAATTGGAGAATAAAAATTGTTCCCCAACATGTACGTAATAAAATAATGACAAAAGTCTCCATATTCTGAGTGAAACGTAAACCGTTTGGTAGCAGAGTTGGAATAATAAACGTCCGATTTTTCTAAAAGCGAGGCTGTCTTGTAACATTTTTTCAAGTTTTATTTTCATAAATACTGTGTATATATGTTTTGTCATATTTTGTTTTGGAATGGAGTTGTCAACATTGTCAATAACTGTTCCAAATATTCGTCGTAAAAATTGGGGTTAATTTACACAAATTTGTTCAAAAAAGAAACTGAAGTTAGTTCGGACCCATGATATTTACCTGTTACAACACTGTAGGTAAACTGCACACGATGGAAACAATTATATTTCGGAATCTAAATGCTTTAGATTATAGAGCATCTTACATGTACGGTTGGTTTTGGGGTGGCATTTAGATGGTTAAATTACAGTTTGGTTTATACACTGTAAAAAGTAATAATCTAAAAATGTAATCCTGTTTTTCATAACTCATCTGACGCATTCGAATTATACTTGAGAGAAATCCATTGCATGCTAGTTTTATATCCAATTTATGAAATGCACTCAGCTCAGCGACTGTAGAGATGATTATGATCGCATGTATTTACAGCAGTGTATAAGAAATGTTTCTGCAGATGGTGATTGGCCGGAAAGATGTTGAGAGTCTATAGTTATAACTCGGTGATTTCCCGCTGCTATATCGCTCTTGAAACGGTCACTCCGAGCTTCGGGCATTAACACTCGACACAACGCATCCTAAATGTGCCTTAGCCTGGCTCTCTGGGGTCAGCCAATAACGATGCACCCTAAGGTCTCTTAAAGTTACCTTGGTATGTCTGTTTGAATCTTTTGTCAATTAACATCGATCACTAATAATCATAAGGCAGCCTTATTCTGGGTCTGCGAGTCTTAGCATTAACACAAACCTTAAGAATTATAAGGGAGCCCTTCTCTGGCTCTTTGAGCCTCTGTTGTTAACAGCAATCGCCCACAATCATACGAGAGCATTGATTTTGGCAGAGGCACATGCATAAAGAAGAAACTTTATGAATCCTGAAGGTGCCTCAGACTAAGTCAATGAGTCATGGCAATTAGCATGGCACTTTAAGAATCCTAAGATGCCTTAAGCTTACACTCTAAGACTGAGAAATAATGATATCCACTGTGCTTTCTGATGTCATAACGGCCTGCATACCACGGACTTTCTTAGTGCAGATGGTACATAATCGGTTTAATGTTTTCCAATTTGATATTTCTGAATCATTAATAATCATAATTTGAATAATAAAACAAATTATACCTTTGTGATGCTGTATTAATTGGTATTGATGCACAAAAGCAGAATGAACAAAAACACAACACATTCATCAATAACAATGCCTTAAAAAGAAATAAAAAAATATTTAATTACCAACGTTCGAGCAATGGATCTTGTCAAGAACATCGCTGATTATATATCTATACTTAAAAAGAGAAAAAAATGGATAATGGGACAGTTCGTTCATATTTGGGACTATCACCTGATTAAGATCTAGCGTGTTTATTTTGTACAGAAGCGAATCAATATAGGGATTGTAACGATTTACTCCGTCCATGCTTTGATAAATTCTTGAGTTTCTGGGTCGTTAAAAAAATTCCCTTTGTAAATCTAAGACATTTTATGTGGGTTTATAGCGGCAGCATCAACATACAAGTCACAAACACAGGACAGAAGATTATTCTTGCCCACAGGATTTCATGTATGTTTCATGAGCACTAATAATTTGTCATCAATCAATGGAATATTTGATTAACATAATTTAACGTATTTAAAGATAGCCCACAATGGCCAATGTCACATCTTGCTGTCATTATTTAATAATAGGGATCTAACTATTCACTCCCGACATGATTTGGCGAATTGGGCGATTTTGTGGTCACTCGTTTATTTACCAATTTGATCCCTCTGTGCTCTTGTGCTCGCATATGTATTGTGAGCACCTTTATTACACTTATTGACTAAAAAAATAAAACAATTATATATCTCGATCGTATAATCAGGATTGGATTTTGTGGCCGAGTGATTGAATGTGATGTGGTCAGGTCCCATCAGACCTGAACTGTGCACTTCTCGTGAACAAGGTCGAAAAAGAGGACTCGGGCCAATATCCAACCACATTTTCTGTTTCTGCAGACTGAGCATTTGTTCCTGCTCCGACTATTTAACGAGAACATATGTGACAAAGAAGATAGTTGATTTTGACTTGCATTGTATGGTAACAGAGGTTCGTTTTGAATGATGGCAAGAAACGACATAGGGAGGTGGAACATTTTTTTGCATGCATCATTGATATGTGGTTAGAGCAAGTTTAATTTGGCTGGATGTATCTGAAGTTACACACATTCTGTGTTTTTGGTACAAAAAATAACGAACAAAAATGAGATTACGTGGCAGTCACACCATATGCAGTTTAAATGTTACGCCATTCTCCGGATTGTACGACTGCTTTTTTCATGTATGTGAAAGCAACAGTTAGTGGGGTGAGTCTTCTAATCCAGTAGCTGTGTGTGTTTGTGACCAGATTTGTATAACTTTATTATAGCTGGAGTGCATCGACTGTCTGGAGCGTCTTACAAATTCAGTGTTATCAATGGAGATGCTATTGATTTTGATTACAACGTTATGCATTCAATATCTTATCTCAACAAGTCCTTTAGACAGAAGTGAAAAATGCAATACGGTACCCACAAATATATATTATCTAACGACAATATTATTTTTCTTCTTTGGTTCTTTCGGTAAAGTCACGTAGAATGAGAATAAAATAATAAATTGATAAAATAAAATAACACAATAATATTCTCACGACGTTTCGGCCACAACACAAGCGGCCTTCATCAGGTGAAGGGACGAGACTGTCTGGTAGGACAGCGCTGGAGTGAGAGAGCCACGTTCAGATCACGGCCTTTAAGCTGTGTGAGAGGAACAAAACGCCTTGACAAAGGAATTAGCATATAATTTAGCATTGAAATGGCTGAATGATTAGCTTGTGACTGGTCACAGATATAGCTATGTTAAAAGTTAAAGCATACACATCCGCAGAGGCACCCATTGTTAAAGGAATTAGCATAGAATTTAGCATTGAAATAGCTAAGTTAAGGCATACACATCCGCGGAGGCACCCCTTGACAATGGAATTAGCATAGAATTTAGCATTGAAATAGCTGAGTGATTAGCTTGTAACTGCTCACAGAAATAGCTACGTTAAAGTCAGAGCATACACATTCACCGAGGCACTTAGTACAAATCAAACAGGAGAATTTAGCATTGAAATAACTAGGCGAATTTAGCATTGAAATAACTGAGTGATTAGCTAGTGACTGGTCACAGAAATGACTACACATCTGAGCTATTCACAGTACTATATAGTGAACCAATAAAAAAACTAAAATATAAATTACCTTAATGTTATCAATAAACTCTATATTCTCCAATCAGCTAAGCTACCAACAATAAGTCGTTATATATCACAATGCTATATGGCGAAAAAATGGGTGGATTCTTACCCTCAACTTTAGCACCACGGATAGCTACGGGCCCCGTTCAGACGGACGAGTTCGTCCATGGTCGGAACAGAGGAGGGGGAGAGAGACAGCTGCGAGGCGCTACTCATACTCCATGTTGTAAAACCATACCATTAACCGTGGTGTGAGAGGTATTAAGAGTCAATGCTGGCGAAGGGGCTGCGGTCTGAAGGTCATCGTAAAAATACAATTAATTAAGAACAGAAATGATTTAAAACATCTTTCCAGTGGTTACTAAGCCAGAATCCATCTTCTCGGTTGAAATTGTCTCTGTGCTTGTATATGTGAATGGCCTCATGAACGAATCTCTCATGGTAGCCGGTTGGTTTACAAAGAACCTCCGTCTTGGAGAAGTCAATGTCATGTGAGCCCACTGAATTATAACAGTGATCTGCCACGGCAGAGGAGTTCGTCCTACCGTGTTTCAAGTCTGCTTTATGTTCGCGGATGCGGTCCGAGATATAATGTGCTTTAAAAAAAACGCAAAATATGAATTGCATGAATCAACAAGCCATATCTTACAACGCATTGCACATGTTTCCATTCAATAAACATAGCACTCGGTTAAGTCTGTAAATCGGTGAATAATGAATAAACTGCATCAGCTGTTGTAGAAGATAAAGGTGCAGCACTGCAATTGCTGGCTCCTGCAACTGATGGCACAGGGACTTCTACTCGAGAGAGGTCGATGTGGCCCCATCTGCAGGGACTCCTGGCCCACTCTGCAATGCTGACCAGACAATTTGTAGGGAGGAATCAAAGCCGCCGACACTTCACCCCACGACACGTGGCCCGCCGATCGACTAACCGTGCTGCGCTCATTTATCCTGCTAGGCGTGGGGTTGTAAAGAAACTTGCCCATTGTAGTTTGGCTAAATGGCTTTTTATTTCAAGTAACATGAACAAAGTTTGGCTGAACAGTCAGGAGGGAGTCCATGGGGAATGGCTGTCAACCCTTGCAGTGTGGAGGTGTAATTGGCGGCTCGTGCGGGTTTATCACGGTGTGCAACACCAGCGACAACGAGGCCGCCAATAAGATGGCAGCATAGAACATCGGCGTTCGTTTGATTATATTTCGGCGCAAATGATGAATGTTTTTATTAAAATTGGGCGAGAAGATGATCAGTTCTATGACTTTACGTATCGGAGAGCATGAAAAAAGGGGCTTCTTTTCTCAGCTAAATACCTGAAACGCCGTTGTACATGAATGTGGAATTCAGTCGGGAATAGTCTTAAGCTACCGGCAAGACGCTTTATTGGTCAGAAATGTATCAATATAACGGCACGTGCGAATAATGCCTTTGTTCATGTGACAATCGTGTCGGGTGCTGGATTTTTGATGACAACAAACGTTGGTATAAACTACCACCATGTGGCCTTACGGAAAAAATAAAACTAAGATGGATTGATATGAAGGTGGTTGGACAAAAAAAAGTGTCAGCTCTCTTCACACGTGTGCTGCTGGATGGGAGGTGATGGGCGGGGCTTGTGGACGTCACCGCTGTCATCAGTGATGACGTGCCTGGTGTGGCACCATCAGGGGGTTGCTGCTTTCAGGTGGCAAAATGTTCTGGTGGCTGCCATTCTATTAAAGAGGCACAACCACAAAAAAGTACATTATCCCCCCGTTATATGCGAGGGATACGTCCTGGAAATGCTCGTGAATCGCAAATTTCGCGGATAATGTTATTGGCCTACAAAAACCTAAATATATATTTCTAAGAATTACCATAAGCTATTAAATACGTAAAATTGTCTCAAATGTATATCATCATTTTATCTATCATTACTTTATCTCATCACTTTCTCGTATCACTTTTTCTCATCACTTCCTCGGATTACATTCGCTTTCATCACTTTATTTCATCACTTTATTTATCTCGATGCAGTCGTATAGAGTTCCAGATGCGATTTGTGAAGAGCCAAAATCATGGATAGCAAGTTCGTGAATAACTAAGGAATACTGTATTAATGGGCTCATAGCACCAGCTGTTTCTTTTTTCAAGGGCCCATGATTTTATCTGGCATACCAGACATGCATTGAGGACATGGCAAACACATTCTTACTCAGGATCATTGGGAGCAAGACAGCATGCATATGTTGTATACGTGCTGTACAAAATGCAAATGTTCCATGCCGATTCTTGAGCGTAACAGTTTTACTACAGCGGTAGGCAGGATATAAACATTTAATATCGTATAAATGATTGATGCAAATCATTGAAGTCTGAAAGGTTGTGAAATTTGGAAAGGACGTGAAACAGCAACAAACGCACTTTTGACCAAAAAGAACGCCACGTGTTCCCAGCATGCGATGCTGAAGCGCGCTTACCGAAATGAAAGTCATTTATCTTCTATCTTGGCATTGAACACACACTTTTAAATTGACTCGTACAATGTATAGTTTTGTCGTTTTTATTTTAGTTTGTATTCCTCTAAGAAATATGACGAGGATGGAATTACCACAACACGCTGAACAGTTAGTTGTGTTTGTTTTCAGTGAACTTCCGAGAGTTCATTGCGTGGCAATGTCCTTACTTTTTAAGCACATTTTAATGTTCGTGCAAGTCATGTGACCCACGCGATGGATTGGTGCACACTGGGACATGAAGGGCCCCAACCATGCCGTCACGTGACTTGTGACTTCACCGAAAGAACCAAGAACAAGCCAGCAAGGTGTCGGGTGAACAAGAGCCGGGGTTGGGTGGAGGACGCATTGGGTGATACGCAAGGCATAAAAAAACCTAAGCAAAAGTGTATGGCCCCAAGTAGCTCAAGCGGCCCCAGATTAATGAAAGTGATAAAGTGCACCAAATGTAAACACGAAAAGTTCAGATTGGAATGAACATGAAATGTTCACAATTCCAAAAAACAATGAAAATTCAGTTTTTCTTCGTATTATTGTAGTTTGACTATATTTTTAATTGTTTGGTAGAACTGTGATATAATTAAGATATGTAGTTGGTACTGCATACAGCGCTGGCAGTGCTACAGCAGTCCGGAACAATGCGCAGGGAATTATTTTGTCACACAGCATCCATCTCACCATATTTTTTCCTCAATCCATTGCAACAATGACGAGCCCACGCATCATTTTTTTGTAGAAAACTGTTCATATGATTTTACGATGTAGGCTACATTAATTTATAGGATTGTTGTTGATCAGATACCTCGTACTCTCGTGGCAGTGCCTTATGCTGATAATCCCTACTCCAAATCGGACTAGCAGTGTTCCGGAAAATATCGAGTGAGACATTATCCCTCAGTGTAGTCATGTCACGCACCCAATAATAATGATAATTTGTGCTTAGAGCACCACCTTGGGTCCAAGGTGGGGGGGGGGGGGTTATGGAGATGATCGCCAACCCAGAACCACCCCCCCCCCTTCTTGAGACGCAGACACGTATTGAATTATATCTGAATTTTTTTTTAAATATAGGACTTGAAATTTTGGGAGTGCCCACTTCCACCGCCCCCACTGTCCCCACACCCCCCCGGGAAGTTTCTAGATTTGCCCCTGGCCGAGCATCCACACTGGAGGAGGCTGTGTGTGAAATGACGGGATGGATTTGCTAAACGGTTGTGGATGGCTCACGTAGATCAAGCAAGCAGCCATGATGATGGCTATTGTTAGATTTGCCATGGTAGTTTCCACTGCCAGAGTATTAGGCGCTGTTTGCAATTGGGAAGTATGTTTATAATTTAAAGCATCTCGTACATAATGAGGGAACTGTGGTGATAGTTTCCCGCATCATCACCGACATACGTGAAATGAAATTGGTATTACAAATAGATTCATCGCCAATCTCGTTATCTTCATCACATTCCGATTTGAATGCGTCAAGTTTTCCATCTTCTATTTATCCAATCATGCCATTGCTGAAATTGCCTCTATTTTTGCATTCATTTATTGTGTCTCTTATAATTTTATTAAACTTGTATTTCCATGCAACAAAGGTATTGTATAGTTGAACAATATTAACCTGTCCGTTGATTTTTTTGGAGACAATTTCTAACCCAGTAATTCATTAATGCTGCCTCGTTCTTTAATTCTATTCTATGTCGGATTTATATAGGGTTCTTAACATATAATCGTTGTACAATTCATATTGGTTTACTTGGTGTTGGGCAGTGGCACAACGGTTGCTTAGTGCACCGCGCTGTGAATCTGGTGAACTGAGTGAATTTCCTAAGGCATGGCTAACATCGGCCCTGACTGACCAGCAGGGTGAAGTATGGTCAAACAGCAACCCTGACCAACTGGCATGGGGCGGTCTTCATGGAGCAGTGGATTGACAAAGGACTGTACATTATTATTATTATTTTCATAAATATGTTTCTGCAGTACCTTTTTGTCATACTGTGATTGTCTTTAATTTTGCAATGGTTAATGATAGTGTTTTCCCAATTCATATTCATGGCTTTGTTTCTCCAATTCACTTCATATAAAATATATGTTCGAATGTGAATAATGTTGGCAAAGAGCGATTATCCGGCGCGCTATTATCTGACTAAACCGCTCCAAAGGCGATCGTCACCATGTACGTGACAAAAAAAAAGTAGCTATGCTTGATTCAGTGTCAAATAAAGTATTTAAGTACTTTATTATTGTTTTCTTAGTGTGGCCATTCTGATTTCGTAAATCGTTTTTATTGCTTCTATATATGTATTATTTAGGACCTTGTTTGTGGAAGCTCAAATGACTGCATTAATGTCTACTGGTTCAAATACTATTTTATAGTCAGATTCTGAAAAAATACTGACGAATTACACAAAATGTATTTTTATGATCATTCTGCCGATCCTGTCTAGACTATGGAAATGTATATAAACCACACACATTTTGTACACGAATATTATAATGCTCAAATGTGTTTAAGAATGTATTTTTAGTAATGTATTAGTGCTGATGCTTATGTTACATTCAGTTGTACAGTATTTCTATGGTTAACATGAACTATAACCACACCCATATGACATGGTAAGGGTTCACCCTAATCCTCACCACTATCATACGGTGAGGTTGAGCCTAAAATATGGGCTATGGTTACGGTTAAATCTAACTCTAAGAGTAACCATAGTTATAGGCTTAGTCCTAATATTAAGCATAAGGGTTAGTCTAAATCCTAACCGTAGCAATTAGGGTTAGAGTAAGGTTCAAGTTTAAGACTAAGTTTAAAGTTGGGTCCTGGGGTTACATCGGTGATCATCTGTGAAAAAAATAACTTCATAGCTCATTGGATTTCTCCAGGATAAATAAAGATTCGGATTCTGAGTCTGATTTTTACACTCGGAATCAGTCTAGAATTGAGGTCGTGGCATTCAGAGGACAATGGAAAAAAAGCATCTTTCTCAGCCTGTAGATTGCCAGATGGGATTATAGCACTGGCAGTTTGCAGTCAAAGTCGGCAGATGCCCTGTGCCCTTTAATCCCCCTTTGCTCTGTTTAATTGGTCCGCTGCTTTGCGGGACAGCTCAGCAATCGTGGGCAGATGACACGAGTTACCACATGGCCCCTGGGTACTGGCGATTGCAACTGGGAAAGACATTGCACCCACGAGTACCTTTGCGTGTCCGCACGTGAAAGTGGGCATTTCGAGCGGCAATAAACAGTCAACGCAATGAAAATGATCCGCGCTTATGGATGATTATCACGCAAGGGCTGATGATAAAATAGCCAAATGACAATTGCTTTTTTTGGGTATGTAATAGTCCCCCCGGGTTAATTACTGCCATTCATCACCGACCTGCAGGCCTTATTATGAAAACCCTCAATTAATGACAATTAAAAATACCAACAGACAAAAGATTATGCAACTTAATTGCCCAAGCTGGCATCTATGTTTGATGCCAGAAAAAGGGTACATATATAACCCTCCTGTTGGTGTTTGTGTGTAGTGTGGAAGATTCTCATTGCTGTACATTCGCTATTTTAAAAGGATACAGACTAATTAAGTGTACTACTTTGTTGTGTTTCTGTGTACAACATAGCAATGGTCATTTATTGTTATAGGCGTAATGATTTGCCCATCTTGCAGTTCAATGGCCTATGACCAAATGACCCAGTATGTGCCCGATCAGATCACTGAAGCTAAGCAGGTCTGAGCCTGGATAGTGTTTGGATGGGTGACCACCATGCATGCCAGGTTGCCATAGGTAGCTGCGGAGCTGTACTACATTGTGACGAGCAGAGGGACAATGCAGCTAAATAAATAGTTGTACTGTACTGCTATACTCCCACGTCTATGCTCCTCGTTTTCACCAACCCGCACTGTCTGGCATGGTGGGATATGGCCAATTAACTCCCGTGGCTAGCATGGTCTGGAGCGGCCTCCATATCCAGCAGTGGACCAACAAAAAGGATTCTCCATGTACGTGGAAGTCAATGAATCATCTCGATTCTGTCATCTTCTTTTGCAAGGAATCCTGTCTATTAACCACACGTGCTTGTGGTGAACATGCAAAAAAATTGCTCTGATAATAAATATGATGCATTGTCTTTGAAACTGATTGGTCCACACCAGAGACAACTTTCTTTCGAGCCTCGTCTCAAAGAGTGTTAGACCAGAGAATGCCAAAAGGCGAACAGCACAAAGACAATGCACTATCAGGGCACTTATAGCTCGGTGAGAGCAGCTACACTATGGGACCTTCTTCTTCATATGGCCGATATTGACGTAGAGCAACAACTAAAATCCATAATAGAGGTTTTTTGGGTAAGATTGCGTAAATATATAATACATGTGTCGTTAAAACCCGCCTTCACCCGACACAGCCAACTAGTAAGGGTTGTCACGTAAACAGAACGTGGCCAATTCGTCACTAGTACAGCACGCCGCTTGTGTGTTGGAGAGCCAAGCCATGTTGTGGCTTATATATTTACGCGATCTATGATGGATGATAATGGTCGCGAAAGCCTACTACGTGTTAAACAACTAAAATGTTTACATCGAGGTGATTGAGCCAGATAATTGCGTCAGGAGCGGTAGAGTGGTGAATCGCTGTGATGATGACCCTTTTGTATTTTATAAATCAGGCATTGAGTCATTAAATGTCCTGTCGTCTATTCTCAGTCAGGAGCGGTAGAGTGGTGAATCGCTGTGATGATGACCCTTTTGTATTTTATAAATCAGGCATTGAGTCATTATATGTCCTGTCGTCTATTCTCAGTCAGGAGCGGTAGAGTGGTGAATCGCTGTGATGATGACCCTTTTGTATTTTATAAATCAGGCATTGAGTCATTATATGTCCTGTCGTCTATTCTCAGTCAGGAGCGGTAGAGTGGTGAATCGCTGTGATGATGACCCTTTTGTATTTTATAAATCAGGCATTGAGTCATTATATGGCCTGTCGTCTATTCTCAGTCAGGAGCGGTAGAGTGGTGAATCGCTGTGATGATGACCCTTTTGTATTTTATAAATCAGGCATTGAGTCATTATATGTCCTGTCGTCTATTCTCAGTCAGGAGCGGTAGAGTGGTGAATCGCTGTGATGATGACCCTTTTGTATTTTATAAATCAGGCATTGAGTCATTATATGTCCTGTCGTCTATTCTCAGTCAGGAGCGGTAGAGTGGTGAATCGCTGTGATGATGACCCTTTTGTATTTTATAAATCAGGCATTGAGTCATTATATGTCCTGTCGTCTATTCTCAGTCAGGAGCAGTAGAGTGGTGAATCGCTGTGATGATGACCCTTTTGTATTTTATAAATCAGGCATTGAGTCATTATATGTCCTGTCGTCTATTCTCAGTCAGGAGCGGTAGAGTGGTGAATCGCTGTGATGATGACCCTTTTGTATTTTATAAATCAGGCATTGAGTCATTATATGTCCTGTCGTCTATTCTCAGTCACCATAGCCGCACACTGGCAGAGATATCTTAATTTTCCCTTCGTGCATCAACTATCCGCATCGGCTGCCATGGATTGTGCGGATGAAATATATGGTTGTGGCCCAGAAGCTTGGTGAAAAATTTAAGCGTCGGGTCTTTCACGAAGTGTTTCAAACTTCTTGTGAAATACATTTGGCTTGCTAAGCATCATGTGGGTCTAAGTCGCCCGATTCAGTATTGTGATTGATTTCAACAATCTTTTTTGTTTCATATTGCGGTGAATTCAGCGGCACCGAGTGAATGGAGGGATGATTTGAATCCATTTAAATACATCACAAACAAATCGAAAAACCCCCCCATCGATTCTTACACATGCAATTCAGTGTATGTATCGTAGCTCAAGAATCAACATTACATATGCTCAATGAACTGAATAATCATTCCACCCCTACTGCGAAGCAGGTGATGCCGCAAATGGATAAACTTCTACTCTACAGTTGACTTACTTTAAGTGCATTGACTGAAATAATATATCATCTGCCATGTTCCATCCACTGGTGGATGAAGACCCCCCCCCCAAGCTTCCACATCTATCACAGACTTATAATGCAACAATCTGCCGAGCTTCTGCAGCTGATTTCTTCGCTCAATCTACGCAGTGAACGTACTCTTGGGCGAGTTCCCTCCTTCAAACCAAATCCGGGCAGATTGTGTCGTGTCTGTGTGTGTGGGCAGGTGGTGCTCGCAGGCTAGAGTTCGTGGGCCGACGGTCCCCTGTATTCGTTAGTCTGCTGTGTGTTTTGAATCCATGCGTGGTTTCTCGTCGATGTACGCTTGTCTTCCGTCTTGTGTTTCCCCGCACCTCCGATTAGCAGAGTTGGCTATTCACAATGCGATGTCGTACATATACATCATCGGAATGGGATAGGGTTAAGCTTCCAATTCGTGCTTAGTCTCGACCGCCTGCAATCATCTCTTTATTGACATGTCTGGCCCAAGCCCAATTACTTTTCTTCACAGTGAATGTGATGTCTTTAACTTGTGTATGCTGTTAAATGCCATACTGTGTAGACGTCCTATATGAGAGCCAATGTCGTTATACCCAGATAATAAATTAAGCCAGGCTGGTTGAAATTTGACAGTATCAACATGTACAGCATGTACGTTGAACTTCTTTCGTACCTTACGTAATCGGAGATGTGGGGGAAGGACCAGAAACCAAACACACAAATCAGTTCGAAAGAAATTAGTTTTTAATTTAGATTTAAAAGTGAATAGCTTGTTATGGTGGTTTATTTAGACACAGTACGTCAAGTCAAAGCTAATTCCTGCTTAAATTAGCATCAAGGTGGAAAAAATTCACATTCCTATGATGGAGGTGAGTTTATCCATAGGACAACCACGATTGACTTCCCTATAAAGTGGTACTTATTTTATGAACCCTGCAGAGATTATAGGCTCAGTCAACCCGCACCCAGGATTTGAACTCGCAACCGTCCGATCGTGAGCTTTTGCACTCTCCTAATGCACCACATTGTGTAGGTACACTACACGCATCAATTGCAATTATATTTTCATCGACGTATTATAATTTGCTTTTCGCAGTTTGCTACAATTTCCATAATTCATGATTGCTCGCATAAGATAGGCAATTCATCACTGTGTGTCGCAAACACACACCCGTCTCAATTGCATCGAATGTGGATCCCGAATGCAGGGTGATGCCCATTGATCATTGCAAATAATGTTGGCCAGAAACGCTATTAAAGACCCGTCCTCTGGAAAGAGTGGTATTTCATATTCATTAACCGAATAAGAATAGAAAAAAAAATGGCCGAGCGGTCATCTCTGTGGCTCATTTCCTCAAATCCTCCTTGCCTTGGTTATGTTTGAAATGATGACTACATTTGTAAAAAAAAAAATTAATGCTTCAACCCTATGGCCACGAATAAACATGCTTAATGTTAGCCTTGTCGGCAGCATGATTTTAATGTTGGTTGTGTGTTTGATGTATTTTTTTTATTTAAAAAATGCAATTAAAACAATCTTCTATGTATACTCTATTAAATGTGTGCATATTACATATCTTTGGATTGCTTTCTTCTTCCAATATTCTATTTAGAAATTAGCTTATGAGGCATAAAACAAACTAATAATTAATCGTGAGTATGATACATTTGTGGAAGAGTTGGTGATCCTTGCTTACAATTTGTGATGATCGTAATTGTGATCGAGTGTTTGAGAGCATAACAGACTGGTATGTCAAGGTTCTAATTTGGTTTTATTGACACATCCCACTTAATATTTTAGGATAACAGTCTAAGATAAAACATGCAGGTGATTTAATTGAAAATTACAAATATTCATATTTACTTCATTGGATTGTGAGAGATGGTGGTGGCTTGTGGTGGCCTTCATCCAGCAGTGGATTGGCCATTGCTGCTGATGATGATGTTGATTAAACGTTCTCCTGTAGAGCAGTGGCTTCAAGAGAGCTTGCGCCAGCATGCTAGCGGATTAAATTCATGACGCTTGCCAGGAGCACTGTTCTATACATTTGCTAATTCTCATCCACAACCCACAATTACTATTATACGCAGGAGCCGTTGGGTCCACGAAAAAACATGTAATCATTAGCGGCCCTATCCACCTTGCTATCTGCGTTTTTGCATACCATATTTAATGGCGTGAGCCGTTCACCGTTAATAGGAGTAACATGATACATCCTTCCAATTATCAGCAATGATATATTATTTTCATTAATAAGTGGAGTCAATTCACAGATAACCTGTCGACAAATAGGATATCACTATGGCTATGAGGAGTTATCTTGTATCTGCGCATGTCACCCGTGATGCAAAAAAACCGAGACAGAGTTTCCTTATAGAATATGGATTTATAAGACACCCAGAAACAATGGATTTTAGAGCGCCATGCATGTGTAGTGAGCGACTTCCGACACACGTCTAGTAGAAGGCTTCTTATCTATTAAGAGCACACAGAGCGATACACTTCGTAACGCGGCTACACCTCGGCTGTTCTAAACACGCAGCCCGTCTCGGACCTGCGCTACGCTGGCTGGTTGACGAGTGTAGCGGCGGAGACGGAGCTTGTCTTGCAGAAGAAGAGCCACGTGGTCGAAGGGGAAAAGATGACGACGAGCAGCGATGCAACCAGTGACCCAGACCCCACGCTAACAGCCCCGAAGCTCTGGTTCGGTGCTCCTTATATCTGCCTGGTGCGGCCAAGCTCCACCTCTGGCCACGCCCCCTTTCTAGAACCTTCTAGACCCTTCGGGATGGTTCCCGGAGCTTCTCGACTGACTCCACCCTTCACCTTTACCCCAGATACGCCCCTTCATAAAAAGGCATTATGTAATGCAGCTATAACGTAATTACCCCATCAGGCCGGTAGGTGTCACCCTGTCATTACACATGTAGAGGAGGGAATACGTGAGAAGCAGTCTTTGAGAGATATACCAAAGAGATAAGATAGAGAACTATATATATAGAGAGAGGGGGCCTTTTTAAACATGTGGTGGGGTCTTCAACCAGGACTTAAAGTTGTAATCAACTCTGAGTTCTCAACTTCCTACAAGGACAGATAATTCCAGAGCCTGGATACTGTGCAGACAAAAGCATAATCACCCCAGATCACCCAATAATTTTGGGGAGTTTGATTAAAAAATATATTTTGTAAGCAAATATGCTTTAATTAAAAGCATGGTTACCTGTCTTGCCTAAATATATACAAAATAAATTGGTCTGTTCTAAAATAAAATATTAAAGTGTAATTCATGTTGGTCAAGTCAAATGCGTTTTTGTATAATGCCGCTACGTCATAATGAGCTTCAGACTCAGGCTACTGTTAGTAAACTAACGCAATATGGAAGCACAGTAACTAACATGAAGTGTATGCCCGTGGGAAGCATTTCTTGCATTGAACGTCTTCTCAAAATCGAGGGAGTATTTAATTTTATTGCTGTGGGGGAGCGTGGCAATAGATGCAGGTGCAAAATTCTCAACGGGGCATTGCGATGATGCACGGCCACTTGGAGGGCTGCGTCTGTAGCCGTCAGTCGTGTCTTTGTTACTCACTCGATATTTCCCCGCACGCTGCTGGCTTGGAAAAGGGGATTATGGGTACAGGGCACTAGAACTAAAGTACAATGTATTCTGATCTATACTGATTATACATTGTCGTATATCCCTATCAAATGATACGTATCGTGATGAGTGAATAAGGCGAGCCGCACGTCGTGTTGCCAAAATAATTTCCAACATGGCGTTCTGGACCGTTCAAGCTGAAACTGAGCACTGCCAATGAACAAACCACAATTCTTCCCTGAACGACGTGTTCCTGCGTCTGCATTCATACCCTATCCTGTTTGTGCTTCGGATTGAATATCCTTTCATAAATACACGAAGTCAGCTATTTTTCATTAACTTTGAGTCTGTCGATACATTTTTTGATGATTATATTTCAAAATAAAGCACAAGGGGATGTTTATAATTCGAGAGAGAGATGCAAGCGTAGGAAAGCAAAGCCTGCATGTACACATCATCATCATCGTCATCAGCCATGGGGTCCCCAAGCCACCACCATCTATCATGATCCTGCAATGTAATAATCCACCTCGCACCTGCACTACGAGCTGATTCCATTGCTCCATTTCTTCAGTTCACTCTCGGACGCATTCTGTTCCTTGGCTGCCAATATCATTATTCTTCTTGACTGTCTGCCATCGTCCCATCAGGCGACGTGTCCTACCCAAAGCCCTCTCCTGTCCACTCGTGTGCAAAGATGCATCGGGAGTTTTGGAATTACATTGAGAGACAGAGAGAGGACCACATGGATTAAAGAACATGTGCAGGCTAATTACATCATTCATACTGCATCCACGTACAGAGTATAACAATACGGTGTGCCAGAGTTAGTTTGCTCATCAGTTGATTGCGCTAGAATCCACACAGTATGGGTTTGCTTCCTGATCGTGCATACCGATTGAAATGTAATTGGAATGTAGCAAATGGATTGTACACTTAGCCTGGTCCTTTTTTATTGCTTGTTCAGCTTAAAGGCAGTAGTGTGCTCGGTGTAATGCGTCACTGTCCACAGCACGGAAAGTCAGCCTGGTACGGCGATGGTTCTACCGTTCTCCAATGAGTTCTGGTGGCCTTAATCAATTCTCATCAATAAGGCCCGCAAAAATAATTTGAAACTGAAAAGAGGGATAATTGTCAGCATCCGGAGGTGCCGTCACATGTAACAAAGGAAATAATGAACTCGATAAACCGGGGTTGTCTTTTTCTTCTTGTGTATGGCGTTTTAGAGCACCGCAAAAAAAGTCTTTATTCTGGTCGGATAGCCAGAGGGACGACCTTGGGGAAGCTGAATGGACATTTTAAATGCCTCCGCTAAATTTTCTGTGGTCCACAGTGGTTTACAATGTGGTCCACAGCTATTGTATTGTCTATGAATTTTGCAATTAAGTAATGATAATATTGATATATGGCCGTGGGTGAGAAGATAATCTTATAACTGTCAACAGATAGCATCATTGTTTTAGTTGTCTATATTACTGTATAGCAGTCTGCACAAATTAATATTTAACACAACACTCTAATCTCCATTAGAAATATCGTATGTCTTAACATCTTTAAAAAATTATATCACGATAGCAGTTTCATGTTTCGTTACTCATTGTTCATTCATATCCAGCACCATTAGTACTGTAAACAGGTGACATTTCAGGCAATGGCCCCTTCTTCAAAGCAAATATAGAGGCCAGAGGGATAAAAAATAAAAGTGGGAGACTGTATAATGTATACAGTGAGGGAAAAAGTATTTGATCCCCTGCTGATTGTGTACGTTTGCCGACTGACAAAGAAATGATCAGTCTATAATTTTAATGGTAGGTTTATTTGAACAGTGAGAGACAGAATGACAACAAGAAAATCCAGAAAAGCGCATGTCAAAAATGTTATAAATTGATTTGCATTTTTAATGAGGGAAATAAGTATTTGACCCCCTCTCAATCAGAAAGATTTCTGGCTCCCAGGTGTCTTTTATACAGATAACGAGCTGAGATGAGGAGCACACTCTTAAAGGGAGTGCTCCTAATCTCAGCTTGTTACCTGTATAAAAGACACCTGTCTACAGAAGCAATCAATCAGATTCCAAACTCTCCACAATGGCCAAGACCAAAGAGCTCTCCAAGGATGTCAGGGACAAGATTGTAGACCTACAAAAGGCTGGAATGGGCTACAAGACCATTGCCAAGCAGCTTGGTGAGAAGGTGACAACAGTTGGTGCGATTATTCGCAAATGGAAGAAACACAAAAGAACTGTCAATCTCCCTCGGCCTGGGGCTCCATGCAAGATCTCACCTCGTGGCGTTGCAATGATCATGAGAATGGTGAGGAATCAGCCCAGAACTACACGGGAGGATCTTGTCAATGATCTCAAGGCAGCTGGGACCATAGTCACCAAGAAAACAATTGGTAACACACTACGCCGTGAAGGACTGAAATCCTGCAGCGCTCGCAAGGTCCCCCTGCTCAAGAAAGCACATATACATGCCCGTCTGAAGTTTGCCAATGAACATCTGAATGATTCAGAGGACAACTGGGTGAAAGTGTTGTGGTCAGATGAGACCAAAATGGAGCTCTTTGGCATCAACACAACTCGCCGTTCTAGATTTAAAGCTTTCGTGACTGCTATGGTCCATACTCTTTGGTTCTATTGGGTAAAGTCACGTAGGTGAAAATAAAATAACAAAAAATCACGACGTTTCTGGAGGACAGGACAGTTCTGTCCTCCAGACAGTCTCGTCCCTTCACCTGATGAAGGCCGCTTGTGTTGTGGCCGAAACGTCGTGATTTTTTGTTATTTTATTTTCACCTACGTCACTTTACCCAAAAGAACCAAAAAGTACAACTCGCCGTGTTTGGAGGAGGAGCAATGCTGCCTATGACCCCAAGAACACCATCCTCACCGTCAAACATGGAGGTGGAAACATTATGCTTTGGGGGTGCTTTTCTGCTAAGGGGACAGGACAACTTCACCGCATCAAAGGGACGATGGACGGGGCCATGTACCGTCAAAGCTTGGGTGAGAACCTCCTTCCCTCAGCCAGGGCATTGAAAATGGGTCGTGGATGGGTATTCCAGCATGACAATGACCCAAGACACACGGCCAAGGCAACAAAGGAGTGGCTCAAGAAGAAGCACATTAAGGTCCTGGAGTGGCCTAGCCAGTCTCCAGACCTTAATCCCATAGAAAATATGTGGAGGGAGCTGAAGGTTCGAGTTGCCAAACGTCAGCCTCGAAACCTTAATGACTTGGAGAAGATCTGCAAAAAGGAGTGGGACAAAATCCCTCCTGAGATGTGTGCAAACCTGGTGGCCAACTTCAAGAAACGTCTGACCTCTGTGATTGCCAACAAGGGTTTTGCCACCAAGTACTAAGTCATGTTTTGAAGAGGGGTCAAATACTTATTTCCCTCATTAAAATGAAAATCTATTTATAACATTTAGGACATGCGTTTTTCTGGATTTTTTTGTTGTTATTCTGTCTCTTACTGTTCAAATAAACCTACCATTAACATTATAGACTGATAATTTCTTTATCAGTGGGCAAACGTACAAAATCAGCAGGGGATCAAATACTTTTTTCCCTCACTGTATACACCCTTGACTCCATGTTCCCAGCAATATGAATAGGCACATCACTGTTAGTCGATCGGCAGGTCGTGTGTGGATGAGTAAAGTGTGGATAATTGCACCCAATGCAATATGCCAGGCCAGCGTAGAAGACTGGGCCAAAATAACCATCTGCAGAGGCTCCCCGGGGGATCCCTCTAGTGGAGGCCCCTTCTACCAGCAGTGGTGTGAGTGAGCAATTGCAGGGCTGCACCTTTACAATTTGTACGCATATTCTTGGTTCTTTCGGTAAAGTCACATAGAAGGAAAACAATAAAATAATAAAAATATAAACAATAAAATAATTTTATTGTTTCCCTTCTACGTGACTTTACCGAAAGAACCAAGAATATGAATCCCTGCAGTCACGAAAGCTTAAAAAAATCAAAATTCCATTTTTACGCAATTATGTCCATGTTTAACTGACTTGGTAAAAATGCGAGCGTTATATTCACGTTTTGAAACGCAGTGGCGGAGGGCCTCCTGTGAAAGTGTGGTAAATGAGCTGCCAGTCTCTATAGAGTACTTGATTTTAAAATATACATAAAAAATAAATATATATGCTAATAGAAAGTGTTTTGCGGACGGTGACATGAAGGCTAAGCTTTGCTTTTAAGTTGGCTTAACCGCTGCAAGTAGAGTTAGTATCAGCAGAAATAATGGCGCTTCACAGTAAAGAATATTCATATTTAATATCATGCAGATGCTTTGCTTTATTTTACAATCATAAATCACAAAACAATTACATATATAATTAAAAAATACATATATATAAAACTAACTTTACTGTGTCATTAGTATTGTTTCTTGCTATATTTCTGTCAGATTCGTATAGATGTGTTCACTACATTAGGCAAATATCAGCATTAGCATGCCATTTGCATGTGATTAAAATGTATGGCAAATAATCAGTTCTGTCATGCACGAATCGATGCATGCATCAAAACAAATAATCCCATTTTAATCGTTGAGCTCGTTACGAACACTCAGAAAGCAAATGGGCCGAACGTATGCACTTTTAAGGGCGGAGATGAAAAATGTGTAATTAAGCCAGTTGAAGCCTCGGCAGCTTCGGCCCAAGTGCCAGTATGTTGCCTCCACAGTGTTGACAAGCCCCCACTACTCTCACTCTGGACCCATGTCATGGCTGCAATTTGAAGGACAGCTAATAACCTATTATTTTAAGTGCCTTGAAAAGTCTCAAGCTGTGAATTGTTCCCAGCTGAATTTTAAACATCAGCCTGTCAATCAGCGAAAGGCAGGTCTGACGATGTGTTTCTAAAATGAATCGTCCATATGGCCGTCACTGTACAACTTCACAGTCCTACTGTATGTCATGAACAAAATAGTGCCATGACCATTATTCCTCATGATGATCATCATTACCATCAGCGACGGTCAATCCACTGCTGGATGAAGGCCTATCCAAGCAGATGTCACCTTTCACGCAGCACATGCACCAATTTAATCGCTCCATCTCTTCAGTGGGTGTACTTTATGAAGAAAAGGATTTTTTTTATTTGGTTTCGTGGAAGTTGCTTCTTCTATTTTCCAAGCTGGTATTTCTATGCACAGAGCGCAAGTGTTTTAGAAAGCGATTATACCATTTGAGGTAGTGATTAATACTTGAAAAGCACATGTATGTGTAAGCTATTGGATTTGCCCCCAAATATGGCATGTTGCATAAGCGAATAAGCTTTGCTTCTAAAAATGTCAGGTTTTTAAACCCATTATTGCATATGTGTCCATTGCATATGTATATAAACGGGCAATATTCTCATCCGAACATGAGCTCATTTTAACTCGACTTGTCTTTAAAATGTGCCGACATCTCCATTGACAACAACGTGGCCAACGTGCGAGACAATGCGGTGTCAGTCATCCGTCATGGTCATAATTTGGTCCATTGTCTCCACGTATGTGACAACTATATACGTGAGGCAATACATCAAGGACCGTCTTTATGAAGGGTACATCGTCATCATTATTTAAAAAGTTTCAGTTTGTTACAGCACAATGTAGTTAATAATCGCAATCACTGAATGTGGTGTTGAGACACCTTAACCATCAGAGATTCACAGACAATATTTTAGCGGGTTGAGTTCTGAGCACAGTACATTCTCTGCTTCTGCCCTTGCACACAGTGTCATCTTGACACCGCCAGCACCTTGCACCGTGCGTGCATTGCTGTGCCATTAAAAAAACCCACTACTTTTAAACAAAACTAGTGGTTTACGTCTATACCGCATATATTTGTAACATAACAAAAAACCCCCTCTTAAAGTTGCAGCTCTGCAATGTACTTGCTCATGGAACTGCTGGCAGAAAGGCCTCCCACTAGATGAAGCTGTAGAGAGTAAGTGATTTGTCCAACTCTTTCACGCTCGTCAGACGTCTTGGACGAGGTGTGAGTCGCCACGCTTGACCTGCTAACTGACTCGTTCGTGGTGGGCGTGTTTGAACCTGTGCCTCAGCAGGTCTGTTACAAACAGATGCCGCTGGGTGCACAGAGGGGATTGAAGGAACTTTCGCCATTCTTTTGACTTCCTCGCCGGCGGATGGAAAGATCTGCCGAACTCTGGATTGCAAGTCCAGAGTGCTACAGTCACCGTTACACTACAACAGAGTTCGTATATTTGTTCTGCTGTATCTATATGCATCCACAAATGACGATCACTCATTCAGCTTGTCCCATTTTACGTGAATGAAATGATGTCACGTTTATATGAATACCACGTTTTTGCACAACGTGATATTGAATGGTCTACCTTGTAATGCCATTTGCACGACCATTAAATGAGTATAAAAACATGGTACGGTCGAAATTAAGATTTCCTTTAGGGAATGTGACCAGACATAATAAGGAGAGTGAGAAAATTCACATCTAAACGATGGCTTTGTATCTGTTTCTGATAAACACAATTGTTAGACAGTTATAAGTAACTACTGTACATTATATTGATTTGTTTTTACTTAGAGTCAAGCAAATGAATGGTGCTATTTGTATAATATATCATTTTCTGATGTGTAAATGTATATAAAATGGCTGTATTTCTGCTGAGATGTGAAGTAAGACAAAATGCTAAGCCATGTAATTGTGCAAATACGAGACCTTTGTTCCATGTTTAGTTGTTGGTCGATGCACAAAATCACGAGAAGCAATAGGAGTAAGGTTATATACCTGTGCACATAAAGCTGGCACCATCACATAATGTAATTTAGCGGTAAATGCTGTCATTTCGTTTTCATGTTTTTATATATGTAAAAAAAAATCACAAACCAAACAACTTTACATTTTGCACCTACCAACCCCCTCCATCAGTCGTGAGTAATTATGAAGGGAAATACAAAAACACAGCTTGTTCTTGCAGTGGGTGATCAATTGGATATTTGAGTAATTGCAGTAATTATGTAATACACTTTGTTTACAACGTAGTTAATTGATAACTGCAAGTGTCTTCGAAAATTTTGTCAAACTCATAAATATATGTTTTGGCATGATAAACGTATGCAAAGCTACGTTGAATGTTATTCATCTTGGTTCCCTACAGATTTGCAATACAGTTCCGGAGGGATCATATTTTATCTGGATCGCTGTTTTGCTTGTGTACCGTTTGTACTGTGAATTATTGCATGCAAAGGCACTATGAGTCTCACATTTTTTTCCCTTGACGTGGACTAGGGGTCAGTTGTATACCATTAAATATAGATGTTATCTTATGCACAATAGACTGAATGAGATTCTTACTGTGCTGTGTTACCTACGTATTTCCATGCGGTTACTCCGTTATAATCTCCACATTTATTTTTATTTTTGAGCGGCAAAATGACATCTAAAAATATGGGTTTTTTTGCTATTTCGCAGCGGTTATTTTTTACAGCTGGGTTTACTCGACTGAAAGTCATTTCCGCAGGACTGTGTCTTGATGTTTCCCCCAGGTCCACAATCCCGTCTCGGTGGAATGAACAGCTGGAGTGTTGAGTCACGTGAGAAAACCTGCAAGGCAAGCTGCTCCTCATGCAGGGAACACAACACGAATATGGCTTGTCGCAGCATAAAGTTCTGACAAGAATGTTAAAAGAAAACTCAGGCCATTTCAACGTTGGTTTATGCGCGTTACCTTGAGCTACCCTTTTTGGAAATTTCACTGTATTTTTGATGCGATATAGCTATGGTAAATACTCGATATAAACTCAATTCTAATCTTGACTTAAAACTTTTGTGACCGCGGAAATTAATATTATTTGGGTCTTTCGGTAAAGTCACGTAGATAGGTTCAAAGTAAATAACACAAAACTACGACGTTTCGATCGCAACAGCGGTCGTCATCAGGAAAAGGGGGGTTAGCTTCTAAAGGCAAACTGTTTTTAAAGGTTTGAAATGGGCGTAGCCCAAATGTCAGCAGCCAATGCTAATGTAAGTGGTGAACCTATCTACGTAACCTTACCGAAAGACCCAAAGAATATCATTTCTAATATTAACAACAAACAAATACTTACCTTAGCTGGCTATGTGTCTCAGCGGTAGAATGAGCGGCTCGCTATTGAAATGTTGCATATTCAAACCTTCGGTTGGGGGTTGTTTCAGCCCGTCACTCTTCCAGGGTCGTTACCACTTCGTGAGGAAGTCGACGCGTTTATATCCTATGGATAGGGTCAGGCCCGCCTGGGGAATGTTGAATTTCCACCAAATGACTGAGGGTTATAAAACATGATATGAGCACCACCTTCATGCTTATTCGAGCAAGCAATCACGTTTTACGAACAGTACACTGGTGGAGGGAGGCTGAAGGCAACTTCTGATACAAGCACACCTTGTTTATAGCAGCACAGCTAGACTGTCTCCCAAGGGGTGTTCTTCAATCAACATTTGACTGTACCTTCCAATCTTCCCTCAGCACCGTATTCTCTTTTTTTTCTTATTGACAAAACACTTGCCTTTGGAACATTGAAAAGGGAACAGTTTTTGTCATTGTTCCATGTTTTTTTTCTACGATGTTTTTCTTTTGTATGCATTGTGAACAGGGGTGCTGGCAAAGACATAGAATTATATTTCCAGTGTAATTTGTTAAATGTTTTCTTTTTTTTACATTTCTAAAACCACATTTAATCGAAGAGTTGCACATACCTTAAATGATTTTAGATATTCTCATCAATGTAATAATTGACGTAGAGATAAGCAGCATTTATCCAAAATGACGTATCATTACAGCTGAGTCACATATTAGCGCACAGTACTGCATTTCTGAACGTTACCCCTTTTAAAATTGTATTAGAGAAAGCGAAATTAGAATAGAACTCTTTGCAGAGTATCACAATGTCTCGGTTATGCAGAGGCAGTTTAATAATACGATTTGATGCATGTTGCTGAGCTATCAATTTCCTCTACTGCTGGCTGAGGAATTGGCATTGGGATTTGAAATTCCAAAAGAGTCCTGTAGTAATAAATCAAACTCATGACCTTGCTTGCTTTGATGACTAGATAGGCATTTCAATGTGACTGATACATAGCCCGTCGTCTCCTTGAGCAATTCATTACATTGTGACCCACCTGTCACCTATGTAAATGCATGCAGTGGTGCCAAACTGTTTTCACCGGCGAGTAGAAACTGTGGACCTACCATGAACCATGCTGGAATATTAATGCAGAATAAAGCCACAGCTCCCTAAGGCGAGCAGTGAGCAATGTAATTGGTCCTGACTATACACTGCATATGTATACGAGTTAATGATCATATCATTATATATTCTACTTCCGAGCAAAATGTGTATCATATTTTACACTAATTAAAACTATTTAACATGCTGCGCCTAAGCGTTAATGTTAAACCTGTTTAACTATTTAAACCCACCTAGCACATTCCAATAAAGTTTTAAGTAATAAAATATACTTTGATAGAATGCAATATAATATTAATGTGTGTAATTAGACAATTTCATTGGGTACACAGTTTTAAATATAAAACGAAACCATAGTGCTGAACTGTATTTAATTTCACACTTTTAACGGCGAAATAATATTATTTTTATTAACTTTAGCGAACATTTAAATTGCTGTCTCACACCCTTAAAATTGTATTAATTTTCTCAGGACATATTTGGCTTCTCTCTTATATGCCGAGTGTTCCTCCAGTGGAGTGTGACACCTGTAACACAAAACACTTCATTTTGCAATTTTAGAATCATTCCACGGTGACGTTCACTGGCACGTGAATCCCGCAACGGGTTTGAGCGCTAATAACGAGCAGAAATGTTTTTCAGTGACAAAAATATCCACGTAGCAAAAGAGCAAATTACTTTAAAGAGCTACTTGTCTTCGGTCGAGCACCGCTGCAGTGGTCAGCTTTTAATGCACTTCGGAAGCCAGCGAGCTCAGTTCGATTCCTGAGCTCACGGCTAACATCAGCTGTGAATAAGATCTGAACGTGTCTCTGGGCCTCCACCGTCTTCACCAATCTGCGCTGACCAACTATGGTAAAACAACCCCCATTCGCTGACAAGGTCCTCCGTATAGCACTGTGTTGACGAAGAGCTGTAAATGATTATTCATTCATCCACCGTTGGATGAATGCCTCCTCACATCGCCCACACATACCCACTGGTCCTGCGATGCCACAATCCATCTGAAATCCATCTCACTCCCAGACATAAGCTAATCTCATTGCTCCATCTCCGTGGTGATCGTCTCTTGGGTGTGCTTCTTCCGTGGCTGCCGCTCGATCACAACTCTCGTCCATCGGCCATCCGCCCTGCCAGTGATGTGCCCTGCCCAAGTCCATTTTTATTCGCAGTCACTACAATGTCGGATTTGCATTTGTGCTATGATCTATGTTCCCCTCTGTCTCTCAGTGTGGTTTCCAGAATGCATCGCTCCAATCGTCATTGAAGACTATTCAGCTGTTTTTATGTTTTACCCGTGTTGTTAGTGCCCATGTTGATGATTAATACACCATAGCAGGCAATGTTCACTGATTTAAAACTTCCCCTTTCAGGCATGTTGGTATATTTTGCTTTTCATAACCAAATCAATGTAAAAAAATTCAACCTACTCTGACTCACCACTTCTTCATGGTTGTGATCTTGATCCACCATGATCAATAGACTCCTCACTCGCACCCGTAAATGAGACCACATCACTCCAATACTCTCCACAATACTATGATCCGTCCACTGGCTTCAAACCCAATCCCAGATCAATTTCAAAAATTTAACTCAAGCTCTTCAAATATCTCCACGGTTTCACCCCTGCCTTCATCTCCCCTCTCATATCACCCTACTCCACGCCAAGCAGCACTCTCCATTTCAGCAACCAAGATCCCATGAATTAGAGTAATTAATGAATGCTGAATGGCACTCTAAAAACATTCAGTGTAGACTACGGAGCATTGCAGGTTTAAGGAATACAGCTGCGGCACAGAATCACATATGTAGGGAACGCGTTTACACGATGTTGTTCCTCTCTCCGTCTCTGCAACGTATCTGTTTGCATCTCTCTGTCCTGCGCATCTCTCTCCCTCTGCCTCTCTCCAGATCGCTGTTTGTTTTGCCCCATGTCTCTGTGTCTGTCTCCCTCTGTATCTATATTTTACTTCCACATTGGTACAGTCGATCGTTATGTCCGTCTCTCTGCATTTGTCTCCGTGCCTGTCTCTTGGAATGTCTCTAAGTCTCCTCTCTCCCCATTCACACAGGGCTTCACTGGGTACCGTATCGAGACAGATCCTCGCCCTAACCTCTCTCACCCGATGTCGCCCGTCCCTCCCGCGCTCTCGCAAATGCGTCTGTCCCTGTGGAAACAATTTGCTGTACCACCTCTGGGTGGCACTCGTATCCTCTGCCACTTCTGAGTCAGTGGTGAAAATGCCAAGATGTTGATGATAAGTGTGTGTGGGGGGGGGGAGGGGCAGTAACTAGATAGATGGCCACTGTTTGACGTTTCACAATGTTACCCATTTCATCGCCAGGGGATGATGCGATGGAACGACGTCCAACCAGCATTTTAACTCGAAACTATCCGGTTGTGAGGTAAGCACGCTGACTGCAGCACTGCAAACGGGTTATCTACAACTACAAGACACACTCTTATCTCCCTGCAAATTAAAGCGAAGGTTGGGGATGGCTCTCGTAGCCTGGTAGGTGTATGCGTGTGCGTTGTACGTGCGTTTGTGTGTGACCAGATTGTATACATTTAATGACACCACTCGCAAGTTTGGGTTACGTCTTACTTTGCGGATAGTCTGATTATCTGGAGAATAAAGAAACATTCAACGGTGAGGCAGAGATGTTCGGTATTTATTTTAGCAAAAGGATTTCGTTGTGTAGTATATATTGTTTTGTTTTTATTAATATAGCCCAAGCAATGGAGTACAATTTTTATTTCCACTTGCTAATAAAATGTATAAAATGTTTGTTTTTTGCTGCGTTTGCAGTGGTGCACAAGCACACTTCACACAAAAAAAACACTCTACACGTTCGTCATTAACACTGCGGCCTTAAAAAAATAATATATAAGAGTTGACGTTTTGAGCAATGACCCTTTTTCATGATTTATGTGCTCTGAATGAGGACCATTACCCAAAATGTATTTTACTTTTCAAGGCAGTGTTATTGAGGAACGAGTTCAGTTACTTTGTATTCATATAATATACAGTATGTTATACGTTTTCGCGATAAAATCAATAAATGTATCTTGCAAGCAAGTCATTATTAGTGGTGGCATGGTCAGTGAAGTGTATGCAATTATTATTTATACATGCTGATGAACAAAATATCCATGCCCTTCATGTAAAAAATGTGCATTGTTCCGTAAATATAAGCTAAATATTTACACTGTACCGCAGCAAGTTGTACGTTACATTTTTTAATATGTACAATCGCTTTAATGCTGTATTGGAAGCTTAAGTTTAGTAACAAATGTATTATTTGCAGAAGTATTTTTTTAGAGTCTGTAACGTTTGGGTAACATATCTACACTACAGGATGTGTGATGTCCTTGTATATGTTCATGAAGGTGTGGCGAGATGTTTACTACCTCGCCTGGTATGTAGGAGGTTTTTGTTTCGATCCCGACCCAAACGCCTGTATATTTGGAGATTGCATGGTCTCCCCGTGGTCAAGTGGATGTTCACGTGATAAGCCACTTCATTGAGCTAGCATTTGTGGCCAGGTCGCTTCTGAAAAAGAGTTGTATAGCTCAGTGGGCCTTACATAGTAAAATAAAAATGTTTAGTTATTAGTTCACGTAGTAAAATCAAAAGGACAATTCACGAGTCCTTTATTTTCATGCATTTATGTATGTTGAACTTCTTTCACACCGTACGTAGCCAACCCTGCAATTGGAGGTTTACAACCTTTTGTCAATCGGCTGCCGACTGAAGGCCCTCCCCGTGCTATTTTTGGTTAGAGTGTGGGTTGGTAAAGAAGCGGGGTGGGTGGGCGGGCAGAACTGTTTCAGAAATTGCTCGACACTGGTGTTCTGCCGTCGCCGGGACTCGAACGGAGGTCGCCGGATTCACCGTACCACCCACAAAGCACTTTTTGATTGCTCCTCGACTTCGTTCATGCACCGCATTAAATTATCCGTATGAATCAGTACGACGATACCCCTCACATGCATAGCTTCCAATGAACAGAAAGCACCTGACGTAAGTATCAGGATAAATGTAATACCAAACAAAGGGATAACACAATAATAATGTGTGTATTTTATTTAAAGCACCACTATCCATTCAAAGCAAAATGTGTTTGTGTACGACTGGCTACCGATCCCTTTTCTGTGGACAGATTTCTGGTATATCTCATTTCGGTGCAACCACGGCACCTCGAGGCAAGGCTATGTTGGATTTAAATTGTCCTCTGTCCAGCCACAAAGCTCTTGCCACTGACATGAAAGGCATTAGTTTGAAAAATGTGTTGCCGTGGGTAAAGGAAGCAAAGCAATTGAAAAGCCGATTAAGCAGCAATGCTGCAATGAAATAAAGGAGGGTGGGTAGAAGACATAACTGACTTCAATGTCTATTGCATGCAGCAACCTACAGAAATGTTCCAATCTTAATGAAACGCTATATAATGCGGAACATACAAATAAATTAAACTCGCATGAGAATACATTTTATGGTAACCATTTGCGTACCAAATGCACACATTTCCTCGTGATAGGTAGAAGCTGTTTAATATGTAGATATTAGCCGTGTACAATTTTTTAACCTTCAAGATAAAGTTCACCTTTCCCTGCTTCTTTACGTTATTACCCATCGCTATGAGTAGGAATACATATCGCTGTCGCTTGACCCTCTCACACTATTTGACATGAGCGTGTTTTGTGTCGAGCCTGATGGATACATATTTGAGACATTACCAAATCAGAGTGACTGTTTAACGCACCAATATATTTGTTTTTGCAAGTACACCTCGCTTAAAAGGTTGTGTGTTAGAAAACTTGTAAAACTTTAGTTTAAGAAAAGTATCCTCCCCAAAGAGGTTAGTCAGTTTAACAACAACAACCGCCATTCGCCACTAAGTGGCGGAGACGTCACCACGACGCTTGTGCCAGGCCATGTGCGCCTTGAGGCCACGTGGATTGTCGGACGCCCGCTGGCAGGAGGTCACGGGGCAGACCCAGGTGCCACGGGTCGACTGACTGAGATGACTGGCTGAAGCACCACCTGTGCCCCCTACTGTGACAACCTGCTCTGCTTTAGCCACCTGGCGCTCCGCTCGTTGTTGTGAGCGTCGCTCCTCCGCCCTCCGTTGTTGTTGGAGGGCGACTGCCTCCAACTGTCCAGTAGCGTCCTTCACGAGCCTCCTCCACAGAGGCCGATCTTGACACCGCTGGTACCAGAAATCGGCAAGTCCACTCAGCTCCACGTCCTCCTGTACCACATCACTCCATCTCTTCTCTAGCCCGTGCCGCGCCCGTTTAGCTCCCTCGATCCGGCCGAACAAAAGCTGTTTCGGCATGCGGTGGCTGGGCATGCGGGCTACATGACCCAGCCAACGCAGCCTTGCCTGCCGGAGGAGCTCACCGATGGGACCTTGCCCAGATCTTTCAAGGATTTGTGAGCTCCTCACACAATCCAGCCTGGTTAAACCCAGGATGGATCGTAGGCAGGCTAGCCTAAATGTTTCTAACCGGCGAAGATGTTCCATTAAGGGGGTTCACGTTTAACACGCAGGCTTTCACGACCAATATTATTCATAATAAAGTTTTTTGAGTTAGATCGCGTAAGTATGATTTCCTGCTCAAATGCACATTGAGGTGGTGTTTAACTCCCATTTATAGCACCGAGCGATTGAATAAAATTGCACATTCCTATGGGAGGGGCAATTCAAGTTGATTTTCTCAGAAAGTTTTTAGCAACTCCTGAAGGAACATTTGCACGTGATAAGCCAATTAATTTGGCTATCATTTGTGGCCAGGCCGCCTCTGATAAAGAGATTCATAGCTCAGTGGGCCTTACCTGTTAAAAAAAGAATTGTTTAGTTTGAATTTAGTTTTAGGAATGTTAAGCTGTTAACTCCTAATCAGGATTGGAACTCCCAAACTTTCCTCTCGCGAGCTGCTCACTCCACTGCTGAGCCACATGTCTGGTTTATGATATGTATGCCTGGTATGACATCATATTACAATTTGAACAACATTTCAGTGGTCCCTTCGAATCCTATAGTCAGGTTAAATTCCCCAAGCTATCTTGATTTGAAGCTTTCGTGACTGCAGGGATCTATACTCTTTGGTTCTTTCGGTAAAGTCACGTGACTTATGTTTGGGTTTTAATGGGATGATTAAAGGCTGTGGGTATCAGATTTTATTTAGTTTACGACGCAGCCGTACGGTGACTGCATAAATTGAGAGAAATTATATGATTACTATTTTTAGGTCGAATTGTGCCCGACAGCTACACTACAGTAGATGCAAGCGTGGGGCTCGGCTCTGGATACGGCCGCATCCTGGGAGAACATCAATATGCATCCTGGGAGGACATCAATATGCATCCTGGGAGGACATCAATAACATGGCAACCCGGGATGCAGAGAGACACAGTCAGAGCACATGGTCAAATGGGAAACTGCCGTGCTTACATTGGGTTCTGCATCATTAACCACACTGGCGGACAGGACGAGCTTTGGCAGGAGCACCGCGTGCGTTGGCCTATACATCAGCCCTGGTGTAATTCCGAGCTCACAGAGAGTGGGGTGTGCGTTCTATAGATCGGCTTGCGTGTTAATCCCGCCACCGCATTCCACGAACAGCAGTGCGTATTTGTTGTCCTGCTGCGCAACAAAAAAAAATAATGATATACAGCACTGGAGTACGAAAAATTCACTGTAAAGCGGTATTAATTGAATAGCTGAAATGAGTTTATAATGCATCGCATGTTTGTACGAGGGTCGCACTCTGATGTACTTATGGCGCTGCAAGAAAAAAAACTCAACAACAATCGCATTGGTTCCGTTAATATGAAGCGTCTTCCAACGTGCTTGATCATTTTGAATCATCGTACTAATGTAATGCTGCGAGTTTAAATAACAAACAGCCACGTGAAATATTACATTTATATGATGGAGCATTTATTAACATTAATGCAGGTTCAATTGTAGTTGAAAAGTAAACTAGTCTTGTGTTGAATATATACCAATTGCGTACTTATTACATATTCCACATTTTTGCATTAATGTGTCTTAATGATGTAAAATCTTAAGTTAATTTCACCCTTATTAGAAGTGGGAAATGTTGACAAATTTGCACATTGTTAGGTATTTTCATCATATCTCAGAATATGAAAGACTACATTAAAATACTTGTAGGCTTCATTTTTTGTAGTAATGTTCGTGATTTTTTTATAATTAGTTTATTTAGGGTGATATTTTGTAGGCATAATAGCAAACACACATTTGTTGCTAGCTTTTTAACATTCCTATAGATTGGCTCAACAATCATATTAATTGGCGTGTTTGCCCATCACGTGGCAACTTGATTTGATTAGCTCTGTCGAATAGGGTTATAGTTAAATATATAAGTTATACACCTATACCATAATCAAATCCAAAATAAAGAATGACAAATTATTTTCATTTAACCAGTAGATAAAATAAGTCATTTGAAACATATTATATGAATCACAGCAAGCCTACACAGTACTCTCCATAATATATGAATGACGTTACCATTATCAGTTTTCATGAAATGCAGATTAAAATGTGGTGTGTACAGTTATAATTTAAACAGGTTTATTTGTTTTAAATAATCGGCATAATCACGTTTTAAATATATAACGTTTCTAACAGAATCAATCCACAGCTGGATTATGGCAAGGATGACCAAAGCTTTTTGTGTTTAGTTTGTTGTCCTTCCCCTACACCTCCGATTGGCACGGTTGGCCGCGTACGGTGCGAAATGAAGTTCAACACACATGCATACAGACTTACATAGGTGGCCATCTGCACCCAGCATTGACGAAAACGGAGGGCTGGTTGGCTGGTTGGCTGCTTGGCTGCTTGGCTGGTTGGCTGGTTGCAAGGCCCAATACGGGTCGAGCCAAGATTCCAGCAGTGGAGGAGAAGCAAAATAAAATAAAGAACAAGAGAGAGAAAATAAGTGAAGTCGTCATCAACGTTTGTAAATATATATATAAAATTATGGGATTTTTATGCACTTTAAAAAGGTGTGGTGAATACCCACACCTGCATTTCCCATTGTTAACTGCACGTTAACTACGTGTATAGCATTCACAACTATTCCCTTATTTTTACGTGACATTCACCTCACATTTATTCAAACCTCTACAAACCTATTCCTAACATCACTCGATTTACATGCGCGTGCACAATGCCGCTCCATGGACCACCTCTGTACACAATTTCAATTACAGTCATTCATTAAATTATATGTTTTAGAACTAAAGAGGTCTGATTAGCGTAGATCACCCCATTCATTATTCTTTGATAAGAGCCTCTTAGCAACATAGCAATGCTGAGGTTGCAGTATACCTGTTTATTGCAATTACTTTACAATAGATCACATTATGGCATGTGTACAAAACACTATTGGTAATGGCAGCAAAAAGAGTCGAGAACATCTATTCCTTTCTGACAGGCCACGAGCTTAACCTGTAAACGACTTTGGATATTGCACTTACAAGCATTACATTATAGATATGGCTAATTTAGTGTAACTTACAGTGCCTAACTTTGTATACATTACAGTTATTTGGACAAATACATGGTTATTGCACACCTGATTTATGATATGTGTGGTAAACATTTGGCATAAGGTCATGTTCCATGAATAGGTTTGTTTTATCCCCGTTAGTCGTTATTCTATCTGGAAGGATGCACTGCTAAGTCTCCTCATTATTCATAATTGTATGTGTGGGTGATATAATAGTTTTTTTTGCAAATGCTCTTTCAGAAAATAAAAACGTAAACGTGTTGAATATATATTTGCATAATCAGGCAAGACAGTGCTATCGGAATAATAGAGAAATTATAAATTGTTATAGTATATTAATGAGTGTATTTAACGCGATGAAGTGTAAACTGCGTATGTATATAGCATGCACACAGGTGGCATGAAGCAAGGACGTCTAAAATGGGGTTCTCGATTGTATAGTATTCGTATGTCTAGTTATCTAACAATTTATTTATATCGTATGATCCTTGTTCACTGAGTCCAAACTCTTTTTTTAGGAATGTTTCTACCAAGTTTTCACAGTTACCGGGCGATGTTGCAAAGTGTAATCTCAATCGAGTTATCATCAGGTACTTTTCTTTAAGCATTGAAATGTTTTTTTTTTTCAAAACCAATTACATTATATCTTTCTAAGCTGCTGAAGGAAATCAGAGGACCTGGAGAAATTGGATTTAAAATAGAGGGGAGCATGTACAAACTCTACGCAGAAAAGTGCTCACATCTGGGTTCGAACCCAGTAACCTTTTTGCCATCCAAATGCTTCCATGTGTTCTATCTTCCTACAACTCCATATGTTGTCATTTTTAATAGTTATCTAGTTAAACAACACAATCTAAACTATACATATCTTAAACGAGGGATTACGCTTGATTACTCATTTGTCGATAATTCCCAATTCAGCGGTGGTGAAGATATTGAGAACGTCTTTGATTGTTTTTTTTTCCTGTTTTCAAATGACCCTATTTAGTTATATAATCACGATGGATATTAGAATCTAAGTGCGGTGTTCCTCGGTTAGTCCAGCAATTGAACGGCTGACCATCAGGGCTTGCCAGGTGTTGTAGGGAATGATGATGTGAAGTGGCCAGCAGGTGAAAGTGCTGAGTGATATTACTTCTGTATGGCCTTTGAAGTGAAAAACTCATGATTAGTTTTGGCCAAACATCCCCATGCAGGACCGTTCTTCAAAATTGTCTTGGGACTCGGTGGGTAAATAATTGGCACAGAATCATTTTAGTTTGGTTTTTGGATATTTATTACAAAGAGCACACAAGATTGTTTCTGAAATAAATATGGACAAATTTTGACTGTAGATTTGAGATAAACATTATCATGTTTTTTTATGAAATATTTGAATCTTTGGTTAGGATGAGAAGGGATGTGGGAAAAACATGTTTTATTACAATTAGGGCACATTGGGTATTGTGATATTAGATTCTTGTTTATCCACCAATGTATTTTATATTTGATCCATTGAAGAAATGTATGAAATATGAAATCAATATGTAAAAAAAACTTTTAATATATGGCCTTATGTCAAAGAAACCATGTCATATTAATATAGTACTGTTCTATATTTTCAGACCTTTAACATATATTTCATTCAGCACTACACACAATTTTTTAAAACCAATTTTATGGCTGTAATTCATTTACATAATTGAACAAAGACTAAACTACGAGACCAAATTGCTTAGCTTTGGTGGTGCACTGGCATTCTCATAGTTGAATGCTTTGCAAAAAATAAAATTGTGTTGGGTGAACCACAGGCTGGCGTACATTTTTACTATTACATTATTTTTTGGTGATTTATATATCCATGAGTTCGTAGATGGTTTTTTTTTAAATGTGTTTAATTGTGCAAAAAATTGTGGATTTATTATACTTTGTGTTAAGGTGAAGCCATGCAATTGTTGGCTCACACCACCGCTGGCAGAGGTGCCTCCGCTGAGAGATAGTTCGAGCGAGTCCCCCTCCAGAGTGTGTTTGCCCTACTCTTCCACGTTGGTCAGACATTCTTGGAAGAAGGTAGATCATAATTGAAGGAATTTTGGAATAAAGTATTGTACCTTTTGGGAAAAAAATGTGGCAATTTGTTCGCAACAGTGAAATATACCATGCAAACAAAAATGGCATAGTTTGATTCTACTTCACAGCTTTGGAACGAAGTGATATTTAACATTTGCCGTGTAGCAATTCAGAGGTAAATTGCTTCATTTAGGCTTTTTGCTGCTTATATTACACCGGAATAAAGCGGTGCTTTATGATTTCATGGCATTGCAATCGATGCACGTTGATTTTTTTAAACAATGAGGTTATACCGCATAAATGCGTGGAGCAGCATGATATTGTAATATCTTTGCATGCTCCCATTACTGATATTTGTATAATTCGTTGGCGTCGTGGGCACCTGCGATCAATCAATTGGGGAGTGAAATTGGCTGAGCATACAGCATTTACATGCTTGAATGAGTAGTTCCTTTAGAAAATCACCCAACATATGAGAGCTGCGCACATAATGATTAATCATGGCTGACCAGTTTATTATGTGGTCCAACATCTGTGCCGATTCTTACGTCGTGATTCATTCTTAGTTTATTCTTATTTTTTTTATCTACGTGGCTTAACCGAAAACCCCAAAGAATATGAATGCCTGCAGTCACGAAAGCTTTTAGTCAAGATTTAAATGTAAAAAACAGTACCATAATATCGTGGGTATATATTCAAATACTTTAAATACCGCATCTTATTATCAGGGTTACCTACCCTCGCATTTACAATGTTTGCGATAATATATGAGGCATAATCTGTTAAAACTAATTATTATGTCCAGAGGCCTTAAAATGAATGAGTCTACTGAATATTTGGCTGCATTAGCTGGCACGTTCCCATGACTTCATTACGCGAGGACAATGCAACTGAATTGGCCAGCACACTTTGCTAAGTTATAGCCACCGATACCCACTTATAGACCACGTTACACTTTTACGCATGTTTTGGACTTTTGATATTGCCCTTGATAATTGGACCCAAAAGGAGTTTAAAAAAATGTCAACTTTCATGTAATTTCCATACCAGATCTTGTGTAATCGTATATCGCAAAGCCTTAACCGTTGAGCAGTGTATCTTCATTTTATCACGAAACATGAAGCAATAACTTTGAGAAAACAGATGTCCAAGTATTATGCTTTTGCATGGTGTACTCTCGGTGTGGAGTTTTAGCATGAGCTTTACCTGTCAGGTGATCAGATATAAAGAAATAATAAAGTCAAAGTGATTTCATGTTCAAATGAGCAATGCGGCATTGGTGCCCATCTTCTGGCTCCAGTGCCGGGCCAGTGCTGGAAATTCCACAATCCAATCCCGGGGGAGTGTCTCTCCGTAGGATAACCATTGTTGACTTCCCCCACAAAGCGGTACGAATGCTATGGACCCCAGAGAGATGATGAGCTGACTCAACACCCAATCTGAATTTGAACTCGCAACCTTCCGATTGAAAGCTGCTCGCTCTACCACTGAGCTACCTGACACGATTATAGAAATAAGCTTCTCGCGGTCATCATCTGAATTCCAATGTACAGAAAGGAGAATTTCAAATGGTATCCATCTCTCAAAGATAGAAGGTTGTTTGGCATTCTTGGGCTCTTTCATCAGCAAAGTGTCACTTTTTACATTTAAAGGTGAAGTAATATTCAACTTTTTGGTGTGCCTCAACCAAATCTTTCCTTTTTTTATCAGAATACTAATGCTAGCTGTGATGTTTTCAGAAGTATAATTTGAATGGTGAACTTGTGGCAAATACGTAATGTGTAGATATATTTTTTTACGTAATTATAAACAGGATATTTACGTTTCGTAAGCTTCGTGACATTGTGGACCTTTCAAACAAGCCGATCGCCGACGTCGTCAATATTTATTTACTTTTATATACAATTGTATGAGCCTTAAAAAATATTTTGTCCCAGAAGATTTGTCAAAAACAAACCCATGCTTGTGCAACTTTCAAGCTGTTACATTTGTTTTATTTTATTTTAGGCTCTTGAGAGTGAGCACATTTAGCAAAACATGTTTTACGTAATATTGAACTTCGGCTTTCTGTTGCATACACTCTTTCCTCCAGGACCCCGGGCTCTCGTTTTGTTATTTCTCCTTTCCCTCTGCTCCTCTTTGGTTGTCTACTTACCCCTTCACATCAATGCCATTTCCTTCGCTTTGTTCAAACTTTCTTCAGTCAGTCTGTAACAAATGAACACCTTCCCTTCGCAGTTGCCTCAAAATCCATACAAGTTTTATGATTGTGATTTCTTTTTTCGTGAACTGGAAAAAAAACTAAATCCGGAAAGTACACGAAGAGACGTGGAGAGTTGTATACTTAGAATCGCACTGAGATATAGGAAGCAAGGCCGTAATTATAATATATATTGGGGGGTCGACACATCCCCCCCCCCAATATTCAAATATGCTCAAAATGTCCCCCCCCCCCAATATATTGCTATAAAATAGATTTATGTTTATATGATTGTGGTTATGGTTGTACTTTATTAATCTCTAATCTCTGCCATTACATACAATGAAACAGGAAAATGTTAAAAAGAAAAAACAGAGCAATGTAATACAATACACTATTAGACATTATTGTAAAAAAAGATAGAAAAAGTCCAACTTATGTGTTAGTGAATTTTTGTTAATATTTTGGGTAGGAAATGGCAGGAAATTCGTTTTCAAATTAAGATTGTTTTCTGGGGGGGAGGGGGGGGCACACCCCCTGGAAGATTTGGTCCCCCCCCCAATGTTGACTCCATGGCTACGGCCTTGATAGGAATAACTAAAAATACACTTTTTATTTTACCTTTTTAATTTATATTTTACCAGGTAGGGCCCACTGAGCTATACAGCTCTTTTTCAGAGACGACCTGGCCACAAATCATAGCTCAACGAAGTGGCTTATCATGTGGAAGTTTATATCAGCCAAATACTCTAAACAGTTCAGTTTCAGTTTATTTATTTTGGTATAGCCCTGTGAGCCATTCGGCTCTTGAATCAAACATAAAAAAACACGAACAAGAAAAACATCTTCAAGTGGCTATGTGACTGTGCAAACAGAAAATCCATTAAAAAAAAAACAGCAAACGCACGTGTCTAAATGCGGAGGGAATAACCAGAGGACCCTGGAGAAAAATCCACGTGACCACAGGGAGAGAAAGAAAACATGCAAACTCCAAATATACAAGCGTCAGGGTCTGGGGATCGAACCCATAACCTGTCTACCAGGCGAGGTAGTTAACATCTCTCCACTGCGGTGTCCCGTGTGGTTCCCCGTGTGGTTGGGAGAAGAAATGTAAATTAAGTACATCCTATTAACTGTCTAGAAAAGCAATTTGGAGTTTGGGCAGGACGTGTCAGCACGTCACTTGGAGGGGACGATGGAGGATGTTTGAGACTCATGAAAGAGTTCTAGTCGAATGAGGGAACTCGCTACAGAGGATGATAATCGGTGCGATGGAAGCGATGTGATCAGCTCATGTGCATGATCGAGCTTCATGGATGGTTGCATTGTGAGGCCATGAAGGATGGGGGACGTCTTTGGGGATAGGCCTTCAACCTCGCGGTGGATAGAACATGGTGACAAATGCAAATGTGAAAATAAATAGTTACTTGTGCAATAAGTGCTTCGAAAAGAGCGCTGCATATGTTTATGCTGATGTGTTTCACGGCAGATGGTGTCTGGGATAATGATTCAAATGAGTGGGTCAAATCGAGCTTAAATGTTATGTTTATTTTTATTTTTAGAAACATTTAAATCTTCAACGATAGCATGGATGTAAATGCAGAACACAATAATTTGGCAGCATACCCTTGCAAACGTAATCTCTTTTTTCTGTGAATGCCGTTATCGGTCTTCATCGACGATTATTCAACATTTTAAAGTGAATATAGTATATTATTGAATCACAATTACGACAGCACTTGAAAAACCTCTGGACCTTGAAACCTCTCAAGACAGATCTTGTAAATTCTGACGCAACAGTTTTCAAAGGCAAGAAAAAAAACAGTCCACATATTGCATGCAGTTTTAAAAGGTACATTCTTGGTCACTTTGGGGTATTGATGGATGACCTGACACTCTCTTTCATTACAAAACATGAGAAGATTTTAACCAGGAATTGCATTTCTCAGATGGGCACAGGGGGGTTGCAGTGTGCATAGATAATAAGCTGCATCATTCGGTAGGATTACTGTGTTGTATTGTCTCACACGTCTTTCGGCTTTTTTGTTTAAAAAAAATCTTAATCAAGTCTACACAGCTTTGCTGTCCAAGTTTGTATTTTCATTTGCATGGGCCTTCCCTAGGTTGAGTTAGCCTTAACTGAGTGCCTATTGCAGAAATAAACTGCAGCACTGGGGAGACAAAAGTGGCCAGGCTTGATATTGTTGGCCACACCACCTTCGTATGTGCTGTGATGTCCTTAATAGGTGCTCGCAAGCAGAATCTTCCCCATCTCTCTGTGAAAGGCTATGTTGGGGATATTTATGGTTTGTATACATACATGTTACAGCATATTAACTCTTCAACAGAGCGCTGACTTTACCAACACAAAGAGGCTGGATGAGGGCTTTGTATACCTGAATATATCTTGGACTGGATAGGGGCCCTCATACCACTCAGGTACTCTGCAAAATAGGCGTGACAAAATGTGTTGTCCTCACCGACACACAATGACCAGCGTGGTGGAGTACGATTTAAACAAATCCCCGCCATGAACGATGTGGCCAGACCATGGACCCCCCCCCCCCCCCAGTCAACTGAAGCTCTGGATGCACCAGCCACAGCGTCGGCTGGGGAGGTGACGAAGCAGGGGCTGCTAAGAATACCTTGGCACGTACGGGATGCGCCTCCTGGATTCGACATGTACAACACACGGACTTTGTCGAGTAAGTGGAACCTCGTTAAACTGGAAAACAGAACTTGTCGAAATAATCGGGGACGTCGTTGGACTCAGTGAGGCGAGGAGAAAATAAGAGAACTCAATAAACTCAATAAATTCAAATAGCAGAAGCCTTTTCCAGCGTCGATGGATATATGGCAGCAATTATGGAGGATAGGGTTTATTTAAACAAAAAAGTCTTAGGTTCGAAAAGTACTTCAGATAGAATTTGCCTAACTTCTGCTAAGACTGCGAAATCAATATAAGTTAAACGTAATTCAAATATATGCCGCTGTAAAAAAAAGTATTTAGAAAATTGAGTATTTTTAGTGGTGCGTCATACATGCTCAAATGGTAAGATGTGTGGAAAAATATGAAGCTTTTAAAGATGTACAAACAATAACATTGAATATACATTTACATTATTCCCATGTAGGATTTTTCAGAACGAGTGCATTTGTTGGTTATGTCTTAACAATGGAAGACAGGGGGGATCTTTCTCGTTGCTTTAGTTTACAAACCACAATTAACAAAACATATATGTGTAAAAAAAAACTATTTGAGCAGTGGCGAGATGTTATCTCCCACGCGTGGTATGAAGGAGGTTGTGGGTTCGATCCCGGACCTTGACGATACCTGGATATTTGTAGTTTTATTGAGCTCCCTCCCAGTGGTGGTCGCGTTGATTTTTCACTAGGTCTTCCGATTTTCCCTCCACATTGAGGACTATGTGTTTAGATTATTAGGCTGCTACTGTTCATTCCCACATGATGATGAAGCTATTTCGACGAGATATCATGCGTAGCCAGGTCGCCTCCGAAAAATAGCTTATAGCTCAGTGGGCTTGCATGGTAAAAAAAACCGTAAATAAGTGGTAAGAACTTAATAATGTGAATTAGATGAAACTATGGGTTTGCTCCAGCAGTCTTTATCGAGAAAAATGTCCATGCATTGCAAGCTGGTATTCAGCTTTAACAGTTTAACGTTGGCAGCAAGTGGTGTATACGTTTTAATAAGCTAATGATGCTGCTATCATGTATGCAGATTGACTAAATTCCACATGCTATGAGATAATGAAAAAAAGCTCTAACTTTGTTTGCATGCTGATTATGATGCATTCGGCAATAACACTCGTATTGTTTTGCCCTTGAGCTGTTTTCCTTTCACAGTTATAGCCATGCAAAATTATTATAGATACTGTCTAAGCATATTTAGTGTTTTGTGCAAGCATTAGGAATGTTTGTGTGTTCAACTTCTTTAGCACCGCACGTAGCTAACCATGCTAATTGGACGCGCAAATAAATGACGTTAGAGTTGGTGGGGAAGTGCTGCCCTCTACTGTGTGGACCAGAGGTCACTGGAAGATCTCTCAGATGTAGTTCTGTGATATATTATCGTATGTATATTCATGGAACGCCGCAGCTCAAGGCGCTTTAAATCGTTTAAAAGCGATGACAAAAACAGAGAGATTTCAGATGCCACGTGTGTGCAAGGGCCAAGGAATGAGTGACCCTAACAGAGGAAACGCAGGGGTCTGGAAGGAGTGGAGGAACGAGGGGAGGGAAGGATAAGAGAATGGGCAATGCAGACGAGGTGAGCTTTGACACAGGAATGGAAGAGGTTCAGGAGGAGGACTGCTTAATGTACAAGGGAAATGTATTCCAATGGAGGGGCGCAAGGAAATAGGAGAATCGAAAATGGGATTTGGCACAGGGACAAGGAGGGAGAAAGAGAGACAGAGAAGATCAGGAACAAAGGAGGATGAGAGGGGGCATAGAAGGAGAAGAGAGAGGCAAGGTAAGGTGGGGCAAGGCCATGGAGAGATTTAAAAACTAGTGTAAGGCATTTGAAAAGACATCGATAGTAAATGGGAAGCCAGTGAAGGTGATAATAATATGGGCCATTCTCTTATACGAAGGGGGCCACTGCTCTGAGAGATGTCTGAAATGATTCTTCGTCTTGTGGTGTGAGACCCTTAGCACAATTGGGATACAGTTTGGGGGGAGAACAAACCAATGCATGAAAATGAATACATTCAGTCAAACAATTGCAGTCGCCCTATGAATACACTGAGGTTCGCCATAAGAAGGTGGAATTTCCTTCACTGGATCATGACTGCTGATGCAAGTGAGCAACTTCACAATGCTTGCTGGAGTATTAAGACATTGACTTTGTGACTATTAGGAACTGGGATGGCACCAAAACGCATAATGTGTGATTACTTTTTGAAGCCAAAGAAAAGGTGATGACTGCTTCAGGGTTGCAAACCAGGATGACAAAGTTGTTTGCTCAGGACTTAGACACGGACAAAGAGTCATCCTGCCACCTAATTTCCTGCCATACTTGGAGGTATAAATTTCTATCCTAGATGCTGATTAGCCGATATTGGAAGTTACCCAGAACGAACGCTAGTTAAATCCTGGGGGATAATCACATCAGAGTTATGCATGTCAGTATTTCATGAATATGAGATACCTTGGTAATATTGTGACTCTGTAAATAATGTTTTTTTGTAAATACCTGGCTACCTCATTATAGAATGCCACACATTCATTATATTTACTTTTGTTGATTAGTTGTAATGCCAGACAAATTGACTGCTTATCTGATGGAAAACATCCTACAGAGTGGAAAATCCCATAAATTCATCAATTGCCACATCTTTTATTATGTAATGTTTAGGATTGAATTAAAGGTGTAACAGTATGGTTGTCATGGATGTATTTGGCGAAGACTCGCCTGCTTGTCACGACCTTGTGTGCATTGGTGGCCTGCACTATATCCTCAGATTATAAGGCACGCGTATTTACTCCTGTGCTCTGGTAAAAGATTTGGTACATCTTATTTTGAGCAGCGTCTTATAATCAGAAAAATATGGTAATAATTTGTGAAGGTAGTAACCACCAGCTGTATGGATGTATAATTGTGGAAACTGTACAGTATCGTGTATGCAGGATAATCCACGTGAGCATGTGCATGTTGAAATTGAATTTTGGCACTGAAAATTGTGTCCTATGGATTATATTGCTTGAATAACTGACAAAGGTGTGCTCACAAACAGCAGGAAGGCAGGACTCCCATCATGCCTGGCATGCATGCCATGTGTACACCGCATTGCATTCCAGTCGGGACACATTTACTTGTTTGTGATGGGTTTTCCCATCATAAAACAGAAAGTATTGGACTTGAAGGATTATATGGCTATTGTATAGATTTTTTCTCAAAGGCTTTTTTTTTTCAATGGATGAATTCCGTCCAGCATGTTTATGTATATGTACCATGCATTTATCATGCTTAGGTGCAAATACTTATAGTAGCAGCACAGTATAGTAGTCATTTTAAATGCAACTAGGCTCATAATGATGATTTATCACGTAGCTTCTGGTTAAAATTCTCATCATGCTGCCACACACTGGTTTACGTGTTGAAATTGGTAAAGGAAGTGTTTTCTGCAGACAATCATAAACAGCTTTGTAGTTCTAGATATTTTTTAGATTCGTATTATGTTGTTGTTATTATTATTGCTGTCATTATGATTTTCATCCCTTTATGGATAAAGCCCTCCCGACACTGTATCGGTCTTGAGGATTTCTTGACCATACTTGACCATGTTTGTCAGAACTGCTTCTGATATTGTTTGCCACCTCATTTAAGGCTATGTCTGTCAATCCAATTCGGGTAAATAATGGTTAATACTGTAGATCGGTATTCATTGTATTGTACACAATCTATAACTGTAGTATCTCAGATTTAGTGTAAAGTGTCAAATCCTTGAACATGAGCTTCTGTGGCTGTAGATTTGAAACATGGACACTGACAATGAAAAGGGAACACAATCTGTGACGTATGCAAAGAAGCACGTGAGAGATGCATGCTGGGAAATATGACACTGTGAGACAGAAAGATAAACATGCAGATTAGGTAAAAATAAATATGACACCCGTAACAAAATAGCAGCCGAATTCGGGCAACACCCTCCAGAGGGTGACCACCTCAGATATTGAGCAATGAGATCAGCGCATGTGCTGGAGAGAGGAGGATTGGTGCATCACAAGGCCACTAGGGGTGACAAGGGGAAGCCTTCATCCAGCAATGGATGGACAAAGGCTGAAGATTATCAATAAGAGTGCCATGTGGACAAAAGTCCAATGCTGTGTTGTATAATTCATTTTTTTATGTAGAATAGAATATAGCAATGCATGTACGGTAGTACACATTCAGCTTAGTTTGTGAAAATAATCTTTATTATGAACCATTGAGTATGTCTCTCATAACGATGTTTGGTTGTTTTCTATGCAAAATTGTGAATTCGGTCGTGGGAAAAATATATATAATACTTCTACAGTAAGCTCCAGTTTCCAACATAACATTATATTTTTTTTAATGGGCACAGACAGTGTCACTATAATCGATGAAACTTAGAACATACATCTGGGGGGAATATATTGGAATATTTTCACATAAAAGCCTAAAGTACAATAGAAAGGCAACTGGAGAAAAAAATCTGATACCACAAACATGCATAGGCATTACAATTATATCGGCAACCTTACATTATGGATACAAAACAATCTCACCAAAGCTTTTCGGCCAAAGTGGCCAGCAGAAGAATGTTTGCCAACAAAGAGCTAATATGATGATCGTGAAAAATGTTAAATGGAGCTGATCAACTGCTGCTCTTTTCCAGGAACCCCTTAGAAATGAGATGCGAATCTTAAAGGTCGATCCCAATTACATCACATATAATAATAATAACAGCAACAGGTTTGCATTCACCTTTATAGCTCAGCACAATATCTTCAACTCCTTCTTTATGCCGAATGTAAAACGGTCGGGCATGATGATATTGACCGACATCACTCTCTTCTCTAGTACCTGGAAGCATCATGTTGCGAGTGAAATGAGGGGATAGGGCACGGTGAAGGGTAGCGGGAGGGGTGGAGGTTTCATGTTTGAATGCTTCCCATTCTCCCTGACACATTGTCCCGTTGAACTGCCTGCGGACATATTGTCATCGGCCTCTGGTTGTCGCTCACTTGCAAATCGGGTCAAGAGTTCACAGCCAATATCCTGCTGTCTTGCTGCCATATTTTTTTTGTCATTATGGAAGGCTGGAGCGTGGTCCGCTCTATCGTGAATAGTGACACACGAGTTTGGCTCTAATGGCAAAGGTGTTCTCCTGTAGTTAGCGGTAAAAAAAGCAGCAGTCTGTGGGGAAATCCACCATTATTTACTCGACTAATTGCGAGATGGGGTAATTAACTGATATTAATGCCTGCTCGGAAAGATACATCAACCAAGTAATGAGCCTGAAGGTCACTTCGGAGTGGATGCTGATGGGAAAAATTTAGTTCTCTGCAAATATCGCTGGTGCATGAACAAGAATGCATATGCTCAGTGACTGTATGTGCAAAAAAATGTTGTACATTTACTAACCCAATGGCATAATCATTGTGTATGTGCCAAGATACTGGATAGACGCATCTGTTATGTTGAAGTCATGCAATTTTGTTTACCATCCATTAACATGATTTCTAATGTAGGGAAACACAGATGCCCTTTGAAAATTGTAAAGACATACATGCTCTCAATCCTCCACATTTTTACATTATGGGCTAACATTTTTTCAAGATTAAAGGCTAAAAACTTTCATATTTAATATTTTCAGCCTGGTGGTGATTTTACAATGTAATATCTAAAGTGAATTCTGTTAATCCATGAACGGAACACCATATTGTTCTCCTCTTACCAAGTGTGCTGCGTGATCTTATAAGGTAGCATAGTTTAAGACAAGCTTGATTAAAACTGTCTGCTGTGGCTGTTCCGAGGCTGGGAGATTGCTGTGCATGGTATGAATACAGAGCAGGACAGGAAGAACAGCTATTAGCAGGCCCGCTTTAACCCCCTACAGTCCTTATACCACTGCAGCATGAAGCCACCAATTGAATTTGTTTATTGAACAGATATGTATTGCCTTGTTGAATATAAATCCACCAGAACGGTGGCTGCCCCAGAAGATCGCTTTGCAGTGAACGCGCATCATGTCCTCTCAACACGTTTTTTGTTGAGCGCCAATTAATCCTGTGCTTAGCTGTTCATTTGCTGACCGTGGATATGAGCAGAATTAATATTTTAATTATTACGAAGCTTCACGATTTACATACAAAAAAGCTCCACTCCAACTGCAACGTGACTTGTGTTCCAGCCTTGTGCAAAATTTATGCTGGAGACATTGTTTTTTATCAACAGAATTATTAATCATGTCTTAGTTTTGATTTAAAGCTTTCGTGACTGTAGGGATTCATATTCTTGGTTCTTTCGGTAAAGTCACGTAGAAGGGAAACAATAAAATAATAAAAATATAAAACAATAAAATTCTCACGACGTTTCGACTGCAACACAAGCAATCATCATCAGGTGTGAAAACCACAGCAAGAATTTTTTGCTGTGGTTTTCACACCTGATAATGTTATTGTTCATATTTGTATTATTTTATTGTTTCCCTTCTACGTGACTTTACCGAAAGAACCAAGAATATAATGTCTTAGTTTGTATTATTCTGCCTTTCCTTTATTGTCAATATTCTTACATTCAATGTATCTCAACAAGCAACACTTTTTTACAAAAGTGCGTGTTATTCATATATAAACAGACAAATACTGTACTGCTATAGTTGCTACATATGTTAGTTTGATTCCCAGCCACAGCTAACATCAGTGGAGAATGATGTCTGAACCGGCCATGAACATCCTCTCATAAGGCTGCATTAACCAGCGTGGTGAAGTATGCCCAATCAATCTTCATGACTGACACCATCATGGGGAGGCCTTCATCCAGCAGTAGGCTTGATAAAGGGCCGAACATGTAACGGTAATATTAATGTTTACAGTGTAATTATCACTGCACATACCTCGATTTTATTTAACTTAGCCTTCAACACTGTTCGTAAGTCTTGTGTGTGCTTAACACCTGTAATTTATGTCATTGCTGTATGGCCGCGGTTCTCAGCTGAGACCTATGAGGGGTGCTTGATGAAGCACTTTGTGCTTGGAGATTGATGTACAATGGGATAACACCTACATTGTGAAGGTCAAATCTATAATATTGCCATGAGAAACCCATTTTAAACCCATGAAACACATGTATTTTATACTACTCACCGCGCATTCATTTTCCACGAGTCATTTTATTTATTCCACATTTCCAAAGGGGATTCAAGGTAATAAAAAGTCACTTTTTAAGTGTGAAAACTTTTCAAGCGCTTATACTTTCTAAGCGATGTACACGTTCTCGTGGCTTAATCTGTAACTTATTAAAATGAGCGATGGTCCGGTGGTGGAGTGACGCGTGCGCACGAGACGCTGCAAAGAAAGCGGTGTGAATGCTTGGATATTCAAGGTGATGGTGGAGCCCTGCAAATTAGTTGCTCACAACCACTGCTGGCAAAAAAGCTTTATAAAGCGCCTCTCGAGGGGTATTTGATCTGCTCTTCATGCTCACCTGACACGTCTTTACTCCACCACACGCGACCTGCCATTCGACTGGCTGTGGTTGTATGCATTGATATCGCTCAGGTGGAGATAAGCGAGGGGTGGATTTAAGAAACTTGCACCAATATTTCAATTGCCGTGCCACGGGATAATGAACCGGTGGATCTCTGGATTGCAAGTCCTGTTTGCTAAACATTATACACATTGGCAGTATCTCTCATGTTTTTAGATACTCACGTGATTTTTCTATGCAGGGTATTTATGGAGATCGGCTAAGCATTGCTGCAATCATTGATCGGAGTGAACACCTTAAAGTAACATAATTGTTGCATTGGCTTGTCCAATATATAACGCGTTATATTTATTGTATTTTCACGTGGAGCAAGAGTTAGCACCTCGTAAATTACATATAAGATAGACTGCTACTGAAGTTTCATGAAATACAGGGACAGAGAAGTTACATTCATACACAGTGGAATATTATCCAGGTTTAAATTACTGCCATTTTTTCCACTTCTTCACAGCCTTGAAGGACGATGTTGCATTTTGAATGAACGAAGATCACGGATAACCATATACCATGTGAATAGCAAGCATGCAGATTGAACTATATGAGGTTTTGAAAATTAGTTACGCTTGGTGTGGTAATTGAATAATGGTCGTACAATAACATATTCAATTGCAGTAATGCTGCTGACAATGCCTGATGCATAGGAACAGGAGGAAATGGAAGTGTTAGATCATTTAGTCTGTTGAGTTTTTATCCAGATTAATGACGTGAAAACTCTGCTCGGTATGGACCGGAATAGGCCAGTACCAACAATGCAAACACTATATACTCCCATTTGTTCCTTTGCAAAGCTGCATACTTAACCTAATTAAGCACAATTAAACCCATTATTTGGTGATACTGCATTGACAATGGTGCACAGAAAACAAAAGCAGCAAAAATTGCAAACATTCGTGAATAACACTGGTGGCTTTTAAAGAAAAATATTTAATTGGAAAGTTGGCGACAATTATTAATCACTTTATCTCTCTGGTCTCTCTAATTATGTGCTGTGAAATACAGCCATTGGCTGAAATGTTGCCTCTTACATATATACTTTTTGTTCATTTTGATGCAATGTTGTTGACGAATGTGAATATGTTTTTGTTAATTCTGCATTGTTTGGAGGGCTTTGATGACTTAGCCATACAATGCAATGGCCATTGAAAAAAATTGACTCAAGCAAGAAGGAGTGAAGATGGGCAGATGATCAAGTTGTAACATCTGTGTGTTGTTCATGCCTGCAAAGGGTAAGCCTATGCTGCCATGTTGAAAACGTGGAGACACGCCATCAAGGAGACATGGCGTGAAAAGGAGGCCCATGTTGCATTGCTTCTTCACGGCAATGCTTCAGTTCACAACGTCTGATTTGTCCAGGCTGCCATCAGAGTGTATGGTCTCAAAGAGTGTTTTCTAGACTCGGGTTGGATTGCATTTTGCGTGCTATCGGTGTCGTGTCAATATCACGTCACAAAGACAAAGTACCTATTCGGATCTCTCACAGTGCAGTGCAAGCCTTTGTTTTGTAGAATGGCACACGGTGGTGGATATTACAGAGATACTTGTGCCATCTGTGACATCCTTTCGTGTGACCTCTAGGTCCACAGCAAGAAAAAGAGCAGCACGAGCCACTTCTTCTGAATATGAGAGTGAGGTTTATCCCACGACAGTCTAACCGATATTAAAATACATTCTCAGAGCCAAATTTGTGTGATGGGGTGCTTTGAAGGTTTATAAGAGGCAGCATTTTCCGTCTGGTGTGTTTATGCCTTCTTCTACGTGTTGTTGGGCATGATACCCGATGTTTAGCACCTTGCTGAAAGCATCCGGAATTGAATTCAGCTCCTGAAGAAGCTCCCAACACGTGGTGCGAAACGTTGGACATCGTGCTAAACAATACGCAGCACAACCCGAAAACACTTTGAAGAAAACTACGGGGTACAACCGCGGAAACCCACGCAGTAGGAAATATATTTCCCGGCAAACGGCAGCAGTCGTCGCATTATGTGATGATGAATAATTACTCGAGCAGTTCTGTAAGAAAACTGTGTCCTGTGCACATCTTAATTAAACCGTAATACAACTTTTAAATTATATTGTGGCCACTTGTGATGAGATTAATAAGCGAAATAATAAGTAATATGCAGTGAGGGTTTCAAGAAGCCATTGTATCTTGACTGGAACAGTGCAGAACGCTTATCTAATGAAATGTTAATAAATCACAATATAAGCTATTACATTCCATTCAGACTATTTTGAAGAATACAAGGCGAAATACTGCGGGACTAGACTTTTAATATAACAGGGTTTTTTAATTTTATTTTAATCTTAACAGAGGAAGTGTACGTCTGATGTGTTTTCAGCTCGCACTGGCCGAGCAAGTTTTTTACCCATAGCACACCACGAGAAGCTGAGTAGGGCGAAGGGTACAACGTATCGAAAAGGGAAGTGAATTTGAAAGCGAAGAGAAAGAATGGGACATAAGAGGGAAAGGAACATACAAACGTGAGCAGAGGGTGAGGAACAACGAGGATAGGGAGGAAGAGGCTACACAATGACCTCGAAAGATGCTGCGTGGAGCGGCGTCTACTTTCAAAGGGGGCGGGGTGAGGGAAGAGATTCAAAGTGGGGATGGCGACACTAAAAACGTGTTATTTATTGGAGGCTTGAGCCTATTTATATGTAGAGATATCTGACGTATGGCCGTTACGCTGTACTATAACCCTGTTATCAGGTTGCAACACGTGTTGTTCAGCGCTGCACGTGCTGGAAGCTTCTTCAGGAACGCAATCCTTTGGCATCATTCCAAACAACACACGGTACAACCCTGGAAATATTTCGGAGAGCCGTGCAACACTACCTCAGAAGCCGTACGTGTGTGGTCGTTGATTTTGAAATTACGAGGAAGTGACCACTTCTGCGGCTGGATTGAGGACGAAGAGGTGGTGTTCTTTTATGCTAGGGTATCCTAATTCAATTCAAAGTGTAGCGAGTGAATGGAGTCGAGAGGGGATTGTTTTTAAAACAACAGTCGATCTGGCCTCCAGGGCATATACGTCTTACTTACTGGTTTCCTTTTCTGGTGTCACCCAACTCCATTCTGTTTCGCCACATATCAATCAAGTATCATTGAGTCCGTGACCCTATGGCCTTTCCTGACCAATATTATCACTACTTTTGTTTTGGTTTCGACCTTCCAGGTCTCATCAACATAGACAGGCGTGTTAAATAAGAGTTGCGCGGTTTGGATCTTGACAAAAGGTTGTAAATTATTGTTATCATTATTATTTTTTTCTTCTTCTTCAATAACCCTTTGTCGATCCCCCTTGGGGTCACCAGTTTCTTAATAGCGTGATAACTATGTCACCACCACCACTCCTCTGATGATCAGACGTGTAGTGTGATAACTATGTCACCACCACTCCTGTGATGATCAGACGTGTCGTGTGATAACTATGTCACCACCACCACTCCTGTGATGATCAGACGTGTCGTGTGATAACTATGTCACCACCACTACTCCTGTGAAGATCAGACGTGTCGTGTGATATCTATGGCACCACCACCACTCCTCTGATGATCAGACGTGTCGTGTGATAACTATGTCACCACCACTACTCCTGTGAAGATCAGACGTGTCGTGTGATAACTATGTCACCACCACCACTCCTGTGATGATCAGACGTGTCGTGTAATATCTATGGCACCACCACCACTCCTCTGATGATCAGACGTGTCGTGTGATAACTATGGCACCACCACTACTCCTGTGAAGATCAGACGTGTCGTGTGATAACTATGTCACCACCACCACTCCTCTGAAGATCAGACGTGTCGTGTGATAACTATGTCACCACCACCACTCATGTGAAGATCAGACGTGGTGTGATAACTATGTCACCACCACCACTCATGTGATGATCAGACGTGTAGTGTGATAACTATGTCACCACCACTCCTGTGATGATCAGACGTGTCGTGTGATAACTATGTCACCACCACCACTCCTGTGATGATCAGACGTGTCGTGTGATAACTATGGCACCACCACTACTCCTGTGAAGATCAGACGTGTCGTGTGATAACTATGGCACCACCACTACTCCTGTGAAGATCAGACGTGTCGTGTGATAACTATGTCACCACCACCACTCCTGTGATCATCAGACGTGTCGTGTGATAACTATGTCACCACCACCACTCATGTGATGATCAGACGTGTCGTGTGATATCTATGGCACCAAAACCACTCCTCTGATGATCAGACGTGTCGTGTGATAACTATGGCACCAACACCACTCCTCTGATGATCAGGCGTGTCGTGTGATAAACGGACAACGATTTTACATGTGAACTCAATAAAGCTTAATAAAGTTTATGACCAAAAGTCCAAAATAGTTTTATTAAAGTCACACACACACACATCCACACTTGGCTTTATTTATATTTTTAAAGATAATCATTTGGGTTCCAACCTCTGGAGGGGTGATAAGGCAAAAACTATTCACGGATTGTGCACACAAACGTGCACAAATACGATTAATTTTAGATGCAACAAGATAATTACATTCTATTTTTATATATATAAAAATGTCAATGCAAAGCTGAAACGTCAGACATGTTGCAAGTACAAAATGAGATTGTAAAAAAGCAGCGCAGCTGTTTGCCTTGCATTTCTCTTGGACATTGCAGAGCGGGAGGTAAAAAAAAGCAATTTCAGTGGAAACTATTTATTTGAGTGTGATTTATTGGCCAGTCAAAGTCAAGATGTTGTCCTGTCTGAATAACGACCATTGAGTAGCAAAATGTAACCAACAAGATGCTGTCCATATGATATGCGGTACATTGTTTTGCATGAATGTACGGTGGTGTGTGTGCACAACAAACAATAAATGCAGGTTTGCTTACCAATTCAAAACGGTCACTGTATATTTCAAGTAATGTATATTTGACTCGGATCCGGACACTCCATGGAAGATGTGGACACTTCCTCCATGAATGGAAAATTAACGAGAGTCCAGTTTGTGACTGTGGCGATGAGACATCTCAGACCGTGCAACACATCGTGAACGACTGCCCCAATTAGATCATTCAACGGGCGATCTGAAAGAAATCGACGCGCTACTCCTGAAGCAGTCGAATGGATATCAAATCTGGACGTCAATTTGTGATCTGTTTCAATCCCCCGAAAATGCCATACGAAAGCAGAAGACTGTATATTTAAAAGGTAAATTTAATCAATAACAGCCATCAAGAGCAGGTGTGTGCACATATTTTACTGTGGTGTATATGAAAGTACTGTATATTTCATGGAAATAGTGCATGTGGTGGCGCAGTGGCTAGCGTGCTGCGCTGTGAACCAGACGACCTCGGTTTCATCCAAGTCCCCCAACTAAAATCAGCGGGACATGATAATGTGAGCCGACACTGCCCACGCGCACCTTTCATCAATCCCAGCTGACCAACGCGGTAAATTTCGATTTAAAGTTTTCGTGACTGCAAGGATTCATCTTCTTTGGTTCTTTCTGACGCCATCCAGACTGCCACTCTACGCCCGACCTTATGGAAGAGGTACGTCGATGACACTTTTGTCATCTGGCCACATGGCCAGCCTGCTCTAGACCAATTCCGGGACCACATCAATTCCATACACCCAGCCATCAGATTTACCATGGAGGTGGAAAAAGATGGCAAGCTACCCTTTTTGGATGTCTTAATTAAAAGGAGACCTGATGGCTCAATGAGCCACTCTGTCTACAGGAAAGCTACCCATACAGATGCTTACTTGAAACCGGATTCCCACCACCATCCATCCCAGAAGAACTCCCTCATCAAGACTCTATACCATAGAGCCCAATGCATTTCCGACCAGGAACACATTACCAGTGAACTCAAACACGTACACCAGGCTCTCAGGGCTAATGGTTACTCCGACTACACAATCCGCAAAGCCATCACTCCAGTCATGAAGAAGGATCCTCTTGTGGAGCCACTCAAAACCATCACCTTACCCTACATTGCAGGGGTCACTAAAAATATCTCCAAAATCCTGAATAAACACAAGATCCAGGTCCGATTCAACACAGTACATAAAATCCGTGATCTTGTTCCATCTGTAAAAGATGCTGGTCCAGACATACAGTACCCGGGCGTTTACAAACTAAAGTGCCTCTGTGGTAGTAGCTACATTGGAGAAACCAAACGACATATCTCGGACCGCATCCGCGAACATAAAGCAGACTTGAAACATGGTAGAACGAACTCCTCCGCCGTGGCAGATCACTGTTATAATTCAGTGGGCTCACATGACATTGACTTCTCCAAGACGGAGGTTCTTTGCAAGCCAACCGGCTACCATGAGAGTTCGTTCATGAGGCTATCCACATATACAAGCACAGAGACAATTTTAACCGAGAAGTTGGATTCTGGCTTAGTAACCATTTGAAAGATGTTTTAAACCATTTCGGTTCTTAATTAATTATTTTATGGTGACCTTCAGACTGCAGCTCTTTTGCTGGCATTGACTCTTAATACTTCTCACACCACGGTTAATGGTATGGTTTATAACATGATTATAACAGCGCCTCACAGCTGTTTCTCTCCTTTGTTCCGACCATGATGGACTCGTCCATCTGAACGGGGCTCGTAGCGGTCCGTGGTGCTGATGTGGAGGGTAAGAATCCACCAATTTTTTCGCCATATAGCATCGTGATATAACGACTTGTTGTTGGTAGCTCAGCTGATTGGAGAATATATAGAGTTTATTGATAACATTGAGGTAGTTTATATTTTAGTTTTTTTATCTGGTTACTATATGGTATTCATTATATAGTGTAGTGTATACCCAGTTGCTGTTAATAGCTCTGCTTATTGAAGAATATATTGAGTACATTTATTATATTGATGTAATTTAGACTTAGGTTTTTTCACATCAGTTTACTGTATGATAGTTGAGTTGTTGCAGCCCCTCTGGCGTCCATGTACGAGGTGCCTCTGTGGATGTGTAGGCTTTAACTTTAACATAGCTATTTCTGTGACCAGTCACAAGCTAATCCCTCAACTGTTTCAATGCTAAATTCTCCTGTTTTATATGTAAACCCCTTTGTCAAGGTGCCTCACTTCTCTCAACCAGCTTAAAATGCGCTGCAAATCTTAGCAGCATTCATTGTAGCTCTGTCGTCCCGACAGGTTTGTTCCTTTCACCTGAAGAAGGCCACTTGTGTTGTGGCCGAAACGTCGTGAGAATTTTATTGTTTTATTTTATTATGTTATTCTCATTCTACGTGACTTTACCGAAAGAACCAAAGAAGATCAACGTGGTACAGTATGGTGAAATACTCTTTGTTTTTTTCGGTAAAGTCACGTAGGTAAAATAAAATAAAACAACTAAATTAAATCACGACGTTTCGGAGGCAACACAAGCTTCCGTCTTCAGGTGGAACAGACACAGCAAAATTCGCTGGTGAAATAACCAACCCTCATGGCGGGAGGCCATCATCGAGCAGTTAACAATCGTAATCAGAATATTGATTTATATTGGAAGAATCCGATCACCTATGAAGCTCTTTTTCACAGATGTCTAGTAGGTGCGGCTCAGAACGCTACAACAACAAAACAATACAAAAAGCAGTACATTTAAATAATGTACATTATTATATAATATATGACAGTACTTAAGTTTAATGACATCAGTCATTCACAATCCAGCTCTGAATTATTCAAGCATAATCACTCAACGGAAAAACATAATCGTGCATTGGGCTATTTGCATGCATATCTTGAACAGAATGTGTTTAGTGGTCTACACTGCTCCGTTAGCTTGCCGTCACAATAGTATGTAAATGTACATTCAAAGCGATAAACTGAATATGCTCATTGGGTTGTCGTCGCTTGATTGTAAACTGCAGCACTGAGATCATCATCACCATCACCAATCAGTCGCTCTGCCCATGGCCAGGGGACCCCACCACGCTGAAAAACGCAGTCCCCAAGACCTTCGCAATGTTTGAGGTCAGCCACACCGGGGGCCGCGCGCGTCCTCGTCAACCGCCCGCTCTGCCCCACCGGAGTCGGCTCCGGTCCCTCGCTCGCAGCGCCGCTGCCGACGTTGATGACGGTGGCGGTGAACGGTGTCAAGATCGGTCCCGACGGAGGAGGAGGAAGAGGCTCGTGAAGGACGCTGCTCCTGGTCAGTTAGAGGCAGTCGCCCTCCAGCAACAGCGGGGGACGGACGAGCGACGCTCACAAGCACGCGCAGGAGCGTCGGGCGGCTAAACTAGAGCCAATCGTGGCACGGCAGCGGGCACAGCCGGTGCATCTGCCAATATTCTCAGTCGGTCAAACCCACGGCGCCCGGGTCTTTTTCCGTGACCTGTCGGCGAGTGGCCTCAAAGTGCACCTGGCCTGGCACAGGTTAGCGGCGAATGTCGGCTGCTGGTTGTTGGTGCTCGCAGGGCTCTGTGATGCCATCGGCCGAGGGCGTCCGCCCGGTGCGACATGGTTGCCCGCTTGAGACGTTGATCAACGACTGACCTAAGCGTTGGCAGTGTGCTTCACTGAAGCGGACGTGGAGCGACCACCGCAGACACCACTGGCTCGAATGCATCCGAGTTTCCTGCGCTGTCGTTGACCAACGTCTCTGAGCCCCTGCAGCAGCAGCAGCAGCAACATGGAGAGGATGCGCCCCTTGCAGAGAGGCGCATCTTTGTTGGCGTGTCGTAGTGCTGAGCTACAAGCTCGATATCATGAGTTCTGAGCACAGCACTGTGTGCGCGCTTGTTCCTCAATGACGCTTTTCACGACAAAGTGCGAAAACGTTCTTTCTCCTTTTGTCCTTCAAAATAGTATTAACATAATGTGATAGCTTCTATTGTGATTCAATAACCTGAAGAATGATGAGCAGCCTGCGCTGATCAAGTAAAACAAATACTTTTCTCAACCTCACTGAATTTTTTTTATTTTATTCATCTAGGCAGAGGTGGCCACAATATATATTTAAAAAAAGTTGTATTGCTGTTTAAGAGGTATTAAGATGTACACGGTACACGCTGTTTGTTACAAAGCTGTTCCAAGTAAATACTGATTGTTGTATAGAGCGAAAACTGACGCTGCTTGCCGAGGAATATATTTCCTACTGTGTGGGTTTTCGCGGTTGTGCTGCGAAGCTTTCCCCAAAGTGTTTTTGGATTGTGGCACGTGTTGTTCGGCATGATGTCCGACGTTTCGCTTCAAGAGTTGAATTTAGTTCCAATTGCTGAGAACGTGGAGTGAAACGTCGGACATCATGCCGAACAATACGCAGAATAACGCGAAAATGTATCGGACAGAAACACATTTCCTCTCTTACAAGTAAAAAATCTTTAAAAAAGGGATGCACAACATACGTCTTGTTATGCACTTTAATTTAAGCACCAGGAATTCAAGGTCTGAGAATTGATTTAAATATCGAGTAGACTATTGTGGCACATTAGGAATGGACCACTCTTTTAATTATTTCCTCGTGCAGCTAGGGAGTAAAGTGTGGTTTTGTGAAAGTCCTCATGTGCTGTGCACTACATCAATGCACATGTGTGCGATAACTGAGTTGGGCCTGTGGGTGGCTGGCAGGGTTATTGATTAACCGGACTTGTACACCAGTCACGTGGTTAATGGCGACTCGGTTGAGGATTGCTGTGACACACGTGCTGTTGAATTTTACAGATTGGCCACAATAAATGTGTTTGCCCTCGATTTGGAGCACCTGCCCACGTCCTTCATTTCGAGTGTGCAACACTGCCATGCGACAAAGCTCACTCTCATATACAGAACACGTGGCCAGTGCTGCTCATTACCATTGTGTGTAAACGAGAGGTCACTGGAGGGGATTTCAGTGGTAGCTCTGTGATATCCGTTTCTGCACGCCATGTTCCAACACGAAGGATGAGACTGCTCTGGGAGAGATTTGAGAGGAGAGACTCTGTCTCGTGATGTGACGCTGACACCAAAATCGGGATAAAATTGGGGAAGGGAGAAAGATAATTAAAAGCTTCAGTGAGCATGCTGCTAGATTGACACAAAATGACAGAAAGTGACATAATGGGGTGACAGAGGTTAACATTCTGTAAGGGCTGTAGCCTTGTCATTTCAGCTCACAGTGGGCCGCGTGCCCTGTCATTTTCCAAGCAATGAAGTGGAAAGGCAGTTGGTCATGGTCACAATCCTCTTTCGTCTTACCAACTGAAATAAAATGGTAAACTGATGGATTAACGTCCCCCACATGCATAGGTATTAGCCCAGGAGGGCACATATTGAACAAATGTTGTATATTCGTTAATTGCTTAAACATGTTCCTTCTTCAATGGGGCACCCATTTAATGTGGAGAAGGTGCCAGAGAGCCTTGCGACCCTGAGGAGCTGAGTAGCTGACGAGTATGGATACCCCTATCCACCCACACCGGTCTGGCACTCTGCGAGAGGTGAGATCAAACGTGTGGCCTTCACCAAACCGCAATCATCAGCGGGGTGAGGTATGGTCAATCATTCTCCCCCCCCCCATCCCCATGACCCTAAAGTAAATGTATGTTACGTGCATTATCAGCATCTTAGGTGGCAGGCACTTAAGATCCATATATTCCATTGGAAACATGACGGATGTGGATTTGGTTTATGATCATTTACACTGCTCTGACGAAGTGTAAGCCTGACACCATTAACACAATCCAACATGCATGCTGGGGGTGTTCAGTATTCGCATACATTGCATATGGTTATCTCTTTCGCGGGCATGGGGGGCTGAGATGGGATGTTGATGAGTGGTGGCTTTCAGTCGCCACGATGGAACGTGCAGCTCTCTGCCATCTCCTACTGAGAGTCATTCATCGCACGAGCCATATCTGTACGCATGATTGGTGGTTGAGGAATACCTCACTATTAATACAGAATAATGAGACAGTGCACATATCCAATACCAGTTGTCTGAAAAGCAGAGTAACTGGTTAGCACTACTTCACATGGCCATGATCATTGCAAATAGAAACCATACAATAGTAGAGTCTTTATATAACAACTAGCTTCTTATTCTTAGTTTTTTCGGTAAAGTCACGTTGAAGGGAAACAACAAAATAATAAAATATATAAAACAATAAAAAATAAAAATTCTCACGACGTTTCGACCATAACTCAAACGGTCATCTTCAGGTGTGTTGGTTTGCATAAATTTATTTTTTAAACGGCGCATTTATTTATTTATAAAAACGTTAGCGCCACGCGCAACGATTTGGCAGTTTATTTAGGACTAGTCCATCTATATTCTGAAAAGAGGAGGGGGGAGACGAAATTTTTTATAATGTATGCTGTCTGAAAGCCACTGTAAGCGTGAACAATCAATTAAGACCTGAAATGGTGTATCAAATCTTTCCAATGATTGCTAAGATAGAATCCATCTTCTCGGTGGCTTTCAGACAGCATACATTAATTTTTCGTCTCCCCCCTCCTCTTTTCAGAATATAGATGGACTAGTCCTAAATAAAGTGCCAAATCGTTGCGCGTGGCGCTAACGTTTTTATAAATAAATAAATGCGTCGTTTAAAAATAAATTTATGCAAACCAACACACCTGAAGATGACCGTTTGAGTTATGGTCGAAACGTCGTGAGAATTTTTTTTTATTGTTTTATATATAATTTATTATTTTGTTGTTTCCCTTCAACGTGACTTTACCGAAAAAACTTAGAATATGAATTACTGCAGTCACGAAAGCTTTAAATCAAAACTAGCTTCTTTGCACGTCCTAGGACGGAAGCTTTAATATTTACGAAAAAATTAAGCAGAGTATATTTATATCTTGTGTAAATGTAATGGCAGTGAATCTTGCACGAAAGTATGTCATAAAACACTACACTGTATTTAACTGTAGCACTGTATTAATGGCAGTAAATCTGCCACAAAACGAAGTCATAAAACACTTCACTGCAGTTCACTGTAGCACTGTATTAATGGCAGTGTTTCTTGCACAAGAGTATGTTATAAAACACCTCACTTCATGTCACTGTAGCACTGTATATACCTGACCTTCAATTTGTTCAAATTCACTGCTCTGATACTTTATTCTCTTCTGCTTTCAGTCGCTGGGGTTGAAATAAATTGGAAATCGATACAATATCTGGAAAATCACCGAGAAATGTCTATTTTACCATAATGTAGAAGCATAAATTAGACTTCCCTTTGTCTCAAGTGCTGAAGAAATAAATAAAGACACCAAATCCGCTGTGTTGCTGCGTAGAATTATTTATTACATTCACTTTCAATAAAGAAACGTCAAACTTAAAGCGAATTTGCAAAAAATATATTATTTCCGCTCAACCTTCTGTGTGAGTGTAAGAATCCACCCACTCATGAATATTAGTGACGGGGGGGTGTGGCATGTGGAGTGACGTCAAACACGTTACACACAATCAGACATTCCTGGCTCATTATAGTAGTAATTGTCCATTTTGCAGAGATATAGTGTAAGGCAAGTTTAACACGTAGGCATTTACGACCAATATTATCCATAATAGAGGGCTGGGGGGGGGGGGGAGGTTTATAGCGTAAATAAAAATGTGGTGTTACACCCGCCAGCCAATTAGACCCGTCCATCCAGTTCCCCATGGAAGTGGCTGCAACTCTCCCATTTCCGGATATTCTGGTCACGCATGGACAAAATGGCAAAATAACACAGCGCTTACCAAAAAAAAGGTATAAATATGTTAAAGAAGTGCTGTAATTTAACTGTAACTGCTGCACAAATCAACAGGGCACTGAATGCCAAAACCAAATTAAATAGCACAAGTGTTGACATTAATCAAGCAATTAAACTATTAAAATACCATACATTGTGGGAGCAACTATTAAACTAGCCAGATTTTTGGAAAACAAAAACATTTGAGTCAGATTTCGCATGGTGCATAAAAACATATATTATTTTTGGTACACAATATGTATTGCCAAATCTATCAACAGAAGGTGTGTACCGGATTCATTGCACATGTGGCAAATGCTATGTTGGTCAGATGGGACAAATGATAAGCATGAAAATGAAAGAACACGACATAAATATTAAATTATCCCAAACACAATTATCGGCATTTACAGAACATGCGTGCCAACAAGGACACTCAATTGATTTTGATAATGTTGAGGTTTTGTGCAAAGCTAGTTACTACTGGCCAAGACTAATACAGAATTTATCGAAATTGAGAGAAACAAATAAATGTAACCGCTCTGTTAGCTACAGGCTTAGTGCTGCTTGAAATTATATTATCAAGTAATACACTATACTCTTTGGTTCTATTCGGTAAAGTCACGTAAAAGTATAATTTTTACGTGACTTTACCAAATAGAACCAAAGAGTATGGATCCTTGCAGTCACGAAAGCTTCAAATCTAGAATTAAGTAATACACTGTTTAATTTAATTCCTATACAAATCACCTTACGTCGATGGTGATTAACTTTTAGAAGATTAATATAATGTATATACATACATTATGTATGCTGATTAACTGTAAATAACACAACTAATACTAGCTATAGATTGTAAGTTATATGACTACTGTCCTGCCCCACGGCAGATATAGGGGTGTGCTTACACAGGAACTTCCTGATATGATGGTGTAGAGTTTGGTCACGTGACTAGGAAGTTACGAGTTAAGGGTCTCTAAGTCACGAGGCCAGGCAGGGGTGTCAACCATTACACAGAGTACAAAATGGAGGCACAATTAGCGTCTCAGTGAAGACGGGTGCATCTGTTAATTGCGGGAATTTAAGAAGCATTGTCTGTTAGTTCGTTTATGTTCTTATAATACTGGGAATGCTATTATAATGTTAGGATTGCCGTTATAATGCTGTAAATGCCTTTATAATGCTGTTAAATTGGTATGAATATGAAGCATAGTTAACAACGAAACCTGCCACTTGCATTATTGTGAATTGTTATTTGTAGTTGGATAAGTCGAGCCAAACTTGCGCCCATGTAACTTTAATGCGTTCTTGAGAGCAAGGATGAACAAGTAACTCATCCAAGGATGAACAAGTAACTCATCCACAGTTCAGTGTCATGTGCAGCGCTGTACATTTGGGCTGCAGTATGGTGATTACACCTTATTTAACACTGTAGCTTATTATCTTGTTGTATAGCTATTCAGTGCTCATGTAGGTGCCTGGTCCATCCAGGACCTATTGTTGACATTCATGTTATCTAAGACAATGTTATGATGCTGCAGTGTTCATTCATTGTATTGATATTGCAAGTATTAACATATGCTGTATTTTGTGCTGTGCTTTTACGTAAGTTTTACTTCGTTTCATTTATTAAATACGTTGGAGTCGGATGTTCACCCTGGCTCTGAAAGTTTATTGAATACGAGGTTAACGACTCGGATAGTGGTGCAACGGAGCGCACAGCGAGGCCGAGACAACTACATTAACCTCCATCTGGTCTTCGCACCTAATAGGTTCACAGTGATGACATCACTTTTACCCCTCTATTTAAGACTGAAACAGGAGGAGTTCTCCACAATTCTGGTTGTTACTAGATGAGGCTGGTTGAAACGTCGTACTCACATTGTAAATGATGTGGGTTTGCTCTCAAACACACCGGTGTCCTTAACTAGTAACGAATTTGTCATGTTTTGTTTACATGACAAACCTTACTATTTGGCTGTGTCGGGTGGTAGCGGGTTTAACAAAACATTTGTATTTATGTGATCTATCCCCCCAAAAAACCCCTCTATTAATGGAAACAAAGAGTATTTGACTTCAACAATTTCGATAACATTATGAAGCCTTGAGAAAACTGAAGAGATCAAATTGTATGAATCAGTGTTCTCACTAAACAGCTGCATTATAAGCGGCATGCTCTGATAGATGCAAATTATGTTGAATATTAGCTTAACACTTGTTTTTTCATTATATTGTACCTACTATAATCACCCTGGAATGTTTGTCCTTAACGCTCGTGACGTCACTACACATCGACCAGCCCCCATAATTAATATTCATGAGCAGGTGATGTCCTCCAAATGGACACCCCCCCCCCCCAATTATTATTGCCTACTATAATGAGCCAAGAATGTCTGTGTGAAATGCTCGTGACGTCACTCCACATCGAACAACCCCCCTCATTAATAATCATTATAAGATGACGTCCTTCAAATGGACACCCCCCCCCCCCCCCCATTTAATAATAATTAGCGGGTGACGTCACTCCACATGGGGGTCGAGGCGCCTCCTCCCCCCTCCTCAGCGTCAACTGACAACCCTCACTACAAAGGCAGAACCCTCACATCACGTGATCTCTGTAACGCTGTTGAGACATCAAAGTAAAAAGGACGTCGTGATGAACAAGGGATTATAACCTTAAAATGAAATAGGTCTGTGTCACCGCACCCTTACAAATTGCACTCGAATTGATGTAATGAATATCACGTCGCGGTCTGCTTTTCGCTTGCAAGTTTCAGATTTATTGCAATACACCCGTCCTTGGACGGGCAAAAGGCTAGTGTTGAATATTATTCTCATTACATGCCAGATAATTTCTGTCTGATAATGAAAATATTAGTTTTGTGGTGTTGAAACAATTCCATTCTAAAAACGACTGTCAATCATGTACATAGTGTTTAATAATTACCATGCCAAGAAACCATTTCTTTAAAATAGGAGTAGTATATCTGATGTTTAAATGTGTTACATTGTTGTGATCCACATTGTAAACATACATTATATTTTAAAATTACATTATAATTATATTTGCACTTAATATATGTGTAGTAACATCGAGGATGTCACTGTATGGTGCCGGCCCGAGAGGGCCGTGGCATGCGATGCACCGTCATCGCGTACACCCCGTAGGCGGGTGTAGTACCAGCGCGGCTTGGTGAGTACTGGGATAGCGTGGGAACCACACATAGCGTGTAGTGCGGGCTCCCACCAGGGGGAGTGAGAGAGTGTCAGCCCAGGGGCATGGTTGCCCGGGCCATGGCACTCTGGTTGACCCCGTAGACACGTGATCCGGAGTGTCCACAGAGAAGGCCCCAGATGGGTGGGGAGGGGGCTAGGGGGTGATCACGTGTCTAGGGAGAGCTCGAGAGGGATCGAGAGGGAGCTGGAACGCTCGAGAAGGTGGGCGGGGCCGAGGGCGGAGCCGGCCCTGACCCGGGAGGATATAAGGTGGGTCCCTGAGAGGGACCAGGGTCGCTTAGTTCTACAAGCTGGAAGCTCTAGGTCCTACGTCTGAAGAGGCATCAACACGTGGCCGGGACCCGAGCGAGGGTCAGACCCTTCGTAGCTGTAACTCCTCCGTATAGAGTAGTTAGCTGGGTGGCCACCACCCTAGGCTGTATCTGGTGAATGGGGCAGTTACCCCTTTGTGTTACGTGTTGATGTTACAAATAAATGTGTTGCTTCTAAAGAACAACGTCTGCAACTCAGTTGGACTCACTACATATGTATGTGGTAGGAGTGGTGGTGGCGCAGTTATCATTCTGCACAATGAACCTGGTCATATGGGTTTGATTTCTAGCCTTGTCTAACATCGGTGTTGAGTGATATCTGAACCAGTTCTGAGCATTCCCAATCTGCACAGACCAGTATGGTGAAGTATAGTCAAACATGTCCCATGACCAAAAGAGACATCGGGGAAGACTTTGTGCAGCAGAACATTGTCAAAAGGCTCTAATTTACGAGCAATATTTAATATATATCAAGATCTTATTAAAAAGGCTTTGTAAGAATAAATAAATAAATATTCTACCTTTATAAAAAATGCAATCATGCACACTGACGTTTCATTTTACAATACCAAATGGTTACTTTTATGTCGGGGTTCAACTGCTAAAGGATTTAATCGTTGTCTGGACACTGAGCTTTCAGTTCTCAAGTTGTCCACGGTAAAAGTTATGGGCCTGGTCTTAATAAAAATGCAGAAATATGAACAAAGCGATGAAATGTATCTTGCTTAAATCCACTTACATTACAAAGGTATAACCTTCCATCAAGTAGCTTTCGAATCTGGGAATTTAATTTAATTTCAAATGCTTTATCCTTGTGATTTGTCACATTTCAAGTTATATTATTTAATTATTATGTAAAGTAGGTGTATGTGTGTGCGTGTGATTCATTATGTGGGGAGCGGTGATGGCAGTGCAGTGGCTTGCGTATTGTACTATGAACCCAGCCACCTGAATTCGATTTCTGGCCGTGTATAATATTAGAGACTAGTGGTGTCTGAACCTGACATGGGCCTCGCTTCGGTTAACTGAGCTTTAAATGAATACCTGGTGTGGTGCGAACAGATCAACTCTGGAGACAAAACGGCAGCTGGGCATAATGCTGGGCACACTGCCGCCTTGTAGTTCATGCCAGCCTGAATAGGTGCTCACTAACAACATATGCCCCGATGATGTAGAATTCAAAACTGGGATCTTTCTATGCATGTGTGTGTGGAGACTATTTGAAATGAGAGTGCTGTATGCATTTGAGAGTGCTGTACATGTATGCATTTTTTTGCTGGTCGCTTAATGTGTTGGGCATTAGGACATGTGCCCAGCTACTGTGTTTAAAATAATATATAGACAGTATATATAGATATATAGTTCATGCTTTTTGTTTTAATTGTATGAATTAAAATTATTCATACATTAGTTTCAGCCTCGGTGTCAGTAAGGGTAATTGTCAGTCTGGTGAAATCCATGGGTGTGATTTGAGAGATTGTCTGGCCATCACCCATCACGTGAGGGGCAATGAGATGAAAGACGAATGCGAGCCGACAGTGAGTTTCACCTTTAATGTGTCGCTCTATCACATGCATAATATATATTTATCAAAAGCAAGACATTAAATAGAAACTATGATTCTTAACAAATGCGTAGTGGATATATCTATAAAATATACAGTTACGTGTAGGCATGCAGTCGTGAAACATCTTCAATATACGAATACAATATTTTTAATTCCGTGTTTATTCGAATTAAATAAATTTCCCCTCCTCCCCTTTAACATTGGATAATACATTACACATAGTGTTCCATTGCGAGTCACCTATTGCAATACATTATGTTACAGATGGCAAAAATATTACCAGCATGAGCTTCCCTGTATAATCTGATTATAATCCCTTGATTGCTTTTTGGTCTTTTATGGCTGCGTTTTCACAGCAGGTTTTATAAGATTTGTTCCCACAACATAATGCTTCAGAGAGCTGTATTTTAAATTATTCCATTGGGGTTGTTATTCATTGTCTGTATTTAGCATAGTGCTGTGTGTGGTATGTTATTTTCAGTTAATTCAGATGTTCATCCTCGTAGCGAATCTGAATTTTAATTCGGGAGGTTAATTTGAGAAATGCTTGTTTCACACTGTACCAATTCTGATTAAAATAATCCATTCATAGTTGTCCGAAATACAGTATTTTATGTTTTTAACATTTTCTCATATATCCAGTCAACATTGGGATGTCTATAAGACTGCTCTAAAACTGCTGCCCATTGCTGTATGATTAAGCTGTCTACTGGTTCCTATGCTGAATACAAGTGAAGTTTAAAAAGTAACATTTATGTATTATGGCAATTACAGTAAATTGGGTTCGGAAATCTGCAAAGTGCAGTGTACTCGTGTTATGTTAAGTAATTTATTTTCCCACCATCAGAGATTGTCATCTCTGCAATTATAGTTATTCACGTAACATCCACAATTATATTGCCAAGTGGCAAGCAGTAGGACAGTTGCACCCAATTACTTGAACTGTCTTGGAGGGAACCAGCTGGGAAATTGAAGCCTCTATAGTGGAAACCCTAGATGGACTCTTCTACCTTGGGGTAATTGGGGTGTGCTTCATTCGATGTCTTCATTAATATAGATACTGTATTCTCATCTTTGTAAAAATGCTGCCTTCGTATCTTTCGATCTATTTGCGTAGATGAATGGCTCGAAAGCCTGTGATTGCTTTGACAAATTTCAGCTAAAGTGTTGGTTTGATATTGTAGCTGTGTGCCTTTGTAATGCAGTTTAAAATCTGTGTGGGATTCTTGTGTTTAAAATAACTATACTGCTATTCCGTGTGCGTACATCCTCATAGAATTATGGCTTGTTTCACCGTCAAACAGTGTCTCTGGAATAGGCTGTCGTAAACAATATTTTATTCATCGTCTTGAGATATTGAAAGTAAAACGAATACAATGTAGCACAATACTCTTTGAAATTCAGTTGCTTTTGTAAACATATTTTAGGAAACATAACTTGCGAAAAGTGTACAGAATACTACGGAAATTTTTCTTTGGCACGTTGCTATGTCACGGTCTGTTGTAAACAATACAAAGGCACATTTCCTCGCGAGTGCAAAATAACATAATCTCCCCATACTTTATGGCATTTATTTGAGCAATAAAGTTCTGAAAGCTTTTGTATTAGCTTAAACAAATGTTTAATACCGGTGATAGTTTTTTTTCTATGTGGATGCTGAAGAGTGCATATTTTACAAACTCCATTGTAATGTACAGGACAGCATTCATTTATTACACATTACATATTGTAGGCATTATTCTGTAATACGTGGACTGCAGATAAAATAACTGGTTTATTGGTATAAATCTAAATGAATGTTTCACTTCAAGGATATATATATTTTAAATTGTACAGTGATATCAAAAAGAAATAATACTAATTAATTTCAATAATGATTTACAACCGTTTGCAAATCTCCTGCTGGATGAAGGCTTCCTGAAGCCATATCGGTCACGAGATGTTTTTTGACCATACTTGACCACTCTGGTAAGTCCTGGTTATTATCCAGTTTCAGTTTCATTAATTTGGTATAGCCCTGTGAGCCATTCGGCTCTTGAATCGGGTGCAACCGTAACAAACAAAAAACAGCAAAATATTCCCGAAAAAGCACCATCCATGACTTGGGATCGAATTCAGGTGGGTGAGTCCATAGCACAGGGTTCATTTTGTTTTCTATGCCACTATTCTTCAATTCACCCTCAATGTAAACCCGGTATAGTTGCAACATAGTTTAATGAAACGGGTAGTTCATGTCCTGTCCATTTGTAAAGCTCCAAATATAAATATATTTCAATATTACATGTAAAATTATGTTGACATTTACCAAAAAGCTGGGTTTAAGATTGATGTGATATTTTAACGGAGAAAGTTTTATAAACACTTGGCTGTCGTTTCAGATAATATGCTCTTAAAATCAATAAGCCTGGAGATCCCAACGCAGTAAAATGCATAAATGTGTCAGTACGATCTGCCAGTGCAGTGCATCATAACACTGCTACGTTGTGGAAATTGTCACTATACTCGAGCAGTAATTCAGAGTTGCAGATTGAAGAGTACAGCTTCTCCGTTAAAGCAGCATGCATGTGTTCTTTACAAGAGTAGATTGCATAGGTGTTGTCAATATGTCATTTACATTAGTGCATTGGCCCAGCACAAATATACTTTCTTTTTTACTTCCGCGACAGAGATCACAACTGGCAAGTTTCATAGAGCAACTTGGGCAGTGTATAATAAATGCAGTTTTAGAGTGAAACTCCTCGAATCCACTCTCCTATTATACAGCTCCTCCTATTATCCGAGCCCCCGAATCAATTATCAGAAAATGCAAAATCCCTATTAATTGGCACTGATCTGCGGGATAAGAGTGACCCAGAAGTTGCGTCAAATTGATCCTATTTATCCACAGCTTCCACGCAGAAAAGACGAGTGACACAGTCGTTGAGGAAAAATGTAAATATTAAGTCTTATTCTTCTTCTTCGTTATTTTAAGCAATATTATGCACGTCACTTCTTTCAGTAAAAAGCAGTAAAGTGTGCGGATAAGCGCATACACTGACACATGCTTCTCATGCTCTCCATATTAGGGCAGATACTTGGATTTGCACCGGACAGTATTCCGTCGTTATTTACGAACTTGCCATCTGCGATTTTGGCTCTCTGCGAATAGCATCTGGAAATCTACGCGACTGCATCGAGAGATAAAGTGCTGAGAGGTAAAGTGATGAGATGAAGTGATGACACAAAGCGATGATATAAGTGATGAGATACTGTTATGACAAATATTATTTACGTATATATTTAGGGTAATTGGTTAATAGTATATGTTTTAGTATGCCAATATCATTATCCGCTAAATTTGCAATTCACAAGCATCTGCGGAACGTATTCCTCGTGAATAACGAGGTAATGCTGGGTTGAATTTGTATGTAAAGCTGCACTTATATTGAAGTAAAGCGTTATAAAAATTGCATTCTTGTTTGCTACCCTTTGAGGCCCATGGTGTATGCCACTTCGTTACTCTTCGGTTGCATCAAACAATAATTTAGATTTTAAAATAATTTAGATTACTTAGACATGCGACTAATTAAGGTGAACCATTCACACAAGTTGTTTCTATGCAGTAGGTTAGGTAGCACAGTGTATGTGTATAATTACCGCGTCTTCTAAAGCAACTCTTTGCGTATAATTACCAGCAACGCAATTATTTTCAAAGTGTATATTGTGTTTGTCTGTGTTTGGGTGACATATTAATTACAACACGAACACGTACTAGTTGTACTTGGTAAATAGCGACATTGCCGTTGTATTTCAATTGCTTCCGCTAATTGCACTCTTGTGTGGAACAGCAATCTTTTGTTTGATAGCAGTGCTGGCTGGAGGGAGGGCATTAACACTGACCTCATAACCTGAGGGCGGTAAACTAAGTATTGAAGCACAGGCTGTACATTCCTTGGGTACGGGAGGGTGTGTATGTGGGGTGACGCTGGGCACACGACAGACTGTGCCACATGCAAGTGTGACTGCACAGCCAGCACTTTGTGAGCAACCAAATTGTGCATCCATGCATTGGATCGGCAATAAGGTCGCCCACCTCTGCCTCACCACGCGGATATTGATGGTGAGCACGGGGTGATGATAGGGAATGGTGGTAAAAAAGCTGTATTTCTGCGGTGAACCGCTGTGCAGACACCGTCCAAAGTGTCAACGATTAAGAAATCAGGATACGAGCGTCATTCTAATTGGAGACAATAATGATGGGGCGGTGATGCCGACGTTGACACTCGTAATGATTGAAAATATAAACGTACTCGTGGTTTTGTGAGCGTGGCCATCGAATTTGGAGCATACGTGAAGCTCGTGAATGAGCAGGATGTTTCAGCGAAGTAATTTAATTCCTTAATTGTTTGTAAGCATACTGGACAAGTAAAATTAATGTTGTATGACAATATATTAAGTACAATTACCTACAGTGTAGTCATCTTCTAATCCAGGGAAGAAAGAAAAAGCGCTCGAAAGCGGCTCATTCCTTTTTATTAGTGAAGTTTCATAGCAGGTTCTATTAAGCCACAAACTAGCATGCTCAAAGCATCAGGATGACAATAGCCATCCAACACGCAGCGTTTAAGTATGATCGCATTAACAGTGATTTACTGTCAGGCATCAGTTTGTTTTCAAAATCCTTATCATCGTCTGAATTGTACTTATCTAATCAAAGAGCAGCGATGAGGAAACAGAGAATCAATTGTTAAGCTCATTACAATTGGTCTCTGGTTTCCCATCGGTGCGCCAAATGGCCAAATGGCAGATGATAACTGATCGCACCTATGCATTTTGTTTTGCTGTAATGCAAATCCATTAATGTCGACACACTATACCCAGCCAAACGGCAATGCGAACGGAGAGAAAATCATTGACATTTTAAAGAAAGATTTCGTCGTGAGAAAGTTAGACAAGGTCAACCACAGCAAAGGTGTTACCATTCTCAAGTGTTGCAAAATGGGGTACTGTAGTTAGCAAAGCTGTGATTGTTATCAAACCCCTGACGCCTGTACACTTGGAGTTTGCATGGTCTCCCCCGTCGTCGTGTTGATTTTTCTCCGGGTGCTCCGGTTTTTCACTACACATTTTTAAATATGCGTTTAGAGTATTTGGCTGTGATACATTTCCACGTTATAATCTACTTAGTTAAGCTATCATTTGTAACCAGGTCGCTTCTGAAAAAAAGCTATATAGCTCAGTGGGCCTTATCTCGTGAAATAACAATAGTTGAATTTAGGTGTATTGTGCACAGTGATCCTGTGTCATTAACATGTGGTAATAGAAATGTTGTGGCTTTTGGCTTTGAAAAAGAGTATACGATTGTTTGGTGTCATTGCTGAATGTGGTATTCTGTTTAGACTGTTGTCTGTGGCATTGTTGGGCTTTGGATACAATTATTCGCCTGCCTCTGCAAACGTATGTGGTTTCAATGCCACTGCATAAATATCTCAATACACCTTCACACATACTCACAGCGAGCTCCATAACATATATCTTTTGCACGCGGTCCTATATTTTTTTACTTTAAAAAGTCAGGAAAACCGCGGTAAATGGAAGATGTTGGTGATGCTCGTCTCTGTGGTATTGAGCCAGTGGTGTAAATTCCACATTCCCCAGGCAAGGTCCAGCCATTCCATAACTCAATGTTTACTTCTCACAAAGGATGCTCGTTTCATTAAACCTGGAGGGATTTAAGATAAGCTGAGTCAAGCCCTGGCTGGGATTTGAACTCCATGATGCCAATCCGAGCTGTCTAGAGATTCCAAGGGGCTACTCTGTTTTGTGCTTGAGGGGAAAGAGGGCTCTGTATATATTTACACTATAAAGAGTCGCCTGTTTCATGATATTTGGTGCTTGCTTTAAATGGCTTAAAATGAGTATCGGGTTTCACAGTTGTGCCGTATATCTCTCTGATGTATTTACAGGCTGTATTGTGTGTTGTTCCACATTACGTCCGACGGTTCACTCCCAGTTCCTGCAGAAGCTGATGAAGCATGGGGGACAGCTATGTCTGCATAAGAGGTTTTTTTGGGGGGTGTTAGGTCGCGTAAATATATAAATGTGTCGTTAAAACCCGCCACCACCCGACACAGCCAACTAGTAAGGTTTGTCATGTAAACAGAACGTGGCCAATTCGTCACTAGTACAGCACACCGGTGTGTTGGAGAGCCAAGCCACAACATTTACAATCCGAGTACGACGTTTCGCCAGTAATTATAACTAGCTTCATCAGGCGACAGCCAGATTTGTGATGAAGTTCACCAGTTTCGCTCCTTATATAGAGGCGTCGATGTGATGACTCTCCAACACACCGGTGTGCTGTATTAGTGACGAATTGGCACGTTCTGTTTACGTGACAAACCTTACTAGTTAGCTGTGTCGGGTGGTGGCGGGTTGAACGACACATTTATACATTTACGCGATCTAACCCAAAAACATCTATTATGGATGATATTGGTCGCGAAAGCATTCGTGCTAAACCAGCTATGTCTGCGTTTGTTCAATTTATAATAAAGCCAGATATGCAGGAATTTATGGGATTCCAACTTATTCAATGCGTTCCTCATGAACTTTGTTAATAAAACATTTTCTAGCACCGCTATGTGTTATTGCTGTTAATATAATAATGTACAGTACAACCATTCATAATCCACTGCTGGATGCAGGCCTTTTCACGCAATGTTGGTTATGGAGGTTGTTTGACCATACTTCACCATGCTGCCTCTGTGGAGGAGGCTCGTGAAGGACGCTGCTGCTACTGTGCAGTTGGAGGCAGTCGCCCTCCAGCAACAGCGGAGGGCAGAGGAGCGACGCTCACATCAACGAGCGGAGCACCGGGCAGCTAAAATACAGCAGGTTGGCACAGTAAGGTGGTGCATGTGGCCAGTCGTCTCAGTCGGTCAACCTATGACACCTGGGTCTGCCCTGTGACCTCCTAGCGTTCGACACTTCACGTGGCCTCAAAGTGCACATAGCCTGGCACAAGTGCTGTGGCGACGTCACCGCCTCTAAGTGGCGAATGGCAGTTGTTAGTGAATGGGGGGACCGGGGTGAAGTTCGGATGCCACCCACCACTGTTGCTAGCCATGTGCTGGGAATAAAATTGAAGTCACCCTATTCGTATCACAGTGCAACAACCACCATGCCACTGCTCCGTACATTATTTTACAATTGCTTTTATGGCTATAACATTTAAAAAAGGAGTTTGAGAGCGCAATAAGTCCATGTTGACTGGTACAAACATAGTTTGGACTTAAGTATTAGGCTTTGACATTTTGAGGAGAAATCAATAAAACAGCATATCTAAATGGAATTCCAGTGGTCTTAGGCAAGTTGGAGATTAGTATTACAGTTGTTGGAAGTGATAGTGCAGAAATATTGCTCACAATGTTCATGTTGAGGCTTCTGGTTCAATATTCGAGATGTCATTTCAAGTTATATCAAAACGTGTATATCATAACTTGAAGAGTGATATTGTATCTTTTTTTTAAGTGACATAGAGTATTTTTGTTCACTAAATATGATTACTAATGTAGAATAAAATTATGTTTTCAGTTGTCTGTAATGCACCATTTCACAATATAGTAAGAATTGATATACTACTTCTGTGATTGTCGATTCATACTCGAGAGCAGAGACAGGGCAGGGGAGTCAAAATGTCCCTGAGGACTAGAAAGGATTTTGACAGCAGTTCTGTTGTCTGTTCTACAATGGATTAATCCATAATAATTTAATCCGAAAACGTTTATAGATTAACCTACCTGAATTGGCAATGTCTCGTACAAAACAAATGCAACATTTTTTTCTCTCTCTCTCACAGAGACATGTTTATGACCAGCAGAGGGCATTCTCTCGCTCGGGCAAATGAGGCAAATTGGCCGTTCAGTGGGCATCAATGACAGTTGCTTTCCTTGGCAGACGGTAAGCGTATGGCTTTATGGTACTTTTGTGCCAAGAGATGGTGCATTTTAATAATGAAATAACAATTTATAGCCCTTGGTCAATTCCTTGCTGGATGAAGGCCTCCCCAAGCCACTAGGGTCACGTGGGGTTGATCACTATTCACCGTGGTGTTTACTGTGGGTTCGTGAAGGGGGTGGGGGGAGGCCATCAGGGTGCACGAACCAGTTCAGATATCACTCGCCACTGAGGTGCCAAGCCATGGCCAGGAATCCAACTCAGATTCATACTACGACGCGAGAACCACGATTGGCACTCTGCAATTCCACCGTACATTGCACTGTATATCAACAGTGGATTTGATGTATATATTTAAATATCCATAAACAGCTAACAAAAATGGCATTTAAATCAAATAAATGATGCTATACATTCTATTTTGGAAAGGATTTGTTTTTAATGTAATTAATAAATAAATAAATACAATGCTTATCTGGCAAAGCCTGATTTAGTCTCAACACTATTGTTACGAGGTTTGTGCCTGGAGTTGATTGGGCAGTTCCTTATTGTGCTGACATCCAAGCTGCCCTCGTTATTGCATTGGTTACCGGCACAGGAACATTTACAATTGAATAATGTTTTGCGGGAACCCGGGGTCCAGCAAAAATCAGGTCAATAATTATTATTTTTCAGTCCACCCCACTCGTGATCCCGACAGCAACGCGCCGCCCGCTCACTTGATGTGATGTTTTTGTCAAGTTTGTTGAGAGCTTGTCAGAGGCCTACTTTGTTCATGATTAGGTTTTAGTTAAACCACTTGCCTCTGAGTGCTTAGCAACTCGCGTTGCTGTGTTGGGCAATAATACATCAGTGTAACTTGCCCCGTTATTACCTACTTGCGTATACATGGATTGGGTGGTAATGAAGATAGCGTTGTCAAAGTGTCAGTGCCGAGCACTATGGAGGCATAGGCCGGCCACCGTCACCACGGTGAAAAGAAATTTAATAGCGCGCCGCTGAGGTAATTTATTTTAAAATTAACGGATCGATCGGACGTGTGTGGCACTGGGTGCGTCTTTTTTACCTCGATTTTTTTTCCCCCAGGCAGTGCATTTTGTAAAAATGCGTGCCATTATAACATCACCACAAGTATTCATGTAGAATAAACCCCGTAAGGTAATATGGGGCCGTTCATAAATGACGTCACGCACCTGGGGGGGGGGGTCAAACATTTGTGACGATGTGTGACGAGGGGGGGGGTGAAAAATGTGACGTCACATGAAAATGCGCAACTTTAAATAAATATAGACAACACGTTAAACCTAATAAAATATACTTGTTAATCAATGTTTTCTCCTACAACGTCAGAGTGCAGCGCCACATTAAATACGCACTGCAATGACAATAGTTTAAAGCGATTTTGTGACGTCATATTTCAGGGGGGGGGGTCTGACTTTTTGTGACGCCGTGTGACGATGGGAGGGGGGGGAGGTCAAAAATCGTCCAAAATCGCGTGACGTCATTTTTGGACGGAAAATTATTCTCATACCACTTTGGCAAACATAATTTCCCGGTAGACACAAACGCCGTATTTATTTTATCCAACTGCATGCCATATTTCAGTGCTGTACACTGATAAATACTGCTGAGCAGTGGTTTGCTATGCTCGTGGCCTACAATCCAGCACTGTGGACGGGAGCGTTGGTGGAATCGCCGAGCAAATGAAACTCCCTTCCCGTGGGCATCGAGATGCCATACAGCAAGCATAGACTAATATCATCTGTGCCATCTGTATGGGATAGAATGTTGCCCCCTCGCACGTGTGGGGTTTTCTCCGAACACCTTGGTTTCCTCCCACATGGACAAACACCGATTAATTGGCTGAATATATAAACATACAAATGCAGGGTCCTGTTTTCAGCCAATTCATTAGTGTTTGTCCTTGGACTCGTTTTGACTTCCTGGGTAAATAAAAAAATTAGAGTATTAGAAATATTAAATGACTTATATAACATTTATAACATAGCATGCCAAAACCGCACCTCCGAGGAGTACAATTGGCTACGTACAGTGCAAAAGGAATTCGACATACACACAAACCAAAACACATGTGGGTAGACGTTTAATGTGTTTCAATTTTTACAAAAGCACGATAAAAGGCACGAATCGTAACAAGGGAATGGGGTACAGAAATGTCAGCGGACCGAAGCCCGAACGAGTGCTTCTGGGTTCTGGGAAGGTGATGAGATTGGGCTCACCGCCCCCCACTCACGTAGAGACTGCGATCAGCGGGAGCCTGTGGTTTTTATATGGGGAAGGAAAGGCAAGGGAAAGAGAATCAAAAATAAACATTAAAAAGGAGTTGTAGGGCGCGGGGACATTTAATAGTTTCCTATTTGTAAGTTTTACCCCCCTCCTCCTCCTCCTCCTCGTTGATTGCTCTGGCAAATAAATATCTTTTAAAAATTTTGAATTTAGATTTGTCGCTTTAGATGTGTACACTTCGATTGATTTATTATATTTTGTTGCGGAAATAAATAATATATCATTGAATATTAACGGCCTCTTTCCACCTTGGAAATAGCATGAAAAGAGTGAGAAAACACGTCGCGTATGCATGTACAAGACAATCTTGCTTTGTGCGATTGCATGAGGCATGACAAATAATGCTGCTTTGCAATAACCGATGATTTCTCAGAGGACATTGCTTACCTATGAAGCTTCGCAAACTGAAGGAGTGCATTGTTTGAAATAATGGCATAGAAGATTACTTTTTTTTGGGAAATTCATTTTCAAGTGGCCACTGGGCATACATATTGAGTGTAGTTCCATTATCCACAGTGGTTTGGGATTAATTTGAAAAGTGTTTTTCTTATTTCTCAACAGAGCTGGAATACAATGCAAATGCATTGTACACTATGCTTGCCAGCGATTTATTTGCATTATTGTTTGGCGTTAAGGATGTTTCGTTCTGAAAAAGGTACATACATGGAGTATTGCAATTTCATTTAAACAATGTGATGTACACACCGAAGGAACATTGCTGTATATATAATACAACGAATATGGCTGGCTGGTGGTTGTGACTAATGACATAGTCACAGCCAAAGGAGGGAATTTGTCCTATAGGACGTACTCCGATGAGATGGAGCAATGAGATCAGCTTATGCGCAGGAGCTAGGTGGATTGTTGTATCATGTGACCTTGAGGGATGGCAACGTCTAGCGAAAGGCCTTCATTCAGCAGTGGATAGATCATGGCTGATCGTGATTATGATGGTATATTCTGCAATGAAAATGGTATACAATCAGGTAAGATTGCGTACAATTATTCAAATTGAGCTTGCACCGTTTGAATGCCTTACAAACAATAACTGCACATAGTACACCGTGAATATTAATGAGTTCATGGGTACAGCCTGAACAGCCACACTCTCGTGAGTGATCTCACTGAAGTGTGATTGACAGCGGAACACACCATAATTTATTCATGAGTGTTCACCTGCTATCTCCCCCCACCCCCCCCCCCCGGACTTATTTTGGGTGTCCCCAGAACATGAACAGAAACATGAAAAATAAATATATTTTAAAAGTCATAAAACATCTGCCATTAGTCATTCAAATAGGTTCTAAAAAGAAAATAATTCGATCTCATGTGAAGAAGTCTCTGTCTTTCAAAAACAGTCCGTCAACTTCCAAAATTTAATTTCATTGGAGCTTTGTTTTAACTTAGAACAGGAAACAAGCAAGCGGACTAATTTTGGCAACACTTCTTTACGTAATTTGTGAGGGTTTTCACGTGCAAATATCTTACATTAATCTTTGATGTATTCATATGTTAATGTTTACCAGTTTTTATTATATTCGTACCACTTAATCATCATCCATGATCTATCCACTTGAAAGTCTTCCAAAGTCGTCTCCATCTCTCACGGTCTCGGGATGGCTGCCACTCCATTCTGACTGTTCTTAGCTGTCAATATAATGTTTGAAACCTGAGTGTTCTCTAATCCATGTACATGTATTCCACTTCCTGTGCCTAGTGTGTCACTTAATTGGCCTGAGATGCTAGATTATCATTTTTTTTATTATACTGTTGGATAAAGTTTTCTCCATATTAATATTAGTACCTCAACCAAGTAATGTGCATCTGTAATCAACATTATTCACAGACACAGCATATCCTATTTGGCCATCTGTTTATGACATGATACTATATTAGCTGACATGTCAATTGTTTGCAAGAATGTCTTCTCTTTCAGTGGTAGGTCCCACTTAAGTCCACTTTATATTTTATAAAGTAAGTTTTCATGGCAAAATTATTTGATTATTTTCTCCTGCCAATCTCTTCTCAAAATGCATTCTCATTTCACGTTGGTGGAGTGTTCATCTTTTATAACACTTGTGCATTAATCAAAGTGATTTTGAAGAATACATTTCGTCACGAACTTTGAAATGTCCCCTTGTCCGAATGAAACATATACATGCATGACTGTGCAGCTTTTAAAAATGTATATGTACCGGTGCAATCAGCACTTAAAGGAAACATTTGTAATGGCTGAAATACAATCGATGTACTTTTACATATGGTGGTAAGTATTACCTTAATGGTATTTATTATCAGAGGACACATATAACCTTTTCGGATATATAAAAAAGTAACTTACAAATACCATACTGATATTTGTGTGCTCATAAGGACTTGAAGTAACAACAAAGCTGTCTCGTTGCACAGTACACATTTTTCCTGTCAGTAACATAACCATCGCGCATACAGTATTAACGAACAGAACCGTGGAATATATACCAATAGTGTTATAAATAATTCATGTACAAAATAGTATTGAATGTTAAAATAACATGAAAAAATCCCCAAACTTTTCAGATGCAATAAAAGATGGGTGTACTGCCGGAAGCAGAGAGTGCTGCGGATAATTCACTTGATATTGGAGGAACAGGGAAAAAATGTGTTCGGGGAGAAGAGAAAAGAGGCAAAGGGTGAGAGGACTTGTTTGTAGCAAGGGCAGTGCCTTGTTGACCACACGCTTCACCTTTCTGTGGAAAGGTGAAGCAGGATTAAAGCAATAATTTCTGACTCATGGCAGTTACGTACATTGCTATCAAGATAGGTTCGCATGATGAAACCAGCTCTGCACAGAACCCTCAGGACTGGAAACGTCTGTTCATGCTGTAATAGGTTTTCCGTGTCGTGGTCTCTACTGAGTTTATGAAAATTGTAAGGGAACAAATATTACGATATATGTTGCATAGGTATATAATATAAATATACTTTACACATATAGAGAATACCCTGATGTCATGGACCTTATTATTTTTTTTTTTTAAGATTACAATTATATTATTTAGTTTCAGGGATATATCTCAACTTTTGTGATAAATATTTAGCCGGCATGGAAGAGTAGTCAAACATTACCCTCGAGAGGGGCTCTCTAGAGCTTCATCTCACAGAGTTGCGTGTGCAATTGCTTGCTCAGTTGCATGAGCAAGCCATCGTAAGGCTGACCCGACGATAATTGTATTATTGTCTGGTACATATACATTCTTAAAAGTAGTTTTAATCAGACTGTGATATAGCCATTTTTCAAACAAATGCGTTAGTCGTATTGCTCATCAATTAATTTTCACACATAGTATCCATCGTCCTTGTGAGCAGGATGTAAAGTGACTGATTCATGTTACCAGGCTCAACACATGCTTGAACCTGGAAGGGGTGGAACTTTTGTCACAGATCCTGATGAAGTGTCCATAATAGCATATGCCCTGTATCATGTGACACCAGCAATCAAATAATCATTCATAAAGGACAGGTGTCCTATAATGAATTGAAATGGATTAATGGAAACCAATCCCACATTACATTTGACAGATCACTGTCAATAAACGTTGAGCGTATTTTTGAGCGCAAGCAACACCCAATTCAAGTGCGGTTATTGGGAGGGGGAAAGAGATATTCCACATCGATCAAAAATGTGGTTTATGATTTGCATACTCATCAATAATGCACCACTCCTCGGCACTGCCACAGTGGTGTAGTGGTTCGCACACCTAACTTGCAAAGCAGAGATCACCGGTTCGATTCGATCTTCCAGAGCAACATTTCAAACAGTTGGCAAGTTTCTTAAATCCCCCCCCCTCACCTTTTCAATCAGCAATTGCATAAATGGGTGTGCCACAGTTAGTCGATCGGTAAGTCGTCCGTGGTGGGGTAAAGTGTGGATTCTCTGACCTATTCTAAGATGTCTGGCCAGTTTGTATGACTAGGCCAAATACCCTCTGGAGGGGCTCTCTCATATTGTCCATAGTGGAGGTCTTCTTCTCTCAGTGGTGAGAGCAAGTAATACAGGGCTGGACCTTTATTTTTTAGCGTAATAAGAATGCCCAAAAATGTCCAGTGTTCTCTTTAAATATAACAAAACTGTAGTTAATAGACTATTACTTCCACTGCCTTACCATATGTAATGACCTCACAAATAAGATCCAATTTTTCAGATAGGCATTGTCATGTTTTGTCTATGTTTTTTTTATGATGAATCCAAATGGGAAATATATCTTGAATCAGAAGCATACTCGACTTTCTCAAAAAGTAGTTGCTGGATCTTTTACTGTACTATATTTTAAAAAAAGCTATTCGTAGATTGTGCTACTATGCATCACCATTCAGAGAAGGGCATGTCGAGATTGAAATGTTAGGAAACGCGGGTCAGTGCTCCAACCATATACTTTAGCTAATTTACCTGGCAGCGGGAAGTACATTCAAGTGGATCGATTTTCAACAGCAGGAAACATAGCTAAGTGTGTGACTGTCCAACGAGTCGTATTTAAGGTGCACATATTTGTGTCTTAAAGAAAGTTCACATGCACATGCTGCACTAATAAAGTTTTAGACATTTTTGTCTGATCGCATATACGTAATTTGCCTAATTGTTCTTTAACCATCATCATCAGCTATGGTATATTCACTGCTGGATGAAGATTTTCCATTCGTCATCACGTCGTGATCCTGCGCTTCCCTGATCCACCTAACTGATCTCGTCCCTCCATCTCCTCGATGGTCATCCTCTTGGGCATTCATCACCAACCTCGACCACCAGCCATCATCTCATCTGGTGACGTGTCCTGCGCAATACCACATCTTTATTTCTAATCCATACCACTATACATTTATTAAATATCTATAACACTTCGTTATCCTCAGCCATGATCTATCCTCTGCTGGATGAAGGCCTCCCCAAGTCGTCGACCATATATATCTCACGGTCTCGAGATGGTTGAAACTCCATCGTTAGTCTCGACCACTGGCCATCATCTCTTCTAGTGGTACATCATGACCATGCCAATTTGATTTTCTTTTGCTGTTAATAATCACGTCTCAAACTTGAGTATGTTCCCGAATTCAGGTATTCCTCTTCACATATCTTGTGCACCACGTAAATGGACTTCGGCCAGCCTCTTATATCGTGCAGAAAGTGAAAGGTAAATGTATTCATGCTTTTTTTGTGCTTAATTTTCAGCTTTTAAGTGATCTCGTCAGTGGTCAATGTTTTCATGATCCATATGCCTTAGCAGGTAAAAACAATTTTTCTTCATGTACAAGGTTAATGTGACTTTATAATACTCTCTTACTCACCTCTTTATTTCATTATATTCTATTGTGTTTTACAATTGTTTTTAGATTATTTTGCTGCTATAAATTTGCACACGATAGGCCACATTGTTGAGCTATCATTTGTGCCCAGGTCGCTAAAGAAAAATAAGTTGATAGCTTAAAAATAGTTTCGTTTTATTTGTTTTTTTTTGATGATTTGTCTACCTTTCCTATACTTTGTGCTCAAAACGTGTTTTGTATTGTTTATTGTTGTAACGTTCTGACCTGCCCCTACTGGAGATCTGTGAAAAAGAGCTTTGTAGCACATCGGATTCCTCCAGTATAAATAAATATTCGGATTCGGATATTATTTCACCTAGCAAAATTTATGTACATGGCTTTTGTTTTGCTCATACTATCTTGACCCCAACTTTACAGTCTTCTTTGTTAAGTTCTGAAATAAATTCCTGAAGCTAATTTGAAGTCGTTGATGGAGTGAAAATGCCTTCAGTGAATATGCGATTTTACATTTATTCAATTATATACAGAATGACTGTTTCAAGCTAAAAAGTCAACGTGAAAATGACATAGAACATCTCTAGCAGCATATGTTTGCTGTGTCAAAAAAAAATGTTGTGCACATGTCTACCATGTACATTACTCGGGTTAGAAAGTTAAGCAAAAAAAAGTTTTGTCGATAGAAAACATTCGCGTGCAAGATTTCATCCAACAGGTGTGTATGTTCGTCTAATGAGCAAGTGCAGTGGACAGTGCACTGTGCTACGAACCTGCCGAACCGAGTTCGATTCCCGATCACGACCAATAACAGTGGCGAATATTTGTAACAGTTTTGGGCCTGCCTTCGGTCGACTCAGCCTTAAATGAATACCTAGTGTGGTGTGTAAACATCAGCACTGGGGAGACAAAGGAGGCCGTGCGTGGTGTTGGCCACCTACCCCCTACTACACAAACTTGTTCCATCAGTCAAATTAGGCTATACAGGGGGATCTTTGTCTTGTTCATCTGTGAGCATACACAGTATATCAAATAAACAATAACCTTGCAGTATCGTATCCAGAAATAAAGACATTACAACCTCAATAAGTTGTCCCACACATATATCTTAAGTGTTTAAAAATCGTATTATCATTATTATTCACAGCACTGTATCCTACATGAATAATATATATATGATGACTGTTGGTATCCTGCTGAGGGTGACAAAACTAATTTTCTTTGAAAGTCAAAACTGAAATTAGATTAGGATCTTTTGAGCTGTAAGTTGATGGAAGCCAATCAATCCCCAATGGGATTTGAACTGAGGGCTTTTAAAAGATAAGAAATAAGAGCTTCTCCACAAAAACCACCAAATCCTCAGGGGTTCCCATTTCCTGACAGCCTTCTATGCTTTTCACATTTCTATTTTAAAACCTGCAGGCTAGCAAACATTACCAGCTCGGATATAATCTCTACTTTGCCAATTCTGCAGATTAACCAGTGGTGATTTAAAGTGTTAGTAGTTTCACAAAATTATTTCCAACAGTGATCTGGTAGATTCACACTCAAGGTTTATAAATTTTCTCCTTCTCATTTTATCCACGACATCTGAATAAAATCACATCATCGTAATACCGTAACAAAATAACGTAACAAAAATGAAAGTGGTTTTTATCTCAACATTGATTTGTGTAATGCATGCAATAAATGCCACACTTAATTGCATCAGTGGTGGATCAGAGAGTGCTTATTAACACTATTACCAATGCATTATCACAATAACGCCAGTATATATTGAGAACGACTGGAAAAATAAATGTGACATTTTCTTCCTTAAATAGGAAAAAAAAACGTGACCTCATTTGTATTTCGCCATACTTTCCCGGTCCATTCTTTTTAATGTTTTTATTTATTGTATTTCAATAGAAGCCTGATATAGAGCGCAAACCGTGATGTAGGGAGTGGTTACAGAAACTCCGCGGACCTTAGTCCCGAAGAATGTGCACCTGAGTTTAAAGAAGGAAGTGGGTGGGGGGGGGGAGAGTGGGTTAGCTGCTCCACTGAGTGGGGATCGCGAGTTGAGCGCACGAAGCAACACAGAATGAGCCCGGCACAATGCACAGACCGCGACAAGGGAAGGGGGTGCAAAAACTTCGTGGACTAAAGCCCGAACTCAGTACTCAATGGGTCCAAAGTTGGGGAGGAGATTGGGCTCACTGCCCCACACACACGTGGGAACGACGAAAATGAGTGTTGGTTTTTATACGGTGGGAGAGGGGGGGGATAAGGGGAGAGGGACAAAGGTAGGAGAAGCCGTTGCGTGCCAAGTCAACTTATCATCAGCAAAAGTCCTACAGGCCTGTGATTAACTCCTGTCTATCCCCAGAGGTGGTGGAGGGGTGGATACCCCAAGCACCCGTCTCCCCCCCCTGACCTCCCTGCATGTGCATCTCACGATAGGCTACATTGGAACGGTGACCATCTGGCTTCAAACTCCCACTCTCTGCCTTTAAGCTTCTGGCATTAAATGTGCCGTTCCCACAAGGCCCAAAATGGTACCATTCCACAGCTTCCAAAACAGAGGCTCATGGTCCCTCCAGGTTGCCAGAATGGCCTTCCCAGTCACAGTGCCAAGGGTCTGCAGTCGTGCGTGCTGGAAGTTTAAGAGAACGTTTAGTTTCAGGCACCCACAGGGTTGTTTCAATCGAGGGCTGGGATTTATGCTGCAGACTTTATTAAAGACGTCTGTTGTATCCGAGCAAACCCAGCGGAGGATTTGTCGCTTTTAGCGGAGGTCTTCTGAGGAGTTTCGAGCCCATCGTACGAGGCATTCTAATCGGGAAAAGACAAAGGCATCGAGGCATTTGCACACGACCCCTACTGGGGCGCAACGACCAAGGCACCAGGAGATGAGCAGGGGAAGAACAACAACAAAACCAATAAACTTGCGCTCAACACCGAGCCCGAGAAATAAAAAATAAAAAAAACCTCCATGGACCCCTGGTGAGACCAGAGTGCAGCCCTTGAGGCCGGGACCTGGTTCGCTTTCTACAACGACCCTCAACAGGAGGGGGCAACACAAAAAAGGAACTACAATACCTACTACTACCCATTACAAACCATTACAAACCACCTTCACCCATCCCCCCATGGTCACGGGTCGGTCCGCCAAGAGAAAGTCAGCCGAGTCCTTCACGACGCCGGCAGGGGAGGGACGCGAGTCGACTGCCGCGGTTCGCCTTCACCGAGGATGTGTGTCGCCAGGATGACCGATGTCGCGGTCCCAGCCCACCAATGGTACGCCCACCTCCGGCACACCAATTCAGCACCTCCACACGTGTGCCCCCACCCCTCTCCCCTCCCCCCCCCCCCCCCCGAGTCTCCTGTACTTCTTTGCTTGCCGTCGTCTCTCCCGGTGTGAGAAAGCCAAGTTTTTTTTTCCTTTCCCCAACCGATATGGACTCGTGGCTTAGAGCAGTTGGGAACGTATCCCCTCTCTCCTCACCAGGTCCCTGTGCAAAGGCAGAATAAGATTTCTCTTCCTCGAGTTCGCCGGGGTTGGATCGGGGGTTACCCTCGACCAGGGTAGATGTTCCTCGTGTTGCTCTTGCTGCCTTCAGCGCCTCAGAGGCGCCACGGTGGGTCGTGAACAAAATCAGCAGGGGGCTACTCTCAATCGGATCTCTTCTACCTCTCTTTCCCACCTGGTAGGCCTACACTATCCACTCTGCCTTGACAAGTTGTTCGTCAGCGAATCCCGGGCTTTTTAGGGCAGCGGGTAGATGTGTCTGGATATAGGAGAGGGCCCCTTGGTGGGCATTGCCCTCGGCTCCCTCCGGGAGGTCACAGGCCTTTAGTTGACATTCCCATCCATTGTCATCCAGCTTGTTATAAGCTTCCTCCAGTTCCAAATGTCTGACTTCGTGCGTCTTGACCAAGTCCCCTTGCTCCACTGTTGTGGCTTAGAGGCTCGTCGTAAGAACCTCCTGGCTCTCCACTCTCCCACTGATTCTGCTCAGCCTTTCATTGAGAACCCAAAGCAGGGCTGCGTTTTCCTCCGTCTGTCGAGATAACTGCTCAATCCCCTTCAGAACGGTCTGAAGCAACTCCCCCACTCCTCCAGCGTCTCAGGTCTCAACCTTGACCGGGAGGCCAGTAGGGACGAGGCCTTGGACTTTTTTCCTTGGGCTCTGTCCACCACTGAGCACGAGGTTACGGGGGAGCGTATTAGCCTCGACTATGTCTTAGGCCTCGACAGTCAAAAGTCAGCTCAACTAAGTAAAAAATGGAATAAATGAATCATGTACAGTATAACCAAAAAACAATGGTAGTGTAATGGGTATAAGGGGTTGAAATCTAAGTCGTGGTTGGAGAAGTCCGTTCAGCACTGCTCACTCGGCCATGACGTCACCAGAAGTCCCTCTGGTGCATTTATTATCCACCATTTTCATCTAAAAGATAAAGGTGCAACCCTGCAATTGTTTGCTTGTACCACCACTTGCAGAAGGGCCTCCGCCTATAGCGAGCTCTTGGAAGCCAATCCAGAGGGCATTTAGCCTCCACTTCTACAAGGGCCACATTTCTTGGAAGAGGTGGTAGTCCCCACACATTACTCCACCACATGCACCCTGTTGCCGATGATGAACTTTCTGTGGTGTGACCCGTTTATACCGTTGGGTGGCCAGAGGCGAGGGTGCTTAGGGGGTATTCAGGAAACTTGCCCCATTCTTTCCACCGCCGCACCAGGAGATGGAATTGAACCGGCCACCTCGCGATTGCAAGTCGAGTGTGCGACCAGTTATAGCGGTGTTTCTCAAACTTGTTTTGGCCCGCGGGCCACTCGGCCGATGCAAACATTTCCACGGACCACCCAGCCAGCCCTCACCTCTGGTGAAGTAATGCATTAATTTATCTGTAAATACCAGTTATACCAAATCATTCATATTACCGAAGCATCATTATTATTGTATTATTTCCAGAGCAACCTACATTTGCATCGCAGCCCGCAAACCACCTGGAGAACCGTCGCAGACCACTGGCGGTCCAGGGATCACACTTTGAGAAACATTGCGTTACAGCACAGCAGTTATATTTTACTATTCATGGCAGGATTTTCCTATTGTTTCTTCTTTCATGCAGCTGATATTCAGGTCGTCAAGTCAGACAACCGCGTCAGCGCAGAGAAGTGTATCGCTGTGATATCTCCTTCATGTTTGTGGATCGGGCATTGCATAATTATATGTTGTATGGTCTGTTCTGGATGACCACAGAAGCACACTGGAGAGTTTTAAATTTTTAATTTGTGCATCAGGTATCCGCATCTGCCATGGTTTGTGCAGATGCGGTTTAGGGTGGGCCATGAGCTTCGTGGAAGTCTCCTATTCCAATGATATTGAATATATATTGGCTCCATATCTATACCAAATTAGGTAATGCTTCGTGAAAGTACGGTCAAAACTACTTGTACAGAAAAAACAAGCTTTTGAATGTGAACCTACAAGTCCCAAAACATCATAAGGCCGGGAACAAACAGCACGAACCCCTTTTAGTTATTACACATTCCTTGAATTATAAGAGGCAATGGGAGGTAATTCCAAAGTGAACCAGTGCGAGGGAAGACGTAGAGAAAGAAGCATGCATGTTGAACTTCTTTCATACCATACGTAGTCAAACTGTGCTAATTGGAGGTGTGACCTGCAGTGTGGAGGCTGACCACAGTATGGATGAGATGAAACAGTCGGGTAGGCCGAGTCCTCAACATGTGAGGAGGAATCATCGAGGGAACGTCACAGGAACAGTGAGCATGGCAGTAGCAATCGAAGAGTGATAACGAGTAACTGACCACCGGTGATCAATGAGGGTTGGATCATCAGTCAACTGGGTATTTCACCCCAGACATTGACAGCCATATTGTAACGTATTTATAGATACCCCCACTTAATAAGAGGGATAAAGTAAAGGTAAAAAAGCATTGTATTTGAAAGCCTATCTCAATACGTCTTGTTAAATCCTTTAACACTCTCCTGGTACGCTTTTCTCAACATCATCGGCCTGGTTTTCTTACAACTTTCACTGTTGCGTCTATTGTGGGTCAGTGGAGTGTCTATAAATGGATCACTGTATAATACATTTATTTTAAACAGGTATGTAGAGGCGAATCTTTGATCCAGTGGTTCGTAAACTGCACTATGAACCCGGTATCCTGAGTTTGATTCCCAGCAATAGCTAATCACTTCAGTGGGAGAGCAATATCTAGACCGGTCCTGGTTCACCATTTTGCACTGACAAGTTTGGTGAAATTTGTAAAAACAACCTGGCACAGCATGGAAGGCCTTCAACAACTACAATATGTACTGTGAAGCATTCAACTACATTATATGATGACCTAATAAAAAAGAGACCTGATGGTTCAATGAGCCACTCTGTCTACAGGAAAGCTACCCATACGGATGCTTACCTGAAACCGGATTCCCACCACCATCCATCCCAGAAGAATTCCCTCATCAAGACTCTGCACCATAGAGCCCAATGCATATCCGACCAGGAACACATAGCCAGTGAACTCAAGCACGTACACCAAGCTCTTAAGGCTAATGGTTACTCCGACTACACATTCCGCAAAGCTATCACTCCAACTATGAAGAAGGACCCTCTTGAGGAGCCTTTCAAAACCATCACTTTACCCTACATTGCGGGGATCACAAAAAAGATCTCCAAAATCTTGAATAAACGCAAGATCAAGGTCCGATTCAACACATTACATAAAATCCATGATATGGTTCCGTCTGTAAAAGATGTGATTCCGGACATACAGTACCCTGGCGTCTACAAACTAAGTTGCCTCTGTGGTAGTAGTTACATTGGAGAAACCAAACGATGTCTCGGACCGTATTCGTGAACACAAAGCAGACCTAAAACACGGTAGGACCAACACCTCGGCCGTGGCAGATCACTGTTATAATTCAGTAGGCTCACATGACATTGACTTCTCCAAGACAGAGGTTCTTTGCAAGCCATCTGGCTACCATGAGAGATTCGTTCATGAGGCTATCCACATATACAAACACAGAGACAATTCCAACCGAGAAGATGGATTCTGGCTTAGCAATCATTGGAAGGATGTGATAAACCATTTCGGGTCTTAATTGATTGTTCACGCTTACGGTGGCTTTCAGACCGCATCCATTATTTTCGTCTTCCCCCTCCTCTTTTCCGAACATAGATGGACTCGTCCATCTGAATAACTGCCAAATCGCTCTCCGTGGTGCTAACGTAAAAAAAAAAGCCACTTTTTTCAAAATTTCTTGCTGTGGTTTTCACACCTGATGATGATTGCTTGTGTTGCAGTCGAAACGTCGTGATAATTTTATCGTTTTATATTTGTATTATTTTATTGTTTCCCTTCTACGTGACTTTACCAAAAGAACCAAGAATATGAATACCTGCAGTCACGAAAGCTTTAAATCAAAATTTACATCACATGAGTGTTCATTGAGGTCATTCGTGGCAGCGTTCTTTGGATAACGATTGCTTGTTACAGATGCTACGATTAAGAGTGCTTTTAATTATGAAAAAAATAATGCTTCACTTGTGCATGGCGGTTCCTAAACATTGAGGGTTGACATTGTCGTCTGTGTTTCCAGACACTGGAGCACCCACCGCTGGAATACGGAGCTCTAAATCGCGACGGCAGTTCAGCCGAAGGCGTCGTCACAGGCTTCGCAGCAGCTGGGATGTTCCGCTATGCTGTCCCTGTTTATGTACTCGGTTCAGCCTCTTTGTTTGCTCCTTGGGAAATCCAGCTTGGCACATTTTATGGCAGGCTCTCTCCAGAACGGTCCGTTCCAAGTGTTTTATGGTGGGGGGAGTGAGGGGGGGGGCGCAGCGCTTTGTCTTTGAATCATTAAGAGCTTGACAAAAACCATCATCGTCCGTCACTGTGCGCCGTTTAAAAGTTCTGTGGTTTCAACGACGACGCGAGCAATCCATGTAATCACTCGCACGGACAACTTTGTGTTTGTGACGCGCTACTTTGTTTCAGCCAAGGCCTGTCAAAATGAGAAGCAGCTTGGAAAATATTCTGATGCAACTCTGGAATGCTTGTTTTTTTTTCCCCCCAACCTTGTTAAATTAAAATGTATTTACATCCCCGATCCCTCTGCCCCCCCCCAACCCAACCCATAACCAGGGCAATTTGATTAATCGATGCAATTCAGGGTAACGATTTAACACAATCATCATATATTTTACGTTGCTCTGAATGGTAGTGTATCTGGTGGCTGCAAGTTTGTGACATGAACCCATTTAATACCACGTATTCCGATAGAAAGCACCTACGAGTACCGTGAGCTTATAAATCAATGCATTGCTCATCCTCAACTTGTTAATGCGGCAGTGCTGTATACGCATTTATGTGAACAAAACCAACAAGACATCCAGCCAGATGGTCGTTTAAGTTAATGTATTCACAATTAATTTAGACTATTACATGCATTCAAATCATCATCGGCCATGACCAGTATGCCGCTCTATCAAGGGTTACTATGGCCTGAAAGTCCACAGTTACCGGCAAACCCCTGATGCCATCCACCACAGCAGTGGCAGGGTAGATACAGTGAATGCAATGTTAGGAATCGCAGGAAAGCACAGAACATCGTCTTGTTTTGACCACTGCCACATGCAATACACATACTCTTATCTGAAGAATCGAAACTTTCCCAACCGAAGACAATGAATTTAAAACTACAGTTACAGTGGAATGCATATGCACATCCTAATTGTAGCATGATATATGCCAGAGGGCTGCTTTGTCAACGGGCATCAAAAACATCATGCTGTAGACAATAATCCATTTTTAGCGATGAATACATTGTTACACCAAAAATGTCAGCCATCTGCTATGGTCATTAATACGATGTTCTGGCCAACTCTTATGCTTGTAACCTACTGTTAGTGAGGTCATGAGCAAAGCTGCATTCCAGATGGTACATTCGAGTCCCTCGGAAATACCTGCCATCTGTGTGTTCCATTAACATGGCTTTGTAAAATGTTGAATAATATTATCACAATGATATTGATATACTGTTTAGCTTTTCTTTGTTATCCATAATATTTTTCTATCGCATAAAACTCGTAAACACAACGGTCGCGCTACGAATAACTCAGATGTTTCTTATTTGAATAAAATAATTGACCGTTAGGGAAAATAAAGTCACCTTCAATTACAGTAGTTCGTTTTTTAACATGAAATGCATTGTTGATCATCAGAATTCTCTCTGTAATAACCATATTGGAACGAGAAAATTCGTATTTACCGTTACTGGAAACTATGTATTCCCTGATTCGTTAAAAGTATTTACCTTTCAAAGTTGTACTGGGGTAAGCCAGATTTTGTGGTAGTTCAGGTTCGCTGTGGATGGTGAATTTATTTGGACGCAACATGCATCCCGTACCATGCTGCGCATACGGTGAAACAACAACAGGAACAACCATCCACGCACCCATCACGTGATGTTTTTTTGTCTCCGCTGTTCTGAGATGTGCCGCAGGATGCGCGGTGTAGCCAGATGTACGTATGCTGAACTTATTTTGCACCGTACCGAGCCAACTGTGCTAATCGGGAGATGTTGTAAGCGTGTAAGGACACTTAGAATTTTCACAATTCTGCAAAAGCTCAGCGTTTAGTTTCATTAAGCTTGTCACTTAATATCATTGTTGCGTCCGCTAGAGCATTAAATCATGTGGACCTGCAAGATTCACTCTCTGAATAATTAAAATCAAAATAGACGCGGCTGGCAACCAGCTTTCACTGTGGTGCATTTGCATGCGTTTCATGATCGTGCTGCTGCGTGGTCACACTTGTCAACATTTGCCGACGTCTGTAAGACAGCCACGATGGCAGTGTGTGCATTCAATATTTGGAACAAATAATTCCTTTGATCTGGAATTAATAAAAGGGTTAAAAATTGCCCTGGCATCTCGCCAAGGCTGATCAATCCAAGACTCTGCCCTTTTGTCTGACAAGTAACTGTCACATAAATCTTCATCACTGGCTGCCCAGTCATCAAAAGTGTCTCATCTCACCAACGGGTGAGCTTGTGCGATAGCCGGTTGCTCCTGTACCCGTCTCAATCACAGTCATCGTATTCCCTGGCTCGAGGAGTGTGTGTGTGTGTTCTCTCTGAATAAAAACAACAACATATCAAATGAAAAAAAGAGGCCGTGAGCATCATTTGTTCTTAGTGTAGCGAGGGGGCATCACGGAATTTCCGCGTATCCGATAAAAGCTTCCCGTGTAACGCGATCCAAGATTTGTGCTTGTCAGAAATGAAAAGGTGAAAGAAAAAGGTGACTTGCCTATACTGGCAGAAACAAGACACGAACAAATTGATACACGTATGTAATGGAAGGGTTTATCTGCGAGCAGGAAGCGAACCATAATCATTCCTTCACCGTCTAATGGTTAGCAGCACCACTGTACTTGCACCTGATCAGGCAGGCAGCGCACGTGTGTCCCCTGGGATGAGATAATGGATATGGATCCACAGGTCGATCCAATACCAAAGGACAGCCCACTTCCACAACCAACCCATACCATTACCAACACATGTATGTATATATATTATGCTATATATAAATGGGTCTGAGATGTCTCAAATGTATCGAGTGTAGACCTTCATGCACATCTATTTTTCGGATTTTTTGTATTTACCCCGGAAAGTCGTACAGAGTATCCGAGATTGCTTTTCAGGAGGCTCCTGCATTAGCATATTTGGACAACACCAATGACATTCAATGTTTTAGTTCATTAGCTATGGGAAGATTACTGGAGAATCCGGAGGAAACTCATTGCAAAACAAGGGGAGGGGAACATAAAACCTACAAACAGGATTCAAACCCAGGTCATTCTTGCTGTGAAACACAAGTGCCACCTTTGCTGCCCATCTTTATGCCTTATGATATACAGTATGTTATTTCCATAAAAGAACAATATATGATCTGGTTCATGATGATGTTGTATGGAGGAATAGCAACATTTTACTGCATCATTTACAAGTTTGGAATTCTAGTCAAGAGCTGTGGGTGATGGGGAGTGAATGTCAGAGATGTTTCTGAGGAATAAGTAATCGTGGACACTTGTTCAATAGATGTTCTATTGTTTGAGGTTGGTCAGCACATTCGCACTGCGCAGTGTCCTTGAATCTCTGTTTGGTGCGAGTTTATAACAAGTGAAGTATATAAATAAATATGGCACACAGCCAGCATGGAGGATTATACTTTCTGCCATGAAAGTTTCTGTATTCACAATGAACAAACAGCAGATGAGAGTGATATGCGTTAGATGTTAACTACCCCGCATGGTATACAGGAGGTCATGGGTTCGATCACGTGCATACATATTTCTCTGGGTCCTCGAAGTTTGCCCCCCCCCCCACATTAAGAAAGATGCGTTTAGAGTATTTGGCTGCTATATATTTGCACGTGATAAGCCACGTCGTTGAGCTATAATTTGTGGCCAGGTAACTTCTGAAAAATAACTACAATATATCACTTAGTGGACCGTACCTGGTTTAAAAAAAACACGTAATAAAAAATCATCATGTGGTAAGTACTTGTGTTTTTTGTAGTCGCAAATTGTGATCGACTCAATATTTGTGGCAAAAAAAATCATAATCGGTCCTGCATACCAGAACGACCAAGGTTGACTGCGAAAGTCAAAGACATTACATAAATGTTATAGAATAGTGGGCTAGCACAGCCTATGTAAGCAGTAAGACCAAGAGTTCCACCACTGGTGGGGATTGTGCAATGGAATCAGCTCCATGTGCAGATACCAGGTAGATTGTCCCATTGCTGGACCGTGAGAGAGATTGTAGCTGCTTGGGGAAGGTCTTCAGCCAGCAGTGGATTGATCATGGCTGCTGCTGCTGCTGATAAATAGAACTCATAGCTAATTTACTCTTACGATAATATCCAAAATAGAAAATGCGAAACAAAGCAAATGAAACAATACAAGAGGGTGTGTGATTGCTGCTGTGGCTGTCACGCATGTAAAACATTGCTTGCCGTATGAGTTCAAGCAACATGTTGCTTACTCTTCTTTGGTTCTTTCGGTAAAGTCACGTAGGTATAAAATCAAATAAATCACGACGTTTCGGGCGCTTGTGTTGTCATCAGGTGATGACGGACGCTTGTGCTGCGCCCGAAACGTCGTGATTGATTGTATTTGATACCTACGTGACTTTACCGAAAGAACCAAGGAGTGTGGATTCCTGCAGTGACGAAAGCTTCAAATCGACACGTTGCTTGCTGATATCCAGCTCTCTTACTCTCTCGCGTATTTCATGCAATTACAGTAGGTATTGGGAATTTTTAATGAGTTATTTTCCTTTTATTTTTTTGTTATAATCACTCACTAAAGTTATTCAAGGTTTTATATATTTCCCAAAGGCATGATATCAAATATAATTGGTTGAACGTGTGCACACAAATGTACTTTTCAATCACAACAGCTGTAAACAAGTGCATATTCAATAAAGTAATCCATGATATCAGCTATCATATTAATAACACATGAACATATTGCCTTCCAGGCTACAATTATCTGGAGTAACTTTATTCAGTGAATAGGGGTTTCAAGCATTATTGATTACACTTCTCATCTTCAGCCATAATTATACCTGAATTACATTCTGTGCGACATGCTTCTAAGTATTAAATATTATACGGCATTTGAGTTGTTTTTAATTACTGAAGAAATGCTATTTATTTGGGATGCAACACGAGGTGCAAAGCTTGTGTGAAACAAAATATTCAATCGGGGAACGTTTATATTCAATTGGTGTGTATTTGCTAATTATTTTAAGAAAAATTTCTTGAAGGACATCATCAATTATCATTGATATAATCTCGGTCTATCATCATCAATCATCCCATTTAACCACAAATCTCTGCACAAGTAAATAAGATTAACAGTTTACTTTAGTACGCTCTTCAATAATGGGTTATTTATATTTTCAGCTACATTCTAGTTCGTGGTGTTACCTGTATTAAACAAACACATTCCTTTCAACAACCTTTACTTAAACAATCATCAGGATGATATATTACTTTTATGTGACAAGTTATGTATTCTTAGAAATCTTGGGGTTAAAGATCACAATGACAATAATGTAAAAAAAAAACCTCATAAAACCACAATTCCTTTAGAAAGCCACCAATCAGTTCAGGCTTTCATATTTGACCTCGCATGATCATTAATAAATCGCCCTCCTTCAGAAACGTGCAGGAATGACCTGGGACACCTCAGCTGATACGCTGCGAACTGCCACCCTCTCACTGACCTACTCAGTGGCAGTCACTGTGCTCTCGTCTGTTCCGGGAGCTCGTGGATACAACTACTAGATGCACGACTAAATGACGCAATTTCCGCAATCATATCCAGGACATTAAAACCGACACCAATCCCCTGGCTCCCTGTTTTGGTGAACATTCTGACACCAAATGCAAATGGAAAAGGAGTTTATACGTTTAATTTCCAACGACAAATCGACCCATCAACCAAGATCTCAACAAATGTACCTCTCTGCCAAATCAAGTCCAAACCATCCTTCCAGGATCGAGCTGTCGCCATCCAAGAACCTCATCCACGTCCGGGAGAACACTCGCGAACAGAGCGGCAGAATAAGGATGTGAAGACCCAAACATCACACTCCCTGACTTTGACTTGACATTCCTCGAAGGCACTGGTGGTAACCTTTAACCGCATCAGAACATCAACAGGCCAATGCACAAATCTCCTTCATGAATGGAAAATAAAAGACAAGCCACAGTGCTATTGTGGCCATGCAACCAACACTAGGGACCATACAGGAAACCGCCTTGCTCTGCACTCCTTTTTATGGAGGAGGAGGAATAGCAAAACTCCACGCACTGTCTCTTGAGGCCCTCTCGTGTTGAGCAGACCTCGACATTGGTTTTCAGCCCCTGAACAAATTGCCATACGGAAGAATATAACAGAATGCAGTTATATATGTTTTTGTTTACACTTGACGCGCGTGATGGTAAAATATGTATGCATCTGTGCTCTAACTTTAAATTAGGTAGCCTTGCTTTGTCACTGCAGAAATGGACTGCACGTACATCGTCATATATCAGAGTTTAGTACCTTATGTAGTACAATGGAGTTTTTTTTTGCCATGATGAACAACGCGTTCCTGTATTGTTGTTTTCTATCAGATTTAAAAGGTGTATTTATACACATATCATTTGCGTATTTGTTTTTATAAAGATCACGTAGTCTTTTTAAAATATTGTTGTCTAATACTTGTCCACTAATCAAAATGGCATTTTTGACAATAAAAAAGTAGATATTAAAACTCTCTTTGAAAATTATTTTATTAATGAAAAAAACATCCTAATACGTTTATTGTACATTATCGTGTTTTCGCTGTTTACACGCCAATGTCATTGCAGTTAGCTATTATGCTTCAAGTCAATTGCATGTCTTGGGTTTAAAAATAAGTCTTATTTTTCATAAAAAAAAATACTAAAAGAGTATTTAAGTTATGTAAACATTTTTTTTCAGATAACATTGATTGTTTTCCAGATTTTGTTGTCCATCTTAAACCATTGTTTCAATGAAAGTGACATTGCTTGACTGTTGTAACCATCGATGCAATGTCCAGCATCTTCACTTAATTTGTATTATTTGAAAGAGTAGTTTTTCCACTATTGCTACATGTTATGTTTTATGTCTTCACAAACTCGATTTATTGGTTTACAAAGGTAGGCGAATTGTTTTTGTTGTGTGCTTCAAGTGAGACGGTGTGCTTCGTTATTCTGTTTTGATGTTCTGTGTTACTGGGCAAGTTAATTATAGTGAAGCTTGTTTGAGAGGATGCTCGTAAACTAATTGAATGGAAATGGCTTCTTGCCCATTCACAGACTGCTTAACACTGCAGTGTCTGGCATTAAAGCCGAGGCAAATGTTGTGCGATAAGAAAGTTTTTTTTTTACATGAACAAATGCAAACCTTTAAAAGGCTTAATTTCAAAACGTCTTGCGAACTGTACCGTAATGGTCAGCGCCACTGGACTTCCAATTCAGAGGCATCCGGTTCGACTAAATCTGTGGGCGTGGCAGTTAAAATGTAGTGCACGTTTATTAAATCTCCCCCGCCTGTCCGCCCAGCGGTATAAATGGGTGCACCACAGCCGACCAGCGGGTCGCATATGGTGGAGGTGAATTGTAGGTACTCCAACCTCTTTCAAGACGTCTGGCAGGCACAGACGACTAGGCTAAATACCTTCTGGAGAGGATCTCCAGAGGCCCTTCTACCAGCAGTGACATGAGCAAGCAATTGCAGGGCTGCACCTTGACCTTGCTCCGAAAGCTCCAATATCAAAATATGTAAGTTATTCACTTTATTTTCATTTTATTATTTTATTGTTATTATTTTTGTCTATCTACGTGACTTTACCGAAAGACCCAAAGAATATGTAAGTTTCTTTTTATTGAAGGGTATGTCAATCAGACACTTTCCCCCCCTATCTTAATTTAGTAATTTGCCCATATGTTCATTCCTTGTCTCACACACCATCTTGACAGTTCAGGGGATGTGCCAGAGCACCCTTCCTCAACTTGAGATATTTGTTCGGGTGTTAATATGCTGCTTGAGCAGATGGCCAATATTCCGGGGATTTAAGCCAATGTTTACTGTTTAATTACCGCACTTAATGTTCTGAGATAATATTCTAAAATATAGCAAACATTTGACCAATTTAAAGCTTGTAGAATGTGGGAGATCAACAGGGTAGGTTCATTCACTTGTAATGGCTGTCGTGATATGCCAATTAACATCCAATACATGTTAAATGTTGATTGAAACTTGATTGTAATTCATTAAACTTCATGACAACCAGTCTAAATGTTAGTAGTTTGTCATGGTTGTTAGTGTACGTGTGCTTGTTGTGGTTCGTATTAGCAATATCTGTAAAAGTATTCCCCTCCAACCTTTTTCAAAGAACATTGAGTGATATAAAAATAGGTTTTACCCTTTCTGGCAATGAAACAGGTGTAAAGATGTTAAAACACCAATCTGAAACCTTTTGCAAGGAATAATGTCTGCATTAACCACAAATACTTGTGGTGAACATGTAAAAAAAGAAACATGATCTGACAGGATATGCATTGTCTTTGAAACTGATTGGTCCACACCAGAGACGGCTTTCTTTAGAGCCTCGTCTCAAACAGTGTTAGACCAGAGGACGCCATAAGGCGAACAGCACAAAGACAACGCCACTGAGGACATTGAGAGCTCGGGGTGAGCAGCTACATAATGGGACCTCCCTTGTCAGTATTAAAATATAAGAATAGGTTTTACCCTTTCTGGCAATAAAATGTGTGTTAAGATGTTAAAACACCAAGCTGAAACCTTTACTGCAATAAATCATGGAGCTTAGGAGTAGAGCAAAGGTGGACGCGAGAATGGATGTGAGTTTCATGCTCATGGTGTGCAAAGATATATTCCCGAAATAACTCACGGGTCAGTTTCAAAGACAATGCATATACTATCAGAGCATGTTTTTTTTGTTTGTTTGCATGTTCACCACAAGTATATGTGGCTAATGCAGACATGATTACTGCTTTAACACAACTGTTTTATTGCTAGAACGGGTAAAACCTCTTCTTATATTTTGATACTGGCAAGGGAGGTCCCATGATGTAACATTGAGTGAACTTTAAAAAAATGTTAATTGTGGGAAAATAAATACGATGCGAACAAGCTTGTTAAAATGCGTTATTTTTTTGCCACAACTGTTTTTGCCCCCAGCACATTGAGAAAAACGTCGGACATCGTTGCCAATTATCCCAAAACACAAATGTTCACGGGCTGGGTGGGTGTGTGTGATGCGTTGTCAGTGGGCATGGCCCACAGTGACAATTTATTAAATTAAATTCGTGCAAATTGATGACTCAGCTCCTTAATCTTCCAGCGTGCCACTTTTGCATGAGCACAAAAGTAATTGTCTTACGACTTCAATGATCGCTGCCACAGGAATGTAAATTTGATTTTTTTTCTCAAAGAGAGCACCATGCAGTAGATGTTTAAGATATTAGGGTCTCTTTTCTAAACCGATAAACCATTACGAGCTCAATATTATTGGCAAAGGGACGAATAACCATTACATGAACAAGGCCATTATTATTGACTGTGAAGGAAAGTAAAGTGGGATTGGGCAGGAAACATCGTTAGAAGGGATGATGGCTCGAAGGAAGATCCTAACGATAGAGTGGCAGCCCAAGTGAATGACCACTGCCAAGAGATGGAGCGATGAGATTTCAGCTCATGCGCAGAAGTGAGATGGATTGTTGCATCACGAGACCACTCGGGATGCCGGCAGCATAGGGAAGGCCGTTATCAAGCAGTGGATTGGTCATGGCTAACGATGATGATAAACAAGGCTATAACCCGTGAGTTCTTTGGGGAATATATCTTTACACACCATGAGCATGAAACTCACATCCATTCTCGCATCCACCTTTGCTCTACTCCGAAGCTCCATGATTTATTGCAGTATGGTACAGGAGATCCTTGTTGACTGGTAAGAAGTCATGTATGCATTGATAACCTTAGCCCTGCCGTAGCAAAGGGAGTTCATTCTGAATGACAAATCGAGTGAAGCCAGTCCTCCGATATGTTTTTCGGTCGAACCGAATGCGGTTTCGACATGCTCTCTGACATTTCGCTTCGCGTGCTGGGAGGTTCTTCAGGAACTTAATTCACATTGGAGAGCTATGAAGCACTACAACGTAAACCTACCCCCATCGTTTTGAGTAAATGGGTTCGTAAACCGTTACACTTTTTATCCCCTGGAGTGAAATCAGTCTTTGGAATCATGTCAATGTTCTGTATTGATTAATTGATCATTTACTGCCCTCCTTTGTCTGCATCTCTGAAATTCCTTTTAATAATTATTTTATCAGAGGACAGTAACTAGAATAAGTATTTGAATATTGGCAAGCTGTATTGCTCGACATTGGCTCTTAAAATTGCATGCTAATTCAATCCATACTGTGAGATAAACTTTGAATGGCAATACTTTATCTTGAAAAATACGAGAAGAGAAGCTTATTCTAGGTGTTTGACAAAATGTAAGTACACGCACATGGTTTATGTTATTTTTCCGAGTACTTCTGCATACCATATGAGAGGAAAGCTTGGTTTATAGAGTCATCATCCTTGGCCGTGGTTATTCCACTGCTGGATGAAAGGCCTGCCCAAGCCAAAATCATATTTGACGGTTCTGCTATGTGCATGGTGCAGAGATAGCATTGCACGCGTCAAAACATGTTTTCTCTAGCGTTGTGGAAATTAATTGCAAAATGATTGCAGAATCATAAATTGCGATTACAATACTTTTATTTTGGATAAAGGAATGTAATAATCAAATTAAATAATTTGTAAGTTTCATCATTTAAATAAAACTAAAATACAAAATAGTTTTGTTTAAAAATGTATTTCAGGTGGGAAGAAAACATCGCTTAAATTTACTGGTTTATAGAATCATAAAATTAATTTCTGGGGACAAAAATAAGAAATAAGTAAGTTACTTGTCTCAAGTAATTTGTGTCGTCTCTTTCGCAATTTGAATGGTTAAATTATGCTGCAAGTGGTGGAATCAATTTCCAGAATGGCTGCTGAAGGCTGACTCCACTAAGCCGCTTGGGCGTGAGGTTGTTCCTCTGAATGTGCTCAGTCGCCAGCGTCGCTGCTCCAACATCTGGCAGTGTACCAAACAGGCATGGCAGGCAGCTGATCAGAGAAGCTGCCCCTAGACTCGCCAACGTAAAACTAGAATTATTTATTTGCTGAAATACAATGTACAAAATGTGCGTTCATTTTAGTTTTACTTACAAATTATTTCTATTTCAAAAGTGCCTTCCCTACCAGAACACACACGTTTCTAATTATGTAAGACCCCCCCCTCCACCCTCCTCCCTATCCAGCATGCACAGCTGTTTAGTGTTTATTAAATATATATATAAAATGGCCAACCCTGTAAACCACATCAATGAGTCCCGTGAATAAGTTTGCGTACGAGCTGTATCGCCGGGCAGTATGGGATTATTGTTGGAGTGTACCATGCGTCGGAAACGTGATTTAAAGAATGCATTTAAAAAAAACATTCCATCTATCATCAGCAGCCATGGTCAACCCACTGCTGGATAAAGGTCTCCCAAAGCTGTCCGTTATCTCTCAAGATCCTGCAATTTAATAATATCGCCTCGTACCTGCCACATGAGCTCATCTCATCGCTTCCATCTCAGCGGCGGATGTGCTCTCAGACTAATTCCGTCCCTTGGCTTTAACTCCGTTATTATTATTATTCAGCAATCATCCCTGCTAATAACGTGTCCTGCCCACGACCATTTCCATTTCTTTACAGGTTTAATGACGTCATTAACCTGCACATGCTCCACTCTTCTTACATTTCCGTACACGTGGACTCAGAAAATCGTTGTGCTCGTGATTAATAAGTGCTTATCTGTGCCTGTGTCTGCAAGTGCATTAGTGCAATGCTCACCTCGCCGCGAGCGTACCGTTTACTATTTCCTCCTGCAATATAGTCGACTGTGCCCATTCTATCCCAACGGCAACTCAAGATGCTCGATACAGCCAGGTTAGATTCGAGGAAATACCTCACGATACTTTAACAGGCCAATAACGGTGATTGTAATTCGTCGAAACAATTGTCTTTTTCAGTATTCTGGAATTTCATATAACTGTAAATATATATTTGCTTTGATTTCTTTTTACAGCCATTTATCAATCCGCTGGTGGATGATGGCCTCCCCATGGCCAGTTTTGTCATTGGAGGGGTCATATCACCATACTTCACTCAACTGGCCGGTGCGTTTTGGTGAAGAGGAGTTCCCAGGACTGGTTAAGATATCACTCGCCACTGATGTTAGCTGTCAACGGGAATCTTAACGCAGGTTACAAGGTTCATAGCGCAGTGCGCGCTAACCACTCTGTCAGCACCCCCCATCCCAACCTCCTTTTTCCCCTTTTTGAGAATACGACAATTAGAAAGCTTTCCGACCATATGACAACATCATGTAAGCGGTGGGGTAGCGGGGATAAACGTGAATTTCTGGAGTGAAAATAAAGTAACTTCTTTAAGCAATTGTACGTTAATGTTTGCTAAATATTACCACCGTTTAAGAATTCACGTCGTGAGAATTTTATTGTCTTATTTTTATTTCATTATTTTATTCTCATTCTACGTGACTTTACCGAAAGAACCAAAGAAGAGAATTCAATACCTAATATAAACATATACATTCACGACCAATAGTACGATTCATTTCTGGGGCAGATCGTTTGAGTAAAATGCCAATGTGTGTCGTAACACCCTCTAACACACAAGTGTGCTGAAGCAACAATAAATTGGCACGTTTGTTCAGGTGACAACAAAGACAAAAATCCCCCGTATAGCTCTTAAACAGGCTGTCGGGGAAAGTACTGTTAGCGAGCACCTATGAAAGCTGTACTGCACAGGAGAAGGTAGAAAGCCAACACCACGCTCGGCCGCCTTTGTCTCGCCAGCACTGATGTTTGCACACCGCACCAGGTACTCATTTAAGTCTGAGTCGACCTAGGAGATGCCTCGGACCGGTTCAGATACTCAGCACGAATGTCAGCTATGAACAGTGCGCTAACCGCTATGCTACCGCTGCCCGGATAAAACAACAACAACCGCCATTCCCCACTAAGTGGCGGTGACGTCACCACGACGCTTGTGCCAGGCTATGTGCACGTTGAGGCCAGGTGAAGTGTTGAACGCCTGCTGGCAGATGGAAATTCCTCCAGTACAGCTATTGAAGGCTTCACGAACTACGTGGTCGAAATAGATGTTAAATAATGTGGGAGCCAGAGGACATCCCTGTCGCACCCCAAAGTGAACAGGGAATGGCTCCGACTCCCGGCCACGTAGTTTTACCCGGGCCCGCTCACCATCATGAAGGTCCTTAATGATCGTGAGCAGCGGGTCAGGGACTCCGAAAGCATGAAGAACAACCCAGAGCCCAGGCCTACTGATGGTATCATAGGCCTTGACCAGGTCAATAAAGCAGAGATGTAGGTCTTGTTAGAATTCCCTACACCTCTGCTATAGCAGACGGACAGAAAATATGGCATCAGTGCAGGACTGCCCTTTCCTGAAACCACATTGGGGCTCTGCAAGCCTCTCCTCAGCGTGCCTGGCAAGGTGATGTTGAATAATCCTTGCCAGGACCTTTCCCGGCACACTGAGGAGTGAGATGCTCCTGTAGTTGTTACAGTCTGTGCGGTCCCCCTTCTTAAAGAGGGGGACCACCAGGGCATCCTCCCAATCCTGCGGAACCCATCCAGTGGTCCAGACTGTTGTTATGATGTCATGTAGGGCAGTCTATGCACAAACGCCACCCTCCCTCAGCATTTCGCTTGGGAGATCATCTCTGCCCAGTGCCTTTCATGGTCTCAGGCTCTGGATCGCTTTCAGTACTTCCTCAACAGATGGCACCTTAGCCAGCCACTCACAGGGGGTGACTTCTTCCCATATTTGAGACACCGCAGCCTCAGTAGGGTCATCCCCACTTTGTCCCACGATGTTTTTCAGGCTGAGGGATTTCCCCTCCCCCAAGACCTCACAGAAATGCTCAGCAAATCTGCAAACCTGTTCTTGGGGGTCGGAGATTGGATCACCGTTCTTTCCAATAATGATGGTAATAGGTGTGGCGCTGCAGGTTACTTTTTTGATGGAATTAAAGAGCGATTTGTGATCGCGGGCCATTGAGACAGACTCCATCTCCTAAGCAACCCGCAACCACCAACCATCCTTGCAGTGCCGCAGTGCCTCACGGCTCCCCGGACCCCCGAGAGAAGGATGCGTTAAGCCTCCTCATTCTCTGACGTGAGATGCTGTAGACTGAGAGTGGGCCTGTCGTTTTTTTCTCAGCCAGCCTTAACACCTCCTCTGTCAGCCAGGGTCTCTGGGAAGGTCTGGACCATGTACCCAAAGCAGACATTGCAGCTGCATGACCCACAGTCCTAAACCTCGCCCATTTCCCTTCGACATTAGGAGGAGTGGGGGACGATGCCAACCCCAGCCGCAAGTGATGATGACATTCTTGCTTGCAACTTTCATCAGCAACTATGGGTTTGAATGGGGTCCTGGGTGTACACCCACCACTTGAGTGGAAGAATGGCAGGCGCATCTTACAGATGACAAGTCGATGGTTAGTGGACAGATCAGCTCCACGGTAGGTCCTGGTGTCAAGGACATGGGCCCGCATCCGCTGTTCCGTCACTATGTAGTCCAGCAGATGTCCTTACTTGAACCCGGCATGCATTCATGGTGTTGTGTGGATGCGCTAATGCAGGAACAGCGTGTTGTTAATTACAAGTCCATGGGCTGCACACAGATCTAGCAGCCTCCTGCCGTTGTTATTGAGCTGATCTGGCCCATGTCTTCCAATCAATCCAGACCAGGTACTAGCATCATGACCAACTCGGGCATTTAAGTCACCCAACAAGATGACTCTATCCCGAGGGGCCACTCCAGCCAGCATCTGTGACAGCAGGTCATAGAAGGCATCTGACTCATGGGCCTTGCCTGCATCCCTCCACGGATGTTCGTCTTCATGGGCTGCACAAAAAATCATAGCTGCCTCCTGCTGTTGTAATTGAGCTGATCTGGCCCATGTCTTCCAATCACTCCAGACCAGGTGCTAACATCATGACCAACTCGGGCATTGAAATCACCCAACAAGTTAACTCTATCCCGAGACACAACTTTAGCCAGCATATGTAATAGCAGGTCATAGAAGGCATCTAACTCATCGGCCTTGCCTGTATCCCTCCACGGATGTTCGTCTTCAGTGGGGGCATAAGTAACCACGACCACCACTCCTTGCCTCTGGTTGATGGGAAGGCGAGCCCAAAGTAGCCTGGGACTTACAGCTTCCCACATCTCACCGCCACACTCCCACGCCCCCTAACATTATTTTGTTCAGAAGAAGAGCTACTCCCTGTTGTTTGGCAGTCTCCTGCCCCGAGTAGAGGACTGTCCACCCCTCATGGTGGCAGGAGCCAGAGCCGGTCCACCGGACCTCCTGAACACCACAGAGATCCAGGCAGTACCAGTCCAGCTCCCGACAGAGGAGTGGCAGCCTCTCCTCCGCAGTGAGCGTTCCCAACATTCCACGTGGCCATCCTAAGTGGATTTTTGTTGTTTCTGGAGGAGCTCCGAGGGTAAAGATTCTGTCTCCTGGCTCCGCCAAATGGGGTTGGCCAGGAAACGTCATAGATGCCTGCCCCCCCCAGGGACTACGGCACAAGCTTAATACGTTTTTTTTACATGGTAGTTTAGTGGTAGTTAATTAAAGGTGGAGGGGTCACCAGTCCCTCGCACCCATACAAAGCCCCCATTTGGCCGCAGTGGTGGTTACAAGCGCCATGAAGATAAAGGCCAATGTAAATTCGCCCTCCCCCCACAGCACTGCCCAACACTGATTCTTAATACATACCATGCAAACACGCAAATTCAGAGAGTGTAATTTCTGAGATGTTAACCTCGTGTGTCACGAAAAGTTCGTGCACCTAAAAAAAGTGTGGCACTGCTGAATGAATGGTAAAGGCCACCCATTTGCTGACCTATACTTTTTCCTCTCGTTCATGCTACCCGTTCATACATCAGTTCTAGTAAGATCGTGTGTGATGAAATATGCATGACAAAACTTGCCCTCTCTCCTTAATTGACTATTGCTGCTGCATTATTAAATGCGTTTCCACTAAAATGCATCCTTTTCTATGTGGTTCATGGAAAGAAATAATGATAAAAAAAGAAAATCAAACAAGGTTACATTCAAAAGCATGAGATTCCTTTTTTTATGTAACCTCAGCATGACTGCTTCAAAGCAGGTACGGTGAATTGCTGTGGAAAATTACATTGCAACGATGGCAAAAGTACAATCACATTTGAAAGGATAATATTATTTTATAGCTACAGTGTATAGAAAGCAAAATATAATATTTATATTCATTCTTGATTTGAAGCTTTCGTGACTGCAGGAATCCATACTCTTTGGTTCCTTAAGAAACCCGTTAGCAACATCAGCAAGGACGAGCGTTTTGAACTCGCTCAATTAAAAAAGAGATATGATATGGTCATCCTCTCAACCGACAAGGGCAATGCCACTTTCATCATGGATAAAACCACATACAACAAAATTCAGGACCTTCATATGGATGGTAGCTATACAAAAATCAATAGAGATCCTACCATCCGCTTGGTTACGAAAACCAACAATGTCATCACTAACTCGACTCCTCTAATTGAACCAACCAAGCTGCTGCTAGACCACCCAGATTTTATGGCCTTCTAAAAATCTATAAAGAAGGTACACCGCTCCGTCCCATCGTCTCCACCATTAACTCACCCACCTACAAACTGGCACTCTTTATGTCTGAGACCCTGCTTCCATTCACTGGCAAGACCACCTCAGCTCACTTGGTTTCTCTAATCAAACACATCTCACTGTCTCCAGATGATTTGCTTGTCAGTTTCGATGTACTCTCTCTGTTCACCAAGGTACCTGTGCCTGACACCATTGCAATCATTGAAGACTTGGTCCAACAGGGACTGAATTCTGATGTGCCAACTTTGGTGAGGCACTGCCTTACCAATACTTACTTCACCTGGAATGGTACATTCTACAAATGTTGAGGCGTAAATTATGACTCGGAGGCAGATCTTCATGTAGGGGCTTGCGCCAGTTATTTTATTAAAGACCTTTCTTCACACACGACTCCGTGTACTGCACACTCACTGGCTACACTCCACACCCCAGGAGAAAGGTACTGGGGATTCCCTAGCACCCGCAGGCTACCCTAGCCTGGTGCCAATTTGCCCCTACGCTGGGTTCCGACTTCCACCCTTCACGTTCCCGGACTCTCCAGACGACCCTGAACACGTAACGGGCCCCAGCTTTAATCCCCCAGGGGGACATGACGTCACTGTCCCGCCCCCTGTGCATGACGTCACCATCCGTGACGTCAGCATACCAGAGGGCGAGCGTGTCATGATGTCACTAACTACTACTCTACACAAACAAGAGGAAGGTACCCCAATGGGTTCTCCCTTATTGCCAGTGGTAGCGAATGTTTTCATGGAGAAATTTGAGACAGATGCCATCCAGATATCCACTCTACGTCCTTCCTTGTGGAAGAGATATGTAGATGACACGTTCGTCATATTGCCACATGGCCAGCCAGCACTAAACCAATTCTTGAACCACATCAATTCCATACACCCAGCCATCAAATTCACCATGTAAGTGAAAAAGGATGGCAAGTTACCATTCCTAGATGTTTTGATCGAGAAGAGACCTGATGGCTCGTTGGGACATTCTGTCTACAGGAAAGCCACCCACACGGATGCCTATCTAGAGCCTGACTCCCACCACCATCCAGCCAAGAAAAATTCCCTCATCAAAACACTACACCATAGGGCCCATTGCATCTCCGACCAGCACCACCTAGCCAGTGAGCTGGAGCACGTACACCAAGTCCTCAGGATGAATGGATATTCTGACCGTACAATCCGCAGAGCTGTAGCCCCAACCATGGGGAGACAACCATCTGAGGTCCCAGTCAAAACGATCACCTTGCCATATATAGCAGGGGTTACCAAAATATTTGCAAAATCTTAAACAAACTCAAGATCCAGGTTCGTTTCAACACAGTACACAAAATCCGTGATTTGATCCCATCTGTAAAGGGTGTGATTCCTGACATGCAATACCCTGGTGTCTACAAACTTAGTTGTGGCTGTGGCAGAAGTTACATTGAGGAAACGAAACGACATGTCTCGGACCGTGTTCGCGAACACAAGGCAGATCTGAAACACGGTAGGACCAATACCTCTGCCGTTGCTGATCATTGTTTTAACGCTGTGGGCTCACACGAAATTTATTTTTCTAAGACAAAGATACTCTGCAAGCCCACCGGCTATCATCAGAGATTTGTTCATGAAGCCATCCAGATATATAAACACAAACACAACTTCAACCGAGAAGATGGGTAAAAACTGAGCAATCATTGGAAGGACGTTATGAACCAAGTAAAGTCTTAACTGACTGTGATTTTTCCATCCTACCTGCCTATGTCAGCTGTTAAATGTCTCCCTATGTGTGTGTGTCTGTCTCTCTCTCTGTCTATCTGTGTTGTGTCTTTGTGTGTGTCTCTCTCTGTGTGTGTCCTCTGTGTGTGTGTCTATCTCTCTCTGTGTCTTTCTCTCTGTGCGTCTCTCTGGGTGTATGTCTCTCTCTGTGTCTCTCTGTGTGTCTCTCTCCATGTGCTTGTGTCTCTCTATGTGTTTCTCTGTCTCTCTATTGTTGTTGTCTCTCTGTGTGTGTCTCTCTGTTTGTGTGTCTCTGTGTGTGTCTCTCTGTATGTGTCTCTATGTGTGTTCTCTCTCTTTATGTCTGTGTGTGTGTCTCTCTCTGTGTCTCTCTGTGTGTCTCTCTCTGTGTGTGTCTCTCTGTTTGTGTGTGTCTCTCTGTTTGTGTGTCTGTGTGTGTGTATCTCTCTCCGTATGTGTCTCTATGTGTGTTTCTCTCTCTTTATGTCTCTGTGTGTGTGTCTCACTCTCTGTGTCTCTCTGTGTGCAGGTGTCTCTGTGTGTCTCCGTATGTGTCTCTCTCTGTGTGGGTCTCTCTCTCTAAGTGTTCTCTCTCTCTCTCGGTGTGTCTCTCTAGGTTGTGTCTCTCTCTGTATGTCTGTGTGTGTGTCTCTCTCTATGTGATTGTGTCTCTTTATGTGTGTCTCTCTCTGTGGTTGTCTCTGTGTGTGTGTCTCTGTGTGTGACTTTGTGTGTGTCTCTCTCTCTATGTGGATGTCCCTCTCTGTTTGTGGGCTGTCCTTCTGTGTGTGTGTCTCTGTGTGTGTGTCTCTCTCTCTGTGTCTCTCTGTGTCTCTTTGTGTGTGTGTGTCTCTCTCTCTGTCTCTCTCCATGTGTATCTCTCGGGTTCCCTTTTGCCCGGCTCTCTGACATTGACATGCTAATCTTCTCATTGGCACACCCCGGTTGCTGGAGCCGTCTCACATTGACATGCATTACATTTACGTACAAATTCCTTCTCTAGTTCCGCCCACTTACCCTTGGGTTGGACCCACCAAAAGCTTATATAAACTCTTGTCGCAGCAGCTCTTTCTCCTATGTCAGCAGTTCTCCTGCTGTGTTTGTTTCACCTGATGACGGTTGCTTGTGTTGCGATCGAAACGTCGTGATCTATTAATTTTCTATCGACGTGACTTTACCGAAAGAACCAAAGAGTATTTATATTAATATCAATGTTATCCTGAAAGTAAATTATATTTCGTCGAATACGTTGTTCAAATGTAATGCATTGTCTGGTTTGTGTACTGTCTCGTTAAACAATACTAACGTTTGTAAATAATTACACTCAAACAACTGTGAAAACCCACTTTAAATACTATTGATGCAATATTGTGGCAAATAATTTGCCAGTAACCATTGAATTTCATGTAGAGTGTGCGAAAGTGTATTGTTCCATGCCATACCATTCTACAGAGCTATATATATATTCCATTATTTCTGAGGCTTTTTATCTCACTAAAATGAGCTTTAATCGAAGACCAGATTTGTCAATAAAATGACGTGACAATTCCATCATATATTTGTGGGCGAACAAAGAAAACACCGTCGAATAGCCAAGCAATGAATGTATGTTCAGCTTGAGTAATATTATATACAGCCACTCATTTAATATCGTGAAATGTGTCGACCGGTCAATGAAAAAAAAAACTTCGACGCTTTTGGTTTATTTCACCTCCGTTATGTGGATGCAAGATTGCGATGCAGCATCGCAGAGGAAACCCTGGAACTCCCAGGCCATGCAAAATGCCTCGTTGGAACACTTGTGCTAACCTAAGAGGACTCGCTCATCGTTAGCTACAAAGCTTAGTCGCCACAGGACGACCCACGTGGTTGCCTAAAAAAAGCCCCTTTGGCCATATTTTGTTGGGCCCACCCGACGTGGTAGAACGATGTTAAACAAGAAGTGTATGTCACCAGCAACGGCAACGTGTACGACCTATTCAGCACGCACGAGTCATTTCAGTGGCTGTATTATGTCACTGCTTGTCCGTTAATTAGTTGCGAAAATGTGAATACTTTTCCTACGAAATTCTATGTATGTTATTGCACATATAGCATAATTAATTGCCTTCACGAGAATAGCATGTCTATATGGTTATATTTATAATGCTGTTGCACATAATTGAGAATAAGATTTTTTTAAACTCGTATCAGTATATTTTTTATATGGTGAATGCTAATTGCTATCGGCAATGTAGCTCAGCTAGGAGGTTGACAGTCCATCATCCCTCCGGCGGTCAATAAAATAATAATTGCTTTGTGGAGAAGTCACCAGTGGTTTTCCAATGGGGAGACATGCCCCTGTCATAGCAATGCAGAATTTACACAACTAACTCAGGGCTGTAAGGAGGAGATGAGCGCTGCTGAAATGTTCATTTGAGCTGGAAATCACTCTGACAAAAGCATGTGTGTTTGTTAAATGTATTTCTGTATTTCCACAGCTCTGTATTTTCACATACTGTAGAGCACTACGCAGTAAAGCTACTGTAATAATGTACCAGTACTGTAATTCATACCTTTTGATTGGCTTTAAACATATACACATGGTGTGTAATCATACCTTGGGTAGATAAATAGGTACCCATTTGAGGGAATTCAAAAGTGGTTTCCAAGTGAGGACATTGGCCATTAACCAAAGGAATTTGACATTTTTACCACTGACTCAAAACCCACAAAAGAGATTGGAAACACTTTACACTCCATAGACTTACTTCAGCTGTTTTTCTGGTGATAATGTAATGCCTTGTCATAAAAGTAAAACACGATCATTTAAAACGGACGATATGAGATCTAAAAGGTGAAGGTTTGAAACGTAAGAGAGAAAGAGCCGGAAGAGGGAACAGCTGTATAGTGCGATGATGATGATGTTGTTGTTGATGATGTCACCGGAATTCCCGTAATGAAATTATGTGGTCACCATATGTCTGACAATGTTCTACTGTTTATAAATATGACTTCGGAGACATTGCTGAAGATGAAGCCTCGTTTTACCTTACATTGTGACAATGCCTTGAATATTTTGTCAATTTCAACGGACAACTCTCCATACAGCAGCAGCACCCTGATGCTACTGCTGCTGCTTGTGCTGCATCAGTGCCGTTTGAGAGCCCATGGGGTAAGCCTTTCATCCAATGATTAAGGTGCAAAGCAAATAAATTTGGTGGCATCTGCTGTTTTGCTTTTGCACCTTTCTGATTGGAAAACGATGGTGCATCTTTCTAGACACTGTTTTTTTGTACGAATCATTATCTCAAGCAGCTTAAATTGAACAGTGTGCTAAACGCCGCAGAACGTAGTGTGGCGCCTTGTCTCGACTTGTTACTTGTTAGCTGTTATCAACAACTATTTGTTAACGAAGCAATTCATTATCATTCTTGTACGGATAAATCTGGGAATAAAAGAAGCTCTGTAGTATGATGTTTGTAAAATAAATCGTTAATATGGTCAGGCTATAATCATTCTAACATGAGTTAGAATGGTAAAAAAAACACATTTTAATTATAAAAATGTACCGCAGTTGTAAACATATTTGTTGACAGCTGAGCAGTGTGGTGCTAAATAAGTAATATTGCGTGGAGCTTACGCATGCTTCTTTCAGGGGAACGCGACGAAAAACAGGGCCACGATTCAATATGTCTAATGAAAACCATCCCCAGTCCATGGTGACCCCAACCTCATTATTTGGAGCTGTAATCGGGAAGGAGAGGACACCGAGGAATGGATGGAGTTGCCTTGGGTTGTGATGTGGGCTGTCAAGGGGACCGGTGTGTACTTGCATTCCATATTTGTCTTCGAACAAGGAAAAGGACCAAGTCAACACGGTCTCTTTGACCTATTCGGGCCTGGCTTTTGATTCTTGTTCAAACTGATTCCCCCCAGCGTGTGTGCGTGATATGTATGCATGCACATATCATCAGCCAGCAGTCAATTGATCCTGGCTGATGATGATGATGATGATGAAAACTATCGATATTTTGCTCCTTGTTGGTTTTATTCTTACGTCTCATTTCCCGGTATGATGAGTCAAATCCAGTTTCATTTGCTTACCTGGTTGCTTGAAGCAGTACTTTAAAAACATCTCTTTTGAAATTCCAATATCTGTGCAATAACTCATTTTTTATATTCAACACAAAAGCCTTTCTTTATTAAAAAAAAATCGATGCTTTTCTAAATCAATGCTGCTTTGCAGCTCATTGATGAAATACATTATAGAAGAGGAAATGCTCTTTGGAGCAGCCAAGATCGATTCACTGTTGGATGAAGGCCTCTCCAAGCCATCGCCATCTCTCATAGTCCCATCGTGTAGCAGTCCCTCCAGCACCAGCGCATGCTGATGTCACCGCTCCATCTCCCCATGGTATATGTCAACTATAGTTTTACTTCCGTTCAATTACTGTGATATTTATTCGAAGGGCCGAATATAATTTCTCTTAAACCCGAACAGATTTTAAGGTAGGCACGAGAAAACATTTTGTTAAACACGCATATCATATTTCATGAGCTTAAATACTTCTATTTAAGCCTGGCTGCTACAGATTTATTTTAACATCGCCCCATGAGAAAATCCCACAAATTCCATCCTTAAATTGTTTCTCGACTTTATACACGATTAAAACAGATGCTTGGACAGGACACATTGCCAGAAGGGGAGGTGGCCGTTGGACGAGACTGTTAATGGAATGGCAGCCAAAGCACAGAACTTGCCCGAGGAGACTTCTGTGGAGGTTGGGCAATGATATCAGCGTATGGGCAAGAGTAGGATCAATTGTGGCATCGCGGGACTGTGTGGGATGGCAACACCTTTGTTAAGCCTTCATCCAGCAGTGGATATCACGTAGCTGACAATCAATCCGCACCTCCAATCAGCACGGAAGTTTGAGTGCAATTACATCTGAACTTTGATTCTTCCTAATATAACTGTTTCTTATCATTCTATACCTGTTCATGGGTTGCTGATATTCATATTGCTCAATATGTATACACATTTATACTAATATTTACATATGAGTTCATATTAATTTATTTTCAAATGCATGTACCTGCCTCTGTAAACCAGGTCTCCCTTGCAAAAGATACATTTTAATCCCAACGGGTTCTTACCTGGTTGACCAATTAAGGCGACGCTGGGCGTTGGTGGCTCTGCATGCCTTTAATCCATCCTGTGGAGGCGAAGGTTGGTGGACCACACAAATGTTGTGAAACTCCCATCCTGTGAGAGTCGCGAGGTGCCATACACTGGCTCGCCAGGAGAAGACAGTCTAGCGAATGTAGACCCCCACCTGTTCCGTCCGCATGTGATATATTCCCCCCACCCGCCCCCCCGCCCATCGCACACGTGGTTTGCCTCCCACATGTCGACACTCATCATTTGGTTGATAACACCTTAATGAAGAGAGGACCGCAGAGTTTGGGCAATTTTTGGGCACCGCCTCGTCGCGTGGCTGCCTTGCTGCTTGTCTGTGGTTCTTCACACCACTGAGTGCTTCTCTCCTTTCGAGAGTGAGTCAGTACTGTGTGGCGCATGTCAAGTTTGAACATTATTATTATTATGCTTTCAATACTGCCAATATCATAACTATCCATTATTTTACCATGGTCAATACTTTGTTTGCGGCTAGTCCCAATGAAATAGTTAATGCATCAAAAATTGTACAATTTTGTAAAGCCAGAATTTGTGTCAGGCATTTTAGCAGACTTTTACAATTAATCATCGGGTGATTTAGTGTACCTTTTCCTCTAAACAGCATGTGGACAGTCCACAAAGCATATAATCCACAGACACGAATATAAATGTTAAGTACACTTCCTTAGTTATATTCCATCATTTTAGTTTGATGACTATTTTTTGAAAATTATATATTTGCTATACAAAGCAGACGGTGCTGCTTTTATATTGCTGATAACATATTTCGCTGTTTTTGTTTATTAACAACAAGCTGTTTATCCATCTGCATGTGCAATTCATTTTGTCAGCCATTGGGTGCTACTCTTGTGTTTATTTAAAATGTTTTTACTCCATTGTCACGTACGGCTGTGACACGTACAGCTTTAGAGCCGAGACAGATAAACGTCTACCAAAGCATTTCAAATGAAATGTTTCCATTAAACTCTGAGGATTTTTTTTATCAGAATAAAGAAATCAAATGAATGTGTACAACAGCAGACAATAAACTCTATGGGTGGAAAACAAGTGCCTCTCCGTAACACTCTCAGAAAATATGAAACGGCAATGGATTGGCCACGTCATGAGCAAACAGTTTTTCATTCAGGGAACGATCAAATGGAAATACAAAACAAGACCTGATTTGAAAATATCAAACAGTGGAGCAACACTCCCGCGAGGTACTGCTACTCCACATGTTTTTGCCTATTGGACTCACTGTGGTTTATCCATGCGTACTGCTGGGTGGACAGAAGGGGAGGGGCGACTGGGTGAAGGAGGTGATGAGAGGAGAGGATTTAAGAAACGTGCACGATTGTTTCAGCTGCCGCGCCAAGAGAACCGACGACCTCTGGACTAGTAAGTCCACTCCTACTATCCGTTCCACCACAGCTGCATCCCGACGTGCTCTGCATGCAGTGAGATGTTTGACTCTTTGTGCGAGTGTGCAGTGTTAAGTTGTGTGTGGAACAGTGGTGTAGCGGTTAGCACGCTGTGCTACGAACCCGACGAGCCGAATTCAATTATCGCTGACGCCCATCATCGGTGACAAATATCTGAACCGGTCCTGTGCCTCTCCTAGGTCAACTCAGCCTTAAACGAGTTCCTAGTGTGGTGTGTAAACATCGCCACTCGGGAGACGAATGTAGCCGCTACTGGTGTTGCCCACTCAACTCGTCGTGTGCCGTACCGACCTTCATAGGTGCTACTCGCAAACAACACTTGCCCCAACAGTCTGGTTAAGGCTATACGGAGGGGGGGGGGGTCTCTGTCTATATTTGGTTATACGTTTGGTTTGATTCTGCATAATGGGGCAGCCAAGTTGGAGTTTGTTGAGCTGTGACAGCCACAGGGGCACGTGGCTCTTCCACCCACAAGTCTATTGCTGCTGAAGAATCCTCCATGGCCTCCAAAGAGAGGAAATGATTAATTACGTATAAAATAAACCAAAATTTTATTTTCTGCACGCCAACTCGCTGCGGGTTAAGATCCTGGTTACACTGTCTGTTTCTGTGTAATTACATCCTATTGCATTCACACACATGCTTGGGTTTAACATTTGCACCAATTTTACAAGTGTTTGAACAAATATTAAACTATATAACCTATTTGGCGCTCTGAGATCAATTGTTTAAGGGTGCCTTATCAATAAAAAAAATATTCTTTTAAAATTTGTCATCAAATTTGTATTTATATTAACATTTCACAACTTGAAAATGTTAAAGATCAGGCTTGGTGCTTGTTTTTTTGTTTCAATATATTGTTCTGTATCATGATTTACCCAAGAAAGCCTTGCTGAGCATCAACTCTTCGGAATTATAATATTTATTTAGACTGGAAGGATCCGATGAGCTATTAACATTTTTCACAGATGTCCAGTCGGGGCGAGTTAGAAAGCTACAACAACACAAATACAAAAACAAATTGGAGCGCAAAGTATAGGAAAGCTTAGCGAGTCCCTAAATAAAAAAAATGAAATACATAAGTACAAAATTGCATAAGTATGGAATTATTTTTTTCAAGAGTGGAAGATGCTGTTGTGGGTCATCTAAATTGAGTAATGTGGGGGTAATTTTTTTAAATTTGTTTGGAGCTAGCATTCATTCTCAATGTGCTTACGTGTTTGGTCATGGTAACATTGGCATATTCAATGCAAAAGATAGGACAAGTTTATTTAAATTATTGTAACATTATCATTAAAACATTTTTATTGTTCTTTTTTTTTATTAATATTTAGTCTGTTATCATTAACATCGAATTTTCTTCTTCCTTTTCAGATGTTTAAAATGGAAAGAAAATTGTCTGAAGATGAACGAGTTCAATTCGTTTTTTATGTATGCTGAAGAAGGCAGCTGAATTTTCTTATTAAGTCTCCTAAATCCATTTTAAAAGATAATCCATGAAAGCATTAATTGTTAATGGACGTCAGTTTGAACATTTGTTAAAATAAGTGATATAACCCTATGTGATTTTTTTAATTAAATATAATGACCCGATTGTTTCCTGACTTTTTGGGCCACCTTGTATTAATCGGGTCTCTATTCTACACTTACATTTGACTAACATGTCAAAGCGTCCTAGAGAGATGGAGTGAGATCAATGGAATCTTGTTTGGGTTCAGGTGCTGGGTGGAATAGCAGGATCGTAAAAGGTGGTGGCTAATTGGGAAAATCTTCATCCAGCAGTGGGTTGACTGTGGCTGATGATGAATGATGAACATGCCATCATTGTTTATTCTTCAGTGTTAATTCTACATGAAGGCCTTAGCCATTATGTTTCCAGAATTGTATTTTACGTCGTAAATTCATAGACAGGTTATAACTTAAGGCTGCCATTGGTAATATAATACCGGGATATGAAAAATCTATATATTTTTTGGAGAAGGATCTGTTTCGTCAAAATCTGTCAATGAGGTATAAACTTGTAATATAAACTTTATGCACAAAAAACATAGCACCAGAAAAAAACACCCAAGTGCGTATATCCATTCATAGAGAAGCATTTATTTATTAACACATTTAAAAACAAAATTACATTATACCTAAACATTTGTAAAATAGTATATTTAAGGCAGTTGTTTCAAGTCGAAAACATATCTTTTTAGACCATTTCCCCAAATGTAACTCTCCATTAACCTCTGTCCACCCATCATTATGAGTGATACATTACAGTTAGCTAATCGACGACGTCGCATGTGGTGGGGTAAAGTGTGAGTACGCCCACCTCTTCTAAGACGCCTGGTCAACGTGGAAGAGTAGGCCAAATACCCACTAGAGGGGCCCCCTAGAGTTCCCTCTTGCAGAAGCCCTTCCGCCAGCAGTGACATCGGCCGCCACCATTTAACCCTTGACCTTTTCGTCCCAAAACTATAAGGGATATAGCAAGAGGAAATGTATGGGACTAGCAGCAGTATACGGTTAGCTATGTATGATGAATTATTCACATGTTATTTTCTCACTAAGTGGACTAGTCATACGGCCCTAGAAATATGTAATCACAACAAATGTTTCAATGGAACAAAATGACCGATGCATATTTTGCTGTCATAAAAAAATGGTGGTAGTTTTAACCTTCAGCAGTGCCTTTGATGCCAGTTCAATTCTTTTAAACGCTTTAAAATCCACTGACGCTTCATTTATCAACTCCAACTAAGACTGTAAAAGCTGACATTACATTAGTTTTTTTAATATATATAATTTACATTTGTACAATAGGACTATATCACCCTGAATGCAACTGATCTCAGAAGCTAAGCAGGTAGGAGCCTGGATCGTGCTCGTATGGGTGACCAGCATGCACAGAACAAGTGCTGTAGCCTGCTGCGGGGGCTATATTGTCAGCATAAGACAGTGCAGACAAACGTTGTTGTTGTTGTTCTACACTTCTGTGCTGCCCACCTTCACCAACCCATGCTGATCAGTGAATGTTCGAACAACTCCCCCCACAACCCACGCAGTGTGGGGGAGGCTATCATCCAGCAGTGGATTCGCATATTGCTGTACACCTTCACGTTCAAGTTTCATGTGTATTTGTTTCAGCAGGTGAGAGGGCAAAGACAATGATAGTCTCATGTTGCAAGAGTAAGTGACCTGGGTCACTAAACGTCTTTCAACTCATTTACTTAATAGGTGATGCACGCGTAAGAAACGACATCGTCTCATCAAAAAACACTGATCGATGAATATGCTGGCAAAACGAAGTTTATCTCCCGGTCTCTAAAAATTCTAACCTAATTCAAGGAAATGTTTGACCTTGATATATATTTAAAAAATGCAGTCCCAATTTATAGTAGCTGTAAAGTTCCCTATGAAATGCAACTGGGATAAGGCTCATTCATTATTTATGGTGACGTGCAAAGTGAAAGCCTTTTTTCGTCAGAGATGACGTGCTCATTCTCTCCCTGGACATGCTGATGGATTTTTGTTGTTTTTTTTTGGCTATGTGGCAAAAACAAAAATAGTTAATGCTGAAAGACATCCAGTGTTTATTTATGATATATTTTCCCCCACTTAACACAAGGTGACTGACGATATTTTCTTTTGTTTCAGTAAACGAATTTGTAGTTCGACAGGGAGAGTATTATTGCCATTATGCTAAAGTCGGGCCACTTGCTATTCGACACATGTTATTGCAGTGGGGCACAATGACCTTGCACTTGCAGAGTTTTATATTTTGTCAATAATACTACACAGATTATGCTGTACTGTCCGATGAAAAATAATTATCTGTCTATATTATTCACAACATTCATCACCATCATTGTTGTCATCATTAGCCATCTAAAAATGGATGAAGGGCCTATATCTTGTTTGATGATGATGAGAAAGACACTCAGACCCAAAGCTTGAACCTCAAACCCAGGATCCCAGAGGTTTTGGCTCAGTGTCTTTGACCCAGCTAATATGAACCCCCATGGGACAAAGAGACACATTGTGGGTAGTGCAGAGACACTTAATGTATTCTACTCCTATGCTCCCACGTCTATGCTCCCTGCCTTAACCGACCCAGAGTGATAGGTGTGGCTTGGCCAAACAACCCCTACGATTGGCACGTTGTAGGGAGGCCTTCATCAAGCAGTGGAATGACAAAAGGGCTGGATATAATACGTGATGTATGTCTTAGCTTGTCTCGTGGCACTTTAAGTCAATGATGGGTTGAGAACTTCAGATAAATGGTTGAGTAGGCTTGCCATCTGCACAGGTGTTGAGCTGTCAGCTTTAAAACTCTTGAAAATATGGTCATATGTTGGTAAACTGCTCTGAGTTTCCAAGATAAACAGTGTGTCAAATGCCATGGCCGAATACATTTCAGAACAGCACATAAAGTAATGGCGTAATGTTTAGATGTCCAGCTGGGTGGCTTTGTGGCAGAGTATCTGGCAAATGTTTAAATTCCAGATGTCAATAAAAAAACTGCAACTTTTTTTGGAAGTCAACAGTGGTTGTGCTGTGGATAAACTCGCTTCTGTCACATGAACGTGGAATTTCTACAATTGTAGACGATTAATATATGCTGCATGTTTATGCACTGAACATTATAATTTTAAGCACAAATATCATTATGTGAATCAATAGCTATGATTGCTATCTATAGTGCAATGCGAGCAATATAAGTCTAAATACAGAAACACATGAGAGTGTGACGTTTTCCTTTGTTTTTGATAAATAGTTTAAAAATCCCTTTGTATAAGAAATAAACTTCACTCCCCATTACACTTTCCCCATAAACCTTTGTAATGTCCGACAAATACTCAGGTGAGAAGTTAAAACAAGCAATTTCAGTCCTTGAAAGATATTCGGGGAAAGTACAGTACGTAAATATATAATTATGGTTTTACACTTTACATACAATTTGACACAGTATGATGTGATATTAGCAAAAATAAAAGTTTTTTTTGTCTCCGAAATAATATTCGAAGTAAGGTATTGAATTTAAACACTTTACTACTATGAAATTAACACGAACATTTTTGGACTCTCTGTCTAGTAAACTGCATCGATTTAAAATCTCACGAAATGTATTTATTGGCACTGTGCCGTGAGACAAAGCATCAGTTATGGACCCTAACAGAGAAGTATTAGAGATCAGCCCATTAAAGGAGAATTTTAAAATCTGCTTCCTTAATCACTTCAAGTGACCTTTTCTATACCCACACGAGGGCATGCACTCTCCTAAATTCCCTACCGCAGAGCAATGTCCACAGCATGCAGTCGAGTTGATATTTTTAAATATCAGAGATAGAATTTACCCAAGTGTTTACGCGGCGGTATTGTGCAGTCTCTTCTGTTACCCGGCCGAGACCTGGCCACTGAACACTTGAGAACGTGGTTTAATCATGGGTTATCAAATCCAGGTGTCTCAGCAGTGCCAGTGCAATGCTACGAGCCATCCTAATAAGTCACATTTGTTATTCATATTGTCCAGATATTCCTTGTGGACATATTATGTATGTGTAATAGTTTTCAGTTTCATTACACAATAATAATAATAACGTGCACCCCTTTGTCAATCCACTGCTAGATGAAGACCTCCCCATACCTTGTCATGGAGGATGTTTAACCATACTTCACCAAGCTGGTCAATATTGGGTTGATTAAAATAAGGACATAGGACCACTCACGGTCAGTATTGTCCGAGAAATAGCTCAGGTCATGGGTGCAGATCTTGGTGCACTAACCACTGTGTCACTCCTCCACCCTGAGTTTCTAATGCTGTTTTAATTCCTATGTAACCTCTCTTATTCAGTTATAAAGCTGTGTACCATTCATTTTAAACAGAGCGGTTGTCAATACATGTCAGAGAATTCAATTTTTTCTCCCTTTCGTTGGACACTTGAATGCATTCCGTTTGATTTGATGAATTGTAGTAAATCGGGGTCACGCTCCGGTCCAAACGACAGATGAATTTTTCACTTTGCGGTGAATGTAGCGGCCTCTAGTGTCTGCAGGGGGTCAAGTGACAGCCATTAAATACAACACATACTCAATGAAAAACATGATTTTGTACTTGTGGTGGGCTAGCCACAAATAATAGCTCAACGAAGTGGTTTATCACGTGGAAATTTATATCAGCCAAATACTCAAAACGCACACTTCTAAACGTGTAGGGAAACGCTGGAGTACCCGGAGAAAAATCCATGTGACCAAGGGGAGAAGATGCAAACTCGAAACATACAGGCATCAGGATCGGGATCGAACCCATGAAGGACGTGGGCGGGTGCTCCAAATCGAGGGCAAATACATTTGTGGTCAATCTGTAAAATTTAACAGCACGTGGTGTCACACACAGCAATCCTCAACCGAGGTGCCATTAACCACGTGACTGGTGTACAAGTCAGGTTAATCAATAACAGTTTCTCTTAAACCAAATTCTACTACTGATAAACCATCTTTGTCTTTAATCATAACCTTTACACTTCACTAGCTGTATGTCTATACCACCCACATATATTGATATCTAACACCCATTATCTGTACTGTATACGTACTGTACTTGTCACCATTGTACAACTTACTACTGCACATGTGTTCTATTCTTAATAGCATTGCAAGTAGTTCATACTCTGGATGCATGGGCATGGTTATAGAATAAACAGTATTAGGGTTAGAGAATTACAAGTGTAGTGGTCGACTTCACCCGGACAAATGTATTCTTTTCTCCAACACCACTTGTATTACAACTTTCCACATTCCGTCTCTAGCTTCACAGTTCCTCTGTTTGCCGCAGCTCGCTCCGCTTCCTCCCCTGTCTCCCACTGTCTCTCTCCGTCGCTCGCTGTCTCTGTCTCTCTCTCCATCGCTTGCTGTCTCTGTCCCTCTCTCCGTCGCTCGCTGTCTCTGTCTCTCTCTCCGTCACTCGCTGTCTTTGTCTCTCTGCCTGTCTCTCTCCCTGTCTCTCGCTCTGTCTCTCGCTCTGTCTCTCTCCCTGTCTCTCGCCCTGTCTCTCTTTCTGTCTCTGCTTCTCTCTATCACTCTCAGTCGCTCCTTGTCTCTGCTTGTCTCTGCTCCACTGCTCGCTGTTCTGTCTCCTATGTCTTCTCCCCGTTTCTCCCACACCTGCGTCGTTCCAGTCCCGACCACAACTCCCCTCTGTCTTCCCGTCTCCCGAATATTTCCCCGTTCTCATTACCCACCAATTAATTAGTCCGCGTGCCACCGACGCCCCGCGTCCCCCTGCACCTGTTACTTGCCCCCCTCTATTCCCAGACATTTCGGCGCCACCTCGTCCTTGACAACAACCCCATCCAATCACAGCCGTACATTGCTCCCCAACTTAATTGGCCCGTCATTACCGCACAGTTTCCCGCCGCCACACCTGTCCGGCCCGACATAACCCCACTGTCCATAACTCGCGCGTCTTTACCATTCCCCCCTATATCCACTACACAAGTATTAACTATGTCATCCTTTACAGTTGTAATGAGCGACTTCTGAGACATGTCGTCTAGAGGGCTTCTTATTTCATCTCACACTGGGAACAACACAGCCCGATACACACATACACATCTCCTCTCACTGGGCACAACACTGGGTAATATATATATATATCTACTTTAGCTACACACAGCCGGCCTCTCTACATAGTCCGATCGCCTACATCCAACCAACAAGCTGACTGACTAGTGTGACGATGAGGGTGATGGGAGCCGTGCAGAGGATCTTCCATGTGGCCAGACGACGGAGATAGATGACAGCGAGCAGCGACACAAGCCAGGACCCGGGACCCCGCAACAACCCTGAACCTTCAGTTCCATCCCCCTTATATACCTCTCGGCGTGGCCAGGCCCCGCCTCTGGCCACGCCCCCTTCCAGAACCTTCGAGCAGGTTCCCTGAGCTTCCTGACTAACCCCACCTTTTACCTTTAACCCAGACACGCCCCCTTCTGATTAGTTGTTACATAACCTTGCCCATACCCCTGATTACCCTTCCAGACCGACAGGTGGCACCCTGCCATTACACAGTGTACAGTGCTAAACCCCCTCCTATTGAACATATCACAAACTACCAATTCAAAGCCAAGCTTAAAGACTCGAACATTTATATAACTCTCAAAAACAACGTTTAGGTCCTTTACCTGTAAGGTGCAACAGCACGTGTGTCACACAGCAATTTCCAACCGAGTCGCCATTAACCACGTGACTGGTGTACAGGTCATGTTACTCAATAGCCTGCCAGCCACCTACAGGCCCGACTCAGTATCACATGCTGGTGTACAACACGTGCATTGATGTACTGCACAGCACATAAGGACCTTCACAAAACCACACCTCAGTCCATTGCTGCATGAGGAAATAATTAAAAGAGTGGTCCATTCCTAATGTGCCACATGTATACCAGGCGAGGTAGTTAATATCTCGCCACCGTGGCACCCAAATGCTATCCCATGGTATGTCTTCCTGATTCAAAAAATTGGGCATTGGAATGTGTGTGTTTGGGCTGTGTAACAGCATATATATAGATTGTGTATGTAATGGTGTGCAGGTAGCAAGGGCGGGGGGAATAATTGCCTGTAGTGGGAGTCTGCATTGAATTCTACCACAAGCTGCTGTGCAATTCTCCGATAGCAGATTTCAGAAGTCTTCCAAAGCTTTTGCAAATGTTATTTATGAACAGCATGGAATGGGATGATAAGCGCATGAGAGGATACTTCCGAGTGGGTAAGCAGAGAGCCGTACAGTGATTGCCAAAGCAGCTTTTATATAAATGTTTTGCATCGCTTATTTTTGTCACTGACATTAAAATGCTGACAAGCTTATATTATTCTATAAGAATACATTGTTTAGATCATTCAAGTAATATATGTCAATATTTTGGTGGGGGATTTGAATATCACCTTCTGAAATAGTTTTGCACTTCATAACCAAAACACATCTTCTTTTTGGACATTTTGCTTGATATCGCAAATCACTGAAGCTATAGCACATGGTGCTTACTTTTTTCCACACTTGTGCCACTGAAGTAAAATTGGCCAATAATTCTCTTGCCAAGCAGATGGTCAGGCTATTATTGCAGGGTTGTTAAATGAGCCTCCCCATTCCAATGGCAATCTTCAGACATACAGTTGATACCCAATTATTTTAAGAGCCAAAGTGAGTGACAGCCTTGCAAATTTTTACCTCCACTGAATCAAAGACTAATGATCTTACCAATGGGCTTTTGGCGCATACTAATTTATAGAAACGCCAATGCAGTGTTTCCATTTTCCAGGTAAAGAGTATGCATGAAAATCAGTTTGATGGGAACATTGTATTATTTAAATGCATTACAATTATATACATGTAGTTATACTCTGACATAGTTTATGTTTTATTTTTGCTAAAATCAGCAAGAGGACAGCAATCAGCCCTTGTGTCATTCTTAGATATTCAACATCCCCAAGACACGGATAGGTCTCATTGTTAGATAACCAATATATGAAATATAACTTTTTCGATGCAATGTCATTAAATAATGTTTTAACAGGTGATTGATCGGTGGTACATGGGTTAGCGCGCAGTACTACTAATCCACCAACCTGTTTAGATTGCGCAACAACAACTAATATCAGTGGACAAGTGATATCAGAACCGGTCCTATCCTCTTCTCCATCTTTCATCAAGCGGCACTGATTAATGTGGTGAGGTATACCTACTATAATCACCGAGGAATGTCTGTCCTTAACGCTCGTGACGTCACTCCACATCGACCAGCCCCCCTCATAAATAATCATTAACAGGTGACGTCCTCCAAATGGACACCCCCATTCATAATAATTAGCGGGTGACGTCACTCCACATGGGGGGCGAGGCGCCTCCTCCCCCCTCCTCGGCGTCAACTCACACCCCTCACTACAAAGGCAGAACCCTCACGTCACGTGATCTCCGTAACGCTGTTGAGACATCGAAGTAAAAAGGACGTCGTGATGAACAAGGGATTATAACCTTAAAATGAAATAGGTCTCTGTCACCACACCCTTACAAATTGCACACGAATTGATGCAATGAATATCACGTCGCGGTCTGATTTTCGCTTGCAAGTTTCATATTTACTGCAATACGCCCATCCTTGGACGGGCAAAATGCTAGGAGTAAAAATAAATCCCAACGACTGACATGGCATCTGGAGGCCTTCACCATTGGTGGAGTTGCAGTGTCTGGAATTAGTGTTTTATTTTTAAAGTCATTAACAACGTCCCATACTACAATGGCAAATTACGTTTCGAATATTGGCACAACTCAAGTTGAATCAGCTCAGCCATGCATTGCAATGTCAGGCCCAATGCCCAGGGTGCATTGGTGCGTTTACACAGTTGCACTACAGGTATGGCACACACTGCACACTTTACTGTGTCTCCTTGAATGATTAACGGGGGTGGAGGTAGTAGGGGATGGATGTTAATTTCAGCAGTACATTTTTCATGTCACATGGCTTGGGCATTGTACATACCCGCTGCTTTGAAAATTGCCATTCACCATGAGGCTGTTAAATGATGCAATTTAGTGCCTCTAAGTGCCAAGATATCAGATCTCACAATTATTTTCGAGTTGAAGGTTCATTACACTTTGAATACGGCTTTGATGGGGCTATAGCCACCCTGGTAACCATGGCAAATGATTCTAAAATCATCTCATTGCACTGTAAATCTCATGAATGTGAGCATGTTTAAGTGACATTAAAAAGCACGTGCTAACAACCATTCAATCCAGCAAGTGAATGCGTTTTCATCATGCGTTGATATTTTGATGATTTCACTTTGTAAACATATGGATGAGTGGTCCTGCAGTCAAAGCATTTTGACTCACAATTACGAATTAACATCCCAATTACCGGTAAAATTGGACTATCGTCCCTCTGAGGTCAAGACATTGAGTACCACTTGTAAGTTCAGCAGTGGTTGTTCCATGAATATGCTCGGCCATAGCAGTGGGTTATTGTATTTTTCCACTGTTCATGACTGCCAATGGTAGAGGAGCCCTTTTCATAATCATTTGAGTGGAGAGCAAATGAGATTTGTTTCAAATAAGATGCCAATCTTTTTGCAGTAGATACAACTGTATTAAATCACTGCATTGAGCAACTTGGAAAATAAATGTATCTCGCTTTGTATGGTAATATCTTGGCATATATTTTGAGTATATTCACAAAAAAATATGGGGGGAAAGTCTTGCATTTGTTTGATGTTGTGCTTTCTTATGGCACATTTTGTGGATATGGATTAATAATTGTGGACAGAGTCATAAGTGGAATTTTTTTAAGCAATCATGCAGAAACGCGGATTGAGCAATGCGTAGAAGGGGACATTTCACAAACATACACTTACTTCTGGCCATGGGCATTGAACATATGTCTTGCAGAGTTGAGATAAGTCGAGGTTGATGAATTGCTAGATTTAATCGGCATATGTTACACGACCGTGAAGCAGTATATGTCCACAAAGTGTTATATCTACAAGGACCTCATTATTTTAGATGAATAACCAATCAATGGGGTCTGGATTGGTTGTACAGGAGTTCATCTGATAATCACACAAAATCTCCCAGGGTCCACTTTACTGTCCGCACACCCTAGATTATCTTTGATACATTGCACAGCACTTCAGTGTTTTGCAAGACAAAAGTGTGCATTATGCCTGTAATTGCCATTTGTTCTGTTTTATCTTCCCAGTGGCATTTGGCAAATTAAATTCCAAGAGAGAACAGAGTGATGGTAATTAAACCAACATTAACAATCTATATGAGGTTAACCTCACCGTCACATCAGGATTTTTCATTGTCATTGGCTGAGAAAATAAAAAGGGTTTAAGTCATTACGGTATTTTCATTTAATAATTTTTATGTTGGCCTACTAAAGTAAAAGACCTGTCAGCATGAATTATGGGATGCCGTCAGTTTCCTGGTAACTAGTTTGTATCCCAGCTGTTCTAGATTATCGTAAAATGTTAAAGGTAAAGGTGCAGCCCTGAAATCACTCACTTAAAGGACTACTGAAAGAAGAGTCTCCACCAGGGGAAGCTTTAGAGAGCCCCTCTGGAGGGTATCTTGGCCCACTCTCGTACATTGGCCGGATGTCATGGAAAGGGTGGAATACCCACGCTTTACCCCATCACGCTTGATCTGCCGATCAACTAAATATGGTGTATCCATTAATACCACAACGCCTGGGTGTTGAATCCTACAGATATAGCGGACCACAAGAGTCCTACCCAACTCTATAGCCTCCAGACTAGTGAAGAGCACAAAACGACCGCTCGACAAAAAGAAGCAAAGGAGCCATCACCAATTACACCAGACAATGGCCTCAATTTCTTCACAAGACTCCACCCCCATCAGCACAGAGGACGTGAGGGATGATCTCGCCTACAGTGAAGAAAGGCAAGGCTGCCAGCAAGAGATGGTATCCCCTCAGAATTCCTCCAATGGCTGGGAAAACTACACAAAAAACATTAAAACTGGATGCAACTCAAAAGCATGGCAGGAGGTGATGGTCATTGCAATACTCAAACCAGGCAAGCCAACCAAGGACCTGGGAAGCAAAAGGCCGATAGCACTCCTGTGCATGAATCAGCCTCATCATCGAGTCAGTGATCCCTGAAGAACCGCTGCTGTGACCAAGTTTTGGCCCTTGCGACACACATCGAGACCGGATTCCAGAAGAAATCCAAGACTGGCGCAGTCCTTGTGGACTTGTGATTGGCCTACGACACAGTCTGGATTGAGGGCCTGATGTTGAAGCTCGGGAGGACCATTCCCTGCCTCAAACCAATACACCTGATAGCGACAATGCTGAGCAATAGGCTGCAAATCCAGCTCATTCCGGTGTGTATATGGGCAGAAACACCAGATCACCCTGTTTCCTCAATTATGGATTGCCACAAGGTTCAATACTCACGCCAACGCTCTTCAATGTCTATGCAAGCGATATGCCACCAACTGGATCATGCAAATTTGTATATGTGGATGACCTTGCCGTGGCAATGCAAACAGTAGAGACTCGAGCCAAATCCACACGAAACAACAGTCACTGCATTTAATCTTGATAATAGAAGCGCCAAGCACACTCTGAAAGTGACCATCGGTGACAGTAATGTGTGACACGACCCCACTCCAGTCAATCTCGGAGTGAAGCTGCACCGTACGCTTACCTTCCACATCCACCTGAAAAAGGTAGCAGCCAAGACCAAAACAAGGGTCCACCTGGTCCAGAAACCGGAAAGCACGAGCTTGGGCAGCATCAGCACACCGGTGCTATGGACATCAACGATGGCCCTTGTGCACTCTGTAGTTGGGTACTGTGCACCAGTAAAGGACCAGAAGTAGTCACGCTCGACTCGTTGATCTCCAAGTGAATACTGCAATGCGGTGTATTACTGGAGCTTTCAAGTCGACCCCAACACCCTGGCTGCCCGTGCTGTCACAAATGTCTCCCTCACCCAACCGCCACAACGCTGCAACTCTTCCTTGCCATCGCTTTAAGTCACGCAAGCCCTTTTGCACCCATGCACTTAACCCTCAACAATGCTTGGAGAGCTGAATGAAGTTTAAAAATAACTCACAAACAAACGCCTTGTGAGAGACCCAACGCAGAAGATCTCTGGGTTTCATTTTCTACGAAGATCATGGTCCACCACAATCCACGCACGTACAAACCATGGCAGATGCAGATACGTGGTTAAAAAATGCAAAATGTAAAACTCTCCAGTGTCCGACTGTGGTCATCCAGAACAGACCATACAAGACCATACAACATATAACGACGCAATTCCCGATCCACAAATACGAATGAGATATCACAGTGATACACCCCACTACTCCGAACGTGGCTATCTGGCTCGACCACCTGAGAGTCAAAGTGTAGTTGTTGCTTTGCATCTTCATCAGCCGTACGAAAGAAGAACATCCAGTGATACTGCTGGGGGTACAGAGGTGGCTGCATGTAAGAAACGTACCCATTGTTTAAACAACTCTAGTGGGAAAAGTATCCAAGTCCAGTATGCTATGCATTACACTCACAGGAGCTTGCAGATTATACTATAATTTGATTATACAGTGCACACTCACTCCAGTATATGGAGATGTGTACATGTTCATGTAGTGCAGACTACTGGCATAATATAAAAACTGGGTTCATATCAGCAAGCAACACAATGTTGTGATGGCAAATGTAGAATGTAAAATAATGCGAGTAATGTCTAAACAGTACTTAAAAAAAGCACTTAGCCGTGCAGATGCTATCACGTTGTGAAATAGTATAGGTCTTTACAGGAGCAGCAGTCCCTACAACGATGCTGCAGACGAACAACGTGATCATTAGGAAACTAAGGCTGAGTTAAAAGATAATTAACATCCTCATTGTTGACCTCGTGCTGCCAGGAAGATTCCTCTCCCCAACAATTTGGAGCATGCAACCCGTCTGTTATAGATCATTTAATATCGCTAATATGAATGCTAGTTACAGCAGCAATTGCTTATTGTTAGAACTGCTTTTTGTGTTTAGTTTGTTGTCCTTTCCCCACACCTCTGATCATCATGGTTGGCTACGTACGGTGCAGAAGAAGTTCAACATACGTACATAGAGGTACTGTAGTCATAGGGCATAGTTTTACAGGTAGAGCAGCAGATTATAATAGGATACAGATATTGTGACTTTGTTACATCACAGAACTGAGAGAGATCATTATTATTACTACGACATAGTTTACCCAGGAAAGCCTCACTGTGTCTTGAAACACTTTTTCAGAAGGACCTTGCCACGTTTTCACAGTAGGGGAGTGATGTTGCTTTGTCTTATCCCATTTGCGTAATTTTCAGGCAATTTTTCAGCCACTACCGGTTGTACGCTCCGCTTAGCTCTGGGGGGAAACTGGAGAACCCGGTAGAAACCCGTAGCGGAAGAGGGGAGACCAAATTCCAAACAGAGAGGTGCCCGAGTCGGGAATCAAACCCTGATCCTTCTCGCTGTAACGCACAAATGTTACCACCGTGTCACCTCGCCATCCAATAATAATGGGAGGCCCTCATCCAGCAGTTGATTGATCATGGCCGATGATGACGATTTAATGAGTTGTATGTATGCAAGAATGTAGCGATAAGGCCCAGTTGCAAATGAATGAACACGCTATTTCTTGACCACTGCATTTCCTATGAATATTTTATACATTCTGCCCACATTTATTGACAATGGAAGTATACTTTCGATAACAATATATGCATTAAATTATGGCCATGTGTTCATTCTTTGAAATTAATGTAATCAACCTTTCTCTTGACCGTTTATGGGATTTGCATGAAAAACATAATGAACACAAGTCTATAATTGTAAATTATAAGTGATTAAATTTGGTCGGATATAATTATTGGGTCTTGCTCTCACTTACTTCCACTACATTCACTTTAAATTGTCCTTCCACATGGCTTTAATGCTGCCATTCAAAGTACGGTGTGCATAACTAAGCAACTTTCCTAATCTCATTGGTTAAGCACTTTACGTACGTTCTACTTTGGAAATGTTCCAAAGTATTTAAATTTCTTTTGTTTTATGTGATACCCTATATGAATTATTTCGGCTAAACTTTTTAAATCTGCAGATCATTTTATATTCATATAATTAATTAAATTTTGAAAAAAAATTAAGAAATATATGAATTTTATATCTCTACATGCAAACTTGCTCGACTTATCATTTGAAAAGAACAACATATTAATCCGAGCAATAATTGCATAGCGCTAAAAGGTATACTGCAATTTTAGAAATGATATGCATTCAGTACACGTTTATCAATTTATACTGCATTAAAAGTTTTACAAAATATTAAATAGGATACCTTGTCTTCACCGCAAGTCCAGTGGACAACTTTAATATTCAAACATTGCAATGGGATAACATTCACTTGTATGTTGAACTTCTTGCGGACGGTACATTTCTACGCAAAAAAAAACCAATTGCGTGTAAGTGATACGGTAGTGGCTAAGGGATATCTTCTGCTTACTGCTAATTTCCTGTGTCAATTCCTTTAGGACGCTGGCAATTTAACTTCGATGCATTTGTCCTTCTATAGTCTGAACAGTTTTTTTTTTAAATGTCTTGGTAAGCAAATAATATACTATCCTAACTCAAATGGTACGTATTTCCACTGCATGACCATCAGCTCTTGATGCATTCACTTAATTGGAAGGACAAATGAACCTCATGGCGGAACCCCGGGGTCCCATAAGGCCCCGACTCTCGCATGCACTGTGTTGCGAGGCCATTGCATGTCTGTTGAAGGCGAACGATACGGCAATGTATTCCTCTCGACGAGCTCCACACGATGCGCTAATCAAAGTATCAAGGTTTTGTTTCTTCCGCGCATTCGTCCCTCGCTGCTGCGCTTGGACGACACGACAACAGAACGGTCTGCGCCAGGAGGGTCGCGGCGTTAATGTTGCGCGGTGGGATGGAGTCGCCAAAAATAAATTAATTCATTACGATTTTGACTTGACCGTTTATTCGGGACCCCGGGGTCCCGCCATAAGGTTCAATTGTCGATGACGGGTGCCACCATCCATACGAAATGTTGGCTTAAGGGGTCAAACGATGAAGACAACAACAATAACTTTCATTATAATTATTATTACGGCTTCCTTTAAAAAGTCAACTAGTTTCAAATGGCATTTTAAGAGATAATTAACCGCTTTTGAAGTATGTACATTTTAATAGTGCACGAGCATATTGCAATGGCATCAGAATGCCTTCAGGAGCAAGATGGACCATTGTGTAGTGTTTATAATGACGAATACACTTCTTATGAGGCACACTCTGTTTATTGTAATTCTTCTCTTACACAGTCCTTAACACACAGAGGAGTATACGGTCTCCTCACCCAAATACCCTAAGGAGGTACAGCCTCCGGACTTAGCGTGACCTACACACAGGTCTCTTCCTAACCTAAGGAGGTACAGCCTGCAATCTTGGCAGGACTTACTTACACGTCTACCGCTATCCTAGAGTCCTCCGGCTGGGACCTATGGGAGGCTATCTGACCCACCGCTGGCCCGGCGGGTCATGACCACTGGGTACGCCGAGCCTTAGCCCTCAGAAGGGCTGGAAGGCTGGGTCCAGGGTCCTGGCTATCTTCAGCCCGGGCTTCGGTCTTCGTGTAGGGAGAGAACTCCCTGCGCTCTGCACGCTCACCCTTCCTATACCCGTTTGTGGCCAGGTCTAACCAATCCCACATTCCCACGTGGAACTGTCTGATTGGTTATTGCTACGGTCCGCTTCACCTCGTCTGAACCCAACCGTTGCTCACACAGAGCACTGCCCCTTTGATACCAAGTGGCAATGCAGGTTACTGAACAGTGAGTAGTTACAGTAGCACCTCTACAATTGCACCACAAGACCATGGCGGATGGCTCATACTGGCCGCTATAGGAATCCTTCATCCAGCTGTCAATAGAGCATAGCTGCTGCTGCTGCTGCTGAAGATGATATTGGCATACAATTGATTCAGAACGTGGTTCAGTGGTTAAACTATGTGGTTTGACTCAGCCCTGGATCCCTTCTGGGTCAATAAAATGTGAACCACTTCGTGGAAAGTCAGCAGCGGGTGTCCCGTGAATTGACTCACTCTCGCAGTCTCAGCAATTTGGGAACGTCTAGTTTTATCAATGACCTAAGCGGAACTGTTTGTGTTGTTCGCACTAAAGAAGTAAGGATGTGCAAGCTATTGCTTTTCACCGTCGAAATCAAACATCGGTTTATTTAAGTCCATGGAGGGTCCTGAATTTGGGGAAAGTGCACTTGAAATTTATCCGAGATTAGATTTGGAGGCAGTTGAGGGATGGGAGTAGTGGGATGATGTAGTCATGTTTACAGTGTGAGTGAGAAAGTCTGGCTGCAACATTTTGGTTCATCTGGGATTTGGTTGATGAGGGATTTGGGGAGGCCAGAGTTACAGAGAGAGTCTGGATTGTAACGGAGGCATAAATGATGGCCTTAGCAGCAATTGGGCTAAAGCAATGCAGAGCCTCTAAGACACTTGTTACATTATGGGCTAAGTAAAAATGCATGTTGTTGTTTGTATTGTTGTGCAAAATGAAGGTATGATGTCCTGCAGGGTGGGAAGTAATTGAGAAATGAGGATCGATGATAAATCCGAGGTTTACCAGTGTTATGGTTCATGTATGGATAACTATGTCAGAAGGCAGGTAATTACATAGTGACATTTTATTTTAAGTCTCTTGCTTAGAAGTAATACAATTCTACATGTAATTAAATGTTGCTAAATTAAGTGAAGGAATTATTAGAATTGGAATTTCATCTAATTCTGGTGTGTTCATTTGCATCTATATTTTAACTAAAATGGCAGTTTGGAATTCTGTAAAAACAGGCCTTGGGAGGCATGTGCTATCTTTGCAAAAGCTGCAGGATTTTCGCAAAGGAAAGAAAGCCATGGTGAGATGTGATGGTTCCAAGAGCAATGGTAACCTCTCAAACTTGACAGTTCATCACATGAAATACTACATTCACAAATCTTTACAATCTCATGAGAGCTCAAAAGCTAAGCAGCGCTGAGCCTGGATATTACTTGGATGCATGATGACCATGCACAGATTGTTATTGGCTATGGGGCTTCGTGTTGGGCAACACAGGGCAGCACGATGCAAAATACATTGTTGTACCGTTCAATGTTCCCGACGTCTATGCACACTGTCTTCAAGAACCCGCACTGACCATCGTTATGAAGTATGGGAAAATAACCCCCCAAAACACCCATAAGACGGTGGGAGGCATTTATCCAGCAGAGAATTTACAGAAAGAGCTGAACATGCACTTTATTTACAAAAAAAATATAAGAAACTTTCAGCTGCTCTGTTGATAAAGCAGAGAAAACTCCGCGTTGGGGACAGTGACAAAAAGTCGTAATAAACAACTGCAACACGTGATTTATGGGTGCTGTGTGTGCGGGTGAATTTTGCTGTGCCGTTGTAGGTCAGCATGCCGCAAAATAATTCATCATCTGCTAATAAATTATAGCATTTTTAACTAGAAAAACAATATTTGATGTGCAACACAATGTCGAGAGAAATGTGTGATATTCTTCTGCAAGTATAGCTGGAGGCTAGATTGGAATAATTAATGCCAGAAACAGACACGCATTCATTATCAACGTAACTTAATAACACCTGCATGTTTTTTTGTATGTTTAAAAATTGCACGAGCCGCAATTGTGTCCCACGCTCACTCTTTGTTCTCAAGCGGCGTTGGTGAAGCTTTGTCAATAGAAAAATCTTTAAGATGGCAAGATGAGTGTTTCTGTATTTCAAATACCAAGAACATTCATTGCTCCAGCTGAACAATTTGCAACTAGGATTATTCTGACCCACAGTGAAATAAACATGCCATGCAAGAGCTCTACACAGCATTGGGAGCAACATAACGCAGCTACAGGGCTTTGTTCTTCCAGAGTTTAAGAATATAACAAAATCTGCTTTAAGAAACAGCGTATATTTCGATACATAATAAACTGTGTAAATGCAACAGTTTGTTGACAAAATTAGCTTTGGCCCCATGAACATTACATTTATACTTAAATTATCTTATTGTGTGATATATACACATATATATAATTTACCGAGATTAATGAAATATTTAGTTAAAGCCAGGCAATCGCCTGCTTTATGTCGATATGACTAATTAGCTCGTCCTTAAAAGCAGATTACCGCCTGGCTAGATTATGCAGTGTACGTGGCGGATGCGACTTTACATTTTTCAACTGCAATACTATTAATGTGGTGCAGTAATCTGGGAAAACACGGGCACACACGTTCAACATTACACGAGGTAAATCTTGTCATCTGGCCAGGTGCTGGGGGTGGATGCTTGTGGCTGCTCAAGGACCATGACTGATTACAAATTTCAGTTCAGCCTAGGTCAGCTATTAGAGGGGGGAGGTGGAGACTGTGGGGGGGGGGGGGCAATAAATCGAGAAATTCGAGCCCATACCGCGACTCATTTGTAATGCTTTCAATTATCCTTTGGGTTCGTGGGGGGAAAAAAAAGTCACAAGACTAACATTGTCACGGCGAGTTCAGCTGAATGGGGAGACTAACGCACGTCGCAATCAAAGCCACGCAAATCAAAAGAAATAAGCAGGGGGAGGGCTCAGCAATTTCACATTGTTTATTTGCGGATGAACAAAAGGCCAATGTGCACAAAACAAATGGCACAGTTAAGTCTGTTTTATTGACAACAAGGTTGTAGACATATGTCACGTCGGGCAGCTTTATTCTCACAGCACCTCTGGGCTGGGTGAGAAATTGCCAAAATAAAATGCGCTAGGCATACCAACAGAGCAGTCAGTGCAATGTGCGGCGCATAACCTTAACTCCTCGCAGACCAAAATGACCAGAACAAGCACGTTGTCCCGCCCAATGTGTTTGTGCTGAAATACGCATTTCTTTCTGCGTGTAGACACATGCTTTGTGTATGAATGAAATGTGATGGGCAGCAAAAAGGTAACGATCTGCTTACCGATTGGTAGGGGTTTTTTTCCCCCTTTTGGGCTGAACGGGTAAATTGCTTTCAGCAGACACTTGATTAGAGTCAGATCATGGATGGGGGTTGCAAGATCACCGTGTCGCCCAGTAGCCATTAACCGCTGTATTTATTAGTCTGGCAGGAGTCACAAGGTGAAAATCCCACAAACTCGTAATCTTAGTGGAAATGTTTCTGAACGAGACAAAGAGTTGTTAAAATGTATTTCTCAGAAGAAAATAATGGAACAGATGCATAATCATACCTTGAAGGCATTTTAATAAGAGCGAACATTAAGGTGGTCTATCCATTTACTTCCTACATGTTGGTTTTTACGTCAGAATGGACAATGTATGGCAACTTTTGTAGAATAAATGAAATGTAAAAAAATCCTCTGTCGTTTTAATAGTAATTATGAACGTGTTATGCATGGGGAAAAACTTACAATGTTTGCTTAGATATTTTCAGTCCGCTAATAATTTAACTTTGGCACACGCTCCCACAGCAGTAGCACAGAAAACCACATTGTGTTTGTTATGGATATTTGCTACACAGCAGCATCTGTCAAAATTTCAAGGTAATCAGCAGTTTCTGTAAACTCATTATATATGTAATAATTCTACAATATACCATCATTGCAAACCAGGTGTGTTCAGAAAGATGCTGCTGTGGAAAAAATAACAAATTAATAGTAAAGTTTGGAACCACTAGGCTGTACCATTATCCCACAATGCACCAGGACAATATATACTTCATTTTACTATTTTGAAGACTGTAGATGGAAAATGTAAATATCTTTGAAAATGCAATAATGATAAATAATCGGATTGCAATTTACAACTCAACATGTATTTCACAGACATAAATGACCGTGACACCTTGCTCAGTATCGCCAAGTGAAAGAGGTGTAAAAGGTGTCCTTGAACAGTCGGTGCAGATTTCACGCTGCCGCCGCTGCTGCTCTTTGTGCAGCAGCAGCAGCAGCGGCAGCGGGTGGCGTTCCAGACGCTGGTGGCCACTGCGGAGAAACGACGCCCTGGCAAGTGACGGCCGTGGTGCTTGGTGTAGAGAGGAGGGCGTGAGTAATTGTGTACGCATTGCCTCTGGGTTTGCCGCCTATCCTGGTTTGCTATGCATCGGTGTCCATTTGGCCTGCATTGGTCTACGAGTGCCTGTGTCGCTTATGAAATTATTTACATTTGAAAACAGCTAGCATTTTCCGAAAAAAAGCCTCCACACGAGTTGAATTCTAGATAGCATTTTGGACTACTCTTCCATGCTTACCAGATGTCTTTGAGGTGGTGCATTTTCCACACATTTTCCCCCACCCACACATGAACTGTTAATCGACTACCTCTGATGAACCCAAATAGACTACCCGCTGGACACACGCAGTTGGGGAATTTAATAAGCGCCAGGACATCGAACAGACGGTTTTTGTCCAACGCGCTGAGAATTCCACCATGGCGGCAACATGCCACTGTTTACATTTGCATACATCGATTGTTTTGCCAACATACATATCATACAGTGGATGTTAGCTATTGCCATAGTATAGGCACTAATGCTGGCTGCAGGGGGTGGCTCACTGGGGTAATATAATGCTTCTGCTCTCCGCTCCCAATGCATCCCTCGGGAGCTCCGTGCATGACAACCCTTCCACACACTGGCAAAGAGCCCCATGTGTGCCGACGTCACATTTGTGAAATGAAGCTGAAAATGAAATTTACATTCTTTACCCTTATTTTTTTTTCCAATTTCCAGATGCCTACTCAGCAGCCTCTAGCTGAATTGTACGTTCTGCGGCAGTGTCCAAAGGCCTGCGTTACGGAGTGGGACGGCTCATTGGTGAGCTTTGAATAAACACTGGTGATGCGGCTCTAATGGGACCATAAGTGCAGCGCACCCGCCCGTAATGTTCAGCCATGCAGAAGCTGGCAAGGGAAGCCACTAAGGAAGGGGCATGCAAAATCTTTGCGCATATTTTTTTCCCACTGAAATATATGTGAAGGTCGTGTCGAAGGAAGTGCTTATATCAGATATCGATTTAATTCAAACTCTATGTACATGCTTATTTATCATAGGATTTACATAAAAAGTGATAGCATTGATATTTCCTGAGAAGCAATTTATATACTTATCGCTAAAGTCAGGTCACAAGGGTCACTGTGTTTTGGATTTTATGGATGAGACTCGACAGAGAAGGTAAATGTGAGGTTATGAATCAAACATTTGAATTAAAGAAAACTCGTTGCAATACTCCAAAATGTATTCAGAGATTTGCGCACACTATTGAAAATGTATGATGATAATACATTATAAAAATAACGTATGACTCGCAATGCATTCTTAAATAGCCTGGACTGGAAATGGTGTATGGTCACAGCTAAGACTTGTATGGTATTAAGATTGCCAATAACAGTGCCAAAATGCAACCCTGGAAGTAGTCTGATTTATATGATCACGTTCAGGTTTATAGGGCATAAACGACACTTAATGATACGAATGAAGGCACGATGCAAGTGTTGACGTGCTTGAGGCACAAAGCATTTGACCCAAAATATGTGATGCAGAAAAATACAATCATCTTAAACATTTGTAACTGTCAACGGATGCTTGTTTATTACTATACTTTCCCCCTACAACCATGTTTTCATAAGTGCCATGATTAACAACTACGACACACACACACACAAGACAAAGACAAAAATCCCCTCTATAGCGTGAACAGACTGTTGGGGTAAGTGCTGTCAGCGAGTACCTATGAAGTCCAGCACGGAACACGAGGGGGTGGGTGGCCAATACCACGCCTGGCGACCCTTGTCTCCCTCGTGGCAATATTACACACTGCACCAGATACTCAGGCTGAGTCGACAACGGGGAGGCCCAGGACCGGTTCAGATAATCGTCAATGGTATTGGCCTTGAGCAGGAATAAAAATCGGGTCGACGAATTCGTAGCGCAGCACGCTCACTGCTACATTACTGCTCCCCGCACACCCCCTCGTAGAGCCTTTAACACACAATGCAAATGCATGCACACACGCACGCATGCTCGAACATTAATCATTTATGCAAAGCACCAAAGTGTAAAACAGTTATGTTGCTTTGAACAGTTATTAATGCCCTATGATTCACCCTTTACCCATTTGACCCTTATTTGTGCATATACACGTTGAGGATGCAAACTTAACAAACTGACAAAAAATAAAGCCATCTCTTTATGACGTAACATATGTAATAAGCAATTAGAAAATGTATCCTCCCCATAGAGGTTGATAACATTTTTCCACCAATGTTGTAATTCATAATTTTTTTAAAAAAATGGTGTTAGATAATCGTGTCGGTATGATGTCAGTTTTTTTTTTCAAGATAACCCTCCACCACCCAACAGAGCCAATGGAACCAAGATGCCACGTGATGGGCAAACACGCCAATATTTTAGTTTCTTTGAAGCAAGGTCAGCGTAACAGTGTAAGCAATACAAATTCTGACAATTTTACACAACGCTTCCTTGGACGTAGTCATCGTGCACCGTAACACCTGATGATGAATCAGCAAGTGTTATCACGAGTAATGGTTTTGTCAGTTAAATGCACAAACAAAACAATAGGCAACAGATATATACTCAAGCGGTAATACAGTACTGTACATTAAATCCCCTTGCATTGTGCATCACCATATAAAAACATTAACATATTTTCGTTGTTTTTTTTTTACCGATTCCCCTCCCAGTTCCAACTGCTTGTCATATTATGTGATGAATGTTGTTCGTATTATAGACAAAGTTACGACAAGAGTTCTACTTTTACAATGTAACGTTCAACATTTTGTTAATCCACTGTTGGATGAAAGCCTTCCCCACTGGCGGCTGTTTGACCATACTTCACCACACCGGTCAGCGCAGTTTATGAAAAGAGAGCCAGGACCAGTTCAGATACCGCTCACCACTGATGTTAGCCGTGGCCGAGTATCTAATTTAGGTGGCCAGGGTCATAGAGCATTGCGCTGACTACCTCAACATCTCTCCTCTGTAATGTAACAGTATAGACAATGGCAAGAAAGCAAAACTAAATATTTTTAATGTTTTTAAAGTGGTATTGTAATTAAATTGAGCCATTGGCAATGCTAGTATGTATGGGAGATAACATATATTATAATATTGGATCTTGAAACACACGTTCAGGTTCAAGGAGTGTAAAATTCTTCTCATTGACTATGCATAAACCAGACAGTTGCCCGAGGCAAACGGAGCCCTCGTTGTGAATAGTGAATTCACTAATGAAACGAAGACGTGTGAATGCTCTCAATATGTAAAACCTGTATTTGATTCATTAAGATAGACCCATGATTCATCATGGGCAGAAGAGCATTAATAATGCAAAGATCATAGCGCAGGGATGTTCTGTTCCAAGCAATGGACAGTAATAACCTTCAACCTCAGGCTTGGAGGTATGAAATGCCATGCTTGACAAGATACTCCTTTCAATTGCGTGTGCTTTCCCTTGGAACAGTGTCACAAAAGGAATTACTCGTTTTCTGTTATGAAAAAAAGAATACGTATGAGTCTGAAAATATAACACCTGTCACGCATAAATAATTAAACTTAAAAGGCAGCTGTACATTATTATTATAGCGACATACATGAGTGTGCCTGCAAACAGGGTATCAACTCCACGAGATTATTGTTTTAATTAGAATAGAATTTGGCAACAACATTTCTGTTATGTTTGCACAAATGTTCACATTAATAATAAATTAGTGGCCTTCATACAGCTATGGACTGACCGTGGCTGCTGATGATGATGATGAACCAATTAGTACCACACATTAACTGACTGCGCATATATTGAAAGTGTAAAAACAGTAATCGTGTAAAATAATACATTTCGATGCTTTTATTAAATAAATGGCATGGAAAGCTAACCCAAACCCTCATTTCCATGAGGTAATAATGTGACCTCCATGTGCCATGGCTCTCTACGTGAGGTTGGATAAAGCACTTATTGATTGTGTCGACAGCTCATCACAAACGCAACACCTGAATTCAAATAGCCTCACTTGTGCTGGCATTGTAGAAAATACGACCACACTTTTCAATATATTATTTGCAATAATTAAAACAATACATTTTACCCCCAGCAAGATACACCACCAAATCCCTTAAAATATAACGATTAATTGGTCATCGTTTGTTTCGTGTTGCCTTGTACAGATTCTCATGCAGCCGTGGCTACTGGACAGTCAATTGCTGATGGTTGTGTTATTTTCTTCCAAACACCCCATTGTTTACAGTTGTTCGAGTGGTATTGTAACAACATAAACGCATTCATGTTGGGTGTCTGAGATTTATACCAAGGGCTCCTCGAAATCACGAACAATCAGAGCTGCCAAAAAATATCTTGTCTGTTTTATTACTGCAGGGAAAGGTTTATTATTATTATTAGTCTTTGTTACTCAGAAAATATGTTGTGGTGGATCCTTCAATAGACATACCCTTTATGTGTTTACTATCAATTCTCTGCCTGGTCTTTAATTTTGGAACCTCTCAGCTTTTTCAAATGATTTTGTTCCTTTATGGGCTTACAATTCTGTTCCATTGGCATGTACAGCCATGCACAATTGTAGTTGGTCGATAACAGCTGACAGCCCCGCTAATGAGGTGAAATTGACCGATTTAATTGCAAATATGCAAATAAAATTGAGCTTTCTGTGCGTCCACTGTAAAATGTAATTGACTGACAGAACAAAACCATTTTTCAATTTATCTCTCTTTTTTGGCAATAAGTGAAGGCACAAGAACAGCTTGGGGTAGATTAATTATCCTGTTCAAATTATATTTGTATATTGTCACATTAGCGATTTTATAGATATATTTAATAATAATTGATTATAAAATGAAATATCTTAACAAAATTTGCACTACTTTGCAATAATGAATACAACTCCAGTTTTTTTACTTGGCTTTTTTAGTCAAGAAGACAATTATTTCAGGAATTAGTTTTCATGCAATAAACCAGAAAAGTTAAACTGTTGTGGGATATGGGGACATGCCTAATAGTCACATTATACATTTAGCGATTCAAATTATATACATCATTAACGAGAACTTTAACACTCAACCATTTCTCATCATTTTTACTGGATATTTGATGTATTGCAATGGTTGACCATCTATCATAGCCGGTTTAGGAATAAAACAATAAACGCCACGTGTGCAATTTATGTGGCGATCGTTGGCTTTTATTTCTACACCATTTTGGGCGAATCGGCCCAATTCTGCAATTTTCAATTCACAAAGGGCTCTTTCCTCCAATCTGGGACCCATTCTGCTGCTGCCTCAGTCCGTAGAAGGACTCCAAGTGGGCAGGCTCAGTAGATAGCTACAAAGGAGCCACAAGAAAGCCCTTGACATTCATAAGCCACAATTCTGCTGGAGGATATCATGACATTCCACACTTATGGGCATGGTCTCCCAAGGTGAGAGACCCATTTCCCACTATCCATGTGCTGGTCTGGCATGCAATAGTTATCATGAGCCATGTTTTATCCACTGCTGGATGGAGGGCCACCACAAGCTTTTGCCATTTCTGATGGTCTTGCGATGCAACAACCTATCAAGTTTCCTACACAATTTAATTGTTCCATGCATTCCACAAAAATGTGCCAGAAACAATAACAAAATTGTAACATCTTAAAAGTAATGTAAAGGGGCCTGTTGTGCCAGAATTGGCTAATTCCTGAAATTACGGTGTTATGGTTGAACTATAATAATTCCTATCACAAGGTTGTTTGGTCCAAATCTAAGAACTCCCAATCGGAAGTTGGCTTGGATAATAATAATTATCAATCATCACGAATCATCTCACATTGGTTGATAAAACGAGCGGCATAATTGTTGTGTAAATTTAGCATTACCTGACATATGGAAAAGGTGGTTGCGATGGGTGGGGCACATTTACAAGATTGAGGGGTGCAGGTTACCAGGACAGAAGTTCAAGTTAATTTTGTTTAACCAGGTAAGAACCCATTTGCAAAATTGACCTGAAGACATTGCTCTGCCAGTATGGGGCAACGTTTTCATTGTGTAATTCCAATTGAGTAATTGTCACATTATTTTAGAATTTGCAAAAGTTGTACCCTAACACCAGGACATAATGTCTCACTCTTTCCAATAACATCACAGTATTATTATTATTATTTTTATATTGTCCACTGCGACGCAGACAGCACATATCATTAATACGATGCATATCATTAATATGGTTCTTACACCTGCAATATGAAACAGAGCGGCCGCTTAATTCGTAAACGTGAACCTCTGCAGTAAGCATAAGCAGTGAACACACTCTTGCTCGGTTACATCACTGCCCAAATGATATCCAGAAGGTGGAAATGAAGGCAAAGACACGAAGGCATTGGATTGGATACTCTTGAGTGCAAGGCTGAGTGGTCGCGTGTCAAATCTGTGAAAAAGAGCTTCATAGCTCATCAGATTCCTCCAGTCTAAATACATATTCTGATTCTAGAGGTTCTTATACGTTCACTCACCACGGTTACACTTTTATGAAATGCATTAAAAACATGTACATGCTGTATATGTATGCGATCTAACCCAAAAATCTTCATAATGAATATTGGTCGTGGAAGCCTACCAGTTAAATCATTTTTTATACCTTCATTCTTTGGAAAGAAATGTAAACCAGAACTATTTAATGGTGTCCTCCCCAATTGTTTTATCAATATGAACATGAAGAGTTTCTTGCCTTTTGAATACATTCACTTGAATAGCTGTTCAACACTGCAAGAAGTTCTGGCCGAGGCTATTTTAAGGATGTGTAGTTTACATTCTTTCAAAGTTTTAAGGTGATTGCATTGCATTACAAAACAAGTTAAATAGCAATGCCTCGTTGCAGTTGCCGATTTTGCACCATCAACAGAAAAAAAGTTGCTTCGGCCTAAAAATAAAATAAATGTATGATTTCTACAGTTACTGCTGTTGATGTTGACGATATACATTAACCATTACAATCACGCCTGGCCCTGCAATGAACGGGCAGTTCACGTGTAGCAGATAAGCAGTAGAATTAAGAAATATTCACGAATCGGGCCAAATCTCTTCAATGCTTGAAACCCTTCTTTGTGTGCTTGGCACGTTTATTTATTGATCTTGCAGCTGAATGTATTTACAATATATTTGTTGTTCTAGATTCTGTTCTGACAGATGCTTCACTTTGCATGTACTAATATTTTTAACATATAATCTGAGTTTCATTCGTCACAGAATGTATCAGTGACATATGCGACTTTGCATTATGATCAGCGAACAATACTATTCCTCAGAGCTGAACCAAAGACTTGCATGGCATATTAAAATAAAACTTGTACGAGTATTAAGAATGCAGTTACAAAATATATTCTGCAAACATTTTCCAATGCTTTTTATTATTTGTATTCACTGTTTCTATAATGTATCCCAATCTCCTGAATTTGTATGCTTGTATTTTTTTTATTTAAAGCTTTCGTGACTGCAGGGATTCATATTCTTGGTTCTTCCGGTAAAGCCACGTAGAAGGGAAACAATAAAATAGTAAAAATATAAAACAATAAAATTCTCACGAAGTTTCGACTGCAACAGAAGCAATCATCATCAGGTGTGAAATCCACAGCAAGAAAATGTGTTTATTTTATTCCCCACCAGGCCACTGTAGCAAGCAAATAAGCGACATGTCTTACACTGCCCTCATCTACATCAGCGGAAGTAGATGAGTATACAGGAAGTAGAGGAAGTAGATGAGTGTAGAGGAAGTAGATAAGTGTAGAGGAAGTAGAGGGAGTAGAGGAAGTAGAGGAAGTAGATGAGTGTAGAGGAAGTATATGAGTGTAGAGGAAGTATATGAGCGCAGAGGAAGTAGAGGAAGTAGATGAGTGTAGAGGAAGTAGAGGATGTAGATGAGTGTACAGGAAGTAGATGAGTGTAGAGAAAGTAGATGAATGTAGAGGAAGTAGAGGAAGTAGATGAGTGTACAGGAAGTAGATGAGTGTACAGGAAGTAGAGGAAGTAGATGAGTGTAGAGGAAGTAGAGGATGTAGATGAGTGTACAGGAAGTAGATGAGTGTAGAGGAAGTAGATGAGTGTAGAGGAAGTAGAGGAAGTAGATGAGTGTAGAGGAAGTAGATGAGTGTAGAGGAAGTAGATGAGTGTAGAGGAAGTAGAGGAAGTAGATGAGTGTACAGGAAGTAGACGAGTGTAGAGGAAGTAGGTTTAGCGCAGAGGAAGTAGTTTAGTGTAGAGGAAGTGGAGGAAGTAGATGAGTGTACAGGAAGTAGAGGAAGTAGATGAGTGTAGAGGAAGTAGATGAGTGTAGAGGAAGTAGATGAGTGTAGAGGAAGTAGATGAGTGTAGAGGCAGTGCAACTGTATCCGGGCTCACAGGCTCTATGTACCCAAGCACTGGGTTACAAATTGGGTTTTTGCCAACCCTCCACAGATTGGCTGGGACTCTGTTCCAGAATTGACATCGATTTCTCCCGGTGACTACTGAAAGCAATCCGGGAGATTTCAATGATAGGATATTTTAAGAAGTAAATTCACATGACGAGTTGCACATAATTCACACAGAAGACTATTAATTGTTAAATCATGCCGGTGTCATCTGATTACTTTTTTTCTTTCTCTTGGCAGCGTAACGGCATAATCCGTAATGTATTATGCCGTTACTTTATGTTGGGGAAAAAAAACTAATCTCCCGGAATAGCTTCAGTCAGAGTTGGCAAGCCCTAGCCACAAGGAGAAGGCGAGAATACGTAACAGGTGCCCCAATTAATTCCTTCCACCACAGGGTCCATGCCAACCATGCTGTAATGGCACTGCTTGATTGCCAACATTTGACCAGAATGTCATACTTTTTTTTTGCAGTTACATACGACTTCTATTTTGCAATGCTTTCAGTCTGGAGCTGTCTCTCACTGTGTGTGTTCGCGGTGTTGTAGAGATTGGCCCACTTGAACACTGCGCGGCTGCAAAGATCTAATGGTTTATGGGCAGGTGTATGGTTTTCGAGACTGTATAGGTCGACCTCAAATGGGTAAGGCTCTTCACCAGTAGGAGAGTTGCCATTTTTTTTTGTTTTGCTTATGATAAGTAGATGCAGTCGCCTAACACCTTGATTGAAAGCATTAGTCATGAAAATAATATTTCACTGTGAAGTTTTCAGGTTTTAAGAACAAATGTGCTCATGTATTTCATCGTAAAAATCATTTATTGTCGTCAGTATGTTGTTATTCGTATGTTTTACTGTTAATCTAATAAGGAATATTTGGTAAAAAAAAATAATCACGGATTTTACACTAAAAATGTGTTATTTTTTGGAACATAATGATACATATTACATGTTTAATTGTAATATCTTTCTTGAATTATGTTGACAAACATCCTTGTTCATTGAAAAGAAATTGCTACCACATGGCACGTTTCGTAATCACATTTTTGTACAGGCATTTGACTCGAATACTTCTTTTTTTCTAAATGGGAAAATTCTTCTCCCCCATTCCACCACTTCTATAACCGTGCTCCTATGTCGATGGATTGCGATGCAAAAATGCATTGCGGGCTGCACCTTTACAATGCACACCACAATCTTCTTCTTCTTCTTGTTGCAAATTGTCGGTCACGACTCACTCCTTTTCACGGTGTATTTATGATGATAATTACGAGTAATTGGAAAGTTTAAAGTTCACAGATAATTTCATACCCATTAGGCAACCTGGTAAGTGTGACCTCGTTAATGTGCTTGAAGCTGCAAGCTGGTGTGTCCGCGCGAAGTCGCACAATGAATGAGATGTCAAAGGTCACGGTCATCTACAGAGTACTTTGTGGGCCACCTTCTTATTGTGCTGTGTACGGGCACCAGATACGTCTACAATAGTATCTACTTTAGCGTATGGTTACAGCGATGTGTGTTCATCGCCTGCACTGAAGTGAATATACAAGGTCATTGACAAGTCATTCTTTTTGGAGCAGAAAAAAAGGACAATATTGATTCAGCAAGGGAATACAAAGACAGTGGCACATGCACACTGGAGGTGATTTATAAAAACCAATGTTATTAAAAGAACGTTTGGTTAGGGCACTGTACTACAAACCGGGTGCCCCACATTCAATTCTGGGCCGTGGCTAACGCCAGTGGAGAGTGACAATCCGAAGTGGTGGTCATGCACACTCCCTCTTCACCAACTGGCGCTGGCCAAAAGTATGGTCAAGCGACTCACATGAACGATGCTGCGCGAAGAGGCAGTGTCAAGCAGTGAATTGACAAAGCTGCTGTACATGCCAGATTCGAAGCTTTCGTGACTGCAGAAATTACTCGTTGGTTCTTTCGGTAAAGTCACGTAAAAATAAATTAAATTAAATAATAATAATCTGCTGTACATGATAGCACGAATACATCAATAACGAATGTTTTCATATTGGTTGGTCCATTGCTCTAGTTTATAATGTACACGGGGAACACAAATATATATATCAAAGGAGGTAATGGTAGGGAGGTGGGGGCATAAATAACACTAACTGTGGGGAGCTCTGGACCTGACCTTGATGGTCATGTCCATTGCGTTCGGTCTCGGATGTTCAGTTCAGCAACATCATCACCAGCGTGTTTTCTCGGTATAGTCTCTTTCCTTGTGAGTAGAATGCAAACGTGGCATGCCTAAAATTCTGCCGGCAGAATATTAAAATGCCGTACGGAGATTAGAAATTCAACCAGACGAAGAGAGAAAAAAAGGCCTTTTGCCAGCCTGTGAGAATAGTAAAACCGCATTATCAAGTGGGCTTTTTGCTGGTTCACGTAAAATTGTGGTTTCCAGCTTGTAAATGCATATGCGGTGATTTAACAACACGTGTTAAGCAGGCTGTAAACACACAAGCTACGGTTAAAGGATGTGCCCTCGGTGGCACGTAAATAAACACCAACTTGTTTGTAAGCATGGTATCATGAAGCTGATTCAATTGTACCGCTTTACATGGGGGTTTCAGCCCTGTTAATCCACTGCTGGATGAAAGCCTTCGCGCACTGTATCGTGTGGCTCATGAAAGTTGTCTGACCATACTTCACCGCGTTGGCCAATGCAGTTTGATGATGGCGGGGGGGGGGCATTACCGTTTGGGGTCTCATTCGCCACTGTCGTTATGCACTGCTGGAATTTATATCAGGTTGCCAAACAGTGCAGTGCACTAACTACCTGCCAATACTGCACCCCACTGCTATTTGAGTCGATAGAAAGAGTCAAAACAAGATCTTAAGCGTGTCACTGCTCAAATTAGCACTGTGCGTTGTTTACTTTAGAGTTTGTTTATATCTGGCGATGGCCTTGAGCCAGGATTGTAAATTACACATTGGCAAGTTCTTGTACCTAGACTTGATAGCTATTGTTGATTTCCCACCAACAAAATAGTCCTCAATCTTGATTTGAAGCTTTCGTGACTGCAGGAATCCATACTCTTTGGTTCTTTCGGTAAATGTAAATGTGAGAGGTGGCTGGGACCCGTCTCACGTTGACATGCTAATCTCTCACATTTACATTTACGTAAAAAATTCCTTCTCTAGCTCCGCCCACTTACCATTGGGTTGAGCCCACCAAAGTCCTATATAAACTCTTGTTGCAGAGCAGCTCTTTCTCCTATGTAGCAGTTCCCCTGCTGTATCTGTTCCACCTGATGACGGTTGCTTGTGTTGCGATAAAAACGTCGTGATATATTATTTTTCTACCTACGTGACTTTACCGAAAGAACCAAAGAGTATAAAAATAGTCCTCATTTAATTTTTTTTTTCATGCTGAGTTGACCCAACTGGAATGGAGCAGTGGAACCTGTATCATTGGCTGCATTGCTGGGTCATGGTATTCATCCTTTATGAATGTAGTGATTTTGAAAAATATACTCACTGTTAAAGTCATGATACAAAAAGCTAGGTATGACAAATGTAACTCAGTTGACAGTCTTGTTAAAACAAAATTCTGAATTATCGGGCTTAGTGGCAGCCATGGGGTGGATCACTCCAAGCTGTGAGACCAGTGACCTGAGTTAGATTCCCAGCCACATAATCAACATCAGTGGCACGTGATATCTGAATTAGTCCTGGGATGTCCTTTAACCCAGGGGTCCCCAACCCCTGGGTTAAAGGACATCCCAGGTATCGGTCCGTGGCCTATTAGGAACCGGGCCGCACAGCAGGAGGTGAGCGTTGAGTCTGCGCGTGGCCCGAACCATTATTTTATTATTTACCACTTCCGTCCGCGCCTCTTTCCCGCACTGCGCACTTGTCTCTTTTGGTAAGCCCACAAGCTCTAACCCCTAGTAGCCAACATGAGTAAAAAAAACAAACGTCGCTGGAGAGCTTCTTTGAAAAGGGGGACAGACCCAATGATGAACACCTCCCCCCCCCACCCCGGTCCGTGAAAAAAAATTGTCTTCCACGAAACCGGTCCCTGGTGCCAAAAAGGTTGGGTGGGGCCGCTGCTTTAACCAACCCGCACTGACCAGCATGGGTGTTGCGGTTTGTGAATGGAACCCGTCGTCGTCACAAGTCTTCGTCTTCGCCTCCTCGTCGGTGTTGGGTCAGGCAGTGTGCCTGCCGGCTGTCCTGGCCCGCATATAGTTATCACCTATACTGTGGAAAGTGTAGAATGAACGTGTATGCCTCCTACTATTAGTGTCTCTGAAGTGACTCACTACGTATGTCTAGTCAGAACTGATTTTGGTATGAAAGGATAAAGTAAGGCAGAAGGAATCTCCGTAGGGAAACATTTATGGGAATCAGCAGTGGGACTTGGGCTTCCGTGTTGATTGTGAAATCTGTAGGATTAAACTGAATTCTGCAGCATTGATACTGCCTACATGCCGAGATCAGTGCCGGGGATGCTTCAATGCATGAACATTGGCATTCGTTTGAATGTCACAAGTTCAAAAAGCAATGTCACATGAAACACAATTATGAACAAACTTATAAGATGCATATGTTTATACAGAACATGTATAATAATTAAACAGCAGGCGTAGATTGATGTATCCCTCTCCCCTTAGAATCTAAACATGTTTAACCCGTTTCCTGAATGGGACTCCAGGCTTATTTGGCCGCATTTGTTGGATCAAGCAAAACTCGGCACCAGTTTTAAAATGTTTGTGTCTTATCAACAGATTGAGGGTTAGTCAACAATTACTGCTCACTCGCAACAGGTACAGGCAATCCCAGAAGCTAGTGTAGGAGCATACGACTCACAATCCACATAAACAAATGAGGATCAACTCAACCATCATCCCACCAAAAGTGAGTATCGCCCCCCCCGCCGCCCCCCCCCCAGAATAGAAGAAGTCAACACTGCTTATGACTATAGCAATATTGAATTTCTGCCATTGGCAGAAATGCGTTTTGCATTGAACCTCGAATCCTGTAAATATCGTAGTTTGGTTCTACCTCATCATCAGTCATAGTCAATCCACTGCTCGATTAAAAGCCATCCGAAGCTGCCACCATGTACCATGATCTCACGATGAAACAAACCACCCAGCACATGCACACCTGCTGATTTCATCGCTCCGTCTCCTCGATCGACGTCCACTTGGAAGGGTTACATTCATTTAATTTGATAAAAACTCATCCTTTGACCTTTCAGCTCAAAGAGAACACGATGTTGCTTTGAACAATTCCCCTCCCTCACCATGTGTGTGTATGTATTTCTTTAAACAGATTTAGAACCCTTAATAAACAGGTATGATTGGCAAATATCACAACATACAAATATCAGGAAGAATTGTTTTTCTCTGATGGTATCTCTTTAAAATGTGATAGTTATAAATCCAATATATGGGTTTCGAGTGACCTTTAAAAGATGTCGCAAATGATCCATGGCCAGTGATATATCATAAGCTGTGTTTTTTCTGCAGATTCATTGCCATGTACTGAAATGAATTATGGTAACAAAGTGAAAATTCCGATGAGTTCCATTAACTGCTTAATGGAATACTTTGTGTAGCAGTGTAGTGAAATATCATTCAAAGAAAGCATTTCTTAAAGTGTTTATAGCAATGCGTGTATCGTAGCAGTTACAAGTCCCTTTTGTCTCTTTGATGACATTATCTTTGACATTCTGCTGCATCGTAATTTGTAGCTGGGATACTTTTTTGTGTGAAGGAGAGGTATAATATTGTAAATTCATCAGCATCACAGTTTAGGAAAGGTGGAAATTTGAAAGAAGCCAGTAAATTGGTTTAAATAGCAGTTATTTCGTTTTATCAACCTACTACAAAACATGAACGTTATTTAAACAGCGTGCACGATAGTGCACTACGTTGCAGGTTTTTTTCTCCTTCGCTAATTCAAATACTCAACGCCAATTGTAACGCCTACACAATATTCCCTCCACTATCAGCTCTATCGAAATAGTTTACAATTCCAACAAAACCGGACAAATGTTGAAACTGTTGACACTTTCTGTAAAGAACATCGGCACAACAAATTAATTGGGTAACATCGATATTTATTGCATGATACACGCATCGAATCGCATTTGTAGGAATCAAAATATGCATTTCAGTTCCTATTTGTTGCGTGCAATGGGTTCCACGTGCCCCCATAAGGCGGCTAAAAGCAGCTACATTTACCGCAATATTAAAACAAATTGATTCCTGAATTGAATCACGACCATGAATCGCGACGATCATCAGAGGAACGGGAGCTATTCGTCGTCCCTTTACTAAATAGCCATTTACCTTACTTGCTAGCGGTGTTCTTCACGATACAGCATACTGTCATTACTTGTGATGAAATTGTTAGATGGCAGTTCCTGTGTGCATGCATGTACGTTGAATTTATTTTGCATCGTATGCAGTCAACCGTGTTCGTCGGAGGTGTACGCATCGTGCAACGTCACATACTGCATGCGACCCTCACGTGTCCGCTCTCACCAATTAAACCACCCACACCCATAGCAGCAATGTTGTACTCTATTTTGCTTTACATCATCAGCTATGATCTATCCACTGCTGGATGAAGACCCTGGCAACTCTCCCCTCCCCCCTCCCCCCAGCCACTTTAATTCCCCCAACAATCCATTTGCCCTCGTAGCTGCATCTCCACGGTAGACGCCCTGTCGGAAATATAACAGCCATTATGTAAACATGACTAAGCCCAAAGAGTTACGCAAATACAAGGAAGAATATTGAATATGCAAATGACAACTGTTACCAAAGTCACACTTAAAATTAAAATTGACAGACAAAATAATAAATTGTCATTCAGCATTCATCTCCACACCATTGCGCATTATACACCACACGCTAATTTTCTCCTTGCTGCAGTGTTGCACGATATATAATCAACGCAACAACAATCAATTTTCAACGGATCAAATTGCACTGGATTGTTTGTGTTACTTGATGGAAGTCCCCCAGCAGCCACTTAAATGTTATCTGTCATCCCCCGGTGTAGGGTTTATCTCTAATGAGCCATTGCACCTCGATCCATTGACATGGGCGCATGGTGGTAGAGATAGTGGATTGAAGGAAGAATGCGCTCGTTTATAAATGGGTAAAGGTGCAGCTCTGCGATTGCTTGTCCATGCCACCGCAGGCAGAACAGCCTCCACTCGAAGGAGCTCTGGAGAGCCCCTCTACTGAAGACTATTTGGCCCATTCTTCCAAGCTGGTCTCAAGCATCATGGAAGGCGTTGGAATATCCACACTTTACCTCCGCCATGCAAGACCTGCTGCCGGTCGACTGCCTCAATCAAAATGTTTTGTTGTTAGCCTAATAGGAACGATATTATACGTTTCTCTGTGGTATTTTGTAGTTTATCGTGCAAGCAAGCAAATGTCCATGCTGGTTAGGTTATGCAAGTGTCTATAATAAATGCACAACCACAATGTATATTATTATTATTATATATTTGTGTGAGTATTGTGATTGCCAGCTAGAATGATAAAAATTTGTAATTGCACTATTTTTTTTGTATTATATTTTTGTCAGTGTCCACGTTTTTGATCTGTATGCCACAGCAGGTAACGTGCAAGTGATTGACAACTTTCTTCTACATCCACATTGGCATGTGGAAAGATCGAAGCACAAAGCTGCGTGCTTGAAATTACACAGGGAAACAGAACGAGGGACATTGATCAGACGGTAAATGCAAGTTAAAGACATCATATTGACGCTCTCAAGAAAGTCAGCGAAGGTTGGGCTGGACACGTCGCTATATAAAGATTATGGCAGATGCTTGAGACTAATAAATCAGAATCTTCATTTACACTGCAGGAATCCGATGAACTATGAAGCTCTTTTTCACGGGTGTCCAAGGCCGAAGTGTCAGCCAAAGGAGTGGGCATGCCCCTGATGACCTCCATCAGAGAAATGCAGAAATAAAATCAGAAATAGAATCAGCTCCAATGCAGACTCAAGATGGATCGCTTCATCGCAGGACCCCGAGAGATGGCGACAGCTTAGAAGTAGACTATTACTCAAAAGTGGATAAATCATGGCTGATAATAATAATCAATTTCAAAATTCATATGCGTGTGGCCAAAAACGGAATATTTTGCGAACCTCGAATATGAATTATCAATGAGCACACGCATACGCACGTGCGTATTAATTATGAACGAGAAAGTGCCCACCAGACACACCTACATAAAAGCGAAGGGCAGTGTGAAACAGTGACATCACACACACTCACGACAATCGTTAATGTGTGTTACCCACTAGCTAATTAATTATTCATGACATTGTGTGTGCACTACATCATGAATAACTAATAAGTTGGCCATATATAGCTTTACGTGTATGTAATACAGTACTCAAACGTAAAAAAACAATCAATATATATCCCCACCCAAACCAGGAATGGGTTGCCAATTATCTCATTGGCAGGCCTGAATCATCGGTAAATAATCCAGATTCTCGTCATTGTGTCGTCATCATTTGCCATGACCAATTCACTGCTGGATGAAGGCCTCCCTGCGCAATTGCTCGCAGTACTGTGATGCGACAGTCCGCCCAGCTCCTGCACACACGCTAATTTCATCGCTCCGTCTCCAGGTTGGATGGAAGCTCGAGTGCGTTCCCTCCCTTGGCTGCCACTCCACCGTTAGTCTCGACCACTGACCTGTCCTGTGCATGCCCACTTACTTTTGAAAGGTAGGTTATGACAATATTGGTTATTACATTTTAGTCAAGGAGCATATGCCATCATGCGAACTCTGGCCATCCTCGCAGCAGCGGCTCTTGGCTAGCCATGGGACAAAGACGATGGTCACTGCATTGTGCACATTCCCACGCGCTTTCGGTAGCCCTCTGGAATTCGCTTCCTTCCGATATTAGGGAGTGCACTTTAAAATCAAGATTGAAAACGATGTTTTTTTTAGAACTGCTATTTGTTTAGTTTGTTGTCCTTCCCCCGCACCTCCGATGAGCACGGTTGGTTACGTACGATACGAAAGAAGTTCAACATACATACATACATTGTTGTTCAGGTATGCTTAACACTGTTTGGTATTAATATAATTACATTGAGTCATTTATTAATGTGTTTAGTATTCAAGATTACATTGCAGCCTTGCTTTAAGGGTATGAGGCAGTGCTCATCTCTGATGGCAACTCTGAGGCAATGGTGGACATTTCAGATGTAATGTGAATAATATGAATGATAAGATGCTTCCTTGGTATAATGGTTAGCACCCTAAACTCGCAATACAAAGGGAGGTCTCTGATTCCATCTCCAGGTGGGGCAGTTGAAGCAATGGGCAAGCTTCTCAGGCTGCGTGTGAGGAGATAGAGTGTGGGTTTGTTTCCACCTCTTCCAAGACATCTAACCAGGATGGAAGAGTCGATCTGAATACCCTCCAGAGGGGCTCTCTAGATCGAGAGCTCTCTCTAGGGCTCCCCAGAGCTCCCTCTAGTGGATACTCTTCCACCTACAGCGGCGTGAGCAAGCAATTGCAGGGCTGTACATTTGCTCTATGAGCAGTGAAACAACACTCGTAAGAAAAAGGCAAAAACACTCAAAAGACACACTGAATGGCGTGCGTATGAGTATATTATTTTAAATTCGCATATGCTGTACGTACAATAATTGGTTCAAGTGACCTCTAGAGTCACGAGAGGCACTACATTCACCCCGATGTGAAACAAGTAAAGAGTCAAACCTTTGAGAAAAAAAATGTCGACCTAATTGTGGCTAAATCATCAAATTGTTGCATTACTAATACGTTGTAGTTATGGATGATGCTATTCTACTCTGGAAATATTATGTTACTAAATATACATCTTGGATTGTTATTATTAGGTTTCAGCAGGCAAGATGTGAACATTCTTGTGACTTAAAGAGCTGAAGTAGGAACACAATTAGGAACACATGAATTAAAGAACACACTCAGGTTGAAGACATAATTGAAACTGTTAATAAATGTAAGTGACATTGAGTAAGATGCGTAATGGCTAGGAAAGATGGTGAACGGTCAAGAATGATCACGGAGTGGGAGTCAAGGAATTGAACGTGACTTCATTCCAGGAGATGGAGCAATAAGATCAGCCCATGTGCAGGTGCTGTGGTGGATTGTTACAGTGGGGTACACAGGTGGTGCATCTTCCAGTCATCTCAGCCAGTCAAACCATAGCACCTGAGTCCCTTCTATGACCTCCTGCCAGGGAGCCTTCGACACTTCAAGTGCCGCAAGGTGCACTAAGCCTGGTGCAAGCCATGCAGACGTCACTGCCACTTAGTCACAAGCGATGGGTCCTTGTCGTTATTAAATCACATAACTGTGAGCGATGGAAACGACTTGGTGAGGACTTCATCCAGCAGTGGATTGACCATGGATGATGATGAGGTCGAGCCAAACTACGGTATTTACAGCATTCATGGGGTTCAATGCAAAACGCATTTAATATGTGGCTTTACCGAAAGACCCAAAGAGCATTCAATATACTGTACGTGTGACTCTTTCCGTGGGAACTCTCTAGACTAAAATAACCATTCCAATGCATCCTATTTAAAATAAAATAAAAAGTTTTTGAATAAATGTTTCAACTGGAAACATAAATTGTAACATTCATGCACGCTAAGCAATCCGTTGCATATCGACAATTATTCTTATTTTACATTTCATTTCCCCATTGGGAAGCTATACTGTGAGCACTCTTGAACGGAATTCGTGGTCAGAAATCATATAGTGCCAAATAATGGCATCACATATCAGTTACTAATATCTAGGGCCAGTTTGCATAGGATGACAGGATAAACGTGTGCATCAGCCCTAGGTTGCTAGTTCTTCTTTGCTGCCGACAGAGTCTGGAACTCCTCCCTCCATAATGCATGCTGTCGAGTACCTGCCCCAAATTCAAGACCTTCCCGTATCCCTCTGCCTCTCAAAGTCTCTGTCTATCTAAAAAAAATGCAAATGCCCACTCTTCTGTACAACATCTGTAGATGCAGTCACATTTAGGCGCCATATAAAACTAACTGTTTTGTGTTGCACGAAATTCAAATGATGTGTGCTCTGCTGTAGAGTGGACATGGACGACTCCGCGTGCGCTATTTTGACTTTTCCACTTCTAAAGTGATTGACTCCTATATGTATAATTTTATTTTCTATTTATCAATGCAGATACATATTTTCCCCATTCAAAATGTTAATTTCATTTCTCAAGAATGATAACAAGTATTAATAGTGATTAAAGTAAAAATGCGGTATCTACAATTGCTGCTGTGCCATAAATGTGTTTATTATTATTATTATTGTTAAATGTCTACATATATATACATGCATAGTATAGGCATATATTCATTGTTTTAACCAAGTGCAGAATAAATTGCATGAAGACTGCATATGAAACAAAAGCATTTTTTTGTTGCCGTAACAGGCCAGATGCTACATTTTCTGAAGGACAAATGTATAGCCCAAGAGGCAAACGCAGCAGCTGGATCTGCAAAGCACAACTGTCGCACAAAGGAACAGCCACTTGGTTCTCATTCAATAAATGAGGGCTTAGCTGCTTTGACTATCGAGGATGTATAATTATATCTGGCTGCAGTGGCTTTTCTACTGGTTTAAAGTGAACCTACATACCATTTAGAAATTGGTTCCTCTTGAATAATGGACTTAATTTTACGTAAACTAGAAAACGATGGAACACTATGTTGTGAACAGCCTAAAATATGCACACACAAACCCTCTCTTTATCTGTGACCTAAGCATTATTTCTTAAAATGATGCTTCACCTGACGTAGTTGTCCAAATTCCAGTCCTAATGCATCAGGCTACATCCAGATCCCTAAATATGGCGTGCCATAGCTTAGTTTTTTTTTTTAGTATTGACGCCAGTTAAACATTGACGTTTCGTGAAAGTTAAAGCTGCACCTGCATTCAAAGCAAACGTTAACATTAATTTTTTTTTGTTTTTTTGTGAATATTATTAATTAAAAAACCTGCCAAGCTGAAAATATATTTGATAATAATGATTCAAAGTCTTAAAGCCCATCAGAGCATTGGAACTTGTGCATGTGCGCTTATATTGTTCCTGTCAGAAGCCCAGCTGCTGGCTTTTGTCTATGCAGGTGTTTTCAGGTCTCAACTGTCACGTTATCCCGTGGGATTCCACGTTCTTTCAGGTTCTTGACAAGAGATCACAAGACCAGCACCTATAACGCCTCTAAATCTTTCATGAGAATCTCAGCTTTTAAAGTGCTTTTTGAGCAAAAAGTTTCCATCCATTATACATAAATTTATCTTTACATTGTATTGCACTTTAGAGAAGTAAAGGGACGACTTGTATCGAGAGGGTATTTCAATAAGGGGACTGTAATAATTCCGAAACCAATGTCTTAACCTATGTCAGGTTAATTCGTGTAAATATTTCACCATAAAATGGGACATGAGTTTGCTATTCTTGTGCAATTCCCGCCCCCCCCCCCCCCCCCAGATTTTCCCATTATTTAGCAGCTGAACTGCATCATTAAAAAAGGCACCACCCTTGAACACTTGCATATTGGAAGTACAGCGAGGTCATTCCTTTTCTTTCACACAGAAGGTGTAATGACGAGTAAAACGTAGCGAATAATGAAGCTGCAATATGGTTTAAGTTTATTTGTTTAACCAGGTAAGAAGTCAACACGCCAGGAGAGTCTCATTGTCAATAGAGACCTGGTGATAGCTGTATGAATCATGACAACTTTTGCAAATGGGTTGAATCGCTGCAATCGAGGTGTGAGTGTTTCTTTTCGTGATGACAGGAGCGGTAGGCCATTTGATTCTTCAACTCCAACCAATCACTCATGCCGAGATCTAAATGTTTTATGACAGCCAAGTAAAAATTAAGCACATACAAGTGGTTGTAAAATGCACGTGGGGACATTTATTTCCAAAGTGTTGGGTGCAAACATATCTATAGGAGATCATGAAGCAAACAGAATTCACATTTGCCACGTCTTAACGGCAAGATTCCTATGTGAAGGTCATGCATTTTGTCTCAAATCATCATTGCCGATTAAACTTGGAGCCATCGTTAGGATCCAGAGATTAATCAGAATTTCACTAAATGGACCCAATCAGATTTTGCAGTTGTAAGGGGGAAATAATAATTAAATAACACAATTCATTAGATCATATTTTTCATCGTTGTGCTGGAAAGGCAATGATGAGAATTTTCTGGGGGCAGGTGACGAGACTGTGAAAGTAATGGTAAAGTTATAGCTTAAGGACGCACCAAAGACTTGGTGTTACGAAACGTGTCGGCCAACGGGATAAATGTATTTTAGGAGACGGTGAATACAGTATTTGTATAATTGGTCTATTTGTAATGAAATACAAAATGAAGTATCCTGAAAAATAATCTTAAAATGACCTTAATCGCATTTCTTACTGAACTAAACTCGTATTATTTTTCCGATCAAAGTTTACACTTCAAAAGCGTCCCCCTTGCTTTTTTGTCACTGTTCGTGATTCCTGGTGGAGGAAAATGGCACTTTATATTCTAATTCTCTTATCCGGCGGCTCCCAAATTCCATACCTCAGGTTCTGTGCCCATCCATGAAATAGTCTGCTGCAAAATTCCCAACGTCATTTCCTAGTGAAAATTAATATTGTGACATGGTGAATAAAGGACAATTTGGCCAAACTGACGGATTGATTCAATGACTGCAGTACAATGTTTGCTTATTATGTAGCCTATCACATAGAACTAATCCAAAATGCAATGTTATGCTTCTTAAGTAGTGGAATTTGCTTTTACGGATGGCACGTGTGAAAAGTAGCATACATTTTGTTTCATAAGTGCTCGTAGCCACACACAGCATTGACAGCTACAGTACTGTGTATTTCTGGTGATCGTATCCGTTAAAAATTTAAATCGTCAACTGGAAAATAGCCAATGGCTATGAGACATGAGTACTGCATACAGAGCAACACTTTCTCTTTGTGTCCGGAGATTATAAGACAACGGAGGGCGTGTGTTTACACAATTGGCTCATTTATGATTAATCAGCCTTTCCGTTTCTCCTATTTGGAGGAGGAAAACTGAGAAGTGTAAACTGTTTGCTGAAGAATTACACCACTGCCATTATGATTCATTTCTCTGCCACCACCACCACCTGCCTCCACTATCGCGCGTATTGTACATTGTCTTCTATGTTGAAGCAGAACTCAATTCTGTGTCTACCACTTACAAATATAAGCGTTTGAGTCCATCGACCAATTTGGCTTTTCAGACCAATTATATCCAACAGACTTTGTTTCATCAAGCAAACTCTGGCCACAATATTATCTTCTTTATTAAACACATTCAATCTTGATGTAAAGCTTTCGTGACTGCAGTAATTCATATTCTTAGTTTTTTTCGGTAAAGTCACGTTGAAGGGAAACAACTAAGAATATATATTCATTCTTCTTCCCAGACTAAATTCAGACAACTATCATGTATTCTTGCTTTTTTTTATTTTGCTCACGCTGAGTTCCGATTTAATAATCACACGAAACTATAATTTTTCACGTAACCACTGACCAGTTCACAGTGACAAATGCTTCATGTTGCGTGTCACGTCTCTTAAATGTCTTAACCTCATTCGTGATGGGTTAATGCTACACTTATTTTCTGGAACAAATCCCGTTTAACGGTATACGAGTGGAAGAAGTATGGAAGCCAGTTCAGAACTTCAAAACTAAATAACGTACATTGTTTAATGTACACGTGTGCTCATAAAATTCCGTAACCATTTACATTCGTGTGAGATTACAATTATACGATTCAACGTAAGGCCAGTGTGATGTGGACACCGTGGCAAATAGGTTCCTACGGTGTGAAATACATGCACAGTGCATTGTGCCAAGTGAATGTAAACATTGATTCATAAAGTCATGGGTTAGTCTCTCAAAAATATATACTGCACTTTGTCAATCCACTGCTGGATGAAGATCTCTCCGTGCCGTGTCGGTCATGGATATCGTTTGACCATACTTCATCACGCTGGTGAGTGCAAGGAATATTTAGATGTTTTTTTTCCTGGATTTTCTGTTTGCACAATCACATAGTCACTTTAAGATGTTTTCTTGTTCATGTTTTTGTTTTTTGTTTGTTGTGGTTGCACCCGATTCAAGAGCAGAATGGCTCACAGGGCTATACCAAATAAATGAAACTAAACTAAACTATGAACTATGGTCAAGAATGGGTTGGCCAGTACCGGTTGGTTCAGTTATCACTCCCCACTGATGTTAGCCATGCTCGGGAATCAAACTTAGCTCACCTAAGTTCAGAGGGCGCGAACCGTTGCACCACCGTTGTTCATTGAAATAATTTATTAGGTTGCGTGCAAACTTTCACTATCCTTACTCTTTGGTTCTATTAGGTAAAGTCACGTAAAAGTATAAAACAACAAAAAATAAAATAAACAAAGAGTATGGATCCTTACAGTCACGAAAGCTTCAAATCTAGAATTTTCACTATCCTCCTGTGCCAATGCTTGGATCTCATTTGCCATACTTGTAAAGCGTATCTTTTAAAAGAGACATCACTATAATCCCATCGTATAATGTATGCACATGAGTACGGTAAGTCCTCGCTTAACGCATATTCACACAGCATGTTTTCGTTGTAACCCGATGCTTCATTTAGGGAACACTTTTCGTGCAACACAAACCATGCCCGTTATAACACGGAACGGGCCCTTCATGATGCGGTTTCTGAGTGCAGCTGAGCGGTGTGATACAGCATGGGGAATGATACAGTAACGCGGCGGCTCAGATGGTTGTCCCGCCATCTCACTGCGTGTGCGTGGTAGTTGGTCGCATTTCGAACAAACTGGATCATTACATAATTTATGGGGAAATTGTTTTCACTTCACGCGGGTACTTTTTAGGAACGCATTTACCGCGTTAAACAAGGACGTACTATATCGTATGTTAAATCGGTGGCAGCCATTAAACAGAACACGTTCCTAGAGTTTGCCCACAGAGGAGATGGAGCAATGAAATCAGCTAATGTGGCAGGTGTTAGTTAGATTACCAAAATCGCAGCATCTGGCGGCAGCATGAGGAGGGCTTCATCCAGCAGTGGATTGATCATGGCTGATCACGACATTAATGCTGAACATGATCATCACGGATCATGTAACATTTGGACAAGGGCCAAGCATCAGGGCGCACGAAACAAAACTCCTTTTGTATGGCAATTGAGAGGCATCAGTTTACTGCATACAGGGCCCTTCCACATTTGTGAAGAGGGTTGAAACCAATTGTATAACCTATTGTCCAGGTAATCATGTGCCATGTTGGTAATTTGTTGACCTCTTATTTGGAGTTTCTGCAGAGTCGTGTTTCAGTAACTTGATGTTAATCTACATTTATTTTGACTCTACAATTTATTCATTACAATGGTATAAAAGCTATATACTAAAATATGTATTCAAACATGGTAAATGACTATGTTTCAATCCATGTGAAAATAATTCTGCTTCTGTATATAATATCGATGATTAAATCACCTGGAATGTGCTCAATTCAATTAGATCTAGTAAGCTAAGCAAATTTGAACCTGGATAGTGCTTGAATGAGCAACCATATTACATAAACAGGTATTGTAGGCATCTGTGGGGTGACGTTATCAACAGTTAGCATGCAGCAAAATACATTGTACGGTCCTATGCTTTTGCCTTCACCAGCCGGGCAGTGTTGGCTATGCACGCCTGCAATCCAACAGTGGAGGCAATGGTTGGTGGATCACACAAATGTTAAACTCCCTTCCCGTGGGTGGTGAGTTTCCATACCCAGTACAGTGATAAATCACCATCAGTTCCAATCTGTATGGGAATTAAATGTTGCCCCCTTCTGCATGTGAACTCTCTCTGGGTGCTCCAGTTTCCTTCCACGTAAATAAGCACTCATCAATGGGCTGAAAACATCTTAGGGGCCGTCCATAAATGACGTCACGCACCTAGGGGAGGGGGGGGTCAGACATTTGTGACGATGTGTGATGAGGGAGGGGGGGGGGGTTGATGTGACGTCACATCAAAATGCGCAACTTTAAATAAGTATAGACAACACGTTCTACTGAATTAAATTGACTTTTTAATCAATGTTGTCTCCTACAACATCAGAGTGCAGCGGAACATTAAATACGCACTAAGATGACAATAGTTTAAAGCGATTTGAAGCATGTTTTACTTTGGGGGGGGGGGGTGGGCAGAGCTTTGTGACGTAATATTTGAGGGGGGTTCTGACGCTTTATGACGCCGTGTGGCGAGGGGAGGGGGGTCAAAAAACGTCCAAATTCGCGTGACGTCATTTATGGACGGCCCCTTAAAATAAAAACCCAATACAGGACCCTCATGAAAATTAGTGTGTGGCTATCCTGGATAAACAAGCAAAATATAATCATTCACCAACCCACACTGACCAGTATGTAAAAGTATGGTTAAACAACCCCCATGACCAACAGAACGTGGGGAGGCCGTCATTCAGCAGAGGATTCACGAAAGGGTTGGGCATTTAGATGTAATTTGGAATACCAATTATACTGCTGGAATATATGTTATACAGAATTTTATCATGAAACAGACACATGTTTTATTCATTCATATTTATTTCTCACAATCCATTAAGGGGGCATATATTTTGCCCCAAAAAATAAAATATCAATAGCATATAAGCAAAAACTCATAAAAATACCGAATTGTGCAAATTGAACCATTTCCACTTCTGAGTCTTGGGACGTCAACATAAACCCTCGATGGACTATTACTGAATCATCTCTCCTGCTGTCAGTGATCACTGTATCATAAGCAGCTCCTGAGATGGGTCTCTGTAGAACATCTGATCACAGGATACTCAAGAGCCACTGCTGCAAAGGGGCCTGGTATCGAAGAGTGATGACATCATCTCAACAGTGTAATTGTGCAGATATGACTGTTGTTGTGATAATAGCACTCAATGTACGTTTGACTTATTTCGCATCATATGTAGCCAGCCGGGGGAAGGACAACAAACTAAGCATTGTGTATCTCTTAAGTATCTATAGCTTATGCACTGATGATTATGCCAGCAAAGCAGCTGCATATGTGACCATACATTATGTGTTTGGCAGGTCATGCCAAAAAACTTTGTTCAGTCTCCCAACTTCAATGACTCTCTTCATGAAGTTTATGCGCACAAAGGGGCCTAATAGCAGTCTATTTATTTTCAGACGTTCAATCTTTCAGTAATTTTCACTCGTAACATTCATAATTCATGAAATCCAACTTATTTATATGGGCATTATGCTGTCAACATGCCAACATTCACGTAACGCGTTCAATACTGTACATAATTCAGCTGTATATTTTGAAAATCTATTGGTGATCGTTAAAATTCATGTGGATTGAATCCTAAAGAGAGGTACTCATATGACGACCAAGCATCGTCAACTTGTGCAAAAGGTTTCCGTTGGTTTCCGCCAACGTGTGATGATCGGTGCTGCCTTGTGATTTGATGGGAAATATATGAACATAGATTTTGTGGGGAGTTTTACAACATTACGCCCGATATATAATGCATGACCTAGAAAATAACGGGATGATTCCACGAGCACTTTCTAAAGTCAAGCAATCTGCTAACTTGGCCGTTATATTACCCTACATGCATCTGAGGGTATTCTATGGCAGGGGTCCCCAAACCCCGGGCAGCGGACCGGTACCGGTCCGTGGCCTGTTAAGAACCGGGCCGCACAGCAGGAGGAGGTCAGCGGTGAGTCCACGCGTGGCCCGCCCATTATTTTATTATTTACCACTTCCGTCCGCGCCTCTTTCCCGCACTGCGCACTCGTCTCAGTCATAGTGTTGGTAAGCCCACAAGCTAACCCCTAGTAGCCAAAATGAGTAAAAAACAAACGTTGCTGGAGAGCTTCTTTTAAAAGGGGGAAAGACCCAATGATGAACCCCCCGGTCCGTGAAAACATTTGTCTTCCACGAAACCGGTCCCTGGTGCCAAAAAGGTTGGGGACCGCTGTTCTATGGGATAGTCTTCACACGGTGCATATATATGCTGTTACTCTTATAATAGATAGTGGACATTTGTATTACTTCTGTAGTGAGTTCAACGTAGTCGCAGACGTACTCTTTTTGAGGCAACACATTTATTGAAGGGGTAACTGCCCCATCACCAGATAACAACCTATGGTGGTGGACCACCGGGATAACTACACCAATTACCCTGGGAGTAGCTACAACGGACAGGACCCCAGCTTGGGTCCAGGTCCACGTGTTGGTGACTTTTCTCGGACGTAGAACGTAGAACGTAGATTCTTCAGGATAACCACAGCAGCCGGTCCCCTCTCGGGGACCCGGCTTATATGCTCCGTGGTGTGGCTGGCTCCGCCCTTAGCCACGACCCCCTTCTCGAATCCTCGAGCAGGATCTCGACCCTGACACGTGACCACCCCTAGCCCCCACCTGGGGGCCCCTGTGTAGACTTTACCGGTCACGTGTCCTTCGGGGTCAACCAGAGTGCCATGGCCCTTAGTAACCCCATTCCCATGGCCGGCACTCTCACACCATATCCTGTAGGGGTCGGCACTGCACGCAGAGCGTGGTGCCATCCAGCACTGCCAGTCAGTGCTCACCGAGCCCCTCTAGGGCCGGTACTGCACCCACAATCACGTGGTGCCCGCGATGTCGCTACATCGCACACCGTGCCTCTCGAGGGCCGGCATTACACAGTGACATCCGCGATGTCACTACACTTCTATAAATATGTGCTTCATTTAACAGTGGATTGATAGAGGCCTGTACATCATCATCATTATTACAATGTCCCCACGTATAAAATGGTTGTTTTTGTTTGTGGAGGATACACTGCGAATTAATTTCAAGAGCAAAAAACATTGTAATTTCACATGCATGACACGGACTTATTGTAGCAGAGTTCACATATTTTATACCATAAAATAAATACATCAGTTAAGATATATGGCATCGCAAGGCCATTAGGACTGGTGATGGCATGCATCGGCTTTCATACATCGCCGGTTCGATCATGGCTGTTGATGAGGATGCAAATATATATGACAGCAATTATTTGCAGCGCTTTGTCAATCCACTCTTGAATGAAGCACTCCACGATGCTGCCTGCCATGGGAGTGACTATGCTTGAGCACACTGGTCAGTGTGTGTTGTTGAAGGTTGGGGTGCAGACCCGGTTCTGCGATTACTCACCGCTGAAGTTCGTCATGGCCTTACGCCACTAAAGTTAAGTTGCCCGGTTCAAAGTGCAGTACACTACCACTACTTCCCACATTTAAGCTAGCGTTTTACACAATTAAGTGATAGATTATATATCATAATATATGTTTATTCGAAGTGTTCTGTGATATTAAAAAACTATCCCCTGCCTCTGCTCTACTTCTTCGCTCCTGTTACCGAGCAGCTCGACTCCCAACCTCCCCCCCCCCCCTCTTCACCATAGACCGGAACTGCCACTGCCAGACGTCGCTTCTCTGTGGCAGCCCCATCGTCTGGGATGCCATCCCACTGCCGCACATTCGCAGCGGCGGCAGCATTCAATCTGCACCGACTTTTAAGAGACACTTAAAGGCCTCGCCTCTTTCTCCTGGCTTTGGAGTGACACTGAGCTGCCCCCCCCCCCCCCCCCCCCCAGAGCGTCGAAGTCATGGTCATTTATGTTTGTGAAATATTGTACACGTAAATTGTGAAATATTGTACACGTTGTAAATTGCATTATTATTTTTATTGGGATTGACCAGGCTCTAGCTCCAAAGCCCTGCAAACTGCTGGAGCAATGTGGCCAGATTTTACCAATTTTCTGCTCCATTGTGCTCTGAAACCTGGAAATAGAGATGAGCTTCCTGGTACAACTCTACAATAATATGTATTTTGAACTTCATTCGCATCGTACGTAGCCAACCGTGCTACTGCTACATAAAACGAAAACCTGACTTTTCAGTTTAAGAAGTCGATTTTTTAAAACTCTAATTAGTATTCCGGTATCACATTTCACAGGGAATACTGACTGTGATATCACAGTGCAGAGAGCAACCTCTGATATTACAGCGCAAAAGTGCAACCTGTGATGTCACAATGCACAGATCAAGCTATTGCATCACACTGTGGAATGATGTCGCAGAGCACAAAAAAAACACGTGCATTGCACATAAAGAATAATTTCATACCGTGCTACCATATCGTGCAATGCAAGGGGCTGGTGGCTTGTGTACACGTGGCGCTTGGACGTATCTGCGTGATGTATATGTAACAATGAGATGTGTTTAAGAAGCAGCACGCCATACCGGTGTTTGACTTATTTATGTGTTTTTTGAGTGCTCTCACTTTTGATGTGTGGTTTTCCTCAAAGGACACTTTACTCTTAGGTGCAAAAAAAACAATGCAAGGAACTGGACGTACGGTGCATGCAAGGTAGGACAGTCCTGAAAAAAGTTGAAACAATTTAAAGCTTTTCTTGGGTAAATAATTAGTACCAGCCCAATTAGTCCAATGCAATGCTCCTACTTAACCGTTCAGAGTGATGCCTGAGTGTATAATTTGCATATCAAAACATAAAATGGTTAATTGTAAAAATATTATTAAGAACATTATTTAGAATACTGATTCTTATGCTATTCGATGCACGTATCACGAGCCTTCAGAATCAATATTAATCAATACATCAATGCATCGATATGCAAGAGTTGAAATCCACTATTACATGAATACAATGTGGTTCATTTTTCGAATAAAAAATATAAATCCAATCATTTCCAGGCATAAATAGAACTCACAACCTTTATAACAATACAAAGACAAATACCACCCATATCGCCTTAACAGAATGTTGGGGCAAGTGCTGTTAGTAGGACCTATAAAGGCTGGCACGGCACACGAAGGGGTGGGTGGCCAGCACCATGTTCACCCACATTTGTCTTCTTAGTGGCAATGTTTTTAAACATTCCAGACTGAACTGGCCTAGGGGAGGTCCAGGACCAGTAGGAATCGAACTTGTGTTGGCCGAGATGGTAACGCAGCACGCTAACCACTACACTACCGCTCCTCACAATACAGGCAATATCTCATCCCCTAGACTCAGGGCCGGATTCAGATTTTGTAGGCCCCTGGGCTGCAGGTACTGTGAGGCCCCCAGTAATAGTTTCAAAAGGAAAACAAAGTTAAAGAAAAATAAAATTAATTTTTACAAGGCTAACAACAAATAAAATTTAGGATTCACAAATGAAATAACTTTTCACTCAATCTCTGGAGGCCCTCCAGCTGGCCGAGGCCCCTGGACGGCAGCCCCTAAAGCCCACGCCTTAATCCGGCCCTGCCTAGACAACAGTGCAGTTGTGCTGGCCAACTGCAGATTTTTATAGTTGGCTGACAATCAATTGTACGCTATTTTAAGTGTAGTATGGATTCATTTTCATAGTAACATGTACCATTTTAATGGTAAGAAATTATGAAAATGTAATGTGTTGCCTGATGTGATTGGACTCTTAATTGTCCCATTCAACTGCTCGTGCAAACTCTCACTATGAAATGCTCGTGCATTTAAATGTGGCAGTTTGATTATTTGACCAAATTGTTTCGCCTGCAGAGGAACAGACCCAACAACCCCACTATTTAATCCAATTCCAAACGGAACTCACAGTGTACCCCCCCCCCCCCCCGCCCTAATTCACCGCATTTGTGCAATCTGAACACAGCACATTTTCCGTTCAAGTGAAATTAACAAATTGGTGTGACGTAATAACAACCGCAGTAGGTGATAATTGGAAATTGAAAACATTTCCTGAAGAATGGCAGGCCTCATTCGGGAGAAGCCGTAGAGCATCGGCGTGAGGGAACAGGATGCGAGGAGGGGAGGTGAATTGCATAATGAGAGGCCTTTCCCTGGAGGGCAACTGGGATGTCAAGCGTGAGAAAACAGGGAAGAGGAGAGTCATGGGAGGTGGAGGGGAGCCACGTGGGTGATGGAGATGTAGGAGGTGTCGCCAGGAAATTGGGTTGGTGTGCAAATTTAGAGGCCCGAATGCATATTCAAAGTAGCCGCTGCTGCTTTAAGTTACATATGCATTTAACCTGTGCTGAGCAAGGTTGAGCTATAATTAACACCTCGAGCAATAATAGAAGGAAAATTAAGGAAATTAATTCCCATCATAATGGAGGGATAATTTACTGTAAAGTGGCATCTGGTAGACACTGCACTTTTTTGCATGCTCTATTAGGAGAATAAATAGGGTGACATATGTCATTTATTATAGTTGAGCTTTATGTTTTCTTAAGTTAAACAAAAGAAACGTTTTATATACATCCACACCAAAAACTTGCAGTGCTCAGCGTTTTATAATGAATGTTGTGGTTGTTTAAATATTGGTGTAACGATTCACCTCCCGACGGATCGATGAATTGTCATGATTCAGGATTGCGATTAATTTCAAGAATCAATATATTTTACATTGTGGTGTGGTGTAGCCGCTCCTAGTGGTTGCAGGGGTCGTATGAACTTATTATATACACAACATTTGAACGTAAAAACTGAGGCTAACACATGCAATTCAGTTAATTTATTGTGATCTTTAGCATATATGTAGTGAGTTCAACTGAGTCGCAGACGTACTCTTGGAGGCAACACATTTATTAACACCAACACACGGGGTAACTGCCCCTTAACAGAATAACAACGTATCTAGATTTGAAGTTTTCGTGACTGCAGGGATCCATACTCTTGGTTCTTTCGGTAAAGTCACGTAGTAGGTATAAAATAAAATAAATTAAATCACGACGTTTCGGGCGCAACACAAGTGTCCGTCATCAGGTGGGACAACCACAGCAAGAAACAATTGCCGAAGTGGGCAAAAGGGCTGCCGTAACAGGAGGCTAAATAGGTAAGAGAGGGGGGAGGAGCAAGGGGCGAGAGATAGAGAGGGGGGGGGGTGCTGAAGTGAGCGGGGCTGGGAGTGGGAAGCTGAAGAAGCTGGAGATGTGGAAAATGAAGGCAACACCATAAAGCAGTTAAGGTTTTACCTGGTTAATAACATCCTTCCAATGATTGCTCAATTTGTATCCATCTTCTCGGTTGAAGTTATGTCTATGTTTATATATCTGGATGGCTTCATGAACAAACCTTTGATAGTAACCCGAAGGTTTGCAGAGTTCCTTGGTGTCAGAAAAAACAATATCATGAGAGCCCACAGCATTATAGCAATGGTCAGCCACGGCGGAGGTATTAGTTCTGCCGTGTTTCAGATCTGACTTGTGCTCGCGGACACGGTCCGAGATATGTCGTTTCGTTTCCCCAATGTAACACCCACCACAGGTGCAACTTAGTTTGTAGACTCCAGGATATTGCATGTCAGGAATGACATCCTTCACAGATGGGATTAGATCACGGATTTTGTGTACTGTACTGAATCAGACCTGGATCTTGTGTTTGTTTAAGATTTTGGAAATATTTTTGGTAATGCCTGCTATGTATGGTAACGTGATGGTTTCGATCGGCGTCTCAGGGAGTTGTTTCTCCATGGTTGGAGAAACAGCTTTGCGAACATTATGCGGTCCGAGTACCTATTCATCTTGAGGGCCTGGTGTACGTGTTCCAGTTCACTGGCTAGGTGGTGTTAGTCAGGAATGCAGTGGGCCCTAAGGTGTAATGTTTTGATGAGGGAATTCTTCTGTGCCGGATGGTGGTGGGAATTAGGTTTCAGATAGGAATCTGTGTGAGTGACTTTCTCATAGACAGAATGTCCCAACGAGCCATTAAGTCTCTTTTCAAACAAACACAAGATCCAGGTTCGATTCAGTACAGTACACAAAATCAGTGATCTAATCCCATCTGTGAAGGATGTCATTCCTGACATGCAATATCCTGCAGTCTACAAACTAAGTTGCACCTGTGGTGGGTGTTACATTGGGGAAACGAAACGACATATCTCAGACCGTGTCCGCGAGCACAAGTCAGATCTGAAACACAGCAGAACTAATACCACCGCCATAGCTGAACATTGCTATAACGCGGTGGGCTCTTATGATATTGTTTTTCCGAGACCAAGGTACTCTGCGAACCTTCAGGCTACTATCAAAGGTTTGTTCATGAAGCCATCCAGATATATAAACATAGACATAACTTCAACCGAGAAGATGGATACAAATTGAGTGATCATTGGAAGGATGTTATTAACCAGGTAAAACCTTAACTGCTTTATGGTGTTGCCTTCATATCCGCATCTCCAGCTTCTTCAGCTTCCCACTCCCAGCCCCCGCTCACTTCAGCACTCCACTCCCCCTACCTCACACCCCCCCCCTCTCTATATCTCCCCCTAGCTCTTCCCCCCTCTCTTCTGCTTCAGCTTCCCACTCCCAGCCCCGCTCACTTCAGCACTCCCCTACCCCTATTATAACATTGAAAAATCACGCTCAGACTTATTTTTTATGAATATATCATTTAATCGTTTTGGCAGTTGGTCTACAGCTCTTAATTATCAAGGATTATGCGATGTTGTATGACCCAGAGTGGATGCGGGTGGTAACAGGTCATATAAATTTTGACTATTTCTCATGTTTTCATGTCTCCCAATCGAGTAGCAACACATACATACAGGGTGATCCAAGTATAGATATCCCACTAAAGTAAAAGGGAGAGAGGCCAAAGAGAAAACAGCAATTTATTTCGACGCCTCTGCATGTCTCGCAGAAATCTCAATACATTTGTAGTGAATCACTTTGGAACCGCTATTCAGGAGGCAACAACGTTTATTCTACATTACATAACACTGTTACACACGGGACTATAACACGCCTATCTCTTGCGCACACGGGATAACTATAACCGGGTCAGAGCAGCCAACATTGCTGTCTGGCCCACGACGTCGGAGACGGAGACGTAGCACTTGGGTTCCACTTCACCTGCAGACAGCCCCGATATGCGATCGGGGCTCCCCTTTTATCCCTCGCGACCTGGCTCCACCCTCGGCCGCGCCCCGCTCTGGAACATCCCCGAAGGTTCCAGACTATCTTGCACGTGCCACCTGCCTGGCTCCGCCCTTAACCACGCCCCCTTCAAGAACTCTCCAGAAGAATCCCGGCTACACTTCCCGTGTCCCCTCGGTCACCTTTTCACCCCACTCCTCACCCCGGTCCATCACGTGCTTCACTCGATGCCGGGGCGACTCGTCCTCACATGCCCCCCTCGCCAGCAGCCCGCACCACGCTCCCGAGAGACCAAGTATGTGGCAATTACTCGCTGCGCTGGCAGAGTGGCTGCTATTCCTTAATTCTGTCGGTAGGATTCATTTGCCTCTTTCTGCTCGCACCCGGTACCACGCCCCTAGTGACCCAACTGTATGGTACTGCACGGTGTGTTCGCCTCTGCACCCATATTTCCTTGTTTTACAGCACTTAGCGCTCCGCGCCGTAGTGATTCATTTTACATCACTACACATTTATCAAATATTCTACTACTCTCCTGATTCACGTTGTCCAAAATAGCCGGTCTGGTTTACTTTGCCATGAATCAATCACCTGTTGAGAATAAATTAGTGGGGCATCTCTGAATGGATCACCTTGCAGATATTTACTCGGGATGAGCTTCAGATTAAATAAATTTATATTTCAGATTATCCGAAATTTTTTAATATTTTCTTTTCAAATTTGTGGACTATTTACATTCGAGTACGTGGTCATTTAAAGTGAATTTGTGTGAACAAAGGTGACATCATCCAATTCCACGTGAAACCACTTTTGGTGCTAGGAAAAGTATGGAAGTGATGAGTTACGGGTGATGTCATTTCGTGTGACGTCACACTTTCGGATCAATCAGAAACGGATCATTTGATATTCGCATATCGGCTGGACATTCTGATGTTTCAGATTCATCTGTTGGATGTTTTTGCCAGTATGAAAATAATGGAAAAAAATAAGAATATGCGTCACCTTTTTTTCATTTTTATTTATACCGGCAAAATGGTCCGATAGATGTAACTGCTCAACCCAAACTATTAATACGTTGATACTTGCATTGGCTTTGTACTGTTCGCCTTGGGCGTCCTCTGGTAAGACAATGCGATAAAGAAGGCTTTCTCTGCTGTAGACCAATCAGTTTCAAAGACAATGCATATATTATCAGAGCACGTTTGTTTGCATGTTTCGCCACAAGTACGTGTGGTTAATGCAGATTTTATGCCTTAACACCTGTTTTTATTGACAGAAAGGATAAAGCCTATTTTTATGTTTCAGATTATTAACCTGAAAATCGGGAATACATTGCATACACTCGAGTGTATTGTGAACTAGGGGACAGTTCTGTTCTCCACCGAGCCACATCAAGTCTGGCTGCAACTGCGTACGTGTTCAATCAAGGGCTACCACCGTATTGTAAATGAATCGCCCGTGAGTGGCACGTTACAAGAAATTCCAAGCAGCCATGTTAATCGTAAATGCGCATGATGTGTTATCAAATCTTTGACAATAAACTATAATTGTACGTCACGTAATATAAAATTACATTGCAAAAAAAAAGTACATTGTTAAATGCCACCTAGTGGAAAGGATGTGCAATTCAACTCGAATGTGTCCGTCTGATTCCTTTTAACAACACGACCTTTTAATCAGCCGCCACTAAAATTCGGGGCAAGCATGTATGGCCGTATAGAAATGGCCGAGATGGCTTTAAAATGTTACCAACAGCTTAAAACTGTGCCTTCCCTCCGAATGAATAATTTCGCGTTAGAGCCCCAGGTGTGGGCTGACTCAATTAGGCACCTGCCCGCTGAGCACATGCAGCTTGGCTCATCACATTCAACCCCGCCGGTACCCAGCGGGGCACGTTCACACGGCTGCCATGGTTTCACCAACACAGCCCAATTGACGCAACAGATCACTGCATTACAAAACAACCCCCCCCCCACCACACCCCTTCCCGGTCCATAGCTTCTACATGCAAGTAATTTTTTTAAGGGCGCAATTAACGAGCGCGTTTTTCGTTTTCAATAGATTTTTCACCGACTTGACACAATGATGAAACAGAGCAGCCGCGCCAGGGGCGACGTTTCACGTTTGAAGGCATGATTACGATAACGAATTATTGACAACTGATGCGCCATTAGCATCGCCATCGTCATCGGATCGTTCACCACGCCACAAACGGCAACGCGAATCTGCCATGCGATTTCGCCGCAAATCGCAAAAAGATACTGCGAAGCAAAACGCGCGTATCGGATCACACCGGCACGGAGGCGTTCGCTTGGTTATGCATCGAGCCTTTATCTGGGTGCCTCCTTTCCTCTGCGAGTGTGCGATACGGTTCGTTCGTCTTCACGTCATGCATCCCCACAAACAGAGACAGAGACACCCCCCCCCCCCCCCCCGTATAGCCTTGGCATACCATCGGGGCAAGTGCTGTTAGCGAGCACCTATGAGGGCCGGCACGGCACACACGAGGGGGTGGGTGGTCCAGCAACCACGCTCGGACGCTTTTTGTCTCCCGAGTGGCGATGTTCACACAGCGCACCAGTTACTCGTTTGAGGCTGAGTCGACCTAGAGGAGGCTCACAACCGGTTCCGATATAATCGTCACTGGTGTTGGCCGTGGGCGGGAATCGCACTCGGGTCGCCGGGTTCGTAGCGCAGCGCGCTCACCACTACACAAAGACAACCCCCCCCCCCCCACGTATAACCTGAACAGACTGTTGGGGCTAGTGCTGTTAACGAGCACCTATGAAGGCCAGAATGGCACACGAAGGGGTGGGTGGCCAGCACCACGCCCGGCCACCTTTGCACCCCAAGTGAAAATGCATTTTACGCATCGCACCAGGTACTCATTTGAGGCTGAATCGTCCTACGGGAGGCCCAGGTGCGGCTCGGATACTCGTCACTGGCGTTGGCCGTGAGCGGCTTCGTAGCGCAGCAGGCTCACCGTGACACTACCGCTGCTGCACACACACAGACACACACAGACACACACACACAGACACACACACAGACAGACACACACACACAGACACACACACAGACACGCATGCACACTCTCGTCCACACCGTGCGACGTGGCACAGTCTCACGTCCCCGACGCTCGCCACGCCGTCGCCCTATATTGTGTTGACTTGTTGCGACTCTGGTTGCCGTAGAGTGCTTCAGTGGCTAATTTCTCGCTGCCATTTGACGTGCTCGGACGTGGTGGGGGAGGTGGAGGAGGAGGAGGGGGTGGGTGGGGGTGGGGGGCCGCGTTGTTGTGTCGATGCGCGTGGAGGCTATTGTCCCGTGCCGCGCGGGCGCACAATCGCGCCTCGCTCTTCTTCTTCTTCTTCCCCGCTTGTTCCACTCGTGACGTCACCGGCGCATCTCGACTGATCTCGGCGCGAACGAACGGGCAGAGGCGCTGAAGTCCTCGCCCAGCAGCAGCAGCGGCGGCGGCGGCAGTAGCGGCGGCGGCGGTAGTCATATCATCGGCGGCTGCAGACTCGGCTGCGCGTGCGTCTTCGCGGGCACGCGTCCATCGTGAAGAATCCTGGAGCGTGGGAGCGAAGAGGGAGCGAAAGCGACAGAGCGAGCGGAGAGAGAGAGAGAGCGGAGAGGAGGGAGCGAGACAGGACACAGGACCCCGCCCGCTTCTGTGTTATCACCGCTAGAGTGATGACAAGGCGGGGAGCGAGAGAGACCTGCGAGAGAAATACCGCAGGTAGGAAGGAGGAGGATGTTGCAATGCGTGGCGGGCACACAGAGCGAACGAACGAATGAATGTATGCGCCACTCGCAAGCAGCAGCAGCAGCGCAACACGTCGCAAACTCTCATTTCGGTTTGTATTCGCACGTAGGTGTCTGTCCGTGTCTCCTGTCTCTGTGTCCCTGCGTGTGTTTGTTTTCCCGTGCGACTACACCGCCGTTATCTTGTCACGGCATTGCCGGTGCCTTGTTTATTTATCCCTCCGTCCGTTACATCCTCGGTGGATTTAAAATGTAATGTCAATTATGGCAGGGGTGTGTTATGCTCGTTCACACGGCGTGTTGGACCAGACAGGGGCATATATTGAACACGGTCGTGGTTGTCTTTTGTTTATATATATATTAAAAAACGTCCTAGCCTTAAATAAATTATACAAAGCATTGCCTGATGTTATGACGTGAGATGGAAAGAATTGTAGCGTTCTTGCTCGTAATCGTGGGTGGTTTCGGCGTGGGATGTGTGCGCGTGTGTGCGTGCGTGCGCGTGCGAGCTTGGTCGTAAACAGCGCGGCCGAGTTGCGCTAATTGATGGGAGGCAGAGGCGTTGTTGCTGTCCAAACCGAACGGGGTGCTGCTGCGCCTTCAGCCGCCCCGTGCACACAACACCGGAGCCCTCTGCTCTCTTTTGTTTCGCCGCACGGTGAAGCGACCGGAGGGGGATATCGAGGAATCTATTTCCGATCTATTCGACGGGACGGGCGCTAAATGTCATTAATGGCTTCGTGGCACAGCGTGCGCGCGGGTACCTTGCTACGCATTCGACGTTTTTTTTTGTTTGACGCGAATATAATAGCCCATGGCTTAGTGTTGTCAGTGTGTGTGTCTGTGTTTACAAAGGGGTGTGTTATCAGATAGGGGTGTATACATTATGCACAATATGGATCAAAATGGAATGGTCTACAGTGCAATGCGGTGTGTATCAATGAATGGCGAGGATTGCCATGCCTCACAATGCTGCAGCTAACAGTTCACTTGTGAGGAATTGCTTTGTTGACTGCTGTGTTTATTTTTTGCCACGTCTAATGTACGTTGGGTGTCGTGGCGCCTCTGGCTATGGCATCCCAATGCGATGAATCGAAATTTCTTGACGGCTTGGAATGGCACGTAAATTGCTTTGAAATAATATTGTGAACGTGGAAATGTGAACATTTTAATTATTGTTGTGCATTAATCGCGTGCTTCTGTTGCTACTATTATTATTGTTCTGGTGATACAGGGTTACAATGCTGGGGTGATTGTAGATTTGTTTAATATATATATAGTGTAAACGGTATCATTATTCGCATTACATTTGTTTACATGCATAATGGGGTGCGTCGAAAATAATATACGATAAATTAACGTGTTAGATTTGATGACATGTTTCTGTCTAATGTTATACATGCCGCATCTGGTATGTGTGGGTTGTGCGTAGTAGTGAATGCAATGCTTTATTGGTTCTCGGGGTTTGCCTCTTAAGGACCGTTCCTCAACAATTTGGGGCGCACTCAGCCACGATACTATTTTTGTAGTGGTTAAATATTATTGTTAGCCACAATAGGCCATTCTCTGTCTTTCTCAGGGACATGATTTGACAACCAACCCACAATTTCTAAATTGCCCTTCATGGAATGCTTGCTGTGCGAATGCAGCTCCGACTGTCACCTCCAAGGGAATCTCTCACAATCAGTTTACCACGATGATTGTTATACACGTAGAGAGAGATACACTATTGATGTTGTGGATTTGCATTCTAATTTTATTTACAAAGGTTGCTAACCATGACAACCACACCACCAAAGGCATGTATACATATATAAGCTGCATGTGCTTTGCAATTAAAGAGACTCTGTCTCTATGCTCTTAAGAGATTAGCTTTTCTAATAACACGTTTGCAGTGATTGGGGGATAGGTGGCTTTAAATAGGTACATATCTTAAGGCTGTTTGCTAGTATGTATCAATCGGAATTTACCCATTAGTGAAATGTACCTGCTCATGAATATGCGGGTAAATGATATAATATTTTTCAACAAATCACATCGAAAGCAACCGCCTAATTTTGTTGCCAAAATGCTTGTTAGACTTACTTATGCTATCGGAATTATGTCTCATATTTCAGATGTTATGTTGCACAATCGTACCGTAAATCAACCGTTAGAGCACATTCAGTGATGAGCTTTCGTGTATAAATATATATGTTTAAATCGTATTAATTGAGTACCTGAAGGGACTAATATTTTCAGGAGTTGTTACGATCTGTTTTGTGCGTGCCTGTTTGTTTGGGTGTTCATGTACAGCCATTTTGTAAATCCACTGCTGGATGAGGGTCTCCTCACACCATGCAGGTTTATGGGGGTTATCTGTCCATACTTCACCATACCGGTCAGTGCAGGGTGGTGAAGGCGGGGAAGATGATGGAGCATAGAAGTTCAGTACAACAATAGATATTTCTGCATTGCCCTTTGCTGCCCAACACGTAGCTCGAGAGCCCTATGACAACCTGTCTGTGAGCATGTTGCTCGTCAAATCCTAGCACTCTCCAGGCCTAAATCCAGCTTAGCTTCTGAGATCTGATGACGTGAGGAGCATTGCGAGTAATGTTGGTCTGAAGTGGTTATTTGTTTATAATTTGACAAATGACAAACCCTTGACTCTTAATGTGCACGATTGCATTGAAATGACAGAGTTCACGGGAGTCGATAAGAAAAGACCGCCGATGCATTGTTGATTAAAACAATTACAACTCGGACAGGTTTTGAATAAGGATCTTGTGATATCCATAAACAATGCAGTGCAATGAATCTCAAGGTCTTTTTTCAAGACATGTTGTGATCGTGATAATTTACAGAACAAAAACATTCAGATCATTGCATGGATATGTTTTATTTTCCACTATTGTGATAAAAAATATATATATAGTGTGTGTGCTTTGCATTCCTTCGCTGAATATGTTTGATTATTTGTTTACTCTTTGGTACTTGGTAAATAATACATATTCACGATGTTTTTTGTGATTAAGCGCACTGCACTACAAACCTGGTTACCCCGAGTTAAAATCCTAGCAACGGCTAACATCTGAGATGAGTGATATTTGAACCGGTCCTGGGCTGATCAGCATGGTGAAGTATGGTCAAAGCAAGGCCCCAAAACTGCCATGGCTTGTGGAGGCCTTCATCTAGCTCAGTATTGCTACAGTGCTGAAAGTTATAATTATAATTAAATATTATAATAAGTAATGCATAGCAGGCGAGCGCTGTAGTAAGGTTTGTTCCTCAAAGCAAGTAGGGCCTTCGTTCGATTCCTGATTCAGGTGCCTTTCTGTCTGTAGCTTTTGAATGTGTTTCTCACAGATTGTAAAATAATTTCCCGCAATATACTCAATTGGGATGACACATTGCAACATCGCCCCCTTAGTGCAAACATGTGGCAGGACCCTGCTGAGAAGAGTCACAAGACTCAGTGAGGCTTTCCTGGGCAAACAACCATAATGAAGCATATTAATGAAAGCTTAAATTAAGCGTCTGAAATAATTATGACTTTTACATGTTAGATGCCGATGCAATGTTTCGCTTTAGAATTCTTTAAATTGCGCTTCTTGTAATAAATTGATGATCATATGCTATAAGTAAATGAACATTTTTGTTGCATTGTATTATTTACAAGGACTAAATATAATAACCAGTTTTGAGTGGTGGCGAAATGACTGGCGCACTGCGCTATGACCAGGCTAGTTGAGTTTGATTCCAGGCCATGGCTAACGTCATTCACGAGTGATATGTGAACCAGTTACAGGCACCCCCCCCCCCCCCCCCCCCCATTCACGAACCCACACAGACCATCACGACGAATTACGGTCATACAAACACTCATCACAGACGAGGTATGGCGAGGCCTTCATCCAGCAGTGAAGTGGCAAAGGGCTGTGAATTATTATTTATTTTCTCTAAATGTAGTACTTTTGAATAGAACGAAAAAACTGACTTTCCAGCTATCAAAGATAAATATTATGCACAGATGGTACCATCTGCGTTCGTGTCAAACATACAGGGATCTCATGAAAACCACAGCTCTTGTTTGTATTTCTCTCATTACCTTGGTAATTTTTACTTTTTATCTGATATGCCATTTAATGATTTACCATATGTCTGAAACCTTAATTCAAGAGCAAATTTTGCATTCAGAGCGCTTGCAAGATTGCTCGTTAGGCGGATGTTTGCCGTGTTTTATCACGTGTAATTTTACTATGGGCAAGGCAAAACACTGCCCATCGTCTTCCGCAGAAATGAAATTCCGTTTGCAGCTGCTCAACGCAGTCACCAAATGTGTGTGAAAATAAATATATAAATAAACATCCATATAAACAAATGGCATATAAATAAATATTTCCCTACTGAGCTATGAGGGTATGGCTTGTGATGTGTTATATTACATTTTTCTAATGGAATTCAGGCTATAGGACCAGGAGGGAGTGGCGGATATTGGCTGCTATGGTTTCCAACCCTCTAAGGACTATGGGCTGAGTTGGTCCAAAGGATTCCGATGTAATTGTTTTTGGATGATGGCAGATGTGTACTTCTTATCTCCAATTCTCATCTCTTGTTGTGTCTTTTAAAACGTGTCTGTGAAACCTGTTTTTCGCAGTTGTTATTCATTTCATGTTTTAAAATATATATTTAAAATATTGTACTGTTTTGACAAAATATACTTAAATGGGAGAATGTTCATGAATAGAGGAACAATACAGAATTGCAACTGTTCATATCAATTCAACCTTTATTTTCTCTTGTTTTAATTACATTTGTGATGCTATTTTAAAAATTAAAATAATAGTAAAGCAATATTTGAAATTCAAATGTGTCCGGGTTCTTGCAGTGCTCAGAAGTAATCGTAGAGCAATATGGCAGTGTATAATTACTTTCATAGCCAAAAATTAAAGAGCATTTTACAAACACTGTTGCTACATGGTGACCTCTATAAAATATCCACTAATAGTTACTTTCTTCAAAATGTCACGTTTCTTTAAGTGTCGTGATTTTTTTTTTTACAGCAGGTAATTATGACCTTATTTCTCTTTCAGGCCCGCAGCACTAATTCCTGCATCGCGGAGTTAAGTTTTTTTTGTCTTGAACCGAGAGCCAAAGGATAGTGAAAACAAGCGCAACGCCACCACCTTGTAAGATATTGGAGAGGAGAGCAACAACAGCTGCCGCATAATAATTAGACCTCCAGGGTTCGACTGCGGAGGGAGGAGGGAAAAACCTTGTAGCGTTCAGCCGGAGCAGGAAATCACTGGTTGGAAGTGGCCATTATGGATTCTATGTGTTCTACCACCTTGGAAATTCCAGTGAATCTTAAAAAGCCAAATCAGCAAGATTGTGCATCAGTGTGATTTACAGCTGTACCTGTCTGGGGGAAGACTTCATAATTTATATCACTCTTAGGCAAGAGGTGGAACTGCATTTCCTCCCCCCCACCCACCCCTAAAAGCTTTGATCCGCTTTACCTTCATAACCTATTTCGCTGCTTAAAGGAAACCATTAGCACTTTAGGTGACAACAAAAATATATAAGTTTAAAATATACAAAAAAGTGTTACATATTGAACGTATACATAATTGCACTTCAAATTGCGAAGATGACACGTTCAATGTCATCACTGAGCTGTGCAATCGTGTTTAGTCTGTGCTTCTTCGTGACAACAAATCTGTCCATGGGGCTGGAGTTCACCGGTGAAGCCGATCAGTCGACAAGGTATTTGAGATGGGACCAAAGTGGAAACGGAAACCTGAGTTTTCAGTTCAAAACCAATAATTCCAAGGGACTCCTGCTGTACGTGGACGACGCCGGCATCTGCGACTATCTCGAGGTCATAGTCACAGGTGGCCAGGTCCAGCTACGAATAAAAATCCACTGCTCGCAGCCGCTGATCCACAGGGCATCGAAGCGCATCGACGACAACAACTGGCACGCGCTGCTCATCAGCATACGCCTGAAGCACATCACTCTCGCGGTGGACGACGAGATCGTCTCGGGGGAGGTCGTGTCCCGGGGGCAGCAGCTGAGCGTCAGCAGCGACCTCTTCCTGGGAGGAATCCCGACGGAGGAGCGCATCCAGCAGCTCACCTCCAAGGAGGTGAAGGGCCTGCCGCCGTTCAAGGGATACATCTCCAATCTCAAGTACGGCCACTCGACGCCGATACTCATTAGCAGCAAGGGAGTGCGGGCCGAGTGGCATCAGGTGTGTAAGGAGCAGAACCCCTGCAAGAATGGCGGTGTCTGCTCTGTGGAGATCAAGGAGGTGGTCTGCGACTGTTCCAACACTGGCTTCCAGGGCCGATATTGTCACGAAGGTAAGTGCCCTGAAATGGTCCGCACGGGTGCCTCGCGTGTTCTTGCTTTTCCAAATTGAAAATGAGCTGCATTTGCTTAATATAACACACGCTCTGCAGGGGATAGGCGGTGTACATCGGAGGGTAAATAGATTGCCTCTGGGCTTTGCTTGCTTATCTCGTCTTGTTTCCATGACACTTGGTTTCCTCATAGTAATTTTTGTACATGCACATTTTTTATTATATAGTTTTGGTTAAAAAGGCCATTAGACTGTTTTTTTTTTCCCTTCAAATAAAATTGCAATAAATGTGTTATTAGACGTGGTGAGGGTTTAAAAAACGAAACAAATACAATTTAATCCAGTAGATTACAAATGTATAGGGAAGCCCATTACATTCCCAAGCCTGAATAATAGTTACTTTAAAAACTCCAACCACAAGCCTAGTAATAATAAGAAGAATAAGTCAATTGGTTTTACTTTCTGGAGTAACGTTCTATGCGGAAGCTGCTGCTGAAGGCTTCTAATTAAAGCTCATGATCACCCCCATTGCTTGTTTGAGCATGTGTGGAGGGCATTTCGGAGCCGCCGTATATCGGTTAGCGCACTGCACTACATACCCTGCCGCTCGAGTTCAATTCCCGCTCACGGCCAACACCAATTACGATTATCTGAACGCGTTCTGGGCCTCCCCGAGGTCAACTCAGCCTGAAATTAGTACCCGGTGCGGTGTATAAACATCGCCACTGGGGTGACAAAGGCCGGCTGGGTGTGGTGTTGGCCACCCATTCCGGCCTTCATAGGTGCTCAGCTAATAGCACTTGCCCCAACAGTCTGTTCAGGCTATACGGGGGGTCTTTGTCTTTGGGGGACAATGGGGAGAAAGAAAGCAGTCGGGGGCGGAATGCTCTGATGCCACAGAGTGTGTCATTTCTGGGCATTATTCTTAATACACGATCTTAAAATTACAAATTTGAATATTTGTAATCTAATATGGTTGAATTTAATGTGAAATATATAATACTAATAAATACATATGAATGGCCATCTTCATACCGTAGCTTGAACATTTAGAGCTTAAGATTAAACGCTGCACACGTAGCATCCACCTTTGAAAACAAAATTATGCTGCTAAACACATTAAACAAAGATGCGTTCTGCCTCCATTGCAATGTTTTCCATAATACATCAATTTATATTGTTTTATTTACATTTTTTTACTGCAAGTGTTGAACACACGTATGCTGTAATAGTATACTCTGCTAAATAATTTGGCAGAATGTGTTATGTATGCACGGTAGAGTAAGATCAAATCAAAGAACCCCTGGAGAAAGTGTGTACTATGCAGCAGATGCAAACCATCGTTGGAAAGCAAATTGCTTCACAGTGACTAACTGATGCACATTCACCATATATGCTACGATTGTTTTATGCGTTTATATACAATATCCGAACCTCCCCCACCCTTCCTGGAACCACTGCTCTGCTTATATTGTTACAGTACATGCAGCAGAATTCCCGCTTTAATAAATATACATGCATCGGCATTTTTTTCTTTCAATAACTTGACACTGAGGGGAAAAAATGACATTCAAGTGTTGACCTCTGAAATGTTTTTTTTTATGCTGCCTATAATAGCTACAAAATAATAGTAGTAATGGAAATTTTAAGCGACTTTCTCTCTTTCTAGAAAGTGAAGAAGTAATCAAAATTGTACCATTTTATAGCCCAACTTTACGAGTGAATTGTTACAATAAAAACTGGGGTGAAATTCGCGTCACGTGCCAACACCACACTTTACTGTTGATCACTTTACTGCACTTGCACCGCTTGTCCAAGGTCGACGGGTGATGACCTTCTTATTAAGGTGAAAGCGGTTGGTCGGAAGATGTCCATATGAAGAGAGAATACAACAGAAAAAAAATTCCCGGCTGCCGAATTAAAAGAAGAGTTGTCTTGTTGAGGAGTTGAAAACAATAATCATTTCAAGGAGATTTAAGACAAGAGCATTTCTGAAGGTTCCAATGCCTATCTAAACGGTGTGTGGAAATAATATCACAAAATGCAACATTAATTGAACTCTCTGTTGGTTCACGTTTAAAACAGCCAGCTTGGGTCAATGACGTTGCTCTATTAAACACCTTTTCTTGGACTGATTTATATTACATAAACCTGACATATTCTTGGTTCTTTCGGTAAAGTCACGTAGAAGGGAAATAATACAATCGTAAAAATAAAACAATCAAATTCTCACGACGTTTAGATTGCAACACAAGCAATCATCATCAGGTGATGATGGATGATTGTGTGTTGCAATCGAACGTCGTGAGAATTTTATTGTTGTATTTTTATTATTTAATTTTTTCCCTTCTACGTGGTGACTTTACCGAAAGAACCAAGAATATGAATCCCTGCAGTCACGAAAGCTTTAAATCGAAATATAAACCTGACAACCATTGTATGTACAGTTTTTCGGTGGGGTAACGTGCGACTCATAATTTACCAAACAGCCATCGCATTGGATATTGAATTGTAAACGTACTTACTACCATAATAAACATTCTCAAAAATACACACCTGGGTGGTATAAACAAAATATGACAATATCAGAAGTCTATGTGCCACCTACTGAAATTTCTGGGAAACTTGATCTTTTCCTGTGAATATCCATTATACATGCTATGGCAATCACTCAAACACATATTGGATAATCACACTCCCTGGTTCATTGACACAAATATGTAAAAAAAAAAAATGTGCCCTGGGAGCAGTTCGGAATAAACCCATAACCTGTGTTATTATAGTAATGTGTATGCTAATACTATTTGTGCATCTGTAGTAGGTAATACGCAGTATGCTAATAAGTGGTAATAACTGTACGTATGATTTTTTCAAGAAAAATTCCCATAATGGGCCTCATTATACATACACTACAACATTCCCATTTTAATTGTCAGACTTCAGGAGAGCTTTGCTCAGTCTTCTTTTGATTAAAACAAGGCAACCAAAGCGGACAAGAGCAAACGCTACCTAATCGCTGACAGTCACACACGAAAAGAAGATGAAAATCTAGGGGGGGGGGGGCAAGAGAAGATAACAGGTACATCAATGGTTTTTTGGTGTTATTTATATTGCCAATACATTTTACACTCCAACGAGTGACGGTCACCACAGACGTGTGTTGTGATGGCAAAGGGGCCAATCGCTGAGTAGATTTACTGCAGACATTTGTCATGTCTCCATGACAGAGCCGGTGGCTAATGAGACTGTACGTTATGGGACGCATGTTCCAATGACAGGAACATCAGCTGGTTATGCAAATTATAGGGGGTGGCGAGCAGTAACGTCTTATTTATTGCCTCAACAGCCCACCCTGGATACCGAGTGGCTTTCAATCTATCCGCCGGCTGTTATCATGTTGCCGCAACTTTCTGTTCAACTTTTATTATGAAAACATGTACTGGTTTAATGGTTCTGTTGTATTAAATGTTACATTACTCTTAAAGTAAAAAAAAACGATTCATGGTAAAATGATGAAAGCCGCATTAATCATTTGTAGTTCAATTTTCAAAGTAGTATGGGTTTTACTTGATCTTTGTGCCAACACTGAGTTTAAATTTTTTGATATCATGGCAAATCTGTTTAAATTTTTTCTCTTGTGGAATATTACTCCAAAAATTAGTTTTAGCATAAAGAAGCAAATGCAAGGTTTGTGCAATGTCAGTTTTAATTGTTTCTCAGTAAGGGTGTGCACATATAATTAGATTGCTTGGAAAAAAGTCTATTTATATCTGTCATTTAATCACCAAAAATTTGGGGGGAATTTAACTAAATCACTTTCATTAACTCTATGGCCATTTCATCATTAATTTGATTCAACGTTTTAAAAGCAACATTTAAGAGCGTGTTTTTACTTGTAACTTTTGACAGGCATGGCCATTACTTAACATGTATGGATCAGTGTTATGCAGCTTTTACAATAATACAATTTTGAAAAACCCCAGTAGAGTTAATTTTTAAGTTTAATAATCGATGTGAGCCCAAAAACCGATATAGTGGGATATAGTGATTCCAGCAATTATTTTACAGATATCATTGTTGATTAGTTTTGGAATAAAGTGTAAAATTATTATTATAATAATTCTACAATAAAAAAAATATTCCAAAAAAACTACTTAGCAAAACTTGTAATAAATTGCCAACATTTAAGTCTAACCTTCACATATGAAGAAACGTTAACAGCCATACATAATTACACGTAACATAACATCAAATTAAACAAGCCCCCTAGCTAGTATTGCGCCGATTTCAAGAAGCGATCTTGCATTGTGAAGGAGTCCCAAGAAAAAGAAGCTTGGCCCATTTTATACGTGTGAGCCATTTATGACTTATGAAAAACAATTGATTTTTTTAAACCTGAGAAACTATTTCAATTGTGATTCTCTGAGGTGTTCTCGGGTCGTACCTGCGTGCACGATCGGCGTGACACCGTGCCGAAAAACAGAGTATGACCCCGGAAACTCTCATCGTCGTAGAGCTATAAGGTACTACCGCAAAAAAAAACTGCGTCGTAGATTTACATTGTTTTGTTTCGTAAAATTTGGGAAGCCAAACAGCATTGAATATCAATGTTCAGAATTTTCCTGTTTTAAAGAAAGAAAAAAAGTATTGGCACCATGAACTTTTAAAACAATTATTAGCTGTGTAATGTGAAACCTAATGAGAGTTTGCATGGATTCTTTAAAATGTTTCCTTTTTTGTAAACACCTTTTGTAATTGTCGAAGGATTTAAGACGGTCAAGCCTGAGGTAAAACTGTCCAAAGATCAATTTGCCAGTTGAAATGTTACAATACATTTCCTTGTGTCGATTATACCATTTGAATTGGAAGGTTTGAAACTCATAACTGCTTAACACGTTGGGGAGGTCATCTCACTTCCTGGATTCTCATTTTGAGGTCCTGGATTTTTTTCCCCCGATGATATTTGATGTATATCCAAATGACAAGTTGCATCCATTGCTACATTGGTCTTCAACTCGGCGGCAAACTGAAATAATCACAATTTACGTATTAAAACGTTTGTGCACCACGTAACAACTTAATTTATTTGGCTGGGCTGTCATGTTGGTGGAGGGTTCCACAACACATATTTGGTCAGATCGTTACGTGGTCAAAACCGAAAAATCGATTTTTAATGACACCTTTTTATAGTGCAGTTTGGTCATTAATTTTCTTAACAAATTACATTCTATAGAACGGCTGCAATACCTTTAAACAGGTTATTTCAGTTGTTAAATTATTGTCAAAATGCAGAGAAAGGGTTTATCATGTGGTGTTAATGCCTCGAGGGCAATAATTAGCATCAAATGATGCAGTCCCCTATAAATCATTTCTGGCATGGCACTATGAGCTTGGTTGTAGGGAATCGTGACTGACAAAACGATGCTGCTCGCTACGGATTTATTGTAAATGTCCGCGTGTATTGTCAAAGGGCAGCTGCAAGGAGGAGTCGTTAACTATTGATTTTGGCACATGGCTCGGGGAACTGAGCATCCATCTGTGCCCAAAATGGATTCCCAGTGAAATTCTTCATGCTCCGAAATGGGAAAAGAATTACACGCAGAGCCATAGCATCTTCTTGAGCAGAAAAAAAAACCCAAAACAAAACACAGTCATATTTTGTAAAAGTAAACAAAGACACGAGGAACTAACAACATCGATTCAAAAAATCATCCTGTAACCTCCGTCAAATACAAAAGCTCATATATGCAATGCATATGGTTTAAATGCTACATATATACAATTAGAATGTAGAAATGATTCTGCGTACAAAAATGCATTTATAATGTCTTGTATGTGTATTAAGATGAAAAGCAATGCAGCCTGATTTTGGAGCAGTTGTCATTGGTTCTACTTCCTAACAAGTAACAGAATTTGGATTCTACATCATTCCAAATACTTGGTCACTACTAATCTATTTGGTGTTTAAATAACGCTTTCATTAATGTGGCATGTTCAATCTACCTTGGATTTCAATGTGAATGTAATTCATTCGGCTTAACATATAATACATTAAACTAGGTGAAATAAATGGACCGTAAGGATTCAATTCCATCTTTTAATATGGATAACTTATAACTGCTCTTGATGTGTATAAGGTTCAGTTCTCACTTTTTCGATATAACCAGTATCAACAGTGGGGCAACTTTAACATGTGCAGTGTATACATATGATATATGTATATAAACCAAACACAATTTAACCGATATCCATTGAGATTTCAAAAATGCTATGCAGAATCCTACATGAATATTTAATGTGTATAGGACCCTGCATAATTTCTTTGAATCCCTATGGAATATTGTTTATTGTCTGAATGTTATTTGCCTGTGATATTTATGAAATGTCCACCATGCACTGCGACAGTCCCTTAACGTGTAATGTATAATAGCCGTCTATGATCAATGATAACAATTAAAACTTGATTATAAATGACAAATTATGTTCTAAAGAATCTTTTCACGTGATTCACAATTGAGGCTTATTTCTTAGAAACGTATTTCAACATTGTCGTAATTCTTGAAATATCACATGGTGAACAGATCTACACAATACGACTGTACGAGTTGTCTTCTCATTGCATATTGAGGGCATTGCACTACAGTGCATCGCCATGAGGTGTGATGACATGAAATGTTGTGATGTTGACTTATTCACCTAACAGGTACAATTTAAATGTAACCCTTTGAAGACCAAGTGATCGCAGTTCTCTGGGAAGAGTGATGACGATGTTGAAGATGAATGTTGGCAACCAATAATTTCTGCTGGCGAACCTGATTTCACAAACTCCACAGATACACAATATATATCTATCGAATTTAAGCTCGTCAAAAACCCCAATTGTGGTAGCATTCACCACGCTTTCCCTTGCCAATAAACTTCACAGAAGTGGGCTTTGAATTTGATAGCGCGTGGGCGTGCGTTTTTTATTTATTTCTTTTTGTTTAACAAAAGTTTTTGGAGTCTTGGGAATGTTAGTAAAATTTTATCAGTTGAGCTGCGCATGCCATCTCGACATGGGAAAATTTTACAGGAGCTGCATTCTTAAGACTCTGTCCTGTGGTCTCCAGACTTTCTGCGCGTGGCTTATATCTCCGCTCCGAAAGTGTATTCCCCAGGAATGGATTCTCTCATTTTTATAAGTGTTCTCGTACCGTTGCTTTTCTCAATAATGTGCTGTCTGCTTGTGATTCGCAGTGCCTAGAATCACAGAATAAGTTTTTTTTATTCTGTATGCTGGTTGTCTTTCTCATCCGCGAGCCAGTGGGTTCGCTCTTCTGCATGACATATGTCATGCAAAGACAATTGTCAACTGCATGCCTAACAAAGACTTTTTTTCTTTTCTTGCTTTATGCTGTCAGATGTCAACTTTGAGGAAGGTAGGTATTTTTAGACTGATGTTGCTTAGAATGTAGATATTAGTGAGTACACAAGCATAGTTTATTTTTTTATTGCAGATACATGAAAAGCAACCCCTTATTGAAAACAAATGGTAATTTGCGAGGAAAGTTTTTTTTTAAATCCATTCCCTCATTTTCAATAAAATACTTTTTTGTTCAATAAACTACTATTTTACATTTCATTCGAGGAAATACCAATATGTTCGGAATGTATTTTCTCACAACTACCGTGTGCAAGTTATACATTGACTTACAACATTAAAAAGCATGGGACTGCACATCACTATGACTGTGAAGATATTAAAATCCACAATTTTAACAAATGGAGCCAAATGTATGTTTGAGGCATAATCCCAACTTGGAGTGAATTTTAATATTTTTTTCTTCCCAAACAAATTCAGCATCAATTATGAAACCATTAAAAGCGAGTCGTTAGGTGATGGTTAGCAAGAATAGCCGTTTATTGATTTGTTCTTCTTGATCTTTGGAAAAGCATTGGGCACCTCAGTGTTTAATGCTTTGGACTGTGTGGTGCTTAGACATACACTGTTTAGTATGTCGGTCACAATACTGAACATGTTATTGTGATGGCAGACTTTGTTGTCTCTGTCTCTATCTCTCTCCTTCTCTCTTGTATTCCCTCTCTCACCCCCCTTCTCTGTTCCCCTTCTATATGGCTGATTGTACTCTCATTCTCCTCCAAGGTATCATGCATCTGATGGTGGCCGATCAAGGTATGAGTGTACTGTTTTATCGTTTGTTGCTTTCCCCCACTTCGCCATGCATCATGCATGCAAGGGCTTATAGGGTCACCAATGGCACTTGGATTGACATTCTACCTTTATAGACCATTAGAGTTTTTTCAATCAGCAATATAACGTTATAGTATCACTGCCTTTTTAATCCAAATCAATCTCCAGCAGAAATGACTGGAAGAAAACAAGGTTCGTATTCGTGAAGGGCCATTGATAAGCTTCTGACAAGCGATACAAACACGTTGGAATGACTAATCACTCGGCTTATTTGTTCGCCACATTTTTGTCAGCCGTGTGTATCGATGTTGGAGTTATAGCATTGCAAAACTGAAATGAAGTACTACTTGTTTTACTGCACCTTGTAAGTCTGCAACAAATTGCAACGGTTAAAATTGCTGTTTTGAAGTCACAAAACTTGTGGATACGTAGAGTGTGCTAAGGCCTAGTACATTCGTATGTGCAATACACAGTATCGCTTTTGCTATTTCAGATCTTTAACTAATCTACTACAATAAGTGATATGGGATTTGTATGTACTGCAACGTGTGCAATGTGTTCTATCGTAATATTGTATTTTACAAATAATAGATAAAGCACACTACCTGTTTGAGTGTGTGTTCAAAATCTCACAAGGATTACAATCAGTTTTCAAATCAAATATAAGAAGTATGTGTAATTAAATTTCAAAATATGTGTGATGTGATTAGAAAAAAAACTGCATAACCACATGGAGGAGGGTCCTGCTTTGGGTTTTCATTGTAAAATGTTTTCAACCAATTCATGATGAGTGTTTATTATAAAAGTGGGAGCAAACCGTAGTACCCGGACAGAAAACCCACTCTATCCCCAAACAGATGGCTGCAGATAGCGATTAGTCCACTTGCTGTACTGCCTTCTTCTGGCAAGCTAGGGTATGGCACCTCCGCAATGCCCACCCAAAGGGAGTTTCACAACATTTGTGTGATCCACCAACCCTTGCTGCCTCCAAAAGTGCCGGATGATAAGCCATGTGCAGAGCCACCATGTGCAGAGCCACCACTGCCCAGCAAATAAGTAAATAAACATACATTTTAAGTATATTCATTGTGTAACACCACAAGAATGAATAACTAACACATCATTCCTGCGTATCATGGCATACTTGAAATAAAAGGAGATACAATGCTGCAATACAACAGGAATAATATTGCTAACACACAATGTGCTGCAATTAAATGTGCACTTACAATCTGCAAACCTTGCTTGATCATGACTGCTGGGCAATAGAGAAACCTGGAAGGATAAAGGATGGACAATGTAGTTCATTTTTTCTTAATCATTGTAAGTGTTGGGAAACAAACAGAGAGAATACATCTGGTACTGATAAGTGCCTGGTTAAAGGATGTGATCCTTAATATATATGTGTCCTTCAAGGGATATCGAGTTTGCCAGTTGTCACATTTCGCCCACTGGCTTTTCTTATGGATGAACAATTGAGCACTGTGACCTTGTCACTTGAGGTAGGGTACGCTTCGTTTATAATTATCAAGATAAGCTCCCCCGGATATCGCTAAGGCTCTTTTGGTTTCGTAGTATTTGATTAATGCAGACTACTTACAACGTAAATATATGCAATAAGATTTGATAGTAAGTACAGAATATCATTATAATCTTGATAACCCAATTAACAAGTTTTTCCTTTAAAAAATTGTACTTGCGTTGCTAATTAATTAGAGTTTTAAACAAAGTCATGTAGTGACTGACACTTTAAATATGCTCTTATTTTAATATCCAATAATATGCTGGTAAGCTTATATAAATTGTAATGTAACATTTTGCTGATCTTTGGTACATGTTGTCAGTGAAGGTAAAGGGGAGGTCAGTTTGTCATTCATTTCTTATCACCAGTGATGGATATTTTTTTAATGAATGCTGGAATGCTTTTGGATATATCTAATGCATACTCTTTGTGGATATAACACAAGGCACAATCAGAGCAATCAAGTGTGTGCAGGCTTGCTGTTCACATACTCACCCGGCTGCACATGTGCAAAATGCATTATGGATTTCCTGTCCATCAAGTCTGCCACTGATGGCTGGTCAAATAGGCCATCTTGCACGGGACAGATTTGCGATAAGAGAATTTGAATGGTTTCACAAATCGCCTGTCCTAAATGTCCTCTGCTTGCAAGGTACAAAGAGATATCTCCTATACTGTTGAGATGTAGTTCTTCTTTAAGCTGGCAACTTCTCTGTGGTCCCTGTCTGGTCTGCCATGATGGTACAAAAGTATTTCTTCCAAACAAGCCAGGTTATTTTTTGAAAATAATGATCAGCTCTCACACAAGGCGTTTTTACATTTTCCATGACCAAGAAAGTGCCTTCTTATCCAGGTGTCCAGCCCAAGCTATGGTTGGCGATGGAATACAATTACAGAGGATGTTACATAGGTAGATTAATTGAACAATTGTGCATGAACTTGAACAAAACAACATAATGATTTTGAAAATAATATTTCAAAAATAGTTACAAACAATACCAAATGAAGCGTAAATTCCACCCGCCATTTTAGTCAAATCATAGTTATTATGAATTACAAATCATAGTTGCAAGTCACAGTTGCAAATGTTGATGTATTTGACATCACGCATGCGTTTAAGGGCATTTCTTGATTGGAAATTAACTAAATTGAGAAAGAATACGAGCATAGTCCAGAAGGTCGGTGCCACAACAACAAAAGCTTTGGTGCCAAGTCCTCACTTTCGGGGCAGTCAACCAACAATTTGATGTTGGTCATAGATTATTCAGGCTTGCCTGTGGTGTTAGAGTTGGCTATATATATAGTGCAAAATTGCCACTAAGATTGTTTTAAAAATGAATACAGCCCAATGCACATGCATCCATTGCAAATTGAAGCATAGAGTGAGACGATTGTTTTCAGTTTGTGCGGCTGACTTGTAGGCTACATCATAGTATTCAAGGAGTGTCAGGGTAGAAGCCTCCAAAAATCCTGAGGATGTAGTTGAACCAGTAGGCAGTGCTTTTTTCTACACAGAAATTCGATTTTTTTTCTTTGAGATGTGGTCGATATGGTGTTGAAATGAAAGTCTTTGAATCTATCAACAGACTCAAATATGAGTAGTCGTTCGTTTGTTGAAAGTTGTGGTTTCCAAGAGCAACCAGATTTTCCCTTGGGGAGAAAAGCACAGGCTGAGTTTTATTTATATTGAGAACCAGTTTCAGGGAAGTGCTTTGGTTTTGAATTAAATCCAAATCTGGAATTTCTGATGTACTTCATGTAAGGATTTGCCTTAGACTAGCTTGACTGTGTCGTCTGAAAAGAGATTCATTTCTGAATAATGAAAGTTACGTCCAAGGTTATTTACAGAAACAGAGAACAAAATCGGACCAAGCACCAAACCTTGTGGAACACCCTTTGTAATTTGGATTTTCGTGGATGAAATCTCGTAATTTGACACCATTTTACTTATAATGCATATACAGTGAGGGAAAAAAAGTATTTGATCCCCTGCTGATTTTGCACGTTTGCCCACTGATAAAGAAATGATCAGTCTATAATTTTAATGGTAGTTTTATTTGAACAGTGAGAGACAGAATAACAACAAAAAAATCCAGAAAAACGCATGTCATAAATGTTATAAATTGATTTGCATTTTAATGAGGGAAATAAGTATTTCACCCCCTCTCAATCAGAAATATTTATGGCTCCCAGATGTCTTTTATACAGGTAACGAGCTGAGATTAGGAGCGCACTCTTAAAGGGAGTGCTCCTAATCTCAGCTTGTTACCTGTATAAAAGACACCTGTCCACAGAAGCAATCAATCAGATTCCAAACTCTCCACCATGGCCAACACCAAAGAGCTCTCCAAGGATGCCAGGGACAAGATTGTAGACCTACACAAGGCTGGAATGGGCTACAGGACCATTGCCAAGCAGCTTGGTGAGAAGGTGACAACAGTTGGTGCGATTATTCGAAAATGGAAGAAACACAAAATAACTGTCAATCTCCCTCGGCCTGGGGTTCCATGCAAGATCTCACCTCGTGGAGTTGCAATGATCATTAGAACGGTGAGGAATCAGCCCATAACTACACGGGAGGATTTTGTCAATTATCTCAAGGCAGCTGGGACCATAGTCACCAAGAAAACAATTGGTAACACACTACGCCGTGAAGGACTGAAATCCTGCAGTGCCCGCAAAGTCTCCCTGCTCAAGAAAGCACAGTTTGCCAATGAACATCTGAATGATTCAGAGGACAACTGGGTGAAAGTGTTGAGGTCAGATGAGACCAAAATGGAGCTCTTTGGCATCAACTCAACTCGCCATGTTTGGAGGAGGAGGAATGCTGCCTATGACCCCAAGAACACCATCCCCACCGTCAAACATGGAGGTGGAAACATTATGCTTTGGGGGTGTTTTTCTGCTAAGGGGACAGGACAACTTCACCGCATCAAAGGGACGATGGACGGGGCCATGTACCGTCAAGTCTTGGGTGAGAACCTCCTTCCCTCAGCCAGGGCATTGAAAATGGGTCGTGGATGGGTATTCCAGCATGACAATAACCCAAAACACACGGCCAAGGCAACAAAGGAGTGGCTCAAGAAGAAGCACATTAAGTCCTGGAGTGGCCTAGCCAGTCTCCAGACCTTAATCCCATCGAGAATCTGTGGAGGGAGCTGAAGGTTCGATTTGCCAAACGTCAGCCTCGAAACCTTAATGACTTGGAGAAGATCTGCAAAGAGGAATGGGACAAAATCCCTCCTGAGATGTGTGCAAACCTGGTGGCCAACTACAAGAAACGTCTGACCTCTGTGATTGCCAGAAGGGTTTTGCCACCAAGTACTAAGTCATGTTTTGCAGAGGGGTCAAATACTTATATCCCTCATTAAAATGAAAATCAATTTATAACATTTTTGACATGCGTTTTTCTGGATTTTTTTGTTATTCTGTCTCTCACTGCTCAAATAAACCTACCATTAAAATTATAGACTGATCATTTCTTTGTCAGTGGGCAAACGTACAAAATCAGTAGGGGATCAAATACTTTTTTTCCTCACTGTAACTATATACAACTTTTGAATTGCTTTTTTTCTTGTTATGCAACCTTTGTTATGATGTGTTATAGTTGGGCTGTGTTAGCCATTTTACTTATGTTACAAGTGATGAGAGATGACCTTTCTGCAAATAAGCTCCAGTGCTTTGGGCTTAAACATATGCATTAATAAAAGTGACAAATCCTCGATTAAAATTAACAACTGACGATCTAGCATCCTTCTGCTCACCCGCTATGAAATTTTGTTCCAAAAGTGCACCGTGCATAAACCTCTCCCCCACCACCTTTAATGAGACCATCTATTTGAAAATGTTAACCATGAAGGTGATAATTGATTTGTTTTAAATGAGTGATTACGAACATCACACATTACGTTTTAGGACCCTTCTTGGGTCCTTGACAGTTTCCTCGGATAAAAAGGTGCATTTTTTGCCTTAACCATGTAACCATGCTCTTATTTGTCTTAATCTCTTTTCATTTGGTGATGTTTTGACAAGTAGATTGCCCCCAAAATTATAATTTAAAAAAAGACCAAATTAAGAAAATAGGCCTGCATCGAAATGCTCCATTATGCCATGTCGTGAAGTATTTTCCACCGCACGATATGTGTGTAGTCATTGCTTGTACAGTAATTTCCAGTAGGATATTTAAAGTCAATAAATCTCTGCTTACCAGTGAATATTATAAGCCTTCTTATTTACCAAGATTTATAAATTAAATTGCGATTATAATACAGAGTCTTATAATATTGGCAGGTAGTGATGTATCACTATAAAGTATTGATAAGTTATGCCAATTTCAAACTTTGTAAGCTCTTTGTCATGCACTGATGGATCAAGGTCTTCCTATGCCTTTATGGTCATGGTCGATTGTTTGGTCAGTCTGGGATTGAAGAGATACGCCCAATACTGGTATGGATATCGTTCCCCACTGATGCTAGTCATGTCCGGGAATCACACTCGGGTTTCCAGGTTAATCGTGCAATGTGATAACCACTACATCACTGCTCCACCGCTCCACCCCATGCCATTAGATCTACGCTTTAAGTGCAATGGATATATGTACCATATGCGTGACTGGCTCATAAAATTGCACATGATAGTGTGCTGTTGTGCACGTGGTTGCACTTTAAGCTGATGAGACATCTGTTTTAATATCACCTTTAAATGACTGCACATTTACTCACTTTAGATCTGCCCCATGGCACTGGAGATTCATACCAGTTTGATGAAAGCATTAGAATGCAGAATATGAGCCAAATTAAGTGTGGGTTACCGAACTGGCTCGCGTAAATGGCCTACGCGCTTGCATTTTAAAGCAATAACACGTGCAGTGTGTTAAATTAATATGCTTTTGAATATGCAAAAGCATAATATGCAAAAATCATATTCAATCAGTTTATGTGCAGGCATAAACTTGGCGATGCCTTCATCCACAAGTGGAATGACCATGGCTGATGACAATGATTTCGACAACCTACGTTTTGTCTTATGTCTGCACAATGTGGAATTACACAAATAAACATACAGCTGTTGATACAATTACTTCCAATTTACGAATTAATATTAGGCATGAAAAGATACACCCGCGATGTGATTCAAATTGTTACCCGTGAGAATTATTTGACATTCCTCCTCATGAATGTATGTTTAACTTCTTTCGCACCGTACGTGGTCAACCGCGATAATCCGAGGTGCCGGGGAAGGCAACAAACTAAAAACAAAAAGCAGTTTCAAACAAATTAGTTTTCCATCTAGATGTAAAAGTGCATAACTTCAGTGGCTTCAATTGTCGATTTAAAGCTTTCGTGACTGCAAGGATTCATCTTCTTTGGTTCTTTCGGTAAAGTCACCACCACGTAGAATGAGAGATAAAATAATAAATTAATAAAATAAAATATCACGATAAAATTCTCACGACGTTTCGGCCACAACACAAGCGGCCTTCATCGGAAGCAAGTGGCTTCCTAATATCGTAAGCAAGAACGTTACAGATAGGCCGTAGAAGCGCATCTGAAAGCGTGCGATGCAGCGACCATCTTTGTTCAACGGATAGCCAAGAACTGCTGCGAAGATGACCGGAGTTTGCGTGATGCTTTATGCTCCATGACGACTTCAGCAAGGTCTTGTGGTTCATTTGTGGCGAGCGCTTTGTGCGTATTGAGTGTGACCTTATGTGCGGTCGTTCGGCAACCAGAAGCCAAAGCGGCTCAGCGAGCACTGGACAGACATGGTTGGATCTTGCAGTATCATCACGTCACGTGCCATACAATGTTGTACTCGCTGAGAGCTTGGAAATTATTTTTTTGCCAGATACCCCATAGACTAGTGAGTTGGAATAATATCGCGTTTTCGATACTATGATACACGCCACCGGTGTTGGCTTTGTCAAGACTTATTCGTGGTCGAATGTGTCGTAGAGCCCTGATATGAAAATTGGCGGACCTGACTATATTTTATTCACATTGTATGTAATAGAGTCACATTTCTTGCAACCACCAGAGGCCGCTATTTTCATTGAACCAAAACTTAATTGTTTAATTGAATTGTGACTCTGAATCATGTTAATTTATTAAATCTCTCGGGGGTGGTGAGAGAGGAAGCAGGAGGAGGTGACTTGTTGCCAGTTGCAGCATGTACATACATATCTTGTATGTATGTTTGTTGTATTATATATGTTGATGTTATTTTGCACCGTACATAGTCAACCGTGATAATCAGAGGTGCAGGGGAAGGACACCGCACTAAACACAAAAAGCAGTTCTAAAGAAATTAGTTTTCGATCTAGATTTAAAAGTGCATAGCTCCAGTGGCTTCGTGATATCGGACGGAAGAGCGTTCCAGACAGCCGTAGAAGCACACCTGAAAGCGCGCAATGTGGTAACCGTCTTGGTTCCATGGATAGCCAAACGCGGCTGCGAGTATAAACCGGAATTCACGTGATGGTTTATTCTCCCTGATGAGGTCAGCAAAGAGGTATTTTGGTTCATTTGCGGCAAATACCGTGTGTGTAATGACTGCGACCTTATAACAGCAGCGGTTATTTATGTTACAATGGGTGGGTGCTAATTTTAAAGGTGTTTTCAACATGTTTATATGGCAGTCTTTCCTCATTGTCAGCTTTAGCCGATACCTTTGGAGATGTGGAGAAATCATTTCCCAACACAGCCATTTCCAAGGCTACAGCATAATTCACTGGAGCCAATTGCAAATTGGAATGCGCCATGGAAACGAAAAAAAAAGGCTCAATAGTGCTTAGGTGGCACTAAACAATGCGTGTTACCAACCAAAATCTGTTCCATGCAATCACTGTATAGCACGAGTTGGTATATTTACATTGATAATTAATTTGACATGGTAGGTTACAGTTATTTGGACAAAATGCTTAACCATGAGAATATTACCGGATATATGGTCGCTATGATACCAGTGTTGTGCCGAAGAGCTGGAGATTGCAAAATAAATAACGTTGTAGACCAATAAAGTTTTGTATATTTTTAATTATAATTTGTCTTAATGCATGCTTACCCTCTCACAACAGTGGTGGATGCATGAGGCATATGGCAATTGTGCTTACGAGCTCTTGACTGGTCTGTGTATAGTCAGTCCGTGCGGAAAGTCTGAATGTGTGTGGGTTTTTGTATGTGTTAGATATATATTTTTTCATTTCAAGGCTCACGCGCTAATATATTTCTGCGGATTTATTATTCGGCATTCTTTCTTTATACGTCCATTCAAAGGAACAAACATCATCTATTATCCAATGGTGTACAACTATTAGTGTTTCTGCATGCATAACGAATGCTACTGCACAACATACATTTAAGCTGCTGAAAAATATACATCTTTGGCTTTACTGCAAATTGCATAATGAGCCATACCTTAGCCCCTTAAACTGGCTTCTCGCGATAATTTATATGCATATGAAAATAACCATAGCAGTGTCAATTATTGAACTATTTTTATGCAATCTGAGTAGCAGTGGCACAACGGCGAGGCACCATGAATGTAGTTGTGTTCCTGGTGAACACCAGGGCAATTGAAGACTGAACCAGTCTTTCCCATCCACCAACCAACACGAGCCAACGAGGAGATGTATGGTCAAACAACCCCGATTACTGACACGGTGTGAAGACGTCTTCATCCACGAATTGGTGGACGAATGGCTGGGAATTATATTATTATTATTGAGGATAATCATTGAGAAAGTCCTCAAATGTTCTTCTAAGTCATACGTTCCTTTGTAGTTATAATCGTGTTTGGGAAATCATACGTTGTTATTCATTCAACAGTTGTGTGTTAAGGTATGCTCATTCGATGTGCCCGGATCAGAAAAGGAATATTTTGAGTAGGAAAGTCTGCACAAGAGTGGAGTGTTACTATTTCATGTTTCAAAATGCTCCCAATTTTCTGCCATCAAGCTCCCTCATTACATATGAATACAAAATAATTCCCAGTGATATGAGTTTCGCCTTCTCAGTTCAAATTACCACCCGATTGTTGTCACTTTAAAATAGACCCAAAACGGGTTTCGTCTTGTGTAACAAAAATAAAACACAGAACTTTTAAATAACAGGGGTTTTTTTTACTAATAAGACCTTTTTCGTATAACGACAAAATATTTGGTAAAAATGTACACTCGAACCACTTTCACGTGCTGTTCTTACATCATCCAAATTCTCAATTATTACATTCAGTTATTGTGCATAGTTTAGGCTCTGAATATATTTTATTTTATCATATAGACATGCCAATAGTCGGCTCTCAGAATTTTTTAAGAATGCAAACAAAGCAATTGTCTCTGTCATGACTTTTCAATGGATAAATTAACTATACGTCAGGACTGACTACACGCAGAAGCAAATGTGATGGTCCATGACCTCAACACAAGCTCGATAAATATCTAAATAAATTACTTTATAGTGAAACAGTATTGCATTATAACAAAGAAGCAATTTGACGTAAATTCAAGCTTGAGTCTGACATTTTATGACAAGACAGGATACCACAGCCTGACATTTGGATCACAGAGTGGTCTACAGGAAATCCATCTTGACCTATCCTATGCATTATTAGTTTCAGCCCATCAGTTTTAAATAGGCAAACAAAAAATACCTTGTGACATTTGTCATTATCACAGCCTTATAACAGAAGAATATGCATTCAGCTGACATTGTGTGCAATGGCTCCCCTTCAGAGAAGAGAGACGGGCATAATCATCAACTAACTTATATTTTGAGATCACACATTATACAATGATTCAATGAGAAAACTGGGGAATTGTAACAAAGTTGGTTGCTAAATGATGTGGTGGTCAATGCAAGTGTGTCCATCAATATAACTGTGCCTTTTCACTGCTCTGAAGAACGGCAATTGCCTACAGATGTCAGCGTGTTACCTATTTTAATTTGTTGGGCATTGTTAATTACAAGCAAGATACAAATTCGGTAAGGTAGAAGAAGGAAATTATAAAAAAATATATATACATTTACATTCAGATTGTCTTAGCAACGAATACAATTGATCTCATAGAGAGTAGTCGATAGATCTAAAAGAGATCCTCCTATACTGTGCTCAGTTCATGACGGGTCCACGGATGGAGGAGCAGTCTTCTTCAAGTCCTCGCATTAACTGTCGACACATGGCAGGAATTGTGTCGCACGTCTTAGGGATGCGAGGGCTTAAATCTGGTAAACGTTAACGAGGCAAACTTGGTGGTAATTTCGCATTCAGTGTTTTTAATATGAACTTAACCTCATGCACATATCTGTGTTGATAGCGGAAGGGCAGCCAGTGTTAGGATAGAGATACCAATGATGGACAGAGCTGCTCATTAAAAAGCAAGCCAAATAGAACACTGGATCTAGGCGATTCACAGCTGTGGCTGGTGTGGATGTATAAGTCACATTTGATTATCACTTGCTTACCTACAACCATCACCAAAGTGGTTCCCTGCACAAATGAGCATTGAAGCAGTGTTCATCTCCAGTTTAGAATCCTGAGCCACTAGCGAAAATTCCACATTCCTATTGTTGGTAGAGGTATATCCATGGTAAAAACCCATTGACTTCCCCAGAAAGTGGTATTTATTATATCAACCCCAGAGGGATGATGGGCTGAGTCAACCCCCAACCGGGATTTCCAATGTCAACCTACTTGCTCTATTGCAGATCCACCTGTAAAGATAAAAAATATATATGATTTAGGGGTTATTATTCAATTCGATCATTGACTCATCTTTGTCTCTTTTTCACCGTCTCTTCCGTACTGACAGTACAGTACTGTCTAGTCTGCCATATGTTCAAATTGCATACTGCGAAACGAACATAGCTCAATAATAATATGTACCTCAAAACTCAAACAGATGGGTGATTGCATACCATACCAAACATAATTCTGTTTTTAGTGAGAAGTACTTCATTGCAATACACAGCAGCATGCACAGTATAGTTTGCCTTTTCAAAAAACATTCAGTAAACTATCATGATCATCATCATCAACCATGGTCAATCCACTGCTGGATGAAATCCTCCAACAAGCCCCTGCCACCTTGCAATCCTACGATGTAATATTCCATCTCGTTGCATTGCTCCATCTCAGCGGATGTCCTCTCGGAAGTGCAACAGCTGTGAGAGTAAATCCGAATGCATCCTAAATGTTTTGCCTCTTTTCATATTAAACTCTGAGGGCTCACATAATTGTAGACGAGAAGACGTGTTCATATATAACACGTGTGGCTTAACGTATGGACATTATTAATTCAGCATAATTGTGGGCTCTGCAGGAGTGTGACACGAGACATGGTGCAGTTTGGCAGGAACATCTGATATTTTTTCCTTGAATGTAGACGCTTATATGTACATTTTTATTTCTATATATACTTGAAGCATTTTCGTAATACTGACCGCCTCCTAATGGAATACTTTCATAAGTCAGTTCAAAAAGGATTCAACTGTCAAATACCTTAATGCCCCAGTTTTGTTGTGGTCCCACAACAGTCTTGAAGCTACTGTACCAAAAGAGCCCTCAGTCTCTCTTGCCCTCTCTATTTCTCTCTGTCCGACAGAAGGGCCATTTCGTGGAACGCCAGCCTGCCACCATATTCACACTCCCCCCATCCCCTGCCCCGTTGTATTTAAAAACAAAGGTTTAAGGATCGCGTCCTACTTTCCGGGAACACATTGCAAACTGGTATACATTTTTGTGTTGACGAATGCGGTGAGATTTTTTTTTAATTGTACTTGCCGCCGGCATCATTTTCATGCTCGGCGAATGTGATTGCATTGCAGATAGCATGGAAAGACTCTGACAATAATGTCGTGGTATTATTGCACCATTGTAATAACGGATTGAAACAGTCCACAATTGTGCTTCTCAGACGTGCACTGACAGCATGTGAGGCGGCTGCCGTGCGGTAGATTACCGGACTCGGCTGTCCTTTAGGCTGATAAGTGATATTGATGGATGCAGTCTGGCGCAGAAATCCATCAGTCATCAAGTCCTGTGGGAGATGACTCTTTCCCCCCCCCAGCAGAGAACATTGTTCGGTTCCTTTGCAGTCGCAATCAAGTTTCTTTAATCTTGTATTTGGGATTAACTCGTTTAGTGACACGATGTTCTTGTTAAATAGGCAGCAGCAGCAGCAACAACAAAAAACATAAAAGAAAGAGAACCCACGTGTTACCAAGTATCGTACCGACAATTTATCAGCAGTCGAATGTCATATAATTACAAATAGGTGAATTGTTAAACTGTGTTCTGAACTGCTCTAATTGTTCATATAACAGGTCCCTGCAGGGTGGGCTGGTAGGACAAGTCTTTGCGCTGTCTATTGGTGATTTTACACCCAACAGCACGAGATTTCACTTCGTTAAAGTATTGAAAGGGGACGGACGGACGGACACTTTAATCTATTGCAGGCTGGTACACTCAGTTTACAACTTCGTTCCTACCAGTATTATTACAGTTATCCAGCCTTCATATCTACAATCACAAACGATCGATCAATATTTATTTATTTTTAAACCCAATTCACAAGGTTTATCAATAAAAGCGCTTGTACAAAACATGAATCACTGAATAAATATACCAAACACGAATTAAAGCTGAGTAGAAAGGTTGGTCTTGAGTACAGATTGAAATTAGTCATTATTGATAAGGGGCCTTTACTCGATCATTGTAATTGTTAAATAGTCTCATATATTCCTCGTTGACATATATTTTGACGAGAGAACGCACGCATCATTGAAACCGTTGAGAAAAAGAAAGTGGGTTTGGGCTGGACACGTCATGGCTAGAAGGAAGGATGACGGATGTTCAGCAGCAGCAATCATGGAGCGGCAGTCGGGGAATGGAAACACGCCCAAGAGGACGTCAACCGAGAAATTGGAGCAATGAAATCAGGTCGTGTGCAGGTGCTAAGTGGATTATCACATTGCAGGAAATAATGGTGACTGAGGGAGGCCTTCATCCAGCAATGGATTGACCATGGCTGATAATGAGGATGTTATTTAGTATCCATTGGGTACATCCCTTCCCCTCTCAGCAAGTCTTTACCCTCCGTTAGGGATGAAAACAGGCCCTATGCAGGTGCATTGTTGCATTGGTGGGTTGACCAGGGCTGAAGATGATGATGATCATGATGATCATGAGTCTCATTATTCTTTAAACAATTTTGAACCCCACATTTTGTTTCTAAATCACCCCATATATATATAATCACATCTGTATGAAGAAATATTTTTTTTACGTGAAGTCAAAATGTCTGAACTGGTGCCTGAGGGATACGCACTAAGCTCTCAGCCTAGAAAGTACCTGGGTCACAAAGGCTTGATGTAAAAATAAGACATCTGGTTTTGAATAATAATTGTATATAATGTGATGCAAATTATAGAAGTGAGGGCAAGCTAACAGTACATAAGAGGTATTGTTGAAGGTAACAGTATCTGAACTCTTTGTCGGTATCTTGAATAAATGTTTTGAACGTGACAATGTTTCCCTGTTTGTCATGTTACAATGTTCCTTTGAGTTTTTAAATCATCAAAACAGTTGCATTGCATTGGCAATGACATATTTGTGCCTAATTTATTTTTGTTCTGGCATTTTGGTAAAAAAAATATAGTGGACACTAGGAATGAGTTTTCGAGGAAGTAAAAACAATCGTTTTCTCAAGGCCAATCTCGGATCGTATTCGGATTTTCGGATCATTCGCACAATGCACTAATTTGGTAATGTTTGCTCATATCACCCAATGCCAGTTGACACCACTTTTGTCAGAAAAAGTGGAGAAGTGGCATGATATAAGTGACGTCAATTCCAGGTTTTGGATCACTCCGAAAAAAAAACGTGAAAATTAGGATGGTCTAAAATGTTGTATTTTCAATTTTGACTTAAAACTTTCGTGACTGCAGGGATGCATATTCTTTGATTCTTTCGGTAAAGTCACGTAGAAAAAATCAAAAGTTACTAAAAAATATGATAAAAATTTAATTAAAAAACACTTTTGTAGACTGTAGCCTGGTTCTTAATCAGAGTGAGTGTACTGGCAGTCTATAATGTAGACTTATTCTGATTGGTTTTTTCCTACATTAACATGAGCTGCCCCGCCGATGCTGCTGACACACTTCGGCTACGCCCATCTCTAAACCTCTATATACAATTTAGCTTTAGAGGCTAAACCCCCTTTTCCTGATGACAACCGCTTGTGTTGCGATCGAAACGTCTTGGTTTTTGTTTTTTATTTTATTTGTATTACTGAAAGAACCAGAATAAGTCTACATTATAGACTGCTAGTACGCTCACTCAGATTAAAAACCAGGATACAGTCTACATTATAGACTGCCAGTATGCTCACCGAGGTTAAGAACCAGGCTACAGTCTACATTATAGACTGCCAATACACTCACCCAGCTTAATAATCATTGCTACAGTCTACGTTATAGACTGCCAGTACTCTCAAGAAACTTAATAACCAGGCTACAATCTACATTCTAGACTGCCAGTACACTCACTCCGTTGAAGAACCAGGCTAAAGTCTACATCAGTGTTTTTTTGCTTTTTAATAATTTTTGTTGAATTTTTATAATTTTTATTTGTATTCACTTTCTTTTTATTCTTTTTATTTGTCAATCTACATGACTTTGCCGAAAGAAACAAAGAATATGTTGCATTTTAGGCCAGATTTTTGGACGTGCTCGGATTAATGTGGAAAATCAGGAACATATCCCAATCGCATGCACATTGGGCAGAAACAGAGGTCTTCAGCGTAAGCACATAAGGCAGGCCAAGTGGGCTGATCATTATAATTTCAAATTGAAAGGTCTCATGTGAATTGCACCCATTGTGCTTTCCTAGCTGAGTGGTAGACTGATGAATTTAAAGCCTTTGTGGTCACTTTTACAACAAGTGAATGGCTTATCAATAATACGAAATGAGTATTGATTCTGTTGTTCTGTTATTTCAATACGCATTGTGATGGCGGTGGTTGCGTGAATTACATAGCCAGATTGACCATCACATTTATTGTATGTGTTTTTAAAGTGTCTGATCATTGCTATAAGCATATCTCTTTAAATAACAAATATTCGATAAATAACATGGACAACAAATTAAACCTATGAATGGTCATGTTTCCACTTATTCCCATTCGCGAGGATCATGTTTCTTTGTCATTGCTATAAGAATATCTCTTTAAATAACAAATATTCGATGTATGAAATTGATATAACCCAGCATACTTTATAGTTCGCATCAATACTGTATATTCTGTTGAAAAATAACACAAATTGGAATATTGAGCTTATTTTCTTTAATGTTACGTAAATGCCCGCCACTTATCAAACATTTTGCTGGGGCAGTAATTGGCAAAGGATTGGTGAATCAGATTCCACATCTGTCTGTAAGTACAACGAAACAAAGTGCACCATCTATCAGACAATACAGGCTAAATATCAAAATAAAACAAATGTAAACCAAACATCATAAAACTTTTTAAAGATCATGATGCAAATGATCAATCCCGAATAACAGTAAATAACACGGACAACAAATTAAACCTATGAATGGTCATGTTTCCACTTATTCCCATTCGCGAGGATCATGTTTCCTTGTCAGCTTCCTTCCTCTCTTCCTGTCAATCGCAATCTCCTCTCCTGGTTCCAGTCTCACCCCCAGATCCTTCAAGTGCTCCAAATGCAACCTCTGAATGGAGTGGTGGTGCAGTGGTTGGCGCACCACACTATAGACCCGGCAACCTAAGTTTTGACTCCTGGCCACGACGAACGTCAGTGGCAAGCGATATCTGAACATGTCTTCAACCACCCCGCCCCCCTCTTCCTTTAACAAACCCACATCGACTAGCATGGTGAAGAACGGTTACAGAACCCCATGCTGTGGTGAGGCTTTCATCCAGCAGTGGCATGAAAGGAATGAACATTGTTATAGATTTTAAAATGTAGAACAAAAATAATAGATATATCTTTTAGTTATGATCGATAAAAGGGGAACACATATAGCTCAGTGTAGAGAATAATTACTCACCCAGTACAGAACAAAAGAGAGAATTCTAAATATTCCAACTAGATTCGAAGCACAATGCTACTTTTGGCGTCCTCTGGTCTTACACCGTTTGAGACAAGGCTCAAAAGAAAGCTGTCTCTGGTGTGGACCAATCAGTTTCAAGGACAATGCATATATTAAATTTCGATTTAAAGCTTATGTGGATGCAGGGATTCATCTTCTTGGTTCTTTCGGTAAAGTCACGGAGAATGGAAATAAAATAATAAAAATAAAAAAATAGTAAAATAAAAAATAAAAAATACGTTTTATTTTTATTGTTTTATTTCCATTCTACGTGACTTTCCCGAAAGAACCAAGAAAATGAATATATTATCAGAGTATGTGTTTTGTTTGCATTCTGACCACAAGTATTGTGGTTAATGCAGACGTGATTCCTTGTAAAAAGGTTTCAGTTTTGTTGCCAGAAAAAAGGGGAGAAAACCTATTCTTATATTTTGGTACTGGCAAAGGAGGTCCCATGATGTAAATATAGGAATGGTTCACTTAAATGTGAGGTGAGTAACAGTGATTAATCATTGATGAGGGAATGAAACACTGGCAATGAGCAGATGTGCAGGTGTCAATTTATTAAATCATCAGAGATAAATTAGAAAGCAGGAAATGTCCCAGGCACAATATATTTTGTTAACGTGCTTAATAGCGAGGCATATATGGCTGTACCTCCCCTCTTCTCTGAAATTCTTTCATGAATTATCATTTTGGGGTCACGATTTGAATCAAGCATTGTGTAAGTTTTTACACGATTGTTTTTAGTGTTTCTCTGTTTTTGGCTGACTGGTACAATATTGATAAGCTCATTTGCGTAAACAGAACATTAACTTATCATTTACATTAATCAATTTTCGTAATTCATATATAATCGATTCTGACACGCATGATTTCATGTGCATATCGTGAGCCCATTGATCACTTTTAATTGACGATTAATTGATGCATTGTTCCATGCCCATTAATTGTAAAATAAAACTGAAAATACCATCAATTTTTTTTTTATGGTTCCTAAAGGTTGATTTTTGCGTGTGACCTTGTTAGCGGAAGGTTTCTGCTTATCTTATATTGATCCTTGTTGCTAAAATTCAGTGTTTTTTTGCACGTGAAAGGGCAATACTAAAACAGCTGATGATTATTTATATTAACAGTGTCATAGTTTCCACTGAAGCCAACGAGATAATAATTGACAAATTAATGTGTATATTGGACAATGGTGATAGTGCCAAATGTGTTTTTTTTGGGTGGGGGGGGAGAACAAAACCACGTGATATTTAATTCCATTGATTTTTGTAAAATATTTTCTTTTCGTGCAGATGGATTTTTTTTATTTAATCCTCACAAAACCCAGTTAATTTAAGTCTAGACTTTGGTGTAATTTGGTGTAATTTATTTATTCGTATTTATTGTTTGGATAGACATTGTCAGAGCCCTGCGAAAAAATAGCCTTTGTAACGTCTGCATCTGGGCAATAAATCCTGCTGATTTTCTGACCCAATGTACTTCTGCTACTCTCGAAAGAAGAAGCAAGTTACATGTGGGGTTTTTTTTTGCATTCTTTGCTTAGGTACGATGCTGCAGTGTGTAGATTCGCATCCACATGTTATTATTTAAACAAATACATATAGTCCCTGGCAGTTAATGGTGTAATTTTCATTTTGCTCAAAGAAAAAGTACGTTCTTCTATTTCAGTTACGCGTCAAAATATTTATTCTTTTATACAATTTAGAAACGTCCCCCATTTCGCTGAAGGGTAGGATTTAAAGCATAAATGTATTAAATAAGTTTACTATTTTTTATTCGAGGGAGCTTAGCACAGGCAGTATGGTAGCGGTTGTTTGGTAGCCAACTGCTATTGATTTCTTGTGGAGGTTGATGGAAAATGGCAAGATGTGCCAGCTCGCCAAAAGGCCGGCTAGCTCTGCTTCAGCCAGGATGCATTAGTCCTCATTAGTCATGGGCGACGAAGGACCAAATAGGCAATACCGTGCATGCCGAAAAGGCACCGAACCTGAAACATTTGTCTTCAATGTTCCCTTTGCCCAGCTTTATCAGCTGCAATTATAGCCAAGGTTAATCTTGCGAAACTGCTCGAAACTGGTAAATGATTATTTTCTGACTGTGAAGGCTCTTGGATGTTCCTTTTCCTCTCTTGATGTTTTTTTTTCTTTCTCCAAGCTGATGGACAGTTTTATCAGCCTTTGTGGGTTTTTTTTTGCGTGTCGTTTTTAAGATAAATTGCTTTCACTTTCAGTTAAACATGTTGCTGATCTCAAATCTTAGAGTTGCCAAGTTTGTAGACGCTATCGCTTTAAAACAAATGTTCCTCGCAGCCAGAAATCGCATTGGCGGTTGGGACCGAATCATTACAAGAGCCACCAGAATAAAGTGGATCATATGAATTGTGCGTATAATCCCAGATTGATTTCTATAGTATAGACCCCTGAGCCTCCATATATTGTGGTTGTTTGTTGAGACGAGCAGTACTCTTCCTTCTATCGTTCTGACCAACTCTGCATTTTCCACATCTTCTATGTCAATTGTTTATCATAAGAGAGGGACACACGCCCCTCGACTCCAACTCCATACATAAATTGATGAGCAGGTTGAGTAGTTCCCGTTTAGAATTTTCTCAGGCACATGTAATTTTGCTTTCTACTCTGCTATCACAATGTACATACTTGTGATGCACATTCAGCCTGCGTGGATGCATCATCATCATCGTGCACAAACGGGTTCAAAGTTTGCATTATTATTCAATCAACTGATGCGTTCATTCCAATGCCAAGTGGGGTTTCATACATAGCATCCATCCATATATGAGGTGCATTTAAATTTGGCCTTCGCATATATTTAGTACGTTGGGCACTATGACATTAGCAAAAAGGCACGCGATGGATTGGTCACCAAGGGTTATTGTGAAGCCCAAGTGTTGAATCCCCTGACTGACAGTTAAATGTGAGGCAAAACCTTCGAGACAGATGCATACACTAAAAATATCATAGCCGTTGTGAGGGACCCGCACACTCCACACAATTATTTTCCCAGCTGAACTAAGTAGGATGCCATTATTTCCCTTGTGGTGCCATCGTAATATCATGCATGTGTCTGTTTGTTGCATGTGCTCTATCCCCCTGGATATGTCACTTTATATACTTCAATCCATTCTGTCGCAAATGACTCCATGTATATTATTAGTAATATATTTACAGTATTCTTGGTTCTTTCTGGAAAGTCACGTAGAAGGGAAACAATAAAATAATAAACATATAAAACAATAAAATTCTCACGACGTTTCGACTGCAACACAAGCAATCACACCTGATGTTGCAGTCGAAACGTCGTGATAATTTTATTGTTTTATATTTTTATTATTTTATTGTTTCCCTTCTACGTGACTTTACCGAAAGAACCAAGAATATGAATCCCTGCAGTCACGAAAGCTTTAAATCAAAATATTAACAGTACTGTATATATATATACTCCAAAGACTGAAAGGGGCACAATGAAGCATGGAGATAGAGGCATTTAATAACTAAGGTTTTTTTGGGGGTTATATCAGGTAAATATAAATGTGTTGTTAACCCACCACCGCTCGACACTGCAAACTAGTAAGGTTTATCACGTGAACAAAACGTGCTAATCAGCTGTTACTTCAGCACATCGGTGTGATGACGAGTAAACACGCAACATTTACATTTGAGTACAATGTTTCGCTTGCGATTACCACCAGCTTCATCAGGCGATTTGCGAGAATTGTGAAGAAGAAGATGAAGGGAGAAAACACGGACCAGGGAACGAACGCAAACTAGAAACGTCAGATTAACTATGAGGAAACAGTGGGCTTGGGCAGGACACAGAGCGAGCAGGAATTATGACCGATGGACAAGCCTTGTCATGGAATGGCAGCCAAAGGAGGGAAACACGCCGAGTGGAAGTCCACTAAGCAGATAGAATGATGAGACCAGTTTACGTGCAGGAGATAGATTGTGGAAGCATAGGACTGTGGGAGTTGCCGATGGTATGGGGAGACCATCTAGCCGTGGAGACGCAATAGCGAATGATGATTTTACATTCTTACCTTTTGAGTAATTTTAAAACCATACGGGGTTTTGCCAGTAGTGCTGAATATCCGAATGCTATGATTAGTCATTTGCTTTGGCAGCTAAAGTGCTTTTGCTCGTTGCATTATTTAGATGTGAACTAAGCTAATTGCTAGGTGATGCACATTGCAGGGTAAACCCTTCGCAATAACATGCATGTTCATCTAAAAGCTTTCAGCCAATGTTTACAGCCACCATGTCAATGTGAGCGAGAAGGTTCACATTGCCACGTACAGTTTGAACAATTTAATTGGAGGAGTTTTGGTCGTGGGCGTCAACCTCATGTTTGCTGACTTGATCCCAGCCATTATTTTTTGTGATAAAAAAAAAATTCCTGTTGCGACAATAATTCGAATTGTTAAGAAAATCAAGTGAGCTTGCACAGAACAACACGTCGCTTAAAAAAATGGGTGATGGACAGCAGTCAAGAATGATATTGGTGTTGCAGCGAAGGAATGGAATGTGCCCGAGAACACATCCACAGAGGAGATGGAGCAAATGAAAGCAGCATAGTGCGCGGGTGATCCGCGGTTTGCTGCATCACAGGATTATGAGAGGTAATGCTGACTTGGGGTGGCCTTCATCCAGCAGTGGATTTACCATGGATGAAGAGAAATAATTATTATTACTTGCAGCTCTTTGTCAATCCACTCTGAATGAGGGTTTCTGCATACCGTGTCAGTGGTGAAGGAGGGGTGGGCAGGCCCAAAACCAGATTAGATATCATTCACCACTGATGTTTGCTGTGGCTGGAAATGAAACTCGGGTCGTCAGATTCATAGCGTTGTGTGCTAACCACTGCGGAAAATTTTCAGTGCTGAAATATGTATAATTTTATATTTTTAATGAAATCTTAATTGATTTGCATTATAGTTTTTCTCTAAATTAGAACATTTAATTTATTTGGGCAGTTTCATCTATCCTTAATGTATATTTTGTCTTCATACCTAAATATAATTTGGTTGCAAATTAGTTATTTTGGCGTAGCATTTTTTCAGAGTTACAATGTAAGCAATCATGTAACAAAGCATTTTATATGTTTCATTGCGTCAAATGTACTTGAGTAAAAAGTAGATTAACTTGAATTTGGGGTGTTTTTTTATTGTTTATCATAACCGTAAATGTTTAATAGCGTGGGTTTCTTTTTAAACACGTTGCAGTTCTGTACTAATGTTTTCCTTTATTTAAAATGAATTATTTATACCACGCGTTTCAAACAGTGAGACTTAATAGACAAAGTTTCCTTGCACTGTGCTAAGCAACAGCTAATTACATGTAAGCTTTCATGGTTGCGTAAATTATTGCAACAACTTCAATGGAATCAAACAAATATTAAAGAGTGCCGATTAATATTTGTAGTGAACATTTTGAATTTGCTTCAATAACCTTAAGTCATTGGATGCGTGTGTGCTTTAATGCAGTAATCCTTCAATATGTAATGCATTGGAAATGATTGCCTCTGAGTCAATTTGGATTGAAATTCACATTGGCTGTGAAGAAGGGCTATTGCCTGAAACGTCGCCTCTTTTTTGTACTTTTAAGGCCACAGTGTTTTCCTGTTGAGAGTGCCACGGTGGCAAAATGTTAACGCTCTCGCCCAGTATGCAAGACGGCCGTAGGTTCGATCCCGGCCATGACGCCCGTATATTGGAAGTTTGTAGGTTCTCCCATGCGGTCGCGTGCAATTTTTTCTCCGGGTACTCAGGGTTTTCCCCTCTACATTTATAAACATTCTTTCAGAGTATTTGGCTGCTAAAAATGTCCACGTGATAAGCCACTTCGTTGAGCTACTATTTGTGAGCAGGCCACCTCTGAAAAAGAGACATATATAGCTCAGTGGGCCTTACCTTGCTTTGTTTTGTCGCTATTTGTACTTCACCGAAAATGCAGCATCACAAAATAATTTATTGAATTTGAGAGTATTTTAAAACAAATTTTCACTTAAAACTTTCGTGACTGCAGGAATTAATGTTCTATGGTTCTTTAGGCAGTCACGTAGATAGAAAATAATGAAAGAAAAATAATAACATATAATACAATTAAACATTTTTTTAGTTTTTGTTTTTTATTAATTTCTTTTATTCTGATTTAAAGCTTTCGTGACTACAGGGATTCATATTCTTGGTTCTTTCGGTAAAGTCACCACGTAGAAGGGAAACAATAAAATAATAAAAATATAAAACAATACAATTCTCACGACGTTTCGACTGCAACACAAGCAATCATCATCAGGTGTGAAAACCACTTTACCGAAAGAACCAAAGAATATTTATAACCAACACTTAAAAAAAAGATTAAAATTGTAATTCACCATGGTTTTTAATTTAATCTGCAATCATTTTCATGGTTTTGTAACATCAGAGGCAAGCTATTAGATCAAAGTGAATTGAACTCAAAAAAAGATTACTTGTCTTCTGGGAACTTAGCCAATTGAGTTCATTTGGATTGAAACATCCATCGTATATGTATAGTTGATTAATAATTGTAAATTTAATGCAGGACTTCCAGGTTAAAATGATCTGGCCGGTTTTGAATTGTATGAACGAATTAAAATGGAGCATATGAATCACTAATCACGTCGTGATATATCATGAAATATTCCTGTGCTTGAATGTGCATCTAGGTATGCTACAACATTCATACAGACTTTACATGTTAGTGGGTTATTGTTATGTATCCTCTCAATATAAAATGTGGATGTACAACGACAGCTAATTTTCGCAAGTCATAACTATAATATCGATCGGTTATACAGAAAGCCTTGCTTGAGTAGATGCTGTATTTAATGAGGGTCTTGCATTGACAAGTGTGGCCATTTCATTCCCCCCCACCCACTATTATTTCTAATGAATGAGTGTTTTGCATGTAGACGGATTGCCCAGAGATATAATTTATGGTATGACCTGACTGTGAACTCGCACATGTAGAGATACTGAAATATGACGAGGGCAGTTTTCTTACATCCGGGGTCCATGTGTTAACGGCCAAACATAATTGTATATATTGAAAGGGCCGTGTACATGTAGAGTAAATTAACAGTTTTCAAATAAAAGACAAGACTTTGAACATGCAGTAATGGGGTACAGAGTATATTGAACTTATTTTACACACTGCAGCACGTGTGATTATTCTAAATTCTAGAGACTCGAGATCTCAAATGTCCTGGTTTACAGTAAAAAAATATACATTTAGAAATTATGTTACTGCAATGTCATCTTATTCTGAGTTTCCTTCATTTTGAATACTGAACATATTTACAAACATTTAATAAATGCAATGCATTATTGTCCACCGAATAATGCATTCTGGATTCACACCAGGAGCTGGAGGTAAATGTCAATGCTGTTGCTATCGGCCAGCTCTGCTGTGACCTAGGGTCAGTATTCGATATGGGAAGGGGGTGATGCTGGGGGGGGGGGTACCCAAAGCATGCCAAATAACATCTTCAGCATCATGTGGTCAATCCACTGTTGGAAAAAACCCACCATCATCGCTCGCCTCACAGTTCGTGTGCAGGCACTTCCCGGGCTGCACGCAAGCTGATTTCATTGCTCCATCTCCTCGGTAGACGTCCTGCCCAACATGTCCCAGTCCTCTTCTGAAATGTCATCGGCCATCATCCCTTCTAGCCGTGACGTGTCCTGTCCAAGCCCAGTCACTCTTTTTAATGATATGAATTACGTCATGATTCTGCGTATATTTTCTCAACAAATAACGCAGTGGCATGAATGACTAGCAATGCTTGTCGTTGACTTAGTCCAGCGACTGGCACACATTTTATTGTTTCCCTTTAACGTGACTTTACTAAGAATATAATAGTATAACTGTTTCGCAGTAATCATTTGTTTTTTAAATATATGCATGAATGTGTAGAAATATGTCCCAGATTAGTAAAATGTAAGTCTCTGATATTAAATTCACTAAATGCAAATGTGTGGAAATAGCATGAAGAGTAGTGACCTTCAGATATTTTCAAGATAGTGCCATGTTTTGACAGCCAGATTTTAATGAGATGATCAGGGGATTTGTGTTAAGTTACATTTCATCCCTGAATATATATAACTGATGTTTAAGGAATAAAACGACCAATAATGTTACTCTAGATTATGATAAAAAGTTTCCATAGTTATGAAATTTGTTTGTGTGTTAATGTTAATATTAAGGTAACTATATTGCATTAACATATGTACATCAATATTACAATAAACCAAACTTAAACGTTAAAGGATCCATGCACTGGGCATGGATAATTTTCTCATGGCTACCACATATGTTATGCTCTGCCAATAAATACTTTTGCCAATTTAATAGCTGCTTAGCTGTATGGCAATGCTTTCACAGATGCTTGCAAAGTAGAAAACAAAGTGTCGATTGTTTTCGAAAGCAAGTGTAGTGTGACTAATTTCCCTTCACAGCTTTTTGACACGGTTTTTTTGGCATGAAAAAATAAATCTAAAAGTACATTTGTGTTCATTTAATTACGCGGTGTTTATTATTCATGTTACGTTATGTCAAGCTTTTTTATTTTTTTTTATTTTTTTTTATTTTTGTCAACTCAACAGAGATGGACCACTCGTGTCATTGTGACCCATAGGGTAAATGAGCAGGAAATAAAATAATTGATTCAAAATGCTTTAATGAATTGCTGTGCTAATTGTACCGCAGGGTGTGATAGACTTGTGAATGTTTCTGCTTTAGTGCGACAGTCAGTACACAATCTTCTCATTTCATTGCGAATCCTGGCATTGGTAAGTTAAAATGCATGCGTATGTTTTGCATTGCAATCAATTCCTCTTATTTTCTGACATTGTTTGGAAGGCATACGCTTTGATGTCATGCATACGTGTGATGTACATTCGAAGGAAATCAATTAAACCAATTGTCCTACCATTTTGCAGCAATCTGTCAGGATATGCACGCTTAGCAGCATTCCTTAGTACATTATAAAGGTGGTGGTTTACTAGTTATGCTTTGGTAAAGTGATATAAATGGTTTAGAAATACAGTGCAATTGAGTGATTTTTTTGCAGTGGCGCTGTGAATTCAGCCCTGAGCACTATGGATTGAAAACTACAGACTCGGTACGAGCATCGCTGGAAGTCATGAATTGTACAGACAGTGCAAGCTTTCATGAGAGATACATGTCCAGGGAATAAAAATTAGTTGGCCAAAGACCAATCTCATTTTATGCAGTCAATGACACCATAATTCCTGAAGCAGGACATTGCGTGATACCTTATCCATTGCAAGTGTTCGTAAATATCTGTAAATTAAGCTTTTGACATTTCGGTCAAAGTTGACAACAGTGATGAGGACGAAATGTAGCATATAATAATAATAATAACGAATGATCTGAATAGTATGCCAATAATTATGGAGAGATGCATGCTTGAAATCCCACTGAGAGGCAAGAGAGATAAAAACATGGAAAATATAAGAAATGTAAATTAGACCTTATGTTTACTCTTACCGAAAGTGCGTGGGCTTGGACAGGACACATTACTATAGAGTAGATGATGACTATTCAACAAGGCTGGTTCAGAAGCATCAGCCAAAGGAAGGAACATGTCCGAGAGAATGTGCAACAAGGAAATGGAGCAATTAGATAAGATCTACCTTGCTGATCTCGTCAAGGAGCGTGAACCATCATGCACAATCCAGTTATCCCTGCAGCGGCTTTTGGCGAACCATTGAACAAAAAACGGCCACTGCATCACGCGCTTTGAGATGCACCTCTGCACCCATCTGAAACGCTCTTCCCTACAATATTAGGAAGCCACTGGAGCAATGCGTTTTTACAACAAAATTCAAAACTAATTTGTTTAGAACTGCTTTTTGTATTTAGATTGTTGTCCCTCACCTTCCGATTAGCGGGGGAGGCTATGTGCTATGTCAAAAGAAGTTCAACATACTACATTTCTATATCATGTGCAGGAACGAGATGGATAGTGGTGTTGCTGGTGAGTGAGGGATGCTGACAGCATGGAGACCTTCATTCAACTGTGATCATGGCTCATGATATTGATAGACTACGAATTAAAAAAAATCACGTATGTATTGTACATACGCTTTAAAGTCATTTTTTGATGACTATACCTACAGTATTTCCTTCTGATTCGTATTTAGTGTATTGACCAAATCACCCAGGATGTGCCTGATCTCAGAAGCTAATCTGGTATGAGCCTGGTCAGCATTCAGATGGATTACCACCTTGCATAACAGGTGTTATAGGCTGTGGGGTCACGTTGTGGGCAGTTGAGGGCAGTGCAAACCAAAACACGTTTTTTGTACTCTACATTTAAGCTTCTTCATCTGTGTTCTCCAACTTCACGAACTCCCTCTGACCAAAGTGGTAAAGTATCGTTACATTAGCCCCTAAACCCATAATGGCATGTGGAAGCCCGCATTCAGTAATGGATTGAAAAAGAGCTGTACATTTTATACACAAACACAGATAGATAAAGTTACAGAGTGGTTCTATTCACTCATGTAATGAACTAAAGGGGCATACCTTGTAGTACTTTATGTTTAAGTAGATTTCAGTTTATGTTAAATTTATAACATCGAAAGACGTTTTAAAAGGATCCATCTCTTGTTGTTTTATTAAACTATTGTTCCATAAAGGGGTACGTTATTGGATTGCATAATCGCAATGGATACAATGTTGGGCCGAACACTACTTCCCTGCATACATCAAAGTTGAAAATACATTGCACAATAAAAATGGCTAAAAAAGTATTATTACTGCCAAAGTAGGATATAAGTACGCTTAATATAAGCACGGTTATGTTAAACCAACACACACTTGCATTCACTGATGGTGGGGGGGCGGGGGGTCAAAGGGCAACTGCTATGACAAGCACACTACCTCGGGTATAAGCACACATGGCCTTGATCCTAAGGGGTGTGCTCATATTGAACTTTTATTGTATAAAGTAAAAGGCCACCCACACAATCACAAAACTGCTACATGCACTATTACTATATTTCCTGTATGACAAACTAGATTATGGCTTCCATATTGGTCTGACCATGGGGATATTGTGTTTTTGTTTGCATCAACATTTACTTGCATCAATATACTGAAAAATGAATACATTTTGAAACCTTGGTTATGAAAGATATAGTGTTTAATATACCTTAATAACCGTATGATTAAAATAAAACTGGATTTGTTTTTACATTTGTTTTCCAATTCGCGAAGATGTTGATTTAAAATGTTAAATACCTGTGCAATATTTGAAAAACAAAAAGTCTTTGAATATTCTCAGCAATACTATTGGACGTTATTAATTTTATATTTTTTTACTTTAAATTTACTCTACATTTTATTCAATTGACGCTACCATTATGACTTTGATGAGATCGTGCCCATTCTTAACTATCGTTCAGCAGTGGGTCATCTTGGATTAGAGAACGGTCCGAAAAAGGTGATATCACAGAACCTCTTCTGAAATATCGTAAAGTGATCTCTTATCTTCCTTGGTTCTTTCGGTAAAGTCACGTTTGAAAATAAATAAAATAATTTCATAAACAATTAAATACAAGCGCCGTTTGAAAATAAATAAATACAGACCGCCACTTCTTTCAAATGCTTCTTGCCGTTGGGTTTTCACACCTGATGATGACTGCTTGTGTTACAGTCGAAACGTCGTGAGAATTTTATTGTTTTATATATATTTTATTATTTTATTGTTTCCCTTCAACGTGACTTTACCGAAAGAACCAAGAATATGAATCACTGCAGTCACGAAAGCTTTGAATCAAAATTTGATCTCTTATCCATACACAGTAAGGGTGCCAAACGTTCCCTTGTGCCATGAAGTGGCAGGCCTGAGACCATCAACTATATTGGTGTCCCAACTTAGATTACGTAACAGGAAGGTAATCGGAATTCATTAAACGTGCAGAGGCATCAGACTGCTACGGTACTGATAATCTCATTGAATAGTGTTTTAAAGTCAAGTCAAGTGAAGGTGTTGCCCTGCTCAAACAAGAAATATGACATTGCTCGCCCCTGACAGTAGCTCAAGGCAAGTGGTGAAGCGTCCAAATTTTTTTATGGTGGGAATTTAATTTCTGCATTGAACAAGTACTATTGACTTCCCACAAATTCTTGCAAATTTTATTGACCCTCGAGGCATGATAGATCGAGGCGACTCTACTAAATGGAATTGGAACTTGTGATTGCGAGTCGAGCACTTGAACCGTCGTCGTGGCTATGGGTCGCCATCGTTCATATTTTTCGTCGACAAAGAATGGAAACCATTTTAGCAATGCACATCAGTCTCACCCTTGAGCAACCCACTTCTGCTATGCAGATGTATCTGTCACTGGTGACACCATGTACACATTAAAGCCATTGTCTGTAATGGATGCCCTTGTTGTCTTATGACTTAATAGCTAGGAGCGTGTTCTGTTCTTATAGTTATGCATAACTGCATGCCCTGAGAACCCTAACGCTAGCCTTCACTGAGACAAAAGTCACATGTTATTTTGAGAGCGATTGGAAGAGTTTGTTTTCAAAAAATGTTAACGTATTATTTTCGCAAATTCATTCGGATGTTTGGAATGCTTTTTTTGTCACATTTGCATGTAATTTCGGTGACTTTTCTCCATGTGTCTTGTGTTGAAAGCCTTGTTTTTTATACTAACATTAGGTTAGTATTGTACAATGTTCTGTTACTAAAGTGGTGGGGATGGGAATGAGGTTACCTATTTAATGTATCCGTGTAGGAGTGTGGATATTTTTTCTTGCATTTTTTCGTAGCAATTAAAAATGCCAACTTATTTTGGCAATATATAAACAGAGCCACGTATTGGTAATGGTGCCACTCATAATCCAGCTGTATTATTTTGAAGGTTATGCCTCCTGGTCTTATTCACTTGCTTGTTAAACTTAAGCTCGGCAAGTTTCAAGACAATCCCTCAATATTTACCGGCTGCTCAACTGAGTTCAAAAATGGGCTGCAGTCAACACATAGAGTCAAAGTAAAGGCAGAGACCCAGAGAAGAAGAGGGCATCCTAGGAATCCTATAAATATGAACAGATTAGGATGACAGTTTAAGCTGTTTATTTTTTTACGCCAAAAGTAACTAATTGAGAGGAGGGTTTGTTTAGACAAAACTGGATATATTTTTTCTTGAAATTGTTTTGTACCAAGGTGCTCTGCAAACCTTCGGGCTACTATCAATGGTTTGTTCATGACATAGACATAACTTCAACCGGGAAGATGGATACAGATTGAGCAATCATTGGAAGGATGTTATTAACCAGGTAAAACCATAACTGCTTTTGGCCTGCCTTCACATTCGCATCTCCAGTTTCTTAACCCTCCCCACTCCCAGCCTCGCCCACTTCCCCTCCTGGCCTTTTTTGCCGTGCTTGTTGCTTACTTGTTGCCTCCACTCCCCCTACCCCACACCCCCACCCTCCCTGTCTCTCCTCCCTGGCTCCTCCCCCACTTCTCTTGCCTATATGGCCTCTTGTTACAGCAGCCCTTTTGCCCACTTCAGCAATTGTTTCTTGCAGTGGTTGTCCCACCTGATGACGGACGCTTGTGTTGCGCCCAAAACGTCGTGATTTAATTCATTTTATTTTATACCTACGTGACTTTACCGAAAGAACCAAAGAGTATAAAAAACTGAAACTTTACTTTTCCATATGCATTGTGAGTGGCACCTTACTGTTTATATTCCACTAGAAAAAGAGCAATGTTATTTCGAAAAAAATATTTTTGCAAATATGTACTGGTTAAAAAATCCTCTAACAAGATTTCACGGTTTTACTTATTTTTTTTCTTCTGAGAAAATAATTTAAAAAATTATATTTTTTTGCGATTGTTCGCTTGTCAATGAAGGTTTTATAACAAATATCCAAATCTAATCTCATCATATATTATCTATTAATAGCTTTGGTTAGCCATCAGTTGTTTGTATTTCCTTGGCAAGGACCCTTTGGCTCTAATCACAAAAGGCCCTTGGAAGCTGTCCTCCAGCGTGTAAAATCCGAGACACTTTGTTCTGTAGAGACAAATGAGATGAAAGGAGTGATCGCAAGGTGACATTTTGATGACATGGAAAGTGATGAATTTTAAATGGTAGAAACGGTTTTATTTGTTCACAAGTAAATTTGCTTGAATTATTCATTATTATTTTTGTATTAATATAGCCAATTCTTTTGGTTTTAAGATAAATCGACATTGGCTCATAGTGAGCATTATCTGATTAAAACATACATAATAATAATAATGTGGTTCAAATACAAGTAATCATCAGATTTTAGTGAACAATGTTAAAAATATCAGGGCTCCTTGACCCTGCCCGACAGTTGGGCAGGGAAATATTTTCCAGAGCTCAGTCCCGATAGCTGTGACTGAAATTAAGCCCTGAATATGCTACATTTGCAAGTTTAAACTACTCTGAAGTGATAAATTATAGCTTAAGCCCCGGACATTTTAAAAGCTTTATGGAATTTTGATATCCGATCAACCGTATAGCATCATGGCTTGCATTTTGGCTGATGGCCTTCAGCTCATCCGCTCTAAGCCACATCCTCAACAGCATTCAACTGGGAGGTCATTGTTGAGTTATTGGTCACTGATTGCTAGGACAGCAGGATCATTTAATGTTTTTTTAATGTAAAATTGGTGCCAAGGCCTCTTGATGGATATGTGTGTGCCACCAAGACCACGACATGGGATTAGCAAAAACACATTGGGATCTACGGATGAAATGTGCTTTACAAAATGTAAATAACTATAAATGAGATTGTATCTTTAATTTCAGCAGCAGGAAAAATTTAAGTGAACTTTTTGGCTATTCAAAATTACATTTGAGAGTAGCCAAATGTTAAATACTGATAACACTGTGTAACATGTTTTTTGTTCCTGGGTAGTGAGTGTTATTTCCTAATTGCTTAAGCCTCAAAAGTACAGAAAATGGCTATTATTCCCCACAAACTTTGCTTTTGTGACAGGAGAGTGATATTTAGAAATGTACCTATTTTCCAGAATATTCCAGATAGATTTAGTGCTGAGTAAACTTGGAGTAACTTCTAGAACATTCTAGAACTTTCCAGTAATATAAATAGTAGTATAAATACAGGGGCCTTAAGCCCACCAGTTCAGTTTAGTTCCAGCTGCCTAAGTGGATAAATATCTGCATTTTTCTGAGATGGCATCAAGAGGATGCAAGCATCTGGCTAACGTATTTTGCGATGTCTGAGGCCAATTTATCAAGACAAGAGCGACAAAGTACTCTGTGGAAGCATCTGCTGAGATGCGTGAGGCCTACAAGGCATATGTCGGCATGCCTGTCGGGGATCAAGACAAAGCCTGGGCACCTCATTTCACCTGTAAGCAATGCAAAAAAAAACCTCTGGAAGGTATGATGTACAATTGTTGCTCGGAAATTTACGTCATAAAATTTGTAGAAAGATTGTAAAAGTTTTTAATTTTAAAATGTTTTACAATTTTCAATGTTATTGAAAAATATATCGTATATGAAAAATGTTGCAAAGAGAGCCATAAAGTTCGCTATCCCAAAAATTTGGCGGGAACCCACTGACCACTCAAGCAACTGCTACTTCTGCATGGTGGACTCTTCCAAACGTCGGACTGGCAAGAATGCACCTGCTATCACGTATCCGGACCTTCCTTCATCGCCCCAGTGCCACACTGCCATGAGCTCCCCGTACCCACTTCTCCGGAGAGAGAGCAGCCGTCTTTAGAAGAGAGCAGCAAGTCAGAGAGCGAGGAAGACATTGTAGATCCAGATGACAATTTCAGAGGTGGAGCTGAGGAGAGAAACCCATACTACCCCAACCAAAAAGACCTCAACGACTTGATCAGAGATCTTGGTCTCACCAAGTCCAATGCCGAGATTTTGACGTCTAGGCTCAAGCAGTGGAACTTGTTGGATAAAAGTGTGCAAGTCGCAGATCTGAGGAAGCGTCACCAACCTTTTTGCAGCTTCAGCACCCGTCAAGATGGGTTCTGCTTCTGCCACAATGTGGCCAGTCTGTTCGAGGCAATCGGAATCGCCTGTAACCAGAATCAGTGGCGCCTCTTGACAGCTCATCCAGGAGCCTCAAAGCCGTGCTGCTCCATAATGGTAACAAGTACCCATCTCTTCCCCTGGCTCACTCGGTGCACCTCAAAGAGGATTACAACAGCATCAAGACCTTGCTGGACGCCTTGAAGTATGAGTATGGATGGGAGGTCATCGGAGACTTCAAAATGGTGACATTCCTGATGGGTCTTCTTTGGTTCTTTCGGTAAAGTCACGTAGAATGAGAATAAAATAATAAAATAATAAAATAAAATAACACAATAAAATTCTCACGACGTTTCGGCCACAACACAAGTGGCCTTCTTCAGGTGAAAGGAACAGACCTGTCGGGACGACAGAGCTTCAATGAACGATGTTAAGATTCGTAGCGTCTTTTAAGCTGGTTTAGAGAAGTGAGGCACCTTGACAAAGGGGTTTACATATCAAACAGGAGAATTTAGCATTGAAATAGCTGAGCGATTAGCTTGTGACTGGTCACAGAAATGGCTATGTTAAAGTCAAAGCCTACACATCCACAGAGGCACCTAGGCGGTTTTACCAAGTTTCCCTGCTATCTTTGCCTTTGGGACAGCAGGCACACCAAGGCACATTACCGCAGGCAGGACTGGCCGCAACGGACCAAGTTCTCTGTTGGGAGGAACAACGTCAAGTGGGAGCCACTGGTGGACCCCCGGAAGGTGCTGATGTCACCACTGAACATCAAATTGGGCCTTATGAAACAATTTGTCACAGTTGTAGAAAAGGAGTCGGCACCCTTCAAGTACCTTCAAAACTTCTTCCCTAAGCTGTCTGAGGCAAATGTCAAAGCCGGTATCTTCGTCAGACCACAGATAAAGAAGATCCTGGCGTGCAATTATTCCCCCAAGAAGCTCACTAGTAAGGAGAAAGCGGCTTGGAACAGCTTTGTTGCAGTGGTTCGTGGCTTCCTGGGCAATCACAAGGTCAAAAACTATGTGGAGCTGGTTGAGACTCTGGTGAAGAACTACAGCAGAATGGGCTGTAGGATGTCCCTCAAAGTCCATATCCTTGATGTTCATCTTGATAAATTCAAGGAGAACATGGGAGCGTACTCGGAGGAGCACAGCGAGCGCTTCCACCAGGATATACTGGACTTTGAACGCCGCTACCAAGGACAGTATAACGAGAACATGATGGGAGACTACGTTTGGGGGCTGATTCGTGAAAGTGATTTATAGTATAATCGTAAATCTCGAAAAATTACTCACTTATAAATATTTTGTCGTAATTTTTGTATTACTTTCGTATAAATACATGTTCATTTTCATTCATATGTTGTTGTTTTCTGACTTTATGTCAACGAAAAGACACAAATTCGCCCGTTTTCTCATGGAAAATAGGCGAATTTCAAAATATCACTGTCCTGGTCACAAAAGCAAAGTTTGTGGGGAATAATAGCAATTTTCTATACTCTTTAGGCATAAGCAATAACGAAATAACACTTACTACCCACTTACTACCCAGGAACAAATATTGTGCTACATAGTGTAATTGTATGTAACATATAGCATATCAAATTAACAAATGACATTCTGAGGACAAATAAAACTGCCTACTGCTTTCCTTTAAATTAATTATGGGATTAATCGTGGTAGGAAATTTTAAATTGTAAGCATGTGACATATAATCATATATTAAAATAGCTCTAGTGGAATTGTGTGTGTACATTTGTAACATTTCCTGTTCTGTGTATATTATGATTTGAAAATGAACGTTACTGTATATACAGTGCATATATATTTAAAGTGCAGCACACTGCTGAAGTATTCTCATGTGGAATTGTCCGTAATTTAAAAGAAGACCACCCCACTGGGGATCTGTTGTTGTTGAACTGCATGCACAATCAATACAAATATACACAACACAAGAAATATGCACAGGGCTTTATACTGTAGTTCATTAAGTATCTGGGTAGCCGAGTTATAAATATTCTTGCCATTGAGCCCTTTGCAGTAACACTTCATTCTCAAAGCAAAAGGTAATTAAACGAATTACCAAAATGTGTTGTCGTCTCATATGTGAATGTTCACGACCTTGAAATGTCAGTTTAAAATGCAGGCTGTATATGTTGTATAGCCCAAATTCCAACTGTAAACATAACCATCCTGAAAATTGTACTGAACGATTATATATCGTTGTGTAATTTAAGTGAATCAGTTATTCCTCTAAAATAATAATAATAATGACGTCCAACCGTCTATCAATCTACTGTTGGATGAAGGCCTCCCCTTGAATTGTTGGTCATAGGATGTGTTCGACCAAATTTCAAGCTGATCAATTTATATGAGGTAGTGTTGGTGATGAGTGTGTTGAGTTAACCATGACACCACGGCAAGATAGCGCTGTATAAACAGGTGGTGATTTTTTTCTTAAAGTGCAAGATAATATAATTAATACTATACCATAATTCATAGATTCGTTATATTATGGTACAATGCATATTATTCCATTCCATAGGATATTTTTAGACTGAGAGGAGAGGAGCCGAGAGTGATTTTATATCGGACACAACAGATATGAAAATAATTCCAATTATTGACGCAGGTAGGCATCACTGAGTCTCAGTACCTCCCACCCCCTACCACCCCCGCACAGGAGTGAAATGTTAACTACCTCGCCTAGTCAACAGGAGGTCGTGGGTTCGATCCATACCTGTATATACAGTGAGGGAAAAAAGTATTTGATCCCCTGCTGATTTTGTACGTTTGCCCACTGACAAAGAAATGATCAGTCTATAATTTTAATGGTAGGTTTATTTGAACAGCGAGAGACAGAATAACAACAACATCCAGAAAAACGCATGTCAAAATGTTATAAATTAATTTGCATTTTAATGAGGGAAATAAGTATTTGACCCCTCTGCAAAACATGACTTAGTACTTGGTGGCAAAACCCTTGTTGGCAATCACAGAGGTCAGACGTTTCTTGTAGTTGGCCACCAGGTTTGCACACATCTCAGGAGGGATTTTGTCCCACTCCTCTTTGCAGATCTTCTCCAAGTCATTAAGATTTCGAGGCTGACGTTTGGCAACTCGAACCTTCAGCTCCCTCCACAGATTTTCTATGGGATTAAGGTCTGGAGACTGGCTAGGCCACTCCAGGACCTTAATGTGCTTCTTCTTGAGCCACTCATTTGTTGCCTTGGCCGTGTGTTTTGGGTCATTGTCATGCTGGAATACCCATCCACGACCCATTTTCAATGCCCTGGCTGAGGGAAGGAGGTTCTCACCCAAGATTTGACGGTACAACGTCCCTTTGATGCGGTGAAGTTGTCTTGTCCCCTTAGCAGAAAAACACCCCCAAAGCATAATGTTTCCACCTCCATGTTTGACGGTGGGGATGGTGTTCTTGGGGTCATAGGCAGCATTCCTCCTCCTCCTCCAAACACGGCGAGTTGAGTTGATGCCAAAGAGCTCCATTTTGGTCTCATCTGACCACAACACTTTCACCCAGTTGTCCTCTGAATCATTCAGATGTTCATTGGCAAACTTCAGACGGGCATGTATATGTGCTTTCTTGAGCAGGGGGGCCTTGTGGGCGCTGCAGGATTCCAGTCCTTCACGGCGTAGTGTGTTACCAATTGTTTTCTTGGTGACTATGGTCCCAGCTGCCTTGAAATCATTGACAAGATCCTCCCGTGTAGTTCTGGGCTGATTCCTCACCGTTCTCATGATCATTGCAACTCCACGAGGTGACCTTGCATGGAGCCATAGGCCGAGGGAGATTGACAGTTCTTTTGTGTTTCTTCCATTTGCAAATAATCGCAGCAACTGTTGTCACCTTCTCACAAAGCTGCTTGGCAATGGTCTTGTAGCCCATTCCAGCCTTGTATAGGTCTACAATCTTGTCCCTGACATCCTTGGAGAGCTCTTTGGTCTTGGCCATGGTGGAGAGTTTGGAATCTGATTGCTTGATTGCTTCTGTGGACAGGTGTCTTTTATACAGGTAACAAGCTGAGATTAGGAGCACTCCCTTTAAGAGTGTGCTCCTTATCTCAGCTCGTTACCTGTATAAAAGATACCTGGGAGCCAGAAATCTTTTTTGATTGAGAGGGGGTCAAATACTTATTTCCCTCGTTAGAATTTAAATCAATTTATAACATTTTTGACATGCGTTTTTCTGGATTTTCTTGTTGTTATTCTGTCTCCCACTGTTCCAATAAACCTACCATTAAAATTATAGACAGATCATTTCTTTGTCAGTGGGCAAACGTGGATTTTTCTCTGGGTTCTCCGGGTTTTCCCTCCACATTTAGAAACATGCTTTCAGAGTATTTGTCTGTAAATTTGCACGTGATAAGCCACTTCGTTGAGCTATCATTTATGGCCAGGTCGCTTCTGAAAAAGAGCTACACTGTATATCTCACTGGGCCTTACCTGGTAAAATTAAAATAACTTATAGTATAGTGTTCAATCAGCACTGCCATCTTCTACCTACCTCACAAGTCCATGTCTACAACACCTGGCAGACCCCAGCGGTTGCCCATCCAAGTGTAGTGAGTCATTCAGAGACACTATTTAAGAGGCAACGTTAATTCTACACTTTACACAACACCGTTACACATGGGACTAAATACACCTATTCTCGCTCTTGTTACGCATCGGACCACAATACACCTATTTCTCTTGCATACGGGACAACTATCATCGGGTCAGAGCAGCTAACGTGCTGCCTGACCCACGGTGTCGAAGACGGGGACGATGACGTAGACGCAGCACTTGGGTTCCACTTCACCTGCAGACAGCCCGGATCTGTGATTGGGGCTTCCCTTTTATCTCTCTCGGCACGGCCTGGCTCCACCCTCGGCCGCGCCCTACGTCCAAAATATTCCCGACGGTTCCTGGCTACACCGCACCTGTTCCCTCTCTGGCTCCGCCCTTAACCACGCCTCTTTCGGGAACTCTCCAGGCGTTCTCAGCTACTCCCCCCGTGCCCCCTCGTTCACCTGTGGCCCACATTACTCACCCCATCACGTGCTTACACCGGTGCCGGGGTGACTCGTCCTCACATGGCCCCGACCACCAGCCGCCCCCCACCGCACTCTCCGAGTGGCCCCCTCTGTGGTGATTCCCTGCGGCGCTGGTCGAGGCTGCAATCCCCGACTCTGTCGGTAGGACTCGTCAGGCTTCCTCCTGCTCGCACCCAGTACCATGCCCCTAGTGGCCCACTGAGTGGTACTGCACGGTGTGTTAGCCTCTGCGCCTGTTTCAACTACACAAGTACTAACCAGGCTCAAACCCACTTAGATTCTGAGCTCGGGTGAGACTAGACACAACTAATACTATTTAGTCATATTGATGGCGAATTCGAGGGCAGTTTGCCGAGTCTGAAAATAGCCAGCCATTAGAGTTGTAATAATGGATGCATGTATTAGGTTGCATTCATTGTGCTTGGCAATAAATGCTGTGCACCAGACTACAATGCAACAATTGTGGCTCAACGGTCACATTGCACAGCAGCTTGCACTGTTGACACTGCTTTACAGTGAACAATGTAGGGGGTGCATGTTGGTGGCTTTTAAGTGGATGGTCGAGGCTCATTGTAAACAATTTTGCCTCCCTCAGGTTTCAATGCACTATAGCCATTGTAGGTCACGGTTAGGTTCAAGGTTGAATTCTACGTTTTAACATTGCGGTGTATGTAACAGCCTCTCGTGGCTGGAGGTGTGCCGTGAACCCATTATATATGGCATATGAATAAGAATATAATTCATGATTCAACGTATCATTATGTTTGTAGTGTAGAGCATTAGCAACAGCTTGGCCTTATATATTTTTGGCCATATAGTGCTGTCGAATTTCTCCATCGACATAATTTGACTCGTAAATGTACTTGGATTAAAGTAATTAATTATTATACAAAATACATATACCGTACTGGGTACAGTACAAAATACATATACCGTACTGGGTACAGTATATGTATTTTATACATAGAAGCTATAAAGATACACACAGTTGTCTTAACTCCTGAGACAACCTTATATATGTGTCACAGCCCGCTGATGAAAGCTAGTCGGGATGAAGCAAATCTTAGGCAGCCATTTTTTTGCTTCTGTAGAGCCCAGAAACAGCACACATTATCGTCAATGTCTACATTTGTTTCATATGCAGAATGCATGGTATATGTGCACAACTTTGACAGCACTATTATTTGCAGAAACAAAATAAACTAGTAATACTGTAAATAAATTAAAAAACCCACCTTATGCATCTCTAATGTCATTGAAATCTAATCTATCATTCAGTATTTTTTTTGAGAAAACGTATGCATTAATGTATAGTGAACCACGCTATGATTGGTTATGCACGCGATAATTTTGTGTGAAGAACATTGAATACACACGACACATGCGTGACCTTGGGGGGTTTTTAGGTCTCTAAGCAATTAGAAATTATCGAATGGCATGTAGCTGATGGGAATCGTACAAGATAATGTTGAGATAGCATTCATGCATGCACATATATTCATGTTATATTTATCTTAAAATTATTTGTAACGTTACAAATTTATTTTTTGGATATAAATGCGACTGGTTAATGCCATAAAATGCAGTGAAATGTTGTGCGCTAAACATTCCTCAAATAAACACAATTTGAATCTTGAAAGGTCCGGCGAAATAGTATTGTGCCAATGCGTGTTATTTTAGAGAATGACAAAGATATTCCAACAATGTTATGGGAAATGAGACTGAACAGAATTACACCGTATTAGCATTTAAAGTGGGTATTCCATCAGCCCTGCTTCTCAATTTGGAATGCACAACTTTCACTGAAAAGTCTTCTTCATAAAAAAATATATATTGGCGGGGAGAAATTTCACGTTATAAAAATGCAAAGGAGTGCTTGCAAAATTGCTTGTTACGTACCATCTTTAGAGTTTGTTTACATTTTTTTTTTACATATTTGAATCCCGATGTACCCAATGAAATTCGGTGAGTGCATATTAGAGATCTCGAGCAAAAAGGCAGTGAAGACGGCTGAATCCTGAAACAAGCCAGAAGCAGTACCAATTATTTGGTGATGTTGCTGCTTCGTGGGCAGCGGTGTACCACCAAATAATTAACAACAACAACAAAGAACCTCAACACATTCGTCAATAATACTGAAGGCTTAAAAGAAAAAAAAATATATAAGAAGTGACACTTTGGGCAATGCCCCTTCCGCATGTACATATGTTGAACTCCGTTCGCATTGTACGTAGCCAATAATGCTAATCGGAGGCACACAGAAGGAAGGGCCTTTGCCCAAAACTTTGGGCATTATACAGGGTGGCCCAAAAGTCGAGACACACACGGATATTTTATTTATCTTAACCCTAGCATTAAAACATCTTAATTGTTTATTCTTTAAGTTCATGTTTCATCTATTACCATTACGAATATCGATGTTTCTCCTGTGGGGTCATCTCAAATCTATCGTTTACCAAACTTGACCAAGAACTGTGAATTAATTTAGAATAAACACATTTGATTAATGTTCCAAGATTACAGCTGCAATCTTTTAAAGTAAGTCCCACATTCATTTCAAAAGATAATTCATGCATGCGTTAATGTATGTATGTTGAACTTCTTTCACAACATTTGAATATTTGTTCAAATAAATAAAATAACCCTAGGTGTCCTGACTTTTGGACCACCCTGTATACTTTTAGGTTTTAAGGCCACAGTGTTATTGACAAATGTGTTGAGTTTTATTTTCATTGAATGCATCATATGCAGTGGACATGAGTGTATAATTAAGACTCCATATTCCTATGGCTGTTTGTTTCTCTATTGGACAACCGCTGTTAAGTTCCCACAAAAAGTAGTACCAATTTATCAACCCCCAAAGGGGTGATGGGCTGAGTCATAACTTGACTGAGATGCGAAATGTATGATTGTGAAACAAATGCTTCGTCACACAGCACCGTCCAGCTGGAAATAAGTTGAGTAGTAACTCTAAAAAATATATAGGAAGAATGTTTATTTTAAAAAATGTCAGCATTTAAATAAAAGTGCACATGGAGGATGAGGTGGTGGGGAGTGGAGTGGTGGTGCAGTGGTTAGTACACAGCGATGTGAAATCCAATGACCTGAGATGATTTCCACAGCAATCATGAACTGGTTTATGGAACACCCCCTCATTACCAATCTGCAATGACCAACATGGTGAAGTATGGTTAAACAACCCTCATGACTGGCCCATCATGGGGAGACCTTCATCCAGCAGTGGGTTGGGAAAGAGCTGTAAACTATTTTTCTTATATTTTAAACAGAGGGCCTAACGGAAACAACTAAATTTGTCAGCTACTGTCGTCGTTTTGTCCCTTGCAAATAATTTCTACTTTGTTAAAATAGTAGTCAATTAGTCAACCAGAATTACTCATTCTGCAGTAAAAAATAGCTTTCTTTTTCCCTTAATTAATTGGAAATTCTAAAAAGGAAATGAAATCAATCCCTTTGTCAGTATCCAATTAGTCGTGTAGTTTTAGCCAGCACACACTTGATTAGATCCAGATCTGTATTTAATCTCATAAAAGTATTTTTGGATTTATTACATTGTAGAGTTATGCCAAAAAAACAGCCAGACAGTAAGTGCTATGGGAAACTTGAGTCGATAGTCAATCGTTGCTCTGCTATATCACCACATGTCCAGAATATTAAATCCTATAATTAGAAAAAACATACAGATAAGGATAATCCATAATAGAGTTTTTTTTGGGTTAGATCGCATAAATATAAATGTGTCGTTAAACCCACCACCACTTGACACAGTCAATTAGTAACGTTTGCTATGTAAACAAAACATGCCAATTCGTTACTCGCACAGCACACTGGTGTGTTGGCGAGTAAACCCACAACATTTCCAATTCGAGTAGGGGCCATCCATTTAGTACGTACGCATGGAGGGGTGGTTAACACAAATGTGTATGCTTGCGTATGGGGGGGGGGGGGTCTACTGACAATGTACATACGCATAGAAAACGGGGGGGGGGGGTGCGTCAAGTGTGGAGGGGGTGTAAAAAGTACGCGTGCGTACAGGGAGGGGGGGAGGGGTCAAGTTTTGACAATTTTTGCGTACGTACTAAATATATGGCCCCGTACGACGTTTCACCAGTAATTACAACCAGCATCATCAGGCAACATCCAGAGTTGTGGAGAAATCCTCCTGTTTCAGTCTTAATAAATGTGATGTCATCAATTGCGATCCAATCAGGTGCGAAGGCTGGTGGGGGGAGGGGGGGGGATAATGTATGCATACAATTATTATGGATAATATTGGTCACGTAAGCCTACGTGTAAAACAGATAAGGATAAATTCGTGCAAATATCTTCCAGAGACATTGGACAAGAAATAACTAGAGCCTAGACTATTACTTGTTTTGATTTACTCAACTCGTGGGATAACAAGACACATAGTCTAATTTTTGTTTTAATGCGTACCGCTGGACGGGAGGTTATGAGCGGGTATTGTTGACATCATCACCGCCATTAACCACGTCATGCTGGGCGTCGCTTGTAGGGGGTTTCCCACCTTCGTGATGGAGGATGTTGGGGCTGACCGTTATTTTGAAAGGGGCCTGAGTTACTTAATCGACTTATTATCACTAATCGTTCCAGCTATTATAAAAGACAAGTATTTCAGATTATAGCTGGACAGTTCTGATATTAACACGAGCGGATTTTTTTTGTTCACACTGCCTAGCTGTTAATTTAGCTAAACAGAGACATTCACAATAAATCAGAATGAATGACAAATAATATTTGCATTGTTCATGAGGCTATCCACATATACAAACACAGAGACAATTTCAACCGAGACGATGGATTCTGGCTTAGCAATCATTGGAAGGATTTGATAAACCATTTCGGGTTTTAATTGATTGTTCATGCTTACGGTGGCTTTCAGACCGCATCCATTATTTTCGTCTCCCCCCTCCTTTTTTCCGAACATAGATGGACTCGTCCACCTGAATAACTGCCAAATCGCTCTCCGTGGTGCTAACGTAAAAAAAAACGCCACTTTTTTCAAATTTTCTTGCTGTGGTTTTCACACCTGATGATGATTGCTTGTGTTGCAGTTGAAACGTCGTGAGAATTTTATTGGTTTATATTTTTATTATTTTGTTTCCCTTCTATGTGACTTTACCGAAAGAACCAAGAATATAGTATATATTTGTTAATTTCCTACCACATGTTGTTCATAAATCCGTATGATTAAGCGAGAACAAAAATCTGCTTTAATTAGATGTTATTTTATATGAAGTAAAATATTGTATACATTTTAAAATGTAATAAATAAACCGTAGTTTTCTATTATTTACAGTTTTAAGAACATTAAATGCATTGTGTCTTCATGTACAAATCTTAATTACTCATTTCCTTAAGAGAAATAAATGTTGATAAATAAATTAATAAAACAATAAAACCCTATTTGTTTTTAATTCTTAAAACGTCGTAGTATGCGCTCCTTCTATGAAGGAATAGAAAAACTATACAGACTCTCTCCTGAAGCCTTCTCGTGGCTACCAGACTTCAACATTTAGCTTCTGAACATATTGCTATCCATATCATGTGCAATAATATAGTATAATCATTTAACGAAATGTCTTGTTCAACAAACGGTGTAACTTCATTCTATATGAGAATAGGTTTTCCCCTTTTTTATGGCAACAAAACAGGTGTTGAGATGTTAAAATACCAAACTGAAACCTTTTACAAGGAATCATGTCTGCATTAACCACAATACTTAGGGTCAGGATGCAAACAAAAAACATGCTCTGATAATATGATGCATTGTCTTTGAAACTGATTGGTCCACACCAGAGACAGCTTTCTTTGGAGCAATGTCTCAAACGGTGTTAGACCAGAGGACGCCAAAAGGCGTCACACAGCACAAAGACAACGCCACTATCAGAGTAATGAGAGCTCGGGGAGAGCAGCTACATCATGGGACCTCCTTTGCCAGTACCAAAATATGAGAAAAGGTTTTCCCCTTTTCATTCCAAATGTAAGGATATCAGTCCATTATCGCGTTTAATTGCAAGTGTATTCAAATATTTATGCTATACTTGAGTGAATGCAATCATTTAAGTCAGGCTTCCTTATCAAACTGTACAACACATTTGGTTCGTAAGAAAATGGAGCCTAATTCTAGGATGCAATGCATTCTTTAGTAGGTGGTGTCAGAGGCCCACGTTGGCTGAAAGGCCTTTTTGTCCTGGCCACAAAATAAATACAGCGTAGCAAAGACAGTGTAAAGTAATCTTCATACAGTACATCTGGCAAAGTTGAATGTTGTTTGGGGATTTTTTGTTTATTGACAAAAAACATGTCATTAGACTTCCTTTGCCAGTACCAAAATGTAATAATAGGGTTTTTCCCCTTTTTTCTGGCAACAAAACTGAAACCTTTTTTTACGAGGATTCATGTCTGCATTAACCACAATACCTGCAGTCAAAATGCAATTATTAAAATACATGTACAACATCATCATTAGCTATGATCAATCCACTGCTGGATGGAGGCCTCCACAAACTTGTTGCCATCTATTCTAGATTTAAAGCTTTCGTGACTGCTAGGATCCATACTCTTTGGTTCTATTGGGTAAAGTCACGTAGGTAAAAAATAAAATAAAAAATAACAACAACCACATTGAATACATACACGAATTAAGTCTCATCAACTGCAATACAATTCACCAATGTTTGATAAAACCTTTAATATTCTTGGTTCTTTCGACAAAGTCACGTAGAAGGGAAACAATAAAATAATAAAAATATATAAAACAATAAAATTCTCACGACGTTTCGACTGCAACACAAGCAATCATCATCAGGTGTGAAAACCACAACTTTTTTCAATTTTTTGTTGTTGTGGTTTTCACACCTGATGATGATTGCTTGTGTTGCAGTCGTAACGTCGTGAGCATTTTATTGTTTTATATTTTTATTATTTTATTGTTTCCCTTCTACGTGGCTTTATCGAAAGAACCAAGAATATGAATCCCTGCAGTCACGAAAGCTTTAAATCAAAACCTTTAATGTCGATCTTATGCAACGTCACTCGGGCTCTCTTTATTTCAGCCTTGCACTGCCATGCCGGATAGAGGCTTGCTCATGTCGTGTTGGCCTCGGGGTCTTATGCCTATACATCACCAACCGGGTTAATGCAGGTGCACCTGAATGAGTTAAATGATGACGTCACCCTGCTGCTCTATTTAAGACCGGGAGCAAGTGAGGGCTTTACCATTCTGGCGAATTGCCCGATGATGCTGGATGTAATTACCAGCGCAACGTCGTAGTCACTCTTCAACTCACTAGTGGGCTAAAGTAGTGAACTATTTGTCTTTTGTCAACATGACACTTTTTTGCTGATTGGCCGTGTCGGGTGGTGGAGGGTTACGACACATTTATAAATAACGCGATCTAACCCAAAAAACCCTTTATTATTAATAATATTGGTCGCGAAAGCCTACGTGTTAAACAGGTTGGTGAAGGTTGGGGTTGGCCCAGGACTGCTTCAGATGTCATTTGCCACTAATCTTAGAATGAATGCAGGTCGCCGGGTTCATAGTGAATTTCCATAACCACTGCACTTCCAGCTCCGCCGACAGGAGTGTAGCAGAGGTATACAGGACAGTCAGGTATTGGTAGAATGTCAGTTGGATATCAGGCCGTAGGGTAATTCTGTTTTCGTATGGCGTATGTAGATGCAGAGCAACAACTTCAATTTCACGTTCAGGTGGTCAAGCCAGATAACTGTGTCAGGAGCAGCAGCGTGTACAGCTGTGATGTCTCCTTCGTATTTGTGGATCGAGCAATGCATCATTATATGTTATATGGTCTGTTCTGGATGACCACAGTCACATATTGGAGAGCTTTCCATTTTCTATTTGTGCATCGGATATCCACATCTGCCATGATGGTTTGCGTGGATGCAGTTTAGGGTGGACCATGAGCTTCGTGGAAGATCAAAACCAGGGACCTTCTTGGGCCTTTCACAAGGTCTTTGATTTATATTCTTTGGGTCTTTCGGTAAAGTCACGTAGATAGGTTCAAAGAAAAATTAATAAATAAAACTACGACGTTTCGATCGCAACACAAGCGTTGACGAACGTTGACGACCGCTTGTGTTGCAATCGAAACGTCGTAGTTTTTTTTCTTTTAACCTATCTACGTGACTTTATTGAAAGACCCAAAGAATATGAATTCCTGCAGTCACGAAAGCTTTAAGTCTTTGAGTTATATTTCACTCTATTAATCTCTCCAAGCTTCATCGGGGTTGAACTCACATTGTAGGGCACTGATAGCCCTTAATGACGGTGGAATTAGGATATATGGAGATGTAAACCGTAATTTGAAAGTTCAGTACAATATTGCTTCATGCATAATATTGCTTCATCCTGCACAGCCTGTTTTCATTTGATGGAGACCTTATTTTAGAGATCATTGTCAGCCACCGTCAATCCACTGTTAGATGAAGGCCTTGCCAAGCCGCCGCCATCATCTGTTGTGATCCTGCAATCCTGTCCTGATCCACCCAGCACCTACGCACGAGCTGATTTCATCACTCCATCTCTTCAGTAGATGTACTCTCTCTGATGTGTTAAATTCCTTGGAGAAAATGTGTATGTCTATCGCTACACCTATATAAATGTTATTGTGATGGTGGTTATAGCATCAATTTAGAGGGATCTCTCAGCCTTTTCAACCAGCTGTGCGCCATTCCCAGAAATACCCTATTGTCTGCCTTGTCATATCTCTCTGGTGAGCATCTCAGGCATCTTACAGCCCCTTGAGGCTACCACTTGAAGGTGATATCTTCTTTGGAAGCCAACATGCCATCAAAATATTTATTTGCAATCCCAGCTGATGTCCTTTTCTCAATGTATTTGAAAATGTATTTGCTGGCTCCCTGCAGTGTCACTACATATGTATTTATGCTATCATTGAGTAAACCCCAGAGAGTGTTTTTTTACAATTAAAATTAATGTATATATTAATTTGTTTTACACAATGCACAATGACAACCCCAGTATATCTGTTTTTGTTTTTATAAAGCACCTCTTAGCATTACAGATACAAAAATACATGAGGATATTTTGTTATTTCAATTCTAAAAAATAAATAACTGAACTGTGGAGAAAAAGCAAAGTATGCTTTGTGTAAAAAAAACCCTATTGATGATACAAGCACATTGAACCGTATAAACTGTATTATGTTGCATCTAATTCACAAATATGTTTTCAGAAGCACAATGCTATGCAGTTCTGTTTTTGCAGTGGCATTTTTCAATACATCAACTTACAACAAACACTGTTGAAATGCTAAAGAACCAAGACATCAATTTGTAACATTTGCTGCTGTTCCAAAAGCAATTGCTTATCGTTGCAACATGGCATATGAAAGGAGGATAATTGTAGTTTTTGTCTTTCCAACCTTGAAATGTTTTTGCAATTATTTGAACCCATTGTCTTCCACTCATGAAAGGATGGCATGGATTTAAAATCCTGAGATTTAAATACGATAGAGAACGACTCCAACGAAACCATCAACAACTAAAGAAATTCCACGTTTAGGATGACATGGGAGCACATATTTTCTGAAAATAATAATATAAGTAACTGTAATTCTGATTTACAACGCCCACAAAATTCATGCAGCGAGTCGCTAACATGAGTCAGAGGTGCAAATGTGTCAAGCATTAGCAGATTACAATGTTGAAGGGAGATTATAGTTATTTTTTAAATAACATTTATGTACTTATTATTGGTTCTTTCGGTAAAGTCACGTAGAAGGGAAACAATAAAATAATAAAAAATATAAAAAATAAAATTATCACGACGTTTCGACTGCAACACAAGCAATCATCATCAGGTGTGAAAACCACAGCAAGAAAATTTGAAAAAAGTGGCGGCTTTTTTAACGTTAGCACCACGGAGAGCGATTTGGCAGTTATTCAGATGGACGAGTCCATATATGTTCGGAAAAGAGGAGGGGGAAGACGAAAATAATTGATGCGGTCTGAAAGCCACCGTAAGCGTGAACAATCAATTAAGACCCGAAGTGGTTTATCAAATCCTTCCAATGATTGCTAAGCCAGAATCCATCTTCTCGGTTGAAATTGTCTGTGTGTTTGTATATGTGGATAGCCTCATGAACGAATCTCTCATGGTAGCCAGATGGCTTGCAAATAACCTCTGTCTTGGAGAAGTCAATGTAATGTGAGCCTGCTGAATTATAACAGTGATCTGCCACGGCCGAGGTGTTGGTCCTACCGTGTTTTAGGTCTGCTTTGTGTTCACGAATGCGGTCCGTGACATGTCATTTGGTTTCTCCAATGTAACTACTACCACAGAGGCAACTTAGTTGTAGACGTCTACAAACTAACGTTAATGTTTATGTAGGTGATCTGCCTGAGCCGATTTGCGTTACAGGGAATTATGTTTCCAATACTTTAAAATGCCTATTTTGATACAGTTGCTTTTGTCATTTCGTTGCCCCAGGTCACTCTTGCATTTGAGATTATCCTGGTCCCTTGATTACTCACATAGTTAAACAAAAATAAACTTGAAGAAACTGGAGTGCTGAAAACACAAAATTGGTAAAATGAAATAAAAATCTGTTGCACTCTGGACTACAGTGAGTATCGGTGAAGTGAATGTTGGAGTTTTATTAGCTGAAGTGTATCTGTTATATCTGTTTATTTATATATCTATTTATTTATTTATTTTGGCGAACGTACTTTCATTTTCCATTTAAACCAAATTACTTTGATTTACGATTACAGAAGCGCATTCTAATTTAATACACATTCACTGTCATTAAATGGCATACCAGGATGTTAAAATGGTTAACGTCCTAATTGAGTTTAAAATATTGTATGTAAGGAAAGTCTTTCCAATGTTTGTGTTTCATCTAAAAAGTCAAAAAAATTAAGCCTAGACAAAAATTTAAAATCACTCAAAAACATTCTTTGTTTCAGATTTATCCAAAAATGTGACGTCACAAGAAACGTCACTTTCATGACATCACAGTCACGCTTTTCCCACCACGTGGCATTGGGTGACATCACTTTTGTTCGCACGAAGACATGTTGTTGCATCATACAAATTATCTTAAAATCCTATAATCTAAAAAATATATAAAATTGTCTTTAAAAATCAAAATCTTAAATGTTTCTTTTGTGGTTTACATCAAGGTGACTTACGTGGCCTCTGTCAATGCATCTGTGACATGCTTTCACGATAGTTGGAGTGTATTGATTATATTAAAGGTGTTGAAAATGTGCGGAAATATTCAGATTTTTTTCTAGACATGTTATTGAAATTGCAATTTGAATGTTGTAAGATGTCTGTTACGTCCCATTTCAGGGAACACTTTTAAAATGATTCGATTTTTTTGCTTTTTGACAAGTCACATAATGTTGGAATTAAATTTGTCATTAATATTCAAAACAAAAATTAACACTGTTTAGCATACTTGGCAACTAATTGTGCATTTTTGAATGGTCGTTAAATTGTTCACTTTAAAAAAATTATGTAATAAATAAAAATCCTCTATGGAGCCTACAATGCTATCATTAAGTAGCCAATTTGATAAAAAAAACACATTTCTCCAAAGAGCTATGGAAACATTGTGGCGAATATATGAAATTCATTATTTTGCTGTTATGTTGTCAAAATAATTAGAAGTGTTTTATTATCAGCATATATAACACAGAAAAGCCATCGTGTTCATGTATTGCATATTAAAACAAATGGTATGAATAGTTGGGTATGGATTGTATGGTGACAAAGTCAACAAAACACTGCAATTAAATGACTAATTTAGAAAAGTAAGCAAAGACAAGCATGATTGCCAGGGCCATCCACTGATAAGTTTCTGCTGCCATATTTGTGGGAGGTACAACCGGGATACAAGACGGTGATCTGGAAGCCTCTTGCTTTGTCAGTTGAGTTTATGTTGAAGTACCCTGTGAGCTAAGAAGCTCTTAAGTCGGGTTTCAACAATAAAAACACACCGTTTCCATGACAGACATAAGACTTCAGAGATAAATAAATAAATAATGCTTATGAATACATGGAAAAGGTAAGAAATAATATAATTTCAAATATACTAATTTTTGTTTTAAGATTTTAGCGAAGTAAGGAATGTAAAAGAAGTGCAATTTTACACAGCCATGCCCCCTCTCAAGCACGCTCTAGTCTCATGCTGAGTAGACTCACTCTTTCTGATGTCTTTCTGATGCCGATTGCTTTTTGACCCCGCCTAATCTTCCAATTCCGCCCACTGCTCAGGTAGTCCCGCCCCTTTGTCTATTGCATGAGTCAAGAATGAGGCCAGAAAATGTTTAAAGTGGGACAATATCCTAATTTCCAAAATGCGCTTGGGACAAGGGCAGAGTTGTAACAGAGGTGAGTTGCTCACAGGAGCACAATTTCAGTGTTCATAAGCAGATAGCTACAGGCAAGAAAGCTTTCCTCCCACGTTGCAATGGGCGGTGCTTGTCTTCTGGCTGCTGTATAGGATATCTCTGATTGGATCAGGTGCTAGCCCTGGAATGCAATGATGCCATTGGTATTCAGAGTGCTCCTCTGCCAACTGTTTGCCAAGTTCAGCTGATGGTCTCTCTTGACTGAGTGTAATATTAGTTATCCGCTGGGACCACCTTGTAAAGTGGGAAAATAAATGATGGGATGATGGGATTCTAAATTGCAGATGAAGCTGTTGGAATTTGGGTTAATCCAAAATCTAGTCTTCCATGGCTCTTTGGGTGACGATTGCAGTCTGCCCGAGTGTGTGGTGTGGGAAGAGTAAGATCTTGGATAGGTTAATATCCTTGGTAGCACAATCTGTTGCAACAGATGTGCAGAAGCTGAGATGTGAAGATGAATGGGACTGGCCTATCAGAATCAGAATCTTTATCAGAATCCTTATTTATCTTAAAGAAATACAAAGGGCCATGAAGCTCTTTTTCAAAGATGTCCAAGTGGATATCTGTGCCATCTGGGGTTATGGATTCCACACTGTTTGGCATTGTCATTATCTTAGCAGATGGACTAAGTGCCGTGTCTCAAAGTTGTTGTGTTTCCTGTCTTGCTCTATGAAACTGAGCACGACGGAACTTCTTTACTGTTTTTTTCACAGGCTCTTTGGGTCTGATGGAATGACAGTGTGTCTAACCATAGGGTACCACAGAACACGAACATGAAGCTTTCTACCTGAATGATACTGGAACAAAAACTACGGTGCTGTGGGCATGTGGCTCCTCACTTTGGTTGACCATGTCCAGCATGCTCTCTTTGCTAGAGAAAAGCCGTAGGTAGAGGAGGAGGCTGAGGTGTCAGTCACAGGCCCTGTGACTGCATTAGACTGACCATTCCTATGAAGACTTGGAGACAGAATGGAGGAGGCTTTGCCAGGTGGGATCCCCAGTAAGGTGGGACTTGCTTGGAGGCTTTTCTAGGAGGCACTCTTTGGAAGGAAGCAGGTGGCAACCACTAGGAACGGGGCTTGCTTGAAAGCTTTTCCAGGTGGGAAAACCTGAGGAGTTCACTTGGGGGTGTTTGGCAGGAGGATCTCTAATATTTGGCCCCAGAGGGTTCATGGTGCTGTGCTCTGTCTCGGTGCATTCTCCCACAATTGAGTTGACGTAATCACCTTGGGAGAGCCTTCTGAAACTTAGGCCACTCTGGCCAAATCGGGACCTTTAGTCGCTTTAATCCTGAGGCCTGTTTTTTTTTTTTCTTAGATGCCCGGTGAACTGTATAGATCATTAATGTTTATTCAGTAAAAAAAATTTGAAATAGGCTCAGCAGTGCATTGAGATGCGGAGTTGAAAAGATACTCAGAGCAAAATCTGATATGTTGAGGTATCACCTGAATCTACATCTGTATTCACAAACATCCTGCAACAAGTTAAGGCACAGAACAACACAACATATAATATGTCAACATATGTTTGATTGTAAAGCACAGTAAAGGAAGGATAAGACAACTGAAGGTAAGACAATACAATTTCTTGTATCGTATTTTTTTATATGTTGCATTTTAACTGTTGCAAAAATGGTGAAAACGGAAACATAATTTGAAACAGAAACCATAAATTGAGATTAGGTGTCATTTTACAAAAGTTTTCCAAAACAAAGCTCTGACATTTGAGTTAAAATTGGTCGGGAAGATTGCCTTCATTTTACTTCTGTTACTGCCTTGGGGTATTCTCCTATTTACGGTAATTTAATGGCGAGCTTTTGCAGAGTTCTTTGCGGAGGTGGCTCTGGGGATCACTTTGGCTGGAGGCAGGTGGAGTGATCCTTTCCCCGTGTGTTTCCAGAATATCCCTGCTGTTGATGAGGCAGGCTGTGCTCTCATGCTTCCTTCCGTTATCACGAAAGCTATAAAACAAACCTCTTGCTGTCTTTGTGCATATCTCACCCCAGGCTAAATTGTGAACAGAGAATTTGCATTTTTATTGTGAAATGTGTTCTTAACAGCTGGCCAATGTGCCTGATGTGCAATATTCTGGAACTATAAAGGACAAGTGAATTTTTAATTTGTGGTCAAGTGAATTGAGAATCGTAAATGTTTTTTTTCTGATGGTTAGGTGAATGTGTCCTGATGCATTTCATTGTTGGTTGCCCTGTCGGCTACACTGTAACTATACACATCCCATGACAACCCTAAGAGTAGGCCATTGTGTACCAGTGGCATTGCCGAATATTTTCTGCAAAATTACCTACAGAAACCAACTCTTATTTTTAGAGTAAGAAAATAGAGCCCTGATCTCAAATTAATTACAATGCAATTCGCAATCTATTGGTAAATGGCAACATAAAATAACAGTGTTAACCTTTTTAATATATGGAATTGGCCCAGAAATTGAACGAGGGTATACATTTTAGATTATTGCATTTTTATGCTTAAAGCTTCATTAATGCTCTAATTCGTGCATATGTTGCCACTAAACTTGTTTGCATGTAATCCATTTATAAAATGTCTGAGATGGGGTTTAGCTTCTGATTATACATATTTTAGTGTTGCTCATGTCATACAGCAGCTTTGTAAAATATTCTAACGTTTTTGCAGAATTCCATTTTTTGTGGCTCTTGGACTGTATAGTTAATTCAACTTGCAGCCTTTTTAATGTCATTTTTTGTCTCTGAAAAATATATTGAATCATAAAATTGTTCTGCTGAGCAATATCAAAGAAAACATTTGGATGTAGAAGCATTATCACGTGTCATTCCAAGACATATTCCTATCCACATCCAATCATTCTCAGTCGAAAGGATATTGTAGGCCACAGATAAAAAAAATATATACAAACGATATCAGGAAAACAGTAGAGGGGATATTTGAGTTTGTGGAAGGAAATAGGGGTTGGTTAAAATGAATCTGATATATATACACAATTTCAAACACAGGTATGCATACATATGAGGCTGGGCAATGTTTTGAGAATGTGTTGTTAAGTTTAGACATTGAATAATAAGTTATTAAATTCATTCCAACCATTTTCAATTCGCCAATGGATGAAGGCCTCTCCACTCCATCTCAGTCATGGGTTGGTTTTTTTTTACCATACTCACCAGGCTGGTCAGTGTAGGTTGGGGAAGCTAGGGAGTAGTGCATGCTCGGTTGCAATATCACTTGCCAATTATGTAATCTAAGCAATGGTCCAGAATTGAAGGTTGCTTGGTTGGTAGGATAGCATGCGAACCACGATACTCCTATTCTTGGTTCTTTCGGTAAAGTCACGTAGAAGGGAAACAATAAAATAATAATAATAATAAAATATATAAAACAATAAAATTCTCACGACGTTTCGACTGCAACACAAGCAATCATCATCAGGTGCAAGAAAATGTTCTTGCTGTGGTTTTCAGCAAGAAAATGTTCTTGCTGTGGTTTTCACACCTGATGATGATTGCTTGTGTTGCAGTCGAAACGTCGTGAGAATTTTTTTTATATTTTTATTATTTTATTGTTAACCTTCTACGTGACTTTACCGAAAGAACCAAGAATATGAATCCCTGCAGTCACCAAAGCTTTAAATCACGATACTCCTGCTTCATGAAACAATTGCTATGCTGCATACATATACCTCCACACATACATACATAGAATGCAGAGGTAAATATGTAAAGAATATGTTTTGTATTCCAGCCTAGACATTTATGGCATTGCACTATAGTTACAATCAGACAGTTCTAAGTTGTAAGCTGAAGTTCTGATTGGTAGACACTGACTCTGTGCCACTGCAATCAAAACCTGAGTATCACTTGTTGACATCTCAACAAATAATATAATCATCCAATAGAAGAACTGGCTCCTGACCTAGTAATGTGGAATTTTCCACACATGTTTGGGACCACCAGTGAGGATGAACACTGTCGCACATTTATAAGAACTGGGAAATACTATGTTTTGTATTGAATATAAAGGTAGTAGCAGACATAGATACTTCTACCTATGGCCGTTTAAATGTAAAGCAAATGAAATCGCTCAAATAAAATTTGACATTACACTTCAAATTGCCAATGGAGAGCAATACTATACGTGTATATATTTAAAACGGAAAGACTGTCGGACTATATGCATTTTGCTAATTACCATAAACATGATAGAATAGAGGCAACAACAGCAGTAGCTTACGTGCGTGGTGCATGCCACTATTTATTGCTAATTGATCAAGACAGAACCGCTGTTGTATAATTGCAAATACAATTTTGGGAACTACATTAGGAAGCAGAGTTCATGTTGATGCATAGTCTGAAAAAAAAGGGCTTCACAACATTTACACTAACAAACACAGTTTTGTAAAAAAAAAGATTACGTAAAAAATACTGCCATTATTCTGGGCCCAAGACATCTGGTTTTGTACAATGTGCACAGATAAGGCATGGTAGCAAGATGTTAACTAAGTCGCCTGCTATACAAGAGGACATCAGTTTGATCCCAACTCTGATGCCGGTATATTTTGGAGTTTGTTATTCTCCCAATAGTCGCATGGAATTTTCTCCGGGTCCTCTGGTTTTTCCCTCCATCTGGTAAAAATAAAAGAAACATTTGTTGATAGTTAACGTTACCACTACCATCATCATCATCATCAGCCATAATGTATCCACTGCTGGTTGAAAGCCTTCCCAAGCTGTGACCATTACTGCTAGCACATGAACGTTAATGATCTAAAGTATCTCTTCCCAAGAGTTCTCCTTACACAGCAACCACACAAACTACAGGCGTGACATTCACCCCCACCGCCGTCCCCTGGAATTGTTGCGATTTAGAGTCACGGTTTAACTAAATAGTCGATTTGATTAATGTAGCAGCATCGAGTGGCTGCAGGGATTATGTGAACCCTTTTCTCATAACATGAAGGAATGAATGAATCGAAACACGAATGTTTACACGCAATGCGATCTGTGATTCGTGAACTTCATAATTGAGATTACAACCAATACGCCTAATCGGCGCTTGCCAAGCGAAACGTGTTTTTAGTGTATAATTTTCACCTCCTGTGTCAAACAGACCAATTTGAGTGATAACTCCGTGCTGTTCTGAAAATAATCACACAGATGACAAGTAAATAGACGCATTGCATGTTCTGTGCCACATCTACAGCACGTTTTATTCCAAAGACGTTCCCTGCGACAAAAAGCTGCTCACATATTTAGAAATGCAATGTGTACCAGCTCTCCTCATGACCCAGATTGTAAAGCGTTGCTATATTAAGACGAGTGTCTTAAGTGTAAAAAAAAAAATCTGTATATAAAACAATACTCATAGTAATGATTGAAAAAGATATATAAACATCCCATCATAAATCTTTACTTCGGCCAAAACCACATAGCTCTTCACCACAGTTCCCTCACTTACTGCTATCGTCTTGGCGAGCCCGGCGGCAAATGGTTTCCAAGTCAGACCATTGTGGGTTTTTTGGAATTTGTACAGTATGTGGACACGCAGAAGTTTTATACATCAGCATTACTTACCATTCCCTGCCTTAACTCAAAAGCCTCGTTTTTGAAACTTGCCCCCGCCGTGTTTGATTTCAGGCCTTGTATTGATCATCTGTTATCTTCATAGGCCTGCTTGCAGAATTTCTGCGGCTCTGGTAAATCTCAGCGACGACCACGCCTGAATGCGGATAAGGGTTGTCTGTATGGAACGCTGATAAATTATGACTGCCATAGCCCACCCCTCTGGGGATACAGACCTTGGGCTGATCATTTAGTCATCACATCTACCCTGTTGGAATGACCTCGGGATATGTGCCTTGTGAGATAATAACAGCCCCAGGGACTTTTACCCAGAATTAGTTAACTTCATGCGATAAATGAATTATTTATTTCCCTATACCAAGCGAATTGTTGGTGTTCGAAGTAGTGAATTGCTTTGGGATATTATTGAGCAATAGATTGGAATTATAATTGCTATATAATCTTTCTTCTTTGGCTTTTCATTATGTGAACTTATATCAATTTCCCCAAAACTACAGTCCTCATGATTCATCCATTATACATAATTCCAAGTTTTATAACAGTGTAGTCTAAATTCAAATGTAAACTAATAATTTATTACATTATTCTGTTGACCTTGATAACGGGAATTTGACATGCACAAGAGTGCAAAGACTGAAGTTTGAGGACCCATGATTTAATATAAATATTGTTTTGCTGATGCCGTGAAAGTGGAATGATTAGTGCACTGGACTTGCATTCCAAATGCTGCCAGTCTTATATCCTTGCGTGTCAAGTTTCATAAATTCCCCCTGCCTCTGTCCACCCAGAAGTATAAGTGGGTTCTCGTCAGTTAATCAGTCGATCCACAAGTTGTGTATAGTGGGGTAAAAATGTGGCTACTCCCACCTATTCCAAGAAGTTTGGGCAACGTCGAAGAGTAGGCCAAATACCCTCTAGTGGGCCTCTGCAGAGCCCCATCTCGTGGAGGGTCTTCCACCAGCAGTGGAGAGAGCAAACAATTGCAGGGCCGCACCTTTACCTATTTACCGTTTTATATTGTAGGCCACACACAATTTGACAATCTCTTCACATATACATTCGGTGGTGGGATTGTGCCAAGAATCAGTGGAGCAGAATTTACCTTCAGGAAAGCAGTCGGTGGCCCAGTTGCACAGAGGAAAATTATTATTTTGTAGTTCGTGCTAAAATTAGAGATATTTCCTCAGAAAAAAAGAGTGCATTTACAAAGTGTGAGAAATGAAACCATAGATGGGCTATCACCTGAAAGTACATTGAGTTGGAATGCAATTTTAATCTGCATTTTTGCACAGTATAGCTGCTAATAGGTTGGTGCCTGTTTACTTATGAATAGGATACCTTTTATGAACAATATAAGTGTGCATTTCACATATGCACGTGTGTGTGAGTCTCTTTGTAATATATCTCAATGACACAATCAGATTCGCTCCAAATTTGGTGTACAGGTGTTGTAAGTTGATCATCAGCATTATAAGTTTGTCAATGCAAAGGTTAGTAACTCTACGATTAAATTCAATTTGTCCTAAAATTTCAGGAAGGGCATTACTTCATTTAAATTGCACTTAAAATGCTGTATAGAGAGGACGGATACAAGCTTAAATCAAGGCCAACCTCTTGTTTTTTGTTGCAGTAGTAAATCATTGAAAGCACAACATCAAAACATTTAGCATCCTCCGGGGTTGTCGCCATATCTACTCCCTTGCAAACAAATCAAAGACGCTACCCCTTCTCGACGCCCAGCAGTGACAGTGAAGATACAGTGAAGATAATGATTGCAATTATATGTTACTTGAGCTATAAAGATCTGGAGAGATTTCCTCCACTAGTTTTGTGATTCTCTCAAGATTTGCGACTTACCAATCATCAATCCAATTTTTGCTGCTGCATACTCCCCCTATGTGTTACGGCAGCTTCAATCATGTCTGTGTTGTGTTTCTAATTTCTTTCTCATTATTTTCCTAACAGATTTTTGGAGATTTTTTTTTTATATTTGATGTATTGTTTGGCATCTACATTTTGTTTTCACGTCTCTATTTTATTCAACATATTTTTGTGGTTTCAGGTGACCTGTTCTTCCACTGTTTAACTTTGCGTCTAACTTTCTGCACTTTATCTGTTACAGTGTTGATCATGTCAGTATTTAAAATGGTCATATCCATTTAATCATTTTGCACCTCTAGCAATGTGCATCGGTTGATTCGAACTTTTCTGTAATTTACATTTTCTAATATGTTTACATTCACTGTTTTGCATTTGTATTACTTTGGCAATGATGAGCTGTGATTTGCTGACGTAAACTTTGATAATCAAGGGTTTCTCCATGACGATTGAGTCAGGTTAATTTACATTTCCTCAGTTTGGACCCCTCCATGTCCATTTTATCGAATGATTTTTTTCAAAAATGATGTTCATTATCTCGATGTCCCAGTTGGCTGAAAATTCTAGTAGTTGCTGTCAATCTCGTTCATCACTTTGGTGTCAAATTTCCAATCATTCTTTCATCTCTGCACCTTTTGCCTTTCCTTACATTGGCACCCATTGTGATGTAATGTGGAGAAAAAAAATTCACGGAAGGAGGAGGATGTTCCAGATGTCACTCCTGAAGAGGTAACCACTACCCTTTATGATGTAAAAAAATATATCTAGAAAGCTTCCAAACTCGATGGACTAACTGTGGACATCATCAGAGATTGGGGACCAGCTGTTTGTATCAAAATCAATGGAATATCTCAATTGTGGAATGATGATGAGTCAATCATTCTTCAAATCCAAGAGGGATACAGGTTATTTTAAGAATTACAACCCTCTATTATCCTTGTTATCACTTGTGTATAAATCTATCACAACAACTATCGAGTATTGAATGGTGTATTATCTAGAGGTCAACCAAAAAAAAATGTGGGCCAGCTGGCTTTAGAAAAAGGTTTTTTCTACAACTGACCACATACTATCAATCAGATTCCAGAAAGACGAACATACATATAAAATATCATTATAGACTATGAAAAGGCATTTGATTTAGTGGAAACTGATGACAGACATCCAAGCCCCTGCAAATCATATTTGATAAATAATCAAAACCATTTATGAAGTGGGCTTGGTCAGGCCACAACCATCGATGAGATTGTGGCCAATTGAAGAGATGATGGCAAATTGAAATTAGAGAATTTGGAAGTAAAGGAGGAACTTGCCTGAGAAGATGGCCATCATGGAGATAGAGTGATGAGATTAGCCCATGTGCAGGAGCAAAATGGATTATGGCACTGCAATACCATAAGGGATGGTGATAACATTGGGAGGCCTTTATCTAGTAGTGGATAGATAATAGATGATGATAATTATGATTACAATGCTGCTTTTTAAACATGATAGATTTTACAGACAACTTAATACAATCTGATTTCATTCGACCTACGGTATAAAAATCGTATTATTCATAAAGGAAGAGTGGAATTGCAGCTATTGATGAGTTTTTTTTTAAAGCACTGTGGGTTGAATGGCCCACTCATCATGATATTGAGCTGGAATCTGAAATGTTGGAGTTCAATTGTGCTCAGCGAAACACCTTTGCAAATTGAACTAAACTCTCTGATGAAAGGATGTATTCAACTACAATGTCTCGTTTCCACTGTCTATCTCTGAAAGGCTTAAAATACAAAAAAAAATCTTGCAATTTGAGTATTAAATGGAAGCTCTGGGATACAGCATTGAAGAGCTCTTATAATAACACAATATTTAGCTTTGTGCTATATGTATAGTGAATAGGTTTGATTCTTGGCAATGAATAATACCAATGAATATGTGTATTGGATATGGACCTGAACCTCCACTTTGTCAATTAAAGGTAAAAGCAACGGTGCATTACTGCAATAGCTTGCTCATGCCACTGCTGGCTCGAGGAAGTTCTAGGGGGGCACTTTGCGAACTCTCCCATGCTAGCAAGACGTTTCGGAAGGGTTTGGAGGACTAGCCAAGCTTTACCCCACCACATGCAATCTGCTTGCTCATCGATTGCGGTGAACGCATTTACACTGCTGGGTGAACATAGATGGTGGGAAGGGGGGCAGGATTTAAGAAAGTACTCCATTGCTTCAACTGTGACACCGGGAGATGGAATGCAAGTCCATTGTGCTGACTCTTACACCGAGGCAGAGTTGTTTAGATAGAAGCTTCCGGGTAAGCATGGCATCAGCCACATGACCTGCTCAATTTGCTTTATCAGCCTTAATAGGTGCTCACTAATAGCACTTGCCATGACAGACTATAAGGCCAAATGGGAAATCTATGTCGATGTGTGTGCATAACATAGCCACTTAAAAGAGTGACCACGTGTCCTGATTACATTATAGTGTTGGATTACATTGTTAATGAATACTTAATGTGGCTACACCTATGACATTTGAATAGAAAGTCAATCCACAATGGCATTGTAAATGTATTTTTAAATAATTAAGTTTTGTTATATATTTTTTTAGAATTCCACAGACATGTGAATTCATATTGCTCTTTACATATAAAAATCAGGGCTCTAATTTTTGGTAATGAAGTGCGACAAGCAGCAAATATACAGTATTTGGAATCATGAAAAAAAATTGTGTCTTCCTCTGTACGGATGATTGTCATTTAGGGGTCTTTCATATGCCTTTGGCTGTTCCCAAAAGGTGAGGTCACTCATTGCTGAGAGAATTGTGTTCTGTCGCCCCCTGCTGTAAAGATTTCATCAATAAATCCATATTACAGAAGAAACCACATTCCACGTCCAATGATGTAAATCAAAATCTATTGAAGATAAAAATGCATTGGCGGTTGCTTTGAACCCTCCTTTGAAATCACAAGCACACATTGTTGTTTCCACTTAGAAAATATTATTTAAATCGATGAGTCTCACAACGAACGTAAATATGTTTGTAATGTGTCAGTGTATCTGGAACACCGTGAACGTTCTATACTGTGCGTAGTGTGATGCGTAAAAAAACATGTTTACAATTTTTAATGAGAATTTACATTTGTAAAAATTCCACCGACGTTAATGTGCAACACTTACTGTGTTATTTAAGCATAAACAATGCAGCCTTAAGTATTTTATGAAGAAAGAATGTGCCAGAATAATTTGTGTTTCCTGCCACCGTTACTAATGTTAAAGTGTGCTGAATACTGAAGAAAATGTTCTGAAATTTCACTCTGCGCACTGTGTGGAATTACTCATAAGCTAGTCGTGACCTTAAAAACATTTTGAATGTGCATGTATCTGCAGATGTGAGAGGCATTTTTGGCAAGCAATGGGCATTCTAATTAGATGGGCCTGAAATTTGTATTCTACACACACACACTCATTGATGGGAATATCGTGCATATTTACATTGCTGAGAAATATGAATTTATACAGCCACTGGGAAGGAGAATATGTTAAAGAAACCCAAATTTTACATTGTTACACATTTATCATTTTCAGCATCATCAGCTGTGATCAATCCACTGCTGCAGGAGGACCTCACTAAGTTATTGCCAAAATAAACATCGTTTATTCATTTTCTACCAAGTAAACATGTTACATATTATGCCAAATATGCAACATTTCAGAGCGTAATTCCAATTGGTGTAGCAACATTTTTAACTACTTATAGATAACAAATAACTGAATCTGTGGAAAATCATGCATTGTAAAATAAATAGAATTCATAGCAATAGATATTTCCATACTTCTGACAATTTTTGGTAAATAGTGGGATTTATTTGCATATCGAGTTCAAAAGAACAGCATCGAACAAAACTGATGTGCAGTCCTTGGAAGGTCGGTGATCTTTGTGGGTTGCCATCGAAAAAAATGTATAAATCCGTCATACATGCTCATACATGCTTCATATACATTCATACATAATACATAAGCATATATTGCTGTACAAGGTGTACAGCACGATTCTCAAGTCACAATTCTCAAACGTTAAAGCTCTTGAATAATTATAATTATAGAAAGGCAATTTAGATTTCTTGGACGTGTAATCAGAAAAGCACAAGACTGAATGTAATATTTTTACTGGGAAAATTATTGGTGCGAGAAGTCAGGGAAGAAACCGAATTATGTAAATAAGGCATTTTAACAATTTGATGAAACTGGGAGCGTCTCATGCGTAGTTCTTGAGTAGCATCATGGACAGAACTTAATGGAAGCAAGCCCGTTATCGCTGATGTCTTTGAGAAGGGACATGGCACATTGAGAGAGATAAATATTTGACTGTATTTAGATATGGATTCCAAAGATTAGCTTACATTTTTAAACAATAACCACAATTGAACATGATAGAGTACATTTAAAACATCGCCATTGATGAAAATATTGTAATAAAACAACTTGCTGCATGACCTAACAAAAAAAACCAAACATGTATCAATTGTATTGGCTACGAAAGCCTACATTTTAAATAAATACACGCTGACACACGCGTGTGCACATCTTAAATGAGCTGCCACCATTTTGGTTCACTACACGTTACGCATGACAATGGCGAGCTGCAGTGTCAGAGAGATGCTGCCGATGCTGCTGCTGCTGCAACTGCTTTTATGACTGCGTGAACACCTGAGATTGCAATACCCCAGACCTGCAGAGTCTGTAATAGAAACTGGGTCAGCCTTGTCATATTTTAAGAGAATTAAGCATCACTGGATATTTTTTTGTTATGATATCGTTGGCCCCATTTATAAATATATGTGGGAAATTCCAAGGCAGCTGTGACCGGTACATACAGTGTGTATGCTACAGACAACACAGTTTCGTGTGGTGTATCAGCAATGTCAATTGTGTATATCTACATGTGATCGAGAATAATTACGGAGAGGCGGCCAAGGAATGGAATGTATCCAAAAGGACATGCATGAAGGAGATGCAGCAATTTCAATGTTGGGAGTGCCAATCCTGGGAGAATTATTTACATTATTTGATCGTGAGATGGTGGCCGTTGGCTTGGTGAGGAGGCCTTCATCCAGTCGTGGATTTTCCATGGCTGATGATTATGATTAATGACTGATGGCAGCTATTAAAAAAAAAGCCTGAAACGTCTCCTTAATAGTCTTCAGCTATGACGATTCGTGTGTTTGGTCAAGAGGAATGTTGATGGTGACATGCTATACTTATTTAATCAGTTAAAATGAGTCTGCAATCAGAGCCGTGTGGAATCTGTGCTGAACTGGGTGTTGCCATTCGATAATAATTGTAGCCCATCAAAATTATAGTCGGCCAATTTTCTTGGGTTTTTTTTTAGGGTTCGCTATTCCTTTTTTTTTAGAAACATGCCCTATAACAAATAATATTTATCACTTTTATTGTGCACTGCATTTGTGCCCACTATAGTACAGTGTTCTTCACTAATTTTCAGACGTGGGCCACTTTCGCCCATAAGACATCAGTATGAGGGCCGCCACACATTTGGAACCATTGGGTTTGACAGCAGCACGAGGGGGGGGGGGGTCCATACGTCAGGGACCACACCAAAGGTCACCAGGGGCCTGCCAGTGGCCACGGGCCTTGCAATGAAGAACACTGCTATAGTATATCAGCACCTATGAACACTAAATAATTCCCCCTCCACCTCAAAATGTGTATATATATACACAATATCAAGAAAATATCATGCCACTTTGTAGAATAAAACAAGAGCGGGCTGCATACATAATCATAACAAATAAAATATCCCTCATAAAGCCTTCACAGACTTTTGGGCAAGTGTCGTTTGCGAGTAGCACCTATGAAGACTGGCGTGGAACACGAGGGGCTGGGGAACCAGCAGCATGCCCTGCCGCCTTTGTCTCACCAGTGGCGATATTTACACACCGCACCAGGTTCGCATTTGAGTCTGAGTCGACCTAGAGGAGGCTGATGCCCACTTGAGATAATCGTCACTGATGTTGGCCGTTTGCGAGAATCAAACTCGGGTCACCGAGTTCGTGAGCTGACCAGTACACTACCGCTCCCCCATAACAAAATCACAACACCTACTATATGGCCACATCTACCTTACATTTCTCACTCCAACAGCAGCGTCGGCCAAAGAATGGTTGCTTCATGCCCATGTATATTCCATGTATATTTAATATTTTACCCATGGGTGTATTATCCGAGTTGTGGATTAACCTTGCTTGCGAAAATATATATACTTATAAAAATATAAATGTTTTTAAGCCACAATTGCTTAATTCGTATCTGCTCCTCACTCGTCGAGCGTTAGCGACTCAGTGCCCACGTGACCGCAATTGAGTCGGGAAGTAAACCAATTACTTTAAGAATCAATAATAATAGGCAACATATTCTTGGTTCTTTCGGTAAAGTCACGTTGAAGGGAAAACAATAACATAATAAAATATATATTTTACCGAAAGAATATGAATTAGTGCAGTCACGAAAGCTTTAAATCAAAATTTAATAGGCAACATATTGTGCCTCTTCACTCCCATACTACATAGGTAAACGATACGTGTTTTTTTCGCCAAAATTATATTTGTTTGCATTATTCCTTGTTTTTTTTCGGGTACTACAGTATTGACAGTCGTTTATAACGCCCACATAACTGTCACCAATGTGCCATTACGCCCGTTATCCTTACCAATTGAGGCAGTTATATACCGCTGTGCATTCTGTTTTTGGGGAATTATTTCATGTTGGAGTAATGACACAATCTATTACCCACAAAACGTACCGTTATATGTTAGTGCCAATGTTGAAAAGAGTTATTTTCTGACACACTAAGGCTACTTTTGCAAGCTGCGTTTTTTTTTGTAATGACAGGAAAGTAAACGAGCGAGCAAATAAACTCGTTAAGCGAAATACACTTAACCCCTTCATGGCACATGCACACACACAATTACTATCGTCAATTTAAAATATAAAATAATATACGGGAGTAATTTCGCACAACAGCTTTATGGGATTGACACATGTTGACGTGTTATAAGTCAAGGCTCTGCGTGAAGTTTGTGATTGTGGCTCACCCTTTGTGAGACTTGGTTCTGCAGAAGGAGGCAGAGCTGGGTTTGTGATTAGTGAAATTCTTCTGCATTCACTGGAAACCACTCTGAATCTGCCCATGACAGTGCTGATAAAAAAATATATGCCCGCTACTGACAGTGATGCAGCTTCAATGCACGTGCTTTGTATGAGTCAGACAGTTCCCGACTATATGTCACAACACTATTGAAAGAATACACTGTTTTGAATTTCCTAACAATTTTACAAGTTGCAAAGCACCGACCTCTCCCATCGACAGAATCGACATTTAAAGAGTGGTTTCATATTATTGGTAAGCCATTCAATTAACCTGCTCAGTTGTACCCATATTGCAGTCAAGCAAGTTACATGGCACGACTATTTGCCACGACGTCGCAAAACTATATTGTGCAGGAAAAACGAGTCGACTTTCACTCAACAAACTGCTTGCATCTTTTTTGTTTCACTTATTGAGAGATTTAGAGGAGTACTCCTGGAATTGCTTTCATGAGTGACAGCAGAATATTGGTCACCACACCAACCTTGAGCTTCTTTGTTGCCATTGTTTCAATCGATATCTGGAGAAACTAAATGGTAGAGGCTTTGCCCAAATGATTTGGAACTCATGACCTTAAGAACAGCCAATCTGCTGTGATGAATGCTGTGCGGGCCCAAATGCAGCTGGCCAGCTTTGTGGTTATCACAAGAAAACGATTTCCCTTTTTTAGGTCTTGGCATGTGCATAACTCGTGCTGTGTGCTCCTGGAGATGGGTTGTTTCCCCATTTTCATTTTCAGTGCCGTTTGTGAGAATGCCAATTGCGCGCGTTGCGTGAGAGTAGGGGAGGTCAAGGAGCCGTCTTCGTGTTCATGGCCTTGTGTCGGTTTTGAACGAGGTTGGGTTTCTCGAGACCACCGTAATACTGTTGTATTACGATTTATACTTTCCGATGTGCAAACTCTGCCCTCTCCGTGAAAAGGGAATGTGAATATCAAATGTCGTCACGCCTGCCTTATTGTACACTATTGAAAATGGCAATCGATGCAATGGGAGCTGATGCAGTCATCCAGGCGGTTAAACAAAAAGGAGACAATAAAACATATCCACTGTTTATGAATGTTAATTATCGACACCGATATTAAATGTAGAAAGGAACAAAATGCAAATCGGAAGAGGAGTCGGGCAAGAACATACGCCATCGCTCCGGCTATGTACAAATATAGTTGAAGTTACTTTTTATGCCAAGCAATTAACATAAAGAGATGTAGCATTGAGCGCCTCCGTTTTGCTGATGACAGCTATTAACACAACCAATACAATCAACCGCAGGATATGATTGAATAACTTCACAAATATAGTTATAAAGTTGCTATCAATATAAATATGAGCATGAAAAAGTCATTTAAAGCAATTTCGCCGAACAAGAAAATCATATATTTCCGGAAGAACACAACAGAGTATGTAAAATTATTTACCCTTCTGAAGCGCCTTTCAACTGGAGATCACAAGGCGCTGTAGAAATATTTAATATATATTTACGGCAATTTTTCAAGGCAGACCAGATGAAGTTCAGTGTATATTGTCTAAGATCTTCTTTGGTTCTTTCGGTAAAGTCACGTAGAATGAGAATAAAATAATAAATAGATAAAATAAAATAACAACATAATATTATTTTATTTTATCAATTTATTATTTTATTATCATTCTACGTGACTTTACCGAAAGAACCAAAGAAGATGAATCATTGCAGTCACGAAAGCTTTAAATCGAAATTGTCTAAGATCACATGGATTGGAAACATGGACACTGATAATGAGTGAAAAGCAAAACTAAGAAGTACACAAATAAGTGTGGAGAGATGCATGCTGGGAACCATATACTGTAGTGTGAGACAATTAGGGGCACAATGATCAGAGGACACATGTAAATTATATACATCATCATAGCGACTGTTAAGGAAAGTGAATGGGCGTCAGCAGGACACGTCACGAGAAAGGTGATGGCCGATTTGATGAGACTGCTGAGACGACCTCACGTGCTCATCTGCAGGAACGAGATAGATTGTGACGTCGCAAGATCATGAGGGATGGAAACGATGTGGCATTGGATTGATCGTATCTGTTAATAATTATGATGATGACTACCCGCTCCTCTGTGGCTTCATCGACCATGTGGGTTATCTACATTTGTAATACTTTGTCGTAGACGTGTGAATTCTGGCAATGATCCAGCAAACGTTCTATTAAACCGCAACATTTTTTTTATATAAATGGTAGCGCACATTCTTTTTTTGTATCAATGCAGTCAAATAAAATTAACTTCTATATGTATTATTTTATTAAAATACAGAAACATGTTGCATGGAAGGTACAGGAATTCAGTGTTATTGGAAAATACAGACCTTGTATCCAAACATTATTAATTAATTCTAGATTTGAAGTTTTTGTGACTGCAAGGATCCATACTCTTTGGTTCTTTCGGTAAAGTCACGTAGGTGAAAAAATAAAATAAGAATAAAAAATTGAGATAATAAAATTTAATCACGATTCGATTATTTATGTTTTCTTTTATTTTTTCACCCACGTGACTTTAACGAAAGAACCAAAGAGTATTATTAATGAACACATTTGAAATCAGCTCTTGAGTAGGTACTAGGTGGATTACTGCATCGCAGGATCGAGAGAGGTGGTAATGGTTAGGGGAAGTATTCATCTAGCAGTGGGTTGATCATGGCTGATGATGCTAAGAAGGAAAACAGCCCAGGGAATAAATGGAGTTTTAATGAGCTTCACATTGAAAGTGGCTTTAATCTTGATATCAACAGAAGGGATCGAGCTTGAACTCCAGACAGCAAAGGAAGGACATTCCACACTGTGGTAGAAAGAGCAACGTTCTATCACGCAGAGATTCATGAGAGGTTGAGAGAGAAGGCAGTGCTTTTTGAAGCGGAGAGATGAGGAAGGTAAGGGAAATATAAGGTCAGAGAGAAGGAGGATCAAGGCCTTGAAGGATCAAACCAACTGTATAAATTGTGTGCATTACACGTAGCAGACACTTTGGTGATACGCTGAAGACATGCGCTTATCTCCACTATTTACCATTCCATATTACAGCAGCATATTCAGGCGTGCAATTATATGTCAGCTTCCCGGCTCTTATTTCGCAGTGTCCTCTGTTTGGGAGATACTGCCTCGGAGGTGTTACTTGAGAGGCCCAAGCAAATGGAAACGATTGCCTGCCATGCTGCTACCGCATGATCGTTTAAACTCGAGAGAGTGATGTGTGTGTGTGTTGTCACACGTGATAATGTTTACTGGGAGCCATTCTGCCTCCATAATATTTCAAGAGGTCATCAGCAATTGTCACACACGTTGCCCTTTTATCAAACCTGAGTAGTTTAGATTCCCATCTGGCAATGACATTGATGTAGTGAAGATGTACGTGAATTGTTTACTCCTGTATATTCTTACCGGAAAATGTGCCTGTAATTTGATTAAAAATATATGTTTAACACATTGAGTTATTCGAGAAAAATTATAGTTCCAAGCGAAACATTGTTTGCAATTTACAATGCGTATTGCTATATCTGAAAGGTCCAAAATAAGTTAGTTTGAATTGTAACCTATAAGTTTAGTTTCATGCTCCTAGTTTATATTGGAGAAACACCAAATTGAATAAATTGTGGAAAATTACTAGGCTTTTGTTTGGGGTGTGAGGTATGAGATAAATTATTTGTGTTGTAAAATTACAAAGTAGGTCTGAGTTCTGGATAGCGGGATGAAACCATGCATTTCAGATGCTGATTGCAATTGCCAAATTGCACATGGAAATATTGTGAAAAGTGAACACTAATGTTTGAGAGACATAAATAATTGAATGAAATGGCTTCTTTCCCTGATTGTATCTGGACTTTAATAATGCAAATAAATCTCATCTAGAATACAACTAAGAAAACCGATGAATTTGTTATCCTATCTAGAAAGTAGATGCTACCAGAAATGCAAGGCACTTAACATTATTCCACTCAACAACTGCAACGGTGAGTCTTGATCTGGCCTTAGCCCTACATATTCTAGGCAGTAATTTAATTCAAGTCGTAATGTAATTCCTTTTTTATGAATTGTAAAAATGTCAACACACGGTAACAGTTGTCTTGTGATTATTCCATAAAAAATAATTATTATGATATTCTTACATTTTGGTAAATACATGTAATGTTTATAATCCCGCATTCCTATTTAGAACGGGTTGAGTTGTTATTGAAATACATTGTCGGTACTACCACGTCTTCTAAGACGTCTAGCCAGTGTGGAAGAGTAGGCTAAGTACCCTCTAGAGGAGCTCCCGAGAGCTGCCTTCAACGGAGACTCTTCCATCAGCAGTGGTAATTGCAAATTTTCACCTTTATCGTTTTAACATTGAAGATAAAGTCAAAGTGGTTTCCTTCTCAAATGAGCATTGACGCAGTACTCATCTCCTGTCTACAGCCCTGAGCCATTAGAGAAAATTCCACATTCTTAAAAAGGGGCGAGTTTATCCATAGGACAGCTGCAGTTGACTTGCCCATAAACTGGTACATATTTTATAGACCCCAGTGTGATGATGAGTTGAATAATAATAATCAATAAATGTATAGAGCGCTTTTCCGCAGCATCAAACACTCAGCATAAGGTTACCTATGTAGTGGTTGAACTTTACACGAACAACTTTTGTCTTTCTTCAACCACTTCTTTATTTTCATCGTTTAACGCGTCCTCCACACTCCACCGTATCCCGGACACCGCGACTCGCTCGCCGTGCTTCGCCCGTCTCGCTCACCACCTTGGTTCCAAGTATCACGTCGCTTTGCTCCGCACACACACGTCTTCAACTCCTCTATTCCTACGCTCTCTCCACTGCTGGCTATCCTCCTCAGCTCCTCCGCTATACAGCGTCGTCGCACACAGCGAAACCCAATCTCACTTCTCTGTCTCCGCACACCTCGTCTCCAGCTCCTCTATTACTACGCTCTCTCCACTGCTAACTGCTCCGTCTTCTTCAGCTTCACTACGCTCTCTACACTGCTAACTGCTCCGTCTTCTTCGGCTTCGCTATCACTATGCTCACTCCACTGCTAACTGCTTCGTCTTGCTCAGCTTCGCTATCACTATGCTCACTCCACTGCTAACTGCTCCGTCTTGCTTCGGCTTCGCTATCACCATGCTCCAACTCTCTTCTAAACTCTGTTTCCGAACTCCACGTCTTCACCGTACAGCTCCCAACTCCAATATCCCCTTCTCTCTTTGTCTCCCCCCAATTTATCCCCATTCTCATTATCGCTAATTAATTGGTCCGCGTGCTTCCGCACGCCTCGCGTCTTCAACCACCTGCCTTTTTCCAGACACCTCGACGCCTCCTCGGCCCCAGCAACAGCACCAACCAATCACAGCCCTTCTGGCTTAATTGGCCCGACCGTTACCTCATCACCCCAGCCTCTTCACCTGGCTGTCCTAACACGACCCCACTGTTTCTGCCGTCTCCTCAGGCTGACCCCAGATAAACCCCACACTGTCCGTGTGATCAATACAATCACGCAGTTTCCCCAGCACACCTTCCTACTCCACTACATCACTCCCCCCCCCCGTGATAAAAATTCTAGCCGTCCCGGCTACGACGGTATTTTGAACCTGAAGTAGTGGAGTACCGCGGACATAAAATGAACAACACAACAACTTTGTACAAGAACCGCAACATGCAAACCAACACAACAACTTTGTACAAGAACCGCGACACGCAAAGTCAATGGAAGGTCCGTCCTCGGGAGCGAGTTCCAGCTCCCGGCTCATTTCCCCTACACGGGACACTGTGGGGCAACGGCGGGCCTCGCTCCTCCGTTAAGTGAGGTGCCGCTCCTGGTCCTTGAGACACACCCGTCCCTGTCCCAGCGACCATCCGCTGGCAGGACTCTCCATCGTCCATGCTCGGGCCGGACAGCATTTCGAAGTTGCGGCCGCTCAACCGGCGTCCGGCCAGCAAACCTGCCCGAACCCCCTCGTCGAGTCAATAGGGATGGTCCTGCAGGCACACCTGGGGCAGATTTCTGAGGCGCGTACACATGCGACCTCCTCACAGGCTCGTCGGACACATCCAATACAGGCCACTCTGGGATGGGAGATGATGCATCAAACGGCAATACAAACTTCTTAAGGCGCGACGGGTGAACATACCATGTCCGACGACCGAATCGAATCCGTACACTTTGATCTCGGAGAACCTCAACTATTCTAGATTTAAAGCTTTCGTGACTGCAAGGATCCATACGAGGACGGACCTTCGCAAACCCACGGGTTTTCATCAGAGATTTGTTCACGAGGCAATTCAGATCTACAAACACAGACACAATTTCAACCGAGAAGATGGTTTCAAATTAAGCAACCATTGGAAAGATGTTCTAAATCGAACCAAACATTAAACTAATTTTCAATGGTACAGTATATTTTTCAAGTAGTGGTACCCCAAACTTTCGCAGCTCTAAAATTCCCTTTTCACACCATCAATAGGTAAACCCCCCCTCCCTCCCCCCGCGCCAACCGGCATGTGCACCCGCATGTACACCACCTCTATGCTAAGTCGGCCAATCAAATGCTAATTTTTATGCTAATTCCTTTGTCAAGGCACCTTGTTTCCTCACACACAGCTTAAAGGTCGCGGTCTGAGCATGGCTGTGTTTCACTCCAGCGCTGTCCTCAAGACAGCCTGATCCCTTCACTTGATGAAGGCCGCTTGTGTTGTGGCCAAAACGTCGTGATTTTTGTTGTTTTATTTTTTACCTACGTGACTTTACCGAATAGAACAAAAGAGTATGGATCCTCAACAATCTCAACGGGCCCCTGCCAGGGCCGATGGAACTTTGGGGACGTTCCCACCGGTACCATGGGGCAATGTAACCACGCTTTATCCCCAACACACCACGGCTCTCGAGGCCGCTGCGTTCCATGAAACCGTTCATTGGCGGCTTGTCGTCGCACCGTGTTACTCAACGCGGCCTCCCGGGCCTCTCTCAGACAGTCCAATGACACCTGCATAGGAGCAGGCACCGTCGATGACTTCCCTTGTTTCTGTACACCCAATTTAACAATGGCCGGCGCTTCCGGTTCACGCCCATACATCAAATAAAACGGTGAGTACCCCGTCGAGGCATGCGGGGCCAGTCTATAAGCGGCCAGCGTCGCCGCAACATGCAGGTTCCAATCATCCTGTGCAGTATTAACCTGGTGGCAAAGCATAGACGTCAGCGTCCTATGCAGGCGCTCGACCATCCCGTCAGTTTGCGGGTGGTATGGGGATGTTCGAATCTTTTTGGTCCCCAATGAATCACACACCTCCTTAATCAATCGTGACGAAAAAATTCTGCCCTGATCAGTGAGCAAATGCTCCGGGGCACCCTTATCCAAAACATAACCTTGCAAGAAAGCCTCGGCAATCGACGCCGCGGATTGGTCCACCAGTGGCCATGCCATAGGCCAGCGAGTAAGGTACTCCACCCCGACGAGCAGATGCCTATGCTCCCGGGGGGTGACGGGAAATGGACCCAATATATCTAGGGCAACAATTTCGTTGACCCGCGAAACCTGTATCGATTGCAATGGTACACAATAGGGTCGCGCCGGCGCCTTCGTCCACGCACATTCATGGCATGCTTTTACATATCGCTGAACATCGTTATACATTCCCGGCCAATAGAAATCTTTTCTCAAAGTCAACGCGGTCTTCTTCTCCCCCAAATGCATCAACTTGTCATGCGTATCACTAATGAGTTTCCCGCGCAACACAATTGGAACAACAATGCAAAACTTCTGTGCTTCAACATCCCAGCGAACGAGGGGACCATCCATAAGTTTTAGAAAGGGGCGATCTTTCGATCCCCTTGAGCGAGAGGCACGCAGCCTCATCCTGGTCAGGGAGGAGTCATCCACCTGCAATCGTTTCCACTGACCCAACGTCAACCCCAGCAAACCCGATTCCACCGCAGGAATCGTTTCTGGCCTAATTGAATCCGCTCCAGCAACCATTAACGGAACGTCCTGCAGCGGCGGACCGCAACGCAGCGAGCCCTCCGCACACCAACACGAGTCAGTCGGTCGCGGCAATCTCGATAATGCATCAGCGTTGACATGACGCGTCCCCTTCCTATGCTGGGTCGTGAAAGAGTACTCCTGGAGGGTCTCGAGCCAATGGGCCATCTGCCCTGACGGCTGGTCAACTCGCAACGAGTACTGTAGTGCCGCGTGGTCCGTGCGAATCAAAAACTCTCTGCCGTACAAATACGGTCGGTACATTTCGATTTAAAGCTTTCGTGACTGCAAGGATTCATCTTCTTTGGTTCTTTCGGTAAAGTCACGTAGAATGAGAATAAAATAATAAATTGATAAAATAAATAACACAATAATATTATTGTATTATGGAAGTTGGCCGGCGCGGAGTGGAGCCCCATCGGGAGTACATTGGATTGGAACAACCCTTGTGGCGTTCGAAAAAAAGCGGTTTTAGGTTTAATAAATTGATTAAATAAATAACACAATAATATTATTGTTGTGTTATTTTATTTTATCAATTTATTATTTTATTCTCATTCTACGTGACTTTACCGAAAGAACCAAAGAAGACGGTCGGTACAGTCGAACAAAGTGCACGATTGCCAGCAACTCCCTGTGTGTTACACAATACTTCTGTTCGGCTGGAGACAACACCCGGCTGCCATATGCCACAACTTTTTCAACACCGTCAACCATTTGCGACAACACTGTGCCTATGCCCGTATCACTGGCATCTGTGTCAAGAATAAAGGTTTTCGTAAAATCCGGGTATCCAAGCGGCGGTGCGTTCGCCAACGTGGCCCGCAGCGCTTCAAATGATCGTTGTTCCACATCTCCCCACTGAAATTTCACACCCTTGCCAGTGAGCGTGTGCAACGGCCTCACAATCGTAGCAAAATCCTTAATGAATCGCTGGTAATATGACGCGAAGCCCACGAAGCTACGCACCTCCCCTACCGTTTTCGGTACCGACCATGTTCGCATGCAACTCGTCTTCTCTGGATCAGTGGCCACCCCAGACGCGCTAACAACGTGTCCCAAATATTTAACCGACGTCCTTAACAAATGGCACTTTTGGGGTTTAAATTTCAATCCAGCGCGCCGCATTCTGCCAAAAACGGCACGTAACCGTTGCAAATGCTTGTCAAAATCCTTATTGAAAAAATCACGTCGTCCAGATATATTAAGCATGACTTCCACTGCAGTCTTGACAACACGAGCTCCATCAATCGTTGGAAGATGGCCGGCGCGGAGTGGAGCCCCATCGGGAGTACATTGAATTGGAACAACCCTTGTGGTGTTCGAAAAGCGGTTTTAGGTTTAGAATCTTCATCCAGGGGCAATTGCCAAAAGCCCGACAATAGATCGAGGGTCGAAAAAATTTTCGCGCCGGACAAGGCATCTAGCGAATCATCAATACATGGGGGCGGATACGCTTCCGCCACAGAAACCTTGTTTAATTTCCGGTAGTCAACACAAAATCGCATGGCCCCATCGCGCTTTTTAATGAGTACAATAGGAGCTCCCCACGGACTGGACGATGGAGAAATAATCTCCTGTTCCAACATCTCATCAACGGCTCGCCGCATACAATCTTTCTCCAGCGGACTTACATGATGGGAGTTCAATCTGATTGGGGGTGCATTCCCAGTATCAATGTGATGCCGCAACAACGACGTTCGACCCACGTCATATTTGCCTGAACTGAACACATCTTTAAATTCCATGAGCAACCCATGTAGACGCGACCGTTGCACAGGCGTTAATTCCGGGTTTTGCATATAAAGATCTTGTAACCAGTCCGGATCATCTTCATCCCCCAACAACATCTCATTCTGTCCCATTGCAAAACACGCCTCCCCTTCTGGACCCAGCGCTGCCGTCGCATGCGCTAACGTGGTCCCCTCTTGAATGACAACCGGTTCGTGTCCCGCGTTTACAATTTGTATTAAAGGGTCGCAATTTGTTGGTACAATAGTCAAAGCCCCTACCAAGGTGGGCATCCGAGATACAGCATTTGAGGGCGTCAACAATATACCCTCCTGTTGCTCCTCAAACGGCAACTGTTTCTTAAAGCGCAGCGGCACCAGCATCTGAGTCGTAGGCGGAACGCGAACGGTGCGGCTCACCACGGCCTGCACCACAGCGTTCGCAACCGCGAACTTAGAAGGCGTCCCCCAAAATTTCATACGTTTCCCCGATGGCAATTCCAAACACCCTTTCTCTATCGAAATTTTAAGCGGCATCCTTTGCAAAAAATCCGTGCCCAGCAAACACGGTACCGCCAATGCCGTAGAAACCAAGACATTCCCCGTAACGCTAACTTCCCCAATTTGAATCGTCGCGACCATACAACCCATAATACCAAGGCTGCCACCGTTTGCTGCTATGCATGGCCCATCTACCGGTTCCAGGGTCCGGGGCGAAGTCGGCAGCGATCGAAAAGTTTGTAACGAAATAAGGGTCACAGAAGCCCCTGTATCAACAATAACCCTGACCATTACTCCTTGAATACGTGCCATCACATCCGATGACCCCGGCGCGGTGCCCAACACACGATGCAACAACGCGCCCCACATGTCTCGACCTTGCTCAACATACAAATTTGATGGAAACGGGTGAGATCCTCGGTCCTGGGGAAATCTCCGGGCATAGCTGGTCGGCGCCCTTGGAAGGCAGCCCCTGCGCCGCCAGCAGTCGCGGGCGAGATGTCCTCTCCGTCCGCACTCGTAGCACGTCCGTTGCGTGCCACCTCCATACACAGCGGGACGACGCAGCATGCCCGCGGGTGGCACCCCGGCCGCCGCTGAAATCGGCGGCGCTTCGTTCACCGCCACCGCGCTCTCGGCCACGGCAGCGCTCATCAGCAGCGGCTGCACACCCACCACCGCTGGCTCGTCTCGAAGGTCGAGGTTGACTTGGATGTTCCTGGCGATCTGCAGAGACGACATGTCGTCATCGTCGTTGCTGTCCGGGAGCGAAAGGACGATCCTTAGCTCCTTCGCCAACTGCAAAAGTTTCTCTTGCAGTAGGGAATCCAGGGCCTCTTGGTCCATCGCCGGGTATGGCACTTGAGCGAGGGCCAACAAGGCGCTTCGGAACGCAAGAGGGGATTCCGTGGCCTCCCGCTTCCTTTGCTGAAATCTACGTTTGGCGACCGATCGCGGCTCGTAGACCTTTCTCATTGTCGCGAGTGCCCCGTCCAGTGTTGAGTCATCATCGAGGGCCATCGGCAGTGCCCGCAGCGCGGCACTCTCAGTCCACTCCAGAGATTCATAAGCCGCACGGAATCGCCGTGTAAACGCCGTCCAATCCCCAACTTTGGCCTCGAACTGCTGCACATGAAGTCGCCATGCCGTTCCCGACGGCTGCGCTTCCTCGTCGTCGGATTCCTCCAATCGCTCCGATGCCGCGGCAACCTCTGCTGGTCGACTTGACACCGTTGGTTGTATGCGGTTCGATGTCATAAAGTGGTGGAACTCCTCCGTCAGCGTCGCCATCTTGGCCTCCCACTGGGCCATGAGGACTCTCCAATCCCCCAATGGTCCCGGGCCTTCGGCCCCGCTCGAACCGCCATCTCGTTCTGTTGTTTCTCGGTCGACCAGACCCGCTGGGGGAGTATCGGCCACTTGGCCGGACACGGGCAGCACATCCTCATCATTGCTGTTGTCGCACGGGTCCACCGGCACGTTCTTCCTCTTTGCCGCCTTCTTTGACATCTCGGCGTGGTTCGTAGCTACTCTGACACCAAATGTAGTGGTTGAACTTTACACGAACAACTTTTGTCTTTCTTCAACCACTTCTTTATTTTCATCGTTTAACGCGTCCTCCACACTCCACCGTATCCCGGACACCACGGCTCGCTCGCCGTGCTTCGCCCGTCTCGCTCACCACCTTGGTTCCCAGTATCACGTCGCTTTGCTCCGCACACACACACGTCTTCAACTCTTCTATTCCTACGCTATCTCCACTGCTGGCTATCCTCCTCAGCTCCTCCGCTAATACAGCGTCGTCGCACCCAGCAAAACCCAATCTCACTTCTCTGTCTCCGCACGCCTCGTCTCCAGCTCCTCTATTACTACGCTCTCTCCACTGCTAACTGCTTCGTCTTGCTTCAGATTCGCTATCACTATGCTCACTCCACTGCTAACTGCTTCGTCTTGCTTCAGCTTCGCTATCACTATGCTCACTCCACTGCTAACTGCTTCGTCTTGCTTCAGCTTCGCTATCACTATGCTCACTCCACTGCTAACTGCTTCGTCTTGCTTCGGCTTCGCTATCACCATGCTACAATTCTCTTCTAAACTCTGTTTCCGAACTCCACGTCTTCACCGTACAGCTCCCAACTCCAATATCCCCTTCTCTCTTTGTCTCCCCCCAATTTATCCCCATTCTCATTATCGCTAATTAACTGGTCCGCGTGCTTCCGCACGCCTTGCGTCTTCAACCACCTGCTTTTTTCCAGACACCTCGACGCCTCCTCGGCCCCAGCAACAGCACCAACCAATCACAGCCCTTCTGGCTTAATTGGCCCGACCGTTACCTCATCACCCCAGCCTCTTCACCTGGCTGTCCTCACACGACCCCACTGTTTCCGCCGTCTGCTCAGGCTGACCCCAGATAAACCCCACACTGTCCGTGTGATCAATACAATCGTGCAGTTTCCCCAGCACACCTTCCTACTCCACTACACATATATAACCTCTTGTTGTCACAGCTCTCTCGCTGGTTCAGCAGTTCCACTGCTGGATTGTTTTTTCCGCCCGAGGACGACCGCTTGTGTTGCGATCGAAACGTCGTTATTTATTCTGTTTATTTTGTTTTTATTTTTCTACCTACGTGACTTCACCGAAAGAACCAAAGAGTATGGATTCCTGCAGTCACGAAAGCTTCAAATCAACACTCAGAATAAGAAGTGTTTAAAAAAAAAAGCAACCCCAACTAGGATTAGAACGCGTAACCTTGCGATTGTGAGCTGCTCGCCTTATCAAGCCCCACTGCCTGGATGGATACTTTAAGCACTTTCTGTGGAAAGTGACATTTTCTCCTTGCTCTAATTTGTATGCTGGCAACTAAATTAGGTTTTCATTACCTGTCAATAGAACGTCTACATTTCAACGCTGATGCATTTCAAGCAAAGGTCATCGTGGTGCGACAGCACACCAGTGACACCTTTGTAGTCGGCAACACATGGCTGTTAGCCGCGTATAATTTGCTTCACGTTTACTCAAATTGAAATTGTCACAGAGAATGTATAGGCCTATGGACAGTCCATATTTGGGTTAAGAGTGCGTTCTGTTAGACCATCTTGGAGCTAGAAAGCAGATTGTACATTGCGTGTTGCATATAATTACATCATATTGAGCGTTTCCGCCTATTTTAGTTTTAAACTTGCGCTTAGAGTTGCATTTAGTCTAACGAGTCGTAGCAAATAAAGACAATGCATTAGCACGATCAACTGAAACCTTTAAAGAGTGTCCATCCCAGGTGTGGGGGAAGGACAACAAACTAAACACAGAATGCAGTTCTAAAGATATGCATTTGCAATATAAACATCTCGCCACTGTTCATTAGAATAGTATACAGTAGTGTCCAAATAACAACAGACAGTGATTCAATGGTATCTACAAAATGTATTCATAATCATCAATCAAGATATATATTCACTTCTGGATGAAGGCCTCTCCACAACGTTGCCATTTCCTACTATCTCCACAATACCACGATCCATACACACGTATCAATCAATTACCCTCATCGCTCAAGTCTCCATGGTGGCCTTCCTCTTGGACGTGTTCTCCCTCCTTTGGATGCCATTGTATCCCCAGTGTTGTCCATCGGGCTTCGTCTCTTTCAGCAATGTATGCTGCACAATCTCCAATTGTAATGATGGACATATACCTCCAGTGGAAGTGCCACATCTGATACAAACATTTGTTAAGATATACACTGAAAACGGTGCTGGTATGGGGGCATAACCATAAATTTTAGGCTCCCTTGCCTGCCATCTAGACTTTCCCAGCCTGCTGTTGGTGTTAATTATTCATCCAGGAAATATGCTTTCTCTGCAGATAAGGCCGTTAGTCTGCATGTCATCGTTTGCCCTGGGTTTGCAGCTAATACATGATAAATGCTTTTTTTCTGAAGTACTCTGTTAAAAATTTCATTATTTTCCCCCTGAGAAGATTATAATTAACACAGCTGACTGTGGCTGGAGGAAAATGAGGCATTCAGCCAAACAGCGCTGAAAGAGTTTTGTCCAAACTAAATTTAGTAAGGAGGTTGTGACAGATTATATATGTGATGTCTATGTTCAAAAGATAAAGCCAAAACTAAAAAAATAGGGTGGTGATGATAATAAAATTGTACAGGATTTCCTGCATATGTTGGCCTGAACTAGTATGGGATATTGAGACTACAGCAGTGGAATAATATTGCTTTGTCACACTGCAAATATAGTTTACATTTTAAAGGTCAAATACAAAATATTACGTCTTCAGCAACGTTATTTAATTATTTATGTGAGTGCATGAAAATGGTTTTAAAATGCAAACACAAATGGTCTTATTCCAGAAAAAGGAATTGCAGTACTGATCGTTTTCTTGAGTTTAAAGTGGATATTTCTTATTTGTAATGTTTGTAAAGCCATATATTTTGTTATTATTTCATATAGAAACACTCCATTATTTTTTTTATTATGTGAGGTTCTTTTCTTTCAGAATGAGCATTTAGACTTCAAGTCAAACTTTTAATGGAATGTATTTTAGTTTTAAGATTTTGCCTATGGTTATGAAATATGCATTTCATTGGCCGTAATCAATTGTGTATTCCTTCTCATGTTGAAATATTAATTGAACATTTTCATGAAGTCTTATTTAGCATTTTTGAGCGCAGATCACACCAAAATAATAAATATGGCAATATGCATGGATGGATTTACAAATGTACTTGACATTAGTCACAAGTCAAGGTGTGTCGATTTTCATATGAAAAGATCGAGCGTTAGAAACAAGAGCAATGTCAAGATTATTGCATGGGTCTCAATCTTGGATCTTAAATACAAAGCAAATAGCACATGCGTTTTTTGGCATTTGAATACAGATGCGTAATGTGACGCATACTAGCAATATAATGGAAGCATACTTTGAGTTTTGAATATAATCTGGCAGGAGAGAGCTTTCAATGTAATTAGAAAAGCCATGTTGTGGTGGGTGGAATTCGTGCAGTATGAAAGAGGGCATGTTACCAAGACAGACTTGGGTCATTGACTAGAAGTCAGCGACCAGAGGGAAGACAAATCCAGATGGCCTTGATAATGAGACTGGAAGAGTGGCCCTTCAAGCACATGTCAACTTTGTAACAAGGGGAAGACCTGAAGGCAGATTGTGGGATACTCTCAGAGCAGATGTTGACAGCCTGGTGTTGACTTAACAACAACTATGAGACCGAGTGGAAAGGATTGATGCCAAGGTAGTGGTAGCATAGATGGTACTGACCTTGACTTTTGCCACTGGTTTTTATTTTATTTCATGCAAAACTTTGAAACACCTCACACTTCATTTAAATTAATGACACCAACGAAACACATGCATATATATACACATAATTAACTCATGACACGTAGAACACTGTTTTGCAGTATTATTGATAATGGTTTATTTGTCATTAAAAGGGCCATCATTTATATACAAAAAAAATGAACATTCTCATATATCTGTTCAGTATCCCCTGGAATAATTCCTCTATCCTACATATATATCCCACCCATCTCAAGATCATTTAGTATTCTTAACCATTTAATCCAATTGTATGGTTCGTTTCTGTAAAACAGTGACACAAACGTAATGTAAAACTTTTTGGAATTCTTACTTCAGACATATTTAGTCATCACAACAAGACATGGATGTGTTCAGTATGGCGTTTCAAAAAAGGCAATGAGCTGCAATTGTATGTTTAATGTTGTAAGCCATTTCACGGCATCCGGGTAGCTAAGTTCAGTCCCCGTGTTCCACCAGAAAATGCACGTGTTGTATTGGACAGGCATGTTGCGACGTATACCTGGTGGTTTGCTCCTCATTGCATTTGTAGTTTGGCGAGTCGCTTGATATTCCATCTGTGGAGGAAATATCCATACCTTCTTCAGCAAATTGTTCAGACGTGGTTGAGAATAGTCTTAAGTTAAAAGAGCATGACACTACACCCACAGGTAACGTATTTTAATTAGAAGAATGGGCTTTACCCTTTCTAGCAATAACCCAGGGTAAAGCCAAAACTTCATACTCTTTGGTTCTTTCGGTCAAGTCACGTGGGTATAAAATAAAATAAATCACGTCGTTATTTTATACCCACGTGACTTTACCGAAGGTACCAAAAAGGTATGGATTCCTGCAGTCAAAAAAGCTTCAAACCTATACTTCTTATTTCACCATTTTGATACAGGACAAAAATGTCCCGTAGATGTAACGTCATTATTATCATCAGCAGCCATGGTCAATCCCCTGCTGGATATAGGCCTCACAAATTCACAGCTATTTCGCACACTGCATATAACTTGATCACTTCTTCACACTCACAGCGTGACAGTAGTCTGTGTATGCCCTCATAAAAAAAAAAAACATGAATATACTTCTTAGATGTGCTGGCATTCATGCATGGCTGACTTGACCCCCTTCGTCACTAATCAAGCAGAGACCATGAAGTCCAGCCTTTAAAGTTTAAACATGATGTTGGTCATATTTTAGAACCATAGAGGCATGAACTTGGTCTGGGTTTATGCGAGTTAGTCTTGGTACAATGTATTTCCATAGCCAAGTGTGACCGGTGTGGTGTTTTCTCCTCCCACAGGTCATATTGTACTATTCAGCTATTTCATGCATTACTATGAAACAAATGCCACTTTGACTATTGTTGGTGCGCGCACAACATACATATTTTCACTTTGTAGGATTATGTATTTCATGTAGGAGTGTAACGATTCATCCAGGTGCTAATTTCTCTGGAATCATTTCCATTGCTGCCCCAACAGCCCAACCATAAACAGCGGTGGGGACAGGGTACGATTTTCTGGAGCTCAGTCCCAGACAACTCCGGCTGAAATTAACCACTGAATGTGTCGACTCATCGATTAATATTGATTCTCAAGCTTACAATACATGCACGAAACGCAAGTGTAATGCATGTATGTCCTGTGCAATGAGTTCATGTGACCCGTCGAGATATTAGTCTGAGTTGGCTCTCCAATAAATTGAGCACAGGCTGGTGCTCATCTCCAGTATGCAGCCCGGAGGTGGCAGTGACAATTCCACATTCCCGAGACAGTGTTCAGTTTTTAGATAGAACAAGCACTCCTGACCTTTTTTTCTAGATTTGAAGCTTTCGTGACTGCAAGGATTCATACTCTTTGTTTTTTTTCTTCGGTAAAGTCACGTAGGTAAAATAAAATAATTTCTTTGTTTTCTTTTATTTTACCTACGTGACTTTACCGAAAAAAAAAACCTGCCTGCAAAGTGATACTTATTTTAATTAACCCTGGATGGATGGAATACCGAGTTGACTACCTACCAAGATTTGAACACTTGACTATATAATCGCAAGCCATGCGCATTACTGCTGTGGCATTCAGATGAAACCAGGCACTCGAGCCCGCTACATTCACACCATTGTAAAAAAAAAAACGATTATTTAAAAAACACCTACGTTTAAATTGATTTAAAATACTGAATTGTGGGGGAAATAATTACACATCCTTTTTTTACGACCATTGTTAGTGGAGATCCTTGCACAAATTTTATGACATGCAAAACATGTTTTTATGAAATAGTTTTCAAAGACGTGTTTAATGTATTTGTTTAATTGAATTAAAATGTATTTATGTTGTCCTCATTGTGCGGCGAAAACACCGGTGTGTTTATGTTGAAAACAATTTAGTTTAAGCATTGCTAGATTTAACATTTAATTTTAGTGATTAAAATTTTATTTATGATGGTATTTCTCTTTTATCTTTCATTATCAGTGACGGTTCAGACATATTTGGTCACATTTATCAACATGTATTAACATTGCTGATTATATATTTTACAAATATATATTTATAATTGCCCATAGAGTATTTGTCTCTGAAAAATGTACATACATGCTTCTGTAAGGGTGAACAACATTCCATTAATATAATGCCATCATTTAATGGTATTTACATCAACCCCATGTCTTTGTCTATTGACATTTGCAAACTCGTTAAATGATTGTGGAAACGTTCTGCGAACTTTCACAGTTCTTCTTCATGCCCTTCGCTTGCATAATAATGGCGCGTCCATCGAAAGCCGTGTTTTCAATGGTGCGAATCACAGATATAGTTTAAATACACCAGAGGATGCTGCAGTCTGTTCTGATTTACATCAACAATTTTTATACTTTGTAATGACATTTCAGCGTCCTCCAAAAGTTTAGGAATATGCTTTTGTCACGGCGCCAAATAAATAACTAACGGAGAATCAATATACAATGTGTCAAAAACAATCATGGGAAAACACCAAAAAAACTTCCCACAAAAGCAAGCAATTGCGGGAAGCAAAAATGACAGAGGAAATTCACTTATTTCTGTGATCTAATTTTGAATTAACACAGACTCATCTTGAAAATGTCACTGTATTTTATGGACTGTGCAATAGAATTTCGCCAAAGATAGTTTGTATTCCCGCTGTACTTTGTTTTTTTCTCGTGCTTTGACAGTCACAGTGCCACGTCATTATGTTATACAGATAATGGGCATATTTTAGCCACACGAGTGCAATTCAACAGAAGAGATGTGTCTGCACGAGGATGCATCGCCATGAGGCTTTCAAATATTTTGTAATACATACGTCATAGACATTTGGAGAAAAAAAGATATCGAGATATAAATAAATATAAGTGTAAACTACAACTTTTTTTCTGACCAGGTAAGGCCTAATGAGCTATACAGCTCTTTTTCAGAAGTGTCCTGGCCACAAATTATAGCTGAGTTAAGTTGCTTATGTGGAATTTTTTTCAGCCCAATCATAAAAATGCGTATTTCTAAATGTGGAGGGAAAAACCAGAGCACCCGGAGAAAAATCTCTTGCATAGCAGGCGAGGTAGTTATTGATAAGTGACATATATCATATTGTTGTAGTTTACAATTGTGATTTTATTACAAAGCAACAGACATTGATATGCATGATAATTATATTGTTACCCTCTAAAGCATTGCTAATGTACCCCATGCAAATGTAACCCATTCGGCAATTGTGTGAAACAAATTTAATTAAACCAGTTAATGTGATAATGAGATTTCATGTAACCATAAATAATGCAAGCCGACTGTGAGCTCACGAAGAAAGTCAAATGAGTGAGGTTTTTTTTTTACAAAATGCGACATTTCCCGCACAAGAGCAAACGTGCACTTCATTTCATTTTGCATAATGCATGTTTCGAGGCACTAACCATTTGTAAAAAATATATATATATCGATATATCCCTTTGAATATTGTTTCAGGAATATATTAATAAGGTCACATGCATGCGGTCTAACAGGGACGATGCACTTTAGGAGGGCTATGGAGATATCATCCGGTGTGTGACAGCAGCAGCAGCAGGAGAGGAAGGGACACCGAAGCTGAGGCGGATGGGAGTATGTGGTGGAATGAGACATGATGAGGATAGTGGATCTGACGAGAGAAGAGGCACAGAATAGAAGTTCATGGAGGCGGAAAATCTGAGCAGCAGTCCCACACCCCCCCCCCACCGCCACCCCACCAGTGTTGTCAAAAGTGGCATCGAAACACTAACACAAGAGTTTACTACGGTGAAATTAAGGTCAGGGTGGATTTTCACCTAGGGTGTTAGCTTTGTTTACTCATTTCCTGACATTTCACAAGACGTAATTAACTCGAGTCATTTGATCAAGACGTGTTCCCACTCTCTTGCCTGCCATAATGAATGTGCGGGGATTTTTTTTGCTGTTTGTTTGCACATGAAACGTTCGTATGGCTAGGCAAGGTTATACCGATAATTAAGCTACAGTATGGCATGCCAGACACCCCTTGATTTGTCCTCACTACAACATTTATAGTAGAAGCTAATGATGAAGGATAATGACAGCACTGTGTGCCATCTTTACTCCTTTGTGCATCAGGCATGTATAATGAGGTGCTTACGAGATTGCGTGGTATGACTGTGTAATTAGTGCCAGTGTGTTGCCATGATCATTCCTCTGGGCTACTGTAGCCAGAACAAAATCCACATTGGGGTTAGGGTATATAATGTACAATATATATAGAATATCAAGTATATTTGGAAACCTGGTATTATACATGTGTTTAATATACTGCTCACTGACTAAGCGATAAAATATGTAATACGATGCTTCATCTTGCGCTGATTGTCATCATTTTCTTTCATTCTTGTCATCATGAATGTTGCGATCATATTTATTTAATTGTAGCCTACAGCCATACGAACTGTCAAACGGTTCTCATTTGAACATTGTCTCGCAAGATCACTTCCAGATAACCATTAGTTTGTTCGGTTTTCTCCCCCACCCCCCGAATTATATCTTAACAAGGTCATCCCATCGAGGTTGTGGTCCGTCCTGCCTTCCAGCTGCCACAATATGAACAGGCATTTTTCACTTGTGTCATTTATAGAGACTTCACCGTGTGCCTTAATGTTGATAACATAGTTTAAGATATATTATAATTGGTAAGGTAGTCAGAAAAATACATCAATGATAAAAAAAATGTACATGTCATTTCTCAATTGTAACTGTAACGCTATTCTAGGCTAGCTATTTAATAATACTGCAACGTATATTGTCTCAAAAATCATGGATTTAAAGTGTAGAAAAATACAGTTTTATTTGTTTGCTTTTAAAAAAGACCATCTGAAGTTTTTTGAATGCAATAAATAACACAAGCCCTCAAGACATATATTCAATTAACATTGTAATGGAAATGTATTCTGAAAAGGGGACATTTAGTAGTATTATTACTTTTTTGCATGCCAGACTTCCGCGTCCATTGCATTGTACGACTTTTGAAAATGTTGGCCAGGGCATTACGTGTGGTATTTTGCTTTTAAACCAAATTGTAATGGGCTTAGTCGTACTATGGTTAAACTAACCAACCATCAAAGTAGTTGAACTTCAGATCACAAGTGACTATATGGAATATTGACAACAACATATAAGAGAGTAACTGTGTTTTTGGCCAATAGGATTACAAACATTTGCAGCGTGTCCTAGGATGCCTGAAGCCAAATAGATGAAGGATTTGTCTCACGATTGAGGTTACTTGTGTGGCCATGAAGGATATAATCTATCGCTGAATGCCTATCAATAAGCAGACTGTTTGTGTTGTAACACCGTGATGAAAAGATAAGTTGCAAAATAATTACATGTTGGAAAATATTGCAAACATTGTCAACATGCATTTCTGGTTGTTAGGAACTGATCATGTATGTGAACATAGATTATCATAATCATCTAAAATCTGTGGTTTATGTATTATTAGTAGTAGTGTAAACGTATCGGTGAGAAACAAAATGTGTAAATCATTTTATAAAGTACGTTACGAAAATGTAATTATTGTAACACAAATCGACAATGTTTATTGTACTTGCACACCAACCTATTTAATGTTGTTGTGAAGCATTATGGGTAAACGTATAAATAAGAAATACTCCGTTTTGTGTTTTGTATACATGTATGTTTAACTTCTTTCGCATCATAAGTAGCAGCTAACCGTGCTAATCAGAGGTGCGGGTGAAGGACAACAAACTAAACACAAAAAGCACTTCTAAAGAAATGAGTTTTTAATATAATAAAAAAACATAGTTATTTTAGTCCAGCAGCCCATTGGCTTTCCAAACCAAGCAGCATATGTTTAAGCTCTGAACTTGTTTTGACCAAAAAGGTCAAATAAGAGTTTTCTTGCTTAAACAAACACTGCATGATAAGATTGGTCTGGAAAGCCAATAGGCCCATGGACTACAATATATGGACAACTGTGGAAAAGAGCTTTATAGCTCATCGGATTCCTTCAGTATGAATACATGTTCTGATTCTGACATTGTAATTCAAATGTGAAAAGAGAATAGAGCTATGCTTATTTGAGGATAAGTTAAGTAAAACAATTACCTTGGAAATGGGCTCTGTTCGGATAAGCTATATGCCACGTTTGGAGATAAAAAAAATACACTGTTATAACGAGACACAATATATGAAGATTCCAAGGAGATCATCAAACTTCATGGATTTCATGCCATTTTCATAGAGACATATCCCTTGCTTCTGGGACCATTTAAAGTTATGCTGTCATTAAGTGTGAATAATTTGTTTGCTACATCTGTTCCCCAATATTTAATGTCATTCACTCTTCCTTTATTACCGTGGTTCTAGTCAGAGCCATTTCATTGCGAGCAATTTTTTTTAAGGATCTTATTTCTTCCTTGAGAGTCGTTTCACTTAACCCTGTATGATACATTAGAAAGTAGTATTACATTTGATATTGTACTTTTATATCACCGTACTGGTTGACATGCCTGTTGTAGAAAATGCATATGACCAAAAGAGGATACAAAAATAAACCTGAAAGTACGATTTATGTTCTAGATTTGAAGCTTTCGTGACTGCAAGGATTCATACTCTTTGGTTTTACTCGGTAAAGTCACGTAGATAAAATAAAACAAAATAAAAGAACACATTTAAATCACGACGTTTCAGAGGCAACACAAGCTTCCGTCTTCAGGTGGAATAGTCACAGAAGAACTTGACACATATATTCTTCTGTGACTGTTCCACCTGAAGACGGAAGCTTGTGTTGCCTCCGAAACGTCGTGATTTAATTGTATTCGTTTATTTTGTTTTATTTTATCTACGTGACTTTACCGAAAAAAACCAAAGAGTAAGATTTATGTTGCCAGCACTGTGAGAAGTAATTTTCGGTTTTATTAATTATCCGTGGCAATACAGAATGTTTTTATTTTATTTTCTATTCACGTAAAAATACAATAGAAAATATTATTTGGGTCTTTCGGTAAAGTCGCGTAGATAGGTTCAAAGACGGTAACAAAAAAACGACGACGTTTCGATCGTAACACAAGCGGTCGTCATCAGGAAAAGGGGGGTTAGCTTCTAAAGGCAAACTGTTATTTTCTGTAATTTCCTTTGAACCTATCTACGTGACTTCACCGAAAGACCCAAAGAATATGAATTCCTGCAGTCACGAAAGCTTTAAGTCACAATAGAAAATGTCACTGAAAATAAAATTATTTAAGGGTGAGAGATATCGTTTCCTCGGAGCTTCTTTCAGAGAGTACTGTGATTCTCAGTATGTATGGAGGAGTTGAGATTTTTTTTTTACATTAATTGGAAAGGACATTGCTTTGGCACAGTACTGTTAGGAATGTAGCAACGTAAGGCATGACAATATAAATTACTGTGAAAAAATGTTGACAGATTGTTGGCATAACGTGCATGTTTTAGATGTATCATTATATTTCCAATTTTTTTTGTAAAGCTAATTAATTACAGTGTTGAGTTTTTAAAAGACGAAGTTTTAACCCCAGTGAGTTTTTAAAAGACGAAGTTTTAACCCCAGTAAGTACTTGGTAAAATATGTTTAAACAAATAATATAATGTAAAATATGCTATGAATACCTGTAATAAAAAAATACACCAAATTCCAATTCATGCAATTGATGTGTCATTGTAGTTTATAACCTAATTATCTTGCATCATGAATTGGAGATAACTACCCTGTGCCTATTCTAAAATATATTTAATACTTTACCTCGCTATTGGGAATGTGAGAACTTCCTATTTCAAACTGTTGCTGTCATTATGTATTCACGTGATAACAATGTCAATTAACACCATGACCGTGAACAGTTAATCACATTCTAAAATAAAGTCGTAACATTTCCCCCTCCTCCACCTGATGAAGACGTGTCATCTCGGAAACTGGCACCACGGTAGTGTGTGTGTGTGACACAGGAGCTGTGACAACACCTCGGAGACAAGCTCGCACGGACGCAGTCAACACGGAACCCGGACAGTCACAATGTGGTCGTTGGTTACCGCCTTCATCATGGCCTCACGTTTGTTTTGTTGTCGCGGTTGTCTCTTGCAGCTCGCGAGGAGAGCATGGCCACATTTAAAGGCGCCGAATACCTGTGCTATGACCTGGCGAACAACCCCATTCAGAGCAGCAGCGACGAGATCACGCTGTCCTTCAAGACGTTGCAACGCAATGGCCTCATCCTGCACACCGGCAAGGCAGCCGACTATGTGAATCTAGCCCTCAAGGACGGCGCCGTCTCGCTCGTTATAAACCTCGGCTCGGGCGCTTTCGAGGCCCTCGTTGAGCCCGTCACGGGAAAGTTCAACGACAACAACTGGCACGATGTCAAAGTGACTCGGAACCTGCGTCAGGTAGGGCTGAGGGATGTGAATGAAGCGGTAGAGCCTTTGCCAGGAAGGGATTGGAAGTGTCCTGCATGCAAGCTGTTTGTGGAGTGTCGTTACTGATGGGAAAAAAAGTAACTTTTTTCCCACGAAGGTCGTTCAAAACAATGCAATAATGTCAAAATGGTATTAAAAGAGCGCCGTTTTCAGAAAACATGCACTTGGTACGGTTTTTTTTGTTGTTCAAAAAATTTGCATGCAATTGTGTTACACACACTTACATTGAAGGACATCAGAACTCCCTTTATGAATAAGATGGCAACTTGGTTTAAAACAAGACATGCACCATCTTCACTATCGCTTTGCATTTTCCATAACTGAAATTAATTGGATTTGAGAAGTCCAATAATAAAACCTCAGTGAATTATTGTAAATTTTTCCAAGTTTATTATAAAGTAATTTGGAAAAAAGAAGAATCCACTTGAAATTAAACAACTATATTGCCACTTAAAAAAATATGTATATGTAGAATGCAACGTGTTTCACACATTTTGAGTTGCACTCTTTGGGAGAGCGTTGGTAGCATTGTGAATTTTCTCATTTAAAAAAGTGTCTTAAGCATAACATTAACACAATATGGAGTGCAAAAATGTGGCATTCATGAAGATTTACCTATTCATTTATCATAGGTCGTGTTTGTTAACAGTACATTTTGAGGTCTCCTTACCTCTCTTATTCTCTCTTGACGGTTGGGATTTAATTGGTGGGAGCGGGCCTTTAAATTTGTGCAATTAGTGTCACGAAAACAGTTGTGTTTAAAAAAAGAATGGACGGAAAGGGTGAGAGAGCAATGCAAGTGGCAGAGAGGTCACTAGAATTGGGGACCTTTTTGTGGGCTGGGTGATCCATCAACCACCTACGATCATATTCCTGTTTTACGTTATTTTCCTGTGCCGTATTTGTGTTTCCTTTTCAGCATTTAATGCTTCATGTTGCTTTTTTTTTCATCCAAGAGAGGTGTTTTCGAATACATGTGGAATGTGCCGTTTACTGCATCATCCGTGCCTGCTTGCGTCAACGTGGCTGGCAAGCCGATTCACATTACGTGCTGCACATGCAAGTGGAGCTTATCTTCTTGGCCGCTTTAGGGGTGTGGGGGGAATAAAAACAAGCGTCACTAAAACCAATGCCCATTTCACTTTGAAAGAGCTATACATTTTTTTTTTTTAAGCAGTATCACTTGTTCCGCTCAAAATTTGTATCCCAATACATTCGCAATTGAGCCGAAGAAGCATACAAAAGAAAAACAGAGGCCAAATTTGTACATACAGGTTCAAAGTAAGTAAGAAATCTCTGTTCAGTACCAGACTAACGAGGTCCTGACTTTCTCATGAAACTGGCTGTGTCACACGAGTCTGTTTTAGGCCTATCTGTTGGTCTGCTATGTTCCTGTAGAATTTGTTTGCATTTCTTTTCTATGTTTAACTAACATGCTTATTTGATGACTAACATATTTCATTCATGGAATGTGTCATTTTTACTAACCTTTAACCTGGTAATGTACTAACACCTTGGCAACCATCATGTTTTTTGAGTAAAACACAAAAAAAATTGTTGTTTCGTTCCAAGTTTTTTAATTTTGTTTTTTCCTCCCCCTTTTCTGCAAAGCTGTCAAGCATTGGACACGCTATGGTAAACAAACTACATTGTCTGGTAGATATCATTCTTATTGTCTTTTTTTGGGTTTGCCTTGTGTTTGTTCTTTCATTTCGCCCCCCCCTTTCGTTTGTTGTAAACACCATTAACTTGTACAAGGAACTGGGGTTGGTACTTTTCTGCTTACTTTGAAATCCTGCTTCTGATCGGACCTGTTTTTGAAAAACCACTTGCATTGTTTTTTCTTAACAGCGAACAAAATTTCAGACCGCCGTAGATCTAAGATTGCAATTCGATTTGCAAAACAAAAAAGCTGCAAGCCTGCTGCATCGGGCAGCACTGCTCTTTCACTCAGGCAACTGGCGGTGGGCAACTTGGCATGCCAACCCCCCTCTGCCAGTTCCTCTCTGTACACGGTGCATGGCATGGAGCAACGGAGGGGCCTACGGGGACCTCCGGCACCCTGGCTTTTAACCCACCCGTTTTTTCTTTTTTGATTTCTAGCATCACATCGGATCTCTGCTGCATGCGCGTGTCAAGTGGGCCTATTCCGTAATCTCTCACTCGCTCGCTCACTTCCTCTCTCTCTCTCTCTTTTTAACTTTCTTTTTCACACTGTTATTCTGTTTTTCTTTTGGTCTTTCTTTGCCTGTTTTTGGTAACAGACATTATATGTTATATACTCTTATTTAATGTGTACTTGATCTGGGCAAGTGGCTCAGTTGTAGAATGAGAGGCTCGCAAATTAGAAGGTTGCGAGTTTAAATCCTGGTTGGGGGTTTGGCTCAGCCCATCGACCCTTTGGGGTCGGTAAAATAGGTACCACTTTGTGGGGCAGTCAACAGCGGTTGTCCACAGAGCGACTCACCCCTGCCGTAAAAATATGGAATTTCCAATACTTGTTTAGGGTTGTAACAGGAAATGAGGACTGCCTCAATCCCCGTTTGAGCAAGAAATCGCTTTGACTACAATCTCTTATATTTTTTTCAAACATTATCTTTTTATTTACATCTATTTTCTCTCTCGGTATTTATGTTCCTGTCTCTCTCTCTCTTCCTCGCTCTCTCTCTCTGTCTCTCCTACACACAATATTTGCACGGTTCTTGGCTCTTGTGTGATGTCGCACATCCTGCTGTTGAGCGTTGTGTGGTTGAAGTGGCAGCCATGGTTTACTGGACTGTGACGGTGTCTCTGACCCATGCTATACTGCCTGTAAACGGGAACTCTCCTCAGTGCACGCTCCTTTATCTATGGTGGCGTTAGTGGAAGGCATGTGTTATTGACTGGCGTGCCATGCTGTTTGTAAGTGAATAGAATGTATGCAGGTATCATTGCAGTACCTGAGCTGAGTTGGTCGTCTTTATGTAACCTGCATTTACGAAGAAAGGAAAACATCCATCGCAATAGTGGGAACAATACAGAATTCAGTTTCTAAAAATATGTTGCTTATATATAAGCCAAGAGTTATACTGTTTTTTCCAATTGGTTCTTCTTTATTCGTGTGCTTATATAGGTAAAATGTATGCTTTTATCTTTGATGTCTGTGAGTGATTGATCATGAGCGAAGTTACGGTATCAATACAACTGTAACTACAGTGATTACCGTAGTAGAAGTGATTGAAAGTGACTGGTACTTTTGGGAAAGCAACTCGACTATTGATCACAATGCATGGTTATGGTATTAAAACAGTATTGATCACAGCTTTTGGAACACAATGTGAGCTAGTTAAATAAATACAGACAGCCGTACATTATATCGAATGAATTGTCAGCCGGTGCATTGTTTTCTTGGTTCTTTCGGTAAAGTCACGTAGAAGGGAAACAATAAAAGAAGAAAAATATAAAACAATAAAATTCTCACGTGACTTTACCGAAAGATCCAAGAATATGAATCCCTGCAGTCACGAAAGCTTTAAATCAAAATTTAGCCAGTGCATTGTTTTTTCTTTTTACAGGGAAAGGCCTTGAAATGCATTACAATTCTTGTTTTAATATTTCCGTAACCATTTATTACACGTTAATATTCATACTTGACATTCAATAATAGTAATAATGTACTGATTCATATTTGAAAAAAAAGCAGACAATATTTTTATTGCATTGAACTTTATTCAAACTGTGCATGGGAAATGGAATTTGAAATGTGAAATTGTGTACCTTGACATTTTCACGTGATTCCTAAATATGGCGCCTTTTTTAAAAAGGTGCAAGCACAAAAGTGTTGGCCACAAGACATGCGTAGTTTTTACAATGTCCTTTTGAATGTGCTCGCGTTATGACTTTTTTTTTCATTGACATGCTTTCTCTCTAGGGGATAAAAAACGGCTGTTCAAGGTCCAGTAACATTCGTGAAAGGTCCTTGTTTTTTTTTCCCCCCATTTTTGCCCCCCCCCTCCACCGCCGACGCCCCCTATAATTCATACCGATCGTCCAGGTCACCATCTCAGTGGATGGCATCCTCACTTCCACGGGCTATACTCAAGAAGACTACACTATGCTGGGCTCTGATGATTTCTTCTATGTGGGGGGCAGCCCCAACACTGCCGATCTGCCAGGGTCACCCATCAGTAACAACTTCATGGGATGTCTAAAAGAGGTAAGAAAGGCGTTAGACGGTTGTGATGATGTTGCTCTGCATGCCGAATGACCACCGTATTTTTTTTTAACCAAAGCCTAATGAAACTATTACACTATTTTCATGTTACGGGGTAAGGCCCACTGAACTATATAGCTCTTTGTCAGAAGCAACCTGGCGACAATCGATAGTCCAACGAAGTGACTTATCACGTGGAAATTTATAGCAGCCAAATACTCTAAACGCACGTTTATAAACGCGTAGGGAAAAACCGGAGGACCCGGAGAAAAATCCACGTGACCATGGGGAGAACATGCTAATTGAAAATATATAGGCAACAGGGTAGGAATCGAACCCACGACTTGCTTTACACCAGGCGAGGGAGTGGACATCTCACCCCCACAGTGCCCTATTATGTAATTCTTCGATGATGCGTTTTTGGGTTGTACTGCGTGTTGTTCGGCACGATGTTCGAAGTTTCGCTCTACGTACTGGGATCTTCTTCGATTCAGTTCCCCGGCATGTGCAGAGCAACACGTGGTACGACCAAAAACACCACCAGAGAGTTATACAGCACAACTGTGATAACCACATCGGAGAGTTGTACAGCATAATCATGATGACCACATCAAAGAGTTATACGGCACATCTGTGATAACCACATTGGAGAGTCATAAAAAACTGCAAATTTCTCAATTGTGATCATACACAGCGAACTCTGCCCCCTCCTACTGGCTTACTGCCTGTTTGCAGGCCAGATGTTGGGTCACCTTGTGCGCACAGCAACAGCTGCCGCTGGGAGTGCCCTTTCAAATGTGTTGAGACGGGATGTTATGTACGTCACTTATCACTCGGTAAGGCGCTCTGAGTCACCCTGGCTTAAACGCCCCCCGTATCAAAAACGAACTGCTATCAATAATATATACATTGTATATAACTGCCGCCCGGAAATGGTGGCTAGTCACGTGGCCTGTAATCCAGCACTGTGAAGGCAAGGGTGCGTAGATCGCACACATTTTGTGAAACTCTATTCCCGTTGAGTGTCGGGGTGCAATGCCCGAGCTCGCCAGGGGAGGCAGTAAAGCAAGTGGACTAATCAGCATTTGTTTCCATTTGTACGATAATATAGTGTTGCCTCCTCGCACATGTGTGTTTTCTCTGGGTGCTCCAGTTTCCTCCCGCTTGTATAATAAACACTCATTACATTGGTTGAATACATTATTAATTAAAACTCATTTGTAGGATGCTCCTAAGCAAGAATGCAATGGCCCAGTATGGCTCTCCTAGAAAAAAAAATATTTTTTGAAATATAAATTAATTAATTGATCGATGTTAATGTATGTGTTACTCATAAGGTAACAGCTTTAAACATTTTAAAATAATTTAGCCATTTTCACATATTGATATACATGGGGCATGGTGGCTGAGCCGTCAGAGTACTTGGTTATAAACTTAGTCGTATGAATTTGAATCCCAGCCATGGTTAACATCAGTGGCAAGAAAAAATTGAATCAGCACCCACCCCCCTCCCTCTGCGCTCCCTTCATCAACTCGCACTGACCCATGTAGTGAAGTATGGCAAAACAAACTTAAATGACTGATACAGCGTAGGGAGGTCTATATGCAGCAGTGGACTTACAAAAGGCCTTTCAATTTGTAATTATCAGTATTATTACACAGCACAATCAAATAAAACTGAGATAAATGCATCATTAACAATATACAAGTACACTTTAGTATACTGTGCTCTATTAGTTCACAACATGGTAAGTCATTTATTTGATTTCAATGTAGAAAATTACGTCTGACACAGCAATATAATGGAGAATGGTTTCTGCAATTTAATACAAATTTATTAAGTGAGGTAAATAAAATAAAAACATTACAGAGGGGCTTTGAATAATATTTGCAATATTTACTTTAAACTTCATGACCTTATAAACTTAAAGGGCACATAATATTTATGCAATTTTTCATAAAGTGTGGAAAAGCATTCCTAAACGCATCTCCAGGTACCATTCATTACGTACTTCCTTCTTACTTTAGATTAAAACATTTTTATCTTATATATTACGGTGGGTTTTTTTACCAAACATATCTCAAGGACCATACAGCGACTTACACCGTGTCATATATTTCATCTTGTTTTGCTACAATCCAGAAATGTATTTAACGTAACAGAAAAAGTACACTGCATTTAAATATAATGTGTGTAGGACTGGGCACTGAGCCAAACTCAAGAGGGCATTTGACATCCACAAGAGGCACGTACCCACACAATATAAATATGCCCTTTAAAGCTCAATCACATTCATGTTGTTCCACCTATTATTTTCACGGTACATGATGTTTTTTTTACTCCAAATCTAGCCATAATTAACGTAGCAGTTCCAATAAATGCCTTCCCATTCTAAGAATAAATGTGCCTCATCAACTTAAATAAAAACGTTCTGGTTAATTGGATATTTATCCCAAAGTTAAGAAGCAGTGGCCACGTGCAGGCCTATGTAGTGGATACATTGTTAATGAAATGTTAATGAAGTTACTTTAATTTATTATATCCCATGTCAGCAGTTTGGAGTACAAAGCCACGTGGTATATCTTATTGCATGAAAGCATGCACTGAAATAAAGCTTAACAAAAATTATGAACATTTCATGGATCGCTAAAGAGTTAGTTTGCATATACTACAGAAGCATTATTTAAAATAATTAAGCATGAATATTCAATGTGAAGTAAGTGGCACTGCCAACATCAAAAGGGAAAAACAAATAACGAAAATGGAGGCAGAGTTCTACTCCTGGAGTAAAGACGTAGATTAGGTGAGGGTCTAGGCCCTAGGGTTACCTTATGTCCTGGTTTTTATGGGATTGTCCTCTGTTGAGGTAGCTGTGCTGGAAAATCTATGTCTTCCCAGAACATTAAAAGTCCCTCTTATTGTCATTGGCGTAATAATCCACCACTCGAGACAGTATTGCGAGATATTCGTCTTCCCATGAAATGTCTCAGCTTTTGTACCTCAGAGGTGGCAACCTTAATAGTGTCAGGGGTGAATACTGTAGTGCGATGTATTTGTGGCAAGTTTGGTTGTGCTTAGGCGTGATAGTAGGACTGGGATCTCGTTGGCTAGTATGGTTGACATTTTACAATCCCAGATATGATTTATTTTTGGAGTTGACAGCACACCTGATCGCACCTCCAGTTATCATGGCTGGCTGTGTACGTTGTGAAAGAAGTTAAGCATAATACTGATTTGGCAGATAGAACCCCCAAACTTTTCCTTATAATCAATAACAACTTTAAATAAATGTATCTCAACCTATTCTTAGCTCTTTCGGTAAAGTAACGTGACTTTACCGAAAGAACTAAGAATATGAATTACTGCAGTCACGAAAGCTTTAAATCAAAATGTATCTCAACCTTTTACCCATCCAGTTTAACAGGTAGGCTTTCGCGACCAATATTATTCATAATAAAGGTTATTGGGTTAGATCGCGTTATGTATAAATGTGTCGTAACCCTCCACCACCCGACACGGCCAATCAGCAAAAAAGTGTCACGTTGACAAAAGACAAATAGTTCACTACTTTAGCTCACCAGTGTGTTGAAGAGTGAATCCACAACATTTACAGTTTGAGTACGACGTTTCGCTGGTAGTGAACTATTTGTCTTTTGTCAACGTGACACTTTTTTTGCTGATTGGCCGTGTCGGGTGGTGGAGGGTTACGACACATTTATAAATTTTACCCATCCAGTTGGCAGAGCGAGTGGCCCTCAATCAAAAAGTTGCAAGTTCAAATCTTGGCTTAGGGTTGACTCAACACATCATCCGTCTGGGGTCGATTAAATAATACCACTTTTTGGGAAAGTCAACAGTTGTCCTTTAGATAGACTTGCCAAAAGAAATAGGAATGTCGACCAATGGTGTTAGGGCTGTGAACAGGAGATAAGCACTACCTAAATACTCAATTAAACAAAATAAATGGTTTGACTTTTTAAAGAATAAGAATCATTGACATTAGAATAAGAATCAAAATGAATACTATAACTTTGATTTAAAGATTTCGTGACTGCAGGGATTCATATTCTTGGTTCTTTCGGTAAAGTCACATAGAAGGGAAACAAATAATAAAAATATAAAAAATCTAATTCTCACGACGTTTCGACTGCAACACAAGCAATCATCATCAGGTGTGAAAACCACAGCAAGAAAATTTGAAAAAAAAATATTGCTGTGGCTTTCACACCTGATGATGATTGTTTGTGTTGCAGTCGAAACGTCGTGAGAATTTAATTTTTTATGTTTTTATTATTTAATTGTTTCCCTTCTACGTGACTTTACCGAAAGAACCAAGAATATGAGTACTATAACTTTACAAAAGTGGCAATGCACAAAACCAACTGACATTGAATCCAACATTTAGATTTTAGATTATGTAGTTAATAAAGTAATCGAGTTTTTAATCTAACAACATTGTACAGCGCAAAGTTAAACTTTAGTTTATCTAAGAGGGTTGCCCTGGGGCCATGGATGGTAGCAAGCTTTTCGGGGGTGTTGCTCACTGTCAGTAACTTGGGCTGGCATGAAAGATCCTCTAACATAATAAATAATGCCAATAATGCAAATTTTTTATCCAGGAAGGATGCTGCTGTAACTGTTAGCAACACGGCACTTGCAATACAAAGGCCACCGATTCAGTCTCCTGGCGTGGCAGTTGAAACAAACGCAACACAAAATGTAACCCCCCCCCCACCACCACCTCTGTACACACCGCAGTAAAAAGGGGTAGTTACGCCACAGTTAGTCGATTGGCAGGTCACGTGTGGTGGGTTAAAGTGTGGGTATACGCTTGCAAAACAACCTTGCCAGCATTAAAGAATAGGCCAAAATACTATCTTAGAGGGGCTTTTCTAGGCCTCCTTTTAGTGAAGAGCCTTCTGCCAGCAGTGGCAGGAGAAAGAAATTCAAGGGCTGCAATTTTACAATTTGATTTACTCAGGGACACCTCACCGAGTCGGAAGAACATGTTCAGGTGGGTGCTGCATTGGGGTTGCCATATGATAGGAGAACCAGAGTACCTGCAGAAAACCCACACACATGAGGAGATAGCATTCGTTTTTCTGCACAGATAGATGCAATCCACAGACTTAGCTCAACTAAGTGAGTGGACCAAACCTATCTGTGCACTGCACTCGGTCCTGTGCTGCCATCTCCTGGCAACCAGCATCCATATACCTACAACACCTAGTCTGCACTGTGGTGGTCACCCATGAAAGCACAAACCAGGCCTGGCCTTGTTTAGCTTCTCAGCTCAATTGAGATCGAGCGGACTTGGGGTGATTTGGTCGCAGGCGATGGTCACATTTTTTCACGTCGTTGTTTCTCAATGACCTTAAGTTCCGGCAAGATTTTTTTTCATCGGTAATAATGGTCGAATTCCTAAAAATGTAAATTATACCGTGGACTCAATAGCATTTAAAAAGAATGTTAAACACTTGATTTTGGGCTAAACTACATATTAATTCAGAAGCGTTGAATAGGATGCAGTATTGACAAAAGCAGCCATTGATCATGTATTAGACGTAATAATTCATAAGGATGTTGTTATTACAATTTAATTACAATGGCTTTCATTGCATCTAGTGTCACATTGTTTAAGAAAAAAAGTTTGTAGAACATTTCTTAAACGCGTGTAATAAACGGAGTTTGTTATTTTCATTGATTATGTATTGCCATATAAAATTACCTCATGTGCATTTACTAATATATAAAACAACTTAATGGTTAATTATTCATAAATTCGAAATTCCATATGCTTTCCTATCACTATTTTTAACTCCAACATCGTCATCCTGATAATCATAATAGAGGTTTGTTTGGGTTATATCACGTAAATATAAATGTGTCGTTACACCCGCCACCACCTGACACAGTTATAATTACTGGTGGAACGTCGTACTCGAATTGTAAATGTTGTGGGTTTACTCTCCAATACACCGGTGTGCTGAACTAGTAACTAATTTGCATGTTTTATTTATGTAACAAACCTTACTAATTAGCTGTGTCGCGTAGTGGCGGGTTTAACAACACATTTATATTTACGAGATGTAACCCAAAACACCTCTATTGTGGATAATATTGGTCACGAAAGCCTACGTGTTCAAACTCATACTTCAGCGCCTTATCACAAGTGCCATGCCAAACACAAAACTTAATAAGGCTTACTTACTTCTCGTAAAACATCTATGTTATCTGTACCCTGTACTCTATTTTTTTCCTGATTGGATCCAGACTGCAGGCATAAAAGTTTATTTGGTCTAAAGTCCACGTAGATTAGACTTAGATTACGTATCTTGTTACTTGTAACATGATGGCTGCTACTCATCAAAGAACATTTTTTCGAATATAAGTGAAGCTCTTCAGAGGGCAGCTTATCAGTCAGTACCTTTTGCTAAGTATCTTCGTGTATTTATCACGATTTTTGTTCTTTTTGTAAACCTCATAATCAGTTTTTGCTATGTTCACCCTAACTTTTGAGTGATCAAGGCATCCTTGACAACTGCATTTTTCAATATCCCCACTTATCTCGTTCAGGTTGCTTATAAATTATGAATTACTGTCTTAGACATTCTGCACTAATACAACACGTGGCCACTGCAATGTACTCAACACCCTTGTCAGAATGCCAAGAGGAAGGGCATTCACACTGCAAAAATGGATTTAGTCACGTGATGCTTACCCTTTCCCCTGTGATTGTCACTATTAATTAGTGATCTAGGTTAATTGGATATCATTTAACGTATGCCTTTTGCTATACAGTATTACCATATGTTCAGCTTATAAAATAAGACGTTGAATGGGCCAAATCAAAATATAACAGTGTACAGTCTACTCAATTAATCTGGGATTTAGGTCACTTTTCCCTGTTAATATTAAACAGGGCGTATAGTGTTAGCGTGCAGCAGCGCTTAAATGAGCCAAGCAAGATAGATCACGCCCGTCATCCAGCACTCTAGAGGCGAGCCCTGGTTGATTGCGCCAATTTGTAAAACTCTGGGCTGTGCGGTGACCAGGAAATGGCAGTACAGCAAATGGATTTAATCCAACTTTGATCATTAGTTAGGCAGAGCTCGATGAACGCGGGGGTTACGTTCCTGGAAAATGCTGTATTGGGCGAAATCGCATTCAAAAAAATGAAAAATGAGTTGCGTTCGTGGGTCACCCCCTTCGTCTTTGTATAACTCATCTCACGTGATATCTGCTCTTATCATTGTACTAAAGGATGCTGAGTCACTCTCCTTTCCTTGTGTGTCCACTCGTTATTTTTGTTTATTTGACCTCAACGCAAAACCCCCTATCTCCATTACTCTTCCCGCACCACGGCGCTGACGCCCAACGCTTGCCACTGGCACTGAATTATTAGCCTAACTCTCAGCCTTAACAGTGACATGTGAACGTTAATGATTTGCCATCTCGGCGTTTGCCTTACCGACATCCTCAACGGGCGGACGGCTAGATGCATGTGGCAGTGTGTGTGCGTGTGAATATTTGCGTTGCGCTGTTGCGCGTGTTGGGTGTGTTACATTATAATCACACGCAAAAAACACACCCCACCACACACAAACAGAGGTGGTAAAGCAATCGTTCACACAGTCGATGCATTCACACCTTCCTATGGATACCGCGCTCTCACAGCACCACTACCTTTCGATGCGGAGATGAGAATCTTCGCAGCGTCAAACTGCGCAGAGCTGAAACATAGCCCCGGTGTTGTGGAAAACAGATCTCATACATTTGAAAAAGCCACGTTGGGCAAGGTGGTATTACGATATACACTTACAGTGAACAAACGTGTTGGAAAGCATTACGAAATCCATACATTTGCATGTTTTTTTTTCTGCCTGGTTATTACCACTCAAATCGTATTTTATCCATGTGACTACTGTTGACACATGCAAGCATTTATATATTATTGATGAAGTAACTTTACAAAAGTTTGAATGCCTTTACTTGTACTACCACAAGGTGTAATCATAAATATTACATGATGAAACTTAGATCTTTACTCTTTGGTTCTATTCGGTAAAGTCACGTAGGTAAAAAATAAAACAAAAATCACTCACGTAGGTAAAAAATACAACAAATCACCTACATGACTTTACCGAAAAGAACCAAAGAGTATGGATCCTTGCAGTCACGAAAGCTTTAAATCTAGAATTGAAACTTAGATCTGCTGATTCTGGTATTTTTTATTCCAAACACCAGACGTTGTTCTATGGGAGACAGATATCTTTGCAGCCAGACTCCGCGATTGTGGAATTCCATTCCTCGGTCCATTAGGGAATCTGAGTATGCTTCACTTTTAAATCTCGTCTTCAAACTCAACTGCTTTTACCGGCTATCTCCATAACTAAGCTATATGTAAAGCACTCTTACACTTCGTACGAATTGCGCTATAGAAAACGAGTTTATTATAATTATAGATAGAGTCTTTGGATAATATACATTCGTCATTTGGGGTTATTGGCATTCACACATTGCACTGTTAACTTTCCGATGGAATTTTTAGTTCACTGTTTAAGTACGATACGTGGAAAAGCTAAAAGAGAATATCTTTTTATATCGACTTTGGTTGTATTATAGACAGTATTTCTTCTCAATAAAAAAATAGAAGGTTGAGAGAAGTTTAATAAAAGCAGCTATAAAAGTGTGACTACTACAATGTGTGTGCATGTGTGTGTGCATATGCTTTATCTGTACATGTAATGTAAGGGAGACTTCAGAATTGTATGTTCCATTTTGAAAGCTATGAAAAATGTTGTGGTCATATTCCACGGCATCATAGGTGCATGTAGTTTGGTTTGACCCATTTCAATACAGTAACATAACAGCAGGTACGGATATACAGTATATAGTCATTCAGATATCATACTGAAAATGAATGTTTATCCACACTAAACTAACGTCAAGTGTATTACAATTAATAATGGGAGACATACTATATACAAGAATAATCTGAATGTTATTTCGGGAATTGGACCACATTACTTGGAATTGTGTTCTCATTCGGAGACCTTAGGGTTGTTATTTTTTTTACCAAAACTGTGGGCATCTTACTGAATCACAAAAAATAATGAGCTAACTCCCTTTTATATGCAGTAATTTTTCAAACAGTGATTTCCAGTTGTGGAAGAGGCTGTTAGCATTTTCTAAAAATGTCATAGAAGTAATCATTGGAGTATATGATATATGTATTGTGAAATGTAGCAAATGACACTTTACTGCCAAATAGGAGGTAGTCAAACACCATAGGAAATAGACCTGCATATGTGGTACTGCGTTCCCCATTGAAATTATTGGGGTGTTAATACCCTCCGTAGAAAACAGGCAAGTGAAGTGTTATACATTTTTGGGTTAATTGGGTTAAGTAATAATATGAATTATGCACAGACCATTGAATACACATTCAACACAAACTCATATATTTACATTTAAAATATGCACAACTATATCATCAGCCATTATCTATCCACTGCTGGGTGAAGGCATCCGCATGTCCTCACCATCCCCCACAGTCCAGTGCTTCTTGAATCCATCTTACTTCTGCAAATCAACTGAGATCATCACTCCATCTCCAGAGTTGTCGACCACTTGGAAAACGACATATAATAATTATTATCATTAATGTATAGAAATTACAGCTAAAACATCCAATGCAAATAAGAAGTTCGTGAATGTAGCTATATTTCTTCGACCATTAAATATACAGCATATAAATTGAAGCAATATTGCCAAATGTGTTGGGGTGGACTGGATTTGAAAGCAGGAACATAGATTTCAAATTCAGTAGCCCCCTCCGACCCAAACACACTAGATTCTGGGAAGCAGCAGGGGACTGAGTGATTTATTGGGCCTAATAAGATGCAGTGGCTGTGCTTTGAGTGATTGCATAAATCTGGCAGGTGGCTCACAAGGGCTTCAATCTGCCAGGACTCCACTGACCTTTAGGGCACGTCCTCTGCAGAGCATGATAAATAGTCGGAATTAAAACAACTAATGTGCTCCATTTTTGTTGCCAACCAAAGTAATCGTTCATTAGTAGAATATTAACCGACTGCATTGTTTTGATTTGCATGCTCCTTATGCAATATTGGCACGATAAACTTTCATTATTTCAAATACACACTAGGTCTATGCAAAATCTTTAATTCGCAACTCTAGATTCATTGTGCCTGTTGCTTATCTTGGCTCAATACCATCTTCATGATTACTGTATAATTATGACTATGCTTGTTTACTTCGGGATGAAAAATAATATTTATTGAAAAATGTGAACATTTTCCTCATGAGTTAAAGTAAGGAAGAGAGGCATTGTCAAAATGTAAATCAGGCCTACAAACGTTCAGCAAATATGAAGATAATTGAATGTTGTGCATGAACCCAATAACATTTATTTTTTATTTTTATTGAGCATTAGTATTGCAATGTCAAAGCAAATTATTGGTAATATGATTTTTAATTGGATTTTCTGGAAGAATGGGAATAGGTATGCAGGGTTAATTGATCATGAGTTTTATGAGTCTTTGTTAATTAATATGCGCAGAATGACCATAGTGTTTATAAAAGACCAAAGATATGTAATATATTCTATACTAACTTCATTGCTAAAATGTTATTGGTGGATTATAAAATTAGTTCATTAAGTAACATTCTGTAACATAGACAATGCCACATGAATTATATATATTTCCATTAACTAGTTATAAATGTGAAACTTTATCAGTTACCATACAGTTAGTAAACAAAAAATACAGCTCCTGTTAGCATATTAATAAATGCCTGAATAGAAGCAGCGCAGCTCCATTGTCAATCAACTGCTGGATGAAGGCCTCCTCCTCAGACTGTGGGGTTGTTTGCATTTCACCAAGCTGCGAGTGCAAAATGATGAGGTTGTAGGGGGAGGACGGGATTAGTGCAGATGACTACTCACCACTGATGTTAGCTGTGGCCGGGATTTTAACTCGGGTAACCAGGTTCAGAGTGCAGTTGTGTAAACTGCTCAGGCACCATAAAAACACGGCTTGTATCACAGAAAGTGCCTCCAACCTACTTTAGATAAAGCACCGGGTTAATTCCATGTGAATACTCAATAAATTGTCTTTTTTTTGCAATTTAATCTTAAGTTGAGGTCCGGATTTTATTTTTCGTTCATATCAGCACATTGACCCAAACGTGTCACATTTTATAAGTCAGACAATGGTAAAAGGCAAAGGTGCAGCCCTGTATTTACTTGCTATGCCACTGCTGGTAAGAGTGAGCTCCAAGGAGCCCCTTTAGAGGGTATTTGGCCTACTCTTCCACTGTGGCCAGACATCTCAGAAGAGATGGTGGTAACCACACATGAAGGCTGACAATAGAGGTTTAAAATAATCAATGTTTGTAGAAAATAAATAATAGAGCATGCTCTCCTGGATGGAATTGGCGACAGCCTCATGGCAAGCACATTTGTTGGACACTGTCAGGAGAGCTATTCCGGCAAATGATAGCGTGCTTGCAGCTCTCCCATGAGCCATCATGACCCAGCCAATCCGTCCTGCAGTGGCTTCCTGAAATTCTCAGTGGTTGTAAATGGGGAAAATAGTGACAATTATTGGACCGAGGCAGCTTGAGCCAGAGTTGTTGTAGCAAATGGATATTATAGGATTCATAAATGGAAAGCCAATGGAAAATAATTTACACGCAACATAGTTTAATGTATTTTCGACGACAAAAAAGGTGCACAATGAAGTTGAAACGTTCTGGATTCCTCAGCAATTGCAACAGAACTGGTCGCGAATTGAAGCAAATAAAATACAATGTTTTGTGAGCATCGACAAGTTATAAAATATAACTTTCCCAGGTGTTATTTATCAGGAAGAAATGTGACGTTACTTCACATAAGTGCATGAAATGTTTTTATTATTTTTTATACATCTGTATATATTTTTTTAAGATTGCTATTAACTCACTATCTATTTTGACACGTTAAAATATTACTTGAACATTGAAATATTACTTAAACCTAATGTGCACAATTTACATGTAGTTTGAGCAATTAAACTCAAGATGTGAAAGAAACTAAAACTGAACATATAGCCGATGATCCGTCCAGTTCTTGCATTGTCATTTTAATTGGATGTTGACGTCTTCTCAAGATGGCAAGAAAAACTGGCTGCAGTATCTGTTACAGTTACATTACCAGAGCTCAAGGTTAACATCTCTCACGATTTCCATTTTGAACTATTTCTATTCAACCGCATACACTTTTACATTAAATAGTCTTAAAGGATGGTGACATGGCCCAGCAGGCCATCCTGGCGAGTCACTGCAGCATTAACCATGAAACAACACGCCACCCGTTTCACAGTGGACGATACAAAGATAACCTGACGCACTTCAAAACGAGTCGACCATTGTGTACCGGCATCATGGTCCAGATTATCCAAATTCGAAAATTTAACCTGAAAGTTACTCAATTGGGATTACACGTACTAATGTCGCCGTCTACGAAACGAAACTATTTAAAATTACACACATTTTTATTTTTCCAGGTAAGGTCCCACTGAGCTACGTAGCTCTTTTTTCAGAAGCAACCTGGCCACAAATGATAGCTCAACGAAGTGCCTTATCACGTGGGAATTTATAGCAGCCAAATACCCGAACAGGATGTTATTTCTAAATGTGGAGGGAAAAAACCGGAGGACACGGAGAAAAATCCACACGACCACGGGGAGGACATGCATACTCCAAATATACAGCAGGCGTCAGGGTCAGGATTGAACCCACGAACTCCTGCATACCAGGCGGGGCAGTTCACGTCTCACCACCGTGGCGCTCCACAGTGGCAGTGGAACTGTTGCAGACCATGGCTGCGAAATATCCTTGTGCTGTAAGGATTGTGTGAATAACCAAATCTAATCCATTGTTGTTATTATAAAGGAGGCGATTCTTTGAAACCCCTAGACAATGTCATTTTAAACATGGATTTTTTACATTTTTGCCAGTTACTCTGGTGGAGCACAATGATTACACAGTTTGACTCTAGCAGCTATAATAATCCCCGCAAATGCACAACCAAATGTCTGCTGCGATTTTGAATTTGTATAAACACTTTAAGTGGCACGATTGTACACTCACGTAGAGTAGTAATATTAAGATGATGAATTAATGAAACAATAACAAATAGATGTACTCGCAAAGTAAGAAACGCTACATGTTCTTACTACCACCAAACTGTTATAAATTCACAACAAAATCCAAGACTTTTCTGGAAAGCGTTCAACTCAGTTGAAAACAGAGGAAAGCTAAATATTATTCCAAAATACTGTGATTTAATGGGAAAGAACTGTTCGCGAAACAAGACATTGTCAATGCATTTAATTTTCATTTTGAAACAGCTGGGTATATCTTTGACAAAAAACACCGGAGTAAAATGTATCCTGATACACCACTGTTCACATCACTCACTTCTTGCTCTTCACACACCACCCCTAAAAATGTTAGTGAGAGTCATCGTCCATGCTTCTCGTTCAATCCCATATCCGAACTGGATGTGTTGCATAAGCTAGCATCAATGAAGCATCATCCACGGGAGAAGAAGAGTTGCCTGCATTTGAACTTGTGGCCGTGGCAGATCTTATTTATAAACATCTCATGCACATTTTCAACCTCTCAGTTACCGAAGGTATATTTCCACGAGAGTGGGAAATCTGCTCTAATGACACCTGTATATTTGGAATTGCATGTTCTCCCTGTGGTCAGGTGGATTTTTTTTTATCCAGGTCCTCTAGTTTTTCCCTCCACATTTAGAAACATGCGTCTATATTATTTTGATTATTTTGCTGCTATAAATTTCCACATGATAAGCCGCCTCGTCGAGCTTAATATATATTTTTTAAAGCGCATAGCTCAGTGGGCTTTACGTGGTAAAACAAAAAACATTGTTTCGTTTTATTTGTGTATATATTTTTATTGTTTACCTTTCCTATACCTTGCACTCTTGTTGTGTGTTTGTATTGTTTGTTGTTGTAACGTTCTTACCTGCCCCTACTGAACATCTATGAAAAAAAGCTTTGTAGCTAATAGGACTCCTCCAGTCTAAATAAGTATTCTGCGTCTGATATACTATTAAATCGGTATATGTAAAGTGTCATTTTGAGTTTAAAGAAATTCTATGAAATGCACTAGAGGGTAGCACAAACACTGCATTTGAGCACATGTGCATTTCCATTTCATTACACTACATGCTTATTTAATCTTAACAATGTATATAGCATATACTGCTAACAAAATGTCTTCTAATAATCCCAATTACATGCCCAATTTTAACAGTGTTATGGAAAATCAATATTCTTGGCTTTATATAGTATGGTATTAACTTTGTGGTTTACGTGTAAGCTGCATGTAATGTTTACTCGTGCAGGTGACATAAATAAAGTAGAATGCACTCACTGTCTATGTCAGCTGTCAGGGATCTCTGATGTGTGATGTGTTACCCATTCCACTTTTTATAACTCGATGCTGGTGGTATTAAAAAAACACATTGGTGGGTGCTGGTCTGTGCCATATATGTATGCTGTCAGCATACTTGGGCTATGCTGGGTCGAATTTTTTTCGAGGGAAAAAAATGTATGATGGATTTTTCCTGCCAGCTCACGTACAAAAGTTCCACGCATTACCCAAAAATATATTTCCTTTGAAAATGTATGAACCCAATATGAAAGAGAGGAGGGGGTATGTGTGTTATTGGACATGTGCTTTCCAAAGGTTTCTAGTTTCAATTAGCTGGAAATTCCACTTACCGGTGCGCCAAAGGAAGCTCTTTCATGTACAGTATTAAAATCAAGGTCATTGAATTAACTGTGAAGTTATTTGCACGTTGACATACATATTCAATTTCAGTAGACAGTAAATGGCTTTGCCAGGACTTCCCAGTCAGAAATTAACACCGAGAAAGAGTAATTCCCCCAGATACATTTTTTTCAAAATCCACATGTTACACTCTCACTCAGCATTGCACCAAGATGCAGTCTATACAGTCTCTATTTATGGAGTTACAGCAGGACAATATGCATAATTGAAATAAAGACTTGTTAATTTACCAACTAAGCATATATATGTTCCATTTATGTATTGTTTATATATTGAACAATTATATATTTAGACCTTGAGAGGAGCACTCTAGAGCTCCCTCTTGTGGAGGCCCAGCTGCTGGCCAGGAGTGTTAAGCATTTGCAGGGCTGCACCTTTGCCTCTTTTGTCTTGAAACGTGTATTAGTCGCACCCATGCGGTAGTTTGTTTCAATACTTTACTCACGTTCGGAATATTGAGTTTAAATCGAAGTCAGGGGTCAACTGAGCATATCATCCCTCCCGTGCCACTGCTGTTTTTTGGTGGATAGACTGCCTCCTGCTATGAGAATGTGGAATTTGCATCACTGGCTCTGAACTGCCAACAGACATGAGTGCCGACCTCTTGCTTGTTTGTACCGATTTGGGCTGTGAGCGAGAATCTTCCTCTTGTCTTCGGGATCGTAGCGCAGTGCGCTAACCATGACACTATCGCTACCTACAATGAAACACACACACGTACAATCGTTAATACAAATAACTATATTTGTCGTTTTTTATTGTGTTTTTAACACAGGTGGTGTATAAGAACAGTGACATCAAGTTAGAACTCTCTCGGCTGGCAAAAGAGAGCGAACCCAAAATGAAAGTGGTCGGAGATGTTTCCTTCAACTGCGAGAACGTGGCAGCTATGGACCCGATCACATTCGAAACACCAGAGGCCTACATATCCCTGCCACGCTGGAAGACCAAACGCACAGGATCCATTTCCTTCGACTTCCGGACGACTGAACCCAGTGGACTCATCCTCTTTACCCAGGGCAAACCCAGCGAGATTAAAGACCCCAAGGGCCTCAAAAGCATCAAAGGGGACTTCTTTGCCGTAGAGCTTTTGGATGGGCATCTTTACCTTTTGCTAGATATGGGTTCCGGTACCATAAAGGTGAAGGCCACCGATCAGAAAGTTAATGATGGCGAGTGGTACCACGTGGACTTCCAGCGAGATGGAAGGGCAGGTTAGTTTCCCTTTATAGATTGTCATGAAACACAATTACTATAAATTTCAGTGAAATTATTATTTTTTTCAACTTATTGGTATATTATTGTCGGATTCCCCTATTTTTTTTTATTAATGTGATCCATATTTGTTTTTGGGTGAGGTGGCGTTGCAGTTTTATGAATAAAATCGCTTCATCTGCATGTTTTAAATTCTATATTTGAAGCTTTTGTGACTGCAAGGATTCATACTCTTTGTAAAAGAATAGTTTTACCTACGTGACTTTACCGAAAAAAAACAAAGAGTATGTTTTTAATGCTGGGCGAGTATCAAGCTAGACTACAAACTATACAAAAAGTGACTTAAAAATGCACTACGATGTCTACTGCATAATCTCCATCAAATTAATATAAAATATTCCCAGCTCTGTTACCCGTTTGGTCCCTTGTTTTTATTTCTCTAATCATGCCAGTTTGGAGGGAATCATCACCGACAGTCAATTAGGAATGCATCATCTTTGAGCTAACCACCTTCTTCGGAGGGAAATTGCCACCTTATCTGAAAGTGACAAATATAATCCCGCGATTACAGCTTGATAACCTCAGAAGATCGCTTATTTTACGTATAAATGTAATAAATAAGTGCATTTTCGTACGCTCTTTTTTAGATTGAATTGTGCACTGATTGGTTTTCGGTTTAGGTTTATGGGGATAACGATATAGCATCTGTTTTTTTCCCCTAAAACACATTTGCTGTTGTACTTAACGAACGACGTTTTGCATTAAAAAAGCCCTTCACTAGAATTAGTTATTTAACATTTGTAATTATTTTGATTTAAAGTTTTCGTGACTGCAGTGATTCATATTCTTGGTTCTTTCGGTAAAGTCACGTTGAAGGGAAACAATAAAATAAAACAATAAATATATATTTACATATTTTATTGTTTCCCTTCAACGTAACTTTACCGAAAGAACCAAGAATATTTGTAATTATTGTTAATGTAATCCTCGTCAAAATAATGCTATTGCGCTCAATTATGGGATTGTATTTAATATATTAATCCAAATCCTCCTGTTAAATTTACTAATTACCTCTTCTTTATGAACATGGCCACATTGCCACCATAAAATGCGGGGTGTAGCACCTTTTCAGTGCATTTCAACGTGGAATTACATGACAATCTGTTGTCATTTGGTGTCCTCCGCGGCGTCTGTCTGCAGGCACTATCTCCGTGAACAGCCAGCGCAGCCCTTTCACCGCCAGCGGAGAGAGTGAGATTCTGGACCTGGATGGCGACATGTACCTCGGAGGTCTGCCGGAGGACAAACTGGACCTCCTGCTCCCAACCGAGCTGTGGACGGCCTTGCTCAACCAAGGATATGTCGGCTGCGTGCGCGATATTTTCGTGGACGGGCAGAGTAAGGACATCCGTCTGTTGGCCGAGCAGCAGAGCTCCGCGGGAGTGAAGCCCTACTGCGCCAAGGACTCCCCCAAGCAGTGCAGCTCGGGACCGTGTCGCAACAACGGCGTGTGCCACGAAGGCTGGAACCGCTACGTGTGCGACTGTACCGCCACGGGCTTCACCGGGCGATCCTGCGACAGAGGTGAGTTTTTTTTATTCTTTGGGTCTTTCGGTAAAGTCACGTAGATAGGTTCAAAGAAAATTTAAAAAAAAACATGACGTTTCGATCACCAACACAAGCGAATGCTTGTGTTGGTGATCGAAACGTATTTTTTTGGTTATTTTCTTTTAACCTATCTACGGGACTTTACCGAAAGACCCAAAGAATATGAATTCCTGCAGTCACGAAAGCTTTAAGTCAAGAGGTGAGTTTCATTCTTTCTCTCTTGCCAAATCTGCCTTTGAGGTCCAATCGGACCTTCCGCTGCTATCTATTGACCTCACACCATCAATGCCATCGCCGTCCTCCCTCCCGAGCTTCACCTCGAGCAAGCGGCATTGGGCGGTCGAGATTAGATCTGGAGGCTTGGAGAACGCGCGTGCGTGCTTTGCGTCTGCTCTTACCCTGGGCTGGGGCTACCGGGACCAGGGAAGAGGCGGCGTGTTACACATCGCCTGGGAGCGGCCACTGGGGGGAATTGTGCAGGTTCGGTGCTTGATCTGGCCCCGACCTAGGGCTGAACGATTACATCGATTTCAAATCGAAATCGCAATTTGAAACAATGCGATTAGCAAAATCGCAAAGGCTGCGATTTTTTTGCGGTTTGAAAAGTCCTATTACTTTCTTATTGGAATTGTTTAAAAAAATTATTATTATTTTATAACTTTATTTATTTAACTTAACAATTGTTCTATGTTTGATTGTTCTATTTCAATTAAAACATTTTAATAAATTCATGTTGGAAGCAATTCATGTCTTTTAGGTTCTCATCGTTGCATTAGAATATATAGAGCAGTCCATATTTTGATGGTATCATGTGGTAATGCTCCATCACATGTTTTAAATCTATTACACTGTGACTATGTAACTGAAGCTTGACTTTAAAAAATGTTAATCGCAAATCAAATCACAATCGCAACATCTGTCGGAAAAATCGCAATGAGATCTTTTTTCCCCAAATCGTTCAGAACCTAGCCCGACCTATGAGCCCACGTTCAACCGGCAGTCCTCCAAGTCCTCCTGAGCCAACCCCAGTGACACGTGAACTCAGCTCCCAGGGCCACAGGCATTCCGTTCGACACTGTGCTGCATGCATGCACTGTGAGGTCACCCACTGAGTTCCACTTTGCACGGTTTTTTTATCCGTGTTAAAGGCACATGGGATGGGGTTTTAAAACCTCAACAATTACAGCATAAATGTAACATGTTTGTTCAGAAAATTTGTTACGTCAATATTCAGCGATTAAGTTTGAACTTTTTTTTTAACAAACGATGACTGAGTAGACAATGATTATTATGACAACGGCTACATGTGCCCACCAAACACCTCGACATGACTATGAAACGATGGAATTAATTGGTCTGCATCAAGACGAAGATGATTAAATAACGTTTTATAAGGACAGCAGTGCACTGAGGACTAAAAATGAAAATTGGCTGACCAGATGATATTGGATATTGCATGAGGGGCGAGCGGTATAATTAAACTGCACGCACCTCACACTAACATTTAATAACTGACGAAGTGTTTGATTCCTTTAGTCAAAAAGACTAAGGTAATTACTGAATGAATTTCCAAAGACTAAACCCCGACCAGAATTCCATGCGTTGTAATCAGCTATACTCGGCCGATGACTAAAATAAACAAATAAAACGGCTGACTTAATGAACACTGGCTTTTAGTAGCTTACCTTCACCCATGTCTACATTAGGCATGGCATAAAACAAATTAATGTATCTCAGGTTGCTTTCTCACCCCAGCCGCAGCTGAGGAGGGTGAGGAGGGTGGGAATTAATAGGTGCTCGCTAACACCACTTGTCCATGAAGTCTGTTAAAGGCTATATGGGGGGGGGGGGGGGTCTTTGTTTTTATCTTGGGGAGTGGGGTTGGGTGGACGAAATAGGAAGGGCCACATTTATAGACCTCAGAAAATCTACTGAAAGGCCCCGTGCAATTTTACAAGGCTGCCCCTGCCATTTGGTGACCAATCGGTGTGTACATTATCCCTCAGCTCGTCCCCCCCATCAGCCAGCTGAATGCTTCATTCTTTGCTGAGGACCACAGTCATGCTGGGTGGGGTAATGACTGGAAGAAGACTACTCATTGGTGGAATACAATTTGCCATGATGTCCTGACCATGTGGAATACTGCAACCCAAATACGGATTACTAGAAGGCAGCCCATCCGATTACAATGGTTGGCTACGTACGGTGCGAAAGAAGTTCAACATACATACATATCTTCCCTGTTGACTCAGTCTCCTTCTCTCAGCTGTTCTCGGATTAGTATTTATTCTTATTATTGTTTCGGATAAGACATGGCAGGGGGGAGCAGTGGCACAGTGGTTAGCACACTAAGCTGTGAACTCAGCAGTCCGATGTTCCATTCCTGGCCATGGCTAGCGTTGGCGACGAGCATGGTCATCCGAACCGGTCCTCAGCATCCACTTGACCAAACCCACACCAGGCTGCACTGAGCAGCATGGTGAAGTATGGTCAAACAATTAGCAAACGCCTCGAGCATCTCCAAAACACCCTCACCAGAGTCGTTTGCCTGGCCCCACCTCTCGAGAGCTCTTCAAACCTTTTGAAGGAGCTGCGCTGGCTAATCAAGGTCGCAAAACTCGCTTTCATGGCAATAGGCAATAGGTCAACCAACATAACTGTGTGATGCCATCTACTCAAACGTACCATAACGAAACCTAGGCCCATCTGCTATGGACCTGCTGTTACTGTGTGTGAGATTCACTCGGCTTAGAACGGCAGGATGGAGCTTTTCATCTGTAGCTCCGGTGGTGGGAAACAGTCTCTGCTGACTGAAGTCTGCTCAGCTGTGCTAACTGGTGCTTTTAAGACTAGGATAAAACTGTTTTCTCTTCTATTGATTTTAATTTAGTGTATTTTTTCTGTGCCATCCGCACTTCCATCTCAGCATTTATCTGTTTTTTTAAGTGTGTTACAAATATTAAATTTCAGTTTAACACGTAGTAGGCTTTTGCGACCAATACCATCCATAATACAGGTTTTTTTTTAGATAGATCGCGTAAATATATGTGTCGTTAAACCCGCCACCACCCCACACAGCCAATTAGTATTTGTCACGTCAACAGAACATGCCAATTCATTACTAGTACAGCACACCGGTGTGTTAGAGAGCAAATCCACAACATTTACAATCTGATTACGACGTTTCTCCAGTAATTACAACTAGTTTCATCGTTAGTTGTAATTACTGGTGAAACATCGTACTCAGATTGTAAATACTGTATAAATTACCTTTTATGTTCTTTGGTTTTTTCGGTAAAGTCACGTAGGTAAAATAAATCAAAACAACTAAATTATGAAAACTCAATTTAGTTGTTTTCATTTATTTTACCTACGTGACTTTACCGAAAAAACTCAATTTAGTTGTTTTCATTTATTTTACCTACGTGACTTTACCGAAAAAAACCAAAGAGTATGAATCCTTGCAGTCACGAAAGCTTCAAATTTAGAATTACCTTTTATGTATTGAACAACCCCCATCATTCTGTGGGGAAGCCTTCATCCTTTAATGATAAAGAACTTTAAATTATGATTTCATTATTAAAATACGCTGTAGCCTCCTTTTGCGAAAGAACAGGTTATCGCAGATTTTCTTTTTATATACTCCTGGGGCATTGTGGATTCCACCGTCATCTACTGGCTTTACAGATTACGTTTTTTTTTTTTACGATGTTATTACTTAAGTTATTTTAAAGCATAGTTATACAAAATACATGCGTTAGGGTATTCATATATATTTACCAAATAAAAAATTCAGTTCCAAATAGAAGCAAGATATATAGTCTAAAAAGAATGGGCTTTGGTAGCCGGTTGCCTTCAAGTCGCATTTTTATCACCTTGAAAGAACATCCAGGGACCAATTTATCATCTAGGCTTCCTGTTCTTTCAGCAGGTCACCAGGTGCATCCATGTATAAATGTTTCCACAAATCATTTATATTTCCTTCAGCTCACCAAAGAGTGGAATTTTATGCATTCATTTACATAAAAAATGTCGTTAGTCCCTTGCAAGTGCTTTTACATGAAAAAAAGTCTGAATATATTTCGAAATCAAAGTAAGATATTTTCATTTATATCTTTCAGAGTAGTTAATGAATGTGAATTATTATATTGAGATAATTTTTCGTTTCTTGTTTCGAAAGCACATTCCAAAGTATTAAATACTGGAAAATATATTTTAACCAAAAAGATCCTCCATAATGTAGTCTTGCAAAATATATATTTCTATGAATAGTTAAAAGATAACATGGTGATATTCGAAGCAACTAGCTTTTATTTTTTAACATAAGGTCAATGGGTGGTGTGTCTCCGCAGTGGTTATCTCACTGCTCCATGAATCCAATGGCCTGAGTTCAATGGCCAGTCACAGCTAACATCAGTGGTCGCCCTCTTGCAAGGTCGCACTCCTTACAACACAAAGTACTTACCACAAATGATCCACATTACCTTGCTGATCTCGTCAAGGAGCATGAACAATCATGCACATTCTGGTCATCCTCGCAGCGGCTTTTTGGATAACCATCGAACAAAGACGGTCCCTGCATTGCGTGCTTTCAGATGCGCTTCTGCGGTCATCTGGAACTGGAGCTATGCACTTTTCAATCTGGTTTGAAAACTAATTATTTTTAGAACTGCTTTTTGTGTTTAGTTTGTTGTCCTTTCCCCGCACCTCCGATTAGCATGGTTGGCTACGGAATATCAACGTACATACAACCCGCACTGATCAGAGTAGTGGAATATGATTAAACAATAGCCAGGTGTGAGGAGGCTTTCATCCTGCTGTGGGGTGAAGAAGGGCCATATTTTATTATTATTATACTAGCTTTACTACCCGGCTTCGCCCGGGACTTGGATTCACCACACCCGGGCCGCCTTTGTCTCCCCAGTGGCGATGTTCACACACCAGTTACTCGTTTGAGGCTGAGTCGACCTAGGGGAAGCCCAGGACCAGTTAAAATAATCGTCACCGGTGGTGGCCGTGAGCGGGAATCGAACTCGGGTAGCCGGGTTCGTAACGCAGCGCGCTAACCACTACACTACAATGCGTTACGCTTCCAACACACACAGACACATACACAGCGTGCTAACCACTACACTACAATGTGTTACTCTTCCACATGCGTGGGTCACGTGACATATTTGACGTCACAGCTCACTTGCCGTGCAAAAAATATATACAATATTGAGCCCCCCCCGCCCCCCACAAAACAAATGCATTTTATAATTTTTGCATGGTGTACAGTCTGGAAAGTACCCACATGGAGATATGTTCAGAGGCTGCTAACCTGTTGAGTTAAGATCATATACATAAATCAATGTATTAATAACCACTTTGTTGAATTCCTTTGTTTTCTGCTCACATAGTCTCATCCTAACCATTCATCGAAGCTTTGACCAGGCTCTTAGTATCCAAATAGCCATTGCAACATTTAATTATTCACATTTGATGTAAAGGCTTGCAGGGTTGCCATGCTCTGGTTATTTTAAATTGGATAAGAATGGTGGCCATTTGAATAGCAGTGCTGTGTGTCTGGCCGAATGGTCTCTGTACTGACAGCATCTGCATTGGAGTGTGGGATATCGAGAAGGCGGGGGGGGGGGCAGAGTTTGGGGGTGAGGGGGGGCTCTGGATAACGGCTGAGAAGAGCAGACGGGCCTTAAAAGGCAAGTGAAGTCAGTGTGTAGCTGTCAACAAAGACTTGTTTCTTTTGGGAATCGAACCTTTGTAGAGCCTTTCAAGGAATCTGCAAACACGTGCTGTGTCTTGTCTGTGGCTTCCATCCACTCTCTGGGAACCACGCTTTCTTGCAAACCTTTTAACTACAAACATGTGTCCCTTGTTGGTGTAACTGCTGTTTTCAGAAGCCTTTCAACAAAACACAATGCTGCTGCTATTGTGCGTGGTTAATATAGTATGTATCTTGAACTTCTTTCGCGCCGTACATAGCCAACTAATTAATAAGGATTATTATGACACACATATACATCATCATCAGCAGCAGCCATGATCAATCCACTGCTTTGAAATTATAAATAACAGAGGGCTTGTTCGTGGCAAGAATTGAAATTCAGAAGAAAAGCATTAATTGAAACGCATGCGGATGTAGCAATGTAATTGAGAATGCAACAAGTTTACATTAAAGGAAGTGCTAAGAGCAACAATTCCTAACACGAGAGTGGATCTTTCTGAGAAAAAAAAAACATTTTAATGAACAGTTTTACCCACAGAAGCGCATACATTTCATGGGATGAGTGATGGTTCCAGAGCCATGGATAAATATCGTGTCAGTTTTACATCGCATACAAAAATGGCACTTATCTGCTTTCTGGGTAATGGCGCTCATTTGCATTAAAGGGCTGTGCAAACCACACATACCAAAGTCTTCTAATATTCTGTCTGTTTAATTGCACGGCGATGTTTATGCATGCAGCGGTTTGCGATGTTTTACATAACCAAAGCCATACTAACCCAGAGTACGCTGCAGTTGATTATGTGTTGTGTTTATAATTTATGCAGTTATAGTCAAGGCTGACTGCCGTGCCTCATAATAATGAGAATACAATATGCTAATTAAATCGTGCAAAGGGTGAAGCGTAAAAAATTAATGTCCTGAATTTAATGAGCGAATGAATGCTCATGTGACCGAGCGAGAGGAATATTTCCTCATTCAAGACTCAAACGTATATCACACAGAGATATACCATGTGGAATCCTGAGTACTGGATTACATTACATTTAAATCATTCACGAATGTATGTTTTATTTTGATCACATTAAACGCACATGTGCTCAGTGCTTATGTGTAATGATCAGATTCGTTTATATGTTATTTCAAAATCACAATTTATTTTCGAACCATAGTTTATTGTGGTCAATTTATATAAAAACCCCACAAACATGATGTAAAATCGATGTTACATTGAGTATAACTATCTACTGTATATGCATTCGGATTGAAAATTATTGTAAACAATGTTATCCAGTAATTTGCATATTAAAGTGAACGCTTGGTTTAGGACTGCACTTAGTGCACATAATATAACCTTCTTTAAAAATCCGAAGTGGACAGAGCACGATCATTCCTTTTACACGAATTCTACATTCTTAAATTACCACGGAGAGAGTTCAATTACCATGTGGAGCAATGGTGCAGTGGTTAGCACACTGCGCTACGAACACGGCAGCTTGAGTTCAATGCCCAGCCAGGGCTACCATCAGTGGCGAGTGACATCTGCTGCTTCCCCTCCTTCACCATCATCCTTTGACCAGCATGATGTATGGACGAACATCCCCCAAGGCAACACGCAAGGGGAGGATTTCATCCAACAGTGGCTTGCAAAGCAATGTAAATGATTAATTATTTAAATTACCATTGCCCAGTGTCTCTGTGAGCAAAAATAAATTAAAAGTTTTCCCATCTCATTATCCCATGAAGTAATAACAGTTCAGCGCCTGGAGAAATGCTCAGCCGACTTAGTTTGAGAGCTATACATGTATACATTTTTAAAGACACTGATATTTTACACTTAATTGATGTTTTCATAATTTTCCAACATTATTTTTGGTTATCCCGAAAAATAATTATTCAGGTCGTATTATTTGTATTAAAAGAAAAAAAGACATTGTTTTAACCACTGTATAGAATTCTAAATATTCTCAGAATGTGGAGTAAAAAGCATGAATATAAAACGGTGAATAGTAGGAGTTAATGAATCAAAAGTTATAGGGAATATTGGCCATCGACATTATAACTATTCACATTTTTATTCTCAAACTAGCTTTTACTTCTCCAAAGAGGCTCTTGAGAAATCCTAGATCCCTTGCTACTAAGTATTCCCATTAAAATAATGACCTGGCTTTCATACTTTATCCCAGGCATTTCCATCATGGAAATACTTCAAGGGCTTAGTTGCAAATGTATGAGTGAGCCTCCTCGATTGAAGACGTTACATTATTGTGTATGTAAATTACAGCGCTCATTTTCGAATACATTCTGCAATATTAATATAATAAAATTATTGAACTGACTGTAAAGATTTTAATTTTAAGAGCACCTTTAAAATATTTTTTGCACAGAGTTGCATCATACATCGTGAATTGTGTGGATAAACTGAAGCACCTATCCGTTAAGAATACATATAGAAAATTATGAACGGCGCTTCCTTTGCACTTACCTTCAATATAAATGAATATTTCACTGTTCATTGATCAGAAACTTTAATACATGTTGCACTATAATTGTGTTCTAAAGTATGTTTTGGTATGCTAAAGGTGTACTAAACTTTTTCACTACCAAGCGTGAAAAACACAAAGCAAAGTTAAAGCAATTTGTGTTACAGCTGAGACATGGCCTTCGTTGCGTTTTAAACAAGAACTGTGAACTACTAATTAACATTAAAAGCGCCTCAAAACAACTCACCCGTGAATGTGCCTGAAGCTAAACATTGTTGAGCATGGTTAGTCCTTGGATGGATGGCCACCAACCAGGGATTATCAAGTGTTGCAGGCTTAGAAGATGCATGGTGGCAAGGAGATGGCAGTGCCGAATGACACCCCCCTTTTGTATTGTGTGCATTCTGGTCTCCAATTACCTCCCAAATGCCAAACACTTGTTAATGGTATTGGTCAAACATCCCCAAAGCAAGATCCTCCTTTAAAAAAACAAAACACTATTATATGTGTATGTTGAACTTCTTTCGCACCGTACGTAGCCAATCGTGCTAATCGGAGGTGATTATTTTGACTCATTGAAGCTTACTTGGGTAATTGCCATTTATTATAATTATAATACTGTAGTGATTTTCTGATGTGAAATTTCATCATCTACATACAACTGTATGTAAAAAAGAGATACTTGTAAGAAATGCATGAACTGTTTATTTTACACATCTTAACACGTTTTGTCATGTAGAAGTTATTCGTTTGGTACACATTTAAAATTATAATTCTATGTCATTCATTAAATTTATATTATTTCTTATTCATATACATATATACATACATACATTTTAAAACATTCAAAACAGAATGCCCAATATTTTGGAACAAATACATTGCATTTTAGTTGTTTGAAGATGAAGCGTTTTTAAGTATTACGTATGACTCGCTTTGTTTTAAGTAAACAGTTTACATCTAGGTTGTTATATGGAACATGCAGATTATGTTTTCGCAAACAAACATTATGCGTCAGCAAGTTGATCTCGAAAGCACAGCAGGATATACACTAAAGCTTTCACTATATATTTAACAAAGCAAAGTGTCGGGTTGCTGCTCGACAGAGGTAGACATAAACACGTGATAGTCGTGATGTACTACTGAGGCGATCCGATAGACAGCAGTTGCTTGCAGATATCAATTTTCCTACCATCATTGTTGTGATTTAAATTGCTCTTCTGGCATGCGACAGGAGACATTGCTCTCGTATTTGTTTTATGATAAATGAAGCTGCTAATTTCAGAAAATGACAAAATGGAAGACATAAACTTGTTTTAGGTAAGTTGCTATCTTTCAACAATGTCATCAAGAGCAATTGTTTCTATCGCAAAGTAAACACTACTTGGTTTATTTGGCGATTATTGTGGGTGGTTCTTTTTGCTTAATATCACAGCAAATATGAACGTTCTAAATTTTGAAACGAAATCTAACACATTGATTAAAATGTAACACATTTTCTTGAGGCTTTGACGCAAATATAAATTTGTATTTTTTCAATTTAGTGCATACACTGAAACATATTTTGTTTAAAACCAAAATACTTGTCATCATAAGATTGGTAATTTCTTTATATCTATGAAAATTTTATATTTTGTGATACGTTTTTGTAAAGTATCTAACGGTCCTTAAATCATTATACTTTTTCAAAACAAATTGCTTGCTTAATATGTATTCAAAATAAGTATCAGAAATGTCCAGATCATCAATGGTTTCATGTAAATTTGGTACATGAAACATTTAATATCTAATAATTGTAATCACATCTTGCAATGGCTTTGTATTACAAATACCTGTCGGTACCGTTAAATAATTTTGTGCATATCTTAATACTAGTTGTATCTTATAGATATACGGTAGTGAAGATCAATGTAATACAGGTCATTACTCACTTTAATGCCATGAGAAATGAACCTTTTAATGGCAGTGGACAACATAATGAAACCTACTATCAGACCACTGTGAAATAATTTGGTAGCTGCCTCTTAGGTAATAAAGTCAGCCTTGTTATATGATGATTCATATATATAATCAGAGTATGAACGGAGTTCTTCTTATCGATATCCCGTGGTGGAGCTTGACTTCTTGCCGTTGACGCAAGGTAGTCTATGATCCTTATTTATCCTTTATAAACAATATATTACATTTAAAGAGTGGGCAGCATGGACGCGCAATACGCATCTAGTAAATTGGCCTCCCAAAATAAAAATAACATTCCGCCAAAAGTAATAGACTATCTTGCATTTCTAACAAAATGTTAACACTTTGCATGCATCGCTTGTTGAATTTAAATGCAATTCTGTTGCCTCTGCCGAACATTGCACTTATAAATGTAATATTACAGCATGTACCGTTTTTAACAAGTTAACATTTTATTTCAGCTGAGAATGGGCAATATGATTTAGAAAATGCACCGATCAAGTATATTCGTTTTGGTTACGTTTTTGAATCAATTTATCCTGCCTGTTATGACCTATGGACTAGACATTTTTAAAAGAACAATGAAAATTGAACAAGAACACTGAAAAATCCACAAAGGAAAATCATGGGGGGATGCATGCTTGGAATTACTTGAAATACAGAAAGATAAACACACAAATCAATGCACTTTCGCAGGTTTGGAAATGTAATTCGAATCGTTAATAAAGGTAAATGGGCCTGGGCAGGACACATCACTTGACGGGATGCGCGATGGTGCGTCTAACAAGATGGCCACTTTTGATTTAAAGCTTTCGTGACTGCAGTAATTCATATTCTTAGTTCTTTCGGTAAAGTCACGTTGAAGGGAAACAACAAAATAATAACATATATAAAACAATAAAACATTCTCACGACGTTTCGACCATAACACAAACGGTCGAAACGTCGTGAGAATTTTTTTATTGTTTTATATATATTTTATTATTTTGTTGTTTCCCTTCAACGTGACTTTACCGAAAGAACTAAGAATATAAGATGGCCGCTGCATAGATGGGGCGATGAAATTAGCATGCGAGCAGGTGCATGGATTGTCCCATCGTAGCATCGTGTGGGATACCAACGACGACTTAGAAGGCCTTCATCCAGGTGTGGATTGATCATGGCTAATGATGACCTAAGTATGAAAAGACTTGCGGCCAAAACTGCATTGACTATTACAGTAGTTTCTCAGTGGCCACAAACAATGATTTGGGACTGTAAAATGCATACAACTTCAGATCAATAAGGTTCTCACATGGATGATGGCATTAAGTTTTCGTGAAAATATTTGCTCGTGCCTGACTAAATAAACCTATGGAGCATTGCATTAATATTTTTTGCTAATACGCAGGCTCGGCGTGACTTATGACATTTCACTCCACGCTCTGGGAGCTTCTTTGGGAACTCTGACGATCATGCCGAACGACACACGGCATGGCCAGAAAACACACCAGACAGCTTGAATACGATCTTCTCAATCTCTCTTTTCTTCCTTCGCCAGATCGATTCCACTTGGCCCACACCAGGAATGTCTCACACCTACTGTCTGTCGGCAATTTCCTATTCCTCTCTCCCTGGTGGTCTTATCCCAAACGTTCCTGTCATCCATGTTCCATTCCCCTCCTTTACTTTTCACAACACTGCCAGCCTCCCTGCTTTGCTCTAACCTTCTGCAACCTTTCACCCAGCTAACTGATGATTAGCCTATCACAGACCTTCATCCAGCAGTGGATTGACAAAACGGGTAAAAAGTATTACTATCATTATGTTCAGATAAATCAAAATAAACACAATTTATAATGCACACATTTAGCGAATTATATGCAATGTTCAATCGATAACTCAGAGGCACAGAGCCAGAGATAAATGTCCCCTTTAATGCTAACCTGCACAGGTAAGAGCCTGAACTGGTGAGAGCCTGGACAGGTGGAGCCTGAACGAGTGAAAACCTAAATAGATCAGAGCCTTAATGGGTGAAAGCCTGGACGCGTGAGAGCCTGGATGGGTGAGACCCTGGATGGGTGCAGCCTGAAAGGGTGAGAACCTGGACAGGTGTAGCTTGAACGGGTGAGAGACTGGACGAGTGAGAGATTAAATGGGTGAGAGCCTGGACGAGTGAGAGATTGAATGGGTGAGAGCCTGGGCGAGTGAGAGATTGAATGGGTGAGAGACTGGACGAGTGAGAGATTGAATGGGTGAGAGACTGGATGGGTGAGAGCCTGGACGGATGGGAGATTGAATGAGTGAGAGACTGGACGAGTGAGAGCCTGGACAAGTGAGATATTGAATGAGTGAGAGACTGGATGGATGAGAGCCTGGACGGATGAGAGATTGAATGAGAGACTGGACGAGTGAGAGCCTGGACGAGTGAGATATTGAATGGGTGTGAGACTGGATGGGTGAGAGCCTGGACGGGTTAGAGCTTTGAGCTGCTGCTTGAAGGTGAGTGATGGTGCTTGGATGCTGCTGCGAATGTGCAGCAGCGGGAGAGAGTTCCAGACGGCTGCCGGTGTATTTGTGGAGAAAAACACCGCTTAGCCAGGGCTGTCCTGGTTGTGGGTACCATGAGCAGGTTGTTAGATGTACTTCGTAGGAGGCGGCGGTTCGCTATGGTCATTAAAGTGAGAAGGGTGGAGAGGTATGGCGGTAGACTTTTAAAACATAGCTCAATGGCACAGGATAGCGGTGTTGTACTGCATCCTTTATTTAATGGACAGCTAAGGTTTTAAGCGTAGCCATGGAAGACATATGGCCCCATGTAATGCTTAGGACAGCGATTGACAGGTTGTTTTGAAGCCACTGTAGTTTGTTAAGCTCATGTTTGTTTATGGAGATGGGATCAGGGGGGCTCGTGGTGGCTGTGTGTCTAGTGTCACTTCCAGTTACGTTTAATGCCCGTCATCTCATTTGGGTGGCTAACGCTAAGTGATAGCCGCTTGGCTCAGTGGTAGGGTGAGCAGCTCGCGACCCTGTTTAGGGTTTGACTTAGCCCAATCATTCCTCTGGGGTCAATACAAAAACTGAGTACTTCTTTGTGGGGAGGTCAACAGTGGTTGTCCCATGGATGAACTTGCCTCTGCCATAGCAACGTAGAATATCCACAACTGGCTTACGGCTGTAAATAGGACAGGTAAAGGTGCAGCCTCAATTACTTCCTCCAGCCACCGCTGGAGGCAAGGCCTCAAATAGATGGCGCTCTCGCAAAACCCCGGCTTGATGGTATTTGACCTCCTCTTCCACAACTGGGCCAGACATATTGCAAGTGATGGGATGAAGTGACCACACTACTTGACAAGTAAAAAAAAAACAACAACTTGTTAACGGTTCTAGGTAAGATAAAACAAACCACCCCCCCCCCCACCTCTCCCCCCCAAAAAAAAAAAAATCACCGCTCATCGCATCAGCAGGAAATCACTTTGGCTCGACGATGCCCCCCGACGCGTGACGCCTTCCTTGCTCCTCGACGATCGCCGTGTGTGCGCGCGCGTGTCTGTGTGGGGCGCAGACGCGACGGTGCTGAGCTACGACGGCTCCATGTTCATGAAGGTGGTGATGCCGACGGTGATGCACACCGAGGCGGAGGACGTGTCCCTGCGCTTCATGTCGCTGCGAGCGTTCGGCCTGCTGCTGGCCACGACGTCGCGCGACTCGGCCGACACGATGCGCCTGGAGCTCGACGCCGGGCGCGTCAAACTCACCGTCAACCTCGGTAACCCCAGGGGGCTTTGGTGGTCGTCGGCGTTGGGCGACGCCGTGCCGCGTGTTTCCCGCCTGTGCTGCTTGGTTGCCGCTTTTCCCTCCCTCAGACCTCCCGCGGTAGTCGCCTCTTCGCGCATGAGCGTCGACATTTCGCGGTAATTGTAACAAATTATATGTTGATATGACCTCGCGGACAAAAAAGGACCTTCGTTTTACGCGTTGCCCGTGCTTGTAACTGAAAGTCACCCCCTTATAAGCTATGACTCTTCACAGGCGGCGCGTTACTATTAATGTGTTTTTACTCGCGTTTGGTTTCTCTCCATCTAGAGTCTCACGTGAAATCGGAGTTCATGCATTAGATGTACCTGCTTTTAATTTCACGTGAAGTACATTTTGTTTCCCGTAACGACCATTTCTTACAAACGTGTTCTATTCCTCCACGAGACACAATTTCTGCCCGGTCATTCTTTTTCATTTGTTTAACCTTTTTTTTGTTCTCTTATTGATCAATGGATTGCTTCGGCGGACAGCCGTGACCTTTTTCCTACTCGGAAAGATAGCGTGGCACGGCCCGTCGTCCTAGATTCCGGCATCTACATTTCCTGCCGCACGGCAGTCTGCGGAAGCATAACCATTGCGCCAAAATATCCGTGCCTCAGTAACGACGCATTGTTTCCATTAAAGTTGCGCGTGTTGGGTCGCCGCTATCTAACGGTCTCGGTATAGACGCGTGCAAAGTTACTCACCTTAATTTCGTTTCTGAAATATATATACAGCGTTTCACGTGTTTCTTTTAAACTACTCTTACTGCATGCGAACTCTACGGATGTCACCATTCTCAGCTCTGTCTCCCCTGATAAAATATATCCCTTCAAAGGCCAAAGCCTGCGACCCGAGAGCAAGCAGACATGGGGCGATAAGCGTGGAAATGCCTGCAGTGAATTTCCCAGAGCACGGTCAGTCTGTTACAGACAGACAGCAAACCTGACAAGATCAGTTGTATGCCTACTCCGTCTCCTGATTACCATCCCAGGTCCAAAGTGTCCACTTTAAAGGTGTCCCCAAGCACGGTCTCTGCACCGTTACGCAGGAAAAAGGCAAGCATACAAACATTGAATAGGCATCACAGTAGCAGTGAACATTATACATTGCACATTTATGTACAAATTCTACCGTGTCCGTACACCGCTAAGTCACGATGTGGACTACAATGATGTATATATCACTTGACACCCTGAAACACCCTTGGCAAACGAGATGTTCCATCTCCAGGGGTTGCTCAGGCAAATTATTGTAATTCATACATTTAAATAAAAGGGATCAGCAGATAGGCATATATATGAGGTATATATAGCAGGGGTGGCCAAACCACGGCTCATGCCTGGGCAGTTCCAGCAGTTGCTGCTTGATGGAGACACGGATAATATAATTGCTAACTTTGCGATGGCACTCTATTTAATCTGCATGAATTGGAGAAAGGCCGGGACATTCGCCGTTCACGGTGGGTCAAGGCATGAGTACTCCCGGGACGGACCGACAGATTCCATAAACTCTAAAACAACTTGGGCAAGCCGACCGGCCATGAGCCATACAAAATTATTATTCTACCGCCAGTGCTCAAAAGAGACGTATATCGGACGCTGCTCTCTTACGAGCGCTTAACAAACAACAAAACGAGATTAAACAAGGAGTGCATGTGTCAAGTCATGTGTGTCCCGTGGCTCTTGGCAATATGAAAGCACGTTGTACGCGGCTAAGTACGGCCAGGGTGATGTTTGGCCACCCCCTAGTTTACAGAAATTCTCGGGTTCGAGTAAATAACAGGAGATGGGCAAGGTAAAACCGCGGGCTACAGTGTCGTCATGAAGCATGCGATATTGCTTTGCACGCGTGTTCTAGACGTGGATAATTACAGCGCAACTAACCAGTTTTTTTTTCGCGGCTTCTCGTAGCATTCAAAAGATGGAAGTTATTTCAATGCATTGATAGTTGCGGACGGGGCAGATGTGCAAGTTTAGCACACGCACAAACTAAATCTGAAATGAAAGTGAACGGTTACTTTCGCTTGACGGTTATTATAAACAACATCGCGACGTAAATCGGAGCTGAACGAGGGGGAAGAGAAGTCGCTTCTTTTCTTCGCCGTGAACTTTAACAAAAAAAAAAAGAAAACCACTTCACCGAGAACAGCGAGACAGCCGGAATGGGCAATGGAAGCGGCGTTCACTGCAGGCTCAACCCAGGAAGGTTGCCCCATGGCTATTTGCACCCACTTTTCTGTTGCGGTTGACGACACATGTCAAACTTTGTCGCGTGATGCCAAGCCGAGGTTGGTACTTGCATCTCAAGGGCATCTTGTGCAATGACAAACCATATATGCGTGCGCCTGTGTCTTTGTGTTGTGCGAACGACAGAGCTTGGGAGAAGTGTGAGTGCGTGTGTTTGCGTGTGCTTTGTTTTGTATATGTATGTAAAAAAAAAGTGGCATATGTTTATAAATATAATCGTTACATTTTTATGTGTATCTGCAAAGACACTGCAATGTGTTACATGCTAATGATAGATGATTCATTTTACAGTATTTACGACTGTAGATAATGTTACTTTACCTCAATTAAAACAAAAAAAACACACGTGCCCTGTATTTTTGTAATTTCCACACATCATGCCTTTGAGATGCCGAGAGGTGTAAAACAAATAAGGTTCGATTGTAAATTTAACTGAAACCAGGGCAGCCACAACTCAACACAAAGGTGCCACTCTCAGACCATCGCAGAACATGGCTGGGGAAGGTGGGGGTTGGCATTCGCCCATGAGATCCTAGTTCTGGATGTAGTGAGGGCGAGAGAGACAAAAGTCGTGGCACTTGTGTGAGTTGCGCTGCCATCCGAGTGCTCTTGTCTCCTCCTGATCTGGCTGTGGCATTACGTGACGCGCTTTTGCCGGTGACCATTTTATACTAAGCCGGGAAATAAAGGGTCCTTTTTTTCGCCCTTCAGCAACCTGGCCTTAATTTGTTTAATAGCGAGCGAGAGTAATTACTCTTGCTGTAGTTTGGTCAAAATTCTCAATCGATTACACAGCATTAAATTCAGCCGAGCATTTTCACACGAGACAATTGCCGGCCAGATAATTAAAGGTTCCAGGAATTGATTGCCCGTGGTGTAATTAAAATGGTCACCCCTTGCGTGTGTCTGTCCCCGGAAGGGTGGCACTGATATTGAATGGATGTCTGCAGCTGTTTACCTTGAAGGATGTAAATTCACATTTCACATTCTCTCCCCCCCTATCTAGACTGTATCAGGATAAAGTGTAACACCAGTAAGTTTCAATTCCACATTTCACTTTTGTTCTATACGCACCGAATATTGCATTGTTGAACGCGTTGAGATATTACGGGCATTGTAGTTGTCACATTCCGAGTGACGTATGCAACATTTTGGGAAGTACGTAAATGATAACAATAGTATCACATTTGTGAAGTTTCGTTTCAATGTTTTGTTGTGAACACGGCATTTAAAAAAAAAATGTTGCTTACTTCGCTATAGCAGGTGACAATTGTGGTGGCAGTTATAGCTTCTTCAAATCAGAAACTGCCCCGTGTGTACATAAGGTGAGCGTGAACAAAGGTCACGATGTGTTGCATGTTTTTCTTTTTGTTACAACCCCCCAACGGACGAATTAATCTAACAATATCTTGTTTACAAATGTTTATTGCTTCATATAACAGCAGAAATGTTGAATTAACATTGGTGTTAATCATAGGGGGGGGGGGGGGGGGGTTTACGTGTATTAATAAATAGGCAAATAATTAATGGTTCAGTACAACTCCTTTTACAATACTGCAGCTTTCCCAACAACTAACGGCAGGCATTTTGTGGGTTTAAACAACCATTTGATGGCTGTTTGTGTAAAGTCCTCAGTGACTTCATCAGTCATGATGGTGTTGTGCAGGGTGGCTGTAGGAGTACGGAATGTTAAGAATCGTTAATCCATAACAACTTTTTTCGATCCGAAATTATGTTTCTGGGCCTCATTTTTTCTTCTTCCAAACACATCCATAGTATGGAGACTTGGAAAGGCAGGAGGTATACACTTGCAGCCGCAAATGAAGAGACAGAGAGACAGACACACACAGAGAGAGAGACAGACACAAAGTCAAATATCCCCCTCATAGCCTTAACAGACTTTTGGGGAAAGTGCTGTAAGCGGGCACCTATGAAGGCCGACATGGCACACGAGAGGGTTGGTGGCCACCAAAATGCCCGGCCACCTTTGTCTCCCTTGTGGCGATGTTTACACACGACACAAGGTACTGATTTGAGGATGAGTCAACCTAGGATGAATCATGACCGGTTCAGATAATCGTTACTGCTGTTGACTGTGAGCAGGGATCGAACCTGTGTTGCCAGGTTAATAGCGCAGCATGCTAAACACACAGAGAAAGACATACTTCTACATCCAATGGCATACGCTACCTGAATAATTAAACCTGCATGTAACTTCTGGATTGAAACCATTCCGAAAAAAAACATTTTTATTTACCCCTAATGAATCATTTTTCTAACAGCTTGGGCAGAAGAATATTGGAGTGTAGTCGAAGCTGATAATAATCCACTGCATGTTTAATCTTAAATACAACATGTAAATTGATAGTAAAAGAACACCTGCCTGTTTGTATTGTAATTATCACATTCAATGTAGCTTCAACAATCAGAGTGTACTAATGAATACAGCTGACTTTTCGCACCTAGAATGTGTTAGAATTAACACAAAATTTTGGCAGGTAATATCAGATGAAATCCCACAAGAACACTGCAATCTTGAGGTGTAATTTTTATAACAGCAGGACTTGTGGCTTAAATATATTTGGCCGCTATTTCCTCGGAAAATAGGCTGGAATTATACAATATGTTTTCTCAGTCAATTATAAATATTTATCACAAGACATTATACAGATTACATATTTAATGTGTGACTCATATATATGTTATCTGATACTCTACAAAAGCAATTAGAATGCATTTTACCTTAGTAAAATAACATTTAAATAGTTCAAATACAAACAAAGCAATTGGTTATTGTAAACAAAAAAAGTATTTCTCTAAAAAAATTAACACAGTGTATTCTGATAAAATAAGTAAGTTAACAACTAAAATCTAACTTCATAAATGAATATTGCATGTCAGCAGTAGATTGCTTCATGGTGTTATCATATAAAATGAGGCATCCCAATTATTTGCATCAAAATCTGAAACTAAGCAAGCCAGCAAGCAGCGATAATTTAAACTGGATTATAGCACTGACATTGTCCCCTGAATATTGACTGCCTAGTTTTATGAGATATAATGCGATTCAGATTCCTTGTTGGAGATTGTGTGCCATGGTCCAACAAGAACTGCATTGCCAAAGGAAAACTAATGAAGGCAACACACTTTTTTACTGACATTCTGACAGGCCTGAAGACACGCGCTGCCAATGATCTCCACCCTGCATGCCTGAGATAAACGAATACTGATCGATTTAAATCCTGCAGGGTACGGGTTGAGCAGGCATAGATTTGTTGCATGAACAGGTATCTTTGTTAGGGACCAAGATGCCTTGTACCATAACACTAGCCATTTTTTTTTATGTTTTAATGAATAGCTTCTGACGTCCGTTGAGATGTGCTGCAGGGAAGCGAGTATCTGTCATGTGTGACATAAATTGTCCCTTTATATAATGTCTTAAACTCCAATGGATTTGCTTTATTCATGTCCAGCACTGCATACACACATGATTATAAACAATATAAAAATTAGATTTCAAGATGGGTGTTTTTAAATCGTTTTTTCTTCTCCTTGTACACAATCTTTACTCCCTTCTTTTTGCGTTAGTAAATGAGCATAAGCGTACAATTCTCCAAATGCTTAAATACGTATATAACAACTTTGTTTTTATCAAAAAGAGTCTGCCCAATTATGATTTAACTTTGACCGTGTATTTTTATTTTTTAGCCAGGGTAGTGCTGTGATTACAACGTTCGAATCGCAATGGGAAGGTTTGCGAGTTCAGGTCTTGGTTTGGGGGTCAACCTTAAATTGACTTAATGATTACATTAAATTTACACGAAGTTTTCTATGCACATATAAGATGATGTCGATTTCTTTTAAACAAAAGAACGTGTTAAACGACTGCTGAGCTGTGAACTTGTTCACATGATCAATAACTGGCCAACTAACAATTACAAATGTAAACACGTGTTCTATTGTCACTGTAAGCAACGGAAAATATATCTCAACCCTCTTATTTTTCTCTATCCATGAAAGTATTGGAGCTACATGGATGTGCCATGCCATATGTGCATACATTGTAAAGCAAGCAGCCAGTGATATGGTAGTAGCTGATCAAAATTAATACATCGAGTGCATAATCGAGATGTAGTAGGTGATGAGTTTCATAATTCAACACAGGAAATCAGCTCCTAATTTTGTTTTGGACTTTTAGGCTCAATTATATTCACGTCGGGTTTTTTAAGGATGAAAATGTATTTCATTGTAATAGCTTGTATTATTCATGCACTACAATTAATACATTTCATTATTATTTAACAAAAATATGAATCACTGAATCTATGTTTGTATGTAAATTCATATAGGTAAACACAATTTTTTTTAATGTAAATGTATTTTCTATTAAGGAAAAGTGATGTAACATCAAACATGATGTCCCGTGGTGGGAAAACGATGCGATACTGTAAAAGTGACATCACTTTCAGATTAATCTGGATAATCTGACATTTCATATCTAAGGCTTGATTTTTTTTATTAGTCCGAAAATTTGGAACACATCTCTAGTATATAGACTTTGTAGAGGCAAGGGATGTGCAATTGTGGCCCCCTGGGAATGTCTGTGCAGGCCTGTGGCCATCTCAACACTAATTGTGCCCCTGTGGAGAATGGAACAACAAGACTCCACAAAGAAATAGAGACACACACAGGGATACAGAGACATGGGCCCAAAGACTTACAGTTTAATGATTGACATAACCACAGATACTGAGACACAGTAAGACATAGACAGTTTACCATTTATAAGGATAGCTGCAGTATACATAAACAAATTGTGAAGTCTCCGATACAAATGTTTAATGTGAAGCTAATAGCAGAAATGTGTATCAACTGACACGAATATAATGTATATTCTTTGGGGGTAAAGTCACATACAGTAGATGGTTCTTTGAACCATCTTTGAACCATCTACGTGACTTTACCGAAAGACCCAAAGAATATGAATTCCTGCAGTCACGACAGCTTTAAGTCAAGATTTAAATATAATGTACATTTATGGGACTCCATTTTGTGAGCTCCCTATAAATGTTTTCTGCGACACAGGGTGGTTTGCTTCCCCTTTGTATTCAAGCGAGGGCATGAGTCTTACTCAACGCCGTTTTCAATATGCTGCAAGATCCTTTGTTACCGAAAGCGATTAGGTGACGTCAAACAAGTATTTTTCTCATTTATTCAGTGTTGTTAATTTGCGCTAGGGGCCATTATTGCCAGAGTAGCTGTAGTCATTGACATTTGGGTCAATCGCCTTTCCAGTGAACGTGACGCATCCGCCACCTTGTGGTCATACTCGGCTGATGCACCTTGTAAATTATTCTCTCGGAATCATGATTTATTTACTCAACATTTAATTTGCATCAAAGTAACATCCACATAAATTTTGATTTAAAGCTTTCGTGACTGCAGGGATTCATATTCTTGGTTCTTTCGGTAAAGTCACGTAGAAGGGAAACAATAAAATAATAATATAAAACAATAAAATCATCACGCCGTTTCGACTGCAACAGAAGCAATCATCTTCAGGTGTGATGATTGAAGCAATCATCATCAGGTGTGATGATTGATGATGATTGCTTGTGTTGCAGTCGAAACGTCGTGAGAATTTTATTGTTCTTCTTTGGTTCTTTCGGTAAAGTCACGTAGAATGAGAATAAAATAATAAATTGATGAAATAAAATAACACAATAATATTCTCTCAATAATATTCGCTTGTGTTGTGGCCGAAACGTCGTGAGAATATTATTGTGTTATTTTATTTTATCAATATTTTATTCTCATTCTACGTGACTTTACCGAAATAACCAAAGAAGATGAATCATTGCAGTCACGAAAGCTTTAAATCGAAATTTTATTGTTTTATATATTTTTTTATTTTATTGTTTCCCTTCTACGTGAATTTACTGAAAGAACCAAGAATATATAACATCCATATAGCACGTGATTTAACATTTACTGAGTATGGTATACGGTACTGTATTCGGATTTTCCACCTGACACTGATATTTGAGATATCTCGGCCTTATTAGATTGCTAATGAGATCTCAGAAAAATAGAAACAGTGGAAACTTCTGAGCTTCATTATAATTTGGGTGGATATTAGTGTGACAAAGGTGAAGAGTTTTAAAACCAATGCACAAAAAATAAAAACAGCTAGAGCCGTTAATGTATGATAGCCAATTTGGTCGTTCAGTAAATAGAACTAAATATAAAATAAACTCCTCCTGGCTGTGTAAAATAAACACATTAATATTTAGAAGCATTAATACTAGGTGGTTGGATGTAATGAATATTTTAATTGAATTAATCTACGGAAAAAAAACACTCGATATAATTCGTATTGAATTGCAGTGTTAACACCAAAATAGAGATGATTTAACTTGTACAAAAGATAAATATTGTTTTTCCCATGTACTAAACCAGCAGAACTAGGAAAAGGTTAAGTTATTCGAAATATTAAAGTATTTTAGTATTAATAACAAAACAAATTACACGTAATTTATCTACATTACAAATACTCATTACCGTAACAATTACAAGATTCAGATTTTTTTTCCAAAATACAGAATAAATTGTACTTGCAATATATTATTTAGAAAGCACTCCTGTAATTATATGGTAGTTTGAATGATTAAAAATGCTTTACTCTAAAAAGACGCAAAGGTAATGCTTTAAGTTAAAGGCTTTAAAATATCTTGATACAGTACAAGCAAAAGGGTCCCATTGCCATACACTACTTTGATAATACAATTAGTTCTTAACTTGTTTTATATATACGAATTATGAGTTACACATTAACTGTTATTTTAAACTAAACGTTTCTACTATTAAAGCCTAGTTAAATACCCCTTCCTAGTATGTGCTTGTTTCTTGGAAGGTTTGTTGGATAATATACCATGAAACATTACTATTAACCTTCTGAAATCAATTGTGCCATATGTTATTAAACCGCATGAAAGCCCATTTCAACGGTTTGACTATTTTTTTATTTTGCAAGAAAAGGCACAGTAAGTAATTAATTTCAGCTTGAGTGAATTTTGTAGAGACTGACCCAATGCAGTGACCCATTGAAGATGTCTGAAATTTTGTCCTTGGATACTGGAAATGAATTTGATGGAAGAAACGTGATAGTGCACCAGTTCTCAAGCTACAACTCACCTGCAAATGTATTTCATCATCATAAAATAGCAGAACAAAATATATGCCATGGGTCAGGATTTTTTTTATATTATACTTGGAAATAGATATGGTTTATATTAAAGTTATAATATTTTATGACAATAACCGAGCTTATTCTGCTCTTAAAATGATAACATTTGTCGAATCATAATAATGTTCAAACATGTGCATAGAATATATTTTTCTACCGTGATAAATAAGGTTGTATTTATTTTTCAAAAAGGTGAAGGAATTTACAAACGAAATATATACATAAAGGCCAAGGTGCCAGATGTTCATAAATTATTGTGAGGATTGTGGTTTTTTTTTGGCTGAAGAGAAACGATTAGATTTTTTATTGTCCTTTATTTTCGCATCTGTCAACCATTTGGTCTAAAGCATCACAGTAATATTTCCTACACGAGTCATATACCAGCTTGACAGTATGGACTAAATAGCAAACATTCTGCAGCAATGTCAGCATTATTACATTTGAATTGTCACTAGAAGAAAAACTGTTTCATGAACTATCTCAAGCATATTTTTCCTTAAATAAATAAAATACTTTGTAAGCAGTACTCTTATGCTGTTGTGCTCTAAAGCAGTTTTTTTTCTCCCGAGAAGTACATTTGAAAAGTATTTTTTTATGAGAAGGTTAACCTTAACATATCAAAGATGTAGTATTCGCTTTGAGGTTGAACAACATGCTGCCTGGGATGCAAACTCTCCGTGCATTCTAAACAGCCCTAGTGCTTACAATAATAACAGAAAGGTCAAGAAAGCCATTTAAACATGAAGGAGTGGAAGAGTACAAATGCAGGCTTCTTTTGCAATTAATTTTTCCCTAAATGTTACTCCATTCGAACCAGTGGTGACTTAATGTAATGAAATTAAACACGGTGGAAACTTATTTTACCATGCATTAAATGGTCTTATACCACCAACTTAAAAAACATGTCCTCCAGCCAAAATTTAAATGGTTTTTTAATTACATCCTAATTATTGCCATTTTCTTTGAAGTTGTTACCCTGTTTTAAACGTCGAATTTAAGATGGTTGTGGATCCACGACCTAATGCATAGCTATGCTTGCCATAATACTTAAGCTTGTCATGATACAAAAATAAACACATTTTTAAACATAAGCAAATAAGATACAACTCCATACTGTATTTAAGGAGCAGGTCTGTGTTTAATTGTTGGTAGCCTCAAAGAGACATGCATGTGCATAGAGTATAAATCATTTTTGTAACAAGTGTGCAAGCCATATCATTGTTGGTCGTAATTTTTTTAAATATATAATTACGCAACAAATTACACGATATAAATAATTAAGCATATATACATATATAAGGCCAAAAGCAGAATACATTTTAAAAGGGTAGAAAATTAAAATGATACAGTATCTCCTATGCAGATTGTCAGGGTGGTTAGTAAGAATGTTGGTTCGTGAGATATTCATATTTTGTTGTACTTGTGTTTTTACCAAGTTTAATGCATTTAACAAAATATCAAGATTATTTATTGGATAAACTAATTTATAGGCCAGCCAAAATTTTTGGGAAGTCTACCTCCAGCTGTAAAATATCCAAGTGATTTCCTGCTCAAATGAGCATCTCCCGCTTACCGCTCTGAAACAGTGGCAGGAATTCCACATTCCTATGTCGGGGCCGAGTCTATCAAGACTACATCCCCACGAAGTGGTACTTATTTTATCGACCCCGGAGAGATGAGGCTGAGTAAACCCCTGACCAGGATTGAAACTTGTAACATTCCGATTGTGAGCCACCTAGCCAGCAGGGAATTGACAAAAGGGCCGTAAAATGAAAGACGAATTCTCGACTTCAATTTATCTTGAGTTCTACATTTATTTTAAATGGTAGGGACACATGACCATGCACTGATAATTATGAACAGCCAAGTTACTTTCAATGTCTAACCAATCCACTAGATGGCACTCTTTACAGATGATGACGAATTACAGTAAGTAAAATTACGAATATTTTTGTCCTTGAAGATGTTTTTCTGTTTACTGCAGTAACATGTCAACAATAAATATTAATCTGAGGCTTACTGGGATGTCAGGATGTTGAATGTCTAATATTCCTACAGTTACCAATTCATCAATTTGTAAAAAAAAAATTGCTGGCTTAAAATAACTAACTTACTAGAATATAGAATAGTACAAATTAACAGATTATTTTCCAGCTCTGTCAGGATATAAGCCACTAAGAGCCACTTGTGACATCTCCCAAAGCAGACATGCCGATGAATATACGGTATTTCATCCCATGCACATTTGCTAATTCAGGATAGGCATTGTCATATTAAATTATTATTGGTCAAATAAAATCTCCAAGGAGTGAATAGTTTCGGGCCCGTTAAAATTGCACAATAATGCAATATGATCAGCATAATGTTTGCTATAACATTGTGTTTTTTACGGCCATCGTTATTACGATACTGTACTTATTTTTAAGATGCGCTTCTACATTTGTATCAATAAAGACGTGCAGTACATTGGTAAGATTATTATCAGTCAAATTAAACAAATCTACAGTTCGCAAAATCAATTGGCAGATAACATTTTATTCCAAAAACAATAAGCCATTTTTTTGATTGAGTGCTGTTTCTTTCTAGCAGTTTAATAAACATTAACGTGCACACGTTATGGGCCCAATTCCTGTTGGTGAAAAGTGCATTTATTGCCAATACAGTGTTTGGTGGAAAACATATCCATCATAGCTATGTTTTTTTAGATGTCTTTTTTTCTCTCTGGAAACTGGTGGAAAAAGTCGTTTCATCCAGCACATGCATCCGTTACATATAACTTATAAACGAATAACATGCCTACAAGTGTGTTGTATTCCACACACATACGCAATAACAAGAACATATATTTGTGTTCCAGAAATGATAGGTAGAATGTGAGAGTCAGTGGCTAACGCTGACTAGAATTATTGTTCCATAGGCAAGGGACCGGAGACCCTCTACGTTGGCAAGAACCTCAACGATAATGAGTGGCACACAGTGCATGTCACTCGTCGTGGGAAGAGCCTCAAACTAATTGTGGATGGGATCGCGACGGAAGGTAAGCTGTCATTGGGTTCATAATTTTGAAACAAGTATAATTGCTATGGAAAAATTACATTTTGTGAACAGTTTTTATTGGCGACATTTGCATTCTATGCTTGCTTATGGCAGAAATATTTTCAGGAGCTGAATGCCAATGTCGACGTCTGCTAGCCACGAATAAGCGCAGACTACTATATGGTCCATAGTTTGGGCTGCATGATCAAAGTTGCACAACTGTGACTTGCCTTTAGTTTTCCTTTCATGAAGCAGATGTGCACATTGGTCTCTAGATATTCTGATGCAATTGATGGTATACGAATGTCTCTGAGGAGTGTCAAAGCCAGGAGGTGCAATGTTTGGATCTCAAACGAGGTTTTATTTTCTGGACATGTACATTGTTTCACTTTGTTCGCCAGCGTTCTTCCGGATCTGGGCGAGATTATATGATAACAAGTGAGTTCCCAGAAGGGGGATCGGGTTTTGAGTGAGCAGGGATGTACATTGTTGATGGGTAGGTTGTCGTTGGTAAGAAAACGTATAATCTCCCTTACAATTTGAATCTCTGTGTAGATATTTGGTGATTGATTGTTCGCCAGAACAGAGCCTAGGGATTGGTGTTGGTTTCAGTGTTCTGGTTATGATATTCATTGCGTTCATTGTGCATCTAGCAGTTTTGTATACGAGCTCTCGGATCAGGCTAGAGCACAGTGACTGCCACTGAGTAGATTAGTGAGAGAGTGACAATTTTCAGCACATCAGCTGAGGTGCCCCAGGTCATTCCTGAAAAGATTCTGTAGCAGGGTGAATCTTCATTTGGTATTTTCACAGATCTGTTGTATGTGATGCTTCTATCCTTGAAAACCCCGAGATATCTTGGAGTGCGGTCATAACGCACTCAGCTACCACAAGTACCTATTAGGGGCAGCATCTGCTGCACGATTGTTTCAAGTGGAAAGCACTTGTGGTGGTTTTGGAAAAATTTGGTCGCAGGCTCCAGTTACAGATATATGCTTCCGATGAAGTTATGTCAGCTGTGAATGTTCTCGAGGTTTGTGCCCTGTACAGAAGGGACTATGGCATCTGCATTTCTGAACATAGACTAGCCTTTTGCCCGTCCAAGAACGGGTGTATTGCAGTAAATCTGAAACTTGTGAGCGAAAATCAGACCGCGACGTGATATATTCATTGCATCAATTCGTGTGTGCAATTTGTAAGGGCGCGGTGACACAGACCTATTTTATTTAAAGGTTATAATCCCTTGTTCATCATGACGTCCTTTTTACTTCGATGTCTCAATAGCGTTACGGAGATCGCGTGATGTGAAGGTTCTGCCTTTGTAGTGAGGGGTGTAAGTTGATGCTTAGGAGGGGGGAGGAGGTGCCTCGGCCCCCCCCATGTGGAGTGACGTGCTATGCTCATGATTATTAATGAGGGGGGGGTGTCCATTTGGAGGATGTCACCTGCTCATGAATATTCATTAGGGGGGCTGGTCGATGTTGAGTGACGTCACGAACGTTAAGGACACATTCCTAGGTGATTATCGTAGGTATAATGTACACGGCAGGTCACTTTTCTATTGCTCGCAATTCTCTGGGGATGTGTTTACCAGCGAGGTGTACTCAGAAAGTATGTTTGCTGAGCATCGCGTCGATTCAGTGCACAGTACAGTTAGAATGGCATCTAATGATGTTGGTCAACAGCTGGCCATAACATCAAATTGTTATAGGCAAAGAGCTCAATCAGTGCTCCATTATTATATCAATAATGAGTATAACAGCCATATGATTCATGTTTCATAACTATAATTTCACTAAATACGTGGGTTTATGCAGCTCTAACCCGTGAAGTTATTGGTGGTAAAAAAAAACCAGGACTGCGTCCCTTTATCCGCAAAGGTCAAATGATCGGGGATCACACACGGCTGGAGTTCCACAACATCGAGACGGGCATCATGACAGAGCGGCGCTACACTTCCGTTGTACCCTCCAACTTCATCGGCCACCTGCAGAACGTCAACTTCAACCGGATGGGATACATCGACCAATGCAAGAATGGCGACATCGACTACTGCGAGCTGAATGCTCGCTTTGGCATGCGCAACATCATCGCTGACCCCATCACTTTCAAGACCAAAGTCAGCTTCCTCACACTTCCCACTCTGCAAGCCTACACCACCATGCACCTATTCTTCCAGTTGAAGACCACGTCGCCTGACGGGCTCATACTCTTCAACAGTGGAGACGGCAGTGACTTCATCGCGGTGGAGCTCGTGAAAGGGTATGTCTCTGCTGCTGCCTTCAATAGCGTGGGGTTTCTTTTGCCGGCCACTTGGCAATTTGAAGCTTTCGTGCCTGCGCTAAAGCAACGCACAAGTTATAAATATATAAATGACTGTTTGGATAACTGAAGAAATTTGCTCATGTATATATATGGACAGTTCCTCAAATTATGAAACTCGCCGTCAACATTTCACAATTTTTTTTTTTTTATAAAACACATGGAGTGGAATTTCTGAAGTTAATTATCTTAGGTTGTTTTTTTATACATATATAGCTGATGGAATACGTCAATGGTCTGGCACAGACACAAAACTAAATTCACCATCGTCACACTGAATTACAGCCCTAATTGGTTGATGTGCCACGCCAAAATAAAGAAGCCACAAGATGATTATGGTAATGAATATCCACATCTGTAAAATGTCTGAAATGTGCGAAATTGTGCAACTGCCCATATATAATATGCACGCTCAGGGGTTCTAAACTATTGTGAGAACAGGATGTAGCAGTATAAAAAAACCCTCATACATATAAGTTTGATATTACAGTGCATTGATATTACTACTTCCTACATAAAAAAAAAATCTAAATGTTTCTGAGCAGAATATGCGCAAAATCACTGCATTGTATTTTATTTACAATAATTGCTGTATAATCTTGATATTTATGAGTACTGCACATGTTTGATTATTTTTCAGGCACATCCACTACGTGTTTGATTTGGGAAATGGACAGAACCTAATCAAGGACAGCTCGAAGAAAGTGCTCAACGATAACCAGTGGCACAACGTGATCATCTCCAGAGAGCTCAACAATGTGCACACCTTGAAGGTGGACTCCAAGTCCAGCACCCTGAACGTGAATGGAGCCAAGAATCTGGACCTTAAAGGTAAATACAGTCGAGCGGCTCCTCTCTGTGACCCTATTACCTGTGACTCCTATTATCTGCGGAACCTATAAGGTCCGCTAATGTATGTATGTATGCTGAACTTATTTGCACTGTACGTAGCCAAATGTGCTAATAAGACGTGCAGCGGAAGGGCAATAAACTTAACACCAAAAGCAGTTTGAAGCTGGAAGAAAGTGTTATACGTGAAAATATGTTGCCATTATCTGCAAAGTGTATTCATGGGTAAGTGGAGTCAAATTGTGGCGAACGTGGCGGAAAGCGCTCCCAAATGTTATTTGTCCTACTCTTCCACACTGACCTAAATGTTTTGTAAGAGATGGAAGTACCCACTACTCATGAGCTGCCCATCATTTGTGAATTTACATCACTGGCTTGGCCCATTTATTCCGCTAGGGGGATACGGGGGTCAGGCGACTGGGGGTGGTGGGGATTTAAGAAACTCGTCCATTGTTTGGACAGGAAATGGAACTGGGACATCTGCATCGCAAGTCTGATGTGCTAACTATTACACCACGGAACCATCAACAGCTCTCTATTGTCGATTCTATTGTGGTTATCGCTCTGGGTGCCAGGGTGGAGGGATGTTAACTACCTCGCCTGGTATACAGGGTGGTCGTGGGTTCGATCCCGACCTTGACGCCTGCATATTTAGAGTTTGGATGGTCTCCCCGTGGTCGCGTGGATTTGTCTCCGGGTCCTCCAGTTTTTCCCTCCACGTTTAGAAAAATGCGTTTAAACTATTTGGCTGCTATACATTTCCACATGATAAGCCAACTTCGTTGAGCTATTATTTGTGGCCATGTCGCTTCTGAGAAAGAGCTATGTCGCTCAGTGGGCCTTACCTGGTAAAATATAAAATAATAAATTTCGTTTTAAAGCTTTCGTGACTGCAGGGATAATAATACATTTCATAGTTTCTTTTGGACTAAAGTTGGTGTATCGTGTAGTTTTTGCCACTAGAGGACGCTGGTACTCCACCAGATGGCAGGATAAACGTTGATAGCGATTTGTGGATATAATTTAATTGCCAAACAATATTGATATATCTTGATAAGGAAACTTGAAAGCTGATTTGCAAACAAAATTTGTACATCGGAGCAAGATGTTAGTACGTTGAACTTCTTTTGCGCCTTATGTAGCCAACCATGCTTTTCGGTGGTGGAACATTTATCTGAGCCTTAAATCCAGTACTGTCCACACTTTAATTAAATAATAAATCACATACTTAAGAAGGCCAGTTAACCCACATATCAAGATATTACTTCCCTCACGGTGGCAGTAAAGATAAATGGTTGTGTTAATTTTAATCAACTATTCTATATATATAATTGCGCTGAAGCTTAAACTTCATACCAGTCATAAGAATAGGTTTTCCCCTTTTTCTGGCAACAAAACAGGTGTTAAGATGTTAAAACACCAAACTGAAACCTTTTGCAAGGACTCATGTCTGCATTAACCACAGATACTTGTGGTGAAAATACAAGCAAAAACATGCTCTTACAGTATACTGTATGCATTGTCTTTGAAACTGATTGGTCCACACCAGAGACAGCTTTCTTTAGAGCCTAGTCTCAAACAGTGTTGGGCCAGAGGACGCCAAAAGGCGAACAGCACAAAGCACAATTATATTTTGACACTGGCAAAGGAGGTCCCATGTTGATACCAGTCATTTGTGAATGATTTTAGATAAATTCACATTCTAGTTTTCTCATCACTTTACATCACAATTGTTTGTTAATTACAAGTTAACTTGTACATACAGATACCGTTTACACGTCTCAGTGAGGTGCGAGTATATCACCATTGACCAGTCGCACAAAGCACGTGGAGCAGAAATATCCCTGCATTGCATTGATTGAAACAGGAAGCTAAAGGCATTTTGTATTCCAGTTGTTTTATGAAATTAGCCCCAGAGCATTATGTACAGAACTGTAGAGGCTACACTTTAAGGTCCAGATTCATTGACAAGATTTTAAATTTAATTAACTAGTAATGTTTTAATACCGCGGTGGCTCTATGTATGATACAATGCAGCTCACGTGTCTATAGTTAAATATCACCCACAGCCAAGATCTGTATAACCCAACATGTTGCCATTGAACACTGCGTATGACAAATTGGCTCATTTCATTTCACATTCGTCAATAAACTGTGGCCTTTTAAAAAAATTTTGCAACATTTCAGACAATGCCTCTTTTCAAGAGCATTTGTACACCAGCGCCAAGGCAAGCATCGCCGCCGCAAAATTATTTCCCGTAACAATGCTGTCACCCGCAGGAGAGCTCTACATTGGAGGACTGTCCAAGACAGAGTACAGCAACCTTCCCAAGCTGGTGGGCTCCCGCGAGGGATTCCAGGGCTGCCTGGCATCTCTGGACCTCAACGGCCGCCTCCCAGACATGATTGATGAGGCCCTCTACCGCATGGGCTCCATCGAGCGTGGCTGTGAAGGTATCCCCACCTGGCGTGCACATGCTGTATACATTGTTTTGTGTACTTTGAAATGTACGCACCAGTGGTGGGGCGTTTTTGTTGCAGTTGTTGTTGGTGTAATTGCATGTATTTAACCGTTTCTTGCTCAAGAAAACAGAGCTATACAGTGCGAACAATGATACAAACAAAAATAGGTGCGGTGGATATACACACGTGTGAACAATGATGCAAACAAATTAATACATTTTTAGGCACAGTCACGGTTAAACATTATTGTTACAATGCTTTAGAATGACTGTTACTGGTAAATAATGTATCAGCTAGTTGCATGGAATTATCCTGCAATACTATTGTTAACTGTTGCATTCACAATCATTATTTCTTCTTCCACTTTGCCTCGACGCTAATGGAATACTTCATTACAGATATTATTGCCGTCATTGCTAGTACATGCTGGAGAGCATGTATTTTAAAACTAAAGCTGTCATACACAATTAATCTCGGCAGTCTTTATTTTAATTGGGAAACATTGTGTCTCTTGACTTCTAAACCCACTTTATTTCTGATGATAAAAATATATATATAATTACACTGCAGTCTAGTTTTTTTGCATATTTGATTAATATTTCACAATTCACTTTTTCTTTATTCAGACGCGGTGCTGTCTTTTGTCATGTTCCGAGAATGATAATGATGCATATCATTGTGAATGCCATGGGTGGCCCATGTCTGTGATTCATCTGATTTCTCTGATCATGTAAACATGTTCTTCTGCTTCTTTTCTTTTTCCCCTTCATTTGTTTTGCTGACAAAGCTGAGTTGAAAGCACACATGAAAGGTATAGCACTGAGATTTATAAAATAAATGCTAATATAAATGTAGTGGCAGTGGGTGAAAGTAGTTCTGTAAGTTTATGCTTTGATATTAAATGCCAGAAGTTATAATTTAGGATTATGTACTTAACCTCTTTGTAACACTGTATAAATGTCCTATGCTTTTTTCCTCAATACTTTCTTACATTATCATCATTCCCTGTTAATTTAGATCGCCCACATATTCACTTATGGACCATGTTTGCTGAGCAAACAATTGCATCCTCAAATTACGTTTGATTTTTGTTGCATGTAAAGTTATACCCAGTAACTCACAAATGAGGTTTTCATTTTTTGCTGTTGGGTGATGAAACCAATTTTTGTAGGAAGAAAAAAAAACCGGACTATTATTGACTTTGATTGGCCACAGCCAATTAACGATGCTTTGCAGCTGGTCAATGCACAGTGCATTCTGCTCCTAGAAGCCTTTCCTGCTGTCTCCCTGGCTCAGGTCCTAGCACCACCTGCCAAGAGGACTCGTGCGCTAATCAGGGCCAGTGTGTGCAGCAGTGGGATAGCTTCACCTGCGACTGTACCATGACATCCTACAGTGGTGCTTTCTGCAATGACCGTGAGTATGAGCACGCTCCTCGATGCTACCTGGCTATATCACGCAGGCCTGTCACTGTGCGCTCAACTTCTGCCGCCAGTTGGGCATGCATCCCTGCCTCCACTGCAACTCTCCCGCTCACAATAACCCAATCTGTTCCGAGACCTGGAGGGGGTCATGTGGCCTGTTTGGAAATTTGGCAGCGTCGAAGATCATAGCCCAATGTCATAAAATGTACACCTGGCGCAGCACCATATATGTGAAGAAAAAAAATCCTTTTATGAAATTTTACGTCCTAAAATATTAGAAGAATGCATGCAGTGAAACAGCCATCTGCTTAGGGATTGTGCTCACGTAAAAAAAAATCGCCTAAAATCTGTAAGTCTTCCAGGTCTTTAAACTTTGAAAGCTAAAACGCAGGCCTCAAATAAATATTAACCAGCAACCTCCGTATGTGCACATATACTGTTTGCATGTTTATTGCACGACTGTATTGACTTTGTCACCTACTGTAGGTAAGTGTACAGGTAAGTGCATTACTTGATATACTCACAAGATGTACATGATTATTTTTAGAGGGAATGAGAAGAATAGTTTAGCTCTTTATAACAAGTTTCCAGAAAACATTATCTTTCAACATTACAGTACATGTTGCATTAGAGTATATGTAAGTAAATACCGTCTAGCAACATAGTCATCTCAATTTTGTATAACCAAAATGGACTGCATATGTATATGAAATGCACATCGCATATACCATGTATTATGTTAATATTTGACGTATCATTATTATTCGATGTATGAGGGGGGGAAAACCCCATCTGTGATTTGAATATCAAGGATTATGTGTAATCAAATAATCATTACAAATCAGATATTATTCTGACATGATATAATACATGTTATGGATTCATATATTTTAGTACGAAGGTATCCAAAACAACACGATATCGTGAAATCAGAAACAAAGCTTCTAAGTTACATATGTGCCGATCATAATATCTATGAATTAATCTTGATTTGAAGCTTTCGTGACTGCAGGAATCCATACTCTTTGGTTCTTTCGGTAAAGTCACGTGGGTAGAAAATAAATCACGACGTTTCGGGCGCAACACAAGCGTCCGTCATCAGGTGGGAAAGCGCCCGAAACGTCGTGATTTATTTTATTTTATACCTACGTGACTTTACCGAAAGAACCAAAGAGTATCTATAAAGCACTTAAATATAAATGCATTATCTTATTACTTAAAGTTGAAATGTAAGCACAAATGTATTAAGACACACGCCTTCAAAAACACTCCAATCCACAAATGTTTCACATTCATTTCGGCTGCGTCAGATAGATCGCAGTCGTCGAGTGACATCGCGTTTCAAATCTGACAGGTTGCCTTGGTTAATACTTTTGGTGTATTAACCGTAAAATACGTGCCATTTGCTTCACAGTGGACATTAAAGATATCATTATGTAATTTAAAGAAGAGCAGGCCACTGTGTGTCAAGCGTCATGATCAACATTTTCCAAATTTGAACAATTACTTTCAACTCCTTTGCAAGACTCTCCTGAAAAAAAAAAATTTAGTGAGTGAGGCATTCCTTGGTACATTGTAGTCATAATAATGATTAATCATCAGTCTAAAATTCCATACAAAAAAATGTCCTCGCTTTATTTCAAATGTCTTTAGCTTGTTAAATAAAAGGCTTCTTTTCTCAACTTGTCACGTGATTTCACATTCTGACCGAACCATGCGAGATTCGTTAACTCATATTGTTCATATTGGTTTAGAAAGCATATATTTGCATCCACATGATCTTACATTACGCATGGTAATTTTTGTGGATAAAAAATAACGAGAAAGTACGCGCCAAATATTATATGTGACACAGAGGCTGCAATATTAGTGATTAATTCGATGTCAACAAACGTTTTCTGGGGAGCCACCGTGGCGAGATGTTATCCCCCTTGCCTGGTATGCAGGAGGTTGTGGGTTTGATCCCAACCATGACTATGCGTGTATGTTTGGAGTTCGTGTTATCTCTCCTCCTGGTCACTTGGATTTTTCTCTGGGTTTAGAAACATGCGTTTAGATTCTATGATGAGCTATCATGTGTGGCCAGGTCACCCCTGAAAAGGTGCTAATAGTACAGTGGGGTTTAACTGGTGAAGTAAATTAACAGTCGTAGTGGGCTTACCCGTAATAAATCAAGGCTGACAGCTATCCAATGGTGGAGCCAGGATTTTCAGGTAGGGGGGGCAACCCCTCCAGAAATGAAAAATCACAGTACCGTAGTTATTAGTAAGTGAGGACTTGTCCCTTGCTTTTTATTTGACGCGTGTGCGGTAATGGCACAGCCATCGATCGAGGATCGAATTCGAACCGTGTTGTGTGATCGGCATCGCGCTCGCTGAAGGGGTTTGCCTTCAGGGAAGTCGTGGACTCTGTATACGCAACTGCGCACAATTATGTGAGTCACTTATACTGGTAGGAACCTCCTGGTTACACCAGCCCACAGGGGATTATTGTGTCCGTCCGTCCGTCGTGCATCCAAAAATGGGAGGGGTGGAGCTGGGTGGAGAGGGGCTGGGTGGGGAGGGAGGGGCTGGGTGGGGAGGGGAGGGGCTGGGTGGGGAGGGTGGGAAGGGGCTGGGTGGGGAGGGTGGGGCTGGGTGGGAGGGGCTGGTCACCCCGTGGTGCCCTTATAAAACTCAACGTTCAACCTACTCACACCGGCTTGTGCCCGCCCTCACAGTCGGGCATATTTGCGGAATACACCACGTGGTGCCGCCGTTGACCCTGGCCATTGACCGAGCAACCCAACGTTCCTACCAGCTCCCTCCGCAGGAATGTGTTAACTGCTTTGCCGTTACTTATTGCCAATTATGGACTCGGACTATTGTCCTATTATCTCATAGAGTCCCTGGCACATAATATGCTTCGCAGTGGCAGTGGGGGTCGCAAAATGCCGATTTATTACTAATAAACCCCAATGATCAAAATTAGGGATTTTGATCGGATCATTGGGGGGGCACGTGCCACCCCCCCTCCCCCCCACTGGCTCCGCCAGTGCAGCTATCCCAACGTACATGACCTCCAATTTCGAGAGATTCTTAGGAGTGACTTACTATTTATGTTGTTGTATATACCAGACCTGCAGGTTTAGAATCACCATTAAACTTCCATGGAAGTTATTTGGTTTTAATTTCAAGTGGATTATATAATAGTTTTTGTTATTAACTTGGAATAAAAAAAACATCTTCTGAATAGCTTTTTATGGCAGTATATGATGGGAATACATGATTAAATTTCAGATGGTCAGCTATTATAAATGGCATGAGACATGTTGCATTTATGTGGCATTGTGCGCAATGCACTTGTTGACAGCTACTTTCCTAGGAGTTTCTAATGGTCCGTATTTATTGGCCATACCATCACATTTCTTGGAGTGTGTCACCATTAAATCAACACACACTATGCCTTGTTCCATTAAAAATGTATATTCTTCTTAGACCTAAAATCTGCATTCACATGGTAGACAATGTCTTGATACAACATTCGTACGTGATTTGATTATCGAGAAGTCTAAACCCCATTTGTGCATTCAACTCCATTACTGAGCCCTCTCTCCATGGCTCACTAGACCCACCTATTTCCCTAGTGTTATTTATCCAAATATACATCTCACAAATGGCAAATGGTGAACAAGGGAAACCTGTAGATTGGTGGGACACAATTGAATTTAAGAAATCCCTTCCTATATAATAAATTGCGGGGTGTCATGGACAAACCTGCTAATCTACATATTGATATGTATAATATAACCGCTATACATGCTTTTTTGGAACACTACAATACATATTTTATTGCATAATTTCTCCACAGATGGCCACACAATAAACTCAATTATTAAAAAAATGCCATCCACTTAATCTGCCATCTCTCAACAAAAGCCTACTTTCTAGACAAATAATTTTGAGACAGCGTTCCTTCACCTTACTCGTGTGAAAGACGTGATATGCAGTATCTGTAACAACATCCAGTTCCATCATGACCACAACTCAGGTCACGCTTGAAAACGAGGCTCATCCTATCTCTTGAGTTCTCTCCTGGTGAAACAATATCATCTCGAACCTTGATTAAAACTGTGTGCCATGAATTCCTGCAGGCTAAACTTAAATGTATAATTTGACACATTACGAATAAAACTAATCGCGTAATTGTTGTTAACATGCAAACACGTGTATAAGTACATAAGCAGCTTCATAACGCTGCTATGAATGAATGCAACGTTCAAATACAATCCTGCATGTGTATCACATTTGTAAAAATCCATCTATATATACAGGAATTCCCTTGTTAATGTTCTCATCAATAGTAACTATAGAGGAATGTGTCTAATGAACAATACAACATTTACAGACGGCGGTTATTTCAGCGGCGTGTGACCTTTGCGTTTGTTGGAGCTATCCTTGTAGAGGGCATGTTGACAAGAGGTTGCCTGACATTGCACCCAAGGGGGCGGTAGTGACTGTTGTATTATGGAAATGAAACATAAAAATAAAAATCGCGAGCTTTATGATGCAGGCTCGATGCAAAATAGATCGTTAAATACGCACATACGCTTTAAAACTTTTCATACATCACTAAATAGAATATATATTTAGAACGTTCTATAAATAATTGCTGCATTTTATATATACGTGCTTTATTGCAATGTATCTAATTTAGTAAATACATTATTTGTTAATAAATTAGCCAGAGAGCAAATGTTTTTTTTCAAAGTGGCGAAAGGTAATTTCAATGAGTGGTAAACATGTCCACCTTTGATCACATTCCTTTCCGCTTGTCTGTTGTTCCTCGCACTTGTGAGTTACTCTTGCTTCGAGAACGAGCGAATATTGTTCCAAAGTTCAAATTATTATTGGAATTTTTTGTTTACATGAAATTTATTCTTTAGACATTTAAAATTCATGGAAAGTGCTGCAGATGCTGCTTTGCTGGTATGAACGTTTCTATTTTTAATGTTTCCCCCCCCCCAGTTTTGTAGGTTAACTCAAATTGTTTATCACAATAACCCACACCACAAAGTGTTAAAGATGTGTAACAATGGACCCTGCATGATCTCTCTCGTGTGATCTTGGCCATAAAGCAAGGATCTGATCAGTCAAATGGTTATAGGTGTATCCCCATGGAACCATATAACAGTCGGGTTCTCCCATAATTAATGATTTTTTTCAAGGTGAAAAGATAAGTCACTGCTTCTATGAAACTGTATTTTATTTGTGCTGAGCACTGCTCACCGGAGTATTTAAAATGCCTTAGCTTGTGTTTTCTTACTTTTTTAGAATGGCAAGGCAAGTTTTTTTAGATTTAAAGTCCACTCGAGACATCAGCAAAAAAAACTACACATCGATATTAATGTCTATTAACATTGTTTCCCTTGGCGAGTCATCTTCATTCAATAGTACTTTACCTGCTAAATGAATATTGATGGGTTATGTTCAACAGTAAAATATTTTAAACCTACAAACATGATAGCTCACCAGTGCACGCTGTCAGCAGCAGATAATTTAATTGTGGAACACAATATAAATGATTGAAGTAATGAAGATACAATATATTTAAACAATTAGAAAACAATCAAATCCTGACCTCCGAAATATTGATATACCTTACATTGTTCAAGTAATCTTATTCAAATGTATGATGTGTAATACTTGTCACAAAAAATATATTATCATGATTAGTAATTACTGTTTGTGTGTGGGTTTTATGGGTAGAAGTGTGGGCCCTATAGTCCATTACCCCAGGGCAGAACATTATATTGTTGGTACCACCTGGGGTGGCATCTCTAGTGGTTCCATTTTTTCTGTGGCTAACGACAATGAATTGTGTTGCAATCACTTGAAATTATTGGATTATCAAATAATTCACTCGTATTAGTCATTTAAGTCAGTATTACAAATATGTTGCCACCTTGAGGTGGTAACAATTTCTGCTCTGTCCTACAGACTGCTACCGTCTTCCAACAGCGTCGAATTACTTTTTTTTCAGGAGGGCCCTTCATTGGGTTTTTATTTTCAGATGCTTTCAGCCAATGAATGATGAATGTTATCACGAGTGGGAGGAAACCGGAGCACCCGGAGAAATCCCATGTGAGCGAGGGATCTCCTACTGGACATCTGTGAAACAGAGCATATAGCTCATCAGATTCCTCCACTGGAAATACTTATTATTATTCAGATTCTGAGATTTAAATGGACGGCGATGAGTCCACTTGCCGTCCTGCCTGCTCCAGGCAAGCCAGAGTATGGCACCTCCTTGATGCCCACCAACCCTTGCTTGCCTCCAGAGGGCTGGATTACTGTCCTCTCACCTGAAAAGTACAATAAGTTGGCTACCTGGAGTACAGTATATATGCCATGAACATTACGTAATACGCATTTATTAAACGTTATCCTTACGCTCACAGTGCACGGCTCAAACCATGTGTTTAATATTTTATTATTTTCAGTGTGTGTGTGTTCTACGTAATTGGTTTGTGAAATACCCTGCAACCGCTCGAGGTTTTACGTTCACTCACGAACATTTTTTTTGAATTAAATTGTTATCCTGAATTTTGAGATGGTAAATCGTCACATGCTTATACCATAATTCACAAAATAACCATAGTCTATAATTCATTAAATTTATCCTTACCGGTATTTGAGTGTTATGGATTAGATTTTCCATTTTCGCTTGTATACATGAAACCAAAATCATGGAAATTATTGCCTTTCACAACATATGTAAAAAATGTGTTAAAATCTGAGGACAAATTTTCCATCAAAATGTTTAAACCATTTGGCAAATTTCTTAAACCCTCTGCACACTCTGTATTAGAATGGGTAGACCACAGTTAGTCAATTAGTGGGTTGTATGTGGTAGGGTAAAGTATGGGTACTCTCACCTCTTTACAGCTCCCTCTAGTGGAGTATCTTCTGCGAGATGTGACAAGAGCAAGCAATTGCAGGGCTGCACCTTTATCTTAATATGTAATGCTATAATTAATCATCCAAACATACATAGCAACAGCAATGGATTTTTTTTTCTTCCGGAAATTGAAACCAGCGTCATACCCTATTCTGCTAAATGTCCTGACATGTTTCATTAACAACTTAATGATTATTCTTTGGATCATTGCAAAAAGTAGAAACTTTTATTTTTGAAGGAAAGTATGTTAATATGACTACCTAAATTTTTTTTATTTTAAAAACATTTTGTAGAAGCTGGACTGCGAATTTTAAAGTCAAAACATGCTTTGCAACATTAAGGAAACATTTGACATCAAGATAAAATGTGAATTATATGCATAGTTCTGTATCTATGGTCATTAAAGGACAGCCACAAGATGGCAATCTGAGATAAACGTAATATTTACATTATAGTCAGTGACCTTTACCACCAAAACAGGTAGTAGCTGTTGCTTTACAAGGTGCACTTTTCAAAGTATTTTTTGTTCGTTTTATTCGAATATTGTGCTTCACCCTTAAGTATTATGAGGGTCATTGTATACAAAAATCAGAAGCAGCTTTGGAATGTTTCCCATTGCTTCCATCTGACGCATTGTCTCCACAGTGCCACCACTTGAATTTTTAAATTCTTATGGATGACTGGGCACTCTGGTTATTCACCCATGAGTGAGAAATATTATTTTATCAATATTTTATCTCACTCAGCATGTGGTTTACCCATTTTTCCTTCTGAATCATGACCACCCTTTCAAACAAGTCAGGAGGATGGTTTTCAATTGTGTGTGACTTCTGGAAGCCAGGTAGCAGCAAAGGAGAGTTTTGTCAGAACAAATGTGTCGTTTTATATGAGCAAGTTGAAGTTTAGTGTGTGCACATTAGCAGTCTTAGAAATGTGTTCATAATTATTTTGGGGGGGGGATAGGAATTGTATAGATACAATGCACCACCCGACATAACCAATACAATTAACATGTCATGTGATGGGCAAATTCGCCACTTGATTTGGTTTACCAGAAAAACTGGAGGAATGTTTGAAAAGCGGATACCTTTTGTATTCGATGTTTCACAGGGGTTTACAACCAGCATCATCAGGTGTTTAACAAAAGCTCAGCTCTCGTGTGAGAACTTAATTGGTGACAACTTTATTTGCTTGGCTCTGTGAAATGGTGGAGGGTTACATCTTGACTTAAAGCTTTCGTGACTGCAGGAATTCATAGGTCTTTCGGTAAAGTCACGTAGGTATTCTTTGAACTTATCTACGTGACTTTACTGAAAGACCCAAGAATATGAAAGGTTACAGTTAAATATTTACATTGTACTTAATCATGAAAGCCAACGTATATAATGTCACTGAAATGCATTATATGTTTCATAAGGATTCTATGGGAAACCATAATTGCAGAGGGGCGTTTGTATTTTTTTACATGCAGATTTTTTTACTTTATTTTTTTGGCTGTGAAATTCACACAGCCCTTGTAAGGAATGTCACACATTCTTTAAAGTTCAAATAACCATACATGGCGTTCTTAAAGTAATCACCATCAGGAATTTCCAGGTGACCGTAAGATTGGAACCATCTGCACCTTTAAAATGTACCCAGTGGTAAATACGCTGTTCACTGAGCTTATTCACCACCTTAATGGGCGTGTTAAACTTTAAAGGTGATGTGATGAGAATATGGAAAATAAAATTGAGTTAAGTTTCTATTATTATATACTTTCACATACTAAAATGATGCTGCTTTTGATACATTCTACACTGTTAGTAATAAACACACAAATGCATAAATAAATTACCAAGTACAATACATATGAAAACCATTGCAATGTCACCAAGACTATAATACCATAGATCAACAGCATAAAAGTAACCTTGACATGTCTCACAGTTCAATTTATATTTATTACTCTGATTGTCTGCCCTCTCATTCCACCTGATGTGTCAAGTTCATGGCATGATACTGTACATAATACTCGAAGCAATGGTGAATATAAATTTGAGTAAATGAGAGGTTGATGCCCAGTGAATTGGAGGGTCTATAAATTATAAACACTGACCACCTATAACTCACACACATAAGCGATGGTACACATCAAGTTTGAGTAAATGTGTCCTGTGCTGTATGCACTGATGAACTATTTATTTTAAATATTTTCCGTTGTTGAAGTATTTACCCAGTCCTTCATTTTTTTTATTTTCATTGACGTTATGTTACACAATTTTGATGTATGATTACCATATATTTATTTCACCATTTGGAACCCCAGCCTGGTCTTCAGTAATTGTTCAAGATGTGTATACTCTGTTGTGATTTCGAGTTGTGTTCCCTCCAACCAGTATTTGTTTTTGTTCAGTTAATCTTGTTGTATGTGCACATTTGCTTCTCATACCTTGTTGTTATTATTATTTTGTTGTTTCCCTTCAACGTGACTTTACCGAAAGAACTAAGATTATGAATTACTGCAGTCACGAAAGCTTTAAATCAAAATGTTTAATAGAGTTCGATTCATCGCATCACATATTAATAACTCCGATGTGTGTAGCAGCTCGCAATCTGAAGGTTGTGAGTTCAAATCCTGGCCGGGGATTAACACTGCCCATCAAATCCTCAAGGGTTGCTAAAATAAATACCGATTTGGGGAAGTCAGCAGTCGTGATTTCCAGCACTTGCTCAAGGTTCTAAACAGGAGACGACCACCTCCCAATGCTCGTTTGAGCCGAAAATCACTTTGGCTTTGACTTTTGATTTTAAGTATATTTATCAGCGTTATTGTTAGTTTCCGCAGGACTCTTTTTTTTATTTCCCCCATAATTCAGTTGAACTAAAAATCCATCCATGGTTTCTCCGATTGCAAGAGTGTTTCACTAAATAATAGGGTTTATTAATATTTTTTAAAAAGTAATCTCCAGTAGGAATTGGCCACACAAAGGTTAATGGTACCCACAAGGAATGTTGATTGTCACGCTTCCTTTTTTTGAAGAGTTAATTGGTGGCAGATGGTAAAAAAAAGAAACCAACTATAACTCATAAAAGTGTCTCAATTAACTCATTGCTCACGGTGTAATAACACGATTGCATCTTTTTAAACTGGGGCTTGGAGTGATTCATGATGCCAAGTGGATAGTTATTAGTGACTTCAGATTGAACTCGGCTGTAATTGCTCTCCGGGGTACTGTGGTCAGCTGGCACGGGGGATTTATCCGCTCATGACCCCTCATTACAACCATGAGGTTAGTACTTGTCGATCTTCCCTGCTCACTCAACGATGTAAATATATCCCAATTCTTTCACCTTCACTAACCCAAGTCGATTTTTCTCTACCGTGAAAAGCTTGATAGCTTTTCGGTTGCTAATTAGTTATTGCTGAATGTCACATTGTGGCCCATGATTAAAACCCAAGCTAATTTATTAATAAGAGCAAACATATTTTGTATATATATAATATAATAAACAAAGTAATGACAGTATGAACAAGTGGTCTTTTCATGATAATGAAGAGACAGATGATAAAAATAAACAATAAAGTGATTGTCTGAAATTAGCATGTTTACAGCAATCACTGGCACATTTGGTCACGTGACATTGTTTTCTTAAAATAATATCTATTACATTCTTGTGTGTTTTTTTATTAATGTTCACACATTGCAGTGGCATAATTGTCAGGTGTATATGAAACATATCAATAATGAGTTATTCGTCTATGAAGGAGACAATAATGTCCCCAACACCACCATTACCTTCATCCTCATTAGCCCCTGTGATTAGCCTACATTGTTGTCACGTTAATTATTTACAGTAATTTAGCTGATATATACAGTACTAGCTTATATACCCGGCGTTGCCCGGGCCAAACAAATATTTCAAAACTACTCTTAAAAATCTAACGGCAGTGCATTCAGACTGTGGTGGTACCTGCTATCACTACAGTAGTACATGCTGACTCTATAGCAGTATTTATCGCCTCTATAGCACAACGTACTCACCTGACATAGTGGCGTGGTGAGGCCTAGTTCCGTGCAGAGCCTCCGGCCTCGCCTAGATTGTCCAGACGGCCGAGGTGGCACCTTGGCAGGCTGGGGCTGGGCTGCTAACCCTGACCACCCCCCTCACCCAGCCACGATCTCCCCGGCCGCTCTGCAGTAATATTTTCGGCCTATAGTGGTAGCATCTAGCGACTGTATATATTAGTAACTGCACGCATCGGGATGGGGGGGGAGGATATCACACAGTGAAGATGTAAGCTCAGCGTTTAGTGTATTTTTATAGCATTTTTTTACGCGAAAGAAAATGTCCCCCTCACTCCCACCGAAGGCGTGCGACTTGGCATGGGCTGCCCCCCCCCCCCTACCAAAGGCGCGTGAGTTGGTATGGTCGTGAATGCGACCATAAATAAATAAAGAGATAGCGCTAAAAAAATCGCACTAAAGCACTAATTAAACTTATTAAAAGTTGAGGGATGTGAAAAAGGAATAGCGCTTGCTGACGGCAGGGCTTACGGCGTGGTACCTGGTTATTTTTATTTAACGTAAACCCCACCGTTGGAGAGCCAAATCCTTCGCAAGCGCGCGAACACAAAGCCACAAACCGACAATGTTTTTATTTTCATATAGATCTGCAATACACTATGCGTAAGGGATGCTGCCATGGTGAAATGGTTACCACATTGGACTTGCAAACCAGGCTCAGTTGCTGAAATAATGAGGTATGTTGTTTTTTTTCAAAGCCACCCACCTCTGTCCACCCAGCAGTACAAATGGTTTCACCACTGTTAGTCTATTGGCAAGTCCCATGTATTGGGTAAGGTATGGGAATTCTCATTTCTTTCAAGAGGTCTGGCCAGCATGGAAAAGTAGGCCTAATATATTGTAGAGGGGATTTCTAGAACTGAATCTAGTGGAAGTCCTTGTGCCAGTTGTAGCATAAGAAAGCAATTGGAGGACTTACCTTTCCCATTGCTGTCATTAATTTCCACGTGATAAGCCACGCTATCATCTGTGGCCAGGTCACTTTTGGAATAATAAGTTCAAACCTCAGTGGGTTTTACCTGGTAGATGAAAATTTTTTTTGATATATATTGAACTTTTTTTGTTAACCTTTCCTATACTTTGCACTGCTATCGTGTTTTTGTTTTCATTGTTCTAACGTTGACCCGCCCTTATTGGGTATTTGTGAAAAACAGCTTGATAGCTCGTAAGATTCCTCCAGCATAAATACATATTTTGATTGTAATGCCTCAACAACTTCCAGAGTTTACAGATAAGCACCTGGTAGTTTATATCGTTGATACTATTTTGGCAATGCTGCTCAGGAACTTTGGAATTTGTATGGGGATATTTTACTTCCTCTTGGTATTTATTTGTGTTTACACAAATTGGAATGCAGATAAAGGAAAATAATTTATAATCACATTATATACTTGGCGCTTGTAGAGAATTATGTGCATGCACGAGTGAGCCAAGGGTTGTCCAATTGGACGTCTGTGTAAAGATTTGGTGTCACAAGGTGGAAGTGAGATATGGTGCTCACCCGTGCTGTAATTATGAGCTGATTACATCACAGTTTTAAGAGGCTTTCCTCTTATCAGCGTAAAATGCCACAAGCTGAATTACGCGGAAGGATTCACGCATTGCCATCATGATTTGCTACAGTACTTTTGATGGGACAATGTAATCAATGTGCGCATTCTCTAAAAAAAGAAAATCAGAGCACAAATATGGTTTATAGGCAAAGGATAAATAGCTTAAGGACAATTTAAAGTCATGAATTAGTGCATATTTATGCACTGATTTTATTATAGCCTTGTAAATTGGGCAGTTTACATGTACAACATTAATTTAATTGGATGCAACAACTATTGCTTGTTTTTTTTGTCATATTTTTTTATAGAATGATGTGTAAATGTAATGTTTTAATACCTTTTGATATTTGGACATAATCATCCATAACATAATCATCCACAGTAATGCTATAATGAAAAGTGAATATCCAGTATGAGATTAATTATATTACAATTTGAGTCCTTCCGATATCACTCTTAGTTATTTCTGCAGCATCAAGACCAGGCTGCTCAGTTAAGCTGTTTCTGTAGTGAATTTTGATCAAGTTACTCTGGGGAGTAGTATATCTTTTATTGCGGACAGCAGAGCTAGATTAGGTTTAGCAGTGTTTGCCTCACATGCACCAGAATCAGGTTTTATTTTCTGTAAGCGGAAACTGAGTTAAATTTACTCTTATTTTCTCAAAACATCATCGGCTTGCATAAACACTTAAATATATACTATTTGGTTCTTTCGGTAAAGTCACGTAGGTATAAAATAAATAACGACGTTTCGGGCGCAACACAAGCATCCGTCCTAAGAAACAATTGTTAGCCTAAATATATTTTAATTAACCCAACATAAGAGAAAAAAAGGCATAGGCTTTGATTCAGACCACTCACTTGTATTAACAATGTTTCAAAGGGCTATTGGAAAATGTTGGTTGGCTAGTGTGGCTTTAACCTCTGTAATCAAAATGTTACAAATGACCCGTTCCTTTATGGTGTCTTTTGGGATGAACCTTCATTGTAATTCTCCTTTCAGCCTCGGACTCCCTACATTTCACAGTGTCCCATCAAAGAATCGCTGTGAAATAACCTGGAATAAGCTTTATGCTCTCAACCCTTTGGGCCAGTCATACTGGCCCCTATGTAATTTGAGGGCAGCTATTGATTTCTGCATTGCTTTGAGAAGCTCATAGCCACTGAAGCATACCAACTGCTCCCCTGTCAATGTAAAGTATGAAATGACAATCCACACGTGAAATGAGAGGCACTGGAGTTCCTCCTCTTCAAATAGTACATTTCCACAACATGCTTGACTGACATTAAATAAAATAATTCCACGTTCGACACTATAATGTGCTGTCAGTAAATTGGTATGTGTTGGAAGGAAAGAGCAGGGGGGGAAATCAGTTGGTTTCCAGTGATATAATGTATACCTACATGTACGGCGCATCTCCATTCGAACATTGCAACAGGTCTGAGCCTCCTGAAAGTGTCTCTAAAATCCGGCACTGGAAAAATGTATGTGCATATTATACTACTGTGTGACTTCGAGCATGCAATACATGTCATGTTACTGACGTTATTGTTTGTAATAAGATACATACATTTTGATTTAAAGCTTTCGTGACTGTAGGGATTCATATTCTTGGTTCTTTCGGTAAAGTCACGTAGAAGGGGACACGATGTTTCAGCTGCAACACAAGCAATCATCATCAGGTCTGAAAACCACAGCAAGAAATTTTGAAAAAAGTGACGGTTATTAACGTTAGCACCACGGAGAGAGATTTGACAGTTTGTTCAGATGGACGAGTCCAGGAGGGCGGAGACGAAAAATAATGGATGCGGTCTGAAAGCCACCTTAAGCGTGATCAATCAATTAAAACCCGAAATGGTTTATCAAATCCTTCCAAAGATTGTTAAGCCAGAATCCATCTTCTTGGTTGAAATTGTCTCTGTGTTTGTACATGTGGATATCCTCATGAGCGAATCTCTCATGGTAGCCAGATGGCTTCTACGGGGAGGGTTTCCACATAACTTTGAGATCCTTCAACAAACTCCGGGATAAGAAGGCTCAGCTGATCGAGTCTCGCACCTTTCTGAAGAGATGCCGCGACTCTGGGGTAATACCAATCACATTTACACTGACCTCTGCTGCTGTAACTTCTTCTAATGCGAAACGAATTATTTCCAGAACTAGCTTAGCTCTTATCTCAGAGAAAATTAGACTTATACGCACCGAACTAGATCAGTTAGACAAGACACTCTACAAATCACACTTATCATTGACGGCAACAATGTCTACATCGGATTGGGAACATGTAGACAATATGACTGCCTCTTCAGCTGCCACTATGGCGACCAAATGTAAGGATAACCTGATTTCCAAATTTAACCTCCTCTCAAACAAAAGACCGGACCCACACACCAAAAAGCTAGATGTTAACAAAGTTGTAATTAATCGCAGTAACAGTTCTATTTCCGATGGTCTGAAATTCGTTTTAGCTAAAGGGCTAAACTTTTCAGTCACACCTAAACACATACCAGTTAATGATATCATTGCCCAAGTAGACGTGGCTCTCAAGGGCCTGGGTCACATCGCTGCAGACGTAGCAAGATCTGAAATCGCTGCAACCCTTAAAAACGCTAAGATGCCAGCTAGCAACCTCAGCAAAGATGAGCGTTTTGAATTATATAAATTATAAAAGAGAGATGACATTGTAATCCTCTCAGCCGACAAGGGCAATGCCACTGTCATCATGGATAAAATAGAATATAACAACAAAATTCAAGAATTACTCAACGATGGCAGCTATACAAAAATAAAAAGAGATCCCACCAACAGCCTCGTCATAAAACCAACAAAATCATTTCTGATTCAACCGCATTCATTGATTAAACCAAACAGTTATCGTTGAAGCCTTCTGCTGCCAGGCCACCAAGATTATACGGCTTACCAAAAATACATAAAGTAGATACACCCCTTCGTCCCATCGTCTCTACTATCAACTCCCCCACCTACAAACTCACTCGTTTTCTGTCTGAAATCCTGCGGCCTTTCACTGGAAAAACCACCTCTGCGGTACAAAATTCTACTCACCTGGTATCGACAATCAAGGGTATTTCCCTGTCCCCAGAAGACCTGCTTGTCAGTTTTGATGTAGTTTCCTTATTCACCAAAGTTCCTGTACCTGACACCATCGCAATCATTGAACTTGGTTCATCAAGGACTAAACAATGAGGTACCCCCCTGGTAAGACACTGCTTAACCAATACATACTTCGCTTGGAATGGAACTTTCTACAAACAAACTGAGGGCACCCCAATGGGTTCCCCCCTATCTCCGGTTGTAACCAACATTTTCATGGAGAAATTTGAGACTGACGCCATCCAGACTGCCACTCTGCGCCCAACCTTATGGAAGAGGTACGTGGATAACACTTTTGTCATCTGGCCACATAGCCGGCCTGCTCTAGACCAATTCTTCGACCACATCAATTCCATACACCCAGCCATCAGATTTACCATGGAAGTCGAAAAAGATGGCAAGCTACCGTTTTTGGATGTCCTAATACAAAAGAGACCTGATGGTTCAATGAGCCACTCTGTCTACAGGAAAGCTACCCATACGGATGCTTACCTGAAACCGGATTCCCACCACCATCCATCCCAGAAGAATTTCCTCATCAAGACTCTGCACCATAGAGTCCAATGCATATCCGACCAGGAACGTATAGCCAGTGAACTCAAGCATGTACACCAAGCTCTTAAGGCTAATGGCTATTCCGACTACACAATCCGCAAAGCTATCACTCCAACCATGAAGAAGGACCCTCTTGAGGAGCCTTTCAAAACCATAACTTTACCCTACATTGCGGGGATCACAAAAAAGATCTCCAAAGTCTTGAATAAACACAAGATCCAGGTCCGATTCAACACATTACATAAAATCCGTGATCTGGTTCCGTTTGTAAAATATGTGATTCCGGACCTACAGTACCCTGGCATTTACAAACTAAGTTGCCTCTGTGGTAGTAGTTACATTGGAGAAACCAAACGACATGTCTTGGACCGCATTCGTGAACACAAAGCAGACCTGAAACACGGTAGGACCAACACCTCGCCCGTGGCAGATCACTGTTATAATTCAGTAAGTTCACAAGATATTGACTTCTCCAAGACAGAGGTTCTTTGCAAGCCATCTGGCTACCATGAGAGATTCGTTCATGAGGCTATCCAGATATACAAACACAGAGACAATTTAAACCGAGAAGATGGATTCTGGCTTAGCAATCATTGGAAGGATTTGATAAACCATTTCGGGTCTTAATTGATTGATCACGCTTAAGGTGGCTTTCAGACCGCATCCATTATTTTTCGTCTCCCCCCTCCTCTTTTCCGAACATAGATGGACTCGTCCATCTGAACAAACTGTCAAATCTCTCTCCATGGTGCTAACGTTAAAAATAACCGCCACTTTTTTTTTCAAATTTTCTTGTTGTGGTTTTCACACCTGATGATGATTGCTTATGTTGCAGTCGAAACGTCGTGAGAATTTTATTGTTTTATATTTTTATTATTTTATTGTTTACCTTCTACATGACTTTACCGAAAGAATCAAGAATAAGATGCATACAAGTAAACCAGGCTCTATGGCTATCGACAATTCTAATTCAGTGCATACTGGACATCGAAAGAATAGAATATAAATTATATTATTCTTACAAGGTGTGACCCATGAATTTGCCCAATACTTTGTAAAGCTCGTGTTTATCGGGACTTTGGTCTTTATTGTCCCGCACTTTCTATTAGCATGGTTGCCTACATATGGTGCAAAAGACGTCCAACATACATACATTTACTAAAATGCAGAGTAGAAATAGCTCCATGATGCTCTGAGAGGCACATTAACCTATCTTTATTACTACTGCGTAGGTTTTCCTGCTTGTACTGTATACTTCTACGATGTGATTTCTTGTTAAACCGTGTATTGTTCAGCATGATGCTGACATTTTTCGACGCATTCTGGGAGCTTCTTTGGCACATGCAGCAAAACGTTGGGCCATCATGTCGAATAGCCTTTGTTTAGTTTTGGTAGCCTTACTATTCGTTTTTCAACTTGAAACAGCATATTCATGACCAACACTGTGGCTTTTAAAATATACATATAACAGGCGACATTTTGAAGCATATCAAAACAGACTCCTTCAACTTGGTCATTTAAAAAACTTTTATTGTGGGTACTATTGCACTCTGTTGTTCTCATGCACACTTCCTATGCCAACAGAATGGTGTCCTGTCTTCCAACTTGTAATCCCATGCAATTGCACTGTGCCAGAAGGGAAAGCGAAACATTTCAACAACTCGAGCCTGTGAAAAGTGACAGTCTTGCGGGCGGCTCTGCATCATTTGATGTGCGATAAGCGATTTGGAGGTGCAAATTAGGGGCAAGAAGTGAATCAGATAGTACCTTTGTGGTAGGCAAAAAGTGCCCCTGCCATTCCTTGGCATCTGAATCTTACAGATGGCTGCAGCGGCTTGTATTCCCAGAGCAATTCTGATATTTTTGCACCAAGCAACTCTAACACAGGGGAAATTTAAAAGGCGAGGTATATACTATGTGCTGATGCCTCCTCCACAGATGTAAATCCATGTCACAACAAAATCACACCTTAAACTCATATGCTTCTGTAATAACACCATACAGTACATGGATTAAAATGTAATATTTTTTATACATTTATATACTCGGTAGATGTAGTAATATATTTCATTTGCATTAAATTATGAGAGCAAATGCTATTTTGAAAAGTCAAACATGTTGCACATGGTAAAACATTATGCAAACAATAAAACTATGAATATTGCTCCCCAGTTATTGAGGAAAGGCTGCTGTTGTAATTAATAATTTAACTTATGGTAAGATTTCTCTGCCAATGCTTTCATTGAATAATTGTAAGAAAACACGACAAACAGCTGCATATTTAGCTACTCTGCCAACATGTTGGCCAATTATATCCACGTTTCAATTAGTTTATGGTTCATTGGACTTTGTGTGTAACTTTGGGCTTTTTATATGGATAGCAGTGTGTACAATTATTTTAAAATAACATTGCATATGCAGTGAGTTCAACTGAGTCGCAGACGTACTCTTTGGAGGCAACACATTTATTAACACCAACACACGGGGTAACTGCCCCTTAATAGAATAACAACCTATGGTGGTGACCACCAGACTAACTACGCTAATCACACCGTAACTAGCTACAACGGACCGGACCCCACCTTGGGTCCCAGTCCACGTGTTGGAGACTCTGTCAGACATAGACGAAGGCTTCTTCAGGATGAACAACAACAGCTCCGCTCCCTCTGGGGTTCCCGGCTTATATCCTCTGCGGCGTGGTCGGCTCCGCCCCTGGTCATGACCACCTTCCAGAACACTCTAGCAGGATCTCGACCCAGACCACGTGACCACCCTAGCCCCCACTTGGGGCCCTTTGTAGACTTAACCGGTCACGTGTCCTCTCGGGTCAACCGGAATGCCATGGCCCTTAGTAACCCCATTCCTATGGCCGGCACTTCCACACCCTATCCTGTACGGGTCAGCACTGCACGCTGAGCGTAGTGCCATCCAGCGCTATCACTCAGCGCTTGCCGAGCCCCTGTAGGGCCGGTACTACACCCACATCATAGTGGTGTCTGTGATATCGTTACATCGCACGTCGTGACTCTCTAGGCCCGGTACTACACCCACACCATAGTGGTGTCTGTGATGTCGTTACATCACACACCGTGCCCCTCTAGGGCCGGTACTACACCCACATCATAGTGGTGTCCGTGATGTCGTTACATCGCACGCCGTGACTCTGTAGGGCCGACACTACACCCACACCATAGTGGTGTCCGTGATGTCGTTACATCGCACGCCGTGACTCTCTAAGGCCGGTACTACACCCACATCATAGTGGTGTCCGTGATGTCGTTACATCGCACGCCGTGACTCTCTAAGGCCGGTACTACACCCACACCATAGTGGTGTCCGTGATGTCGTTACATCACACGCCGTGCCCCTCAAGGGCCGGTACTACACCCACACCATAGTGGTGTCCGTGATGTCGTTATATCGCACGCTGTGACTCTCTAGGGCTGGTACTACACCCACACCAGAGTGGTGTCTGTGATGTCGTTACATCGCACGCCGTGACTCTCCATGGCCGGTACTACACCCACACCATAGTGGTGTCCGTGATGTCGTTACATCGCACGCCGTGACTCTCTAGGGCCAGTACTACACCCACACCATAGTGGTGTCCGTGATGTCGTTACATCGCACGCCGTGACTCTCTAGGGCCGGTACTACACCCACATCATAGTGGTGCCCGTGACGTCGTTACATCGCACGCCGTGACTCTCTAGGGCCGGCATTACCCAGATACATCCCGTGATGTCACTGCACACATTTATATTGTATATCTGCAATTGGTAAAGCTCAAACAGTAGTCAGTGTTGTTCGGCACAATGTCCAACGTTTCACTCGACGTGCTGGTAGCAGCTTGAGGAACTGAAAGCACATCGGAGACATACAGCACCACCGTGCAACCTGTAGTAGACGGAATACTCTGCATCTTTATACGCTTGCTGTCTGCTCGTTTTGGGTCCCCTCTCTCCAGTTAATTTGTTTCAGTAGAATCTGCACACACAGAGACGATGCATTTTGTATGTATGTTGAACTTCCTATATGGCATCCGTTAACATATTGCCACGGTGGCGAGATGTTAACTACTTCTTCTGGTATACAGCAGGTTGTGGGTTTGATCCTGGCCCTGACCCCCACACCTGTATTTTTGGAGTTTGCATGTTTTCCCTGTGGTCATGTGATCTTTCTCCCTTCAAATTTAGAAAAATGCTTTTTAGAGTATTAGTGGCACATTATCACACTTCCACCATGCATGTTTACGGTATATGCATGCAGGCCGATTATTGCAATTGTAAAGTACTGTGTTTTGTTCGTATGCATTCCTTTCAATCTCTTAATTCTATACGCGTTGATGTGCAAAAAAAGAAGAAAATGTATATTCTCATGAATGATCATATTATACACGTATAGACAATTGCGTACATTAGGTTATGAAAGAATGCCAACGCAGCAGTAATTGCACACCGTGTGCGTGCGTACGCATGCAAGCCATTTACCATTTATTATCATTTTTACGTTGATATTTCAGTGAGGTATTCCTTTACAGTTCTTGCTCTATATTCTTGGTTCTTTCGGTAAAGTCACGTAGACTTTGTGTTGCGATCATCATCAGGTGACGATGATTGCTTGTGTTGCAGTCGAAACGTCGTGAGAATTGTATTGTTTTCATATTTTTATTATTTTATTGTTTCCCTTCTACGTGACTTTACCGAAAGAACCAAGAATATGAATCCCTGTAGTCACGAAAGCTTTAAATAAAAAGTTCTTGCCCTATATTGATGGAAATTGGAACTCTCAGGTACGCCATCTTGATGCAGAGCTTGGAGGTCCCTGGAGGCAACTTCTTGAGTAGGAGGAGGTGGAGGAGGTGGTGGAGATGAAGGGCTCCCGCCTTGTGTTCTTGCTGCAATCTCACCGAGGCCTCGGGGCAAGAGGGCAATCAGATTGTGTTTTCTAAGGTTTCATCAATTTGCATGCTCCCCCCCCCCCCCAAAAAAAAAATGCGCTTTCCCAAATGATTCCTTTGATATTTGGTTCACGAAGCAGATGCACTATATCTTTCGTGTACGAATCAAGTTAGGTTTATTCTGCCGTCAATTTTTTTACACGTGTTATCACACCATTTTGTCAGCATGAATGGTAGCATTTTCTCACAGTGAGAAGAAATGAATTGCGCCTCCATTTCAGGGTAACCTGTGCAAAGCTAACTAAACATGTGATACAGTACATCTGCTTGTATTGCGTGTGTGTGTGTGTGTACGTGAATTAATCATTATCATCATCATGCAGTCCGTCCCCAAGGACGGTGACCTCTCTGGCATCGGGAGTCGGTCATCCTCTGGCATCTTACACGGTTATTATGTTCGATTCCTGTGAGTTTGCTTGTGACTGAGCATGACCAGCGTATGAACGGCATACACACCCTTTCACAGAGATCACATGCACAGTGGGTAGAGGGTAACTCCTGAGACCCAGCATCACCGGTCGACACAGTGACCTCCACTTCTAACCCTCGTCATCCTGGCTTGCTGTACTTGAATTCGGCGTGTGCTGATTCACCTCCTCACATTTTTGCATTTTGATGAATTGTCAAGATTTCTGTTAACACTCGTATTCAAAATATGTTATGTTTGTATCGTGTATCTTGCACGTTATATCTCATGTTGCGTAATACCGTTCCATTAGGCGCAAGACACTTTTGCGTAGACTATGCATACATCATGAGTAATCGTTTCTCACGGACACGATTCGATGTATGCATTGTGAGTCTGACAATATATTTTTTTAATGTATGTTTAATGACTTAACATGACTGATCCTGCAGTAATGCTGTATGTATTTCTTTAATTGAATATTGATGTGTTTAACTATTCACTTAATTTATATCCAGAAATAATGATCAACAAGATGTATTATGATTGTAAACAATTGCATGTTGCCAAACGTTATTTTATGTGCACCGCTTAAGTTTAGAAAAATACAACAAAGATTGAAACACATAAATGTTATAGAAATGTACATCAACTGCAATTGTTTCATGTAATAAAATACACTCTAGCAGACAAGTCAAAGTGATTTCCTGCTCAAATGAGCAGATTGAAGCTGTGGTCATTTCCTGCTTATATCTTTGAGCAGGTATTGGAAATTCCACCTGCATGGGGGTGAGTTCATGAATGGGACAACCATTGTTGACTTCCCCACAAAGTGGTACTAGTTGTATCTACCCCGGTGGGATGATAGGCTTGCTTCTGGTTGCAGATCTGCTTTCTCCACGACCACTAAGTCATCCGGCCAGACTGCAGCAGGCAGTGGACATCAATTTACATTCATTGTTTTTTAAATGGTCATCATTAATTGTAATAGCCTCTATTATGTACATAATCATTTTACTTGCTCTCGTGCTTTTAAGGGGTACATAAAGACTGTCAATTATAATCTTTTTTTTTTGTTATTTTCGGTAACTGTCTCGAATAAAAAATAAAACGAAATATGCACACGTGCTATAGCTCTGAAGTTTATGTAATTTTTTGTGAAGAACACAATTGATTGTTTTGTTCTATGTCAGATGGAAAATTGTACTTCCTCTTGGTTTAATCTGATATGCACAATTGACCTCTGGAATTTTAATACAGCATTTGTCTGTCAGATGCAGTGCAAAGATTTGATAGTAAAATTAATGGCCTGCTGTGAGTGAGCGTGTACAGTGCATCATCAGTTGAAATTTTAATCTACTGCTGACGGAAATTCTGGACTAATACCAGCACCCTTTTTATTGTGTGCGGCTGTAATCCAGCTCACCGTCACACGTGTTCTAATTTCATAGCTGCATCTCCCCTTTGATCATTCTTGTGTGTATGCTCATTATTGGTCACTGTTTGACACAATTTTTACCATTATGTAATTCCCTGTACTGCTGATTAGGCGATGATATGGCTTCTTATTTGTTCTTTACAAGCATGCCTCATTTCCCGTCCTTCCGAGATCGTCTCAAAGCAATGCCCTTCCCACGATTTATATTGTTGATTACCACGTTTGATGAAATTATAGACAAATAACATTTTTCAAGATCTTAATGCATTCGAATTTTAATTTTAATGAAAACATACTTTTATATTATTAAAAAAACTATCACACGCGACATGTGATCTAAACAGAATTGTTGTATATGTTCACGCCTGAATAGTGTTAATAAAATAGTCGTTATCTATCTGTTCAAGCATGCATGGAGCAGTGATGGCACTTTCGTGGCAAACCCAGTAAACATGGAACGTTCTAACCACATGCCAACGTTGGCTAAACATTGCATGTTTAGCAGATATTGGTGGAAATCCCACATTATTATAGTTGGGCTGTTTCTCGCAGCCTTCCATGGTGCCGAGCTCTCTACTATATTTATGTATTTATTTTTGAATAATACAGAAGCAAAGTATCTGGGATACACGTCCACCGAATGATTGGTGCACACGTACACAGTTGTGGTGTTCTCCAGCTGTGATCTAGGAAGCAGGAGTGAGATGAAGAGGGAGAAGAGAAGGAGTAAAGATGAAAGAGAAGGAAAGGGAGAAAGGGCGATGTGAAATTGTGAAATTAGTCACTCGGCCAGAGCAGAAATTGATATCACCTAAGGTAATAGGGGTGAATTATTTGATAAACCGACTCATTTCATACGGTTATCACATAACTCACTGCATTTGGCCACACAACAAAATTGGAACTATTAAAGTTATTTCTACCTAGGGTCGTGCTTATAAGTGAAATACCTAGACTGGGCACGTGGACTGAATATGGGAATAGTCAGATCAGGGACGTACCAAAGGAAGGGACCAGATCTACCTGTATATAACATTTGTGATCCCTGCGAGCGTCGAGTTCCCTCTAATATTCCACCATATTCATCTGGCGTCATAACTCCTTCAAGAGATTGGCTGTCTGGTGTCGAGGAGACTGTGGCTTTCTTATCTGTCACCCCTTCTCAATGTTTTAAGTTTTATTTATGCAATTTTGGCCAATATCACAATTGCAAAGAATGTAGTTTTGTTTAAATGATGTATGGAGGGTTACATGACAATAATTTGATCAGATCGTTACGTGGCCTGGCCCGAAAATAAATTACGTAGCCTTGGTCTTTGTTGATAGGAACTGTGGCATAAAACATGGGGAAATGTTCACAGGTAATGGTGAAGGTGCAGTCTAGAAATTGTTTGCTCATGTCACTGTTACAGATATCTCTTGATGGTAATTGGTCTACTCTTCCGCTCTGACCGGGTGTGTTGGAAGAGGTCGGAGTACCCACGCTTTATCCCATCATATGCCACCTGCCAATCGGCTTAACTGTGGTGAAGCCATTTATACTGCTGGGTGAACAAAAGCAGTGAAGGATTAAGAAAGGTGTCAACTACCGCACCCGGAGATCAAACCAGAAACCAATGGATTGCATGCCCAGTGTGCTCTCCATTGCACCACAGATATCCAAAAACAATATCTTGCTTATTCTTGGTTCTTTTGGTAAAGTCACGTAGATAGAATATAAAATAAAAAGAATAAATTTTAATTAAATAAAAATAAAAAATAAGATTATTTTATTTTCTATCTACGTGACTTTACCGAAAGAACCAAGTGATATGTATTCCTGCAGTCACGAAAGTTTTAAGTAAAAATCTCTTGCATGTTAGGATTTACTGTCATTACTTTATACTTGTGGCAGTGATACATCCTGCAAATATCTTGACGAAGCAATATGTACGTGTGTACACACTACTGAACACGATTGCCACCTCTCTCACATGCAGACTTCCATTTTACAATGATTACGTCTCAATGATGTCTGTGAGGCCCAGTGAGATACATTCTTAATAACAACTAAGAACTAGACGGCCCATTAGCTTGAGAAAATACATTGGAAAGGTGAGATAAAGTCTGTCAAGAACGTGTGAGTTTGGCAAAATAAATTCAAATTATTGCACGTATCTTTGTTGTCTCTCTGTTCCTCCCCCTTATGCTCAAGCACGTTTTAGCTCTTTATCTCTTCTCGCCCCCCTTCACTGGAACATTAAGCAGTCGTCTTCGCGAACTAGTTTCCGCTTCTCCTTCAAAACTCACTTTTCCCCCCCTAGCCCATACCACAACCTCCTAATAATTTCCCCCTTCTGCCTACAACTGTTCTTGCTCTTTCATAATATCTCCCCATGGCTACCACTCATTCCCCATCCATCAAACCCATTCATCATCATTTGCTCTCGTACATTTTTCTTTGACCTGATTCATGCATCATAGGTTCGCCCATTGTTTCCTCTCGTCTTTTATTCATCTAATCTTCATCACATTCATTCATACCTACCAATTGTTAATTCTTTGTACAGCTGCTTGGGCAAGGCGCTATATAAATTATGATAATATAAGTTGCATATATTTATGTGTATGACACACTTTTCCTTTGTGTATGCACGTTTGGAAATTGTTGTTGCTTTTGTCAGCCTGTAACTTTCCACTGCTGGAAAAAGGCCCCCGCCATTTTCTTCCATCCCCTCTCTTCCTTGGTCTTGTCCAGCCGTGGCCTTCGAATTCGATGATGTCATCTTACTGCTGCCATCTCTTCCGCTGGCTTACAATGCTTCCTTTACCGTCTATCCAGATCCACTCTATTGTTAATCCAATTTAATTGGGGCAATTGCAATGCTGTTCAAATGTGGGCTCAAGATTGTCACGATGGGCTCTTATTCCACATGATGTCGATCTAGATTGTTGGAAGATTAAAAAAGACTTGCTTTTTAAAATAATGTTTCCATCATGTTCTTACGCAAAACAAAATTCAACGAATGTGCCCAAAGAGGATAGGGTATTTTGAATTAGTTTATATTACCCACAATGATGTTGATCAGAACCATGGACACCACAAAAGAACATGGAACAAAAGTAAAACCACGTATGCAAAGAAACAAGGAAGAGTAGCATGTTGTGATTTACACTGAGGCTTTGGTCATTTGGCAATACTTAACTACATTGAAGTATGGCCAAATAGCCGTCATTATTCCCACGGTGTGTGTGTATGTCTCTATCCAGTAGTGGATTGACAAGGGGCTGTATGATGTATGGAGAGCACAAAATGTTCTCGTGCGATGAGTTTCACCACGGTGTTTTTGGTAAAGCGTAATTTCGGGAGTAGCTCATGGCTGGTGTGACGCGTCAATTTAAATTGAGTTGAAACATTTTGTTGATGCACGCTTTAAGCCTACGTTGCATTGCCCGAGTGTTTTTTTCCAGTTTCAGAATTGAGCAATATTTCGTGCAGCATTTTTACGATTTACTGTTTCACAAATATGTTGCAAATAAAGCAATCTCTATTTAAGTGGAAACCAACATTTAATCCAAGAGCCTCAAATAAAGCAAAAGAGTGGCGTCTTGCTTTGTTGTCTATGAGTGGTGCTTGTAATGGAGGCCACTTGAAGTAACCTTCCAGCCAGATTGCTGCTCCATGTCATCTGGAAGTAATAAGGTTGTGTCTGTTGATGCATTGGTCTCTATGGCTCCCATTCTGACAAAGATTGCAAGGATTTTTTTTGTATTCTACAAACGAAAATCTTGACTGCATCTACTGACAGTGTTCATGCTTGACTAGACAATAATCTTAAAATGTGTTTCAGTAGACACAAATAACAAACTATATAAACCATAACATTTAAACCTTTTTTTAACACGTAAATATGACACTTTAATTAAATCTTAATATGCTATCAGAATTATTTATCTAAATGTATATACTCTAACGTTATACTTCAATAAATCTGGACAGGGTGAACGAGTAGTACCCTCTAGAGAGGCCCTCTTGAGCTCCCTCTACAGGAGCAGGCCCTTCCACCAGCAGTGGCATAGAAAATTCGCAGGACTGTCCCCTTACCCTGTGTTCGAGCTGAATTAAATACATATCGCAAAAAAACACCTATTTTAGTAATTCCAAAGGTATTTTATTATTTTATTCCCAATTACTTGCACTCATGCAAGGACAGCAGTGTATGCATATTAAATCCATATTATGTATTTAAAACGTTGAATGATAATTAATTTGGTATTTGTTTGAAGTTAACTCTTTCAACTTTGCATATTAAACAAAAAAATCCCCTTGACATGGGTTAAAATGTGCGTCTGGTCAATGTGAGTGATTAGGGTGTCCACATTTTCAGATGTTATGAATACTGTAGCATACTGTAAAAATTATGATTTTACTCTCTTGTATACACTTAACTCTGTTGCTCCTTTAAAATATTGTGTAACATCCTATGTTAAACTTGTAATGTTGTTGAATATTACTGAACCATTGCAGTCAATCATGGCCCATGCTGTTCATCATTTATGCAGTAGAGGACAGCAATTTCTGAAGCCCAACTCCCACCTTCCTCTCACCTACATGCTTATAGTAGAGGCCTGTTTCATTCATACAGCTAAAGGTAAATGTGCAGGTTTGCAATTGCTTGCTAATGGCACTGTTGACCGAACGCCTTCCTCTAGGAGTCTAGAGGGAGGTCTATATGGCATTTCATCAACTCTTACACGCTGGTCATAATATCTTGGAAGAGGTGAGAATACCCACACTGCAATCCACCACATGTGATCTACCGATCGCCTAACTGGTGTACCCATTTATACTGCTGGGTGGACAGAAGAAAGGCATGGTGGGAGAATGTAATAAACTAGCCTATCGTTTCAAATGCTACCCCAGGAGATTGAACCGGCGACCTCTGGATTGCAACTCCATTGCCCCAACCGTTACACCATGGCAGCATCCCTTTTCATACATGTAGTCAGGAAGCAAAATATCTGTCAAGTGCAAAGGCGAATTAAACCCATATTTTTTGCCTTTGTATTACATGACTGTAATTTCAATATAAGAAGGCAATCAGATATAATATTATCCATCTAGCCTCATGTATCTTGAACAAAGAAACACAATTTCCATTACAGCACTTCCTTAATTATGCCTAATGCCAAGGAGGAACTGTTTACTATTTATCTACCAATTCTGCATTAATTACCATATACTGCAACCATAGTTGCTACATGTGATTTAACCATTTATTGTGTAAGCAATACACACTTAATGCTCGCTGGCTGAACAGGATATTTCGCATTGGGGATGTAGACATTTCGTGAATTTCACAACATTGTAATGCAAATGTGAATTTTTAAAGTATGAAACACATATATTTTATTATTTTAATGTCTTAATTATTACAAATATGAGGAATGTTCTCTTGACGGGATACTTATTTTTCACCTTCAATGTTACAATGGTTGAATTGCAAATCAAATGTGGTACATTTCTAATTTGACCGCATTACATATATTCAAATTAAGACTTTCAGCTTTTGTAATTTACACTGTAATCTTCATGTGTACACTGAGCATTGAATTTTGGAACATTTTCATTAAAACACAAATAAAAACAGCAGCATCAGTCATATCAACCAGTTTTTGAAAATCATGGAATGTTTATCCCTGTCATGCAGTGTGTAAACATGCTGCCATATCCTAGGTCTGTTTGGGAGCAACATGTGATGGCGGACCTCACGTGAAATCTATTTCTGCAAATAAATCAACGTTATTTTGCAGAACCTCACTTCCATAGAGCTCGCTAGACAAGAACAAAATTGCCCCAAGCAGAGTTTTAAATAATTAAATACACATGCTCTCTCAAAGGGATGCTACCATAGAGTACAAAGGAACATAAATTAACCGCCCCCTATTTATTAATTATTTACTCCTCTTTCATCTGCAAAGATTACAATTTTCGTCATGCTTCGTGGTTTACTTGCTTGCAACCTTGCTGCCGATTAATCAACATCAGCCATATTCTATCCACAGCTGGATGAAAGCATCTCTTTGCCGCCGTCCACATTGGCTCATGATTCCGCGGTGCCACAATCCGCGTCATCGCTCCATCTCCGCGGCGATCGTTCTCTTGAGTGCATTCCCTCCCCAGCCATCACTTCATCACCAGTCTGATCCATCGGCCATGGTCCCTTCTAGCGGTGGTCGACACTCATTACTGAGTGCCAGCCAAAATTAAGGAACACGCCTGAGAGAAGGTTCAACATGGAGATGGAGCGATGAAATCCGCTCGTGTGCAGGAGCTAGATGGATGTTTCCATCACAAGACTGTGAGAGATGGCAATGGCTTGGGAAGGAAGGCCTTCATACAAAAGTGGATAGATCATGGCCGTTGATGATGAGGAATGAAACCTTGTGATATTGCCGTCATATTTTCTCTTCAATTATAGATCAATCCACGTGACTCATATAATCACAATATCCAATTCTTAACATTTACTAAGAAGTGCAGTGAGCAGCCTCCAATATCACTATAACGCTCAAAAAGAGCATTCAGAGACTTTGTTTTACCTATGCTGAATATTGCGATTTGCATTTCAATTAAATAGTCAAATGTGTTTCTCATGTATTCATCTGAGAGTACCAACGCAGAAATAAAACACCCGTGTGGTTCTGTCACAGTCAATAAGCAGGTGACATGTGGTGGGGATAAAGTGTGGGTATTCCCACCTCGGTCAAGATATATGGCCACTATGGAAAGTAGACCAAAATACCACCAAGAGATGTCCTCTAGATTTCAGTCAAGTGTAGGCCCTTCTGCCAGCAGGGGCGTGAGCTAGAAATTGCAGGGCTGCACCTTTATCCTTCCATCAAACGTAAAACAAGATGCAAGTCAGGATTGGAAGTGCCATAACAGTAATTCACACCAATCTCCACTTCAACGTGAGTGCCAGTAGGTGCCTGAGGACTTTACTTCCGCACCTGCAATTAACATGGTTGGCTACGTATGGTGCAAAAGAAGTTCGAAATACATACAGAAGGTGTCGCGTGTGGCAATTTCTTATGACCTCTTGGAATATTGAGGTAAAATAGTTTTGGGAAACATTGTTACATGCCACACAATTCTAGCCAGTCGCTCCCATAATGATATGGTTGTGTGGGGACAGGAAACGCATTGAGTCTGTACCACCTTGCTATTTCAAGATTCAAATGTTTAACTGTGGACGAGCAGCTTTGTGACGTTTTATAGGAATGCCACAGTGTTAACTTATTTTTTCTATCTCAATGAAGTTGTAACAAATGTATTAACTTATTTCTGCTCTTTTGTATTGATATGTGTATCAGTACCCGTATTATTTACCAACATTGGTGGGAATGTAAGAGCATCCATAAAAAAATGTTTTTACAATAACATGTATCCATGGAAGGATTACATTGAGAATTTTGCAAAAATATTAAGCTATCAACAGGCTTTGTATTATATTATTTGGGTTTTTCAGGCTTTATATTGATTTCAGATTCTTTCCGTATTGTATTTTGTGTCATTTTACATGGCCAAGGATGGATTTGGCCCACAAGCAACTTGATGCTTTCTCAGAAAACCGGTCTAGAGTTGAGCGACCTCATGCTAAGCCAAGCCTAATTTCGAACGAGATTTATATTTGGGTCAATTAAGAGCTGGGGTTTTTTTTTGTCACAGAGAGGGAATAACACAATCTGGCCAGTCTAAACATTAAGATTTTTCTTGTCGGCGATAGAAAATAACCACGTTATTATGTTTAAATTTATGTGTTATCAATAATACCGAACTTTATTGCTTTTGACACACCGTAATGAAAAAGATTCGTTACTAGCACTTGCTGATTGGTTAGATTATTATTGAAAAAAAATATTTACACCTAGAGGTAGATAAAATCCACAATTTTTACTTGCAGTTGTCATCTTGTACCACTGAGGGACTGAAACAAATTTGTATTAACTGCCTCACAAATTCCTGGTTTCAGTTGAAAGAAAGACATACAGAATAACCGTCATTGAATGAACCAAACATTAGAAGTTTCAGCTGCATTATTCGAACTCAGACATACTACAAAAATCTTGAAAATGGAATATCAAAACAACTTTTAAACCTGCATATATGGCCAAGAAAAACGCTTCAACACAACTTATTTTTGTAATTGGGACTCTCAGAAAGCCTGAGAAGCCATGGAGAATATTAGATCTTGGCTCGCATTGATTTTTATTCCAAAAATGTACTGCAAATAACGAAATTGGAGTTAAACATAGCAACATCAGCCCTTTCTGTGAAAACATAGCAGGATAGGGCTGAAAAATATATTTTTTGAGATTTAGTGAGACTTCCCTGGGTAAATGTGTGTAATAATACATAATGAGAGTAGTTTTCCTGGGTAAATACATTATTATCTGACCTCATCATATAAGACTGAACTCAATTGGAAAATCAACATAATTGTCTCGTCAATGCTATAGTCGTATCAATTCCTTTGTTAGGACCAACAAAGCACTTTCTATGCAGCTGCCAAATATGTAAATCTCTGTCATTCTTTTATGCCCTGATGAATTCCTGCATTGCTCCTTCAAGGTCATCATTCTAAACGGTTGTTGAGGCATTCGCTATTAAACCTTAACATGCTTTTGCAATTTTTCTGTCGTCTCCTATTGAAAGGTTATGGAATGTCTAGTAGAACGTGTAACCTTCCTTGTACTGAAACATTGCTTGACATCCTATTTATTTGTAAGATTGTATCTGCTACTGTACGGATTATAAGATAATAGTTACATTAATCACCTTAAGAGAGTTGTATGACTTTTATGATTAATAAACATTATTTTTATGCCAAGCAATTGTATTTGAGCACCGTATGTATGCCTGGAGTAAAATATGGCATGTTAAAATCTCAACCTTTGATCATCACACTACATTTATATGCACAAGGTAATGTGAATTTTATTTAGTTTAGTAGGAGCGCTTCAGTAGCTATGTTTCCATTAACATGCTTATTCTAAAGATCCCTACTATTTATTTTAAATAATTTGTAGTAATTACCCAGTCCTATTCAATTATTTGCATTCATTCGTATTCAAATGTTTGCTCAGTTTCTTGGTGAGTACATTATTCATTATTCCAGGAAAACACTTTTGCTCCGTTTTTCACTGACCTGTAGCATCGTGTGATGTTATGGGTTGGTATAGCATTAATCTATTAATTATTTACTGTGTGTAATTCAATTCGTTGATCAATTTATCAATCACAGCTGCTTTATAAATTAAACACGTTGAAAAATTACTTCCCACTTCCAAGATGCTATTTTTGTACACCCAAAACGTATGTTTATTAACACTGCAACATTTTCACGCATCACATGAAACAAGTAATTTTAAGTATTTTAAATTATGCTTTACTGCTGCAGTAATGTGGAGGACAACATGCCCTGTTTACCAGTATCATGCTTATTGCCAGAGTTGTCGATTTTTTGTTTAAGTACTGCTTAAATTAATAAATAAGAATATGACCCTTTAATAGCAGTTTTTGTAAAAAATATATAACTAAGAGGTTCAATTTAAGATTGAGGTATAACAACTTTCACAAAAATCGTACCTTTGAGCAAATAGCAAGTGATGTACTTGATGCTGTAAAAGTGGATTAACAATACCTTAGTATAGTAACATCGCACGAGTGACTATAAGACTAACTACAGCATTTTATAAACTCTATCTCAGCATAATAAATAGCATGTACCAATAAGTGAAGATTAATTGCCTGCTGTCAGATATAATGATGTAAGCATGAAATAAAGGCTGTGTCAATACCTCATAACAGACAACCCTCATATTTCATTTTGCTACTGAATGTCATGGATGGATTTTTTTAACATCACGGTAGCGAGCACTTCATTTTTCTAATATTAGACCCCAAACCTTTTTTATGCTAATAGTATGTATTGCATCCAAATTGGGGTGATTGAATTATCTTTCATACGGATATTAAAATTTTTAAAGAAGCAATTTATGTAACGGGTTTAATGTAATTTACAAAACAACCTATTACACGGTTAAGTTGTATTCCGTAACTACGTAAATCATGTGTGATTTTTACACAATTTATTTAACATCTTCACACCCATAAATACTTAAAAATAAATTCATGCTACTTTGTAAAAATGACAATTCTCAATTTTGAAGACAATAATGATCAAATGGTATATTACGGAATCTCATAATGACCATAATTTTGCAGATAAAGTGATACTTTGTGTACTCGTTTCAAGTAAACTTCATGTAAACTACACCGCCTTGGGAATGATGCAGCTATCATCATGCTCTTGCTGTCTTCCTCTCTTCATTTCAAGTCAATTTATTGTAGCTGTCAGTTAAAAGTCTGAAATAAATTCACAAACTGCTACATTTGGCAGATGGCTGCTTGTTATCTATCGTGGTGATCTACACTTCAGCAGGGAACTACATGATCTTGCACAGCTCTCTTCAGGGAATAAGAGCCAAGCGCTTGTTATGATGTCCGAACTGTCATGGGTAGAAATGATTTTTAGATGTGCATTTCAAATACACATCTTCAATATGCCTCAACTCTGAGAAACCATCTATATTGCGCTTATTTTTTACAGCTTGATATTAATAATGATAAAGTGCCAAAACAGAGCAATTTAGTTAAATGTGTTGAGGCTTTTTTGTGCACAATGAAAATGTAGTTGTGCATTTTCCAAAGCTTGAATAACATTTCTCCTTCCTCTTATTTTTTACCAACCTACGTCCTGGAACTTTTTTTTCCTTCTCACAGCGTTCTAATTTGAGCCTCAAGAGAAGCAATCTGGTTAACTATCGATACAGGCTTCCTCCCATTCCCCATACCATGTTGGTGGTGTATATTTTAATAGGGCCACCATCCCAGAAGTGTCTGTGCACTGAGACACAAGCTGGACAGATGGCCCCAGATCCTATCATTGCCGACACCTGCATTAGAGGCGCACAGGGTATTCTTAGTGTCAGTGACTCTAGTGATTTAATGTGATAAATTCTACCCCTCTGGAAAAGGCTGCAGCTCGCTGGTAGGCACATGCGAAACAGGTTTGTAAATTTACAATAATTGCGTTCCATCACAGTATGTTGCATTTACCAGGTTTTGGGGTGTATGCAATGTCCAGTCTTGTGTTTGTATGGAGGTAATATTATATGTATAAACACAACATCTTCAACGGTAATTAAACTTAATCCAAATTAAGTGGCAAGATTACGTAATTCGTTTTTTTTTATGAAAATGTAGGTGGTGCTCACCGCTGTTAGGGCTCCTGAGCCAGTAATGGAAATGTTAGATTACTCTGGTTGGAACCACTCATTTGAAACAAATTATGTATAGAAATAGATAATTTTTTAAAGTATGAAATAGTATCATATTTGAGAAATGTACCGCTTCAAAAACAGTAGTTAAAAGTGTGTTGTACATATTCTAGTGGCAAGTGATAATATTTGGCTTTAACAAATGACTTGTTCCCCCTCACAACATACATTAGCGCTTTGCTGGTCTGTCCAATAGCAGCGTAAGGGCAACGTTGACAAACTACTTTGTCATCCTGGATCTTAGATACAAGGGTTTTTATTATCTTCGTCCTTGAAAACAAACTCACGGAGCCAGGGGCAGTCAAAACGTGTTTTTTTTTAAAGCATGCAAAAATCTGCCGCATGTGTGTGCATTAATCATATAGTACAGGGCATTGGTGCGGTTTTCTGCCTTAAAAATAATGTCGTGTGGTAAGAATTGTAACATTTTTATACACGTTTAGACAGAGTGTTGATCATTTCTTGACTTGAAGCTTTCGCGACTGTAAGAATTCATATTCTTTGGGTCTTTCGGTAAAGTCACGTAGATAGGTTCAAAGAAAATAACAAAAAACTACGACGTTTCGAAGCTTGTGTTGCGATCATAACGTCGTAGTTTTTGTGTTATTTTCTCTGAACCTATCTACGTGACTTCACCGAAAGACCCGGAGAATATGTTGATAGTTTATGAACCACTTTTAAACCGATTATGATCTCTTATAAATGCGTGTTTTCACAACGCGAATTGGATGTAATGCGATGAAAGTATGAGGGAAGAATGTTTTTTACAACGTGGATGCGAATTGGATATAATGCGATTGAGTGAACAGAACTACGTCGCAGCGCGAGTAGGAATAAGCGGTTTAACGGTTGCCTCGGCGGAGCATCACACGAGGCATCGGGATGCTGCTGGATGCTTCTTGATGCTTCTCGATGCTACCCACGCACCTCAGGCTTTGTTCAGCTTGCATATGCATCTGACGTGTTATCGTGGATTGTGCTTTACCCTGTATTGAATGTTTTTATTATAACACGATTTTTCCACTCCGCTGTGTTCTTCAGGAATGCAACTACTGCGTTATAGGAGAACAGACTGTATGTTACATAAAACAAAAATTTCCTTTCGTTAATCCAGTACTGATTGAAGGCATTCCCACGATGTTGTAAGTCATGGAGGTTGCTTGAGCTAGGTTTAAAAAAAATAATGGGTGTAGTAAAATCTTGACTTAAAGCTTTCGTGACTGCAGGAATTCATATTCTTTGGGTCTTTCGGTAAAGTCACGTAGATAGGTTCAAAGAAAATAAAAAAAAACTACGACGTTTCGATCGCAACACAAGCCGGTCGTCTTCAGGAAAAGGGGGGTTAGCTTCCAAAGGCAAACTGTTTATAAGGGGTGTAGTGTGTTACAATGTATTTTATTTTTTACGAAAACGTGACACTTAACCAACGCAATGCCATTGAGTAGTAGCCACCTGTTAGGCATGCTGTTGATCACTGTTCAATTATTCATGGCGAGCAGCTCCACAATGCTGATATATACCAATTGCCATTTATCTTTTTGTTAGTCATGTTTGCACAGTGTTGGTCAATGGGAATCAATGTAGATCAGTTTCGAGCTTATAAACGTATGCGTTTTTTTGCATACGTTTTCAAAATGCACTGTAGGTGTTTGTCTCTGGGTGGAGTGGCTTCTGTAAAAAAAAGATTGCATGTTGCAATCTTACAAATAAAATAGCTGTGAACGTGGTTTCCTCTCCTAGAGCTCAGTGCACATAGCAAAGCAATGAGCGGCTTTGAATCAAGTGTGCCTGCAACACATCGTATACAGAAGACTTGCATCAAAACTGCTTGACAGCTGCCATTTGATATCTTATCACGTTGTGAAATGCCATCAATAGCCAGGCAGCAATTCTCTCGTAAACTCACAACAGCCGCTGCCGTGCTGAATGACTGTTTTATCGCAATGGCTGAGAATCAAGAGACTTTTGTCCATTTTTGAAATTCTCATAAATATTGGAACTCTGTGGACAATTTTATCTATACATATACAATTGCCACCTAAATTCCAATATCCTTGAGTGTGCATATCGTGCGTATATATTATCACTCGATTTATTCGTTTATTGTGAACAGTCGAGCATTAAAAAAAATGTTGTAAAATCCTCCATATGGAAGTGTAATTTTAGCAGTGAAAGTTCAAATAATCTATGTACAGTATAACACAGACGCTACAGTATGTATATTTTTTCTCCCAATAAAAAAACAACTTGCTGTTTCACAATCAGTTTATCTGGGTGAGGTAATAAATTCGCCACCACCTGCCCGACATAGTCAAATTTTATTGAAAGCATTCTAATTTCAAATTGTTATCACTGTCTCTTCTCATACAATTTTCCGTGCTTCATAAAAGCAAACCTGCGTTTTATTCACCTAACCTCGCCGTCGTGAATTATTGTCAAGGAGTAGCAGCTAACTTGAGATTGCCATTTTAATAGAGCACTTTGCCAGGACTTGAAGATGATATGGATGCGGCTGCTCTGTTTGCGATGTCAGGTAGAGCTGCCTCGAGGTGGGTCGAGGTCACAGTGCTGTGACGCTAATTGGTATAAAGTCTCTGTGCAAGAGCCGATGAGGAAAATAACTTGTATTATTCTACAGTGTCCGTCTCAAAACAAAGGGGAAACACCTGTAGACTTGAGGTTCAGGACTACCCTACCCCTGTTTAAGCCTCCTGCACATTCAAGGGCATCTTGGACACTAATTGTCAGTTCACAGCGCTAATTTCACATTCTTATATTCATGCATATAATTGTTTTTAGATTTGAACTGCGCTAACGTTAAATTATCATTGTCTATTTAATTTAATTGGGGTGGAGTGGTGGCACTGTCATTAGCGCACTATGTTGTGAACCCCAGGACCTTAGTTCCATTCTCAGCCAGAGGAGGATGGTTTCTGAAATGGTTCTGGGACCTCCCCTCTTCACCAATCTGCATTGACCAGGATGGTGAAGTAGAGTTAAATGAACCCCATGACACTGTATGGGTAGGACTTCATCCTGAATTGATTAAGGTCTGAAATTGTTTTTAATTATGTTTGAATTGTTTATTTCTTGCTTTCATCACCAATATGTTTTGATGCTTTTGTCAATGCTATACAATGCTTAGAATCAAGCAAATTATTCATTTGCTGTGATTTACAATTGCTGTAATGAATAATGGTTAAGTTATACTTTTTTACTGGGTATTCCTTGAAAAATATACTTTCATTCTCAGTGGGATGTGACCTACATATAAAGGAAATGCAAATTATGACATTTAAACATTTGATACTAATACATTGACATCCAAATTGACTTTCCAAAATGTTTATATTAAAAAAATTAAATATGATGTAGTGCAGCATTTCAAGGAGATTTGTATCTTCAGTGAAAATGTTTTTTGTATATATCTCTCTGTATTCTAAAACAACATTAATAACGCAAAGCAAATTCGAATTTATCTCGTGCTTTTATCAGCATTTTCAAGCTTAACTGATTATCTTGGTAAACATTTGATTCAACTAGTATATAAATCAAATCCTGCTAACTTTAAAAGTCATACAGTTGGTTGTGAAACAATGGTGAATTTTAGAGTCTGCAAAAATAGAAAATTAAGTGCAACAAAATCAGAATCCCGATTTCAAACTTAAAATTTACTATAAATTCTACCCCCTGCAACACTTTAATTTGATACAAATGTTAACTTCTCTCATATTTTTTGTGCCCAGTGTCCACCGTTGGCCATAGCTGCATACGTTATTATCTATAGTCATTATAAGCCAACTGTGAGCTGCTGGAGTCCACTGTTATGGAACAGCACAGCATGGTTAGTTGTCACATGGACCTTTTGTGTATTGACAAAATATACCCCCGCCTTCAAAACATCAATGACCATGGCTGCAATGTGTGATCAGCTTTTCAGAAAAGCAAGATACCTTAAAGCATAGGTAATCCCTGGAGGTGAAGTGCAAGGACAAAGGCTCAGGTTCACAGTTTGAGGTCACTGCTGTATTTTGGGGATCCTATAAACCCTCGTGGCCTCATTGTGTGTTCGTGCATGTGTGCTTGTGGGGGGAGTGGTAGTGTAGTGGTTAGTGCTGCACTGCGCTGTCAACCCAGTGACCCGTGTTCAATCCCTGCTCATGACAAATGACAGTGCCGAATATTTGAACCGGTCCTTGGCCTCCCCAAGTTAGACTTCAATGAGGACCCACCTTCTCGTGTGCCGTGCCGACCTTCATAGGTGCTCGCTAACAGTACTTGTCCCAACAATCTGTTAAAGGCTCCATGGGGGATCTTTGTCTTTGTGTATTGCAAAAGTCACTTTTTTCAGACAGGTTAAGAAAAGAAAATGGACTTGGGCAGGAGACGTTGCTCGAAGGGATCATGGCCGATGGTCAAGAATAATAGTTGAGTGGCAGCCGAGGGATGAAGCACATCCAAGATGACACACTTCGGGGAGAGGGAGCGATGAAATTAACCCGTGATGGAGGTTCTCGGTAGACTATTACATCGCTGAATCGTGAGAGATGGTGGCAGCTTGGGGAGGCCTTCAAACAGCAGTGGATTGATCATTGCTGCCGATGATGATGATGATCAAAAGTAAGATTTTAGAAATGTTGCATATCTGTGGATATTTTTTAATAAGTTGTAGAGATTGTGGAACACATTCGTTCCCTAGTTCACTTTTAATTTATGTGAACATTATGCTCTTTTGAGAGTACAATAATTAAAATAAAGTAGCCACCTCCATTTCTAGTTGTTACATTTCAGATTGCTACTTGTTATTAAATGTACAATTCATGCAATGAAAATCATTTATCAGTACGTGTTGACATTTGCATTTTTGGAATGTGGGTTGGGAATCATGGTAGCACAGCGATGAGCAGGTATATTAATAGCATTTGATAAAGCACAGCACCTTAATGCCTTGTTAAATACTGTACATTGAAATCTTCTGTGTTACATATATAAGTCTATTTCATCTCGGTATATATTTGCACTCAACATATAATCCACCATTGCCTTCTTTCTAAATGCTGTGCTCTCAATCACCCTTACGTCATACTTGAAGGCTACGTGCCAAGCCTCACCGCACACAATATTGGTTGCAATGGGGCATGGTGAGTAGACGTATATAAAGTCATACAGTGGACACAACTAAGATATATTGCTACTGAAAAATTAAGTAGGATGTGTAATTCAGATTAGTCTTATTCCTTCTAAATTAGAGATTTTATATTTAATTACCCTCATAAAAGATGGGCACATTTGCTTAACACTTGTAAGCGTAAACATTCTATGAAATAAATCAGGATTTAAATACACATGAGGAGGAGCATTGCAAACTGCACCGTGACCTGAGTTTTTGGAAACCTGTGACCTGAGTTCGATTCCCGGTCACGGCTAACATCAGGAGCGAGTGACACCCAAATTGGCCCCGGGACCCCACTTCACTAACCCGTGCTGAATGTCTTATTGACAACTGGTCAAACAACCCCCCTCCCCCCCATGAGTGAAACAGCACAGGACTTCCTTCATCCAGTCGTGGATTGACAAAGAGCAGTGTTGTGTTTCATTAATGTGTTAGATAGACGTGGAAAACTACGTTACATCGCTGATAGTGCTCACTTGTCAGGAAGGTTTTTATTCTAAGTGCGCTGGATGACATTGCTGCTTTTCAGTTTGAGTATTTGGCAGCTATACATTTCCATGTGATAAGCCACTTCGTTGAGCTATCATTTGTGGCCAGGTCACTTCTGAAAAAGAGCTACATAGAGCTAGTGGGCCTTGCCTGGTGAAATAAATATAGTTTTGTTTAGTTTTATTGAAAAAGAAAAAAAAGACAGAATCGTATAGCTTCATCGTTTTAGTTTGATGCTTTTAATGGTGCCATCCTCTAATGCATCAGTATGTGGACAGACCACGTCTATGTTGTATCCTCTAGTCATGTGATAGAGATGTAGTGCACGAGTGCATTATCTGGAGACATTGGCACTTGTTTTTGCAGTCTGGCTGAAGCTTGGGTGCCATGCCAGAGTTGTGTAGTTTTGCATTTCAAGGGAAGCAAAAATAATTCATAAACTATGCACACACAACAGAACTGTGGCCATGAAATATTTATTATGTCATGAATAATCTTCTCCTGAGCTATAAACTATACGGAAACAAAGAAAAAGCAACATTCTTAAGGGCAACTTTTTATGTTTTTTAGCGCGCCAATATAAAGTTAATTGTTTAAAGGATGTTTTGAATAATCTTGGGAACAAAAACATCGTTACTGCTTCAGGTGACAAGTAATTAGTTGTCACACGAGTTGAAAGTATACTGCTAGAAATGTTAATTGAAAGGACATGTACGCCTTTTATTGCAACTCCATAAAATGAATTTATTTTAACGAACTAAATCAGTCCAGTAAAAGTGTACGCATACAATATAGATAGATTAAAAGTACATAAAATGTTGCAAGAAGATAAGGTGCTGCTATCATGTCTCTCATGCACAAAAGATACGGTTCATGGATGTGTACCAACTCGCCCTTTCTAGCTCAACTCTCTTTCGGAATGCAATAGCCAACATTGTTTAGGCACTTGTAAATGCGAGCCATAATAAAGACAAATATCCCCTGTAAAGCCTTCACAGATTTCTGGGGCAAGTACTGTTAGAAAGCACCTCTGAAGCACCGGGGGGGGGTTGGGTGGCCAGGTTTACACACCACACCAGGTACTCATTTGAGGCTAAGGTTTACCACCAGGTACTCAAATGAGAACCGTAATTCACACACACACACGTTTACATTGTGCATCATTACCTCCAAGAAGTTTCTTTGGCATTGCCATTCAATTCGATAAATTTTCGTATGTATTGCACTTTGTAAAAATGTAGCATTAAACGCAACCGCGTGGTGCATTATCCGCTTGCTTTATCGTTGTCAGGTATTGCATAGTTTAAATACATTCTTAACTGATTGCGCTGCAAATGCCTGTCGCCTTTCCATGTTATTTCATGCCTCTGACCTGCAATTACATGAGCACCATGAATGATATATGAGGAGCGCTCCTGCCAGGATGTGTGCACTCAGATCAGAAGCACAAGGGAATGTATCTCCTGCTCACACCACATCCGCCTTCAGACTTGCCATTGGCGGCGAGATAGTGTTCTCTTTACCGGCGGTGTTGTTCAGTTTCTCCGTTACTAGCATTGTAAAATCGTCTCTTACAGGGAATATATCCAGGCGACAATGTTGTAAACACCTCTCCGTTCAGATATAAAGGAACATGCGGCTAATATTGTTTTACATCCCTAGCTTATTAAGAACACCCCTCCTTAAAAAAATAGACCATTCCCATTACAGCTACAGTACAATTCCCAGTGCTCTCTCAGAAGATTTGATTTGCATAGTGAGCGCCTCACTTTTGCGGTCCCCTCGAGTACACATTAATTTTTTTTGTTTTTATTTTTTTCTTGCCAGCCTAGATGCACGGTCTCCGTTTCAGCAGGGCTGCACATTGACTTGGCTCTTGGCTGCATCCTAGGAGAGCACTCAAATAGGGAGGGATGGAGGGAGGGAAGGAAGGAGAGATACAGTACAAATGCGTAGTCACGGCATTTGGGCTCTGCAGTGTGTGAATGAATTCACGCGAATGCACCGACGCCACTCGGATTCGCCTCGAGTGGGCGAGTAGCTGAACCAAAAGCACAAACAAACCAAACAACAACAAAAAATCGAGGAAATCAGTTTTCTGATGAGCTCATCCTCTTTGCAATTATCGCGAAGCCACAATCCGAGCGGCGACGCGCGCGCGCGCGCGCGACTTCAGTTTCCACCACCACCAGGAACAGCAACAACAACAACAATTGTGTGTTCTGCTCACGAGGAGAGTGAGGAGAGAGAGAGAGAGCGAGCGAGAGAGCGAGCGAGAGAGCTGGGAAATCCTCAGGAAAAGGAAAAAAAAAGGGGGTGGGGAAGACGAAAGGGCGGAGGAGGGGAGAGAAAGGGTGGCGGCTTGCGTAGCCTTTTGCGCCGTTTCGCTTTCGCGAGGATCATGAGCCGATCGCCGACGCTTCTTGCTGCGGGTTTCTGCCAGCAGCGCACGTCCCTCCTGCTAATTGTGCCGAGCTGCCGAGGTCGCTGCGCGCAGTGTATAGTAGTAGCATGGGCTGGGGCCGCGGAGCCTGCGGGCTGCTCCTTGTCATGTGCGGGTGCCTCTGCGGGCCAGCGAGGGGTGCCCTGAGCTCGGGAACTCACCAGGAGCACCACCACGGGGCGAGGCAGCACTCCGGACCCGTGGCGATCTTTCGCTCGCCAGCGTCGCTGCGTGGGGGTCACGGTGGGTTTTTGTATGGTTTTTTTTTTGCTGGGGGAGTGGGGTTTGTGATTGGGGGGTTGTGTAGGGGGGGTGCTGAGAGATTTTTTTTTGGGGGGGGGGAGCTGAGAGATTTGGTGGTGGTGGTGATGCGCGGTGGTGCAATCGTGCAGGAGAATCTGTGCAGCAATGTTATTGTCATTCGTTCCTCTTAATTCAACAGATGTTGTCCCTTAAAATATAAATATATGCGTGGTATATAATAAATGAGGCGATGGTGCTTTGCTGCTGTTTTCATTAGGTTTTCTAAATAGGTCATGCATGGCAAGCCTGTAGAGGATACATGCGAAATAGGTATTTGAGCCCGCAGATGTGCTCCTCGGCGCAGGGTGCTATAGGCAGGGAGGAATGAGCTCCCTTGAAATATGCAATTTCATTCGGCAGAGCCCCCACGCGACTGCGAAATAACATCAGACTTGCTGAGACTGTTACAAAGGGTGTTCTCCTACGGAGCGGCACATTAAATGGACCCGTATTGCCCAAGTCATTTGATGCATAATTTTCCGTGCTGTGTAATGTGTTCGATGATCTGTGCTTAATAGCGGAACTGCTGTACGAATTTTCCAGGTTTAGAAACAAGCTAACAAGCAGGAATCCACTCTCGAGCACTGATAGCCTTCAAAGAGCAGTAATTACATGTTTTTTCTGCTCTTACAATGTTGTACTATATTATCTCCGTGCGTGTGGCTTCATTCATGTTAATACACCCATATACTGCATAAGCAATTTAAATTGCAATATCGTACTTTCTTTTACTAGGTTGATATGTTAGAGATATTAATTTCACTTGTAGTTAATGTTAATAACACAACTGGCACCCGTAACTATCACATGCTTGTGGATGTGTTTTATCGATACGTTTATTGTAAATATAAATGTAGAATATAAATCGAATGATCACTTAATAACACGCTGTACATTAATAGTAATTTAGAATCAAACGATTTAAATTTCACTTAATTTGCTTGACCAATTTTGCCATCGCTAATAATGATAATCTTGTTGCTATAAAACATGTGCCATTTTAATTTTCGTTTGCAATAAGTCGCATTGATATCTTGCGCAGAATGCATGCATAGAGTCTTTGACACAAATGTATAATTTCCGGGCATTATTGTATACGTCGTTCAGACTTGCATCCATATTATTTATTTAAGAAAATACACATTTTTAAAAATGACTTTAGCCAAGGCTATCTGATACTATTGTTGTTCATTGCCATTGAAATAATGACAGCACTACACCGTTCACAATCGCCCGTGAAGCTGTGCATAAAGGAAATGGGTTATTCGCACGTTTTTCAACATTGAATTCAACCCAAAGTGTTTCGATTTTTCGACCAGATTAATATTACACCATGCACACATTCCAAAATATTGTGTCCAAGACATTTGTTTCTACACGTGTCATTTTATTTCACATGTTAGGCGTACATTAACACCAATGACTTTATTGACATTTCTGCATCTGAAGTATGCTCTACGTAGTGTTCAATTATGTTCTATGTTGCATAGGCTTCTCTGCTCATGGCGTCAGCCCTCGATAGAGTTAACTACAATTGACTTTACACAAGGGATTCTGCGTTCCATGGCTTGCCTCCTTGACAGCTTCTTGGATGAACCAGCTTCAGAACAATATTTTTTATTTCTCCTGCCAGAAGTCAAACCGCACAAGGTCTCCCAAGGCATCCTCTATTTGTTTGTCCTGTTGTGTATAATAGAACGTCTTATGTAAGTGCATACGGACTAAAATTGCTTTGCGGTTTGTAGACGTCATATTAATGTGAATGTGGTTTTAATCATGCTTATCCAACCACAACAATGTGACTTGGAAAAAGGTTGCAAAATTAACAAAATGAAAACATTTAAATAATGAATGTACATTAAGTTTCAAAGGTTATTTACAATTCTACTTTTTTTGTTTGTCCAAAGCAAGATATCTTAATGTCATATCTGAAAGAGAAAATCCAGATAGCATGTGCTTGCCAATGAGGTGAAGCCAATATTAATACCTGATCTTTGATATTTTTAAAATAGGTGAGCATCTTCAAAGAATGCTCGAGAATCATCACTTTTGTGAGCTCAATTGGGTCCCAAATATTACACACCACCATTTTCATGTTTAATGTTCACAGGGTGTCCTGAGCCCTTGGCAAGTAAGGACTTATTCATATTCCTTACAGATCCACAGCCTTCAAAAAGGCTGCTTGAACTCCATCCTCTCCAAACAGCCCCGTGAATGCTGTGGCCATATCACGAGTGAGGCTTTGCCAAATTTTCGATGTGATCTAATGCGAAGGTTGACTTTCTATCTCTGGCCACGAGGTATTAGATTCATTCAGGACGAACATCGTAGTGCATGCTGGAAGAAGAAAAATATATATTGGTATTAATTTGTATTGTTTACTGGATCTTATATATCACAGATTGTATGTGCAGTGATATTAAACTGTTCCATAAGTTAGCTGCATACCTTTCGAACATATGTAACAGGAAACATTATCTATGGATAAGGAAGCAAGACAGTTTCACTTGAGTGAAAGAGTAAATGTTTTATTGCAAATGAAACGCATGTGCTGCAACCACCTCTCTGGCACTATCTGTGATGCACATTTCATATGACGCTGCATTGCAATTTCACATAATCATTGTACATTTACCCGAAGCTCTTATCTAAGAGAGACGATCTGCCTTTTTGGACACCAATATGCTACGGTGTTCATCTCTTCAAAGTACTTTTGTTATCATATGGTCGTAATTTGGTGAGCTTTCTTCCACACAAACTTGGTCTTGCATATCTGGTCCACAATCTGCTGGGTAGCTAATCTGACTAATTTGTGTTTTAGAGTGTATGTTTTTATACATTTAATGAATTATATTTGTGATCACATAGATGTGGAGCAGCGGTGCAGTAGTTGGAGAAATTTACCAGCCACAGCTAACATCAGTGACTGGTGATATCTGAATCAGTCCTGGGCCTCCAGCTGCAACGCCCCCCCCCCCCCCCCCATCATATCCCCTTCACCAACCCGTACTGACCATGGCCAAACAACTGACATGGTGTGGGATGATGGGCAATGACAGCTAAGATATGGAACATTTCCAAGAATAAGTCCACTGAGGAGATGGAGCAATAAAATCAGCGCATGTGCAGGTGGCTAGGTGGACTGTTGTATCGAAAATTCGTGGGAGATGGCATCAGCTGGGGGTGGCCTTCATCCTGCAGTGGATTGAGAATGGTTGTTGATGATGATGATGCTACAAGGTGGTATGGAGAAGGCAGCACAGCAAATAAGTTTGGGCTTTGTCTCAGTGAACTTGTGAGAGTAGATTCTCCTAATACGTTTTGGGTTTCTTCAGGTACTCTGGTTCCCTTTCATGAATTGTCCAATTAGAATAACGTCTTAAAAGGAGTGCTATGGTTCAGAAAAAGCTTTTCCTGGATATATAAAAATGTTATATTGTTATTAAATTAACGTTCTTGAACAGTGTGTTGACTTCAATGGGTTTTTAAAACAGTTACTATTATACGACTCGTCAAATATCGTCTTTGAGCTATAGTCATGGGAAAAAAACACAACAGCATACTACTGTCACTATTTTGTTTAACATTATCACAATTACGGTGATAATGGAAATGTAGGTATTCTATCCCAAAGGACTATGGTTGCCATCATTATCGCCGTGCTAACTTTGACATTTTGGCCAGATAGATTGTAATTTGATTAAGCTAAAATAGCTATTGTGATTGACAGGTATAGTGTTACAATTACGTGATGTGAAAAAATGTTAATGGAAATGTGCAAACACAAAAACATATGGGTGAAAACATGCAAAGACAAGCGACAACGTACAAATATCAGCCAGGAAGATATAGTCTAAATATAGTAATCCCACATTTGTAGCTATCAGTTGAACACATTTATTTATCATTTATGAATTGTGATAGCAATTTGTAAAAACTAATTTAAAACTGTTATTCATTTCCTAAGTGCATTAGGTGTATTTTATTTTAGGACATTCAAATTATATGTGAGTATTTAGTTCCTATCCATATAAAAATATATCACTACTTCTATGGTAATTAGTATGGGCTGCAAGGTTTGGGTCTAATCGGACCTGATCACAGTTAGTCTAAATCGCAACCCGGATCCAATTCAAAGCTGATGGGATCAAATCCACATTTTAAAAAAATCCACTCACCAGCAAAATCGGATCCTGCTCAGCCGATTGGGATTGAAATGTATTACACAATAACGTATTATGCTGTAGGATATTATTTAGCTGTGAGGTGGCCACGAGATAACAGTAAAGCAGTGGGTTCTAGAAATCCATCTGTGGAGAGCTTAGTGTTTCCCTCTCATACGCCTAGGTTTCATCTGGATAGTAGATGAGTTTAAGCCTACCACACGAAGCCAACCACGTATGAATGGCATTACCCAAGCATCCCAGTGTAGACCTCTCTTGAAAAAGAACCCTCAGACTCAGTGAATCTTTGGTGGGTAAAGGTATGTAAGTGCAAGTATAAAGGGCTTTATTGTTATATTATGAACAGCTCGCTTATAAGTCATGTACGTCACATGTCCAAGAGGACGTCCACCATGGGAGATGGAGCAATGAGATCAGTTCGTGTGCAGGAGTGAGATATATGGTAGCAGCACTGAACCATGAGGGATGGTGATGACGTGGGGTGGGGGGCTTAATCCAGCAGTGAATAGATATTGGCTCATGATGATTAACTGGTCCTTTTTGGAAACTGTAGAATCTATATGTATCATCGTCACCAAACAAAAACATCATGACATTTAATAAAATTGTGGATGAATAGTTATATCGGTATGAATAGTTATCCCTGCTATTTGTGCAGTCATGACACTATTTTTAACATACAATGACTTATGAAATAAATAGGAAAGACCTATCAAACCGTTAGATCAGAGACCATTTGCTCAGCCATTCAGAATGCCACTGCAGGAATAGAGTCCAATTCCTATTTATGGACAGTTGTGTCAAACCATCAGATCTAAATGAATGGTGCATCCATGTTAATTAGTAAAATATACTCTCTTAATAAGGAAGTTATAGGTTGTGCAGGACTTTCGATTAGTTTTCCAAAATGTATGTCTGCAGAAGCACATAACCAATGTGCATGAGATTTAACATGAACTATGCGTGCTTATTTTTTTCATATTTACCTGCCAGCTGTAGTTTTAACATCCGTAATATCGATGGTTACCATCTGCATGACCTTCCCACACAAGCTAAAGGATGGTTCCCTATTTACTTGCTCGTGTTCTTGCAGCATGCACATTGTTAAAATTGCTGTTCTAGCCACTTACACATTTCCCCCCCCCCCCCCCCAAAAAGCTCGGGTAATTCAACTAGCTTGATGTTTTAAAAGAAAATGCATAGCATTATGTGGTAAATTTTACAAAGAGTACGAGGTCACTTTGACTTCTATATTCCTGCATTATAGGTGCGTTTAGTGATGAAAAAGGCATTCCAATGCTATCGTTATAAGCAACCACTGCTGGGTGAGGGCTGACCCAAGCTGGTACCACCTCTCACAGTCTTATGGTGTTATAGTAGACGTACACCTGCAACATCGACTGATTTATTGGCTCAATCTCCACGGTCAACGTCCTTGCAGGCAAATTCCCTCCCTTGGCTACAACAGCCAAACGATCATTGACCCCCAATCATCAGCCCTTCGAGCGACTTGTCCTGTCCAAGCCCACTTTTACTAACAGTCTAAATGCTCCCGAATAATTTTTTTCCTCTTCTGTCTCACAATACAATTCCAAGTATGTGCCTCTCCAAACTATATGGTACACTTATATCATCATCTTTTGTTTAGAAACATTTTATCACTGTCCCTGTTTTTGATTCATATGGCAGAACAGCTAATAGACATGTATTAAAAAGTTATTCTTCAAGCAGATTGGTATGTTGCTTTTGAAATGAAGTTGCTCTTGACCACCTCTGTATCCCAGTCTGCCTTCAATAACTCTCATGAGTGTCTTCTGTGACGTCTTCAATAATGTTTGTGTTTTTCTATCTGATGTAATTTCTCATTCCTTATTAAGAGCTCTGTGCACAGGGTCATTTCGTACAGTACCTCTGTCTTTCTTTCATCTTCCTCCATTCTCAACATATTTTGTGGTTTCCGATAATGTACGCTCTGCTCGCTTTTTAACCTTTAACTCCACATTCTATGCACTATGCATTATTATGATAGTATTTACTAAGTTTGAAGTGCTCACATCCATTTGATCATGTTCTGTTGTGTGGGATGCTCGGTCATTAAAATATTGAAACATTCATTCAATATCTATGGTGTATATACAGCTTGCGATACATTACACGTGTCATATTAAAAGTGTGTAGGATTTATGTAAATACTTAAATAGAAAATGACATAAAATGTACTGTAATTTGGATTATTTTTCCAAAGTAGTTTTTTTTACGTGCACAGATTATTTATTCCAGGGGATTTCAAATTTATATTAAAAGTATAAACCATTTTTTTAGCTTGAGGGGCGAAAACTCAATAAGACATAATGAAGTCAGAGACATGCTTTACAATGTATTCCCATGTTTTAGTTTTACAGCAGTAGCTCATGTGGTGATGTTCTTTTTACCAGCCACACATTCTTTGTTATTAGCTTTATTATCAAAACAACAAATATTTAAAATGCTACATATGTTCATCCATTTTCCTAATTTAACTTATCAAAGCAATTCTGAAATGTACATATCTATTCTTAATAAACAATCGCTTTAAAACATGTAAAATTAGACTCGTATTTAAGGTTTGACAATCTGAGGTCTTAGTTCAGAGGGTCCTGCTTGAATTAATTATTTTCACCCTAATAACTAATTCTGAATAAATCGTGTAATTTGTATTGTTTCGTAAAAATGTTTTATGAACATTTTTTTATGAATAACTTTTTCGGCAAAATTGCACGTTAACATTGTTACACCCACCATCCCTTATATGTAAATGAAGTTAGACAAGACAGGGACATTTTCTGAACTGAAAAATCCATTATTGCATAAATAAAGCAACATTTTTCCAACATGTGATGAACAAAATTCTCCGAACAGGAAAATACTGATCAAAATTCCTCTGCGTTTTTTGCACCCAAGTCAAAGGGCATGGCTCAACCCATTTGGCAGATCCCCGGTGGAATCGAGAATAAAACTGCTTGCCGTAAAGTGTGCGCGTCCCACTAAACCCTCTCCCTCATGTTCACGTCTCCAATTTACAGTGGGCTTAGGAGATATCCACTAGAGATGCACTGAAGTGACTCCAACCAATCAGTGGGACCTGGGCTGGACGGGTTAATTAAGCGTGTAACGCTAGATCACCGGTGTCGCCCTCCCCCACCCACCCAACCCCCCTAGCTCCCTCCGCCTCGCACCAGGGACACGATGAACTATCTTGATTCAGGGTGTTATTCAAGAACTCATTCTTTCATCTCAATTGTTTTACGTTTGCACTTTTTTATTGTTTCTCATTTGTTGTTGTTGTTGGTCCGTCTTGTTTCAACATCATGTAACATTAGTGGTGTATTTTGCTTGGATATAATTTGAATAAATCGTAAATAGTAGATGGCGCACCTTCGATGTATCGAGTGTGTGACAATAAATTTTTAAATGACTCATTGATGCATCGTTACGAATGTAGTCAGAGTATTGTGGGTAATGATTACAAGCACCGCTGGGTGGGATATGTGCAGTATGTGTCATATTAGGGCCTGTTACCGACACAGCCATTGGAGGAGTGGTCTCCCCAAGTCTGGCAACCGACGGTAAAACATCAAAGAGCAGATCGTGGGAGACTGTCAGGGCACAGCTTGGAGGTAGCATGTCTACTGTGCAACAGTTGCAGGATCTGGCAGAGGGTAAAACGTTGGCTTTGGCCTTGATGACGTCTTGATTTTTAATCCAGAAAGGCCTCATTGAGTCCTACATCGAGGATGTATGACTAGTTAATTCTCAAGCATTGCTTCTGGTGCCCATAATAAGAACACACTTTGTTGCTGCTGCTGGCAGTGTTTTGTTATCTCCATGTCTGTGCCCAGTATTTTTTCTTCTCTACATCTCTGTCCCTTTGTCTGTAATTGCTTATCTGCCTTCACTTGTCTCCATCTGCTCTTGCTGTGCTCTCCGTGTGGATGCAGCCTTCGGCTTTCTCTCCTCTCCTCTGCTCTTTATTTTCCCCGTAAAAAGTCCAACCCTTCCACTTTGCGAACAAATAGCAACTCATACCCTGCTGCTCATGCTCTGACTTATGCCTGGATATGCTACGTATTAAGCTCGCAGAGTTATCTGCTGGGAAGGCGAATAGATTTCTTCAATATGAGTTGAGCCTGAATGAAGGTGGTATCGCTCTACCCAGAAAACGCCCTTGCGAGACAGCAAGAGACATAGGTGTGCAACCCTGCAATTTCCTGTCTACACCACTGTTGGCAGAAGGTCCACCACGAGAAGGAACTCTAGATGATTTTCGGTCTACTCTTCCACATTGACCAGATGTGTTGGAAGTGGTGGTAGTACCCACACTTTACCCCACCACACGTGACGTGCCAATCAACTAAATGTGGTGTATCCATTTATACTGCCGTGGGGACAGAGGCTGAGAGGTGCAAATCACTGTTTCAACTGCTGATGATGGAATCGAACCGGCGACCTCTGGATGTCAGGTCCAGTGTGCGAACCATAGCACGGCCCTGGTGCTTGTAAAAACGTCTGACTGATTCTCCAGCCAAAGCTTAGGTGGTGAAAATTGGGTGCAGTAAGAGGCATGCCCTTGCTACGCCCCCCACAGCTGGCGGATCCTAATAATTGCCCCATCAGCCCCAACCAGCAGATCAGAGCAGCATGTGAACTGGGCTTACAACTGTCAAGCACACACAATTACGCCAGCCTTTGTCCCCATTATGCCAAAGTGCAACCCCATGCCATGTTTAAAATCCTGGTGTTCACAGATGGCACGACAGCAACGAGTGCAGTCCTCAAATAGGTTTGGTCCACTCACTATATTGAGAATGTGTTTACATTTAATCTATCTGTGCGGAGCTTTGATGATATTCCCCTCTATGCAGGGATCTTTTATGGATGCTCTAGTGTTGCCCCACATGCCAAACACTCATTAATGGTAATGACCGCACATCGAAATGCAGTACCCTCATAAAAAAAAGTCTCGAGTTTCTGCGGTGCTTTCTGGGTAAGTAATTGGCATTAATGGTGCTAATGGTCTCTCCCTGACCAAATTTAGTATGGTGTGACCAATTTAGTATGGTGTGGTGCTCACTTTCATGTTTTATCAAACCTGGAATAACGATGGACCGAGTTGACCCTAGACTTGGATTTGACCTTTCCAACTAGGTCAGGACAAAAGCAAAGAATCACCTGGCCAGCAGCTGTTGCATTCTGAAATATAGATAAAGGTAAAGGTGCAACCCAGGAATTACTTGCACACGCCACTTCTCCCGGAAGGACCTACCTTTCGAGGGAGCTCGAGAGAGCCCCATCTAGAGGGTTTTTTTTTATTTTAGCCACGTATTCCCAACTGGCCAACGTGGTGGGAGTTCATAGTTCATTTATTTGGTATAGCCCTGTGAGCCATTCGGCTCTTGAATCGGGTGCAACCGCGACAAACAAAAAAACATGAACAAGAAAACATCTTAAAGTGATTATGTGACTTGCAAACCAAAAATCCAGGGAAAAAAAAACATCAAAAATATTCCTGAAATAGCACCGTACACCAACGCTGTGTGCAAAAAGAGAGGTGGGAGTACCCACAGGTTACCCCACCACACACGATATGTCAATAGTGGCCATTGATATTGCTGGTTGGACGGAGGTGGAGGGATTTAAGAAACGTGTCCTTTTGTTTCAACTGCCATGCTGGGATTCCCGTGGTGCTAACCATTGCACCATGGCAGCTGCTGTATGCTGAGATAAATTATGTCAAGAGATGTACAAACTTGTGCAGATTTCTTATGGAGCCTCTCCAACTTAGTGCACTGCGTGTATGGTCGCATGTCGCGGACATCACCATGGTGAATAATTCACTCTCTGTTGGAAACATGGGGAAATGCAAGTTGGATATAATAAATGCCTTCCACACTCACAATTTGTAAATAGCTCTTCCCAGTTTATTCTACCTTTGCAAGTGTGATGCAGCATTTATAGGTTGCTATTAGGCAGTGTGAGTAAATAAGCCCTATATGTAATTTGATCTCACCAATGTTATTTCGGTCACTGTTAAAGAAGGTGTATTGTAAGTAGTTATGCGTTTTCTGAGAACAAAGTTGTGTTTATTATCACATAACAAGTCCATTATTTTTTATATATATAATTAACTTGATATATTATAATACGATGAACTTCACAGTTCATATACTTACCTAATGATACCGATATAAAATAAACTAAGCTATTTTAGAACAGAAATGTATATTTTCTAATTAGAGAGTTAAAAATAATGAGTACCAACTGTGTCATTGTATATTCCATAGCCTTCCACTGCATTCAAGATGTACAAGTAATGGGACACATTTATTATACAAAGTAAAATAGGACAAGCTGAATTACTTTTGTAGAAAGGACAACGAGCATGATTGACAAATTTATCTTACAGCCACAACATTTATGAAGAGCATTCATGAGGAGTGTAGTCATATCTTGACTGGGATTTACTGGGGGATGTGTGAATAATGTTAATTCATATTTTACACACAAATTCTGCTTATAAACATTTTTTTTTTTTTACAATAGAACAAACATATTTCTGGTTGTCAACTTTGCAATGTAGGTTTGGAAACTTTTCAGAATCCTTTGAAGTTCAAACAGCATCAGCATGAAAACAGAGATCTGAGAGCAGCTGTGGATGGTAACAATAAAGGAATCAACCTTGTTTAATGCAGTCAACTTCTTATGACAGGCTGTCAGAAATAAAATTTCCACCTTAGATAACCGGGACATGCAAGTGCAGTAAAGCATTTCCTCCTCTCGAAAGATATAGACATGGATCCTCAATGTTACATAATTAAAACATCATTGGCACATTACATTTTAATTATTTGCCCGTGAACCTTAATAAATATCTTTAATTTGTTTAGATAAAGCCCAAGTAATTACTGGAACCTTACACTCTGCCCTGAATAAGACGTCACTGCACTATGCCATTGAGTCGACTGAAACGGAGCCACTCATACCACCATACAGGACATTTAACTTTGAATCGGTCAAGTGAAAGTTAAAAGTGTTTCCCTACTTAAATGAGAATCGAGGAAGCACTCATCTCTGTTGATAGACAGTCATTCTTAGCCAGTGGTGAAATATCCACATTATCATGACAGGGACCATTCTTTCCACAAGACCAGTACAGCAATTTCAATTGAGTTTGTGCTCATGGGAGTTCAGGTGCTTGAAACACAGCAAGTGGCACCTGAGTCTGTCCCGTGACAGACTCAGGTCATTCGACACTTCACGTGGCCTTAAAGTGCACTTAGCCTGCCACAAGCGCCGTGGGGACGTCAATGGCGGTTGTTGTTGCAGGTGCTTGGTGGATATTGACAGGTTTTGGGGGCGGGGGGGGGGCATTCATCCAGCATTGGTCTGATTGCAAGATCAGGTGAAATCGTAGGTATTGAAACCTTCTAGAAGCTAGCATAGCTGCACGGTAATTCTAACTCTGAAGAATTTGACAAAAGCCACTGTTTTATAGAATGTACTGTGTAAACAAAGGAGATTGCCATCACATATTTGTTTTTTTGTTCAAGTAATTTGTTTGTCTACTAAATGGACATGTCTTTTTTGTTATTGGTGAACATGAATGTAAATGATAATTATGATGCGAATTACATCTCAAAACGTGGAACATTGCTGAACTTATTCCAACATCAACAAAAGGGACGAGAACCCAGTAGTGAAACAACACGAACAAGAACACGGGTATGGTGGTAAAGGTCGCACGTTAACGACAATGTGGAGAGAGAGTCGCAGTGTATCCTAGTTCAAGGGGAGTGTGGGAAGGTGTTCGTCTGCACTGGCAGCTCTGAGCCAGTTGTAGAAATGTCACATTCAACCACACTTGACTTTTTTCCGACCACAGTGGGGTAAGTGGATACCCTACCAACATTCAAATCCATGGTCTTCCTATTGAGAGTCAAGCACTGCCACATCACCACCAGGCCGAATAGGTTAACTGTAATGCACATTAACGTCGCTGTTGTTAGAACAGTTTAACGCTGTACTTTAGATGCTAAATTATGTTTGTTCATTTCATCAGAAAATTAAGTTTCGGATTAATGGCTCATTTATAGGGGATGAAATATTAGTCTAGTGAAACACTACAATTGGTAGCCCAGTAGTGTGACCCAATTGGAAGCAAAGCTTTAGTTACGGCCCAGGGAACCGGTGGGGATAGAATCGACGGGAGTGGCAATTTCTCAGAGTAACGATAGACTAATGGCTTCATCTATAATCTGGTGGTGACGGAGTGTAATGAATGTGGGAGACCTGTCCCTGGCAAGTCATTATCATGCCTGGCAGCCTCTGCTCTGGGATCATCTGCTGCGTTCAAATCCATCAGAGAACCACTTGACCAAACATCGTCGTCTGAAGCTGTTTGTGTTTTTTTGCCACTGCACACAAGAATAAAATGTTATGCTGTGTAATGATGCTAACGTTTGTTGTACTACAAATAGAGTAAATGTAATATTCCAAAAAACTGTCTCCTGCCCTTGTATAAGATTAATTACAATGAAAGAGCCTTTCCTGAACAAAAAATGTTTGTGCTTAAGGAAAAAAACGGGCATTGTGAGAATGCAGTGTTGAGTATTTCTTCAGAAATATGTATTGGATTCTACAGTAGGTATTCCTTTTCGCTATTAAAGGTGTATGCATTTTCAAGATGTATTTTATATTAAGATGACAAGCGAGGCAGAAAGAAAGAGGAAATCGGTACATTTCCATCCTTTCAAGACTGTCTACTGGGATGGCTGTATCCTTGTTGGTTGTCCACAGGGTGTTATCATGTTGCCAAGCAGAGCTTTGTGGTGTGTGGTCATGACAACCGACTGGTGTGATGTTTCCTCCACATCCCAGTATGAATGACTTTTCACAGGTCTGCAACATTTCATATGCAGTCATGACATTGTGGTAGAGAATGCACCTTAGTATGAATTTTTCTCTCCTGCCTGTCATATTTATTTCATAATACACCCCTATACAATTCCAACCAACAACAGAAATGCATTAATATTATAAATAGCTTCAATTAAAATGTTACAGATGTTGAATTTGCATTTCTTATATTATTCACACATGTGATAAAATATGAGGGCTGTATCTCTTTAAAAGTTATCATCTGTCATTGTTTAACAAACATTCTCCCTCAAACAGATTGTTTGTTATACTACAAGGTGATGTCCATGGCATACTAATTCTCTATACTTTTAAAGATCTCCATCTGCATTACATTTACAACCATAGTATTCCTCTGAATTTCATTGAAATTCGAATTGAAATCACTTCGGAACAAAACAGAATGTTCCGTAATTTGAAAATAAATTCAGTAATGGGTTATACTAACAAGACCTATAATTAAGGTATATAGAAATATCCCCATAAGGAAACTGGTTGCAGAATATCACGATGCACCAAATATGAAACCATGTATCACTGTTATCACTGGTGTTTTTAAGAGATGTAGTTTTTGGTATGTAATAGAAGTGTTCTAAAATGAAATAAGCATTACCTCAAGGAGTTTTTTGAATTAATAGAAAACTGTATGGTAAGAAAGTAAAATTGGACCTTGGGGTACCACAGATTCCGAGTAAAGGCTCATGAATGTCAAATTGACCATAAACATGCATCACGAATTACAGTAATGCATATTTAGGATTCTTAATGTGAATTATCTTATGGTAAATGTGTACGCCTGTGAAATATCAAGGTAATATGAACCAAATTAATCAAAAGATATATTGGTCACTTGCTTAGCGATAGGTACGTGGATATAATAAACTGCCTACATTACTATGCAGATAGAAATGTCCTGTTTTTTTTATTATCTGCCCAATTAAAATTATTTAAAAACACAAAAAGCAAGTGATCCTATATAGATAGCAAATTGTCTGCCAAAGTCATGTTTATGCATATAAAAACGTTGCTATCACTAATGTGGGTCATTAAAATATGCAAAATATTTTAGTTTCCTCTGTAAGATCGAATAGGGCAATGTTTTGACACAATCTGCACACAATAACAATTGCAATATGTGCATTAAGGCATCTCGAAAGCACACATTATAGGACAGTGAATGCGATTCCATCGACTAATGCTGACAGGGCATTGGGCCTAGTGTTGGGACATTTTAATTTAAACACACAATTTCGCCCTTTGTATTTCCTGTAGAGGACCTGAGTGCGTATTACTATTTAAAAGGGTAATGAAAACACTAGAGCTCAACTGTAAATCTCAGAAGATATTATCTTGGAACTTATTTTTACCGATTACTAAGTGTGTGGAGCACATTCTCCGAAAACAATAATATATTTCCTTGGGTGGAAGCAGGAATTGCGATGAGCGGGGGTCCCAAGCTCTTAAGATTTTCTTTAAGTATCATTGTAAGCGCATACAGACTTTCACAAAGACAAATGGAATGCTCTCATTGTTTTCACAGACTCGGTTTGAAAATATGGAGAGAACAACTATTTCACCTGAAATTTTGCAATGTTTCTATCATGAAAGTTAATAGTAGCTTGTGTGCAATATTGATATTACCATTCAATCAGTAACAAAAATACAGCTGGAGTACCATCGGAGTGAATATTAAAGTGGTCATGGTAGAGGTCATTGTCATTACTATAATTCATGATTATCCCTCAATCTATTTACAAATAAATCAGAATGGAAATAACTTTGTTCGGCTCGTAAAGAGGATCTGACCATATTAAGTATTTGTAAAGGATTTTACAGACGTACACGTGTACGTCTGTACAGGGGGTGCATTGGGTCAGTGGCGCAGTGGATGAAACATTGCTCGACAAAACGTTGGCAACTGAAGGCGATTCCCAGAATTTGCGAACATGAGCGGTGTGTGATGTCTGAACCGGACCCCGTTACCAACCAACGCTGATCAAGGGTGGTGAAGTGTGGTCAATATCAACAGTTACAATTTGCCACTAAGTGGCGGTGACGTCACCACAGTACCTGTGCCAGGCTAGGTGCACCTTTAGGCTCGCTGACATGAGGTCATGGGACAGTTTTTCAGTTTCAGTTTATTTATCTTGGTATAGCCCTGTGAGCCATTCGGCTCTTGAATCGGGTGCAACCACAACAAACAAAAAAACACGAACACAAACAGACTCATGTGTTATGGGTTAACTGCTTGAGATAACTGGCAAATAAAACCAACTACTGTGCCAACAAATATGCTTTTAGCTGCCCGGCGCTCCACTCGTTGTTGTGAGGATTGCTACTATGTCCTCACAACAAGTGCAGCGCCATTTCAATCAACACGATATAGGAAAGTCTTCATCCACATGTAAATTATTTTTACTGTTGTTATTTTCTCCAGCACTGTACGTGGTATTATGTACTTTATCATCGAAGGAATGTATGCACAACACACTCTTTTATTGATGTTGAGTATGACGTCATGGCTTGAGATGGCCAAAGCTTTATACAGGGTCTCCCATAAGTGTGGAATCATAGGGAAATGTATACGAAGGAAATAATAACGCTTTTATTCACAGAACGTGCTAAATGTGTCCACCATTGTTCCTGATACACAACTCCAGACGAGATACCCAGTCAGCAAGCACATGGTAAATGGTATCAGGGGTAATGGTGTTACATGCGTCAATAACGCACTGCCGCAAATGTTCAACACTCTGAATTGTATCCGTGTTGACCAGCGCCTTCAAGTGACCTCGGCGATAAAAATTCAGTGGTGTGAGATCGAGGCTTCTTGCTGGTCATTCCACAGGCCCTCGACGCCCTATCCAATGATTCCAGACTTATGGGACACCGTGCACAGCACACTTTCTCACGTCCATGCAAAGAAATCAGCATTTGATATCTTGATTATTAAGATTAGTAATACAGTACTAGGTTAAATCTTCGGCACACATCTCGTTGGAGTCGGTCGTGGTTCGGGAAAGGTCGCTTGTGAAAATAGATTTCCTATCAAAGCATTCTTGTAATTTATACAGATAACATCCTTTGTTTATGTAATGCATTTCAGTTGTTCTCTAAGCAAAAGAAAAACATCATTCGTTGCAATAAGTTTCACTTTCAACACACTACAGCAATGAAATGGTATTACTTCCTTACATTATTTTGAAAGCTCAACTCCTAAGTACCAGATTGCTTGTGAATCCTTTTTTACTTCAAGTGCAATGGCACTGGTCTCCTCATTGCAATTCAGGCATTGATCTACTGTGAAACTGTCCCTGTTGTGGTCAGTGACATTGATTTCTGGCTTAGAGGCCCAGTGCCGCAGTTTGTGGCTTAACATCTGTTGAGAAGCAGAATGTTAGCACCATCACCCCTGACTCCCAAAGCTCAGCTTCATCATCGATTCTCTCACGCACATTCATTATTCCATGTTGCTAAGTCCACTGCTCTGCATTTCATTGAGAACACGATTGCATAGTTTCCTTGTGGAAGAATTGTTATCAGTCCTGAAAATATAATTACATTTAGTGATACAAGTTGTATTCATAATTGATTTTTGTTGTCATTTTGTTTTTATAATACAGAAGCCAGAATAAACTGCGATCTTTAAATTCCATAAAATATAACGTGGTGTTGGTTTTTTTTTTTACAGATTTTCACACCATAAATGTAGGTGCAATGAGTCGCAAAAGGATGTAATATAATATTGTTAGGTTTTTTTATTGTGCAATATATGATAAGATGGATGCTAGCCGCAATATTGATTTATTTCCTCTTCACTGCTAATTCAAATCCACGTGGCATTGTATGAGTTTGTACGTTTTATACTAGCCAGTGAGAAAAATAACAAAGATAATATCTACAGAAATGCGTGTACCAGGCAAGAAATAAGATATTATTTTCTCGCCATTGTGAATTGCAGTATATTGCTGCACCTCCGCCAGTACCATAAGCCAACGCTGCTCTTACAGAAGTGACATAATCACATCACACGTCTGCAATTTACTTGCAGTATGGTGATGCCTTTGCCCTGAAGCAGGCAACAAGAAAATGGTGGAAATAAAACTCGTGTCGCCCCGTGTTTCACAAAACAAGATGCAGCATGCCTTCTGGTTTGACCTGCAGCAATACGAGTTCCTAGGTGTCGCCAATGCATGAAATGAATCATGTGAGAACCACAGCGGTAATTGACACCACGGTCTTGGATGATATAAATCTGCAGAATAAGGAAAGCTTGATATTCATCTATATTTTATGCTTATATTATGTGTTTTTACTCCCCCCCCCCCCACTATCATGCTGAATAATACAGTGCTCGTTATAATTTCTCATTTTAGAACATTTTAAGCGAGATATAGACGAGGTTTATTTCCTCAGTGCAAATTATTATTTTGGGAGGATATTGAATGTGGTCTATTGATCATAGCGCCATGTGTGGCTCGTCGTGAGAATGGTAGAGATTAAATAAAAATGCATTTTGTAATTTGAACTGTGCGTTTTACTTACGTAAAAAAAATACAAATAGGAGTTACAAAACATATTATTCCAAAGTGAAATATAAAAATAGAAATTTCTCTTGAAAATCGACGTCTTGCTAATAATTTAAAATCATTTTTGGAGGAAATGAAACATTCATCGAGCAAAACTCTTCTTAAAATATGTGTTATATTTTTGTTATGCATGCAGTCATCTTTGTAGATTTTAAAACGACGAACATGTGATTTGCATGGGTTTAGATACGTTATTTGTAAATGACCAACGAATTCATTATCCCTACATAATGCCTAAGCACGTTTCGTCTGTAATGTAGATAATCCATTGCTATCATTTAACTAATTACGGTACTTATTTGGGTGCATGTTCTTACACATTGTTTTGCAGCGTGAGAGCTCCCACAAACAAAACACTCTAAATCAATTTGTATGTTTTTATTCAAATAGGCATCATGAAACCATATGCTGTTTTTTTTTTACCTTGAAGAAGTAAACTATGCTAAAATGTTGTACTAAAAGCCACAATATATATTTAGGTCGTCATTAAATGTAATTATGATGGCGACGAAATAACTAAATGCATTTTTATATTGCAGATACATCCATAGCGCAATCCATTTCATGATCATATATTTTTTATATAATATTAATTTTAAATATATATATAACACTCAGGACACATTACTTTTTAGATGTTATTTTCCAAACCCGAATACTGATTCGGTTAATATTTTATTCATGGCGTGTATTTACGGAGCTTTGATTAAGTGTGACCAGTTCTGATAAAGAAGACAGGAGTTTCTCATTATACACGTGCTTTGTTGAGGTCGTAATGGGTGTTTCATATCAGGAACAGAAGAGCATTTGTATACAGTGGTTAAACTGCACAGCTCATTTCAGGTTAACATTTACATTGTTGCCGCAAGAATGTAATAATATAGGATATGCTGTGATGAACAATTATTTGTGTTATGAATACAGTATTTGCACTTCTTCATGACTGTTTTGACAAATTGCTGCACTTTTTTAAAAATGACGGTTTTTTTTTTCTCATTACAGTGATTTTATTTTACAGAACCTTGAAACACATGACGTTTCCAAGTACATATTACAAATTCAGCAGGGTGGAATTGTGGGGCATTGGCTATCACTGCGCTTTAAATCTGGTGCCCTTAGTTTGATTTCTAGACACAGTTATGATTAGTGGTGAGCGCTGGGTACCCCCCATTACACCAACCCGTACTGACCAGCATGGTGAAATATAGTCGCAACCCACCATGACTGATATCGTGAGGAGAGGCCTTCATCCAGCAGTGAATTGACAGAGGGATTTAAATTGTTATTGTTGGTCAAATATTGCGAGGAAATTTGTTTTCATCGTGTATCTCTTCACTCAGTTATTAGCATGTTATAAGCAGGTTACATGAATGCTTAATTCATAAAGGTCACCCTTGGAAAATAACCAATTGTCAGTTCACAGGGCGGTCAATGGCAACACCACACATTGGTTATGAAATCTCTGTAATTGGAGAGATTATAACGCTTCAAATGAATCAGATGCATAAGCTCTAATTACATGCAGTTTCACAGCTGTTTTAGCAATTACGCGAGCGGTATGATTTTGTGTATCTTTTTTTGTTATTTTTTGCGCACGATTAAAATAAATTATTACATGAAAATCGCACGATATTTTTTCCCGAGTTCAAGATTTATTTAGTAAAAAAAAAATGACAGCCTTTTTTTCCCACTGTCGACGAAAGCCGATCAATAATCGGAAAATATTATATCCAATTAATATCGCAACAACTATTGCATATTTAAAGTAAATGTTGCGACCATTAAAATTATGACAAATATTATGCGTGCTTCGTCAAGATAAATGTAGAGGCCTCACGTTGAGGGATAGAAACACTTAAAATCTGTATTGCTAAAGCATTTGTATCGGTCCAACATATGGCGCCGAGGCAATTAAATAATTTATTCCTGGGACACTATTTTTTCCAGGGGTGTACCTAACTCCGCGACTGGGGTACCAATCAATACAAAATCAGTGCTACTCCGAGATGTCGAAACGCAGCGAGGACGATTCCGCTGAAACCCTGAACGCTCGTACCCACCGCAGCGGTGCATCGTGTACAGCTCGTCGAGATGAGTCGATTGCCGCATCGCCGACCATCAACAAACTAAAAATGACTGCATCACGGACATTATGCGAGAGCCATAAGGTTAATATGATTTACATAATTTTGAATCTCATACTTGTTTCTTATGGGTGCACCATTAGTCTGACTCAGAATCAGATACACTGACCTCGCATACTATATATTAATTATACTGTGAGCCGATTAAAATCGGATGCTAATTTGATCTTCACAGATTAATTCAACACATAGTTTGTTTTGCCAGCTTGTTGTACAGTCATTAACTTCCAATCCCAATCAACAAAATCAGTATTTTATTTCACTGGTATGCATGAAAATGGAACAAAACAATCGTGAATCAATTTCAATCAGCTCTAAATCAGTCAGGTCATGAGCAGATGTGATATTATAAGTTCCAATCGGATGTGAACTGTATAAACCTCAGTGTTATTTTTTGTAATTAAAATTGTAATGTACAGCAGTCTTCTTAGTGACTAATCTGTAAATGAAGCAATACTTGTACGTGATCACACCTTTAATATCCCGTTTTGAAAATGTCTTGAACTCCTCTTATCTAAACTTTGCTCCAAGGCGTACTGCCCTTCTGTCGAATGTGCACAGTATTCCGGTTTTAAACTTCTGATACTTGCTGACTAAGTGTATAATTATACTGGATCACAATGGCAGTTTATTTTTTTTACAAAAACCCTTGATAAATAAACATGTTTAAGCAGAACAAAGAGGCCACTGGTACATGTGTAAACGCTTTTCAGAATGACATGGCTGTAACATTTGGTCATTTCCGATTTTTATGTAGGCGCTGCCAAACCAGTTTAAATGTGGCGATCATTATTTTAGGCATGTGTTTAAGATACGTGACCACTGCACCAAATGTCTTCCAACTTTGGCCATCATCAGACATTTCAAAGTGTGCATTCAGTAAAAATGACAGCGCTGAGTATTACAATTGGAAACAAATGTCTAATCAATTCAAATGTTTCCAGTAATTTATTATCGCTGATATTTTTCTTCTTCTAAATTTAAATGGCTGAAATGTCTGGGGAAGCGCTGTACTGAGAATGAATTGTTGCCGTTGTATAATTCCAGATGGAGAAAATTATTTGGCTGCGAAATTGCAGACAAATAATTAATACAATTTAATCCTTTGTGATTCAATTAAAAAGTAAATTCTGCTGTCCAATTTGGTGACACATATCATTTATTTAATGATTTACAAGCATCAAGGTCTAATTCAGTTGGCAGATTTAAAGTATGACCTCGTGATAATAAACCATGCTTATAATAGTTCCCCATTTATAATGAATGCACCTGCAGGAAAGCATTCTCTCGTGTGGATTTCTACCTCCATACTAGCTATCGCATGACGTTAGCCACCCCGCAAATTGCAATCGTACACACTGCAAAACCATCAATCCTCGTCCATTTTTACAATGTACTTTATAGAGCACAATGTACTGTGTAGTGAATACTGTACACATGTACCTGTGTGTGATGGTTTAATTTAGCATTTGACAAGGAGACCTGTGGAAACGCATGTACACATACGTGGCGATGCGTTAATGCTTTCACGTGTTCCTTCAAAGACTCAGTTCAAATTGTCATTGAACCTGTTTTAGCGAACAGGGTCCTGGTAGAGTGAACATTGTTCCAGGTTTACAAGTGGTTCGTCATAACAACCTGTATGTTTCAGGTTTATTGTTTAGGTTGACATTACTTCGCTCACTTTCTTCTTGGTTCACGGCGTGCTCGTTTGATTCATACCATTAATATGCCCTCTGGGATTACTGCGTTATAAACCAAGGCCACCGTCATTTAAATTGTATAACCTGTATGCAAAATATCCCCATGGAATGAATTATACAACTTTGAAACAATGCACCTGTTTCTTAACAGGCACATGGTTTGATTTAACTTTTACTAAATATGATCCATAAAAACAAATGCATATTTTGTAATGCACTTTAAGGGATAAAAACACCAACCAACATTTTGGGTGTGATATACTTAATTATTGCAGAATCAACAAATATTACTTTTGTATTTTTCAAACATTTTTGGCAGTTACATCGATATCATTTTGGTCAGATGATAGACACAATTCATTTAGAAAATATGTGCATGATAAAGTATAGGTAAATATTTCATGGAGTCAACAAATCTGCACTTGAAACACTTCTATTTTATTTGTAAGTGCAGCTATTCTGTACATACTTTCTACATTACTTTATGCAAACACAAACACAACTTATTCGTGCAGTAATAGATTGTATCATCAACCCGTTGAACCTTTCCAAAAGCCGTTAATAACGATTGTTTTTTTCTAATGATTTGATTGATTTACAATAGGACAGCCATGTGCCGTGAAACTCCACTTATATATTAATGTGGATGCTGCACATATGCGAATCAAAGGGGAAACTATTCCTGCCTGAACATTTGAACTCTTGGTGCTTTGTTCAAAAAGCACAAACTGTCTTCTTGAGCAGTGGATTGTGGGGCTTATCTTGGTACTACTACTACTCCACGCAACGCTTTCCCTCTCCTTACCCCATACCCCCACCCCTCCCTCTCCCCACTTGCTCCTCCCCCTTCCTTGCCTATATAACCTCTTACCACGGCAATTCTCTCTCCCACTTCAGCAAAAAAAATACTGCTGTGGTTTTCCCACCTGATGATGATTGCTTGTGTTGCAATCGAAACGTCGTGATTTTATTTATTTTATTTTATACCTACGTGACTTTATCGAAAACTTCAAATCTATATTGGGGCTTATCTTCTTCATGTGTGGCCCATAGTCAGGAGTGGAACATCTACACCACTGTAATGTAAGGTATCCGATTCCCACGGTTGACCACAAACGGTGTGAAGGAAGTTCAACATACATACATATACATATCACTCATCGATGATGTTAGCCGTGGCAGGGAACCTCGGGTTTCCGGGTTCAAAGCGCAGTGCGTGGTCCGCTCCACCACCGCTAAATTATGGAATTTTCGAATATATTACAAAATACCCACTGCAGTATTTCTATAAAACTGGAGCTAAAAACATCAACTATTTTCGTAGTTTTTAAGGATGTTTGTGATATGCATTTTGCAACATTTGTAATTGTGAGGTGAGCGGTGGAGGAGTGGTTAGCTCACTGAACATGGTGCCAACAGTTTGAGTCACAGCCAATGGCCAGTGACATCTCAAACCAACCGGTCTTGGGCTCCCCATCGACCGACCCATACTGACCAGCTGTAGTGTAGCATGGTAAAACAACTACCACGATCGACACGATGTGGGGAGGTCTTTATTCAGCAGTGGATAGAAAATGGCTGCTGTTTGATGACAATTCCTTTCATCTGCTCCCTTTACAAGTGATGTCCTTCACAAGTTTCTCTGCATGGGAGTAATGTAAAAACAAGAACGGCAAAGCAGTTACGTTTAGAGAAAAAAACACGGCAGGTGTTGTGTATTGAATGTAATTTGTGTTAACAAAAAACAGAACACGACCAACGCAACCATTAAGCACGACAGGCTGTGTTTTGTAATTATAAACGAAACTATTTTTTTTATTTTACCAGGTAAGGCCCACTGGGCTATGTAAATATTTTTCAGAAGCGACCTGGTCACAAATGATAGCTCAACAAAGTGACTTATCACGTGGCAATGTGTAGCAGCCAAAAACCATAAACGCATATTTCTAAATGTGGAGGGATCTGGAGAAAGATCCACGTGACGACGGGGAGAGAGACATACAAACTCCAAATATACAACAGGCATCTGGGTCGGGATCGAACCCACGACCTCGTGCATACCAGGCGAGGTAGTTCACATCTCACCACCGCGGCGCCCCTATGTGTGGGTGTGTGTGTTGCTTTGCAGCTGGGACTACGTACATCTTTGGCCGTGGCGGTGGCCTCATCTCGTACACGTGGCCGCCCAATGACCGGCCGAGCACACGCGCGGACAGGCTCGCTGTGGGCTTCAGTACGCGGACCTGGGACGCAGTGCTCGTGAGGGTGGATAGCGCCGCCACGCTCGGAGACTTCATCCAACTCCACATCGTAAGTGCTGTTCATATGTATGTTGAACGTTTTTCGCACCGTACATAACCAACCGTGCTAATCGGAGGATAGATTTGATTAAGCAGGGTGATTGCTTGCCTCAGTTCTATAAACTATAAATATAGGAACAATTTTTTTATCTTACTAAGTAAGGCTCACTGAGCTATATAGCTCTTTTTCATCAGCGACCTGGCCACAAATGATATCTTAAAGTGGATTATCTTGTGGAAATTTACAGCAGTCAATTACTCTTAACGCATGTTTTTAAATTTAGAGGTAAGAGAAAAATCCATGTGAGCACAGGGAGAACATGTAAACTCCAAGTTTACAGGTGTCAGGGTGGCGATCGAACCCATGACCTCCTGCATACTAGGAAAGAGAATTAACATCTCACGGCCGATCTGGCCACCTTTCCCACTTGTTTTAGTTTCCTCCCCGCGCCTCTCTGCGGAAACTGCGTGTTACGAAGCGCTTTGTCTGTATGTCTGTAGCCAACCGCACAAATCGGAGATGCAATTCGTATGAATTATGCATTTTAAATATACAACTTTCTTTTTCGTCTTTTGTTAGGGTTACATATCACATTTAACCTTAGTACTTTTCTACATGCAATTTTATAGATGTGTAGTGACTGTGAATGTCACTGTGTGGTGCCGGCCTTGCCAGGCCATGGCAGATAATATGTTGTCATTATGTGCAGCCCGGTTACTGGGCGTAGTACCAGCCCTAGCGGGGCTTGGGTGAGCGCTGGTCAGCGCAGAGGCACCACGTACAGTGTGCAGTGCGGGCTCCCGGTGAGGGAGCAAGAGAGAGTGTCAGCCAGCCAGGGTTACGTTGGGGCATGATACGCTGGTTGACCTGCCGACACATGACCGGATGAAATTGGAGGGGGCCGCTGGATGGTCACGTGGTATAGAGGAGCTCTCCGGAGCCTTCGGGAAAGAGCTCGAGAGATCTAGAAGGTGGGCGAGGCGAGAGGTGGAGTCAGCCCCAGCCCGGGTCGATATAACGGGGGCCCCCGTGGGGGGCTCAGGAGTTCTTGACTGTTGGTGAGTGAAGATCCACGTCGGGTTGAAGAAGCCTCTAGCCACGGGGTCCGGGACCCAGCTCATGGTCTGGACCGGGATAGCAGGACCGTGTCTAGTTCTGCCGTAGCGTGGTTAGATTGGCGTTCAACACCCGAGTGTAGGTTACGTTATGTTGTGTTGAGTTGATGTAATAAATAGTGTTGCTCCCAAGACAACGTCTGCGACTCAGTTGGACTCACCACTGCTGCTCACATACAATTATTATTATAGGTTGATACTGCGGGTGCACAAAATATTAAATACGTGCCGTCTGCTTCAAAGTTGACATTAACGATACCGTGACGTTATTCGAAGAAGTGTGGGCCATGTTGTGCTGGCGTCATGGTCCAAGTTTGCCACATTTGCAAAATAACTTACAATTACTTAAATGGAAAACATATGGTAATCGTCAGCTCCTACTGTGAAAACTTGGCAAGACCCTCCTGAAAAAGAATCTTTAGACTGAGTGAAACAGTACTTTAACAGTCAGGCTATACAGTTATCCGAGGAGATGCTGCAATTAAGTCAGTTTGTGCGCAGGTGCACGGTGGATTATTGCATTGCAGGATCATGAGAGGTGGTGACGATTTGAGGAGGCCTTCATCCAGCAGTGGATTGACTTTCGGTGATGATAATGATATTACAGATATTGTGCAGAAGTGAGTGGCGTGTGCATTACGAGACTGGCGAGGGATCGTGGCAGTGGATGGTCGCCTTCATCTAACAGTGGATAGATCATGGCTGAGGATGATGATGATGATACAGTTAAATTTTGATTTAAAGCTTTCGTGACTGCAGTAATTCATGTTCTTAGTTTTTTCGGTAAAGTCACGTTGAAGGGAAACAACAAAATAATAAAATATATAAAACAATAAAAAATTCTCACGACGTTTCGACCATAACTCAAACGGTCGTCTTCAGGTTTTGTTTCCCTTCAACGTGACTTTACCGAAAAAACTAAGAAGATGATACAGTTGTTAAATGTTTATTAAGTAAATTAAATCTACAGCACTTCATTGCAGCATAGGTTCGAGACAATACATGTAATTTGCACATGGGTTGTATGTGGCTGTTACTTTTAATGCTGGGTGAACAGTCTTGGGTCAAGCATATCAGGCATGCCTTGCCTCTGGCGTGTCTAGTGAGTTATCTGACAAGGCCATAGCTATCTAAAACACACATCTGCGTGCTTCCTCTCTTCTCATACATCCAAGCAAGAAAATGTGGCTGTGGGCAAAATAACTATTGCCAGATGATTGGAAGCAAGATATGGAGAAAGTCAATATAAATCCACTGAAACATCAACGTTATGAAGTGTATATTGTTTGCATAGATGTGTTGTTTTTCTCTGTGTTTTTTATATTCATGTTTGTAAAGACAATGTATGTTAATACGCCTTATATTTCAATTTGGTTGAAAAATGTTGTGTACCAGCACTTTCATGCATTTCTTGAATTGTGTTTTTTTTGATAAAGGAATGCATTACATATTCTTTGAGAAGTTCATAAATGGTGATGGTTAGTTTGTATTTGTTGAGAGCTGTAGATCTTTTTGAAGATCGGCTGATTCCTCTCTGAACAGGACATTTCTTTCAAAGAGCTTTCCACTCAGACTTTTAACAAAAATATAACACATTGGTCTAATTGTGTGTTGTCATGAAGCCTCCAGCTGAATACGTTCTTAATATATGCGAAGCATTATGCAAAATGTAACACAATTTCAAGCGTAGATTTTTTTGAAGTGCTTTTGGTTTTTTCTTCCTGTTTTCTTGATTAAGGATCTCTTTACTTTTACCAAATGGGTAAAAGTGTGTTCCGGATTCGCAACTGAAGGCGTTAAAATCTTGATTGGGGGTTGATCCAGCCAATCATCATCAATCCGGGCTTGACCAAACGAGTACGCCCTTTTTGGGGAAGTCAACAGTGGTTGTCTTATGGAATGAATCGCTCTTGCCATAGGAATATGGAATTTCCACTACTGGCTCAGGGGCTATAAACAGGAGATGAGCACTGCCTCAACACTTATTTAAACTGGAACTCACTTTGACTTTTAAAGAAACATACAAATTATTATAATTATTTTCAACTGCTATGGGATTTTGTTTTCACATCCTTATGACTCCTGTCCCTGCACACAAGTAAGACATTGTACATCACGTGACAGGGTATAGAACTGGGCAATCTTTCAGCCACGTTTACAGCAACAACTGTCAAGCATGCCCGATTCCTATTGGCACCTGGTAACAATTTATGGCTAGCTTGTGTGTGTGCTCAGTAAAGCCAGGCCCACAAGCAGTACAGATAATAGCTTGCAGGAAAATTCACAGCTGACTGGCAGCCGTGAATAATTTACCCTGCCTGGCTATCACCCACCATTATTTTGTGCAGTTATAAAATGTTATATATATGAAAGACCATGCATCGGTTATTTGAGAGCATTATTCCTGCCCATTGGCACTGAAAGAAAGAGGTGTATTCTTTGCGGGGTTTTTTTTATTAACCTGGAATAAAATCGTTCTCTGCTATAATAAAAAATGTATATATTGTGACATTTAAAATCGGTGTTTTTCGAAAGCATGGTTTGTCCCATTATGCAGGATGAACCAAGTAAATGCATTGCTTTGGTATCTTGACATACTGCCTCATTTTGAGTCATTATGAAGGTGATTGTTTTGGTAAACTGAATTAAGAGCATAGTTAGGTATTCTACAGCGAAGTCACATGTGCCATGCTAAATTAGGCCTATTAAGCTGCTTACTTAGCAAAGACCATGGAGCTTTGAAGGCAGATGTGCTAATGTAAGAGCCTCAAGCAACATACCATACAATTGGTCCCCCTTTCCTCATTTGACCGCAAAGGTGGGAATCAGCCAGTAAAATGCCACCTTGAAATATCACCGACACTGCATCTGGCGATCAACAAACGCGTTTTTGCATGATGTTCGGCATTATTAAATGATGATAGCCATAATTGTAATCACGTGGGCTGTTTATGACAATGAGAACAAAAACAAACATCATTGCTTTTAAACACTGGAATGATGTAAAAACAAAGATTTTTTTTTTACCTGATGGGACTTTGATCAAATCACCAGGAGGCTGCCTATACCCTTAATGAAGCTCATTAGATGCATATTTTAGGCTCATCTCCAGGGCTTGCTGGCCTAGAAGCAGGCTATATAAGGATCACTTTTCCCCATGGAATAGAAAATTTGGGTTAAAAAAATTACACACAATCTGACAGCTGCATTGCAGAACCAAACGGGGAGCTAAATATTAGCAGGGAGGGAGACGAATATCAAATAAATTGTTGAGGCGAACAGCAAAATTCTGGAAATGGAATTTAAATTGTATGGCTCAAATATTTGTAGTGATGGAACGCTGCGGGCATGCTGTTAATGCAGCTGGACGGCCATTTTACAGCAAAGCTATCAGAGATGTGCTGCTTGCCGAGCCACGGTGCACTCGACGTGATCACTGCCACCACTCCATTGTGTCTGGAATTCTGTCTTTAATGCCTATTGCTCTTTTCAGAAGAAGCAACACGGAAGCATCGTGGTCATTCTGTTTTCCACATTCCTAATTGGTAATAATTTAGTGATCTCATTTTTTTCCCCCCCATTGTTTCCCACAGTTATATTACTTTTATAGGTGTTCATTTTGTCCCACTGAGTTTTTTTTTAATTATTTGCCTTCATTCATTAATCACGTGAGTAAAGGCGAAATTATTCTTATTGTTGTAAGCAGACATGAAACTTTTATGTATTGGGAGTGTCCACATCAGGATTTAAGATTATATTAACCAGGCAATAGTGGCATATCACTCTTGAATAAATGAATGTCTAAGACATTATTTTTCTACTATTAATAATTATTAGCATTACTCAAGCAAAAACTATCATAATTACTTTTATTGTCATCATTATCATCAGCCATGTCTGTGTACTGCTGAATTAGTCCCTCCTTGTGACGTTGGCATTCCTCGTGGTCCTGTGGTGCTACAATGAACTCGGGAACGAGTTCACTACCCGATGAAGCTCAGTGCAATTTTTGAGCAAAACGTTATACGTTGATGCCGAAATCAGTCATAAAAGTCTGAAGCCACCGAGAAGATGTATTGGTAAACATATGATGAGTACGTTGGCACATATTAAAACAATAGCTTTTTAAACGTGACAATCTTGTCAGATGATGGAGGATTATTGACAATAATTTTGGAGTAAAAAGACTGTGTGGCCTCACTAAAAAACAAATATGGATCATTGTATTGGCTATGAAAACCCACATATGGCTCTTTAGTTCTTGGAATCGATATGGGCCATTTTTTAAAATGTATTCTTAATGATGATGGTGCATTGTATTTTTTTACGTCTCTTCCTGTACACCACTGCCAACACAGTCCCTTTAAGTTGAATCAATATTAGGTAATATTTCATCGCACATCTACGTGTGCTGTTATTGGACACGTTCCTACACACAAACTTTATGGGGAGGCCAAATTTTTAAGAGGTCAATTCTGAGTCGAGTAAATTGCAGTAAAATGTTACCTTTGAAAAATGTGCTACAGTTAGTCGCTTTTCAAGTGAAATGGTATCTTTGGTTTGCTTTGCAGCAATTTTTTTTCAAATGCCTTTTAAGGGAAAAAAATAACTTTAACACAAGACATTAAAATTGAAAGAAATATATGTATTTTCAGTTGGGCATATCTGTGCATACCTTTATGTCAAAGGCTCCAACATGCAAGTCTGATCTAAAAGATTGTGGAATTCATTAAATTGCTCTAGGATTTTACCCTGCAAAACTCGGTTGAAAAAAACAATTAGATCACATGCTAACACTGTGCAAATACAGATGGCCTCCATGGCAACCCTTACGTATTAATGGTAAAATGTCAATCCACTGCCAGTCCTGGTGATTAACTTGCATTGATAATGGTATCAAATGGGCATAAATTGCCCTTTCCGGCTCCAAACTTATTCCAGAAATTGTTAATAAACTCGCCCTCTCAGGCACCGCAGGTAATGGTTGGGCGTAGAATGACTGACAGGCAATTAATTTTCCATCGCTTATGCATAGTAAACTCTGTTGATGCTGTAAAATATATCTGTGGAGCATATTATGCGAGTGAGTGTTTGCGATATTTTACACAATCAAGAGTCCGTCATTCGATGTTTATGTTTTAACACATCGAATAACTGACAACAATAAAAATTGCCATGGCTTGACACAGCAAAAGCAAAACGATCTTCGTGTAATTTTGTCTTTCAACGTTAATTGGTTGGCCAACCTGAATTACTAAATACAAACACTTTGGTTGTTTCAGTAAAGTCACGTAGGTTCTACCTACGTATTCTTGCAGTCACAAAAGCTTCAAATCAAGATTACAATATACAATATAAATTGTTTAGTTATATTTTCAAACTTTGCTGACTAGTACCAGACTGGTAAATGTAAAATAATTTGCTTTGTCTGTGATACTTTCCAGGAACAATTTGTGAATTTTCAGGAAATGCTGGACATTTTACAAAAAAACTCTTTATCGAAACTAGGTCTCTTTTTGCTCACAAACATACAAGGGAGAATGAGTTAAAGAAAGATAAAAGCAACATGAGTTCATTTTCACAGTTGGATAATTATTAGATAACAATTACAGATGTAATGAAATGCTAAATGGTAGTTCGAAAATATTACAATTATAATTAGCTATATTTAAACATCCTTTCATAGGCTTATACAGTATATTTACCATACAATTGTGCAATTACTTTAATCATTGCCTCATTATTATTCTTACCAAGCTAAGAAATATAGAACTATTTCATACATTAAAAACAAGATCTATTATATTCTTGGTTCTTTCGGTAAAGTCACATAGAAGGGAAACAATAAAATACAGCAAGAACATTTTCTTGCTGTGGTTTTCACAACTGATGATGATTGCTTGTGTTGCAGTCGAAACGTCGTGAGAATTGTATTGTTTTAGATTTTTATTATTTTATTGTTTCCCTTCTACGTGACTTTACCGAAAGAACCAAGAATATGAATCCCTGCAGGCACGAAAGCTTTAAATCAAAAGATCTATATTCTTAGTTTTTTCGGTAAAGTCACGTTGAAGAGAAACAACAAAATAACAAATATATATAAAACAATAAAAAATTCTCACGACGTTTCGACCATAACTCAAACGGTCATCATCAGGTGTGTCGGTTTGCATAAATTTATTTTGAAAACGGCATATTTATTTATATATATAAAAATAACGTTTGCGTCACGCGCAACGATGGCAGTTTGCCAGGACTAGTCCATCTATTTTTTGAAAAGAGGAGGGGGGAGACGAAATTTGTTTTTATGTAAGCTGTCTGAAAGGCACTGTAAGCGTGAACAATCAATCAAGAACTGAAATGATTTATCAAATCTTTCCAATGATTGCTAAGATAGAATCCATCTTCTCGGTTGAAATTGTCTCTGTGTTTGTATATGTGGATAGCCTCATGAACGAATCTCTCATGGAAGCCAGATGGCTTACAAAGAACCTCCGTCTTGGAAAAGTCAATGGCATGTGAGCCTACTGAATTAGAACAATGATCTGCTACGGCCGAGGTGTTGGTCCTACCGTGTTTAAGGTCTGCTTTATGTTCACGAATGCGGTCCGAGATATGGCGTTTAGTTTCTCCAATGTAACTACTACCACAGAGGCAACTTAGTTTGTAGACACCAGGGTATTGTATGTCCGGAATCACATCTTTTACAGACGGAACCAGATCACGGATTTTATGTAATGTGTTGAAACGGACCTGGATCTTGTGTTTATTCAAGATTTTGGAGATCTTTTTTGTGATCCCAGCAATGTAGGGTAAAGTGATGGTTTTGAAAGGCTCCTCAAGAGGGTTCTTCTTCATGGTTTGAGTGATAGCTTTGCGGATTGTATAGTCGGAGTAACCATTAGCCCTAATAGAATACAACAACAAAATTAAAGAATTACTCGACGATGGTAGTTATACAAAAATAAAAAGAGATCCCACCAACAGCCTCGTCACACAAACCAACAAAATAATTTCTGATTCAACCACATTAATTGATCAATCTAAACAGTTTTCGTTGAAACCTTCTGCTGCCAGGCCACCAAGATTATACGGCTTACCAAAAATACATAAAGTTGATACACCTCTTCGTCCCATAGTCTCTAATATCAGCTCCCCCACCTACAAACTAGCTCGTTTTTTGTCTGAAATCCTGCGTCCTTTCACTGGAAAGACCACCTCTGCGGTACAAAATTCTACTCACCTGGTATCAACAATCAAGGGTATTTCCCTGTCCCCAGACGACCTGCTTGTCAGTTTTGATGTAGTTTCCTTATTCACCAAGGTTCCTGTACCTGACACCATTGCAATCATTGAAGACTTGGTTCATCAAGGACTAAACACTGAGGTACCCCCCCTGGTGAGACACTGTTTAACCAATACATACTTCACTTGGAATGGAACTTTCTACAAACAAACTGAGGGCACCCCAATGGGCTCCCCCCTTTCTCCAGTTATAGCTAACATTTTCATGGAGAAATTTGAGACTGACGCCATCCAGACTGCCACTCTGCGCCCAACCTTATGGAAGAGGTACGTGGATGACACTTTTGTCATCTGGCCACATGGCCGGCCTGCTCTAGACAAATTCTTCGACCACATCAATTCCATACACCCAGCCATCAGATTTACCATGGAAGTCGAAATAGATGGCAAGATACCTTTTTTGGATGTCCTAATTAAAAAGAGACCTGATGGTTCAATGAGCCACTCTGTCTACAGGAAAGCTACCCATACGGATGCTTATCTGAAACCGGATTCCCACCACCATCCATCACAGAAGAATTCTCTCATCAAGACTCTGTATCATAGAGCCCAATGCATATCCGACCAGGAACACATAAGCAGTGAACTCAAGCACGTACACCAAGCTCTTAGGGCTAATGGTTACTCCGACTATACAATCCGCAAAGCTATCACTCAAACCATGAAGAAGAACCCTCTTGAGGAGCCTTTCAAAACCATCACTTTACCCTACATTGCTGGGATCACAAAAAAGATCTCCAAAATCTTGAATAAACACAAGATCCAGGTCCGTTTCAACACATTACATAAAATCCGTGATCTGGTTCCGTCTGTAAAAGATGTGATTCCGGACATACAATACCCTGGTGTCTACAAACTAAGTTGCCTCTGTGGTAGTAGTTACATTGGAGAAACTAAACGCCATATCTCGGACCGCATTCGTGAACATAAAGCAGACCTTAAACACGGTAGGACCAACACCTCGGCCGTAGCAGATCATTGTTCTAATTCAGTAGGCTCACATGCCATTGACTTTTCCAAGACGGAGGTTCTTTGTAAGCCATCTGGCTTCCATGAGAGATTCGTTCATGAGGCTATCCACATATACAAACACAGAGACAATTTCAACCGAGAAGATGGATTCTATCTTAGCAATCATTGGAAAGATTTGATAAATCATTTCAGTTCTTGATTGATTGTTCACGCTTACAGTGCCTTTCAGACAGCTTACATAAAAACAAATTTCGTCTCCCCCCTCCTCTTTTCAAAAAATAGATGGACTAGTCCTGGCAAACTGCCATCGTTGCGCGTGACGCAAACGTTATTTTTATATATATAAATAAATATGCCGTTTTCAAAATAAATTTATGCAAACCGACACACCTGATGATGACCGTTTGAGTTATGGTCGAAACGTCGTGAGAATTTTTTATTTTTTATTGTTTTATATATATTTGTTATTTTGTTGTTTCTCTTCAACGTGACTTTACCGAAAAAACTAAGAATATGAATTACTGCAGTCACGAAAGCTTTAAATCAAAATTTAAATCAAAAGATCTATTATGTTTTTGATCACACAATTCGGCCTGATAGCTGCATATAGTTTGGCACTCATTTGTGATTTATTCTGCCAAACCAAGTTGAAATAAATTACTGAACATTCTAATATTGGATTAAATGAATTCCTTAACAGATAACACTTTGGCCTATAGCCCTCCCCCCCACTGCTTCAAACAGCCTTCGTGATTACTGACGCTCTTATTATCCCTGTTCGGCAGTATTTTTGTCCCTTGCTGGACAGGATAATCACTTCTTGTAGATCACTTCCAGATTTCACTTAGGTTTGGAAGGTCTGCTATGAATTTTTTACTCCAATGAAAAATCTTCTCATTTCACCTTGTTACCAGGAGAATCCAATACTGCCTATTTGTTCCGTCTGCCGCCTTTTATTATTAAACCTTTCCATTTTATCTTTTCATTATTATTATTGTTCAATGGTGCGTATTTTCTGGTATGTTAAGTGAACTAGCTTGGTCCTCTATGGCGCAATGATGGATGCTTTCTGGCATGTGAGAGACTGAATTATGCGGTGCTTATCGTTGGTACGAGGACTGACGGAGCAAGGAGATGGACATATGTTTTTGTGTGGGTTTGAAGAGGTGGAGGGTGGTGGTGGTGGAGATGGGTTGTGGGGTGTAAATTAGATGGACTGCAAGTTATTAATGGTTTATTATTTCAACACTGTTGGAGCTCGCTGCCATATCGATTCTGGTGCAAGAAAAAATCATAAATTCTTTAAAGTAATAAATGGAATCATAATTTTTTTTTAAATCGTGTGCTTATCATCCATGATCACGGCTAACAGTTACAGTTTGGCTAACTGTCTCCCACACTCCCAACGTATATTTGTCATGGCAGTGCGATCCAGTGGTTATTGATTTTTCTCTTTGCCACTGATGAAACCCCACATGTAATATCCAGTGCAGGTGTAATAGTTTTGATGTCAGTAATGAAGCACCCCATCAAGAAGAAGTAATTCATAATGATTTACAAAACACAAAACAGAGTTGACATTTTACTTGCTTGAACCTTAAGCGATTTTAACATAGTAACAATACATTACAGTCATTTGAAGAAACGTTATTTTAATTTAATGCCTAATATTTTTTAATGTTCCAGTATTGGGTTAAATTATCATTTTATATATCTTGCGAGGTTTATTATTAAATTAATTCAATATCAGTGACTGGTAATAAATGTGAAATAAACAATGCTGCTTCTGTGAACAGAAAATGCTTAAATTGAAATAATCTGATTTTTACCATCACTGAATATACTTGCATTTGACTTCTCTTGAACTTTGGAACCATATTATTGGTTCTTTCGGTAAAGTCACTTAGAAGGGAAACAAGGAAATAATAAAAATATAAAACAATAAAATTCTCACGACGTTTTCACTGTAACACAAGCCATCATCAGATGTGAAAACCCACAGCAAGAAAATTTTCTTTCAAAAAATTTTCTTGCTGTGGTTTTTACACCTGATGATGATTGCTTGTGTCACAGTGGAAACGTCGTGAGAATTGTATTGTTTCATATTTTTATTATTTTATTCTACGTGACTTTACTGAAAGAACCAAGAATATGAATCACTGCAGTCACGAAAGCTTTAAATCAAAATTTTGGAACCATGTTATTTTTGGGTAAATGTTATACATTTAAGACATGTTCGTCATATTTAGAAATGCTCAGAACATGTATATGTCTTAATCATGACCAATTATAAATCTTCTTCTTCCATTGTATGGCAAGGTAAGATTTGCTACATTGTACATCGAGGTTATTAAGCCATTTATTAGCTTCTTTGGAGGGTTGCTGGGTGATTTATTAAACATACTTATTTGTGGGTATTTTGAACAGCTACTTTAACTCATAATTAATTTTAAATATATTGTTAAACTACCAATTGTTGAGAATGATGGGGAAAAAGTTATTCACAAACATGCTTTAAAGGAGGTGTTTGTGTTTATAAAAAAAAGTAAGATCTTCTTTCTTTATTTCTTTTTTTGCCCCATTAGAGCATCTGTTAGTTTTCCGCTTGACTTGCAATGGCAGGTAATAGGGGAGCAGGGAGAGTGATGAATGTTTTATGACAGCATGCCATCATCCACAGCTAATGAGGTTTGCTGCCGCCGTCCTCATTGACAGCTTGGTTGATAAACCAGGCACGGACCCCGAAAGTCTCTAAGGATGATCGTCTAATCTGCAGTTATACTTGCTTATTCCGAAATGCATTAAATTGCTACTTTTTTCTCCAAACCGATACATGCATCCGCAAGGTTATCATTTAAAACTGGCAAATGATCGCTTTACTCATTTTTAAGTTGAATGGCAAAATGCGCATAGCATGACAGGTGTGTTATTCCAATTAAATAATTGTATTCAAGCTTGGCATTTAACAATATACTAAGCAGATCATACCACACGTAAGAATCATCACACTATATAATGTAAAGTACACATTTGCATCATGCAATAGCATTCATGGTGCACATTCGATCGATATTGTTTCTGTTAATGTCAATAATACATTAACTGTTAATGTTCCACAATCATTTATATACATGCACTAATGTGTATTTACGTAAACAAACAAAACACCGTGCATGGATCAATGCTGTGTGCCTGGAATAAAAATACTGTCATGCAAAATGCTCGACAGGTATTTGCCAAAGAGTAAACATCTTATTTCAGAAGCAGAATGACGTGACACTATCAATGTCATTGGCCATAATGATCACCTGACCTCTTCAAATTGACCCTTACAATTGCATTGCAGGAATGCTGCAAATCATTCTCCCTCACACCAAATCTTTAGTTTCAGGAACATTATCTAATGTATTATTCACATTAATTAACAGGTCAGTGTGATGCTGACAAATAGAAGCTCCAATTCTTATGATAGTGGGTTGGTCTTTAATTGTGATTATTTAAGACATTGTTTTTTGAGTCATGCAATAATAAATGTTTACAGCTCCAGCTTTAGATCGTATGAATAAATGTGTTTAATTTAAAGTTTAGAAAACCATAACAGTTTAAATTGCATTATTAATTATGTTAAGCCCTTTATCATTCCATTGCTAGATAAAGGCCTCCTTATGCCATATCAGGCATTGAGGTTTTTAAGCCATACTTCACACTGGTTAGTTTTGGTTCAGTAAGGAGGGGCCAGCACCAGTTAACATATCACTCACCACTAGTATTCGAAGTAGCTGGATATTTTATTCAAAATGCCAGGTTCCTGGGTTTTTAATGCAGTGCGCCACTGCTCCCATTCACGTTTAAAAAAAAAAAAACTTCAATATTTGGCTCTATAGAAAAATCAACAACATAGTAGGAGTACATCAAACACATAAAATGTTCTTAATACGTGCATATGTTTAATATACTAAAGAAAGGAACATCGTGTTTTGAGCTAAATATGCCGGGAACATTTTTTGTGATAATGCGTAGGCAGCTGTGCATGAGCACAAATCAACAAAAACTCAAGACACGCGTCAAAACCAACAGTGCCTTACAAGGGAAAACAATATAATCAAAAGACGAAGTTTAGTGAAATGGCCCTTCTTCATAGGAAATTAAAAAGTGCCACTGCTGTTCCTATGCAGAAGGATAATTGCTCTGAAACGTTATTTTTGTATTTATACTTGGGGCAGTATCAATGACAAATGCAAGACCACTGGGTTCACAGTGCAGTGCGCTAACCACTGCATCACCGCTGCCCTCTGATTTTTTTATTTTGCCCATTACCGTTTTGGATAGGTTAGATTGTAGCTCGTAAAGGAAGTATAACATTACCAATTCAATTTGTCCGTCAGCAAAAATTTAACAATTTGAATTCCATGAGTTCTACTCCCGTTTGAGGTCAACTTAACTTCCTGGAATGCTCTTCCGATATTCGGACGCCACTGGAGCTATGCACTTTTAAATATGGATTGAAAACTTAATTTCTTAGAACTGATATTTGTGTTTAGTTTGTTCTTCCCCCACACATCTGTTTAATATGGTTGGCGACGTATGGTGCGAAAGAAGTTACACGTGATGATGGTGATGCTGCTTATATCCCATTTGTCATGTGCAGGTCAAAAGTGAACATTTACAGTACTTGCCTATAAATACTAAAACAGAGAAATGGATTGCAGTGACATTTCCTGCTTTAGAAAGCACCAGTAGCGCTGCCATTTATTGTGGTCGAAGGCAGTGCTGGTGACTGCCCGTCATTTGCAATCAATTGAGAGTTTGAATTGGGCAGTCAATATAGAGGAGTCTGCGTTAATGTTAATTTTGGGAGGTGATCGCCATGGGAAAAAAATCCGACTTCAAAACTTGGCATGCTGTCCTCATGTACACTCTAAGAAAATGGGTCTCAAATGGTGGTGAATTCAATACAAAAGACATATTTTAGTCAAATTACTTAAATGCATTTCCGGTACACTCAAATACTTTACGTCTGTTGGGAAAAACACAATAAAACACGAGTGTACAAAGGGGAAAATTAGAATTAGCATCTTTAAACTTGTTTAAGGGGAGATTAAAGATATTTTGTATGACAACGAAATGCAGTAAAATGTCACGTTTTCATACATAAGCAGTGGACACTTTATTTGTCTTTTTGGATAATTATGCTATTGGCATCATATCATGAGATGAAGAATCTACGAGGAACTATCGCAGGGCAGTGTATCACCCCGTGTTAGAGAACAGTCTGTGCAAGGAGACTTCACGAAGCAGCACTCTTCTACATGCCCTGCTACAGAGCGCAATGCTTATCGCATTACACTAAAATTGATTATAAATTACCTGTTTTATTTTTCAGAGCTGGAATTTTTGCCATAATAATTTGAGAACCAAATTTAATCATGATGTGTGTTTTTTTCAGTCAGATTGGGCTGCGACCATCAACCTGCTTTGATCACTGGTGGCCGCCAGGATTCAAATGCTGAATCGCAGCCGTGCTGGCTCAGCGCCCTAGCCTCTGAACAACCTGACCACCTCTAAATAGTTTACAATTTTCAGCAGAGGGTTTTTACTTTCTTTAAAGCATTTAATGGGAGTCGAATTGCCTCATTTGATGTTAGGGCTTGTGACAGTGCATACATACTAAAATAAGTTATAACCCAGTATTTAAACATATTTTTTCTGTTTTTTTTCTCTTCTGAAAACACGATACAATAAAATATGATATAAATGTTGCACTCATTTGCTATTTCAGAAACATGACTGTACCTCTGGTAGTTCGAAAAACCTTATATTGGTTGGTCCTAGTAAGACGGCAGAGAAAAGTGAAAACACCCAGCTTTCTTGGGCACACATGCACAGGTTGTGCATTGCGTTTAGCAAAGTCAAACGACTGCAGAGAGGACATTGCTGTTTCAAGCACGAGTCACACTCGTATGTAACACTGAATGACTTGTGCTTAAAGAGTTCATGAAACGGTATTTATCAAACCCCTTCAAAACAGCATTGTATTGATTATATATTTTTTATTTGTGATTGAGCATTGATTTATAAAATGTTGAATGTGTTTAAAGCACTTTAAAACAGCCATTGCCTGTGAAAAATGACTGCGATAAAGCACATTACTGTTTATAATTCAACATTTCATTGTCACCGTTTTGTTATTCTGAGTCATTGTGCTTTTGTGGATTTGTTTCACTTCAGTAGCTACAATTTTGGAAAAATGTCACGTCTTTATTATATCATTGGCATTTTTTCACAAGAGTCATTAGTCATTCATGAAATGTGCAAAATTCCAAAACGTTTGTGCTTCATGTTTTTTTGTGCTTATACAACACAATACTAGATGAGGATTTTTTTTCACGAAGAACAACATTTAGAAAAAACATATTTATATGGCGTATGTAAATGCCTACAAAATCATGCTTTCATTAATAACTAAAATGTTGGTTTAAATTATTAACTAATGACGGTGATAAATTACACTTTTCAATCTACTGATTGATGAAGACCTCCCCAGCTTTTGTGGAAGAGGTTCCAATGGATTTTTTTCTGGCACCTGCCATATAAATGTGAAATTTCCATGACTATTACAGCCACCTGTGAATTGAGTACTGCCAAATGCATGTTGTAGCATGAAGGTACTTTGTCTTGTGTAAGCTGCGATACCATGTCTCACGTGGACAAGCGTGTTATGCTTGTATATTCTACTACTACATGAACTCACATTACGGGATCAATCAACACCACTCTGGTTGGAATGTTTATAACCACATTTGTTGGGAACTACTAGCTAATGGCCATTGTTTTGCCAAGAAATCCCACCAAAATGTATTTTCGAATTAACATCTGGCTCACAGTTATGAGCTGATGCTGTGAGTGGCATTGCCACTAAAGCGGGTGTTGCTCTGTCGAGCTGCAGCTGTATGAACACCCGAGAGAAATCCGCACATCTTCCATTGCTTCCTCCGTGCACGCTCGAAGTCCTGCCCACTCTCATCTGGATGGATGTCCTGTGGCAGTGACGTGGTCGAGTGATAGCGTGTTTGTCGCTCCTTGCAGAGCTTCACGGCTCAAGACCAGTGGCCATCCTGGCTCATACTGCGTGTGTATGAATCTTATATTCTTAGAAACAATTGTTTCCCTTCTACGTGGTGACTTTACCGAAAGAACCAAGAATATAAATCCCTGCAGTCACGAAAGCTTTAAATCAAAATGTATGAATCTTACAAATCGGCGCAGCGTACTTGATAGTGGACCTTAATGATCACGTGACGTTATTAGAAAGAGAGTAGACCACGTGTGCCAGCATCATAGTTTGGATTATCCAGATTTTTTTTTTACACGCAAACATTTATTTCGATTGGGTAAAAAGAAAACCGAAAGCAACATCGCTTAATAGCGGACAATATTCATCCGTGAAACAGAGCATCTTCATAACGGCCTTGCAAGTGGGTGTAAGAATGGTGCTAATACCAAATCTAACAATTATTTTAAGTTGCGCCAGGGCATGATGGCGCGACACCAGACGGGAGCACACGCACAGCGTGGCGGTGCCACCATACGGCCAAGTGACCCACATGGGCAGCCACCACCCTCTGTGCGCTGCTCTTCCGCTCGCTCAGTCCCATAATGATGCAACGTTACCACCGTTTGCCACGGCTGTGGGAGCTGCCCTGCTGTGCCATCGCTGAGGCCGCTAGGGAGGAGGAGGAGGAGAACGTGAGCAGTAAACACAGCCACCTGCAAAGCATTGCTTTGCATTGTAAAGCAATTGCTGGAATGGAATGCTTTGCAGCCGTGCTATCTCCGCGGCCAATTGCAAACGGGTTTGGCGTCACCGCCTCGCCAGCGAGGGGAAATAGCCTTGCCGACTGCTGTGTTCTGCAAAAAATAGCATACAGTATTTCTATTTGGCACAGATGTGATATTGCATCTCAGGCGCACTCATTGTACCATGTTGTCGACTTGTTAGAATTAGCTGTTGCTATCGGCCCACTATGATGACACAAGACTGTGCTCCTACTTAGGGACGTTAAGATTGTGTTTGGTAAATCAATATTATTATTTTACTCAGCTTAAGTGTGCAATGCAAACAAGGTTATCAATGGAACACATTTGTGACATTGTGTAATGTCAGGCAAGAGACTTTAGGCTGGCACACATGATAATGCACCCCTCACTGGCTTATAATTGTGAATCCTGCCTTGCTGTTTGGTAAAAGGGGGGATACATTTTGGTATTTCACATTTATGATAGCAAAAGTAAATTTATACGTGAATTAATATTTTCCCGATTTGTAATATGCACAGTATTCACTCACTTTTTAAGAGAGAGAATGACTTGGAGGCATGAGGAACCACAGACAAGTGGGAAGGTGACCAGGTGGTGAGCTGGCATCAACAATTGCTCAAGCCCTGCATTGCTCTATATATATGTATTTATGTTATCAGCCAATTAATGAGTATTTATGCACGGGAGGAAACTGGAGCACGCGGAGAAAAGCTCTGCGTGCAAGGGGACAAACACTCTCCGATACAGATGGAAACATGGAGTCCACGTTTGTTGTACCACTTCATTGTCACATCACGTACTCAAACTAAGCTATTCCGTTTTCCCAATTATTTGATGATTTCGCGTTGACAGTGGTGTAAAAGCACACAAATCAGAATATAACAAATAGACTCAACACAATTTAGGCAATGGCTGTTTTTCACAGGATGTGCTGTTATGTTCTTTGAAAAGCGTCTTTGCCCAATACATTACCTATTATATATTTTTATTTGAAGGCATTGTTATTGACACGTGTGTTGAGTTTTATTTTGTTATATTCGGTAGGCTTTCATAAGGCACTTTAAACAATAAAACTACATAATGCTGCAGTAACTTAAAAAAAAAATCTGTTTTAAATAAGAGATACATTTTATTAAGTGGCAAATATTAGTGTGAAATAAATTTAATACATGTGTCAATTATATGTATGTGTTTTAATTTGTTCTGCATTTCTTTTAGTATTTGTTTAATATACACTAGCTGCAGAATTTATATTTGAATTTAGTTAAACTATACAATAGTGGTAATGAACATCTCAAGTGCCATTCACGAACTAATCCCTTATAATAAACCTGTCACAATTACGTGTCTTGAAGCTATGTTTCTAATCCAGTGCAAGCATGGATTGCAAGCGTTGATAATTCAAAGTTTTATACACAAGAATTACAACTGGAGCAAATACGGTCATTAATACCGACCCTATTTATATATTATCCCTCCTATCATTTAATTTCCTCAGGGACGTGGCCAAAGTGACCGTGTTGAATATTGGGCCACTTTGAATTCTGTGTGCATGCAGCCTCAGCAACATCGAGACCCATTTACAGACACACCAGATGGCAGGCACAGCTGATGGCACGGTGCAAATATGCAGTAAGGGCATCACAACAGATTAAAGGAAATGTTTCTCATGTTGCAAAATGATAACCTGACAACAGTCGTCGAGTGACGGTGCAGTGGGTAGTAAGCACACCGCAAGATTAACCTGGTGACCTGAGTTCGGTTCCCGGCCAGCATTGTCAAACAGCCATGTGGACCAGGATGGTGAAGTATGGGGAAACAACCTCAATTACAGACTCGGTGTAGGGAGGCTTTCAATCAACAGTGGATTGACAAAGCGGCTGTACAATTTTAGCTATGATTACAACAATGGCTAGAGGTTTTGAAACTTTAGAGGTGTGTGTTTGTCTTTTACTATAAAAGGAAATAATACATTTAGAGAAGACAGTGCAATACAATTTGCACTGAAATATGCATTGTATTGTATGGATATCGTTTAATAATGTAATTGATGTTTTAAAAATAATGCAATTTACCCCAAAATGAGGAAACTATTGTATATGGATTAAAATGACCATTGTGAAAACCTCACATTTTATTTTGCTGCTAATGGATAATAAATCCTGAAAACAAAATTACCAGGCTAACTTACTCATGCGATGAGAGTGTATACATGGGACAAACAAGCACTGCCAATTCTTGTTTTATTCTTATCTAAGGGTGCATACATAAATACGATGTCCCAACAGTGGGCCTTCTCATAAATACACCCTCGTCTGTGCGCTGGGTTCTGTTGAATTATTTTATGCAGTCACAGCTGAAGTGGTGCATTTACACGAAATTCAAGCCAACATCATTCGCTTAAAATTTGGCAAGATGTTCTCCACAAACATATGAGCCATCAAAGCAAGCATACGGGAGACAAACGTTTACAAGGGCCAGCTGCAATGCGTAGTATCGTCTTTTCATTAGTTCAGAGCAGAGCACAGAGAACCCTTAAGCAAGGCATATTGATCATTGAAGGTGGTGTGATTGGTAACAATAACTGGAATCATGTTCAAGGCTCACAATCTCTGTTTTGGTGGATCTTCGTAAATTGCTATAATTTTAATTTCAATTTGGTATGGCTTTTTAAACATGCAACTTCTACACGGGCATCTGACAAAATTACACACAAGGAGTGTCATTATATTGAGCATTGATGCAGATGCTAATGATCATGCTCTCAACTCGTATGGGTATAGTTGTTCACCATCTAGAAATATGCATCGGGCTGTTTAGTGTTAGACTGCATTGCCAATATTTAAGAGGTTCTACATGGATAGGCGTAACAATCTCGATCTTGAAATCTAGTATAGTGGAAATATTGTAATTATAGAAGAAGAAGCATTGTGCTTCATAACTATATACACGACTATGAAAGGTAAATGTTACCTGGAAAACGTGATGTGAATATCCCACTGTACATTCAATGAATATGAGTATAAACATATTATGAACATATTCTTCTAAATTTGAGCCTTAGTCCTTAGAATGTGGCATGTAAATTGAACAAATTATTTTCAATAAATATATATAATCTTCTTCCTGCCATAGCATCTGTCACATAATCTCACTACTTTATTTAATTAGCTGTTTATCAAGCTGTATATATACAAAAATGAAATGGCCTAGCCATTAAGTGGCACTGGGCTAAGTGTTGGCAATGACGTTCATAACGGCAATGGCTTTAAAATACCAAACGTTGAAAATTAAAGTCAACGACTTTGAAAAAAATGTATACAGATTTTTCAGTACAAATGAAAGGTTGGTTACTTTAGCAATAATTTCGTCACATCTGAAATGACAGTTAATATTCACGAGTTATTTTTACCTCTGTCCTAACCATATCAATGTTAATTATTTCAAACATTAAATCCTGGTATAAATTGCAGCGTAGCAATATAAATACACATATATAGATATGCATACAGCATTCATATTGGCTGGTGCCGTGGCAGAGTGCCCAACTCTGAACTCACAGAAGTCTGTGAGTTCAAAAGACTCCCATCAGTGGACACAAGCCATCATTCCTCTGGGGTCACCACTTTCTTGAAAATCAAGTCTTATCGTTATTATTTGGGGAAACCGATCCCTGGCATAGTAATGTGGAATTTTAGCTCATGACTTATCAATTTTATTGGCGGTGGGAACCCCCCATGGGGTTTCAATTGTATTTACGTATTAATGCAAATATTGAAAGTTTCAGGATGAAGTTGTGGTGCAGTGGTTATCATGCTGAGTAACAATTGCCAACCACGAATAACATCAGTCGTGTGTGATATCTAAACCGGTTCTAGGTCCTCATTTCACCAACCCACATTGACCAGCATCGAGAAGCATGGTCAAAAAAACCCCATGGTTGAATGACCTGACGTGAGGTCCCTTTCACCTAACAGTGGTTTGACAGCGGACTGTAAATTGTGATTCAGTTGTATTATAACGTTTCACTTATTGTTCACGCAATGCTGTTATTTGACCCGTCGATGTTTTTCTGTGCAGGAACATGGCAAAATCGGAGTCAAATTTAATGTTGGCACAGATGACATTGCCGTCGAAGAGGCAAATTCGTTGGTGAATGACGGCAAGTATCATGTGGTGCGGTTCTCTCGGAGCGGTGGAAATGCCACGCTACAGCTCGACAACCTCCCAGTGAATGAGCGCTTCCCTTCAGGTGAGTGCCCCCCTCTAGCCCTGAGTGCCAGGGTAGGATGTAGTCGATTGCCAATGCTTTTGAACCGCTGATTATTTTGTATTGACAAATGTGATGTGTGCTGTGTGACATGAGGAAATGAAGATCCGTATGTTATTCTGTTGATTGTTTTTGTTGGTATTTTTGTTAATATTGATGTCTTAATATATGCGAGTTATATTAGTAAACATATGCTAAGAAAATATTGATACTCAGTTGACAGTGTTGCAAATAACAAAAACTCAACATATCCATAACACTTCCCTAAAGCGGACAACATATTTATTATCGGCCACGATTTGGGCAATGTCCCTTCTTCAAAGCAATGGCTATGCTTTTGCCATAAATAAGAGCTGTTGCCTGAACTGTCAACAATCAAACAGTTATTTATTTCATGATGTGTGTGCATGTAAGATATCAGGATAATTTTTGTCTTTCCAACTAAGCAGTCGTAGTTATTATACTAATAATTATAATTCTAAATAAAGAGATTAGTGGCATAGCACTGTGCTAATAACCGAGCCACCAGAGTTCAATTCCCAGCCATGTGCCCTCACCATCCCTTCACCAACCTGCACTAAACAGTGTGCCAACGTATCGCCAAACAACCCCCATAACCAACACGGCACGAGGAGGCCTTCATCCAGCAGTGGAAAGACAAAGGCCTGTACATTATGCTTTAAATTATTACTTATATTGTACGAATGTCGCAAATACATTTGTAAATGTTTGCGTGAATGTCATTTTTCATTATTTTTGAATAACTGCTTTTCTGCCTTACAAATAAAAATTGTTAATTTTGTATTTCAATATTCATTTGTAGAAATAAAAATTGTAAGGGGAAATTTAGATAATCAGCTTGAACAGGTGGATTGGGTGGAAAATTTTTGCACAAAGTTTCAGTGCTAAACATATTTCATTAATTGACATTATTTCTTACATTTTCATTTATATGAGGTCGCTGTAAAATCTGAAAGGATGACCAATATTCATTTGTTATACTCAATCTAAGTGACCATTTTACTCGAATGAGTAGCCAATTTCACACCTGTTTATGTCTAGGCATTTGTCACCCACAATAAATGTTCGGCCTTTGAAATTTACATAGAAATTAATCCTGGTCTTCCAAAGTCAATGAGTTAAACTATGCTTTGTTTTCAAAGGGGAATTCAATTGCTTGAATACATATTAATGTCACCCTTGCTTTTATTCCGTGCTGTGAACAATAAAGTAGCAGTCGACCTTTAAATGGGTCTACACGTTGATTCTAAGGCCATCACTGCTTTTGTAAATGGACACGAGCTGAAGAGATTTACAATTTTTATTATCCACATACATGATGGAATATTCATTTAGTCAAGGATAATCAAGGAAAGTGAGAAGTCTGCCTTGGGCAACCTTGTGTTAAATTCATCTTAGGAAATTGGGTACAAGTCACGAATGTTACTCATTTTATGCTCTCATATTTTTTAATGCATCCCTATCTAGGACACAGTGGTATGGTGATGTGGTGTAATGGTTCGTCACCCATTCGATTTGATCCCTCACGCATCACCTTTGTCCACCCTGCAGTATAAATTTGTTCACCACATGTCGTGTATGATGGGATAAAGTGTGCGTACTCCCACCTCTTCCTAGATGTCTGTCCAGCATGAAACAGTAGGCCAAATACCCTCTAGAGAGGCTCTCTTGAGCTCCCTGTAGTGGAGGCCCGTCTTAGCAGCTGTGTCATGACCAAGTAATTTCAGGACTGCACCTTTATCTATCACACAAGCATAAAGCAGGACGCCTTGAAACAGCAGATATGTAATATTTAACGTAAGCCATACACGTGAATCATTCAGGGCGGCACTGTTGTTGTGATGGCAGAGATGTTCGTACAGAATAAAAAAGCGAGTCACATGAGGCCTCGCCATCCTGCCTTCCTCCCTTATACTGCAGGAAAGAAAGGCAGCACATGCAGGCCCCCATGCTGGGGAGAGATGTAATTTTGTCCTTGCCCTCAGGAGAGGCACAAATTATGTACTATTCCATATAATTATTATAAATCAAATTTTCGCCCACAAAATGCTTCATTTGAAATGGCATCACAGGCTATATTGCAGGTGTTAGCAGTGATAATTTAGGAAATGATTAAGAGTTCTCTGGTATGCATGTGGGTACAAGGTAATGCTTTGCTTCATACACATATATTTTACTGGCAATTCAGGAGTGGGCACTATCAAAATAAAGAGTGTTTAGCAAGTTTATGCGTTGCTATAAGATTGCTTTGCAGAATGAATTTGTCGCACTTTCGCTCAAAACTTTAAAAATCACAGAAAAATCCAATGGCAAACTGTTTTCTGTTTTTGTTCCTATAATGAATTCCACGTGACCTGAGACCCTCCTTTGTCACTTAATCGGGGCTTCTCTGATTGTTCATATTTGTTTCCCTGGTTCATTTTGTAATTGTAATTAAAACAGCTCATGGTGTACGTGCACATTTGTAAATTATATTACGTAAAAAGGGCTAAAGGAAATATATTTTTACTCGAGATTATTTATGCTTCGCAATAATTATTACATTACAAGTAATGCTTATTGAAGATTCCAAGTTTGCAATTTATTTGGCCTTTTAGTGAAACAGAAAAGGTGACTGAGCATGATAGCATATTTTTATTTTAAAAAATATTCTAGCTGTGACCATATGGCTGACCTTAATTAAGTATATTCTAAAAAAAATGTCACCCTAAAAGCTCAATTTAAAGCTCATCCATTGCCAAACACCTAAACTTAGTGGGTGAATGACACCCAAATTGTAAAAAAAGGCCCATTAATATATTTTTTTCAGCACCAGTCCATGAACATTCGTGTAATTTATGTTTGGCAGATCTTATTATTTGATTTTATAACCACAGGGCCAAGTGAAAAAAAACCGAACCACCTTGTCATTCCCTTTCAGCATTTGGGAAATGTAAAGACCCTTCTCTGATTGATCCCTTTTCAGTGTATTTCAAGCTACATGTGAGTCTTGATTCACAGCATCTGAATGTTTAAAATAATTGCATCATGACTTAATGTTGTAGCTATATTATAAAGTTGGAGTAATTGAGTCAATTACGTGACGTAAAAGCACCCCAATGAAAATTAAACTTTCTCTAGATTTGTGTGGCTCTGATTACTTTTTGCCTTCGGTACACATTAGTATTACCTAATTAGAACAAAGTACTTCTGAACATCGCTTACATTTGTTTTAACTTCTTAATTAAATATAATAGCATTTTCATTTAATAATGGAAGACTTCCTGAGTATATAAATTTGTTACAGGAGGGTCCTCATTTGGAATGTTTGGATAGTTATGTTATTGCGTACAAGCTTGGGCACAGTGCTTGTCTCAACACCGCAATCGCGCACAAAGGAAGGCGATCGCATATGTAGGGGCTCATCAGTGTACCACTTTTGGTTCTAGAGTCGAAAGGAATGATGGACAAACAATCGGACATATGCCTTATTCTTAGCTCTTTCGGTAAAGTCACGTTGAAAGGGAAACAATAAAATAATAAAATATATATAAAACAATAAAAATTCTCACGACGTTTCGACCATAACACAAACGGTCGTCATCAGGTGTGTCGGTTCGCATTAATTAATTTATTTTTTAAGCGGTGTTTTTATTTAATTAATTGATTGTTCACGCTTACAGTGGCTTTCAGACAGCATACATTAATTTTTCGTCTCCCCCCCCTCCTCTTTTCAGAACATAGATGGACTAGTCCTTCTAAATAAACTTCCAAATCGCTGCGCGTGGCGCTAACGTTTTTATAAATAAATACATGCACCGTTTAAAAATAAATACATTAATGCGGACCGACACATCTGATGACGACCGTTTGTGTTATGGTCGAATCGTCGTGAGAATTTTTATTGTTTTATATATTTTATTATTTTATTGTTTCCCTTCAACGTGACTTTACCGAAAGAGCTAAGAATATGAATTACTGCAGTCACGAAAGCTTTAAATCTAAATTTAGACATATGTCTGTTTAACATGTAGGCTTTCGCGACCAGTGTCATCTACAATACAGGGTGTTTTTTGTGGGTTAGATTGCGTAAATATATGTATGTTAATAGCTTCAAAAGTCAGTCTCCACCTATTAGCCATCACTGTCAACACGTGTCAGGAATCTTCTCCAGGTGGTCTCCAGAGCCCGGAGGCAGCACATTTATTGTGGTATTGTTGCAAATTCTCAGAAGTGATTAACATTTTTTCGAAGCACCCTGTATATAAAAGTGTCGTCAAACTCACCACGACCCGACACAGAACATGCCAAAGTGTAGTGTTGAACTCGGAGGCACACACGTGACTTGGAGGCAACACGTTTATTACGCAGCCCCAACAGGGCTAACTACATACACGGACACACTCTAGACCATAACAGGGTAACGACACTATTTTAACAGGGTAACTACATAACCGGGCCAGTCAGCAACATTCTGACTGACCCACGATGCCGAGCGAAGACCGAAGATCGAAGAGACGTAGCACCGAGGGTTGATTCCAGAGAACAGCCCGGAACGCACTCGGGACTGCCCCTTTATGCTCCTCAGCGTGGCCTCGCTCCGCCTTCAGCCACGCCCCCTTCGAGACCTTTCCCGAAGGATCTCGACCGAGCACCACGTGTCCCTCAAGCCCCCCTCGGGCCCCCCTCACTGCCCTGTCCCGGTCACGTGCTGTCTCGGGTTCACCCAAACTACTATGTCCTGACTTGCCCTCTCTCAGGCCGTCACCAGGACTATGCCCCCTAGGGCCCGTTCGCATGCCGTACTCACTCTGGCCCCAGAGAGAGGTTCCAGATGCACAGTTGCACTCTTATGACAGTGCCTGGCGCGAACACCAAAGTGACACCCTTAGCGTCACTACACAAGTACAGCACACCGGTGTGTTGGAGAGCAAAGCCACAACATTTACAACGCCAGTAATTACAACCAGCTTCATCAGGCTGTGTGCTCTACTAGTAACGAATTGGCATGTTCTGTTTACGTGACAAACCTTACTAACTGGATGTGTCGGGTGTTGGTGCGTTTAACGATCTAACCGAAAAAAAATCTGTATTATAGACAGATGTTTATATCAGTGGAAGAATGATTAATAGTGAGTTTAAACAATTGCAATTCAGCCAGCCATAAATAGGTATTTCTATTAAGCAATAGATACCAACCAGTCACCTCATTAAACATCTTCACCTGCTCCTTAAGTTCTTCACCTGCTCTCAGAAAAGCATTATAATAATGAATGTTGGCTCAGCATACAGCCTTGTACTAACATTGTTTATGCAATTCTAAGCTAAATTGCCAACATCTTTCGATAAATCGATGGTAGGAGGATTTTACATGTTGGTGGAAATGGAGTACCTGCAAAAGTCTACCCGAACAAGATGATGATGCTCCCAAATCCACACAGATATGGCATCGGCCTATGTGATACAAGGACATCGACTCATAACTCAACATAACTCGACCAAAAGCTATTAAACTCGCCCCAGTCATCTTTATCGAAAGTGCTGGATTACAGGCACAAAGACCTAATCCTTTTAATACAATGATTAACCTATGACAATTTATATTGCTTTTAGCTGGGTAGCCTCGAACAACGATGAAATAAAAGCAAGAGGACTGTTATCACAAACTGGGCTGTAAACATTTGTTTGATTACATATATAGAATGTCAGAATAGCATGAGCCTGAACATTTTCAAAACGTGTCTCTCATGTGGGATTGTCAAATACTGGATGGTTTGTTTGGCCATCATAAACATGTTTGAAGATATCACTGTGTCGTGTCTACAATATATGCAAATATGTCACAAATTGCAATGAACAGTAATGTAATTTATTGTAAAAAATAGACAATAACAAACTGGGTCTGCATACCGAGGTAAGGTGCAGCACAGTTTTCATATGCATGTGATATAAAAAATATATATTATAATACTTTATCATCATGTAATGCATTCGTTATTGTCCATGAAGATGTTTTTTTTCTGGAAAGCCGTGAACAGGAAGTTGATCTATAATGGCCATGCTTAGCTCATCAGTTATAATGGAATATGTCGTTTTGTCGTAGAAGTAATTCTCCGGTGACAGCTGACCCTTACTACTATTGGAGTCAGATCTGCAATGGGGATAATGGTGGAATTCATAACATTCGATAACGAACTCCTAAAAAGTATAAATAAATAATTTGATGGGAATTCCTAAAAAAAAATGTTTTACTATCGTACTCTGTTATGTACACAAGTTCCATTGTGAGCGATTTTTTTTTTAATGTATAAATTATTGGGTAAATAAATCGTACTTATTTGGAATAGAATTTTAACCAATAAGGAAAAATATTTTACATTGTTGCCAATACTCCCAAGTATGTCCATTCTACCATCTATTGCTAAAACGATACTCAGTCCTATTGGCTTAATGAATAGCACCTAATCTTCTCCAAAACACATTCGGTATATGCATGCAGTTTCATATGTTAATTATTTGCTCCATAATCATTTTTATTTGGCATGTTTGTGGATCGGGCACGGGGTAGCTGAGCTACAGTTGCCAATTGTATGAATTAGCAAAGTGTAACTAGGGCAGTGAAATTTGCTAATTAGACTTGAGGGGCAAGGGTGATTATTGATTGCTGATAGCGCCAGCAGCATATTGACTGCAATCCATCCATCATTACATCCACAGTGTTTTGTAGAGTCATCACAAGAATTAGGCCTTTGTTTGCAAAAAGTGTTATGCCAAGCAGAAGATTTATGACTGAGGAAGACAATTAGTATTGACTTGCTGTAGGTGTAGCTTATATTGCTTTTATGGTATTCTGTGAGGTACAGAGACAATCAGTGACGCAATTACAGAGATAAACATGAGGGTGCCATCACAGAAATAGTGTAAACAACCATTTCAATTCATATTCCTGTAGCCATTATTACTCTTAAATATATTAGCAATGAAATGTTACAAAAAGTGTGAATTGGTTAGCTTATTGAGATAAATAAACAATATTCATCTTGCATCGTACCGGTCTGTGATCACTTCTTGAGTTGAATTTGTTGATGTCAGGGACATCTCTGTTCATCTGGGGTTTGTCCGTTAGATTCAAGTCAATCTCATTTTTTATATCATCATATGGACATCTATATCTCAAATTTTATAGGGTAAAAAGACAGCTTCTTGAGTAAAATACTTTCCAGCAGTAAAATATTGAAAATAGTTTAATCTACAAGAAAACAAGAGCACAGTTCATGACTTGACATTTCTAGATTTATTGGAGAGAATTGCACATGAAGAGGAATGCAAATGTAAGTACAGTATATACTAAATAGATGTGATTTTATATTATAATTAAAATCATTGGCAGATATATATGTACAGGACTGGCAGAAATGAGATAGGCAGGAACGGGGGAGATAAATGGGGGCGATGTGATCTGGTCAGGGCAAGATAAAGTTTTCACCAGAGGAGTAGAGTTCTTGTTAAGCGCAAAAGGCAAAGCATTATTATTGGGATACAGACCGGTTCGTCCAAGGGTAATTGTTGCGAGATTTAATGGACAACCCCTAAATATGTCTGTCATCCATACATATGCACCAACATCAGATAGTGCAAAAGAGGATATTGAAGAATTCTATGAAACGCTGGAAAGCACCTTAAAGGAACTGGGAGACTGGAGACTGGAATGCAAAAATTGGGAAGGATAACACCGAATGGAAGTATATCATGCACAGGATAAAGATAAAGAAATGAAAGTGATGAGAAACTGCTAGAAATTGCTTCAAAACACGATATGCTATCCATAATAGAGGTTTTTTTTTAGGTTAGACCGCGTAAATATATAAATGTGTCGTTAAAACCCGCCACCACCCGACACAGCCGACTAGTAAGGGTTGTCACGTAAACAGAACGTGCCAATTCGTTACTAGTACAGCACACCGGTGTGTTGGAGATCCAAGCCATGACATGCAGAAAATGCGCATGGAGGGTGCCACATGGGAACCATCAATATGGAGCCTTTTGCCCGTCCAAGGACGGGTGTATTGCAGTAAATCTGAAACTTGCAAGCGAACAGCAGACCGCGACGTGATATATTCATTGCATCCATTCGTGTGCAATTTGTAAGGGCGCGGTGACACAGACCTATTTAATCTTAAGGTTATAATCCCTTGTTCATCGTGACGTCCTTTTTACTTCGATGTCTCAACAACAGCGTTACGGAGATCACGTGACGTGAGGGTTCTGCCTTTGTAGTGATGGTTGTCAGTTGACGCTGAGGAGGGGGGAGGAGGCGCTTCGCCCCCCTCCATGTGGAGTGACGTCACCCGCTAATTATTACAAATAGGGGGGGGTGTCCATTTGGAGGACGTCACCTGTTCATGATTATTAATGAGGGGAGCTGTTCGATGTGGAGTGACGTCACCTGCTCATGATTATTAATGAGGGGGTTTCGCCATGCGGAGTGACGTCACCTGCTCATGATTATTAATGAGAGGCGGGTCCATGTGGAGGACGTAACCTGTTTATGATTATTAATGAGGGGGGCTGGTCGACGTGGAGTGACGTCACGCGCGTTACATACAGACATTCTTGGGTAAATATAGTAGTCAATTTGGACCTTATGGCGGTACCATAGTACCCCGGCTCTCGCATAATGTCCGTGATGCAGTCATTTTTAGTCTGTTGATGGTCGGCGATGCGGCAATCGACTCATCTAGATGAGCTGCACACGATGCACCACTACGGTGCGTACGAGCGTTCAGGGTTTCAGCGCAATCGCCCTCGCTGCGTTTCGACATCGCGGAGTGAAGTACACCCCTGGAAAAAACAGTGTCTCAGAAATAAAAGATTTGATTGCCTCGGCCATTTTGTATTATTTGGTACCCCGGGGTATCGCCATAAGGATCATTAGGTAATGTTCGACAGACGCTGGAAAACATCAGTTTGGCTACGCAGAACATTCCAAGGTGCCGATGTGTCATCGGACCACAGCTTGGTACTATGCAACTTACGACTAAAACCAAAAAGTATATCCATAATGCAATTTGAGAAGAAGAGTAACATAGAGGTACTCGAGAATGAGGAGATGAGCAGGAAATGTGAAAAGGAAACCAGGGGAGCAAATAATTGTGAACCACCTTAGCATCGTCAGCAACCTTGGAACTAGCACAGGAACAGATCAAAATAAAGCTAAAGTTTAAGGAATCGAATGAGATGGCGACTAAGTACAAAAAGCTATAGAATGAGGTAAGGACATTGGTATGAAAGGATAAGCAGGAATGGCTGGAAAAGCAATGTAGCAACATTACATACTATGCTGGAGAATACAAGACCAGGGAGGTGTACAAACTAGTCAAGAGCACAAATAGGAAGTGGCAACCAAGGCAAACAGTGGTAAAATGCAAGGATGGTAAGATCTTGATGGACAAAGAACACAAAAAAGAGATGGACTGAGTATTGCAGTGAATTCTATAGGGATACGGATCAGAAGATTAAAGAGCTGCTGGATGAACTAGAAAATATATCCCCACCACTGAGGGATGATGAAAACGATAACATTGTATGACGAAGTTAAAAAGGCAATAAAACATCTCAAGAAAAAGAAAAGTCCAGGTGTGGACAGCATAAGCGGAGAAATTATTAAAGCTGTAGGGAAGGAACTTATAAAATAAATCCATGAGCTACGCAAGCAAGTATGGAGAGGAGGGAAAATACTGTAGGAGTGGACAAAATCCATACTTGTGATGATACCCAAGAAAGGAGATCTCACTAATTGTAAAAATTACAGAACCATCACACTAATGAGCCACATCGGGAAGATACTTATAATAGTACTATCAAATCGATTAAAAGTACAGACTGAGGATTATTTGGTGGAGTTTAGGAAAGAGAGGAGCACAGTACAGCAAATCTTGATGTTAAGGGCTATAGCAGAGAAAGCAAAGGGAGAGAATAGGCTGATTTACAACTGTTTCATAGATTTCCATAAAGCAATCGATTCGACTAAGCAAGATATAACGTGGACATCATTAAGATCATATGGAGTAGGGAAAAGACTCGTACAGATTCTGTATGATATAGGTGAAGGTCAATGTCAGCCGGAAAGTTTGAACAGGAAATAGGAGAATGGTTCCCAACAACAATAGGTATTAGACAGAGAGATCCACTATCACCAAACATCTTCGTCACATACTTGGAAAGAGTGATGGATGTCAGTCCAGACAATGGCACAGGAATATCTGTGCAAGGAGAAAGAATAAATAACCTGAGATTCGCAGTTGATATACCGAAAATCTGATAGAAGAAAGCTGCGTAGTAATGCAGGAAAGTGTCCATACACTGAATAAGTCAGGAAAGGATGCAGGACTGAGCACTAACGTGGAAAAGACAAATACGATGGTGTCCAGAAGGGAGGACATTGAGAATGAAGTAATAATGGGAAACAGCAAGGTTGTGAATGTGAAGGAATTTGTATACTTGGGAAGTCTACTGACATGGGACAACGACTATAAGAAAGACATCAGAGTGAGGATTGCAAAATGCAAAATGAGTAATGGCAGATTCAATAACATCTGGGGAAGCAAGAAGATCAGCTACAAGACCAAACTGAACATCTTAAGAACATGCGTGTTCAATACACCTTTGCATGCATGCGAGACTTGGACGTTAAAAAAGACTGAGAGACAAGATATTGGCACGAGAAGTATATTGCTACGGAAGTATACTGCATCTACAGTGAGGGAAAAAAAGTATTTGATCCCCTGCTGATTTTGTACGTTTACCCACTGACAAATAAATGATCAGTCTATAATTTTAATGGTAGATTTATTTGAAGAGCGAGAGACAGAATAACAACAACAACATCCAGAAAAACGTATGTCAAAAATGTTATAAATTGATTTGCATTTTAATGAGGGAAATAAGTATTTGACCCCTTTGCAAAACATGACTTAGTACTTGGTGGCAAAACCCTTGTTGGCAATCACAGAGGTCAGACGTTGTTGTAGTTGGCCACCAGGTTTGCACACATCTCAGGAGGGATTTTGTCCCACTCCTCTTTGCAGATCTTCTCCAAGTCATTAAGGTTTCGAGGCTGACGTTTGGCAACTCGAACCTTCAGCTCCCTCCACAGATTTTCTATGGGATTAAGGTCTGGAGACTGGCTAGGCCACTCCAGGACCTTAATGGCTTCTTCTTGAGCCACTCCTTTGTTGCCTTGGCCGTGTGTTTTGGGTCATTGTCATGCTGGAATACACATCCACGACCCATTTTCAATGCCCTGGCTGAGGAAAGGAGGTTCTCACCCAAGATTTTACGGTAGATGGCCCCGTCCATCGTCCCTTTGATGCGGTGAAGTTATCCTGTCCCCTTAGCAGAAAAACACCCCCAAAGCATAATGTTTCCACCTCCATGTTTGACGGTGGGGATGGGTGTTCTTGGAGTCATAGGCAGCATTACTCCTCCTCCAAACATGGCGAGTTGAGTTGATGCCAAAGAGCTCCATTTTGGTCTCATCTGACCACAACACTTTCACCCAGTTGTCCTCTGAATCATTCAGATGTTCATTGGCAAATTTTAGACGGGCATGTATATGTGCTTTCTTGAGCAGGGGAACCTTGCGGGCGCTGCAGGATTTCAGTCCTTCATGGCGTAGTGTGTTACCAATTGTTTTCTTGGTGACTATGGTCCCAGCTGCCTTGAGATCATTGACAAGATCCTCCCGTGCAGTTCTGAGCTGATTCCTCACCGTTCTCATGATCATTGCAACTCCACGAGGTGAGATCTTGCATGGAGCCCCAGGCCGAGGGAGATTGCCAGTTCTTTTGTGTTTCTTCCATTTGCGAATAATCACACCAACTGTTGTCACCTTCTCACCAAGCTGCTTGGTCTTGTAGCCCATTCCAGCCTTGTGTAGGTCTACAATCGTGTCCCTGACATCCTTGGAGAGCTCTTTGGTTTTGGCCATGGTGTAGAGTTTGGAATCTGATTGATTGATTGCTTCTGTGGACAGGTGCCTTTTATACAGGTAACAAGCTGAGATTAGGAGCACTGCCTTTAAGAGTGTGCTCCTAATCTCAGCTCATTACCTGTAAAAAAGACACCTGGGAGCCAGAAATCTTTCTGATTGAGAGAGGCTCAAATACTTATTTCCCTCATTAAAATGCAAATCAATTTATAACATTTTTGACATGCGTTTTTCTGGATTTTGTTGTTAATTTGTCTCTCACTATTCAAATAAACCTACCATTAAAATTATAGACTGATCATTTCTTTGTCAGTGGACAAACGTACATAATCAGCAGGGGATCAAATACTTTTTTCCTTCACTGTAAGCTGGACCCAAAGATTGACCGAAATAGACATAAGAAAAAGGTTTCACACAGAAGAGGACCTGATGCAGGCAGTGATGAGAAGGAAACTGGCACTATTTGGACACATGTACAACAGGAAAATTAAAAGTGTGTTGTTTGGAAAAATTAAGGGGACCAGAAAGAGTGGAAGAACTATCAGAGAATGGCTTGATGACTACAAGAGAGATTGGTGGCAAAACGATGTTGTACTACTTGAGCATATTGGCACAAGACAGAGGAAAGTGCAGCGGACACCTTCAGGCTATCAGCCCACGGACCGTGATGATGATACACAAATATATTGTACATGGTCGTGGCGGTGTTTGACCATACTTTACCATGCTGGTCAGTGTGGTCTCGTGTACGGGGGTGACCTAGGACTGGTTCCGATCTCGCTTGCCACTGATGTTAGCCGTGAAGTCAGGTCACCAGATTCTAATTTGCAGTGCGTGAACCACAGCACCACCGCTGCACCCCGAAACATCGAATACGCACCTCCGATTAGCACAGTTGGCTATGTACGGCGCGAAAGAAGTTCAACATACATACATACATGCGTGCATACATATACATTGATGGTGGTCCCCACGGGTGGTGCCCATCTCCAACAGTCGATCGATGGGTTCATAGCAAAATGCGATAACTGCGAAATCACCGCTCCACCCCTAACCACTGAGGCCCAATTAAGGACAATCTTTCTCGAATGTGAAATAAGTGTTTAATCATTTCTAAGAGCATCCATAGCGTCGGACATTTTTAGTGCCCTACATTATTTTTTTCTTATATAGAGAGAGAGCTTATGTTAATGTCACGTGTGTGAAATTTTACATTGCATACGTGTATAAATTCTTGGTAACTTCGGAACATTTCTCATTACAGCATGGGTTATGTGCTTCTCGGTTTGGTTTTATGTTAGGCATTAAACTCAGACTTCTTATTTTAGGCTTTAATCATAGCTTCCTTGCAAAGATTTTACTATCTGAGCATGGTCTATAAGAAGTGTGCATGCATAGCGTTTATCACCTTGGTGAATTTTTAATGCTTAGCATTTGAACACACCCGCGTGGGATATGTGTAAAGTAGATACGCTGAGGTGCACGTTATTTTTTTACGAAAGGTTTTGTGGCAGGTAAACATAAGAGTCTTTTCATCTGATTCACGGCAGGACTAATGCTGCAACCAACACTGTGCTCATAAACTGTAGTCCGGTCGGCCGTAACAATCAGTGCTTTTAAGACTGGACTAAATACTCATTCTACGTGACTTTACCGAAAGAACCAAAGAAGATGGACTAAATACGTTATTCATCTAGATTTGAAGTTTTCGTGACTGCAGGAATCCATACTCTTTGGTTCTTTCGGTAAAGTCACGTAGCTATAAAATAAAATAAATCACGACGTTTCGATCGCAACACAAGCAAGCGGTCGTCCTCAGGCGGAAAAAAATATCATCCAGCAGTGGAACTACTGGACCAGCGGTAGTAAAATTCCTCATTTCACGTGTTTGCTTTTAAATGAGATACGTTATAGATATGCCATTTACTAAAAATGAGTTTACACATGAGTTTATACTTTCTGAGCCTTTTATAATTTTAAAATATATATCAAGAATATTGCATTTAAATTTGAGTATTTTGCAAGGAATATGACTCTTCCTAAAGAATAACACTTATTTCTTCATTCAAAGAAATTGCAATACATTCACTCAGCCAGCCCAAGTGACATTTAGCAAAAACAACACCCAGGCCTCTGTTGCGCAGTAATGTTGACAAATGTGATATTTAATATTGTCCATAAAGCTCAGGATCTATATGAGACGTTAAATACTTCTAGTTGAACACGTTTATTACTTTCACAGTCGTGCAACAGTAAATCGCATTGCCTCCTAAAGTCCCCTTTTTATGTAACCTTATTTACGTGTCACCCAACATGTTTGACATTTTTTTCTTTCAATAAAGGGAGGTGTGTTTTTTTCAATTATGAGGCGCACGTAATTGATAGGGCGTTGACGGAGGCATCGCAGACTAAAAAGGTGTTATATATTGGAAACACATTGTTATTATTTTGCATAACGTAAAAATATATATGCTGAGCAAAAAAATAAATAACTGTGAGAGGGACACAACTGAAGGTCACCATCCACTATTGTATTCCTAGGGAAATTACTGAAAGCACACTGGGATAGAGAGAAAATCGAGGGCAGGTTAGAGTGCATTTGGGAACTTAAAGTTTATTAAGAAGAGCCAGCATAGCAGTGCATATTACCTGCCATGATTTATGAATCAGAAAATTGAACAAAAACTGAAAAGTATGCTAAGAGGCATGGAGAGACGCATGCTTATAATTAGTGAGAGACAAGAAAACTAAGTGGGTTTGGGCAAAACGCATCACTAAAAGAGATGATATCTGATGGATAAGACTGATAATGGTAGCCACAGGAGGGAATCGCACCCAAAACGACGACCGCCATGTGGATGGATCGATCAGATCAGCTCATGCGCAGCTACAGCATGGTTGGCTATGTTCGGTGTGAAAACAGTTGAACATACAAGATAGGTGTGTGATTGCAGACCATGAAGGATGGTGATGACAAAATGCATTGTATTCATTTTTGTAGGATGCCGAATTACAATATTCGCTCAATTTAGTTTTGCAAAGGGTTTTTTGTACCAACCTGAGACAATTTATGCCAATGCATAATTGCACATAAATCCTTATGGACCACTTTCAGAGCTTGGACTTTAATTCACTCCAAATAACTCGGAGATTGAGTAGCTCATCTTCGTATAGAGCCACCATGGGAATGTAAAAATGTAATGCACAGTAGGAGTTAGCGCAGGGTAATTGTGCGGCTTTACTACCATGCCCAGCTTCTCTTAACCTCAGCAAATTACTTTCACATCCTAGGATTTTTTTTTACTAAATCAGGTTGTGCAGATATGAATGCCTAATTGTACGAGACACCCTGGTAAGTTTTTGAAATTGTGTTGGGTGTTGTGATTGAGCACATGCTGAAGACACTGTTTGCTCATTTCCTCCACCACAGGGTAAATCAGATTTTTGATTAAGTTGAAATGTGGCTAATTTGTATGTCGGCCTTGTATTCACAATATGCCTACATTTTGGGAAAGGAGCAGTAACAGTTTTGTTGTCAGTATTTATTGTGTATTTAGAGATCTGTTTTGGATATGTTTTGTCATGGGTTAATTTATATTGGAAAATTTCTGCAGATAATAGGAACTTTTTCACAGGTTAAATCTAAATAATTTTTTTTTACACATTTAAGTGATATTCACAATTCTCAGTAAGTGGAAACGTAAAATTGGAAGTGGACTTTCATTAAAAATTGGTTAATTAAATCAAAAGCCTATGCTTTTAAGATATTACAAAGCTGGAAATTTAAAAAATAGAGGTTTACATAATCATAAAACACCAGAGCTATTCACCATTTAGGTTCATTGTTTTGTACTTACTATCCACTTAAAATGAAACATTATTTAGCAAGCATATATAATATGTATATGATAAATGTGTACATGTATGCATGGCTGTACTAAAACAATATATTGTATTCGAATTTAAACAGATTGTAATTGCAAGAATATGCAGCAGTATGTTGTATTTTTCAAGGTCGCTAGCAAGTGCTAAATATTGTTGAAGCTGTTATTGTTGTGAATGTTCTGTGATGAATCTTGTTGAAGACATTCAAGCAACTTGTAAAACATAGCTATTTAATATGCATTATATAAAAATGTCATATAAATGCAATATTGCCATAAGGCCACATTTTCAGCATTATATTGTATGAAGTTCTATTTGGCCTTTAAACATTTATAATTTTGCCCCCAAAATGCATGATGGCAGTGCAAATTGTTATAATATATTTTGAACCTACTAACTAAAATTTAACAATTATAGGCAATCTGATCATTTGAATTTGGCGATGCTTCCTTCATTCCTTTGTACTCTTAATAATAGTGTACATAGATGCAGTTAACCTACCTTTTTACCAATACTTTAGTTATAAACTATTTTCTCGTGGTAAAATTTAATTATATGTTTATATTCAACAAGAACAACCATTTTAAAGTTGCTCATAAGACCGACGATAATCTCCAACCATAAACATTAAATGTTAATATAAAATGCAGTATGCAAGGCAGTAACTTGCATGCACTAAGAAGATAACACTATAGGCTGAAACAATAAAATTTAAGCTTCAAAATAAACATAATGTTTTATCAGTAAAAGCACATTTACGTACTTTTAAAAACTAAATAACAATGGGGTTCTGGTTAGCCATACCCTTTAAAGGTAAAAGAATGAAGGCTAAAACAATTGTATTTCTTCAAAAGCCAAACAAATAAATTAGCTGGTGAAAAAAAAACTGCCTAAATGTAATTTATATGACATTTTTGTATAATACTTAAACTTGATTCTAATTCACTTGTTTTAAAGAATAACCTTTGACCTGTCAGCTTTTTAACCCTTGAAATATCTCTTTAAACTTTAAAGGAAACATTGATAATGAACGCCTGGCGCTCGCTAGACAGCGAATCCCCTATCGACTCGGTCGAGTAGTTGATGATTGGCTACTCGACAAAGGTAACCACGCCTCGATTAAACTTTTAACTTGTTAAACCAGACATAATTTTCATCATAACACCACTAATGTTTGTTTTAACCTTCTAAATGTTAAAGGCATAAACTTGCAACTAAAGTCTAATGCTATTTTCATTTAACGTTAACATAATTTGGTTTGTTTGCAGATTGGAACTAATGTTATTCTAAGGCACTCTTGGTAAACAGTAAACAGTTAAAGGGACCAAAATAGGTTAAGTTTTAAAAGAACAACAAAAATAATTTGACCATTTAAATGATAAAAGTGTACGTTCTGTGTTCAAAGTAGCGTCTAAAGTGATTTTAATGCACAACATTGTCCCTTTAACGTTTATTTAAGTTTTAAAATGACATTACTAAATATAAATGCATTTAAATGATTCCACTGTCCTGTTACATTTTATAAATCATTATCATTTAATAATTTTGTTTAATTATGCCCTAAACATGCCATTAAAATGTGCATAAAAAATACTGTATATTCCAAAAAAATTCCATTTGCATGTGTGCTAACATGTGCTTTGCCATTTCTTCATTTTCATATTGTTTATAATTTTCATTTTTAAAAACAAATCCAGAAGGCACAACATTTATGAAATCTGCTTTTATTTTTTGAAAATATTCTTTAAAATATTGGGATTTTTAAAGTGCTTTGTACGTCGTCTAATTTTTACAATGTATGAATGATAAGTAGTCAACATTATCATTATTTTTTTCTCAATAAAGCTAAACGTATACAACTATTAATCATAACATTCATGAATACTGTATATACATAAAAAATATATATGTTTATTATAAATCAAAGTACAATTTTGGTTTAAAAAACAACGTAACATCTCATTGAAGGAATAAGATTGTCCAATTATATCTCTTTTTGTGAGGATACATTCTTGAATATTATAAATAATAGTAACTCCACGAATTTGAAATACATATTGGAATTTTAAATAAATGCAAGTACCTTATAGAACGAGAACTATCATGTTAACTTTTTTCAGTGAATGTAAAAAAAATGAGGATTGCATAATTTTGTTCTTTCATAAACATAAAAGTGAATTGACAAACATATAAAGGACCTTTTTGCCACAAAATGGGAAAAAATACGTGTATCCACTCTCATTAAGTGCAAGATTTATTTACTCATTTCAAACCTCTTTGTTTCTATGCAGATTTATTTGATCATTCTGCAATAAATTGCTCTTTTTAGCATGTATTGTTGGCTTCATATCATGATGCATGATTTCTCAAACGATCAAGGGTAACAAATTCTAATGAACATGTGGGAGAAAAACTGTCAGTGTTGATCATTTTACATATACAAACAAAAAAACACGAGCATAGCTTTCATGAACAAAACACAATTTTATATTTCAGGCCGTCAACTTACAATCTTCAACAGCCAGGCCACAATCAAAATTGGCGGCAAAGACAACAACAAGCCATTCCAGGGCCAGCTCTCTGGAATCTACTACAATGGGCTCAAAGTGCTTCAGATGACAGCTGAGAATGACCCCAACATCAGGACGGAGGGCAATGTGCGGTTAGTGGGCGAGGTGCCCTCTGTCCTCACCACTGAGTCAACCGCCACGGCACTACCCACAGAGATGTCCACAACCATCATGGAGACGACAACCACCATGGCTACCACCACAACGCGCCGAGTACGCTCACCCACCACCCGCGACTCCCTCAGCTCGGTGCGTATCCACGTATGTATAATCACCAGTCCTCTGAGTCTTGCCTTTCTTCAATCACGTCTCCTCTTTTGTTTTTCCCCTTGGTTTCTTATTTAGCACTCAAATCCGTCACATTATTTGCCCTGCTAATTTTCTACACTCCTCGATGTGCGTTCAGCGTTACATTCATTTTCGGTTTGCTCTTCATCAGTGCTCGATGCTTTGAAACCAGAGGAGACGTGTCAGTAATGCAATTGCAGGCTTTGCTATAAATTGCAGGTCTTGTTTTTATTTATCTCAAAACGCAATGTTTCCTCCTTTAAAATATTTTCTTATCGTTAATATTTTAAACATTTTATATGTTGGATGTCCCACTGTTTTCTCACGTATGAGAGTCTTTTTTCAATTAAAAAAGAAAATTAAAAAGATAAGGTTTTGCAGGTGGTGAGCACACTGCTCCATGAACCTAGCTACCTGTCAATCTGACATCAATTTCTGGTAATGGCTGACATATGTGGTGAGTGATATCTGAACTGGAGCTCTTCCTTCATCAACCTCCACTGACCATACCCTCGTTTACTGACACTGCATGTAAGCTAAACTAAATTTTGTATTTTATTTTACCAGGTAAGGCCAACTGACCGACCAGATTGTAAGATGCACCCCCAACTTTTGCTTCTAAAATTATGAAAAAAAGTGCATCTGGTAAACCTGTAACCAATGCAAAGATAATTTGAACAGTGCTGTGGTTCGAATGGGATATGTTTCATCCTATGCATTTTGCGACCTACACAGGGCCTGGAGGTGCTAATATGGAAAATAACCAAGGTTTAGCGTAACTATACCCAAGAAGCACTGCTGTTGCATTGGGTGGCTGTGTGCTTACTGCATTGGTATATGCGCGAGCATGTCCCACCTCCAGTAACCCTTTAGTTCCTGTTGCTCATACCATATTCGATCCATGACACCCTGACAAAACTCGGATATCTCATTTAGTGCAATGTGTACAATAAAACAAGTCTTCACAATTTTACACTAATTACATATTTCTACTATATTAACATGTACATTGAATGGCTTCACTTTATGAGGATTGTGAGCCCTGGTAAATGTCGATGCAGTGGCAATAATATTGTAATGGTTCCAAAGCAAAGACGAATATATAAATGTTTTTGAGACGTGAAAATGAGATTGCAAAGAAATGTGTGCGGGGTGTACTGGTTAACACACTTGCAATCCAGAGGTTGCCAGTCTAATTCCATCGCCTGGTGCAGCAGATGAAATAATGGGCACGTTATTTTAATCCCCCCATCGCTCCACTCCTCTGTGCACACCGGCAGTATAAAGGGATTAAGTTAGAAATGTGTGGTTTAAGATGTGGAGCAGAGATACAGTAACAACAAAATCAGAATGGTGCATGAATGAACAAATTTAAAAAAAAAAATCGATTTTAATAAAGTATGTAATGATTTCCAGTCAGTAAGACATTCTGATTAAAATGATCCAAATTGTGTTTTTTGTTACTTAATAAAGAATAAATTTATAATCACACTTACACTTCAGTCAATTAATTAGATGGACACAAGAGGGTATGTGTATATGTTGAACTTATTTCGCATTGCACGTAACCAACCGTGCAAATTGGAGGTGTGAGGTAGCATTAGCGTTAAATGGTTTTTAATGCCAAACGGATGGATGGTTGGAAAAATGGGTTGCCATGAAGAACAACAAATTTTGAGCAAAAGTTGTGAATGCAACACTTCCAAAAAGTTTATTTTAAAAAAAAGATTGACACTTTCATTCTGCCCTCTTTCATAATTTTACATGCACCATCTTCTTTGATTTTATATTATTGTTTTTCATACTTTTTGATGGTGTTAACATTTTGAGAAAAAAATTATGCGTTCCTTTTGACCCCAGAAAGCATTATCGGTATGCGGGGATAAATTCTATCAATGTGTAATTCAAGCTGAGGGGTTTAAATCAATACTCTGCCCATGTATTAATAATTCAGATTACTGGAATAGCTTTTGCTTGTAAAGGGAGCTTCAGAAGGTGCTGAGAAAGACTACAAGTAGCACAGGCGAGAGAGAGAGAATCGATTTGCACTGCTTCAGCATTTTGCGTGCTGTTAGCTAAGATCATAAATGACTTTGAATGTAGAACAAGAAGCCTTTTATTCGTCTCACAATCCGATACACTTACACGGTATGTTAGTGTTTGTGCCAGTTCAATTAATTGCATTTTATATGCCCAGCAGTTCCACACGAATGGCTGTCTTTTAATACAGCGCCATTTATAAGCACAGCGGTGGCATAGGTAGTTAGTACCCTGTGTTATGAGTTTGATTCCTAGCCAAGGCTAACATCAGTGGAAAGTGAAATCTGAACCAATCCTGGGCACCTTCCTTTGCCATCCTGCACTTACCAATTTGGTGAAGCATGGTCAAACAATCACCCAAGACTGACACAGCATGGGCAAGACCTTCAGTAGTGGATTACAAAGGGCTATGCTTTTATTTATGAGTGCATAACCAACAATATGTTTCTAAAAAAATGTGTTAGAAGCGTCACAATTATCATTTAATGTATATACCGTGCCTCGCATGTGGTTCATCTCAGTGTGCCAGAAGAAATGGATGTATGCAATAACGACAAGGGAATCGCTTAGTAAGGCAGTGATTGCAGAACAATGTGGGGAAACAATGCAGCATGGACAATGTACGCGAACAAGAGTAAACAACTTAAAAGCTAAACTGTGCCTGAAATGACTCTATTTTTGTCCACTGCATTTGATGAAGTGGACATGCCACCACGGGGGTGCCATGATGGCGATATGTTAACTACCTTACTTGGTATACAGGAGATTGTGGGTTCGATCCCAAGTCTTGTGTATTTTGAGTTTGCATGTTCTCCCTGTGGTCGCATGGATTTTTCTCCGGGTCCTCCGGTTTTTCCCTCCACGTTTAGAAACTTGCTTTGAGAGTATTTGATTGTCATATATTTCCACGCGATAATCCACTTCGTTGACCTGCCGTTTGTGGCCAGGTCACTTCTGATAAAGAGCTATATACCTCAGTGGCCTTCCCTCCTGAAATAAACGTTTATCTTAGTTTGATTTGTTCATATACTATCTGAAAAATTACGTCTTTAGTTTCGTCTTAAACTGCTGGATTTTTGGGTATGTAATTAATAATCACTGTCAAAGCTATAGAACGGAATTGACTAATCAAATCGGATTTCCATTAAAGGTGTGTTTAGGGAATGTTGATGGTCACCTATAGGGGCATATTGATAACATTACACCATATATTTAAGGCCCAAGACTGGAGTAGGTTTTCACAATTCTGGCAATCACCTACTACCAAATTGTTAATGTTGTGGATTGCTCTCTAACAGAAATTCGCCTGCGTGTTCACGTGACAACTTTACGTGACAACTTTACTAATTTGTCTGTGCCAGGTGGAGGAGGGTGTATGACACATTGGCAATTTACTCAAACGATCTGACCTAAAAACCAAGTGTGAACCATATTGGGTGTGAAAGCCTACACTTGTTCAATTCACTGCAATCTCCGACAATTATCATACGATGTGAATGCACCCAATATAACCCCACGTAAAGGTTTATCTTGGCAGATTTGGGTGGCAGATAATTAAAGACAACCGTAAAGCACTTTACAGACCCGTGAATCATCACAAAATTGAGTTTGCCAACTGGTTTTAATTAAGGTACACATTTATTTGTGATTAAAAAATTTTTCATATTCACTGAGAATTGACCAAGCCACTTACAACCAGAGCAATAAGAAATGGTTTCAAATTGCTCGTAGTCACAATTGTATTGTGCATGAATTTATACACAAAATATTAAATACAAAAACTATCACAATTAGAATTGTTGGCATACAAATTCTACACATTCTTTGCTTCACAGTCTAACAGTTGACTTCAGTGCTACATTTTTGGCAAAGTAGGGTAAGAGTGACAATATTGAGCCTTAAAGCCACTGGAATCTTCATCAACTGCTGGATGAGGGCCTTCCAAAGGTGCCATAGTAGATTACATTTTCTCCAAACGTGACTCTTAACCAGTCATAATTGACTAATATAAGTGAATGTAAGATAAAGGACCTTTACTCAGAATACGAATGCAAATGCTCGGGAATGTTTCCGACAAAAATGATGCAATAGTTTTTGGCCAAGGTAGCTTCTCAGTTAAAATGACTCCTGTGAAGCCGCAATAATAAATGTGTATATATTGTTGTGGAACCAAATGAGTGTGCATGCAATGTATTTTAATGTTGTGAACACAAGTTAAAACTGTAATTTAGGATCTATCAACTGCTAGGTTTATGAAGTAATTTCCTTACATGTTTTTTTATTTTATACAAGCAAAAATGTACATATTAATAATACACTGTATTGTTTATATTAATTGCAAAAATATGGAGTGATCAGATGTTTAACTCCAATTTTTTTGTAAAGACTGAATGCATATTTTTGGATAGAACAAAAATGTTACGGTGCAGCCCTGTAAATACTGGCTCACTGTAAATACTGTTGGTATAAAGGCCACTACAGTGAGAGCTCTGGAGGGTAATTTGGGCCCACCTTCCATGCTGGCCAGACTTTACCCCCCACACCTTGCCAATCGACTAACCGTTTTGCACTATTGTATCCTGCTGGATTTTCAAACATAGCGCACTATGCAGACATTCAAGTAGAAGCAAATACTACGCAGGTGCTTAATAACAGTAATCAAGTTTTTCGAAGAGGATAACATTTGAAAAGGTTTATAAATGCATTTATAACATAATTTTTTTTGCAATTCTTTCCCATAAACTAAATATATGAGTACTGGTAAGCTATGTAGTGAATGTAATTGCCAATTGGGGTTTTTTTTGTGAAATCATGTGAAGTGTCCTCAGGTGGACAGATGATGGATGAACGGACAGATGGATGGAGAGACAGACGTAATATTTCCTGGGCATGGCAATAAGTACACTGAAAAAAAAAACGACAAAGAACTGTAATTCATGGGGGTATTGGCATTTCAAATGTGCAAGCAATATATTTAAATAGAAGCTTAATAATTCACATCGGCTCCAATGCAGTAATACAACTTAATGTATTTTTTTTTTACTTGGTGATTTTTTAATAATGGGATTGCTAGCGGCAATCCTGTAGAGGGTTTATATGCATTCTGAAACTGACTTCACACACACACATCACCGATGTAATGACCTATAAATCTCAACCATGCAGGTGAAATAAAACCATCACAAGCCATGATTTATTTACAATGTCCTATTCCATCACAAGTTTTATTGACCTCTTTCTTCTTCGGTTCTCCCATAATATTTTTGCTAGACATGGCATAACACTCTCTCTCTCACCAGACATTGGCCCATACATGCAACTCAACTGATCGAGTCATTCACCTCTCACTGGCTCCTCGAATCAATTTGCTTGCTCTGCATTATTTGGCTTTCCTTGAAGCTTGAAACAAATACCTAACTGCCAAAAAGCTTCTCACCGACGGATAAGTCTTCTTGATTCATTAATTATATATTCATCATCATTATCACAATTTTACGGTGAGGGAAAAAAAGTATTTGATCCCCTGCTGATTTTGTACGTTTGCCCACTGACAAAGAAATGATCAGTCTATAATTTTAATGGTAGGTTTATTTTAACAGTGAGAGACAGAATAACAACACAAAAATCCAGAAAATCGCATGTCAAAAATGTTATACATTGATTTGCATTTTAATGAGGGAAATAAGTATTTGACCCCTCTGCAAAACATGACTTGCTGATTTTGTACGTTTGCACACTGACAAAGAAATGATCAGTCTATAATTTTAATGGTAGGTTTATTTGAACAGTGAGAGACAGAATAACTAAAAAATCCAGAAAAACGCATGTCAAATATGTTACAAATTTATTTGCTTTTTAATGAGGGAAATAAGTATTTGACCCCCTCTCAATCAGAAAGATTTATGGCTCCCAGGTGTCTTTTATACACATAACGAGCTGAGATTAGGAGCACACTCTTAAAGGGAGTGCTCCTAATCTCAGCTTGTTACCTGTATAAAAGGCACCTGTCCACAGAAGCAATCAATCAATCAGATTCCAAACTCTACACCATGGCCAAGACCAAAGAGCTCTCCAAGGATGTCAGGGACACGATTGTAGACCTACAGAAGGCTGGAATGGGCTACAAGACCATTGCCAAGCAGCTTGGTGAGAAGGTGACAACAGTTGGTGCGATTATTCGCAAATGGAAGAAACACAAAAGAACTGTCAATCTTCCTCGGCCTGGGGCTCCATGCAAGATCTCACCTCGTGGAGTTGCAATGATCATGAGAACGGTGAGAAATCAGCCCAGAACTACACGGGAGGATCTTGTCAATGATCTCAAGGCAGCTGGGACCATAGTCACCAAGAAAACAATTGGTAACACACTACGCCGTGAAGGACTGAAATCCTGCAGCGCCTGCAAGGTCCCCCAGCTCAAGAAAGCACATATACATGCCCGTCTCAAGTTTGCCATTGAACATCTGAATGATTCAGAGGACAACTGGGTGAAAGTGTTGTGGTCAGATGAGACCAAAATTGAGCTCTTTGGCATCAACTCAACTCGCGTGTTTGGAGGAGGAGGAATGCTGCCTATGACCCCAAGAACACCATCCCCACCGTCAAACATGGAGGCGGAAACATTATGCTTTGGGGGTGTTTTTCTGCTAAGGGGACAGGATAACTTCACCGCATCAAAGGGATGATGAACGGGGCCATGTACCGTCAAATCTTGGGTGAGAACCTTCTTCCCTCAGCCAGGGCATTGAAAATGGGTCGTGGATGGGTATTCCAGCATGACAATGACCCAAAACACACGGCCAAGGCAACAAAGGAGTGGCTCAAGAAGAAGCACATTAAGGTCCTGGAGTGGCCTAGCCAGTCTCCAGACCTTAATCCCATAGAAAATCTGTGGAGGGAGCTGAAGGTTCGAGTTTCCAAACGTCAGTCTCGAAACCTTAATGACTTGGAGAAGATCTGCAAAGAGGAGTGGGACAAAATCCCTCCTGAGATGTGTGCAAACCTGGTGGCCAACTACAAGAAACGTCTGACCTCTGTGATGGCCAACAAGGGTTTTGCCACCAAGTACTAAGTCATGTTTTGCAGAGGGGTCAAATACGTATTTCCCTCATTAAAATGCAAATCAATTCATAACATTTTTGACATGCGTTTTTCTGGATTGTTTTGTTGTTATTCTGTCTCTCACTGTTCAAATAAACCTACCATTAAAATTATAGACTGATCATTTCTTTGCCAGTGGGCAAACGTACAAAAATCAGCAGGGGATCAAATCCTTTTTTCCCTCACTGTATATGCCCGATGATTGGGGACAGTTGGTTTAGGGGCCTCAGGACCAGTTCAAGATATCACTCACCACTGATATCACTCACCACTGATATCACTCACCACTGATGTTAGCCATGGCCAGGAATCAAATTCGGGCCACCATTTTTATAAGTACAATGCGCTAACCACTGTGTTACCGCTCTATGCTCCATGTTCAAGTATCATCTAAATCCCAACTTTGAACATTCTTCCGAATTTAATAGCATGAATGACACAGTTATAAGAAAACAAAAAAACGATTGGAAATTAGATGTCTATATAATGGTAATTACCAAACATACAATTCCTTAATAAATAACCTAGTAGCCATAATTAAACAGAAAGTATACGATAGTGAAATGTTAATGTGTAAACTTGAGCATTTTTGTTCAACTGCCCTTTATCTTTCCCAAGCCAGATACATTCATGGTAAACATGTATACATTGCAAGATCTGCTGTGAATCTGTTGTCCATTTAAAAAAAAAACAATGTTTGCTTCAAGACAACGATAAAAATCGGCAAAGCCTTGCCCTTTTAATATGAGCGCGGGGCAATACATCATCCAATTCCTTCCGCAGTTACAGACAAATTCTGTATATTACTCACGAATAGCTCGAACTCAACATTTAATTTATTGCACGCCTGCCAGCTTCATTTCACTCCGGAGCAGCATTGCAAGTCATTATGTTTGGGCAACATTTCAGCAGTATCAGTTAATGAAATCTCTGACACTTTGCTGGCCGTACAAAAAAAAATTGGAACAAAGCACCATGTCACGGGATACAGTCATTTACGTTTATCGCCCTTTTCCCCCTATGGTTGATCAACCCAAGTCAGCTGTTGATTGTCCAGTAAAATATTTGTGCCGCCCCTTATTTTTATTTCTCACCTTGCATGTCACAGGAGAGGCTAATGTGTGTAACCAGTTCTGTGGCTAGTTATTGAGAGGGAGCAGACACTGCTCATACTCTGGCTTGAAACGTGTTATTCTGTACAAAATAATCAAGTTTCGCTCAAAGATCGCACACTGTTATAATCATCATCAGTCATGATGTATCCACTGCTGGATGAAGGCCGCTTCAAGCCATCACAATCACTCCAGATCCTCCGATTTAAAGATCCACTTAGTACCTGTAAATAAATATGATGTCATCGCTCCATTTTCACGGTGGATGTATCCTTTGAACGCGTTCCTGCTTTGGCTGCCACACCAAATTATCCCCATTGTAGAATAGCCAGGAAACTGGCTAAACAGGACCACCTTTGTCACAAATCAAAAATAAATTCCAAACATACGTCATTGCTCTTGCCCACTGGCCATCATCCCTTCTCGCAAGTCAAAATTGTCTTTAATCTGTGTACGTTCTCCAATGCATGTGTTCCTGTTTTCGTCTCTCAGTGTAACCCCAAGCATGCATCTCCCCGTGCTTCTTAGTGCACCTCTGAGCTTCTGCTCCATCTTCTTTGTCCTTGTCCATGCTCCTGATCCATGTCACAGCAGGTAATGCCCATTGATTAAAAAAACATGCTGCTTTTGTCGCATTGACATATTGCTTTGGGTTATCAAGTTCATATTTCCTAAAGTGCTCCATCCTGTTCTCATCTGCCTCCTTATTTCATCTCGGTCCACATTCAATAACTGCTCTTGGTATCCATATTCCATCATGGTTATCCATTGTTTCTGGTTTCATGCTGTAGATTAAAATAAAATTCAAATGTTCTTATTTTGCCTCCTTACAATGTGTGAAGGCGTGCATTTTAACATCGGTGTAGGGTTATATCAAGAAACATGTCTGATTGTGCAAAATTCAAATATACCTTCCATATTCAGATCTGTCTTCAGAACAACTTGGAAATAAACATGAACGTTTTGGTGGCTATGCCTTTAAATAAACTGCATACAATGTTTTTTTTTAATCAAAGTTATAAATGGCATTTCCCGTTCCGTAATCGGGTAATAACTGTATTCTCGTGGCCAGTCATTTGTTTAAATCTGCGTGAATGTTTTTCTCTCTTGGAAAATATATGCCTGTGCCCAATGATCTTGTTGCCACCACCACCCTGCTTGGCAAGATAATATTCTTGATAATATTCTTGCCAACCCTGAAATGAGTTAGGTTACAAATAACCAAGTGAAATACTATTCATGAGAAGAGCTTACTCCCCCTTTTCAAGTTACCATTTTGTTCATGTCTGGTGATATGCCTCCTACTGTGAGGATTAATTTATTCCATGAATTCCTAAAGGGTTTCTTATTGCTTTGCCTTCTATTTTATGGTCTATGGGGACTATCAGCCAGACCGGGGCATGAGTTGACTGGCCAGTGTAACATAAGAGAAATGAACTGGGGTTATTAAAAAGTGCAGCCATTGTGGTGAGTTATATGAGAAAGCATTTAAACAGCGACATTTTCGCAAAGCCTAGCACCTGCAATTTTCTTCAGCAGACTGATTATAAATCGAGCAATTTAATTTATCTTTCATGATGTGAGAGATGTCTGAAAGCTCATGTCAGAGTAAGACTTTGTGCAATTTGCAAAGGGTATTCTTTGGGTCTTTCGGTAAAGCCACATAGATAAAAAAATAAAAAAATAGCACGACGTTTCGATCGCAACACAAGCAATCGTCATCAGGTGAAAAAATATAGCGGGAGAGCTACTGAGGCAGGAAAAAAATATGTTGATAAGGTAACACTTTCATGATAACGTGTAAGCTTACTGCAGCATGGGTCTCTGGTAATTGCAAGAATTTGCAACTATCTTACTCGAAATGCTTGCCTCTTAAGCTACACATTTGTAAGTGCTGTATAAGGCCCATTTGAAATAATAATTAGTGACAGTGCAATAACTCATACAATTTTTATGTAGATATTGTACAGTTGGCCGAACATGTATTTCAAGTGCTAACATGCCAGAAAAATATAATGTGTGATATATGCTAAAATGTATGAGCCCATATAAAGCCAGCACTTCCATTTCCATCCAATGATGAGGGCTGCCTTGGTGCAGTCTCCTTGACTCGCCTGGTCCTCCTGAATAGCGGCCTGGAAATGAGGGCAGGGCCATAGGAAACCGAGCGAAATGAAGCAATCTATCACAGACCCCACGGACACGCTTGTCTCACTCTGTGATGGATGCTGATGGCGAAGAGGTAGAGTGGGGAAGAAAGAAACTGAACTGCAACTGATGCCAAGAGAACAAGAAAATGACGGATTTTTTCCCCAGAACTTCTGCTAAATAGTGCCTGGGAACAATGCCCAGTATTGGTAATATGACAGGCATTTAAAATGTTAATGCCACTACCAGCACTTAAATATTGTTTTGATCATCATCGTAATTGCTATTTAGTGGGTGGCTCAGCAGAAATCTTTGCCAAAAATGTGGCATGGAGAGTGCACATCATATCTTCTGCTGGCAACAATGATATTTTTAAATTAAATATTACACTTCTATGAGCAATATTATAGATGTGTTAAATTTTTAAAAAAAGATTTTACAGGACTGTGCCTCAATTATGTTTTCCCATAAATTAATACATCATTCATACCGATCAATCAAGCGTATTTAATGTTCAATACAGCTTTGTTAAAGCAATGCAATTCCTTCTGCAAAGCAATGCCGCTATGATTTTGCATAAATTCTGCTGTTTATAAATTTATGGATATGCAATTGAGTTTTTTTCTGAATAACAGATTTTGACACGATTTTAAAGTATCTATAGAAGCTTCCTCCCTTCTATATCCGCAGACCTCCACATCTGGCAAAGACACACCATTTATGAATATCTAACCCAATTCTGTCAGTCTGTCACTATGTTGTGTATATTTTCTTATCTGGGCATTCTTCAAGACAATGCAGTGTTACATGGCACAAGATTTAACTGCTCGCTGCATTTCACAAGTCCCTTTTTTGCCATGGACATTATCAGCTACACTTCATCTCCACCCTATGTTAGAGTGCCAACAATCTAGATGTGTCCCAAGTGACTTTCGCTATTTGAGAATTTCCTAATGCAGATATTTAACCCCAATGGTTGAACAAAATTCCATTAAAAAGGTTGTTTGAAAGACCAAAATAATAAAGTAATCATGAGAATATTTTTCACGTGTTTTTTTTTAGATTTGGTTATTTTAGGATCAAAAAGATCTGTTTCCCTCATTTCATTGTTATAGCTCCATGGGTTTATTTTCCATAACGGGTATAGTTCTGATTAAAGCTTTCGTGACTGCAGGGATTCATATTCTTGGATCTTTCGGTAAACTCACGTAGAAGGGAAACAATAAAATGATAAAAATATAAAACAATAAAATTCTCACAACGTTTCGACTGCAACACAAACACTCATCATCAGGTGTGAAAACCACAACAAGAAAATTTGAAAAAAGTGGCGGTTTTTTAACGTTAGCACCATGGATAGCGATTTGACAGTTTGTTCAGATGGACGAGTCCATCTATGTTCGAAAAAGAGGAGGGGGGAGACGAAAAATAATGGATGCGGTCTGAAAGCCACCTTAAGCGTGATCAATCAATTAAGACCCGAAATGGTTTATCAAATCCTTCCAATGATTGCTAAGCCATAATCCATTTTCTCGGTTGAAATTGTCTCTGTGTTTGTATATGTGGATAGCCTCACGAACGAATCTCTCATAGTAGCAAGATGGCTTTATTTTATTGTTTCCCTTCTACGTGACTTTACCAAAAGAACCACGAATATGGGTATAGTTCTGTCACGTTAATGTCTTTGAAAAAAACACATACATATCTTTGAAATGTGTGGATTAATAAGCTATGCAATCTACTTGCATTATGGTGGAGCAGGAATTATGCCATGACTTTTCGTGATTTCTCTTAAATCACATAATAAGAATCACACAGTGTTTACAACAAACATGCATTGCACTTTCTGTCTGGAATCTAATGGGGGTTTTTTTTTTCCCCTCTCATCTCACTAGCCGTGATCCCCGTCTTGAGCCAGCTGACGTTGTTTTTTTTTTGCCTTTGGACATATTTTCTGAGTTCTGGGGCTTCTTTCTCCAAGAGCAGTTCAAGTGGTGAATCAGTTTCGATCGACTTGCTTCGTCTCTTTACACCAGTCACTTGGTCCAACGCGCGTAAAGAACCGTTTTTGTTACGTGAACGGTAGATCCAGACTGATGTGTCTTTGTCACCTGTAATCTTCTCAATGCTCCGAGAGGTATAGGCGTTTTCAGAGCAGCTCGTAGTAATGAAACAAGTGCTCACACGCTACTTCTTGTTTATGAGACAATATGCCAACACGACAGTGTGCACATTTGTCCTGAAAAAATTAAACACAGCTGAATAACCGTTGTTTATCTCTCCAACACATTTATTTTCTACCCTCTTGCATTAATATCATCTGCATAATTTACAGTGGAGGGTATAGGATCGTAATATATATTTGTACATTTTATCATTGCAGTGCAATTATGATACGGATATACTGTTCATGCTACATATCTAGTAAGATAAATAAATGACTGATCATTAGTAAGATAAAGGTATTACACTGCTAGTAATAATTTCCATTGATGGTAAAGATATGATGCTATGATGTTCATGTTATATGTAGAGTAAGGTAAACGAATTACTAATACTCAAGCACAATTCCTTTCATACTCCTGATAATAATTGCACGACATTTAATTGCACGACGTTTATACTGCAGCTTGCCAGGTGGACTCTTTCACATTTCACATTGAGGTCGTATCCCCATTTCATGCTCTATATTCCTTTGACAATGTTTTTTTTTTACTCTCATGTTTTAGAAAGCACGGCAATCTGAAGTTGCTGAATATTTTCCCTGCAAGGAAATTGAGCACAGCCGCATATACAGTGCGGAATCGCGAGTCTGAGAAACAATCCCTCGGGTCTTTGTTAGCGCTTTTCCCTGTCTTTGCTCACCCCTTGTTCTCAACCTGCCAGTAGCCCCTGTGTGCCTCCCATTCCAAACCACCAGTGTACACCCATATGTCATAATGGACTGTCAGGGGAAGCGGTGTTAGGTGAAATTAGAGGTTCTATGCACAAGAGGAAAAGAAGGCATATTTTGACTTCTGAATACACAATCAGCACCGTCGGGACAATGACGTCAACTGAGCTCGCTTGTTTCTAGCTAGAAGCAATTAGTTATGAGGTGCAAGGTTTGCTGGCTTGTTCTGGTGCCCAGAGAGGAACTCTATAATTCATCAAAGGCGTGGCAGATTCCAAGCATTGTGCTGTGCTATATCTCGGCTTTTCACCCATGTGTGTCGCACGCTCCGGTGGGAAAAAAAAGATTCAAAGCTGTGATGCACAAAGCCGTCGATTTGAATCAGCTTGTTAAAGCAGAGCTCTTCAATGGCATCTTCATTCTGCATACTTTGCCGTACAGTTCCACTGGAATAAATGTCTTTATATGGAAATTTCAATCAAGCAAGAAGATGCTATTTATATTAAGTGAATAATTTTAGTGTCAAATGTAGCTTGTTTTAAGTAGGATTTTTTGTTTACGACCTTGTTTTCTTAAATGCTTATAAAAAAAAAGCACTGGCCTTTGTGACCTGATGAACAAGTTGAGTTGGTGTGTTTTTACAATTTTCTTATCTGCGAGTTGTAGTGGAGTTTTCTAAAGTTGGGGAAAAAAACCACCTCTCATTAAAGAAAATAAGGTTGACGGTCGGGTATGGTCAACGTTTATCTTGCGCTTGACAGATTGTAAATCACGCTGAGAATTGTGTTGTTAGGTATGAGTTTCCCACAGTTCTCTTGTTAATGGGACGCGGTAGGGTGCCCACTGGTGATGTGACGAGCCCAAGGCGGCAGTGTGTGAAGTGGATTGTTGTGCAGCGATAGTGAGAATGGTAGAGCACGAGCCAAGAGCCAATTACGACAAGTGGCAAATTTGCTGCTCCTTGCGTAAAGGAAATGGAAATTAAATGAGGGAGGCTGCACTACCTATCAGGCACCAGGGATAGTAGGCACATGCAAGGCCTTGTGTTTTTTTTTTTGCTATCTATGCACTCTTCAATTATACGCAGTCCCAATTTGCAGATGCCTCGTTTTATTGCAGTGGTTAGCGCACTGTAATATAAACCCAGTGATCTGTGTTTGATTCCCGGCCACAGCTGACATCGGTGGTGATATTTGAACCAGCCTGCACTGACCAGCGTGGTGAAGTAAAGTCAAACAATCCCAGTGAACGACATGGCATTGAGAGACCATCCAAAAGTGGACAAAAAAAAATGCTTATTCCTATTAATCATTAGCTATCTTTTTTTCTATATCGACACTTTAAAAATAGCAAAGTGTGCTGTAAATAAACTTTTAATCAATGATCATACATTGACTTTTGATGGTGTTTTGGTAAATCTCATGAATATTGTGATATTTCCCTTTCATAAAGTGTGAGCACTTCAATATTAATCACATGGAAGGCATATCTTTTTCCGGCTTCCTACATCGAGAAAATACAATATATCCACGTTCTCTATGTTGAGCCACCCAGTGGCATCACTTAAAATGCGAAAAATAACAATAATTATCTGGCCTTCTTATATTGGGCTCACATTCTGGTGACATGCCTATTACATTTAAAGGCTGGTGTGGAAAAAAAAGTAATTTAATGAATTTCGCTCCTAGGCTATATTTTCCCTTGAATTTAATCAAACCTTAAGCCAAAATAAAATGCAAATTATACATCTTAAGAATTAAAAAAAATGTAAACCCTTTGTCGATTTACTGCTGAACGAAGGCCTCCCCACACCAAATCCGTCATGAGCGTTTAACCATACTTCACCGCGCTGGTCAGTGTGGGTTGGTGTAGGGGTGCTCTGCACTACTTGAAACATCACTCGCCATGGCCCAGGGTCATAGTGCAGAGCGCTAACACCACACCACCACCACCATCATTCATATTAAATATATATTGAACTGTACTGTGAGCAAATTGTACCTTCTTAAAATGTATTTATATAATTATTTCTATTTAAAAAAAAATATATAGTTAAGAATGTCTCGTTTTTTACGATAAAAATAAAAACAATTTCAGAATAATAAATATGTATTGTATCACTTTATATAGGCTGACATTAAAAAAATGATTGTCATTATACCATATCATAGTTAAATAAAGGACTCCACATGGTTTTATTTTTTTTGAAGCTTTTCAACATGTGCGTGAAACAATGTTTTTAAGATAGCTGTCTGATGCATGTATGGCTTCTGGGCCATATATTTTAAATGTAATGCCAGCAATTGTATTCCCAATTACTCTTCAGTTTTCTTTCGCTGGATTGTCATGCTTCCAGCAGGGGGCTTATGCACAGCTCAAAGATGATAATTTAAAAAAAAAGGTATAAAATCAGCAGGAAACCCACATCTGTAATGTGTTAAAGCATATGGAATATATACATACTGCATTATTTTCTAAACCTTATATTTTTCTTTACAATTTGAGAAACTTAATAATTGCCAAAATTGCCATGTTTTATATAAATCAGCAAATAACAAAAACATCCTCTTTTATTTCCATGTCATGAAGTTTATATATGCATTCATCTCTCATCTTTGTAGTTTCCTACGTAAATACAAAACACATTTTCTATTAAATGTCGTTAATTCACATTAACACAAAATACCATATTTAGCACGATGTTTTAATTTCTGCTCATTCATCATTAGCCCAGTTTATTTCCAGTTCTCATACTTACACAGTAGCCACACATAAACCGATCCAGTCATCTACTGTCATGTTCAAAACACTTGGCAGGTTGAGAATTTAAATCTGGCTTCAACTCAACCCATCATAACATGGGAAGTCAACAATGGCCATCCTGGCCCTTGCCATGGGAATGTTATTTTTTTATCATTTCTGGCTCAAGGCCACCAGCAGAGATGAGCACTACCCTTTGCTCATGTTGAGCATGTATACATTTTGACCCTGACCAACAATGAGTGTTATGCTTTTTTCATATTTTAACACAATTGATGTATTTGTTAATATAATGCGATGCAATATTGTATTTGCAGTCTTTGAATTTAGCTGATGCGGCAACTTAAAAAGATATTTCATATCGTGTTATCAAAAATACGCATTTAAAATATAGATTCCTCGGAAATTATATATTTTTTACTATATTAGCATTTTAGCAGGAACTAATGAATGCACAATTGCAACATTCTTATGACGAAGCAGCCATTATTTTATAATTAATAGTAATTATCATAGTTAATTATGGCACTTTCAGCTGATTTCGAATATATTGTCCCATGACCATTTAGGTTTTAATGATATATGTTCAGAAATCTAGTCAACAACTATAATTATTTGAGACGTATAAACAACTAATGATACGATATTTAAATGCAATTATTTAATTATGAAAATGAAACAATATAAGTGATTTTATTTACTTAGAATTTCCATGCTCATTAATGTCTCGACTCATCCAAGTATTCTTATAGATAGGAATCTAATGGTGCATTGATTAATCGATTACAATAATGTATTCCCCTCACAGTACATGCTTTCAATTGTGCTCATGAAAATCCCATTATTTACAATTTATGCAAATGAAATGCAATTTGGAGATGAAATCAGCTCATGTTCAGGTTCCTAGGTGAATTTTAACGTTGCAGAACCATGAAAGATGGTAAAGGTATGAGGAGGCCTTCATCCAGTAGTGAATGTATCATGCTATGGTGATGGTAATCAGCTGATGTTGTATTTGGGCTTACAGAGTAAACAAAACTATGCAAACTAGACAATAAAATAAGTATATAAATGATGATACAGTCATCACGAGACCTTAAAATAATCCATTCTCAAAATGACCATGAATAATGACGATCCGACTCATCGGGGCAGGCAAGGGAGGGGTGATCTAATTCGTTTAAGTGTCAGTCATTGAGCCATTCAGCCAACAAGCGCCATCCACCCAGATATTCGAATATCACAAGATCGGCAAGAGTCCAGATTGATAACGTTGGGTTAAAAAGCAACTCAGACAAAATAACAATAAAATACTCCATGTGATACCATTAAGACATTGTTTCACACGGAGTTACTTTTTGTTTGGTATGATTGTGCAAAAAAATGTTTTATTATTTTTGGAGTGCTTCAATCTTTTCTGTGAACGTGCACACATAACTATCCAGTTGATGCACAAACAATACATGATTTCAACGAGCTTACATTTAAACAATGGAATTTTTTTTTTCATGTCGGAATAATTTGGACTAATTATGTGTCATACGCATCGAGGAATGCACTATGCCTAATTGCATATTTTTTGTTTTTATAATGATAAAGTAATCTTTTTTCTGTTTATATATACTTTTATTTCCCCAGGTGTAATGTTGTTTTATATTCTAAACCTACTTAACCCCAACATTGTCAGTCTGCAACTTATTCTGTCCTGTCCTGTAAATGTTCACTATTTTGTTTTACCCCAGAGAAAAAAGATGTTTCTCTAACCCAATGTTTTTTTTCCCCTTCCTTTTCATACCCGCAGATCAGCGATGATCTGTTGGTGGCCTCTGCTGAGTGTCCTACAGATGATGAGGACCTGGAAGAGTGCGATCCCAGCCCAGGTGGGTTAGGTTAGTTCATTTTTGGTGATACTTAACGTTTTTTTGTCTGTAAACAGATTTTTTATGCCCGACATCCTAAGATGTGTTAAGTGATGCCATGATATACACTGGATTCAATCACCAGTTGGTGATGTATCCATACTACCTCACTTATAAAGTACCGCTAGCATAGTTATAATTAGACAACATTAGTAATATTAAAGTTAATACATTTGTTTGTTTAGAATACTATTAGATCATGCTTAATAGAGCCCACCAGACAAGTTTAAATGTCAGTCAGCCTGTCAGTTTTATTAAATATCTGATATTTCGGCTTAAATGTTTTGCTTAGTGAACTTGACTGAAGCAGTAAATAAAGGCTTTAAACACAATTCTGAATTATACCGCATTCTTAAGCTATAGCTGAATGCAGATTCGACTCATTCAAATTGTACAATACAGTATAATTACATGATGATGCTAGATAGCACGAGAACTGCGTGATAATAAATAGATTGAATGTGATTTAATGAGCATCATGGTAGTTTAAAAAGCAGATGAGAATGATCACCACCATATTTTGACAAAATAAGGTAAGGAATGTACCGTGCACATTTTTTCCCTAGTACGATGCAAACTGCAGAACCATATAAGATCTGTGCCGATGCAATGTGTGTACATTGTAGGGTTTTAACAAGTTGATTATTTATGTTCGAAAATATACCCCCATGCATATTCCCCCTACTTTCCCACTCTCACCCACCCCCTTCTTCATGGGAGAGCATCCATCTCAATTGTAGAAACACCGCACAGAGCCAAACAAGCGAAGGCCTCCCATCACACACACACACACTTGATCACCATGGTGCATCCTGTTTTCCTCAATATATATTTGTTTAAACATTGTATGTTACCATGGTTGACATGTCCAATGTATGTCATATTCATTTAGCCATATATGTCTCATGAGTTAAACATATTTTGTGTTTGCTGTGTTTATTTGTTATCTTGTTGGTACCAATAGAGCTTCCTGAATACAAATAGCAGGATAAATATGTCATGTTGAATTATTTGGAATGTACTCCTTAAACATGTATGTTATTTCTGTAAAAAAATAACATTTGTGCATTAGAACATTAACACAGAGGGCACTACATAGGCAATACATTGGCATTACTTTCACAAACAAATGCATAATTTAAGCACCCTAGCCTAAAACATAACATTCTCTTCAATCCTCTGCACTTTTATACTGTATAGGAGCTGCCCCCCACAAGTGCTTTACTTATGTTTGAAAAATAAATCAAGCTAAAATACTGATGATTTAATTTAAATCATGCTCTCAAATGTAAAAATGTGTTTTTTTTCTCCAAGGTAGAGACATGACATTCCATCCACCACATACCTTTATAATCCAGACCAAGCTTTTACAATGAAATATAATGTAAATTAAGTTAGATCCGCATATAAAATCAATTAGCTTACGATTTTCCTTCCAACTAATCCAAATTAAATGTGGTCAGTTCACATTTGTGTTAATTGGACCAAGAATGTTACGTGGCACTGGTGTTAGTTTCATGTTATTGCTTGTCTGCTGTTTAAATCAGACGTGCAATTTTAATCTTGTACATCGTATTTACTCGATTGCAGTAAGGTCTTCAACACTTGATTGGGCTTATTGTGTGGCTTGAAGAGCTACCCTTCTCCCCATAATTTATATTTGAGTTACGCAAGAGAGTCAACATACTAACGATATGCAAACCCGTTATTCTGCTGATAGTGTATTAAACATTCACCGTTTATTTAGTGGAAATGCGTTTCTTTATTAAATAGCAATAAAGCAATATTTGATCACAAGAAATATATATGTCAATTTTTAATTTGGTTAGATTACTGAAATGCTTTAATATAATAATAGGGTTTTCCCCCTTTTTTCTGGCAACAAAACTGAAACCTTTTTTTACAAGAATTCATGTCTGCATTAACCACAATACCTGCTGACTGGTCCAATCAGTTTCAAGGACAATGCATATATTATCATAGTGTGTTTTTTGTTTGCATTTTGACTGCAGGTATTGTGGTTAATGCAGACATGAATCCTTGTTCAGTTTTGTTGCCAGAAAAAAAGGGGTAAAAACACTATTATTATATTTTGGTACTGGCAAAGGAGGTCTAATGATGCTTTAATATATTCTAGATTTGAAGCTTTCGTGACTGCAAGGATTCATACTCTTTGGGTTTTTCGGTAAAGTCACGTATGTAAAATAAAAGAAAACAACTAAATTAAATCGCGACGTTTCGGAGGCAACACAAGCTTCCGTCTTCAGGTGGAACAGACAGCAAAATTCGCTGTATCCACAATTGAACAGCTCTGGGACACACGAGATTATATACAGGTTAAGGTGGGGGGGGAAGAGCCAGGAAGGGACGTGGGTGGGGAGGGGGGGGGCTAAGTTAAGACGCCTTTTGTTATGCTGCAGGGGGTTCGGGGGAGGCCGATGGCGTGCTGCACGAGAGCAGGCACCATCCTGGTAGAAACGGAAACGGCTGTACAATTATAACCCGGCTAACGTTTAACTTGGTTGATGACATCTTTCCAAATATACAAACATAGACACAACTTCAACCGAGAGGATGGTTTCAAATTGAGCAACTTTTGGAAAGATGTCATCAACCAAGTGAAACGTTAGCTGGGTTATAATTGTACAGCCGTTTCCGTTTCTACCAGGATGGTGCCTGCTCTCGTGCAGCACGCCATCGGCCTCCCCCGAACCCCCTGCAGCATAACAAAAGGCGTCTTAACTTAGCCCCCCCCCCTCCCCACCCACGTCCCTTCCTGGCTCTTCCCCCCCCCCCCCTTAACCTGTATATAATCTCGGGTATTCCAGAGCTGTTCATTTGTGGATACAGCGAATTTTGCTGTGTCTGTTCCACCTGAAGATGGAAGCTTGTGTTGCCTCCGAAACGTCGTGATTTAATTTAGTTGTTTAATTTAATTTTTTTCCTACGTGACTTTACCGAAAAAACCAAAGAGTATGCTTTACTATAATCTAAGTCACCGACTGAAAAAAAATATCTTAATTATAATTGCACATGTTTGAAGAACTGTGCCCGATTTCTGAAGCAGTAGCAATTCAACTATGAATACATTCCATGGTTCAATCATGACATGCTTACTTTATTTTTTACACTATAATCTAGATATGTTTGTCTGCACTGGAATTTAGTTTTATTTGCTAATCATTATTTGCTAGACGTATGCAGGCTGCCTTCGTCAAACACCTTAAAAAGAAGCACCCTCTAGGCCATTTTGTCCATAATTGTGTTTTAAAATACTTCTGCAGTATTGATTTATTATTTTTTTAGAATCTACTGTTTAATTATTAAATCACGGTCCATGTCCTCATTTTGTACGGAGCATTATTGGATATACCTACTGGATGTGCTGGAAATTCTTAACGATATTGTATGAAAAGAGAATGCTATTTTTACCCAAAAACGTATATTCAGCGGATCTCCCCATGACAGTTATATACATGAGTAAAAACTAACATAACTGTCCAGCAACAACCAAAAACAATATTATAATTTTCATTGTTAAAAATAAAGAAATTCCAAGGATTGTCTTCTTATTATGCAAAAAAACTACAAGAACCCAAACTTTTAATTTAAAGCTTTCGTGACTGCAGTGATTCATATTCTTGGTTCTTTCGGTAAAGTCACGTTGAAGGGAAACAATAAAAATTTTTTATAATATATTACTAATATATATTATTTTTATTTTATTGTTTCCCTTCAACGTGACTTTCCCGAAAGAAGCAAGAATAAGAACCCAAACATTACACCAACCATATAATGTCCTTACATTATGTGCCTGTGGCTAGCTATTGTCAAGTTGCACCCGAGTCAAGAGCCGCATGGCTCACAGGGTTATACCTAATAAATGAAACTGAAGCTTAATATCGGAGTTTTAATGAGGCATGGGAAATTCTATAAAACAGCCAGTTGCTTTAAAACACGTCTAATTTCCCATGTCTACTGCATACGGTTTGCAGAAGGCAGCCTACAGTCCTGTGCTGGGTCATTGTGCATTTTGTTCTGTGCCTCGTGTTGCACGTCTGCTATTTATAAACGGTGTTTTGTACGCTTATGTTCCCAAAATGCAACTTACTACAAAGAATGCATTGGCAGCAGGGTGGTGTGATTTTATTTTTTTCTGATAACGTGCAAACGATTACTTCATGCACATATTTCAAATTTCATGAAACTTACATCAATGGGCCCTCACTGAATGTATTTTTTTTTATCTGAATCATTCATATATTGTTCTCCAAAACATACACATGAATTGTCCTGGACTGGCATATGAGCTGTTTGGTGTAATCCTTTGTGAGCTTTCCCTTTTCACATGTTTATTTGCCTGTTGCTGCAGAGTTATGCTGGGGAACTGTTTCCATTGGAAATATATAAGGATGAGTGTAATAAGAAGCTCTCTAATAACTTGTATTCGATAAAAAAAATACGAAGTCCATAAACAGAAATAAAATACTGTGATGGAGCAGTAAGCCAAATACAAGTTACTGTCAGGATGTATAATCTATTCAGTGTCAGCTTGTGATATTCACATCACACGGCCTTATGTTTACAAAGAGTAAGAAGGATTAGCTCGATAATAAGGGTGATCTCCTGTAATAACGGTAGTCAGGGTTCAACCAAGCCATTTGCAAGCAGACTTATCATTAGGTTACACTCATCCTTGGACGCATGCAAACCTCCATAACCACGTTACCATTCGTTTTAACAAATTTTTCCGCACCAATTCCCATTTATACGCTTAAATAAATTGGTAATATTAGAAGTGTCTTATTTGTATATGGAACACACCATTACACAACACATTTTTATAGTCATGGTCGCAAATCACCAGCGGTACCTTGTTAAACAGGCATGTAACGATGCATCGATTCATCGATTAGAATCGATTATTACACTCACGATCCGCACAGCGAATCGTGCGTTTAACAATCGATTATATCGCATGCGAAATGCGGCGTCAAACATAATTAAACGTGGGGGGGGGGGGCAACCATACAAGAAGGACGCAGGAACAATGCAAATGAGACAGTAAAAATGAAACGAACAAAACTGATTCTTGAATTGAATCGCAACCTCGGATAGTGAGAATCAATGGAATCGCTGAGGGGGGTGAATCCTTACATGCCTCAGTGTAAATGCCGGAATGTTATTAATTCCTTTTCGTTCCTGCCTGCAGGAGTAGTCGGTTCCAGTTGCCAAGAGCTGTCCCGGGAGATATTCTTCTGTCCACTAACCCAATGTTTTCCTGTCCTTTTTTTTTTGTAAATTACAAAACATTCGAAACACTTTTTTTTAGAAATAAATCGAGCTAAACCTTCAAAAAAATCCAGCTGTACATGTAGAAATATTGTATTTTGATCAGCGAATGTTAGACATAGGTTGAGCAAAACTGTTTAACTTGATTTAAACAGTCACTTTCGATTGTTATTAATAAACAAAACCCTAATACTCATACTTCACATACTTACCTTTTTTTAGAATGTAATATTGTACCACATTTTACACATTGACATTGGTTAATCACTTAACATTAAAAAAACACCTCTGAAACAGTTCCCCAAATGTGAACTCTGAGCAAGCCCACGATGAATGTTGCGCCGTGCTGCATGCATGGATAAGTTGCAGCAGGTTAGAGTTGTGTGTGTGTCTGCACTCATCCAAGCTGCACACTGCCCCCTGTCTGCTTTCCCGAGTGGGAGTGCTCATTGTCTGTGTATCTCCTTCCTTTCCTTTGACAGCAAAAAGCTCAAATGCCGGCAGGCGTCTTGGTTCACCCAACACGTGGACACGGCAAATCAGATTCATGTTCACTGCCCTCCTGCTAACCCATCATGCATTGCATGCCTAGGGGTAGTTCGGAGTACAGCAGCGCTATGTTCAGTCTAATTGTAAGCTTGTCCCACCTATCCATTGCTTCGAATGACTCCAAAGCCAAAAAAGGCTGGCATTTGCACATTGTGGACAAAAATTGAACACATGCATTTAGCCGGTGCTGCATCTATAAAACAATGATGCCTTATTGGTACAATAATTCGATTTGAAATTTTCACCCAGGAAGGCATTACTAATAACGTGTTCAGATATAATGGATTTTTTTCATGCAGAGACCAGTGTGATGCCAGTTTATTTTTATATTTACGTATGGACGTTAAAATGTATACTGTATGCCATTTCATACTCAACTTCGCAATGTTTAAACAGTTTACGAAAAGACTGTTCTTCCAAATACATTCTTATGCAACTTTCTTTTACAATATATTTTTTCTTCATGCAAAAATCATGCGGGCAATTTATTGATGTAAGTTGACTGAATTATGTGTTCAAGCTTTATTTTTTTGGACTATCGGGCTAATATTAATGTAAAAACAGTTGCCTTTTTGATAAAAAAAAACAAATTCAAGAAGTTATAGAATATGAGCTTATTAAAACCCCAATCGCCCTGCTTTGTAAATGTTTGACTTTATTTTACTTTTGTTACTTATTGTCTTTTGTAGTTTCTAGTGGCTCCTTCCTATAATTGCTTAAAAATACTTTGTTGCTACTATCAAGCTTTATATTTGTAAACTGTATTTAAATTGTTTTGATGTTGTGTGTGGTTTTTTTTTACACTCACTTTACTTACTCTTTATAGTGTGGGCCCCTCCTTCATTAGGCCTGACTACGCTTCCTCTCTTTCTGTTTCTCTCTGCAGGAGTCGATCTAGTTTACCCAGTTATAACAGAAGACCCATTAGAAACACCTCCACTAGCCACCCACACACCATTCATCCCCCCTCCCCCTACCTACCGTCCCTACTACACCGTGCTGAGCACCACCAAAGAGTCGCTGGCTCTGTCCCCTGGGGCAGCACTGCCCTGCCTCTCGGATCAGGATGATGATGACTGTACGGACAGCACTCTTGTCTCGGGCTTTGGCTCGGGGGAAAACTTTGACTCTAGCCTCCCCCCTACAGACGACGAAGATTTTGACCGTGCCAAGGGCTTTGATGGCAGCCAGAGGGCGCGTGCCCCCAAGCTCGACGCTAAAGGCTTTAGGCCACCAAGTGTGGGACGCGGTCGGAACCCCTCTGCTTCCCCTGACCATTCAGGCCCCGCCGCTACGCCCGAGATGGCGGTGCACAACCTTCCTGCTGGCAATATGAAGCCCTACCCAGACGGCGTCTTGCTCCCGTTCCCAACGGGCTTTGACAGAGAGAACCCAAAGCTCAGGAAGGCCCTTGTAACCTCGCCAATGTTCCGTAATGTGCCCACAGCTAACCCCACTGACGCCGGGCTGGGCAGGGGTGCCCCCGGCGCTCGGGAGGTCATCCGCGAGTCCAGCAGCACCACGGGGATGGTGGTGGGCATCATCGCCGCCGCTGCGCTCTGCATTCTCATCCTGCTCTACGCCATGTACAAATACCGCAACCGTGACGAGGGCTCCTACCATGTGGACGAGAGCCGCAACTACATCAGCAACTCGGCACAGACCAATGGGGCAGTGGTCAAGGAGAAGCCGACGAACAGTTCCAAAGGCTCTGGCAAGAGCAAGAAAAACAAGGAGAAAGAGTATTACGTCTAAAGGAAGGGGGACAACAGCGACACAAAAAAAAGGAAGCGAAGCCCAGAGACCGCTGGAACTCTTTATTTGGACTGCTGACGGGTGATTTTTGCGGTGATGAAATAAAGGAAAAGTGAATAATGGAAGGAATTTTAAAAGTATATAAATTATGCAGAATTTGCATCTTAAAAAAAAATGAAGATGGAACACGAGAGTCTCGGGATTGTAGGTTATACTACTCAAGAGAAAGCAAAAAAGACTTTTCTTTCCTCGACCATTATGCTTATTTGTTATTTTCTTCCTTTGCAAATGAACTGCCGTCATGGACTTATTGGTGTTCAAGAAACCAAGTGAACTTTGTCCAAAAAACTACATAATATCCCTTTAAAGTCTGTGTGTTTAATGCTTAAGCATGTAACTGGTATCTAAGGTGATCATTAAGGGGACATTTGGTGTACAAAGACATAATGATGAGAAACTGTAAATGTTCTAGTGTTGTTTCTCAGTAATGTTCCGTGCTGTTTGCATTGCTGTGTATACAAATGTCATTGTTGAAAGTTGCAAATCCTCTAAATAGATTTCTAAGTTTAAAAGAAAAAAAAATGGACAGCTTTATTCTGGAGCATTTTGCAGAACAATTGCGTATAACATGTTGAAGTTAAGTGGGTGCAAATGTTTCACAGATGCTGTTATGTTAGATAGAATTTGACAGACTGCATATTAGATGTTTCTTATATTTCTGTTAAAGATAAATATGGATTATAAATGCTCAATTGCAACCAAGCACACTGACATATCCAATAAATCATTTGAACATTTTAATGCTCAAAAGAGGTTATGATGGAGAGATTTGTATTATATATAGCCTATATATCACATTCCACAGATACTTGTGAGATACATTTGACAAATAAAATCTAATTACATTTAATGTACTTGTTCTAAAAAAGCACACTTTCCATGAAAAAAAAAATACTAATATTATTTAACTTGATTGAAAAATATAATCCAGTACAAAAACAGCACAAGGGGGAGAAAAAAAGTAAATAATTTACTTTATTTTTAATCGTTAAAATTTAAGATAACAGTTGTTTACGTACTTAAGTAGCCAGCACAAGCTATTAAGATGCACCTCTCTTTACAAGGTCAAATAAATTACTAAAAATATTGTTCTTGTCGAAGCAAACTGACTTTAGTTTTGACGCAAATCACAACTGTTTAACACCACACAGTAAATCCAGACTTGTCGCTGAAGTTCCTATATTGCATATTGCACGCACACATTGCACAAGTGCGCGGTCATAGACGCGACAAACATTTTCATTTTGTGAATACGACAAAAAAGTGTTATTAAAAAAAAATCAGTCGCACAACAAGGCCTGAACAGCTACGTGAGGAGGAGACATTTTAGGATGTTGTGCGTCATGTTATTCTGGTAGATCGCTGTCGTCTGATAGACTTCTATACCTCATTTTGTCCATTTCACGCTTACAAGTTGCAACGTTCACGGCTGGTTTTCTTGTGGCCCATGCCTTTGTTCCTCCTGAAGGTGTTGGGTGATCAGCAATGCCTCGGCTATTCTCATGTGTTGACCTGCCGAGGTGGCTTCCAAATGCCGTTTTCTGTAATACACTTTTAATATAATTACTTATACTTTTGTTTTATACTCATTTGCTCATTGTTGCAACATTTTTATTTATGTTTAGCAACTGCTTAGCAATAAAAGGGTTGTTAATCTATGTTTGCTTCTTTCCCATAACAAAAAAAAAACGCGTGACAACGTGTGCGGATAGGTATGCACAAATCGAAGGAGGCATGATCAATTATTGGCTTCTGACTGCAGATGAAATCAGATTATAAGCAAATGTCACCTGCCATATAACGCAATTTTAGCCTTTGTGATGAAATTGCATTGTTTCTTAATGAAAAGTTGCTGAAGCGGCATTGCCAGATTAATTAGAAGATGGGAACACTTTAATAGATTTTTTTTCACGAATGCTAAACTTGGTAACAATGATAAGGCTTGCATTAACGTCAGCTACTCTCATCACGATTCCAGTGGCAATTTGGTGGATATATATGCGACATCGGGATTGGTCACCACAACCGCTTTGTGAACCCAGTAGCTCTTGAACGTGTCGTACAGGGTGTAAGTTACCGTGTGTATGCTGCTTAGCAGGGTACCTTGTTAAGGTCGCCCTGTGGGCATGTGTGTGTAAGTGTGTAGATTCTGCGGGTGGTTAGCACACTGTTATGGACCCAGAAACATGAGTTTGATCCCAGCCACGGTAAACATCGAGGCGAATATTTGAACTGCTCCATTATTTGAGCTGCTTCTGACCCTCTCCCCTTGGTTGAATAGCTAGTGCAAAGTATAGTATAAACATCATAGGCGGCTGTGTGCCGCGCAGGTCTTAATTAGGTGATTCAGACTAGAACTTGCCCCACCACTGGTATTAGTTACATGAGGGGGATGTTTGTCTTTGTAAATTCGACCGGCTACGGCTTCTGTGGGCCACATCCCAAACATAACCTCCTCCCATACCCTCCTATTTAAATCGCAATGACACCACACCCTGTGTGAATATCAAATAGCCATTTCTATGATAGCGATTTAATGTAAAGTAAAACTCCAATTTAAACTAATTTGACGTGCTTGTAAACCCACCTGCACCATGCTATGGGATATGAAGGACAACTGTTATTTTTTTCCTGTTCGATGACAGTAAATGTAAAGTTGATAGTAAATAGATTGCAATTAAAATAGGTAAATCCCAACAAACATACAAAGCCCTGTTAAAACACCTGCGAGTGTATGAACTATGTCCATAGAACAGAACTGACGTGAAGTACAATTCATACATTTCTAAAGCTATTTCGGGCCATCATGGGGGACAAACATGTGCATAGAGTAAAACCGCCCTTGTGTAACAAAGTGACTGAATTGGCTTTTCATACTGCGGTGCCACGTACCCACTCGTAGTGCCACGAGGATGACGCAGGAGTAGTGAGCAAGGTGACATGTAAACCTGCTGTAAAAGCATAATGATTAAATGTAACCTCTAAAATGCATTTACCGTGATAATATTAAGGTGCAGGGAGAATAGTGGCTACCCCAACGTTCAGACTGGTGGCCAGAAATGTGCCGTACCCCCGAAAACCTCACGAATTGCCTCTTACCTTTAAAATCATTCCCATGTGTTCAAGTTTCAAGCTTATTTTGTTTAACTATGCCAACTCAAGACACCAGAATCGGAGTCTGTTTTGCAAAGTGGCCTGGATCACCAAAATAACAATCAAAACAAAGTAAAAACAATTAAGTAAATAGAAATCAGAGGGGAAAAAAAGAACTGGGTCCCCTGAAAAATAGAAATACTGCATGCGCTGCATTAACCACACGATAAAACATGAATATGATGTAATTGTGCCGATCATGGGAAAAGTGGAGTGTGTGCCTTGGGAATGTTGAGTATTTTTAGTGAACAACCGCTCTACATCACCATCTCCACCATTTCCAAAAACAAAGAAAAATATATCCCGTATAGCCTGAACAGACTATTGGGGCAAGTGCTGTTAGCGAGCACCAATGAAGGCCGACACGGCACACGAGGGGGTGGCCAAGACCGCCTTTGTCTCTCTAGTCGCAACGTTTACACATCGCACCAGGTACTCATTTGTGGCTGAGCCAACCTTACCATCTCACCATCTCCACCACCACAGCCATCAACACTATGAAAGGTAACCAAATAAAAAATATACAAAAAAAACTGAATTTGCCAATCCATTCACAGACAAATTAGGAGTAAAATTTTGATTTAAAGCTTTCGTGACTGCAAGGATTCATATTCTTGGTTTTTTCGGTAAAGTCACGTAGAAGGGAAACAATAAAATAATAAAAATATAAAACAATAAAATTCTCACGACGTTTCGACTGCAACACAAGCAATCATCATCAGGTGTGAAAACCACAACAAGAAAACTTTCTCAAGAAAACTTTCTTGTGGTTTTCACACCTGATGATGATTGCTTGTGATGCAGTCGATAGTTTTCTTGTTGTGGTTTTCACACCTGATGATGATTGCTTGTGTTGCAGTCGAAACATCGTGAGAATTTTATTGTTTTATTTTTTTATTATTGTTTCCCTTCTATTGTTTCCCTTCTACAAGTAGATTGACCAAACGTATAAATTATAAAATAAAATTTCACGAAAATTGAACTGTGGCGAATGAGTGACCAATAAGGCACCATAAGATGGTGTTGTGAGTTTAAATACCATTATTCAATGTTGCCCATTGTCCATTCAGTGTCCAGAGTATTGTACCACTGTGTGGAAGGTCATCAGTAGTTTTCCTCTGATGAGAATGATCTTTGTGATAATAACGTGGACTTGTCACCACTGTATCAGGCCCACCAATGGAGATTAACAGTGTGGGGACACTGACTTAAATCTCATCCATTACATACAGAATATTTCCAGTGAAGAGTTCACATTTTTTTAGATGTGCACAGTAATTACACTTTCAAATAAAGACCATAAATAGCATGGTGTGTGTTAAGGGGCCAACTTACACATGCTCCCTAAGCTTTTAATTATTTAAAAAAAACCCTTGGTTAATCCACTGCTGGATGAAGGTCCCCCCAACCCATTTCGTACCAGTCATGGTGGTTTTATGACCATAATTCATTCCATTGGTCAGTGCAGATAAAGTGGATTCCCAGAACCAGTTCTGATATCACTCGTCACTGATGTTAGCCATGGCCAGAAATCAAACTCAGACCACTGGGTTCATAACAAAACGTTAACCACTGCGCCACCTCTCCACCTCGAATCGTTTAGAATTGTTTATTCATTTACAAGCACCATTTGCAGACACAACCCCGAGACAAAAAATTACACTCAATATTTACTCTCCAATTCCAGTCAAGAAAAACCTCATAACTAACAATATTGATCAAACTATACATTCGTTAGTGTTGAAATAATGACATGTTGGATGTTTCTGTGGGGGAATGAACACTTTCACATACGAGGTAAGTAACAACAGACAGCTGGTGGAGGGAATATAACTTGTGAATTCATTACTATAAAGCTGTTCTGCTGGAGAAAGACTGTACTGTCCTGTATATGGACAAAGTATCAGCAATAATTCCCAGCCCTTTGTAAATCCATTGGTTGGATGAAGGCCTCCCCACACCATGTCGCCTGTTGGTTGGGGTTCTGTGACCATACTTCACTCTACTGGTCAGAGAGAGTTCGTGAAATGGGGGAGGGGAGGCATGACCAGTTCTAATGATACCCATTCACCACTGATGTTAGCCCTGGCTGGGAATTGAACTGAGTTTGTTGGGTTCGTAGCGCAGTGAACGCCACTGCCCCAACCCCAAAATAGACAGGAACATTTGAAAAAAATTGGGCAATATACATGGACTGAATTTAACAAGTAGGCTTCTGCGACCAATATGATTCATAATTGATTTTTGAGTCAGATCGCGTGAGTAAGATGTGTATTGTACACCCTCTTCCACCCGAACGTCAATTAATAAAATTGTCAAGTGAACAAATGTGCCAATTTATCACTGCTTCTGAACACTGCTTGTGTTGGAGAGCAACCCTACAACATTTAACCATTGGGTACTTTCAACAACAACAAATAAATTATGAACACGTAGACTAGTGTGAAGGAGGCAGCATTCTCAGAGTAATCACATGTGACAGCAGGCCATATTATCTTGAAGTGGGTAAAAGGGCTAGCATATCGCAGTCTGATGAGGAATGCACTGAAAAAGCTCTGCCCCCGCATGCACACCATGGTTGCTGCTGTTAAACACGACACACTACTTCTGAATCCGAATAACATAAAATAATTAGTATAATGACTATCCAGTGTAAATATAGTGTTGAATATAAAAGCACCGTTTACGCAGTCTTTTGAATCATGTAAGAAAATACTTGCCGGTGCCATTGATGTATTCAAGTCAAACTTGACTGTTTTTTAGCCGACTCAATGTGCAAGGTTTTCAAAATCTACCCCCCCCCCCCCACTTTATATAAAGTAACATAAGAGTGAATATAAATATCAAGTACGTAGCAGTGTATGAGTGGACGTGATCTTAATATGTTCAGATTTATTTTGGGTCACGTGCACATCGCAGAATGTGCTGTTGGTGATTAAATGTCCATCGGGCTAGTGGTGAGCACAATCATTCTCATACATTCTGCGGTCTGCTATTATATTACCTGTAACAGACATCGGTAAATCAAATGGAGGCTTAGCTAACCTGTGGGTAACATGACATTGCAGACACTGAGTAAATTACAGGCAATGCCTCTTTGTATTTTAACTGTAATTTAAATAATGAAGGGAATTCATCTCACATTTCCATCATTAACCTTGGTCTATATGTTTATATTGTGCAAAGGAAATCTGAGTTAGCCAATACACTATTATTATTACAAACCGGTTTCCTTACTTTCTTCCGGCAGCAGTTACAGGATATTTCAATGGATAGAACGACGCATTATCCGTAAATTGACCAGAATAATACAAACGTTAAAACATTCACAATTTGCACAAATCTACCGATAGCCACTCAAAAAACACAGAGCACATTTAATATCAGCCACGATCAGCAGATTATTGCGTGAAATAATCCGACTGGAAATAATGTTCTTGTAGTTTAAAAAAAATGTGTGGGGAAACGTTAACACAATCCATAAGTTTATGTGTAATTTGCTGGTACTCAACCAGCTCATGGGTTGGGAAATATCAGAGTAAACACCTACAACGCTCACGGGACACTGAAATATGTCACCAAAAAAAATTATATAACACTTCCCATTTGTCGTAATGGATTTAACACAGCAGTGTTGGATCATTTATATGACAGCGATCGTTTATTTGTGCGGTCACATCAGTAAATGCTTTCCCACTTCTTTGTCGGAGACGGGCAGGGTTACAACCGTATACTGTACTGTATACCAATACAAGTCCATTACAAACGGTTCATTGCCACATGCAAAACTCATGAACATTTGAATACGAATTATGGTGGGATGCTTTGGCAAAACCCCCCACTAACCCCTTCCCCCCCATCCCATCTTATCATTGCTTCTTTTATAATAGTGGAGATGGAGCGATGATGAAATCAGCCCGTTGTGCAGGTAACTGGGTGGACTCTTTCATCGCAGGAGTGTGAAATAATGTGGCGGCAGCTTTAGGAAGCCTGCATCCAGCAGTGGATTGACCATGGCGGGTGATAGTGATGACGATAACGCTGTGTATACTGATAACAGCAATGCACGCATTTAAGACAAATCTCAGAACAAAGGCAAACATTACTTAATTCAATAAAGCGATCACTTTTACGTGCATTATGTTCATGCGAAATCTATTCAGCTAATGTAAGAGAAACCTGCTTGCAGTGGTGTGGTATGGTGAGCACATTGGCCTTGCCATTCACAGGTCGTCCAGTTGCCTTTAAACTCTTGCCACGGCAGTGAAGTCTCTTAAATCTCACCGCCTTTGTCAAATCAAGCGATATAAATGGGCACCCGACAGTTAATTCGGTCGGCAGGTTGCGTGTGCTGGTGTAAAGTGTGGTGACATCTGGCCAGTATCGAAGAGTCCCCCGCCGAGACTTCTGGCGCCCCCTCTCGTGGATGCTGTTCTGCCAGCAGTGGTGGGGGCATGCAATTCCCCGGCTGCACCTTTGCATATTGCTTTCCGTAGTTCATTCAGTGAGACTGCCGTAGTATCTAAGGTAGAAATAGGATGGGACACTTCCCCAGCCTCAACTGAATGCTCTATTCATCGACGGGATGTAAGGATCCTGACAAGAGCATGGGGAAGGGGAGGGGGGGGGCAGGGGATGAAAGGGAGCGGTGGATGGGGGGGAGCGATCATTCAAGGAGGCGAAACCAAACCAGCGTCAAGGCCACATGCGACCAAGGGATGAAACAACAAACTTGCGCGAGCACGTTCCCTTTCGTCCTGTATTTTGAGATAGCGTCGTGTTCATTTGCAGTTGGGTAAACAAATACATGTGTGTGTGTGCACGCTCACAAACGCAAGCGTCATTACAGCAACGATCAGCAGCGCTCTCCCGCGGCGGGTACACAAGCACTCATGCTGCCCCAGAGGAGCTTGTCATCCTCCGTTGCACCACCGCAAGGCCACGTGCAGAATGGTGACAGCTCGCCGACAAAAGGTGACAGAACAGAGGCAAGTTTTGGAATTGAATTAAAATAAAACTAAATATAAATTCGTAATGACAGTAGAAAGATCTCGTGCCAGGACAAGATCACTGCTGGAATTTGAACATCCAAGCAGGGTGTCTCTGTCCTCATGATAAGAACCATTTTAAGGACATTTTATAGTGTGGTTATAATTGATTAATGTAAATTCATTGGCTCACAATGCACGCATTGAATTGCATGCAGAAGGTGATTTGATTTTTTTTTAATTTGTATATATTTTGCATGTAAACAGGTTCATGCAAGGCCCATAAATATGAATTTGGGCACAGTGAATATACATTTGTGCTGTAATAAGAATAATAATTTGTAAGTACACTGCTGGATGAAGACATCCTGACGCTATTTTGGTCGTGACAGTTGTTTGACCATAACTTCACCACGCTGGTCGGTGTGGGATGGTGAAGGAATTATGGGGCCCAAGACCGGTTCAGATATCACTCGCCATTGGTGTTAGCCATGGCCTGGAATCAAACTCAGGTGGTGGCCAGGTTGAGAGTGCAAAATGCTAAGCATTGCTCCGCAGACACAAAACACAAATGCCATATTCAGCACCAGCGATAAAAAAGTATACTTGTTCATCAACCTTGCCTGGCCTAGAGATGATTAAAATGAACTATATTTGAACTGGTCCTAGGGGGGGATCCTAAAAACAGTTGAGACACCACTCGCCCCTGACGTTGCCGGGCTGATAGCGCAGTGCGCTAACCACTGTGCCACCGCTGCACACCATAATAAGCGTATCACACTCTCGCTGTGTTCATCTGAAAACCACTCGTGATACATTTGACCCATGATCATTTTCAGAGGGCTATTGTCAAGATATGCATTTAATGTCAATTTCTAAATATTTCTCAGAAACAAACATGAAACGATAAACTGTGCAACTTACCGATCCCATAGAAAACAAAAGTCCTAATGATGATATCTCAGACCAGGAGCCATACCTCAACTTAGACGACCACTGAACATTATTACAGTAGAGCAGTGGTTCGTAACCTGGGGTGCATGCACCCCTGGGTGTGCGAGATGCCCTGAGGGTGCGAGACAAGCCATATTTGTTTTGAAGGGTAAATCATCGGGCACGTAAGTACAACTACTTTGTTTCATCAACCCTATGTGTTTATGAACATGATACATTGTTTAACGATTGAGAACCAAAAGGTTGCAAGACTCAGTGGCGACTCGTGAGACGTCCACTAAGTGGGGCTGTTGCGAGTGACCTCTGAAAAGTTGGTGTTCGAATGAAGAAAAACCTCGTCATGTTATTGGCCTTCCCGTGAAAGTGAAATAACTGTCTCATCAATTCTGTCTGATCAACCAACGGTGAGGCATTTATAAACGACATGAAATAAAACAAGCCACTCAAATTCTGTCCCCATTAAATGGAATATTGAAGAGTGACTCCACAGTGCTCGTTGCCAATTCTTCGTTTGCTTCGCCTGCCACCATCGCCACTGCTGTCCGTGCCCTCCGAGAGCATGGTGCAGGCCGTGAGCTGCTGCATTCCACACGGCGCAACCTCGCGTCGTGCCATCGTCTCGTCACAGCCACGGGCGCCTTTCTCACCGCCCTGAATGGACCTCAAACGGCGTGGCTTAAAGATGCTGGAAGCTCATCGCGACGAACGAACGAGGGGACATCTCTCAATCGGACGCCTTCACAGCCGGCCCGACACCTCCCCGAGGCACAAGTCAGCAATGTGGTCTTGCAGCGGTTTATAATATGAACAACTTTAAATGGTATCTTCATTAGGCAATTCACATTTTTTTAACGCGACAAAACATTTATAGAAAAGGTTTTTTTTGTTCTTTATTAGAAAAATCATTTATCATCTTCCCCACCTCCTTGGTGGGGAGTTGGCGCACCAACGCCCCTAGTGGACTAACCGCGCCTAGCACGAACCATATTCTTGGTTCTTTCGGTAAAGTCACGTAGATAGACATTTTTTTAAAAAAAATTATACAATACAATTTAAAGTAATAGATTGAAAATAATAAAAGCAAAAAAAACCCACGACGTTTTGAACCAAGAATATGAATTCCTGCAGTCACGAAAGTTATATGGCAATAACCACCGCCGGATGAGACTACTGCAATGATGAAGAGCAACATTGCCTTTGAAGACATGTAACGCTGTCCACGTATCCGTTTACTTCTCCATTCAGACAGCATATGGACACTGACAGAGAACATGGAGCAAAGACTCGCTCACACCACTCCTGTTGGAAGGGCCTCGACTACAGGGAGACCGAGAGAGACCCTTGAGATGCCATATCCTTTGGGTCTTTCGGTAAAGCCACGTAGATAGAAAAAAATAATCAAAATAATAAACAAAAACATGTATGCCATTTGGCCTCATCTCCCTTGCCAGCCAAACATCTTGGAAGAGGTAAGAAGTAACCACTCGTGACCTAACCATACGTGACCTGTCAATCGACAAATATTACATACTAAGGATCGAAACATACATATTCAATGCATTTACATGTAGCATCCATTGACGTGTTATACAAAGCAGGTCACAGTCTGCTGGCGTTTGGATGCGCCGTACCTATCTCGCAGAGGTCGCGCAAATACCATGTTGCATACACGCACACAAACAAGTCTTCCCTCGAAGACAACTCCAATGGGCAAAAACCACGATTTAATACTGAAAATGGCGCGAGCATTCTTGAGTTTTGGTTAATATGTAACGTGCACGAATCTGGTTGATCTGCAGTGGAGACTATTTAACTAATAAAGAATTAAAGCTTTCGTGAATGCATAAAATGACTCATTGTTTTTTTTTTCGGTAAAGTCACGTATGTAGAAATACAATAAAATTATATTGAAACAAATATTGTATTTCTACATGCGTGACTTTACCGAAAAAAACCCAGAGTAATATTTAACTATATCCACTTTGACCAACAGAGGGGGCACTGCAATCGCAAATAAAAAAGAGAACACCACTGGCTGGGAGCAGAAAAAAACACGTCTTTGACCTCATGGCAATGTTCGCTAAAGGACATGCGACAATGCTACATCACCATCAATGGCCTGAAATAATTATACAATCACGCGGTGATCATCATCAGCCATGATCAATCCAATGCTAGATGAAGGACTCCCCCATAAAGCCGCCATCTCTCACAATTTTTCCATGTCATGTATAGTCCATTGCGTATTATTGTAATGTGTTTAACACTATTTCATGATACAGTACGCAGATAAATTGTCAACTAAGGTATGCTGCGCTTACAGCACTGCACGCACGTGTATGGATTGTTAATCTGTACAGCGCAATCGTTTAAAAGTATAGCTTTAATAAAGGATAGATCATTGCGACGAATTCCAACGTGGACCAATGATGGAACGTTGTCTCCTTAAATGTTTCCGAATCCATCCTGATCGGCACCGGACAGCGTCTCACCACAGCCACGCTTGCTTGGAGCAGGTTAATCGCTGGCTCCATCATTCCATTTCTGTGACCACATCAAGTTGCTCAGCGTCACTCTCGCGACTCCACCTCATCATTCGACAGTTACACCAAGCACGTGTATGTACCTTGAACTTCTTTCGCGCCGTATGTAGCCAACCGTGCTAATCGGAGGTGCCGGGGGACGACAACAAACTAAGCACACAAACAACAGTTTGAAAGAAGTTATTTTTCAATCTAGATTTAAATGTGCATAGCTCCAGTGGCTTCCTGATATCGGAAGGAAGAGCATTCCAGACGGCCGCAGAAGCACATCTGAAAATGTGCGATGCAGTGACCGTCTTTTGTTCGATGGCTAGCAAAAATCCGCTAACGAGGATGACCGGAGTTCGTGTGATGGTTTATGTTCCTTGAGATCACCAAGGTATTGTGGTTCATTTGTGGCAAGCATTTTCTGTGGAATGAGTGCGACGTTATAATGTATCCGTTCAGCAACCAGAAGCCAATCCAGCTCAGCGAGATCACATCATCAGATCCCACAACGACTACTACATAAGCGGCCTCCGTCATTCACGTCGACTCATCACCGCCGAAATTGCCGATATTGCAATACCTTTTGCCTGCAGCATGGTTACCTTGCTGATATCGTCAAGGAGAATAAACTATCACGCGACCTCTGGTTATAGTCGCAGAGGCTTTTGGCTGCTGGCCATCGAAACAAAGACGGTCACTACAATCGCACGCCCTCAGATGCACTTCTGCAGCCGTATGGAACGCTCTTCCTACCGACATTAGGAAGCCACTGAAGCAATGTGCTTTCTAAATCTAGATTGAAAACTCATTTCTTAAGAACAGCTTTTTTGTGTTTAGCCTGTTGCCTTTACTCCGCACCTCCGATTAGCACAGTTGTCCACGTGCGGTGAGAAATAAGTTCAACATACATACAGTGCAGCATCCCTTGTTGTTTTTCCCTCAACCTTAGTTCACCCACGAAATTCTAGATTGGAAAAAAAAATACTTTATGGCTGAATCCCTTTGATTCTTCTCTGAGTGCAAGTTTAACGTGGCTAGGTATTAGATAGGTTGACTTCCACGTTCTGGTGTCATGTCTACTCAAGGCTTTGCAAATGGAAAACAGACATTCCCTTAAACCATTGTGAATACTCAGAGTGGAGATGACTTCATTAGTGTGCAAAGCAAAGGAACCCATGGCACTTTTGCACGCTGATGTGAATTCTACTTCCACAGTGTATGTATGTATGTTGAATTTCTTTCGTACCGTACGTAGCCAACTCATGGTTTGATTTTAGTGCAGCAAAATCCATTGCTGCACCGCATTTGTATGCCTCTACATCTATGCTGCCCACCTTCGGCAACCAGCATTGACAAGCGTGGTGAAGTATGGTCAAATGACCCCCAGGAGCTGCGGAGCTGCATGGCAATGGGGGAGACCTTTCATCCAGAAGTAGATTGAAAAAGAGCTTAACAGTATGCAATGTGAGATATTCCAAGATCAGTGAGAGAATATGACTGAGCAAGTTGAGAAGTGATGTGCGTAGTGTTTATGCCACACTAACACCTCCACTTTGCTCGGTTGGCTACGTAGGGTGCGAAAGAAGTTCAACATACATACAACACGTGTTGTGTGCATGGCTTTTCTGTGAACACTCTGGCTACTTAATATCCCAACTGGAAACTCAGCTAGTGAATGTGAAAATGAAACTGTATACTTATTTTATTAAATACATAATTGTGTCGATTACATATACGCTGCCTTTTTTTTACTAAATTCATCTTTTTTTCAGTTTGGCGAGATTGAAGACTTCGATATTCACGAAATTATCTCCAAACTTGCTAAATAACTGTTAACTGTAATATGGAAACTTCAACATCTGATAAATTGCCAAACGTATTCATAAAGCCAAACACTAAACAACCACATACCTCTCTGAACCGAAATTCAGAGGTATGTTTTCTCCTTAAATATACATTTTGGCAGAACAGATATGTAATGCATAGTACAAAACATCCTCATGACGACGTTTATTATTATTATTATACTGCCACCGCGAAGATTGAGAAATGGCAATGGGCCTTCTTCTTATTGTGTAAATTCAGCCAAAGCAAGGCACACGCCAAAATGTCCGTCCGCCACGGAGATGGAGCAATGGAATCAGCTCATGTAGAGGTGTTTGATGGATTGTTGCATTGCACCACCGTGAGAGATGGCATCAGCATGGAGAGCCCTTCGTCCAGCAGTGGATTAATCATGATTGATGATAATTATGATGCTCACTGAGTAGTTAGTCGATCGGTAGGCCACGTGCAGTGGGACAGAGTGTGGGTATTCACATCTCTACAAAGACATCTGGCCACTGTGCAAGAGAAGGCCAACGTTCCCTCTAAAGGGGCTCCCATAGCAGTCTATCTATCGGAGGCCCTTCCAAAAGCAGTGGCTTGAGATAGAAATTGCAGGGCTTCACTTTTCCCTCTTAGTAGCCTACAAAGCCATAAGGGCATGTCTAACATTTAAACGTGCATGCCTATGGAAATGACCTCCTTGTTTGCCACGGGGCTTATTTTTTTTATAGGCATTGTGTGGAATTTGAAGCCGTATGAGGTAAAGCCTATATATAGTCTCGGATTGCATATCATAGAAAATAATGTCAAAGCATGTAGGAAAAAGTATGCAATAAGGGTAACTGCAGACAGGCTTTGAAGTATTAATGTTTTCAGTCAAAAGCATTATTCTATAAACATCTATCTCTTTACGTTCCCAAGATTAAAACAGAGCAAGCCCATGGTTTACTCGCATTTAAAGGCGCCAGTTAATGGCGACGCGGTTGCACAGTTTTATATTTTCAGCTTTGTTACCAAAGTCAAAAAAACATTCCTTGAAATTAGAAGCGGGGAAAAAATGCTCAAGGACTTCTAAAAGATAAGTGGATGATGGATATGGGTGTCCACGGGCCCAGGGAGATTATATCACTAATGGAAGCCGATGATGATCCTTAATAATATAGTGTGGTTCGATTGTGTATTTACTACATGCCTGCCTGCGACTTCCTGGAGCCAGATAACTACAAGTTATTTTTATAGAATAGTCTACTTAAAAAAAACGCAACTAGATGCCTAAAGAAGAAAAACAGCTCAAACAACACACACTAATATTGCACAACTCTGAACATTAAACGTTTGTAAGACGCTAGAACATAATTCCAACAACTTTGCGAGGGGGGGGGGGGGTGACATAAATTGTAGAGGTTAATGAGAAAACGCATTTTGTGTAAGTAGTTCAGAAGTGTCTTTGTCAGGACTATACAAATATCCCCCAAAACATTTTTTTACCAGGTCAGAAATAGATTGCGATAGAGGTAATACTTATATATTGCGTAATTGTAGATCAGGTTGTTAACTTATGAGCGTGATTTGAATAGTTATGTATTCTTTGTATCTGCGTGTGGAAGAGTAGGCCAAATTACAATCTAGTGAAAGTCCTTTCTCCAGCAGTGGCATGAGTACAACAATTGCAGGGCTGCACCTTTAATTTGTTATTTACATGAAGGCGTGCATAGTTATGAAGTCAAGGCACTTATAAAAACATGTACAACTTGATAATGTCTACCATGAAAAACAAATCAACCTCCACGCATTGGCAAATCGGGTTTCATTCCTCAATATTTTAGCCCTTGCATGAACATCCGCACCAGCATAATTCAAGCATTAAGTGTAGCGTGAGAGGAACAGAGTGTCTTGAATCTGCACAAGACGTGCTTTTAAAGGTCCCACACTTTATAAAACATAAGCACGCTTTATAGTTGAACAATATATCCCCGTTAAAAGTGTGTTCTCTTTTGATATGAAACAGTAGTGTACTGAAGGTGTCAAAACAGTGTATATAAACACAAAGCGTTTTGTAAAAAAAAAATCTTTCACGTTTTAATCTTCCAGTTAGAATATAAAATCCTATTTAATCTCCGGTCTCTTCTGCTCAAACTCCCATCCAGTTCCGGCCCTGAAGCAGGCGCATGAACTCAGTGGCTGTGCTAGGCACCATCAGATAAATTAAATGCGGAGAATCCCAAAGAGCCCGAGGTGCCTGGGATTTGTGAAAAAAGTGCTCCATCAAATATCCGTTGGAATCTTCATACACGTAAAAAGCTAGATTAAATAAAAAAACAATTATTGACTCATACAGTGAGGGAAAAAAGTATTTGATCCCCTGCTGATTTTGTACGTTTGCCCATTGACAAAGAAATGATCAGTCTATAATTTTAATGGTAGGTTTATTTGAACAGTGAGAGACAGAATAACAACAACAAAAAATCCAGAAAAACGCATGTCAAAAATGTTATAAATTGATTTGCATTTTAATGATGGAAATAAGTATTTGACCCCTCTGCAAAACATGACAGTACTTGGTGGCAAAACCCTTGTTGGCAATCACAGAGGTCAGACGTTTCTTGTAGTTGGCCACCAGGTTTGCACACATCTCAGGAGGGAATTTGTCCCACTCCTCTTTGCAGATCTTCTCCAAGTCATTAAGGTTTCGAGGCTGACGTTTGGCAACTCGAACCTGCAACTCCCTCCACAGATTTTCTATGAGATTAAGGTCTGAAGACTGGCTAGGCCACTCTAGGACCTTAATGTGCTTCTTCTTGAGCCACTCCTTTGTTGCAGTGGCCGTGTGTTTTGGATCATTGTCATGCTGGAATACCCATCCACGACCCATTTTCAACGCCCTGGCTGAGGGAAGGAGGTTCTCACCCAAAATTTGACGGTACATGGCCCCGTCCATTGTCCCTTTGATGCGGTGAAGTTGTCCTGTCCCCTTAGCAGAAAAACACCCCCAAAGCATGTTTCCATCTCCATGTTTGACGGTGGGGATGGTGTTCTTGGGGTCATAGGCAGCATTCCTGCTGCCTATTGGCAAACTTCAGACGGGCATGTATGTGCTTTCTTGAGCAGGGGGACCTTGCGGGCGCTGCAGGATTTCAGTCCTTCACGGCGTAGTGCGTTACCAATTGTTTTCTTGGTGACTATGGTCCCAGCTGCCTTGAGATCATTGACAAGATCCTCCCGTGTAGTTCTGGGCTGATTCCTCACCGTTCTCATGATCATTGCAACTCCACAAGGTGAGATTTTGCATGGAGCCCCAGGCCGAGGGAGATTGACAGTTCTTTTGTGTTTCTTCCATTTGCGAATAATCGCACCAACTGTTGTCACCTTCTCACCAAGCTGCTTGGCAATGGTCTTGTAGCCCATTCCAGCCTTGTGTAGGTCTAAAATCGTGTCCCTGATATCCTTGGAGAGCTCTTTGGTCTTGGCCATGGTGGAGAGTTTGGAATCTGATTGATTGATTGATTCTGTGGACAGGTGTCTTTTATACAGGTAACAAGCTGAGATTAGGAGCACTCCCTTTAAGAGTGTGCTCCTAATCTTAGCTCGTTACCTGTATAAAAGACACCTGGGAGTCAGAAATATTTCTGATTGAGAGGGGGTCAAATACTTTTTTCCCTCATTAAAGTGCAAATCAATTTATAGTATTTTTGACATGCGTTTTTCTGGATTTTTTTTGTTATTATTCTGTCTCTCACTGTTCAAATACACCTACCATTAAAATTATAGACTGATCATTTCTTTGTCAGTGGGCAAACGTACAAAATCAGCAGGGGATCAAATACTTTTTTCCCTCACTATATCTCTATATTGTTTGCATCGAAGCTCACTATATCTATATCTCTGGTCTATGTATCTTCCATCTTCTCAATAGAATTTTATAAATTGAAAACCATCCCTCTAAAACTACTTCTGCTTAGGGCCCCCAATGAGCCAGCACCACCACTGTGTGGACATGTACGATGCACATTGATCTCAAACCCCACCAGTGTCCACGTGCTTTGCAGGTCCGCCCAGAGAGGGGTGACAAGATGGGAAAACATTTTCTGGGCCGCACACAAGAGAGTGCCCCACAACCGATCTGAGGATGGTGGAATAAGCGGGCTCGCCCCACGTGGCCTCCAGAAACCTCTGGGCGGCCCTGGTGATGTGAGATCGTTTCTCTGCCTGCGATGGTCACGCAATCTGGCACAGACCTTCTTCATCCTTTGGCCTTGTTGTCGCCCACACATTCTGACATTGTGCTGTCTGTAATCACAAAAGTGCAATCACGCTGCCTGCATCTGTTCCCTCTGCACGTACGCTACACAATACTTGATGCACCTCCCTCTGTTGTTATTAAAGGTCACAATTAATAAAATTAAATTAAATAGCGATTGTAAAGGTGATGCAATTGTGACCGCGCTGCACTGTGAATCTGGCGACTGGCCTTCGATTCTTGGCCACGGTCCTTCACTAACTAGTGTGGTGAAGTATGGTCAAACAACCCCATGACCAACCATGGCGTGGGGAGACCCTGATATATTGGTGGTGGATTGAGAATGGCTGAAATGTTTAGAATTTTAACAAGGAATAATCTAAACATAAACACAATAGGATGCCGTGGTAAAATGTTATATATGCTCACGGTGTTGGGTACAGGAAAATAGGTGATTTCAGGGCAGGCGACAAGGGGACGTAAGCCCTGGAAGCTATGCGTTAGCATCGATTTATTTTCGCCTTGTGCCTCTCCTAACCCAGATTTTTACACTTTAATGTCAGTCACATGTCACTTTCAAACACGTTTTTAATTAGGTCCAGATGGCTTCTCATATCGCTCTTGGCGGAGTGTTTTTGTGCGTGTGTGATGGAGAGCTAGCAACGGGGGTACGAATGCTTCTTAGAGCAGGGCGAGGGATCTCACAACTCGCCAAAGTAGTAACAAGAAGAAGAATAAGACTGCACGCTCCAGGAGTGAACTCGGCTCTTTACGTGTGCGTGGCTGTTTGGACAATGAGGGGAGCGGTAGTGTCGTGGTTAGCGCACTGCGCTAAGAAACCCGGCGCCCCGAGTTCGATTCCCGCTCACGGCCAACATCGATGAACCAGTCCTCGGTCTCCCTTAGGTCGGCTCAGCCTTAAACGGGTGTCTAGTGCGGTGTGTATACATCGTCTCGTTGTGGAGACAAAGGCGGTCGGGCGTGGTGTCGTCCACCCAAACCCTTCGTGTGCCGTGCTGGCCTTCATCGTTGCTCGCTCACAGCACTTGTCCCAACAGTTTGCCAAAGGCTATACGGGGGATCTTTGTCTTTGGACGTCTGCAAATGTTTATGCGCGCGCGCGTGTGCGCGAGAGAGAGAGGGAGAGAGCATTTGTGTATTATACCGCGCACTGGCAAACCCCCTTGCTTTTCATGTCCGAACGGGGGGGGGGTCGCCCTTTCCTTAAATTAGCAGATTTATTTTGTCAACAGTGCGTCGGTCTAGCGCTTTGAAGTGCCGGCACGCAGCCGGAGCAAACAGGGGCGAGCATTAGACGCGGTTCTTTGATCAGCCCCCGCTGCTTTGCGCTTTAATCAGCCACGGCTTCACTGCTCCACAACCGCGCGTCATGCCTCCTTGGGATCAAAGCGGGGGCCCTGGCAGGTTCATACGGCGATGACGATGTCCAACATCGGTCGAGGTTGCTGATTAGGATCGCGCGGCCGGGCGGCAAAGGAACTGTAGCTAATTAAGAAGAAGAAGAACATTCTAAAGGTTTTTGACATCGATGAGCATTTTTTCCCTCGAGGCTGGACTTTTTTTTTGGGGGGGGGGGGGCGCCTTTAACAATTCCATTCCGGCTCAGCGGTTTGAGGCTTTGAAAGGCGCCTTGTTTGCTCAATTGAGAAGTTCCGTTTATCTGAAAGCGCCTTTTGATCTTAATAAAACGGCCGCAGCCTATAAGGAGGAAGGGGGGGGGGTGTAACGGAATCGGTTTTGTGTTTCATTTTGCAAAATTGGCATCGAAAAGGTCATACATTGGGAGGTTCATCATCATCATTATTATTTTTCTTGTGTAACAGGAAACACACGGAGCGGCTGTATAGCTTAGGCAAATCACATCTGCGGCTATCAGCATCATCTTTCTGAGCAGTAGCCGGGAGGTTTATAAGCCAGTTACTCACATCTCATCCGCCAGTTCCTTCAGAGCGAGAGATAACAGGCATCACAGTCACCCCCAACAATCCGGAGGCGTGAGCGCCTCACGACAGCGGCAGAGTCGGGAGAGAGAAAACAATATATGTGCGTACAAATAATAATATAACAAAAATGTCACACGTCACGGCTTTTAAGATTGACAATTCCGCACTCTAGTTTACACCCATAGCCGGACAAGAGCCCTTGATGTTTTTTTTCTTTTAATAGCAGCAACTTGATTCCACATTTTACGGATCATTGTCGCCGCAGCATCACAAGTAAGTAGTGCATCAGTCCCTGCAGTGAACAACTCCTCCACTTGGATTCTCCACAGCTCGGCATATGGGGGGGGGGGTTGCTTTTTTGTTCGGGCTGTGATGTGTGCTGTAATAACCGATAGCGTGTGACTAATTCCCGCTTTGTGTTGCAGTGCGGTGCTGAAAAACGCAGCTTACTTCGAGATAGAACGCTCAGAAACTTCTAAAGAGGCGAACGCATCAACGAGGAATTTCCATCTCCGCAACTGACCCAACGTTACTCGACAACGGCACGGCAACTGAGCCTGTGGATTTAAACCGGGACTCTGCAGAGAAGGAGAGAGGAGGAGCGGCAGACCTCGACGAGAGCTATGGGAGGAAAGCCCGCGACCGATTTGATGTCGCTCTTGGCACTGGCCATGCTGAGCCTACACGTTGGGACGTTGCTGGGCACATCGGCCGTGCGACACGGCGGCGATCAGCCAGCAACACGCAGGGGCGACCTGCAGGTAGGTCAACTTAAAACGCGCGTTCTACCTACCTCGTGTCCTACGTAGTGCAGACCTACTTCGCTACTGCCACTGTGGCTATTCTGCATACATATTACCGTGTAAAGTATGTGTTAATGTTGTGGGTTTGCGACCGACTTCCAATGTGGAACTCAAAAGTGTGATAGTTGGTGGGTTTATGCGCATGCTGCAACCTTATAGGTTGCTGTAAAGAGTTTGTGCATACAAAGAGTTAATAGACAGATGACATACCCTGATACTTATGAAGGATCCCGTTCAAAAGTACTGTCATTTGTAAGGAGTTGAAATCCCATTCTAGTCGATCTGCGTATTATTTCGGTTCATTGCGAACACGTTGCTATTACGAATGCCAATAACGTGTTTCCGTGTTAATAGAATATTTTGAGGTGTTCCGTGTTAAGAGGTGAATGAATGTGTTCGTGTCGGGGTGAGTATTCACGTGTAATTAGAGACGGCAATGCTTAGGGCTTGGAATACCGCTCATGCATGGAAAACATACGAAGGGCTCTTTCACACGGCATGCACTTCACGTGACACGTGTGGCTCCGCGTCGGGCCATGCGGGACGTTGCATCACTGCGTATCTCGGCAAGATGGGAAATTCACACATTGACTCTTTTCATCCCAGGCCCCAGCACACACTTCACAAATACTCTGGGCTGTTAGGGTATGATTTCCCATTGAATCAGACTCGTTATGGACACTGGAGGAATCCGATGAGCTATGAAGCTCTTTTTAAAAGGATGTCCAGTAGCGGCGGATTAGAAAGTTACAAAAAACACGATAGAAGTATAGTCAAGGTAAGCAAATCACTCAAAAATAAACTATTCTCGTTTTATCAGGTAAAGCCCACTGACGTATTTGATTAATTTCAGCAGCGACCTAACCACAAATAATAGCTCAACGAAGTGGCTTGTCCAATAGGTTAATTGTAGTACGTGATGCATAATCTGAGTTGTTATTTGCATTGCAGTGATTGCTTGCTCTCCAATAGGTATTTTTTTTGTAAGAGTTTATATTGTGGAGCGGTGACGCAGTGGTTAGCACACAGCGCTATGGAGCCGTCAATCAGAGTTCGATTCCACAGCCACGGCTAACATCAGTGGCGAGTGACAGCTGAACACCGCTCCCACCCCACCAGCCCGCACTGACCAGTGTGGTGAAGTATGGTCAAACAATCTTCATGGCCGGAAGGCCTTGATCTATAGCAGTGGCTTAACATTATATATACTGTACTGTATATATAATAAATGCATGTATCACTTATTTGACTCTTTTAAATTGGAATTTAATGTCTCGAAAATAGGTTGTCGGCCCAGTTTTAGAAAAGCAATCTGCAACCTACATTGTACTTAATGTGTTAATGCAATCTGCAACCTTCATTGTACTTAATGTGTTAATGCAATCTGCAACCTACATTGTACTTAATGTGTTAATGCAATAGTTGTCCATTCTATGACGATATTAACAGCAAGATCTACGTACTAATGCACTGCGATTTGAATTTTGCGCAAAAAATAAGGCATCCTATGTGCACAGCAAATATGAAAAATGACATACACGTGTGTTCAAAGATGTGCAAGATCTCCCTTACAAAAACAAATCACTTGCATCTAAATTGGCTGTCACGTGGCTACAGTTCACAACTCTGATGATGACAATAAATCACAATCTCTAAAAAAATCCCCCCAACCGCAATTAAATTGTTGTTAATTACAAACCACAAGTTTTCATCACAACACCCAACAACAAACATATGGTTCTCTTGCACTGGCCATGTCTGTACATCTGTGTCGGTTGTCGCGGTTATGCTCTTCACTGTGTGTTTTTTTGGGCTGTACCACGTGTTGTTTGGCGTGATGTTCGATGTTGCACTCCACTTCCTCGGAGCTTCGGGAACTGAACATAAAGTTGTTCGGAAAGATATCTCAACGTTTCACTCCACCGTGCTGGGAGCTTCTTCGGGAGCTGTTCGGTTCCTATGTTGCTCCACGTGCTGGGAGCGTCTTTAGGCACTGAATTTGGGAAAAATTCCGTTCCGAAAGAAGCTCACCGAGCACGTGGAGCAATACTTTGATGAGCAACACGCGGTGAAAGCTGAAAACGCATCGGAGAGAACCATGGTATCGTTCAATTCACGCCCCAGACAGCTCGTGCTTTAAAAATGCCAGAGTTCACACATTGAACTCACTCGTGCCCGTGCCTGCCCCTTTGAAGGAGCGGACGAGATCGCTGGACGGGACGTCGCCGGGCGCAGTTGGTAACAGGAGCGTGTCCGGGGGGCACGGCAGGGAAGGGGCTCCTCGTCGGTCCAGGCAGCGCCAGGCAGGCAGAGGACGCAACCGAAGGCGTCAAGAGAAGCTGGAGATGCTGAGTGACAGCCCGGAGACCTTCGTGCTCAACCTGGAGAACATCCCAGATCTGTCGCGAGCGGACCTCGCTGGACACAACCCTAATATCCAGGTAAGTGCCACTGCCAAAAGCACAGCGATAACTTTGGGCTCAATATGTAATGTGACAATGAAGTGTGGTACTTTGTGGTGAGAGTAACGGGATGATGTAACGAAAGAGACCACGGAATTGCAATTTGAAATACTGTTGTCCTGGGACAGTAAACATCATTTAAAGGGGCACTGTTTGAGAAACGAATAAATTAATGTAATTGGCCAAACACCTGTCACAACTACAGAGCCCCCCCCCCCCCTGAAAGAGCCTTGAAGCTTCGTGAACCGTTGCTGGGTAAAATTAAAGGCACAAGCACGAAATTAATTTAATCAGCTCTTGTTTACAAAGTTACCAATAACTCTTTATACGTGCAAGTAGATTGTATTATTTTTGTTTAACCTCTTGAGAAACGAACATGTAAAGCTATGAGATCAGAAATGTACAATGTCAATACTGTAATCGAACAAACGCTACTCCAGTGGATTATTGGAATTACTTAAATAGCTCTGTAAATTGTCCTAGGCGCAAATGATCAATTTTTTTGTCACATTAGCTGGTTACAACTCCACATGTATGCCGTTGAACATGTGTTTTGCATGCTTAGGGCACGCACCACATTTAAACTATCAGCTGGTCGCATGTGGCGGGGTCAAGTGTGGATTACTCCTCAATCAATCTTTATTTTACGTGGCAATATTGCTCTCAATAAAGTCGACATCGGCGCACATTACAACGAAATTGGAACGGTACCGGTGGCACAGCGCAGCAGGAATGAAAAAAGAAACCCGTCACGCCCTCCGCCGCTAACACTGGCTGAGCAAAGTAAATTACAACCGCGTGCAAAATTAGGTGCAACCGTGCGCAACGAATACTATAAGAGACTTAAGTAGTAAATACAAATAAATGAAAACAAGTTTTTTTCTGGGGTTGTCAAAACTTCCAATTTCTCTCCCGCTTGCCGCTCTCATTGACATGCTAATTTCTCTGCTCCCCCCCCCTCTCTCTCTATATATAAATGTCTCATCACAGAGGCGTTGTTTCGCTGTGTCTCTGTTGTCTCTCTCTCTGTATGTGTCTCTCTCCGAGCTTGCACTCATTCACACCTGATGACAGTTGCTTGTGTTGCAATCGAAACGTCGTATTCTATTTCTTCTTTCTACGTGACTTTACCGAAAGAACCAAAGAGTAAAAATAAAGAGAGTTTTTATTAACAAAAAAAAAAACGAAACTCCTACGTCTTCCAAGACGTCCAGCCAAAATATCCTCTCTCGAGGGGGCCTCTGGTAGCACGGCCAGCAGTGGCATGAGCAAGGCCATCGCGGGGGGTGTGCCTCACAACCTTTGCGGATTTTCACTCTCAACGTCGGCGAAACGGCGCTTCTCTTGGGCCAGGTCACAATCGAGGTGGTGGACGAGGCGGAGGGAGACGTGGACATGGAGCTCAAGCACAACGGCGGCGGCGGCGGCGGCGGCGCTTGGCGGAGTGGCGCGAGTTCGCGGCACGGCGTGCCGGCGGCGGCACGGGCTTCTCGGCAACCCGGGCGCGAGGGCTGGTGGCGCCCGGGCGCAGGCGCTCGCAGGGCCGAAGGCGCCGCACTTAACCCAGTGCAGAGAGAAGCTGTCTCGGCTGAGGAAAGCAACTTTCTCAACCCACTCTTTGGATGGTTTAGAGGCCTTTTCACCACTAAACCGTGGGGAGCCACCGCAGACGCTAAGTATGGTGAGAAATGCCCCTTATGAGATGCACGATGGACTCGATGCACCGGCAATGTTACATGCGTCGGCTCGTGGATTTATATTGATTCTTAAGCTTAAGATGCACGCGCCAGATTTCTCTGCGTAACAATCGGATGTTTTGAGATCCACGCATACGTTTTGTGTGATTGGTCCACTCGCCCCCCCCCCCCCCCCCCCCACTGCCACTAGAGGTGTTAACTTTCGAACCGCTACAACAATTGATCCATTCGCCGGCGAGGAGGTTTGGTGCATAGTGTCAACCTTGGAATGCACTGTTTAAAGTTTACTCCAAGAAGTTGAAAAATAAACTGAGTATCACCACAATATTATAAGAAATGGCAATGATATGTGTTGAAATCAGTATGCAAAGAGGTATATGCAAATAAATGTGTAGAACATCTACAATTGTACTCCCATGAAGCTATTAGTATCTAGACATGAAGAAAAATATGGCCTATTGTGGAAATGTAACAAGCAAACATTGTTGTGAAACAAAGTGAAATCGATGTCATAAGTTTTTCATATTTCAATCATCTATGTAGATGAGTTGTTTCCTCTGTGGCTATCTTCTGAATGTAAAACAAATATTGCACTTACGTGCCCTTTTTGCTCTTCAGAGCAACGCTAGGCTGCCACGTATTCCTTGGTCCATGGACATGCCATGAATGGGAACAGTTTTACTTCAGGTGGCTAACGAGGACTGAAACACATCATCTGAGTGACGCTAAACCTTGTCGTAGTAAGTGGCTGCTTATGCTATTTTTTTTGGGGGGGGGATATTTAAACAGCAGATGCTGTATGTTCGCAGATGACGGAGAACGAGAGGGCCAGTGGGGTCCCTGGTCTTCGTGCAGCGTCACCTGTGGCAGTGGCAGCCAAAAGCGTACGCGCTCCTGCGGTTACTCCTGCACTGCCACAGAAGCTCGTACATGCGACCTGCCCGGCTGCGCTGGTATTGACACCTACACCGCGCCGAATGCCCAACCCGAGTCACTGCAGCAACACTCACCTCTCTCATTTCAACCCTCCTCAAACGATGGTGACGACTGGTGTCTAAAATATCCATTGTTGCAAGATTCTAAAATACTGAACTGGGAAAGCAACGTTCATTCAGTGCCGCATAAGGCAACTGGTGAATGGAGATGTCTCACCGCCATTCAGTAAAACGATTTATGGTGGCCTTTTAGAGAACATTTGAAGGAATATTTGAAATTGGTGTAATTTTATTGTCTTGTTTTTTTTTCTAATTCAGTCCAGAAATAAGACTAACCAGAAGAAAACCACAATATGTATCAGGCTAAAGCTAAGCACTTCAAGCCACATGTAGCGATCCTCCCTTAGGACTTAACCATGGCCATGCACGTGCGTTTCATAACAGTTCACGGCCGCGGGAGTCTACTGCAATTCTGACCAATATTTATCGTATTAAACAACTATTTCCTGGCCCCTGCAATAGACGAGTGCTAACGACGTCTGTCGTTAGCCGTCTTAATGAAAATGCACGCAGTGATTTAAAGATTATGGCCATGAACACAGGCACGCACCGCATGAGTCGCAGACTAAGGTGAGCTTTCTGCACCCATGATCTTTAATTATAGCATGCTTTATAAGCAGTGCATAATGATTGCAGCCTTCTAAAACGTGGATAACACTCGAATCTTTTAAGTATATGATTACCCGTAGCTGAAGCAGAATACAATAAAAGAAAAAGGGTCTCCAATTTATCCGCTGGTAAGGCAATGCCTGAACAAATCTTGTCATATCAGACAGTTTTGAGGGAACATCGTATTGCAACTGCTTCAATCAAAAACTACCAGTTCCATTGTGTGACAAGTAGAATACAACACTTGCTTTTAATAAATGTATTTCAATCTTTGTGCGTTTCTTGCAGGAATGGAGGATATATTTAAGCCGGCAACATCCAATGTGGAGCTCTTAGCACAGGATAACCGCAATTCTACAGACATCCTTGGATCTGGTATGTGATGATTATTGTTTCCCCCGAGATTTTAATTTTTTTTATTGCTCTGAGGATTTTGGTCTTTGTGAGGCCACCCCCCACCCCTACCTCCTGTCCCCCCCGCACACCACGACTACTGATGCCCCCCCCCGACCACCACCACCCAAACAAGCCCAACCCTGCTGTGTCCAGGAGAAAAGGGGTAGGGGCGTGGAGACAAATGGGGCAGATCCTAAAGAGAAAACAAGGGCACAGGGGGAGCCGAAAGGGGAAGGGGCGTGGTCTAATCGGCAAGGGGCGTGGCCTGGGGACAAAGGGGGTGTGGCCAAAAGTTGAGGGACTGGGCGCCTTGCGGGAGGTCGAACGTCCCCGTTGATTTGATGTCATAAAAGCGTGCGATCAAATACACACGGCAGGCGGCATACCTAGAGTGCCACCGATGTGTGCCGCAGGCCAGCTAGTTGGTAAACAGAACGTTACTTGCACTGCGCGCTGCATTGGCGAGTGCAGTCAGCCCTTCTCCGGACTTTCACCGTCCCACCGGTGGGTGACTGCTGACTAAGAGGACGACCTTTCGCTATGAGACGTGACGACCTTTCGCTATGAGACGTGACATCTCAGAGCGCGGGGCTACATGGACGTATCGGCAAAGCGAAAATGGTGCACAAGAGGTTCACTGAGCAGAAGGAAATGACCGTTGGAGGGACACAAATGTAACATACACCAGGGTATGTGTGTATGTGTGCAAATAAAGATCTGCATATCTCTGGATGCAAATGATGAAATGAAGAGGTGAGCGAGAGCGCGTTGGAGTGCTTTGGGGAAATTTCAATCGATAATGAAACGCAACATACCAGTGTGCCTCTATAATAACACATATGGATTGGAGATGGATTCTGAGAAATAATATGTAGCGAAAGCCGTAAGGTGCACACAGAAGCATGGTGGAAATTACACCGAGAGAGAAATACATGGATCAGAAATTAATGCAAATTAAAGACGTAGATTTTTTTAAGGAAAGTAAGTGGGCTTGGGCAGAACACATTTACAGTAGAGATGACAGCCGAAGGTGGAAAATGGTGATACATTGGCACCCAGAGATGGTAACATGCCCAGTAGATGATGCACCGAGGAGATGGAGCAACGACATAGTCTCATGCGCAGAAGCGAAATAACTCGTGCCATCTTCGAACCTTGAACGATGATGACATTGGGAGGCTTTCATCTATCACTTGATAGGTCAACATTGGGGAAATTGCAACTGGGGACATTTCAGTTCTATGGAGATTAGAAAGTGGCTGTACAGGCACCGACGCTCATGGGGGAAAAGAAATTCTGTAAAAAATATTTTTTTTGCTTTCACAGATGTGGACAACTGTGAGAGATGGGTGACTTGCAGGGCTGAGTTCCTGGTTACATATCTGCAGAAGGTGTCAACAGAGCTGCCCAACTGCCCCTGCGCATACCCAACGGAAGTGGCCTATGGGACCACCGAAGTTCTGGACGCTCAGCTGGGCCGTGACTTCCGCTGGAAGGACGCCAGCGGCCCCAAGGAGAAGCTGGACGTGTACAAGCCCACGGCGCGCTACTGCATCCGCTCCCTCCTCTCCCTGGAGAGCGCCACACTGGCGGCGCAGCACTGCTGCTATGACGAGGGAATGAGGCTTCTCACACAGGGCAAGGGCGCCGGAACGCCTAACCTCATCAGCACTGAGTTCTCCTCAGAGCTCCACTACAAGGTGGACATCCTACCCTGGCTCATTTGTAAAGGCGACTGGAGTAGGTATCACCAAGCGCGGCCACCCAACAATGGCCTGCATTGTACAGAGAACCCGACAGAAGAGGTCTTCAACGCTCAATTAAAAGATGCCAAAGAGTTCTGAGGACACTTCTTGGAACAAATTTTTTAATGCTGTTACACATTTCCAGGACATGAACTTACACCAAGGACACGAGTTGGTTGTGAAATTGCTTAGCGGTTTGTTTTGAACACGTTTGTTATGGATTTCTGTAACACAGCTAAAAGAAGATAAGGACTGTAGCACTACAAATGATTGTACTCCATGGGATTCCGGTGACCCGTGTGTAAAAAGCCAAGTAAATCCCATCAGAAGTCTCCAAAAATCATTGTTATTTCCTTTTAGTTGCTCCCGGCAAATTTGAGGCAAGGACCGGAAGGCCAGAGAATGCTTTTCCCTGCCAACCACAGCATTCCTGGACAGATTTCATCATGCCTTCTGTGTTCCCTTAGCCAGTGTGTTTCCCCTGCAGGTGATTCTTTCCATGCGAGTGACCCAGGGCATTTGCCCATCTGTTGGCGCTCAATGATACATCAGTGGCAGGGCCTGACAGCTGGCTGACATCGGGGGCTCAAAGGCAAAGTCAATTCCACTCACGTGGATCCAATCAGCCTCAGGGCCTGTATGCTCCTTTCGAAGCTGTTGTGACCTGGACATGTCAAAAAGGTCACGCGTTTTTCCGAGCCCTTGTATTTGTATTAACCATAGGCTGTCAATATTTCTTTTAAAGTTTTTTTCTAATGTATATGACTATAGCATGATATTGTATGTTAATTATAGATTGTATTTTTTGCCGAATACAGAACATCTAGGACTGGAAAAGCAAGGGTGGTGAAATCTAACCGCTTATTTATGCATTGACATTTACTTTAAAGAAACTGGTTTATTTTTGTACTACTTGTACTAATTTATTCACAGAAAACTGCTTTTTTATGCAGGGAAACATATTGTATATCAGGAACACTGCAATTTTCAATGCATCAATGTGGTAATAAAAGATAATTAAATGTGTTCTAAAAGAGTCTGGATTATTCTTAAGGTTAAAAGCATCTGATTCTAAAAAAGAGATGTACATATTAAAAAAAATATCTTAAACATTTGTCTAAATAACCATGGTTTTTAACAGTTGTATGTGTGTAACCAGAGTTAACAATGTTATAAAATGTAAACATTAAAAATGCTTACCCTATAGCGGGGTGGAGTGATTACCACACTGTATTATCAATCTGACTTACATGAGTAGCATTTCTGGCCATGGCTAACATCAGTGAAAAGTAAAATATGAACCAGTCCTGGGCCTCCCCATTTACCAACCCGCACTGACCCTATGTGGTGAAGTATGGTAAAACAACCCCCATTTCTAACAACTATAGGGAGGCCTTCATCTTGTAGTGGATTGACAAAGGGCTGTAAATTGCATATTTGTTTTAATCTTACTGAATATCTGATAAAAGCACGCACTATATTAGCTATGCTGGAATATCCTTACTACATGTGTAAGCTAAGAATCGTTCTAGGTAAACTAGTCTTCAACATTGCACACACATTGATACAAACATGTCTTTTTTAGAAGGTTCCTGAAATTAAGAATACTACTTGAACCATTTCCTTAGTGGTATTTCCAGGGAAAATACAGCAGAGTTCATCCAAATAGCTTAGACTATGTAAAGTAATACTGTGCAATACACATTTGATGCATCTTCATCAAGCTCGTGATGGAAACAATGGCAAACTTGCATGCTGGAAAATCACGACGTTCCCATAGAAATCCCAAAAGTGTAATAGTTCAGAGCATATAGCAGTATATACATACCAAAATACCCTCTTCAAAATACTTAAACTTGTGATGGATAGCTTCATGTATTATTCAGGACACTCGCTTGTCATTGAATGAATGTACCTCCTGATTTAGCTTTAAGGAGAGGGATCTGCTTTATCTTCTAGAGTGAGCGGTTTCTCATGGGACTGGCAGAGATGACAGATCGTTATCGCATCAGTCACTAAGCAGCCGGAAAGCCCTTGCAGATTAAAGCAAGCTGCATCGAAGTGTGCAAATAGTCACCTGATCCACCATACACGTACGTGGTTGGTCGGCAATTTACATTTAACAACAGGCAGGTTTCACGGCGGCTCTGTAATAAATATTCAGGTACACTGTGTGAAAGGAACGAGGTGAAAACACTTTTCAGTCGTGGTGCTCCATAAAACCTCTCGAATGTTTCTAATTTCGTGTCAGAATCAGAAATTCCCCTTGGCAACCACGTGTGCTCCATTTACGTCGTGTGCTTCCACAACGTTACTTTGGAAGCGCAGGTGATGGCAGTATGGTCCTCATTTTTGGAACTGATTTTACAATTGACCATGTACGTTTCGTAATTCGCGTGACGATGCGGTTCCTTGGCAGTAAGTACTGCAAGATACTGTTTATATGATTACCATTACAAGATAACACGCTGGATAGCAAACCACATGCCATATTCTTCGGATTATGAGACTCTCCAAAAAGTAAGACGCACGCTTAACTTTTGACCAGGTTCAATAAAGTTAAACAAAAGTGTTCACTCACACACAGCTACCGGATTAGAAGACATCCCCCCAGCGTTTGCTTTAAACTACAGGGGTGGAAAGTGCATCTGATAATAATCCAGAGACTAACAATCTCCCTTCTGCGGATAATATGAAGAGGACACGATATGAATGATGCGCATTATCTTGTGTTACGTGCTAAATATGCTGTACTCTGTATAGAAGACAAGTTTCGTAAAAGGCTTGTCGTGGTATTAAAATAAAAAGTAGCCACTTATCACTCTATTTTTTAGGGTTTTTTTAATTCCCTAAAAGCCAAACTCAGTTAAAATTTATATCCATAACAAGCAGGTGTACTTGTAAACATACTGTGAATCTAAAAGGTTAATGTTAGCACATGTATGGAAATACATGCTTGAATCTAAGCAAATTGCTGTACTTAGGAGTTCATTCAGAGCTCTTCGATGCGTTCTCGGGTTATGCCATGTGCTATACATCACATCACACACGCGGTACAATCCGAACACACATCAGAGATCTATACAGGACCACGAAAACCTGCACATTTTCAAGAGTCAATTAAATTCCCTGAATATATTTTCTGTAAACTTGCCCTACCATTGGCATGCTTTGTGTGGTGGTGTACCCAGTCAGTGAGAATCATTCTACTGCATTAACAGAGGGAAACAAGGCAGATTCTACCTTTAAGTGCTGTGGGGAAAGGCCATTGGCCAAAACGTTTCCTGTTATAGACTTTTTTTTTAAGCCACGGTGTTATTTACGAATGTGTTGAGTTTTTTGTTGTCGCTATTTGTACTCCACTGCCAACGCAGCAGCAGCAGCATTACCAATTAATTTGCCCCAACAATGACTCACTCGACGCAACATCGGGCATTGTGCCGATGGTGTGGGTCCGTTGCCAGGTCGTGGCCTCGCCAGGATAAGTGTGAGTCCACCCACAATGCACGAGCCATTGTGTGCCCGAGGAGACCACACGGAGTGCACGTGATGTCACAATAAGAATCCTGCTCGAGATACAGTGAGGGAAAAAAGTATTTGATCCCCTGCTGATTTTGTACGTTTGCCCACTGACAAAGAAATGATCAGTCTATAATTTTAATGGTAGGTTTATTTGAACAGTGAGAGACAGAATAACAACAAAATCCAGAAAAACGCATGTCAAAAATGTTATAAATTGATTTGCATTTTAATGAGGGAAATAAGTATTTGACCCCTCTGCAAAGCATGACTTAGTACTTGGTGGCAAAACCCTTGTTGGCAATCACAGAGGTCAGACGTTTCTTGTAGTTGGCCACCAGGTTTGTACACATCTCAGGAGGGATTTTGTCCCACTCCTCTTTGCAGATCTTTTCCAAGTCATTAAGGTTTCGAGGCTGACGTTTGGCAACCCGAACCTTCAGCTCCCTCCACAGATTTTCTATGGGATTAAGGTCTGGAGACTGGCTAGGCCACTCCAGGACCTTAATGTGCTTCTTCTTGAGCCACTCCTTTGTTGCCTTGGCCGTGTGTTTTGGGTCATTGTCATGCTGGAATACCCATCCACGACCCATTTCAATGCCCTGGCTGAGGGAAGGAGGTTCTCACCCAAGATTTGACGGTACATGGCCCCGTCCATCGTCCCTTTGATGCGGTGAAGTTGTCCTGTCCCCTTAGCATAAAACACCCCCAAAGCATGTTTCCACCTCCATGTTTGAAGGTGGGGATGGTGTTCTTGGGGTCATAGGCAGCATTCCTCCTCCTCCAAACATGGCGAGTTGAGTTGATGCCAAAGAGCTCCATTTTGGTCTCATCTGACTACAACACTTTCACCCAGTTGTCCTCTGAATCATTCAGATATTCATTGGCAAACTTCAGACGGGCATGTATATGTGCTTTCTTGAGCAGGGGGACTTTGCGGGCGCTGCAGGATTTCAGTCCTTCACGGCGTAGTGTGTTACCAATTGTTTTCTTGGTGACTATGGTCCCAGCTACCTTGAGATCATTGACAAGATCCTCCCGTGTAGTTCTGGGCTGATTCCTCAACATTCTTATGATCATTGAAACTCCACGAGGTGAGATCTTGCATGGAGCCCCAGGCCGAGGGAGATTGACAGTTCTTTTGTGTTTCTTCCATTTGCGAATAATCACACCAACTGTTGTCACCTTCTCACCAAGCTGCTTGGCAATGGTCTTGTAGCCCATTCCAGCCTTGTGTAGGTCTACAATCTTGTCCCTGACATCCTTGGAGAGCTCTTTGGTCTTGGCCATGGCGGAGAGTTTGGAATCTGATTGATTGATTGCTTCTGTGGACAGGTGTCTTTTATACAGGTAACAAGCTGAGATTAGGAGCGCTCCCTTTAAGAGTGTGCTCCTAATCTCAGCTCGTTACCTATATAAAAGACACTTGGGAGCCAGAAATCTTTCTGATTGAAAGGGGGTCAAATACTTATTTCCCTCATTAAAATGCAAATCAATTTATAATATTATTGACATGCGTTTTTCTGGATTTTTTTGTTATTATTCTGTCTCTCTTCTGTCTCTCACTGTTATTTGTCAGTGGGCAAACGTACAAAATCAGCAGGGGATCAAATACTTTTTTCCCTCACTGTACATCTATTGTACGAATTATTTTAGCAATGCTTCTGCTGCGTTGGCACAAGCACAAATAGCAACGACAAAAAAAACTCAACACAATAAACACTGTGCGTGTAGCCTTAAGAATAATGAGTAATCTTCTTTGGTTCTTTCGGTAAAGTCACGTAGAATGATAATAAAATAATAAATTGATAAAATAAAATAACACAATAATATTCTCACGACGTTTTCGGCCACACGTGAGAATATTATTGTGTTATTTTATTTTATCAATTTATTATTTTATTATCATTCTACGTGACTTTACCGAAAGAACCAAAGAAGATGAATCATTGCAGTCACGAAAGCTTTAAATCGAAATAATGAGTAATATTGAAAAAAAACTTTTTTTAAACACGCTTTAATTAAATGTACCGTACTAGCAATGGAAGAACTCCACGACTCCAGGAAATGGCCCCGAAGCTTGCCATGACGTAAGGGGGCCGTGGTGATACAGCCAACGTCAGTTGACCGTGGACAGTTAGACCCAAGCCGAAACATAACATACAAAAATAATGTTTTAAAATGTTTTTTTTTTAAATGATAGAATATAGTATTGTCATCAGTATGACATAAGTATACCCAGTTTGCAGTCGATATCACATTTGGGAAGTGGGTTAAAATTGAGTTACAAGATTTGAGGATACGACAACAACAGACAGAGTGAGTTAAATAAAAGCGTGTAATAATAAAAATAGGCGACATTAACGGCAATGGTCCTTTTTCATAGCACGTGAATCAGGGCCATTGCCTAAACATTTGCCTATTATATATTATACTATTTTTTTAAATATGTTATATATATTTTTAAGGCAATCGAAGAAAATACTACTGCCTTAAAAGGAAAAATAATCGGTGTAGTTCCAGGCAATGACCTTCTTCATGTGCTACGCCTTTTTATCGCACACAGGATGCTGCGAAACTCCCTTCCCGTGACGTTGAGGTGCCATGCCCTGGCTTGCCAGGAGAATGCGGTACAGCAAATCATGGGACTAATCCCCATCTGTTCCATCTGTGGGTGTTCTCAGGGTGCTCTGGTTTCCCCTCACGTGTATAAACAGCTCCGTGAGTTGCAGATTGTGCAGCATATGAGATAAGAGTTTGCATGAATTACACTACTAAAAATAATGATAATTATTACATGCGATGTTTCACTACAAGTGAAGCGGAACGTCGGACATCGTGTACAACCAGAAACAAAACATCGGAGAGGATATCTATAAATAGATCGCCCTATATAATTCAGTACCCATGTCATCCCAAAGCCAGTACTTAAAACAAACTGGATTTGAGTTCTAGATCTAAGACGCACAACTTGAGAGGGAAGACAAGAGTGATGGCTAAACGAGGGCCTTGATCATTGTTTGCTGTGCCTCTCCACGCCTGTTTCACATTTATGGTGCTTATACACAGAGGCCCCTTTAGATACTGTGTCAATAGCTTTGAAAGGCCAAGAATAAATTCAACGTTAAACACCGTGCAACACTATAGTTCAGCAGATATAAACAGATCAATTTAATATTATTCAGACATTGTGCGGTGGATCACACACAGCGCTATTAGCGCGGCGACCTGAGTTTGATTCCCATCCTTGGCTGGCATCAATGGCAATGAATGTCTTGCTGGCAATTACACTGAGAAATTGAAATATGAGAACAACGGAACGGAGAACAAACGTAAATTAAATACATCATATTGACTGTTTTGGAACAGCATATGTACTGCCGGAGAAAGTACTCATCATATTGACCGTTAAGAAAAGTAGGTTGGCTTGGATAGGACACGTCGCTAGAAAGGGATGCTCGCCATCGGACAAGACTGCAGATGAAAAGGCAGTCAAAGAGGGAACAGGTCTGAGAGGATGACCATTGTAAAGATGGAGCGATGATAGCATTGCGGGACTGGGAAAGAGGGCGACGATGTGAGGAGTCCTTCATCTAGTCAAGGATAGATCTGATGACGACGACGACGATGATGATGATGAATGAAAGTTTGGCCTTTGACAGGGTGTTGCCATTCTGTGGATGTACATGTTTGTAATTCATAGAGGGTCTCGGGTGCCTTAAATAGAGTGTAACAGATGCCACACGAGACTATCGGCTTGCACTGCGTTTAGGGTAAGCGTGTTAATGAAACCCCAACAGCAACTAAAGGCAGACCACATACTGCAATCAAGCAGCTAAAGCTATATAAATGAAACTAACAAATCCACATAATCCTCGACTTATACTCTTTGTTCAGATGTATTGCTTGAAAGTTATACATTTTAACAACAACAATATTCTTTGGAAATATACTGTACATCTAAAAAAACATCAAGAAGCTCCTTATCCGTGATCCTATTACCCATGGCCCCAAACTGATCCATGGATATTCCTATTATCAGCAATATCACTTCTTTTTATTTTGCTGTGCATGGAGAGAATATGCGCAAGTTCATTAGATAATTCAGACTGTTAAGGGAAGCATGTGGGTTTGGGCAGGACACATCGCGGCTAGAAGGGATAATGACCTCTGGCCAAGAATAATGACGGAGTGGCAGCCAAGGAATGCAGCACGTCGGAGAGAATGTGCAGGGAAGAGATGGAGTGATGATATCAGACTGCGTGCATGCGCTAGGTGGATTATTAAATGGCGGGATTGTCAGAGGTGGTGACACCTTTGGGAGGCAATCATCCAGCAGTGGACTGACCATGGCTGATGTTGATGATCTCTGCTTATCCATAGATAATAGGAGTAATCCGAAAGTGGTGGCACATTTTTTTTAAATCAATAAACTAGTTGCCCCGAAGTGATTTATTGGAAGAGCCAAATTCACCATTTTATCCACGTATTTGCTGTCATAAATCATATTATCCGTGCTTATCTGTGGATATCTTACATTACAAGAGTGATTTATGTATATAGACATGCATCATAGGATCCACCAATAGCACCACTCCCCCACCTCCTAACACTGTATCACAATAAATAAGGCTTTCACTGTGAAAGCATTTCTGTGCGCTTTCTCTTATAACCTATTAAGTGTGTACTTGTGTGCGTCATCACATTAAAGAGCCCTGAGTCAGCGTTGCCGTGGCACAAGACCACGATCAATGGCAGCAAGTTGAGTAGACCTTCATCCAGCAGTGGCTAAATCATGGTAGAATTCTATTCCCCTATAGGACAACCAACTTTGGATACCCAAAAGTGGTATTTATTTACTCAACCAAGGAATAATGGGCCGAGTCAAATCCATTCCAGGATTAAAAAGCGCACCTTCACCATTGTGAATGGAGCACTGAAATTCATGAAAATGCCAAACTATATTCTGCTAACGTTTTGTAAAATATAACTTGAACGCAAATATAACACTTATCGACAGATACAGCATAAGCTTTGGCCAATATATTTACCAATAAATATGTTTTATTTTAGGACAGTATTGTTGATTAATGTATTGAGCATTGACCAAATGGATACCAAAGACTGGATGTTAAATTGTTGTTATGCCATAACTGGTTGGGGGTGGAGAGGATTTCAGAATAAATTGATACGAAACAATTAAAAATCAAAGCCACTTTAGTTTCAACGTGAATTGGGCTTACTTCAACACATTTTTACATAGAAATTATTCATAAAAAATACGTAGGTAGGTGTAACTGACCGTTACCACCCTTCACAATGCTGAGCATTATTATCACAGCACCAAATCTATTGAGTTGAAAGCACAACATGAACGGCAGAAGCCTAAAATCGTAGGATTATAGCACAGTTTTATACAACAATTGGCACCCAGGCTCAGCATTGCGATTTTTTGGTAGGTATTACTCTTTTTTGATCAACATCAACACATTCGCTTATTTTGCATTTGCGTTATTCTCATAGTGTTAAGGCTTTTATGGAGATGCTGTGTTTCACAGACGAGTACAGTACAGAGTAAGCTTTTCACGCGTTATGTACAAATTTAAATGACGTAAACATTTTTTGACAACGGCAACGGTTAAACATGAAAAACAAAAGCTTTAGGTTTTTTTTATCTATGTATTTTAGATATTGTTGTCACAGAGTAACCGCTTTACAAAATGTCTGTATTTGTAGGACTAATATAATTTGCACATTAAGAGCATGGACTAAATGGGTTTCAGGGATCACTTGACTACACACTCTACATCAGCTGCCCAGAGGTCACTACTCTTGGCTGCATGTGATCCTCTGATCAAAGTGTACCTACGCAGGAGGTCTGCTTTTAAAAAAAAACCTCTCAGTATTAGGTGTCCAATCCTTGTCACCTAAGAGGCTTGGCTTTAAAGATGAGTGACTTCTATACATACAAAAGATTGCTCGATGTGGACATACGTAAGAACAACCGAAAAAATATATATCACGGCGTTGGGCATGAGGCCCGATGGCTTGGCGGCTATGCCTCCACAGTCGGACAGATTGGATGGAACACTGCAGCATTTGCACGAACCATAGCAACACAAACGACAATGCCAATCCTTAATAAATTATGTTTAGGAAATACGGCATCATGCTACACACACACACCTTCTGACTTCAATGTGCAAATCATTACAAGAAGACAGTGTCACAGTGCTCTTTTTCAAGCTGATGCCAAGTTTCCCCACCCCCTACCCCCTTCTCACATATGGAATCCATATTTTTAAAGATGTTCAACATCAAACATGGCGTGACTTTTTTTTCCTGGCTCAACCTTAACTGCTTACGACGCTGATAACTTAATTACGAGATTTTAAAAAAATGATATCTCAAAGGTTATCTACGTGTTGGACACTACAATGAAGGCCACGCATTGAAAGTTTGTGACATTTGTGACAGTAATTACTTTAATGTGTTGCATATCTGTAGGGTGCTATTCTTTGTTCCATTTTTTTAAATGAGAGATTTATACAACAGTTAAAGAAATATCGACTGTGAAAATTAAAAAAAAACATAACTTGCTTTGGTATGGCACAGTTGTTAGGGCACTGCACTACAAACCTGGCAATTCGAGTGAGACTCCTGGTTATAGCACAGTTGGCGACGAAAGAAGTTCAGCATATACACCTACATGCACACCTACATACACTGATACACACCTACATACACTGATACACACCTACATACACACCTACATACACATCTACATACACATGTACATACATACACACCTACATACACACCTACATACACACCTACATACACATGTACATACAGACCTACATACACACCTACATACACACCTACGTACACATGTACATACACACCTACATACACACCCACATACACACGTACATACACACCTACATACACACCTACATACACTGATACACACCTACATACACTCCTACATACACACCTACATACACACCTACATACACACCTACATACACTGATACACACCGACATACACTGATACAGACCTACATACACACCTACATACACACCTACATACACATGTACATACATACACACCTACATACACACCTACATACACACCTACATACACACCTACATACACACCTATATACACACCTACATACACACCTACATACACACCTACATAAACATGTACATACACCCCTACATACCCACCTACATACACACCTACATACACTGATACACACCTGCATACACACTTACATACACATGTACATACACACCTACATACACACCTACATACACACCTACATACACACGTACATACACACCTACATACACACCGACATACACTGATACACACCTACATACACACCTACATACACACCTACATACACACCTACATACATATGTACATACATACACACCTACATACACACCTACATACACACCTACATACACACCTACATACACACATACATACACACCTATATACACACCTACATACACACCTACATAAACATGTACATACACACCTACATACACACCTACATACACTGATACACACCTGCATACACACCTACATACACATGTACATACACACCTACATACACACCTACATACACACCTACATACACACCTACATACACACCTACATACACACCTACATACACATGTACATACACACCTATATACACACCTACATACACACCTACATACACACCTACATACACACCTACATACACTGATACACACCTACATACACACCTACATACACATGTACATACACACCTACATACACACCTACATACACACTTACATACACATGTACATACACACCTACATACACACCTACATACACACCTACATACACACCTACACACCTACATACACACCTACTTACACACCTACATACACACCTACATACACACCTACATACACACCTACATACACACCTACACACACACCTACATACACACCTACATATACACCTACATACACATGTACATACACACCTACATACACACCTACATACACACCTACATACACACCTACATACACTGATACACACCTACATACACACCTACATACACACCTACATACACACCTACATACACACCTACATACACACCTACATACACACCTACATACATACACACCTACATACACACCTACATACACACCTACATACACATGTACATACACACCTACATACACACCTACATACACACCTACATACACACCTACATACGCACCTACATACACACCTACATACACACCTACATACACACCTACATACACACCTATATACACATGTACATACACACCTACATACACACCTACATACACACCTACATACACACCTACATATGCACCTACATACACACCTACATACACACCTACATTCAAACCTACATACACACCTACATACACACCTACATACACACCTACATACACACCTACATACACATGTGAACTCTTCCTCGGCCTCTCCGTTTAACAACCCACACTGAACAGAAACATGAAGTATGATGGAACGTGGATACCATCTAGCAATGCATTTAAGAATGGATGTAAATTTTTATTTTCACTGTATACTATTTTGTGAGGATGTCATTAGGGCTTGTCTGTAAAAAAAAAATTAATGATTTCAATATAAAAAAAGTTACAATTGCTCCTCAGTAAATGTATTCAACCTCATAATTTTAGTATAAAAAATTGAGTGTGAAGGACATTACAAAGTTAACACACCATAGTTGCGTTTTGTTGTAGCTAGTATGTTTATGTTGAAGGTTTGATTCCTGATTATTAAAATATCATATATCTTCCCACGAGTCATTTAACGAATAGGTTGGGTGTGGTCGAGTGACGTGTGGATACTTCCATCTCTTCCAAAACATCTGGCCAGTGTGTAAGAATACCCTCTATAGAGGGTATTCTTATATAGAGGGTATTCTTATATAGAGGGCATTCTTACACACTGGCCAGATGTTTTGGAAGAGATGGAAGTATCCACACTACACTCGACCACACCCAACCTATTCATTAAATGACTCGTGGCAAGATATATGAATCCCTCTATAGGGATTCCCACTTGGCGGAGGCCCTTCTGCCAGCAGTGTCGCCAACAAGATATTGCAGTGCTGCACCTTTATCAGCCCCTGATAAACAAACGAATGTTAAAGAAAGGCTTCCCCATGCGAGACAGAGTGCACCATGGCATGAGCAATCGGAAGCGATGTCAGTTACACGTTTATGCTGGCTGCCTATTCGTGGCGCCGTTGTTAGAATGCAGCACTCTCTTTCTCATGTGAGAATTCCCATCAATTGTCCGAGGCAACGTAAGAAACAAGCGCCCTGTCAGTTTGCATCACAGTGTGATCATAAGCAGCGATGGTGCTGGCCCATTGGGGGCCCTAAAGTAGAATGATTTTTTTTGGGCGAGGTCTGTGGCTCCCTTTCAAGAGAAACAGATGAAAGATATGGATGTCGTGATATGAGAGATATGTAACCAAAACATACGTGTAGTGAGATGAGAGAAGAGAGTTACAGATTTAAAAAAAAAAATGAGGCGAGAGACATTCATTGAATGTTTATGTTTTAAATTAGCTTGTTATGTTTATTAGGGTTTGAATTTGAGATTATATTTTGATGGCCTGAATTGTTTTCATGGATCCCGGGGCCCTTTGGGCTGCTTGATGCCATAAGATTGTGCTTGGTTTGCCTACGCCGAGTGCCGCCAGAATTTGAGATTATATTTTGATGGCCTGAATTGTTTTCATGAATCCCGGGGCCCTTTGGGCTGCTTGATGCCATAAGATTGTGCTTGGTTTGCCTACGCCGAGTGCCGCCACTGATTCTATTATCAGAGACACAACCGGTCTTAAAAACCATGCCAGCCATATCCGTGGGTGGAACTCATATTTTCTCTATCCAATTCACTAATACAATCTAGAACTCATCCTATTTTATATTTCCAATGTTATTTTAAAAAGTAGCTGCTTCGTGTGTATTTTATCACCTATTCACTAACAAAAATATGTTTGTTATTTATTATTAATATTGTGTCTGCCAGCTTAAATTCTATATATATGTGTTCATAGCATTTTGAAAAGTGTTATTGTGTATTAGCCATCATCAGTGTTAGCCATGGTTCATCAACTGCTGGATGAAGGCCTCCCCAAGTCATCGATGTAATAAACCACCTGACACAGTCATGTATTCTTTAAACGTGTTTTTCCTACTTTTCCGCCCAAAACAATTTCGTGTTCATGGAAATGCCTTCTTTTACAACGAAACCCTCACTGAGTTTCAATAGACCGCTACCGTGGGATGTTTTGCTGATTACTCTTAATGATAATTTTTATACACGGGTGGAACTAAATATCCATGCATACGAGGGTAAACCACTCAACGCCGCCATCTCTTGGTCACCTTGCAGCTACACTCCTACAACACCAGGCACAGCGCTGCTTAGCTTCTCATATCCATGAGATCAGGTGCTTTTTGGGTGATTTGGTCAATGATTTCATCATGGACAGCTCTTTGTTCGTTCAACACTTCAGCTACTCAGGAGGCAATACTTGACCTGAATATGATACTCTGATCAAAGTGCATTCATTGACTGAGTAGGTCTGTTTAAATGCCACTAAGCACTGCACGTCCCAAGGGGATTTTAAAGGGTGTGCAACATTATGCATGGAAATGTACTAAGAACACAATTGATGTTATTTTGAAATGTAATATGAATTACCAGTACTTACAGTACCCACCAACCTACATATAAAAACATATTACTGTGTACGAAATCAATACTTGGATGCAATGATGTAATTCCTGTGTTCGAAAGAGGGAGAAAATAGAAATGTGTAAACCAATTATCCCCAGTATAAAAAAAAACGCTATAAATAAAGCCTCTTTAATATCTAAACATCAACTGTGTTGGAGCATTATGCAAAATGACTTAAACGGAAGTTGCAGTGTATTGGTTTCATACAATATTATATGATGTATCGTTTTGGATTTTACTACATCCAATGTTTAAATAAAACGAGCTTCAGATGTTCGAATACAGATTTGTCTTGCGAGCAGCAAGGAGAGAATTGTAGTTGTATCATGAGGAATTGGTGACCTCGTGTAAATACAACACAATAAAGGTATTGAAAATTAATTATCCACAATGCATTGTAACTATTCTCCACAAAATATAAAATAATTTAAGTAAGCAGAAATGTTCTAAAAGTTAAGTATGTGGCGTTTAAAACACTGATTTCAGCACCAATGCCTACAATTTGTATCGCGGGAGTAAATAATGAAATCAGTGTCCATGTCGCCTGCCTAAATTATTTATTTCGTCGTAAAGTATGCCTCCAATAGTAACACATTTGTAATAAATATGTCTTGTATTAGCTTTCTAAAACTGTCTCAAACATTAAAGGACATTGCACGCCTGTATGGCTCCTCAGAAATGTGACGCCGACCGCTGTGGCATTTCAAATTGTTGAACGCTTTTACAGAGGAAGGTCTTTAACTAATGCGCTTTCAACATTGAATTATCCAATTCCCTTTACTGCCACCATCTGTTTTCCAAAATGGAGCAATAGATGAAAAGGGCACATGCTTCTGTTTATACCTTAGGCCATGCTTCGACCTACGTGCATTCACATACGGGTTTGTTTAAAATTGTTCAAATACCTCATCCCATCAATGCATCCATGCCCCATGACTCAACCAAATTGGGACACTCAAGCAGACAGGACGGATTTAGAAATACCGCTTCAATTGAAATGGTGACGTCTGCAGACATGTAAACTATAAATCAATTGTCCGTTTTTCAGCCATGCATATTTGCAATACAAGTAATTATTCTCTTTACAATGATCGATGGGATTTGTGATAACATGTCTAAAGCATGTAAATAATTTTGAGAAGAGGATATTAAATTAATATTAATCTCAATGATCTATTTACATTTATACAATAACATGGAAACAATTGTTACGTTAATGAGCTCGGCCTAACTCTTACAGCGACAAAAATAATTTAGTTTTTTTTCCCCGTTATGAACCAATTGCCCTTTTTTAAGGAGCAACGTTTCTGTAAACAAAGCAGCCAATTTAACGCATTGCTATTCGCCAGCAACTCCTTCTGCGTGGAGATTTTAAGGCGTGCACACACGGAATGTCAGAAGCTCCCTCACACGTTACATAATTCAACAAAACTTTCACAATGAAAAGGGCAGCGGGAGCAGTGAATTGCATCGAGAGCATGAGAACTGCAACAAGGCAACACTTAAACTATTTTTTTCCCCAACATACACTTTATTCCTCTTAATCCTGAGCAGATACTGTCCAGATAATATAAACTGTCTCTGTGGGGGCACATTGAAATCTGCTCGTTAGCTTTGATCTTTTGGAGCCAGGAAGCCTGCCTGGCAGCCTTTGTGGTGTGCTTGTTTATTTTGAGCTCAGACGGCAGAGAACGTGTTTCAGCAGCTCGGAGTCTCGCTGTCACACGGAGGGGATAATCCCAGTGATGTTTGCTGAGAGGCCCCGATTCTCCTGAGCCTTTTTTAAATTCTACAGGGCCACCGATGCCATCCACAAATGAGGGCATTTTTTTGTATTTTAGCAACCACGCAACTTAAAAAAAGACTCTTTTTAGAATTGAATTATACTTGCTTGATTTCCCGAATGTGAATGCTCTCAAACATATGTTCTAATGTAACAGGATGTTTACAAACTTTTAAAAACCCAACAAACACATATTAATTATGTTTTAGGGCGCATTTAATACGCTGGCATTCCAGCGAGGTTCGTGCCAATCACAAAAAAGCCCTACACGGTTCGATGGACATGGAGCCCCGGTTAACGTTCGCGTGTTTTTGATATTCAACGTCAAAAATATATCGCCAGGCATCTACGGTCATTTATTTTGATTAGGGAAGTGGGAACTGGAGTAAAATCAACACGGGCCTATTTGCACATATGGTCACCTTGACCCCTATGAGGAAGCCTGCAAGACAGTTCAGTGAAGAGTCTTCAAAAGCCACCCGGTTTCTTTTTTACACAACGCCGTCAAAGGTCTCTCAAGGCGCCTACAGGTGTCACCACTCAAAGATGCAGTCATAGTTTACGTTAGTGAACCGTTCACTTACTTACCACTTAGGCCCAAGGCTTTGCTTTCCCTTTGGTATATTCATCATTATCAGGAGCAGCCATTGGTCAATCCACTGAGAGATGAAGGCCACTTTTTGTAGTAAATTAACCAACATTTATTTATTACACCTCCTGAATCATATTATTAAGAATAAAAAAGTGTGCTTTTTTAAATTTGATATATGCATATTTTGTGTGCATAATTTAATATGGGTCACTGGTTGTTTTAAAGGAGTCAGTTATATAAATACCTAATGTGTAAATGTTTGGCAACGAAGTGCATTTTGAAGCTATTTCCATCACTATGACATTGGATTATTACAAAGGGAGACGGAAATTACTTGTGTCAAGAATGTTCTTTCGCAGTTTTGTTCTTTACATTTTAAGATCAATTGACATATGCATGATGACAATCAACTAAAAATAGCGATGGGTCATTTTAAATTCAACGCACGTGCGATTACATGACCTTTACATTGTTAACTTTAAAGCACAGTCGCTTACTTCATAAAGTGCTCATATAATACACGACGATACGGGGATGTGTAATAATTTACACAGGTTTGTTACAAGTGTGGAACATCGATATACAGCACGTTCTCTTTCCTTGTCCGTGTTACGTGTACAAGCATTGGTGAAGTTTAACACGTTGTGTACGTCCAACGTCTTGAAGATCGGCACAAAGATAGGCATGCAAAGCCCAGTGTAGACAGGTGTGAATACCCTCGTATGCACGAGGGTAAACACAGATGCACGTTAACTCGTTCACATACACACCCGTCTATTTAGTTTGTCTACTTTTAAATTTCAAAGGAAGTTTTGGTTACTAACTCACCGTATCTCTCGACGTCATTGTCGTCGCTCGGCACATTTCAACTGAAGTTACAAGGAAACATGTTCACGTCGCTTGCGGATGTACTAAATCACAAAATAGCACATGTCAGATCTGGCTAGATTGCTTCCTACCTGCTCACGCACTCTGCGTGTCAGTCCATTCAAACTACCGCTCGCAAAATGTGCTCTTGACCTGCACCTTTACATACTCACTCTTGACGACTCGATCGTCTGCCGATGCCTCCCAAAATCATTCGTCTACAAAGTACAGGTGATCCAACATTTAAATCCGCGGACTTCCCACCCGCACACACAAACGAGACCAAATCAACCGATTACTTGCTAACGAGTCCAATCCTAAATCAACTTCAAGCTTGCACTCGCCATCTTCGAGATCCTCCCTATGGAACTGTCCCCGGCGACCTCTAGCTCTGTTTTCTCACTCTATTCTCCTTCGAGCAGTTGCAACTCCATGCCAGCAATCAAAGATTGCTGTTAAATACGTGTCAAAGAGAGGCTGCTCTTTCTCCTCTGCTGCCCCCCATGTCTGGAATTCCCTTCCCCCTTGCTACCTGTGCTGTCAACTCCCTGCGTCTGTTCGCGTTCAGGCTCAAAACCTTCCTCATTCCCTCCGCCTGACTGCTTCTTTGTCGATACAGTATAAATTTAATATTCCTCCTTTCATCAGGATGCCCATGTCCTTAATAATCTGTAGAGCGTCTTAAAGATGCAGTTTGCATTTTAGATGCTGCGTAAAATAATATACTGTACTTAGGGCGCATTCTCTGGACTCATTATAATTTTAACAATCTTCTTTGGTTCTTTCGGTAAAGTCACGTAGAATGAGAATAAAATAATAAATTGATAAAATAAAATAACACAATAATATTCTCACGACGTTTCGGCCACAACACAAGCGGCCTTCATTAGGTGAAGGGATGGGACTGTCTGGTAGGACAGCGCTGGAGTGACAGACAGTCTCGTCCCTTCACCTGATGAAGGCCGCTTGTGTTGTGGCCGAAACGTCGTGAGAATATTATTGTGTTATTTTATTTTATCAATTTATTATTTTATTCACATTCTACGTGACTTTACCGAAAAAAACAAACAAGATGAATCATTGCAGTCACGAAAGCTTTAAATCGAAATTTTAGCAATGTTGGAGAAAATAACATTGTATGGCCACAAAAAACGTATCCTTAAAATGTATTAATTAATTAATATATTACGTGCATACGCATATGAAATAACAAACAGCTGCATTATGGTGCAATTACCCTATCTTACCTTCATAAGCACTCTCAGTTTAAACAAATTTCAACTTGTGTTTGAAACAGGAAAACCACATGTGAAAGAGATTATAAACAAAACATTAGACAGAAATAGCGATCATTCATAACTTTCCATAGGTTACTTAACTATGAATGAGAAACAGAAAACAGGGTTGTCAACCGCTAATTTTAAAGATAAGCTATTTGTTAGCATCGGTTTAAATTTACGACGAACATTTCACGTGGTTACCATTAAAAAAAACATTTCATCAACAATTTTTACTTAAACAAGTATAAAGAAGCACACATACGCATGGATTCTGAAACACTTTCCAAAATGCATTTGTCTTTGGAACTATTTAATCAGCGATACATAAGCCAAGGGGGGTAGCTGCGAGGGAAAACTGTTTTTTTCATATTTGTAGATGCAGTAGTCCTTTAATTTGTATCTGCTTTATGTCTCGAAGATTTGAGCAACTCATTGATCAACTTAGCCGGTTTTCTCCAGGATAGGTCCTTAAAAGCAACAAAACTTGACACTAGCGTTGCGTTTGTCCTGGAACATCGTGACATAAGTCATGGTGACCCCATGTTACAGACGGACGGACGGACGGATGGGAGAAACATAGGGACACAGCGAGTGCATTAGCGCCTTCAAAAACCTGAATTGTAAAGCCTTAAAAATAGAAAAAAAACTCCGATGTGTACAAAAACACGCGAACCAGTTTGACATTCATCAGAAGTGTTCCCATGCATGGCATTCTGCTGATGAATTACCGATTAGGGCGAAAAAAACACGAGCGTGAGCCTTCGCATCTTCTCAGTGGTTTATGAGGCGGAGCACAGTCAGCAATGGCCCATGGGGAATTGCCTCCCATCGGCAGGTGCATTGCTCAAACCTAACCTTGCACAAAATGCACCAAGCAATGCAACACCTATTATGAACCCCTTTCGGACAAGCAACACAGGTGACACAAGTAGCAAGTGTGGCTTCATGGACAATCAGTGCGGGAGCATTGAAACAATGGCACGAATACATTTATACCCGAATGCAGTGAAATCGGTATGCTTTACATTTTACTCAACATTGTAAAGTAATGTTTTTTTTTTTTAAAGTACTGTACCGGACATAATTTCTTCCCGTCGGTGGAGCGGTGGCGCAGTCGTTCGTGTAGCGCTATGACCCTAACAACCCGAGCATGACTCCCGGTCACGGCTGACATCAGTGGCAAGCGATATCCGAGCCTCCCACCTTTCGCACCCTAACCTCACCAACCTGCACAGAGCGGCACGGTGAAATACGGTAAATCCACCCCCATGACCAAAATACATGGAGAGTGTATATAGATAAGGAATAAATTATCAACAAATCAGCATAATGGAAAATAGATTTCTGAGGCATTAAAATGGCTAATATAATGTATTTATTTGTATTAAACGTGAATTTAATCTACTATTGCCTCCAACACAGCTGGTAATTTAGCATGTCCAAGTGGCCTCTAAATGAACTTTGAGAAAACCTGTAATCAACTAAAGAAAAGCCACAGTATATATTTTTAAAGTTCAAATAAATTACTTACATTTTCCATTTTGGAAAAAAAAATCTGATGTGCCCAATTACTGTATTAAAATACCAGACACTGCCTCACTCTAATGGCTTCCAGATTAAAATATTACAATAATAATAATAATGCCCAAAGCATGTATGACAGTTATTCTCTCATGTATTGATCAAGCCATGGCTAGAAACTATGACAATTATGATGCGTTATATAGAGGTCATTGATTAAAGTGAAGGTCATAATAAGACATGATAATTCGGCACCACAGACACAAGCCAGAGACAAATGCAAAGAACAGCACTCTGATGTGGTCCATCGTTTTTGAAGTCACATCAAAGTAACTTTTTCCAGACCAATCTCGCTTTGAAGTCAGTCTTCTTGCTGGGTAAACAGGACTTCTTTTTTTGTTGGGACCCCATTCTCTAGAGGAAGCACGAGGATTGATGGAATAACACTCTGCAAATTAACCTTGGTCGTGAAGAGGCCCCTGTACCACCATCTGTCGCCAGCTCAAAAAACATTTTACACTTGTGTTTGCCAGAATAAATCAGAATAAAACGTGAGCTCTGGATACTTTGCAGGCTCATTCATACACTGTCCTTGGAAACTACGACAATTCACGAAGAAAACTACTTGATAGCATTACTTGAAATGTATGCACGTGACTTTTATTTATGTTAAAATTGAGAAACGTGTATAATTTACAATCCATTTACAGCCCTTTTGTTAATTTACTGTTGGATGAAGGCCTCTTCAACCCACGTCTTTTGTTTGGTTTATTTTACGATGTATTACTTCACCACGCTGCTCAGTGTGGGAAAACATAAGGGGGTGCCTAGAATCTGTTCAGATATTGCTCACCACGGACGTTTCTCACGGCCGGGAATCAAACTCAGGCTGCTGGTCTCATGATACCGTGTGCTCAGTTTGCTAACCGCAACTAAGATTCTAACTGCTCTACCCCAGAACACAACTATATGATTTGAGCTAAGCTTGCCGTATATAAATTCAATTTGAAAAATATGTTTACACTCATCCCAGGATGAGTATTGTGAATAATAAAGAAAAACATCACAACATTGTTCCCCACGATGTTCCTTTACAATGATTTGTACACAAATCAAACTGAACAAAGCTAAAACAACCACAATTGCAAGTACTGTACTGATTTTACATATAGTATTAACTCTCCAACTAATAGAATTATTTATGTTAATAAATAACATGGTGTCATTTCAGATATTTTAACAAATGTTCAAACTGATTGCCAATAACATAAATTAATACACGCATGCATTCTTTCGAATGGAATGTAACGCTACAGGTGTAATCTTTGAAGTCATCAAATATCTTTGTGTCTCAATTCATTGAGGGTTCTTGGTCGAGTTTTGTAAATGATGGAAATCAGGTGACCGAACAGGAAGAAGAAAAATAGATATTAATGATGATAGGTAAAATATTAACTTAAAAGATAAACATTTAAAATGTTTAAATGCCACTGTTAAATTTAATAAAATAACCCTTTGTGTCCTTACTTTGGGGCCACCCTGTATACAGTGAGGGAAAAAAGTATTTGATCCCCTGCTGATCTTGTACGTTTGCCCACTGACAAAGAAATGATCAGTCTATAATTTTAATGGTAGGTTTGTTTGAACAATGAGAGCAGGATTTCAGTCCTTCACGGCGTAGTGTGTTACCAATTGTTTTCTTGGTGACTATGGTCCCAGCTGCCTTGAGATCATTGGCAAGATCCTCCCGTGTAGTTCTGGGCTGATTCCTCACCGTTCTCATGATCATTGCAACTCCATGATGTGAGATCTTGCATGGAGCCCCAGGCCGAGGGAGATTGACAGTTCTTTTGTGTTTCTTCAATTTGCGAATAATCGCACCAACTGTTGTCACCTTCTCACCAAGCTGCTTGACAATGGTCTTGTAGCCCATTCCAGCCTTGTGTAGGTCTACAATCTTGTCCCTGACATCCTTGCAGAGCTCTTTGGTCTTGGCCATGGTGGAGAGTTTGGAATCTGATTGATTGATTGCTTCTGTGGACAGGTGTCTTTTATACAGGTAACAAGCTGAGATTAGGAGCACTCCCTTTAAAAGTGTGCTCCTAATCTCAGCTCGTTACCTGTATAAAAGATACCTGGGAGCCAGAAATCTTTCTGATTGAGAGGGGGTCAAATACTTATTTCCCTCATTAAAATGCAAATCAATTTATAACACTTTTGACATGCATTTTTCTGGATTTTTTTGTTATTCTGTCTCTCACTGTTCAAATAAACCTACCATTAAAATTATAGACTGATCATTTCTTTGTCAGTGGGCAAACGTACAAAATCAGCAGGGGATCAAATACTTTTTTCTCTCACTGTATCCATTAATGACTGAAATGCATACTACAAAACAATGTGAGCTTTGTAAGTCTTTTCAACTTCTAAGTCATCAGTACCAGGAAGAAATGTGTGATGGAATGTTTTGTAAATTGTGTTTAAAGATGTTACGAAATAAACAACCACACGGTCGAAAGAGGAAACAATCGTAAAAGGCAATTTGACATGCCTGGAATTATACATGTCAAATGTAAACATTTTAGGACATACAGTAAACACTAAGAGCTGGACTCGAGCAAGCCAAAAAAATACGGCAATCTCGAAATAGCGAACTAAAAATAAATAATAAACCAAGCAAAGCAATCTTTGCGTGCTAATTAAGCTTCCGCGGAAGGATGTGGTATTCCACAGTCAAACTGATTGCATCAGTGTACCAGGTGCTAAAGTTATATGCTAATCACATGGAGGAAATCTGAGATGCACTTAACAATAGGAAGTGTAAGCCTCTATCTCACACCATTGTGATTCCACGACCAATTCTAAAACTGGTGTGGAATTTTGATTTAAAGCTTTCGTGACTCCAGTAATTCATATTCTTAGTTTTTTCGGTAAAGTCACGTTGAAGGGAAACAACAAAATAATAAAATATATATAAAACAATAAAAAATTCTCACGACGTTTCGACCATAACTCAAACGGTCGTCTTCAGGTGTGTTGGTTTGCATAATAAATGCGCCGTTTAAAAATAAATGTATGCAAACCAACACACCTGAAGACGACCGTTTGAGTTATGGTCGAAACGTCGTGAGAATTTTTTAGTTTTATATATATTTTATTATTTTGTTGTTTCCCTTCAACGTGACTTTACCGAAAAAACTAAGAATATGGTGTGGAATTGTTGAACTTGTCCCCTTGGATGCCGCGGTCTTCCATGTTTTTGCGTGTTCTTTTTTCTCTCAAACGAAATAGATTTTTCTTAAAACCCATCAGGAAATCTATTCAGTCTTCCACATCCAGTGGATCTCAAGCTTCCACTGCTTTATGAAGGTATTACTCACATTACATTTCACAAGTGTCATTTTCTTCGGTGTTATTACATTGCAATTGCTTAGTTAACTGTTTTTAATTGAATATTTCGGGTGCCAATTGCATGTAAACGTAACTTAACATTGCCTAGCCCGAAAGGAAGCCTGCTCGCCTCTTTGCTGCAGAGGCTCGCAGTTTCATTTTCAGCGGCTGTCCTGATTAATACTGCGAGTGTAATGACGATAGTAATACTAAGCCCCGTCTGCTTCACGGTGAATGTTTAAGATTCTCTGATCTGATGTCATTGTGCCAGCGTCATGGTCCATATATACGATTTTTTTTTAAATAACTCACTGCTGCTAAAAGTTGTCAGGACCCTCCTGAAAAAGAGGTATGATAACTAAGCGAGGCTTTCCTGGATAAAAAAGCATAGTATGGTAAGTCCTCGCTGAACGCATGTCAACACAACGCGTATCTTCGATTGGGGAACACCTTTCGCACAATGCGCCCATTATAACACGTGGCGGTGTACCCTCAACTCAGTTCTTTGTCCCACCATGTGATGACTGCACGCTGATTTTATAGTGCAAATGTGATTTACATTTTCATAGTTTCTATTACTGGTAGGAACGAAGTTGTAAACTGAGTCTACCAGCCTGCAATAGATAATTGTGTCCGTCCGTCAGTTCCCTTTCAATACTTTAACGAAGTGAAATCTCGTGCTGTTGGGTGTAAAATCAGCAATAGACAGCGCAGAGACTTGATATGTCTTATTGCACCCAACATTTGGAAGTAACAATGTCATAAAATTGCGCAAAATTCCAATGTTCCTACCAGCCCACCCTGCAGGGACCTGTTAATTTATGCCCTGGAATTTATGTACAGTAATTAATCGCTTAACGTATTTTCGCTTTGTACAGAACTTTTCAGGAATTCATCCACAGCATTACATGATGAACAGAAATTATCTACACCCAATTAGTCTGGCGTCGGGAGGTTTTATTGGAGAGCAGAAGTGCAATGATCTCATATGTACTTGTGACACGGACATTATATTCTGTACCAACAAGTCCAATGAATCACGTTAAATGATGAATCACGTTAAATGAATCACGTTAAATGAAACCATCAGCTGCACAAGATGGTTTAACCATTACAACATGGCTAAATTGATGACACTCCTTCTCCATAAGGAACAAGATCGTGCAGACATACATGTACAGCCCGTGTTTTTGTCTACTGCTCGATGACCGGACTTGACCACGCTGGTCAGTGCTTGTTGGTGAAGGTGAGTGCAGAACAAGAATGGATTTTCTGCAATGCCCTCTACTGCCCACAATGCCTAACACACCTGTCTTTTGGAACACGGTTATCACCCATCCAAGTGTAGAGGAGAGAAATACGCCGTGCACACAGTTAAGCAGGTGCAACGGAGGGCAAACAGGTGTGCCTGTTGCAACATGACGTTTGCACCGACAAACCGACAGTAGTTAAGAAGATAAGCGGGTGCAACTGAGGTCGAATAGATGTGCATGTTGCAACATGAGGTTTGTACGACAAACCGCCAGTAATTAAGGAGAGAAGCAGGTGCAACCGAGGTCGAACAGGTGCTACGCTGTGACCGGAGGTTGGCGCCTTGGAGACGGGAGATGGGGGGGGGATAAGAGATTAATGGGGCAACTGGCGGCAGCTTAAGTGGAAGCACGTGAGGACTCGGGATGAGCAGGGGGATATAAGCGGGAGTGTGTGTGAGCGGGGAGAGTTGTTGCCGGGAAACAAGAGTGAAGACATCTCGCCGCTACCGCTCCAGCCATGAACGGGACCTCAACCCTCACGACGTCGCCGGGCGGGTGTTGGCTGAACCCCCTGCCTGGGACAGACGGGTGAGCAGGTCTGAGGGAGCGTAGGTGAGGGCAGCGGTGGAGATGCGAAGTTGCTGTGTGCGGAGCCGCTAAGTGCGAAGACGCTGTGTGCGGAGTCGCCGAGTGCGGAGACGCTGTGTGCGGAGACGCTGTGTGCGGAGTCGCTGTGTGCGGAGACGCTGTGTGCGGAGACGCTGTGTGCGGAGACGCTGAGTGCGGAGTCGCCGAGTGCGAAGACGCTGTGTGTGGAGTCACTGAGTGCGAAGATGCTGTGTGCGGAGTCGCTGTGTGCGGAGACGCTGAGTGCGGAGTCGCCGAGTGCGGAGACGCCGTGTGCGGAGTCGCTGTGTGCGGAGACGCTGTGTGCGAAGACGCTGTGTGTGGAGTCACTGAGTGCGAAGACGCTGTGTGTGGAGTCACTGAGTGCGAAGATGCTGAGTGCGGAGTCACTGAGTGCGGAGTCGCTGTGTGCGGAGACGCTGAGTGCGGAGTCGCCGAGTGCGGAGACGCCGTGTGCGGAGACGCTGTGTGCGGAGACGCTGTGTGCGGAGTCGCTGTGTGCGGAGACGCTGTGTGCGAAGACGCTGTGTGTGGAGTCACTGAGTGCGAAGACGCTGTGTGTGGAGTCACTGAGTGCGAAGATGCTGAGTGCGGAGTCGCTGTGTGCGGAGTCGCTGTGTGCGGAGACGCTGAGTGCGGAGTCGCCGAGTGCGGAGACGCCGTGTGCGGAGACGCCGTGTGCGGAGACGCTGTGTGCGGAGTCGCTGTGTGCGGAGTCGCTGTGTGCGGAGACGCCGTGTGCGGAGACGCCGTGTGCGGAGACGCCGTGTGCGGAGTCGCCGTGTGCGGAGTCGCTGTGTGCGGAGTCGCTGAGTGCGGAGTCGCCGAGTGCGGAGTCGCTGAGTGCGAAGACGCTGAGTGCAGGATAAGTGAGGTGCAGAATAGATAAGAGCAGGGAGAAGTTAAGTACAGGTAGTCCACGACTTACGATGGTCCGACTTACGATAGTTCAATCTTACGATGGCGATAGCGATATGACAAAATTGTAAAATATTTTTTAATTTTGCGCGGCAAGCAAACGCAGCAGCGTGCTACGAGGTACGACACTGTAACTTTATCACCGCCATCCTCCTCTTCCGACAACTAAGTTAATGTAGCCATCAACAACCTAACATCGTTCAAGTATGCAGACGACGGACAAAATCTTGGTGAGTACAGTAGAATATACGTTACGATATGTTCAATGCATGTATGATACATAGCTTTAGCGATTTCATTTTAGGGTTACCACGATACGATACATACGTTCAATGCATGTTAAAAGTTTTTTTTTGATAGCAGATAGGATTTTCCTGAAAAAACTTTCTATGAAATTGCAGTTAATATAGGTAGGCTAAGAATTTACCTTGTTTTTTACTTTAAATTTTACTGTGCAATACAGTATTGTAATTAATAAATACATACAGTATATAGTTTATATAGTACGGTACTGTAAATTGCTCTGTTTTTGCTAAATGATCACCATTCTTTAAGACTCCTGGGTAGGCTAGGCCATATTCGACTTACGATATTTTCGACTTACGATGGGGTCGTCGTAACGCATCTCCATCGTAAGTCGGGGACTACCTGTGTATAGCAGCAGCATCTCCATCGTAAGTCGGGGACTACCCTGTATATGTGACTGTACAGATAGTTTTAGGAGTGCCTATAACTGGCGCAAGAAGATGTGCAAAAAAGTATAAGCAGGTGACTTGTTAAAACGTGTCGGTGTGAGTCATTTTTGAAGACACTACACAAGCAAAGGCCAGGTTCCACCCGGTTTAGCTTCTAAGATCTGGCGCCTATGACCAAACCATTCCGGGTGACTCAGTTATAGGCGGCCCAAGACTCTTCACAGAGCAGTCACATGAATTGTGACTGCTCTGTGAAGAATGTGTCCTCATCTCATCAGTTGCACATGACCACTTGAGCAAAACGTTACAGAAATGTATTTGATGTGACCATAACATTTTCAAGACGTTAATATCACATAAATCCACGTTTGAAAGAAAAAAATGCAATCCCGCTTTAAAGTATTATACGAAAGACATTTGAAAATTAAAAAAAAACGTGACACCATCTTACTTATTTTTTATGCTTTAAAGTTTAATAATGTTTATTTCATTTTTACAAAATGTATTCTAACTTCAGCAATATGGCATGTTAATGTCAACTGACGAATACACGCCGAACAATTCTGAGATTTTTGGCATTTGTAAAACGGTTAACTTAAAACCGTTTGAAACATCTCATGTGTGCGAATACATGCACACAAAATAATAAACTGTGAGAATGATTATTGGAACTAAAGTTATGAAAATAAGCAGGCTTTCAGTGTTGAGGAAAGCTCTGCAGCACAGACCACAAACAGTTACCAAGCTAATATTTGACAACAACAAACGGTAGTCATCTGTGCTTGTACAGCTGAGCTTGCCAAGCCACCTACAGCTTTACCCAAGACTTTCACAGTATGTTACGCCCTGGTTGTATTCCGTGTGCTATTTTATCATTAAGACCCGTGCTCAATGTGGTCACTCATAGTTTCAAGCCACATTAAGCTTTTCAAGGGGCCCCCTCTGTCTGGAATTTTGTCGTGGTCAAGACTGGCTGCAACATACCCTTCGGGATTTTTGAAACAGCCGTTTTGAAATCCTAAGTTGTATTTTATCAATTCGTAACTAGTGGTTGATTAAAATGTAAACACTGTCTCACGGTGTAAGGACATCTTCCCATTGTGAATGTCGTAGGGTCATTAGCAACCACCGTATATTCTCTTGTCTTGAATTCTACACATTAAACTCGCCATCACATATGCGGCTCGTTGGGGACTGACATGTGGGTGGCTATGTGAAAAGGTCGTCGGATATGTGAGCATCTGTAGAAAATAACGGTTACACCATACACAAACAACACTGCACTGGGTGTGGGCGGTTTCGTTGATCAGGGTGGCTATGCGGAGGTCAGATATGCGAGGTTGTGCTTTATACTGCATCGGTGGGATTATTGTGCTAATCATGTTAGCAGCTTGCATTTGCTTTCAGATGTTTTTTTGAAGTGCAGAATCTCCCAGTGAAGAGAACATAGCCAACTTGGACCAATAATAATACTACAATTCCTTAAGTCGAAAACAAAGAAATTATTGCCAAACACGCCACCCTGTCGCACCGCAGAGGCTGCTATGCCAATCGACATTGCCACCACTGCCATCACTCTGCGCAGTGTCACGCGTTCTGCTATTCCTGGAACTACCGGGGCGACGCGGACGAACATGGATGGCTTGGCATTTTGCTGTCAACAAGTCGATAGCCAATAACTCGGTGACGTTCCATGCAGCTCCCACAAAGCAATGTGGCGGACAGCAAGTCGCAATGCTGTTATGGTGCGATTGCTTCTGTTCACTCGGCAGACGCTCCGGGCAACCATCTGAGCAAAGCGTCATATTTAACGGGCAACAATTCAGGCGAATATAACTATTGTCACGAGGTCGCCTGTAAAAATTGCCATACGAACCATCCTTAAAGCTTCAAATCAATAAAAATGTACACATGGTAAAGTTGACATGGAACAACGCTGCAATAAACGAGTTCGGCCACCCTTTTTATGGACAGCAGAATGAGAGGCGATGGCACAGTGAAAGGTCCAATGTGTCTCTTTTGTCCACGAGGGAGTGTACCGTAACAAGAGTTGTATATTCGTCACATATCCACCCTGACCACGAGACCCGCCCACACCGCCCAGTGGACTCTGTGTGTGCGTGGTTAAATAGCCAAATTCCCTACCTATTCACAAATCTGACCCTAGTAATAGGTTTTTACCCTTTTATCTGGCACCAAAACTGACACCTTTATACAAGGGATCATGTTTGCAATAACCACAACACAAGCAGGCTTTTTTGTTTGCATTTTGACTGCTTGTGTTGTGGATATTGCAAACATGATCCCTTGTATAAAGGTGTCAGTTTTGGTGCCAGATAAAAGGTTAAAAACCTATTACTATATCTTGCTACTGGCAAAGGTCTCATAATGCAAATCTGACCATATTCACATTACGGCGAAGTGTTCTTAATCTGACATACATTTGCTTACTCACAACGTACAACAAAGCATTCTCTCGAGCTTAAAGTCTGTGCTTTAGTTTTGTCCAGCAACCTGTTTGTGCGTGGTTTGTGCCATGGAGAAGGGCCATTGACCGAAACGTCAGCAATTTTATATATTTATTTTAAGGCGGCGTTGTTGACAAATGTGTTGAGTTTTTTGGTGTTATGTGCTCGGTGTAAATGTCACTTTCTCTTAATGTTCACATATCCGCCCATCTATATAGCTCAGTCCCCAGCAAGCCTGCTGTGACGTTGGACTGTTTAAGTTCGCTTCACTTTCGACGAGCTCTTTCGCTTTCTCAAGATTGTGGGGGTTTTATGTTTCAACGACGCAAACGCTTCTCATATCCTGAATGCCATCATTAACACTCATTGACACACACAGACAATTGCAAATAACATCCACCTAGCACGTCGCCCCCACCTCCCCCCGCGCTATGCATAAGGGTTGCAAACAATCACAACTTTTACGTGAATACATTTTTTTACATATATAGAATAGAAGATAACTTAAAGAAAAACTCCCGATGGGTTCCCGCAAGCGAATGTTTAAAACAGGAGCGCCACGCACGCTTATTCTGCTTCTCTCGGCCAGCGTGGCTGCTGGGGCGAGTTTGCTTTTGCCTTGTCGAGTCGTCCACGTGGGTGACAGCCGCCGCCACATGGCCACACGACTCAAGTGTTACCATCCACGCGGAATTGTCACAGATGTCATTTGTGAATTATGCTGCAGTAGCAGCAGCAGCAGCATGGTCATCGTCAATCACTACGATGCAATTTGTTTTCGTATTCATATGTGTCGTGTACGTAATGGCGAACAAAAAAAACCCCAACACAATTTTGACACCCAGTCTCCGTGTGCTCTGATTAAGGACTATTGCCCAAAACGTCACCTATTGCGTATTGTTCATTTTTTAGAGGCGGTGTTATTATCGATCGCTGTGTGCGTGTGCACTACTGCCAACGCAATACAGTATCAACAAATAATGTATTTACTTTTTCACACGTAAACGTGCGAGGACATTCAGCTTACAAATGTACAGTATACGTCCTTAATCATCATCATCAGACATGAACCTTATGGTGGGATCCCGGGGGTCCCATAAGCCCCCCCCCCCGGCTCTCGCATAAACTGCGTTGCGACGTAATTCCTCTCGACGAGCTGCACACGATGCGCGAATCAAAGGTTCAAGGTTGTGTTTATTCTGCGCGTTTGTCCTCGCTGCTGCGCTTAAGACACAACAACGATCCGCGCCAGGTGGGACGCGATGTTTATGGGACGGAGTCGCCAAAAATAAATAAATTCATTACGATTTGGACTTCCGTTTATTTGGGGACCCCGGTGTCCCGCCATAAGGTTCATATATCCAATGCTAGATGAAAGCATTATTCCATCCTTTACTCTCCTGTGATGCCACAAACCATCTTACTCCTAAGCACGAGCCGATCTCTCTCACAGGCATATTCTCATTTGGCTCGCATTGCCACCAGTCTCATCCATCTGTTATCCCTTCCAGCCACGTGTCCTGTCTAAGCCCTATAGTTTTAACACAAACATCGTGAAATAAATAAAGGAAGTCGATAAAAACTCGTTTGAAATTAATGTGTGCAATCTTTATTTTGTGCGGGGTAAAACATTTTTTTTTGCCTGGAATGAAGGATAAATTTAAGCAGGCAACATCCAACGCGGCGCTCTTAGCGTAGAACAATAATTTTAGTCGACTGGATTTGTCATTTTATTATTTCCAGGAAATGTTACACGTTATATGTGCACTGTATATGCTGTCTCGTGAGAGCTGGTGACGGGAAGCCCTTCATCCAGCAGTCAATTGATTATGGCTGATGGAGGATTGAAAGGGTCTTGTATGCTTCACATTTTTGTCTCCCTCTTTGAAGAGAAGAAGGTTTGAGGCGTCATGACACACAATTGTGCCATTTAATTTATGTAAACATTGAGTAAATAGGTCAACCAGTTTTGATCCAGCAGCTGGTCCTGCTGATTTGATGATATCCAGTTATTCCCATCTGGTCCCAAGTTTTCCCTGGGTTCATACTGTGAAGGGCAGTGCTAACCTATGCTGTGGTATCTGGAACGTCCTCATCTACATTTGCCTTTATTTTCTGGGCCATTTAATCCAGCTTTACACGTAAAACAATACGTATATATTTAATATTAACACAATGTCTTCTTGGTTCTTTTATTTTATTTTAATTATTTCCCTTCTACGTGACTTTACCGAAAGAACAAAGATTAATCCCTGCAGTCACGAAAGCTTTAAATCGAAAAATGAACACAATGCTCGTGTCTTTAAAATAACTTGAGATTTTCATTTAAATATGGCCTAGAGTTGAGATTTTTCACGAGGTATTTGGCATCCACTCTGCAGTAAACATGCTTTGGCCATTCCCTCTTGGAAACATAGACTCCTGTAAAGAAACATCCACCACAGAACTGGCATGTTCTATTTCCTATGTCGAGGTTGAGCTTTAGGAAGTGCCAATATACTATGTTCCATGACATTTCCTTCTACACTGACATTTGAAACATTGCCTTCACACTTTACAGTGCTTGTAAACAATGATGGCGCTGCACACAAGAAAACCAAGCAAAGGCTTCGGGCCAAGGGGGCCCTATATTCATTGAAAAAGTCGTTTGTCAAACATCAGCTAAATTCTAATCTGAATGAGCATAATCCTCTAAAGAACATAACATAAAATTCATCCATCTACTCTTGCCAAATCTCTAACTTTTGTCTACATTTCTCGAATCTCATTGCAGTACATGTCTACCTTTGCATGTCACTTGGAATTTAGAGATTAAAAGGCTAGCCCCCAGTGGGCCTACACCACCACTCACTGTAGCATAGTACAAGGCCCTGGAAATACAACAAGCACACATGGGTACATTTGCATTGTAATGTGAGGTTCGTCCAAAATAACTGGCTACATGTCTTGCAATATGCATGCATTCACGTGAATAGATGCGGTCATGTTTAAGACCTGCATGGGAAATCACAAAAGCTAAATATAAACGATGAGTGGAACTTGCTGAATTTTCAAAGTTTCATGGAATTTTTTGGATATGGTACATGCATGCACATTTTAAAACAAAGGAGAAGCTTTAAAGGCTTATGAGAGGAACACATTTTCTTTAAATATTTTTAAAGGTCAAGGAGCTCCATTTGAACAGCACTGAGATATGTTAAACATAACCATGCAGCACGGAGTTGGGTATATTTATCCATTGTAGATACACGACTGAATGCCCAAGTACGTTGTACAATCAGATGCAATCTACAGTATTTGTCAAGCCACTCCTCGATCAAGGCCTTCCACACCCGAGTCGATCACGGGGGGGTTGTTTGACCATACTTTACCACGCCGCTTAGTGTGCGGATGGAGACCTTGGCAGCACTGGTTCAAATGTTCACTGGCCGCTGTTAGCCATGGCCGGGAATAAAACTCGGGTTGCTGGATTTGTGGAGGAATCCACTAAACACGTTACAGCTCTCTGCCAGTTATTAACAGTGGACAAAACATGTAATTAAGCTTCTTGCTCAAACAAAGGCAAACTATTCAACCCACGTGATCCAATGGCAGGTCAAAACTTAGCTGGTGGGGGTACTGACCTGACGACTCAATTTACTTTTGAATCCTTTATGCGTAAAACAAATACACGTCAAAAGCCATTCTAACATCATTGTGGCCCAAGTTACCATCAAGCTACATAGATCCCATGTGTGCTAAACCATGACTTAATTAATAAACGTATCACGCTTCGTAACGCCTTATTCAAATATAACATTCTTTTCGATGCATAATTTGTAACCAATAACGTTTAATTGTACCGTATTACAGTGCTGTACTTCAATCCGAGACTGCAAATTGCAAATGTGACTTCACACATTTGTTACTTCGACCACAACTTCACCCCAATTTTGTTTTACTTACACCGCCATACATTGCTAAAACATGTTACTCAAACCATCGTTGCAGGCTCTGTACAAGTAATTGTGTATATATGTGGTGACATCCACCAAAACCTTTAAGCTGCTGCCCTCACCAACGCGTGACGACTTGACATTTCTCAGGTCCATTTCGCCCCCAGGAATGTAGGCTGTGGCCTTCCAGTACAACGTCGAATATGAGACCCGCTGGGAAATGAGGTCGAGAGACTCGAGACGGATATGTGAACACATTGGGCGTGTGAACATCGATAGAAAATGACAGTTACATCACCATGCACAGATAGGTTACTGGATGAGGCAGTAATGTTTGACTTTGTTTGAGCAGGTCATCTTTGCGAACACCGAGTGAAAATTAGTTTCGCAATGCAATGTTGCATTGCACTGTAGATCATTCACAGGAAGCAGTGGACATTTTTTACGAAAAAAATCACCATATTTTACTCCTTCCATTCTTGCATATAGGTGTCAATGTAACGATCTTAAAATGTTGACTGCACATTCGTCGATGCTGCAACGATATTATCCAGCAATGACATCAAGGATTAAGTGACTGTCACAGACGACGGCAACAATGCCACACCTCGTCACTGCTTGCTTCGGAGAGATCCTGCAGCTGTTGCAGAAAACTCTCAATTTAATGTGGGATTTAAAAATTTACACCCATCATGGAAAATGAAAGTATCATCAACAATTGAGCATGTATCACATACTAGCATTTTCCTTGTCAGTCGTCCAATGCATGTTTATTGCCGAGGACTTGGGAGTATTGCACCTGTCTCAGCAACCGGTCATTTTTATCATTACGTAAAATATTTAAATTGATTTTTATTTCCTTATACTTAACCCTTATTCTACAAAAGATTTCCACCTCCTCCCATTCATATAATATGCGTGTACCTGACCGAATATAACATTTGCAAGAGCTTTTGCTCTCTTTTGCACACACACATCGACATCACTAAAACAAAATCAAGTGTGTTTTTCATAGGTTTTGACAATGAATTTAATGCACATTGATGTGCTCCGCCATCAGGCGTGTCGATTGAATGGTTTCCGTCGACATAAAAGACTTGCATTTCGGATTGAAGTTGCGCATCTGTTGCCCAAGTTTCCTCCCACACAGCAAAAACCTCCCACTGATCTCGAGCAATGGAGAACGCTGCATCGGTAAACACTCCCAGGCACCTCTACAAAATAAAAAGATAAATCTAAAAGGGCATCTGTACATCTTGGCAAAGTTCCAATGGGAAGATGTCTGCAAAACCATGAATTGCACGAGTGAATTATAAAGGGTGGGGGGGGGCATTTGCAAACGATCAACCAACCTTCACGGATTGTGGAATAATTTGAATCAGCATTTGGAAATAAGAGAAACGCTGCAATTTTGATATTTTCTGTTTATTATACGATTTAACATAAAAATTGTTACCTTTTTTGCATGTAAATGTGATATTTATCCTGCCCCCAAATGAATCTCCTTGTATTTGTATACAGCATCTTTATACATTTTTACAAGACAAATCAAACTACATTTTTTACTGCTTTAAGATGCACAGCTTTGAAAAAATACTTGGTATGTAAACCCAACAATAACTTTCAAATTTTCTTGCTGTGGTTTTCACACCTGATGATGATTGCTTGTGTTGCAGTCGAAACGTCGTGAGAATTTTATTGTTTTATATTTTTTATTGTTTTGTTTCCCTTCTACGTGACTTTACTGAAAGAACCAAGAATATAACTTGCAAATGTTTAAATGTATCGGATTTGTTTATCGTTTTCCATGTTTTGTTTAATTATATGCCTCGTTTTTACGAGCTAAGTATGCAATCGCGACGGTCTTTACATCTTCTTCTTTTTGCTGGCATGAAACTGTTCCGTCTTACTTTTCACGGATTTTATGAGCAATGAAAGGGCAGGGTCAACTCCCTTTTTCTCATCAAGGCCCTTTGCTGCCAGTGCCTCCACTTCTGGAGATTGGTGCTGGAGGCCACTTAGTTTCTCTTTTTCCTGGAGACGCCGCTTGCGTCCTTTCTCCATTAACAGTGCCTCTGTGCCTTTAGTTTTCCGAAAACTGGAGTCCGACGGGTCGATGTTAAACAAGTGGGAAGTGTAGACTGCACTGAACCTTGGGTCTTCCACATCAACCTTGGGAGGATGAGGTCAGAAGTGGGAAATTAATTAAAAGTAAACAATACAAAATTGTGACAACGCATTGACAGTGGTGCAATGAGTGCAAATGACAAAAAAACTCGACACATTTGTGAAAAACACTGCCCTAAAAAGACCAAAACAGGCGACTTTATTTATTGTTGGATTTTTAAGATAAAAATGTAAGTTAATATTCTCTGACTCCTGCAAAGTGGTAGTTATAACAACCTTAAGTTTATATCATCCATAAGCCAATGATCTAGGATAATCTAAGTCCAGCAGTATCCACCCAAATAGAGTGATTATGTAAAGTAAATACCTGAATAGTCATTTAAAAAAAAATTCAAATCACACATTGTGACTTCATATTGTCAAAAGCACAAGAAAAAAAAATCTTAATCTAATATGAAACGAGACTCACCTGAAAAGTATCTTCTTCAATCACTTCTTTTTTCTTCAGCATCTTCTTCTTCTTACGCTTGCTCAGGTTTTGTTGATCAACAATGTTATCATAGTTGAAGTGTTTCTTATCCTCCTCCTCATCATCCATCATGAGCAGAGCCAGTTCAGCCTGCATATGCAGTACGCACAAATACCCAAGTATAAACACGGATCAGAAATGACAAACATATAGCAGGCATAACATTCTTGGAGACGCATATATATAAAAAAAACTCATTTAAAGCTGCTTTCTACCATTTACGTCATAACACCTGTCTTGGCTGCAAGAGTCACGCGAACCCATTACATGCAATGTTTACAAAGTTTCAATAACCGATTCTTGAATACACAATTCGATATTTAATTTGTGCATCATTACATGCCGTCTATATGCACTATATTACAATACGAAAGCTGTCTCACACCGTATCGGAGTCATGGGGGTTGTTTTACCATACTTCAACCACGCAGGTTCATGTGGAGTTGGTTAAGAAGCAAGTGTCCCAGAATCGATTAAAATATCACTCGTCACTGATGTTATCTGGGGCCAGGAATCAGATTCAGTTTGCCCGGTTCATTAGTGCAGTGTGCTAACCACTGCCACCACAGTATTTATAACTGGTTTGTACAATATCATTATTCTGATACTATGAATGATAATTTACCATTCATAATAATACTTGACAGTTACAGAATGACTATATATCGAAGAGTTTTTCAATAACTATTGCTCCTTCAAGAGGTTGCATGGAATAAAAGTCAAGCTTTAGAGATATAATGAAAACATTGTGAATAAACAGAAGGCATGCATGAATATATTTCAGGAAATCCACACAATGTGTATGCATAGCATAACAAATCCACAAAGAATATGTTCCATACAGAGTTTTGGATTTCGTTTCATGACGAAAATTCAAGTCCAAATTCCACCGGGCAGAAAATCCCACATATATGAATAAAATCAAAGACAGAAACTCATCTGAATGTACCTCCTGTTGAACTCTTTCAACAGTTTCTTCTGACGTCAATGCTTGTTCCTTTTTGCCCTTTGTCTTCTTTTTCTTTCCCTTCTTTGATGCTTCTAAAAGTTCAAAGCAGATCATTACAATAATAACCCGGTTTTCATGAAAAAAATACTGCAAAATATTAAATTAAAGTCGAATATTTTCACCTCAGCCTATGAAATGTACTTCTTCCATAACTCTAGATTTACAAAACTACACATCCTTCTAATCTAATGTGCCAAAAGTTTATTTGTGCCCACAAATTTCATGGAAAAAATGCTGGATAAATTAACATCCGAGTAGTTCACTTCGTTCAGCATTTTATTCAATTCTACTATTCTTGTTAGGAAACATTTTATCAAGTGTTTCATAATCGGTCACGCGAAGTGCATCTAGGTAAAACTAAATCATACCTGTTCCTTGGAGTTCCTCTCGATGAAATTCATCACTGAGGTCTACATCTGGAGGGAGGTCCTCATCACTCACCAAATCCTGGGTCTGGATACAATTAAATGGGGAAGCCACAATCGTATCAAGAGCAAAATGTCCAATCCAAACACGGTCCAATACAGCACTCTTATGCATCCTCTGGTTATACTTGGTGTTGTTCTGCATCCTTTCGCTCCGCATGCTGGAAGCTTCTTCACGAACTATAATGAGCTCACGTTCTCCCTCGATTGGGAACTACTCAACTCGGTTCCTGAAAACGCTCCGAGCACGTGGAGTGAAACGTCGAGCATCACGACACACGGAAACACCCCGAGAACAGATCCAGCAATGACCGGGAAAACGTTTGCAGTTGTATACAAACACAATTTTCTTTTAATGTATGTCTAAAACATACAAATAATCATTACATCAATGCAGAGAAGTGGCAGTTAAGCAACACGTGTGGGTGACGTAAAATCGTGAGTATGTGCATTACAAATCTAGAAATACTATCAACGTATAAAAACTAGGCAGACAGAGGATGTAACAAATAGCCAATTGTATCCAATAAAGGCCCATTGGTTTATAAGATTTCAACAGAGGGACAGTTTGAAATTCGGAAGGGAAATGGCATGCTCCAAATTCTAAAGAACGATTGCGACAGTGGATGGGACATAATCTGAGTGTTATTCGGTAAGGAGGAAGAGAAAAACTTCAGGAGGAAAAAAAAAAGCACGGGATGTGTTATTGTGTAAAGCAATGGGAGAATGTTGCTGCGATTCCTTCATTCCCAGTGAAGGTGAACCACAATCCAATAAGTACACACAACACATGGTCCAGGTCATGAATGAGCAATTCAAGGTCATAAAATTCTTAATTTATTGATGCAAAATAAAGGGTGTGATAACATTTTAGCCATCGGAATAATTATGAAAATGTGTACATTTTAAACATTACATGATGCTCGGCATCATTATAAATGTTCACCTGCACGTCCTTATGTTTCTTCTTCTCCTCTCGTTTCTGCCTTTTCTTCTCCTTACGCTTTTCCAGATACTGCTCCCAAGGGGTCAAAGAATCCTTGCCTTCCAGCTTCTTCTTCACCATCTCTTCCGCCGTTTCCTTGAGACCTACGTTAATATGAAGAATGTTGTACATCAAATATTAATGTATGCAAGCCGCAGCAGCACCAGACGTTCGGCTGCAACGTTATAAAAATGAAGCTAGGATTGCATTTTTTTCCCAAAAAAAAAAATCGCACGTTATCAAAATGATTACTTGCAAAAATCAGGAAAGCTTAATAAGCATACAACACATAATACCCAAAAGTTCAAAAATATTCGCATTGGTCCAAGCAGCCTTAATGAACTCATTAATGTTTACAAAGTTCAAAGGACACTGGCTCTTCTCAGAGGACTTACGTAATGTGTAAACACTGTGGCACATGCCCTGTTAATTCACACAGGCTGCACAATTCCTTTCAAGCCTCAAAAAGTAATTTACTTACCAGCAGTGAATGACTGGTGCAGTTGATTGCTCTCTTTACAATGCACTCATTTCCAAGGCCCTGCTAACAACACCCCTAGTATTTTTTTAGGTTGTAGTTGAAGGCAGCTTCCTAATATTTAACAATATCACATGGAGAGCAGTGCGCTTTTACGCCCTTACAGGGGAAACACTATCGTATCCAAACATTTAAAATTCCGAATTGCTATTAAAATGCAAACATTAACCTCATGAGACCAAAATAAATCCTGCAATAATCAGGGAAGATGTAAACCTCTTGTTTTTCTATTCAAATAAAAGGCAGAATTAGTAGGTTCCATGCAATGTTCTGAGAGCAGAAAACAAACAGCATACCAGCAGGGTTTTAAATGGACACTTTGGTTTGCAACATTTAAGGTAAAACAATCTAGCATAAATGTTGCGGGGGGGACCAGTGGCACAGTGGTTAGCGCAATGCACTAAGAAAACTGGTGACTTGCGTTTAATTTCTGGCCACAGCTAATATCAGTGGCGAGCAATATCTGAACAAGGTTCTGGGCTCCACCCCTCATTTCACCAAGCCACACTGATCAGCATGATAAAGAATGTTCTAAGATTACCCCACGACTCTTTAAATGTGGCATTAACAAAGGACACAAGTTCTTCCATTCGTGCTTTCAACGCTAACAGTGCTCATGTGGACGCAGCCACAAAATATAAAAATGACAATTTATTACGCAACTACCACTTGTGAAATATTGCGGGACGACCACAATAGTTTCTAAGTATTTTAAAAGTCAATATTGTTCACATCAACTGCACCCCCTTGTGAACAACTAGTAATACTGCAAGAGTAAGCTAATTATCAAAATGACTTGCCGTACAGGCGAAGATTCAGGTAGGAGGTCTCTAATCCAGCAATGCATTAATGGCTGACGACAATGATGATGAATTGCTGGAAATGTCAGAGATTGTTCAAGTGGTGAATTTTTGTTCTAATGGATTAAAGGATAGTTGCACGTAATCTAAAAATATAATCCAGAATAGAATATTTAAATCTAATTTTCGTAATGTGGTAGCAGTAGTGCAGCGGTTATAGTGCCCTGCACAATAATCCTGGAGACCTAAGTTATATCCCTGGTCACGGCTAACTCGCACTCAAACAACTCCGATGAATGACAAAGCATGGGTAGGACTCCATCTACCAGAGAATTGACAAAAGACTGTCAAGTTTCATAAAGTTATTATTTCTGATAAAATATGCTTCCTTGGTGTTAGCGCAACTTAAACTTGCAAATTTAAACCACCTTTGTCCACTCAGCAGTATAAATGGGTATAACCATGACTAGTCGATCGGCAGGTGGAGTAAATTCCAGGTACAGTAAAACCTTGGATTGTGGGTAACTTGGTCTGCGAGTGTTTTGCAAGACGAGCAATTTTTTTTTAAAATAAATATTAATTTGATAAACGAGCGACGTCTTGAAATACGAGTAGTGTACGTATGCGCTTTGTCTGCCGAGCATCACGTGATCACAACTGATATACGAGTGCTTTGATATACGAGTGCTTTGGATTACAAACACGTTTCCGGAACGAATTATGCTCGCAAACCAAGGTTTTACTGTACTTCCACCTCTTCCAATAAGTCTGGCCAGTGGGGAAGAGCAGGCCAAAAAAAAACCTTTAGAGGAACTCTTTATTTGGAGCCCCTTCTACCAGCTGTGGCATGAGCGAGTAAATTCAGGGTTCTACCTTTACCTCCCATTACCACAAACTGTGATTTTATCATGCGATTTGGAAAGGCTTGTAAAACCACCCAAAAAAACTTGTTGAAAGTATTTGGCGACGACATTTACAAATTCTAAATTAAGTCTCGAAAATTGGTACCACGTCATAAAAGTAACATTTTACCTGGAACCCAGGTTATCTCCATCTCCATGTCCCTTTCTTCCGTTTTTTCCTCGTCAATGCCCTTAAGCAGCTCCCTGTATTTGTTAATCATTTCCTCCTCGCTAACTTTTTTATTTTTTTTCAGGGGCATAGATTCCGATCCGGATGGCTTCGCATGCAACTGCGTGACTTCCTCTTCACCGATGTCCCGTTGAGGCTCCTGAATAAAATCATCTGAGGAAAAATAACGATGAAAAAAAACATTAAGTGATTTTGGTTTCATGGCACATTTCCGTTTGGTATTAAAAAAAAAAAGTTACAAGCAACATGAAGCCAATCATTGTTGCAATATATGCATTACTCCCAATAAAAAAACTCTTGGAGCACAGAAAACTTTAGAAAATGCATAGAATCTCTATCACTGTTTGTCTCATCCAAATTCTGCCCAACCACCGCACTGCAGGTTATAGCAAGCTCTCTTTCCGCTTCCATCTCCGCACACTGCTCGACTTAATAATAACGGAAGTGTGTCACAATTAATACAACAGTTATATAAGCAAACGATAATTGACCACAATATTGTTGAATATCCGTTATGCAGGAAGCCCATTATCATCAGTACTGCCGTTGTTACCAATTGCCCTGTATGGGCAAAGCACAATGGTTTAGCAGAAAGTATCTTACTTGGTTCCTCATCATCATCCTCACTGGAGGATGCTAGGTATGCTTTAACATCCATTTCCAATATTTCGTCTTTTGTGAAATCTCTTTTCATGAGCGTTTGGACCCGTTCATGATCTGTTTCTTCCCATGTCAACTCCACCTAGACAAAAAATACAATTGTGGTTTTATAACGTGCAGAGGAAGCGGACTATCATGTGTTTCAGTACTGTTTGTTTTGTTCTAGGCTGACGAGTCTACAAAAGCATTACGGTTATTAAAAACACTTCAATGACCTCTTCAACATTTACGTGTGATAGATGAAAATCCTATTTTACTATGAAACAATGTTTGATGTTGCATTGGCCATAGTGTGCAAGCACAAATAGCAAAAACTCACATTCAATTAACAACACTGCAATAGGAAGAAAAAAACACAATAGGTGATATTTTTTGGGCAATGATTATCATTCCACTGACTCAGTGATAATAATGCAAGTAAAAGTCCTCGCTCAACGAGTGTTTACACAAGGCATTTTTTTCCACAACGTGCTTCTTCCATTAGGGAAACACTTTTGAATCAACGTAGAATGTCCCGTTATAACGTGGAATGCTCCTACAATAACGCGGCTTCTGAGGTCGCGACGATGATCCACTTTCTTGAGCTGCGCGGCTGATCAGTGTGATACAGTATGCCATCTTAATGTGTACACATCATATCTCGCCAAACTTTATCGTTACATTATTTATGGGGAAATAGTTTTCGCTTAACGCATTTGTCGCTCTACGCATAACTTTTCAGGAACACATCTACTCCGTTAAATAAGGACTGTCCGCATTTCAAGAGCAATAAATAAAACAAAACTTGCAACTCATAATTGTTGTGCTAGTTATCACCAAGAAAAGCCACAATGTGCGAAAGTAAAGCTAGGAAATCAGTCTCGCGCTGTGAACAGTTACAAACAACGATCACACACTCCACCAGACTCTTGTGCAGCTGTCACCTTTGACATTCCAAGAGCAGCTGAAGTAAAGTGCTTAGGTTTGTATGACTCTGAATCCACTTCAATAGCCGAGTCTGCTGGCTCATCATCAAAGGTCATGCCATCAGGTATAAACCTACAGAGCAATGGAGGGGAAAACATCAATGACAATGATAGCTCTCCCATGTGCTTTCGTGTTGTGTGACGCATGCTGTTTGGCACAATGCCCAACATTTCGTTCCAATAGCTGGCAGCTTCTTTATGAACTGAATAGGGCACAGCTCACAATATTCCTCGATTCTATTATATGCAACTGTAAAAACCTACATAGTAATATGCATGACAATTATACACGTATGATCGTTAACACCAATCGAAAAAAGTCTACCTTGGTAAAAACTCGTTTCTCTGGTTCATGCCGCCACCACCTGGTTACTTAGTTAATCCTAAAAATGAGCAATTCCCACTCGGGTCATGACAGGCAGTGAGCCCGTACTTCCAACAATTTCCTAGACGTTTAAGTCAATTAATCAATGATAATAGGTTTTTCCCCTTTTTTATGGCAACAAAACAGGTGTTAAGATGTGAAAACACCAAACTGAAAACTTTTACAAGGAATCATGTCTGCATTAACCACAATGCTTGTGGTCTGATAATAGAATCAATCTTCTGGGTTCTTTCGGTAAAGTCACGATTTAAAATCGAAATTTAACCGATTTAAAATCCATATTTAACCGCCTCTATGGGGAGGGATTCCACATAACCTTGAGATCCTTCAACAAACTCCGGGATAAGACCTCCATTCTACGTGACTTTACCGAAAGAACCCAGCAGATGAATCCCTGCAGTCACGAAAGCTTTAAATCGAAATAGACTCAATGTTTACACTTGAGAGGAAATCAGAGCGCACGGAGAACATTCACACGTGTTTATCTCAAGAGCTTCTAAGTAAAAACATTTAATTCCAAATAAGTACCGTAAATTGCATTTTGCAATATCTCCATTTTCAGTCGTCCATGTACATTGTGTACTCACTATTGAAACGACTGTTCAATATCTTCAAGCACTGGAAGCATGCAAGCTATCTAGACATTCTTCTCCTTCATTCCTCACTCCGATGCCAAATTTAGTTATGAACTCCTAAATACTGTTCTGTTTTCCTACAATATACACTGAAGTCACCCCATTACAGCATCAGGGTGGGGACTGTGGGAAACGTGGGAGAGGCCTTCCTCCAGCAGTCGATAGGAAATATCTGATCAATATAATTATGAAGATTTATGCTTTAGTATCTACTTACCTGAGATCAATGAAGGAAGAACTGGCTTCGTATTCCATTCGATCACAGCCTTCATAAATGGCATTGGCAGTTTCTGGTGAATCGCACTGAACCACAGCGTAAAAATACTTCAGTCTGTTAAACTGGTACTTGCGCAATTTTTCTTGGAAAACTCTGTAAAAAAAGATTTGTTTGAAAGAACGACAGTTCATTTTATGAAAAGCAATGTAAAAGTATCGTTTGAAATAATACACAAGATGCATTTTAATTCCAGACATTTAAAAAAAGGATGTGATGGCTTTGTAGTTTGGTGGATTATCTCCATAAAGCAATTTTCAACTCAAGCATGACACACTAGCATTTACTTGACCTTTCATTTAAAATATTTGAATCATGTTTTAACAAAAACAGCACAAAACCAGAGTATATGGACACTGGGAGATCGGTAATCACGTAAACAATCCACTGTTAATCTCCAGCCTTGACCTAGGAAAACAACAGGGCACTTACTCATCCTTGGCATTGAGCTGGGAGTCTTGGATGTCATCTGGCAGTGTGTTATCTGCCAGCTCAGCAGGCCCATGTAGCTTCTCGTGCTCCATGCGCTCCTTGCCATACTCTGATGGGTAGATCTGACATCACAGTATGTTTTGTCATATTTCTTGATTTTACTTTAGATTTATCCAAAAATCCACATCTTAAAATACATACTTCAGCACCCAAAGTGGAGATTGTGAGGATGCCGATATAAAGTTTGTATTTATTTATGTTACATGAGTGAAAGGTGAATGTGCAGCTCTGCAATTGCTTGTGTATGCCATTGCTGGCAGAAAGGCCTATACTAGAGGGAATTCTAGAGGTCGACCGGACATGTGGCAGAAAAAAAATGCTTTATAGCTCATCGGATTTCTTCAGTATGAAGATTCTAATTCTGGTCTACTCTTCCGTACTGGTCAGACACATTGTAAAAGGTCACTTCACTACATGTGACCTTTGAATCGATTGTGGTGTATCCATGTATACTGCTGAGTTGGTTGGAAGTGGCAGGGACCTGCGATTTAAGAACCATGCCCATTGTTTCGACTGTGAAGATTGAATCGAACTGGCGGACGCTACATAGATTTATTTTGATAAAATGTATATGACATTCCATGTACAGATGCCGCCCTGCTCATTACCAATGACCCCGAGTATTTTTTCTCAATATTTGATTGAATGTTGTGAAGGCAATGGCTCCACATCTTGCAGAGTGTCAACATTATTATAAGTATAATGAGATATGTGGCAAATAAAATGTTGTTGAGGCTTTTAATTAATCTTAGAAATGTATAGCTTCTTTTAATTTTAGTGGAATATTTATAAATGTATCACCCCATATTATCCGTCAATTGAAAACATATGGTGTTGGCACATGGCATTAGAGTTTAAATAGATGAACAGTAACATGCTATTAAAATTACAATATAACACCAACAGGCATATATCCTATTTAATGGGTCCACTATTGACAGTTTTCAAAATAACACCGCAGCTATTTCAATAAATGTTTATCTTGCTATGTTCTTAGTGTGCACGTGCGTGGATGTTTCATAAATAAGTACGTTTAAAGAATGTACCAACAAAAATTCAAACCAAAGCTATGCAGCAAATATATTTTATCTGTGCTGTACTAACATCAACCAGCCAAATAAAATATTTATAGGAAACACCTGTATGTTCACATCTTGAAAGGCCCGCACACTTTGATGCTGGGGCCTTGTTTAGCCTTCTATTATGTAAAGCTTTATTCCAAAATTGAATACAATTTAAAAACCATATTAAAAGCAACAAACCACATATGGGGATTAAGTATGCTAAACTTAATATGTATATTACATAATTTCATACAAGGCTGCGTGGAATTCAAATAATGGGAAAATGGCTTCCTTTAACTATTTCCAATACCTTGACAGACATGACAACACCACATTTGGGCTTGAAAGAGTCGAACAGAACCAGCAGATCTTTGGCCTTGATTCTATCCCAGTCAATATTACAGACGGCCAAACGTCGTGTGACCTACAACACACGCAAGTGCAGACACGCCAAAGGGTTTCACAAGGATGTTATTACATATTTATGCCAAAACAAATGTTAGCAGTTTTCCTAAAATTAAATGTTACGAAATACTTTTTTACAAAGTATTACAAAATAGACACATAATTATTCTATGTAGACAATTTTGCATGGACAATTAGAGCAGTATGTTGTAAATATTTAAAGCAAATGCTATTTAAATTGTCTTTTAAGTCCTGGGGTTCCATGCAACAAGATGTATACATATAAAGGCCAACTATGCAGAGTACTTACATTATCTGCACGTGGTGCATCTTCACCAATCTCTCCCCATGCATGTTCTACCAGCATCTCTGGTTCTTCATTTAACATCTCTTCAAAATCCTCCTCATCTGAACTTGATTCCATATTTCCAACACCGCGAGCTATGTCTGGTTCACTATCATCGTCGTCGTCATCATCATCGTCGTCGTCATCATCAGCAGAATCGACTTGTGTACCCTTCTTCGACACGCGTGATGTCACTGCATCTTTGTCATCATTTTCTTCCGCACTACCACGATGAAATTCGGCATCCTCAAACTTTTCAGATTCGTCTTCCAATTCTGCGATGAAATATAATAAATGTTCTTAACAAATGGACATTTAAACTCAAAGCTTATTTGTATTTACAAATTAACATTGTTTACAAAAACAAGGTTACAGTTTAAAATGTACAATACACAACATAGATAACTGCGTATTCGACAATTATTTGAACACAAATTTATAGTTTTTTTAAAAGTGCTATATAGATGTATGATTAAGTAACAGTACCTGAAATGTCACCCTTTTTGTTAGATTTCACCTCCTTCACAATTATTTTTTTTGCCTTTTCAATTGCCGACTGCGTCTGGTTTGTCTTCACATCTGCATTTCCAAAAGTGGTACTTGACAATTGTCCAGTATGCTCAGTTTTTTGGGAAGATATCAACGCCTTTTCTTTTGCTCGTTGTGTCTTCATGAGGTTCTTTTTATTTTTAATAGAACTCTTTTTCTCAGATGTTTCTTCATCACCATCGTCGCTTTCAGAGTTTTCGTCTTTTGTAGTTTGTTTTGTTTTGGCTTCCTTGGTATTTTCAGAATCAGAGGCATTATCATCAGAATCGGAGAGCTGGTAAAACCTTTTGAGGTCCTCCTTACTCGTGTGCTGGATGGGCCTACCACGTTTGTCCACCGTGTATTTAAGTTTAAAGCGTTTTTCATTAAACATACCCTGGAAACGTTTGTCAATTTGAATTTTTCTTTCCTTCTCTGGCATTTCCCAAAAGCGTGGGTCCCTGCTGACCTTTTTAAAGCGTGCATCTTGAGAGATTAAGTCTCCCTTCATTGGCATGTTTGCAATCTTTTACTTGCAACTAAAATATTAGTCTGGATTCTTGACTGCCGGTTTCCCTATGAAAATACACACAAAAACAATCCAGTTTTAGTTTTGTTACACATCTGACAAACCAGAGCATGATCTCATGTCACAATGTTATTTATCCTACCAGTTTTTGCAAAACATTTTTATTCATCTGCTGCAAGGCAGCAACAACGCAACTATATTTAATTAGTTGTTTGTGAAAACGCCGAAAACACAAGACTGAACGTTTCTTGGAATACCTTTCATAACGTTAACTTTGTAAATGCATCACATATGCAGGCCTTGTTTAAAGGCAGCCTATGGCAATTGAGTATGCCGAATTCATACAAGGTATCGCCTAACACATCTCCTTTGTAAGAGACCTCGGGACAAATAGTTAAGAGGCAAAGCCCTCTAGTTTATTGGTCACGCCACTGCTGGCGGAAGAGCCTTCACGAGAAGGGGCTCAAGAGGGTCTTTTCGCATACTGTTCCATGCTGGGCAGACGTCTCGGAAGAGGTTTGAGTACCCACATTTTACCCCATCTATTCGCGACCTTCGGATAAACAAAATAGCATCTGCTAAAGCAATAATTAAAACACTTTTCGTTAAAAATCTGTTGTTGGAATAAGTTAAAACATAATAAAAGGTTATGTTCTAATTTACATTTCTTGGCCAGAGACCGCTACGACTAACGTTTCACAACCCTCAGGTGGCATACATTTCTGCTCTAACGTATGGACTACAACGGTGCAAGGTTTGTGTTCTCCCCTCTTGAGCTTTCGAAACAGTTTACATTTCGTAAGGTACTGTACGAAACCACCTAAAGCACGATTTGTAAAAAGCACACTCATTTGTGCAATGCCATTTTAGGATTCATACGGAGTCCCCAAATGTGTTAAAATTAATACACTGTATGCAATTTAATCGTGCCTATAAATCATAGCAGCCCAACAGAGTTGTCATGATGCATGAGAGTTAACGCAACAACCAGAAACCGAACGTTTCAACATTTCCCTCAGCGAATCTTAAAACTCACTAACAATTTACTTGGGTCTACAGCAACCAACATGCTCACTGGGGTCGACGACACAATGCTTGACCGTGTCGGTCATGGGAATGATTTTGTGACCATATTTCACCGAGCCTGGGGCTAATTTTGGACAGATTCAGTTATCCATAATATAGGGGTGGGGGGTCATAACTCGCTACCGATGATAACACTATGTAACACAATTTTTGTTCCTAGGTACTAAGTGTTATTTTTAAAATGTTTATGCCTAAAAAGTATAGAAAATGGCTATTAATCCCCACAAACTTTGCTTTTGTGACCAGGCCTTTATGTGAAGGAACGACACAAATGCACACCACGTTTTCTCATTGAAAATAGGTCAATTTTAAATATCACTGTCCTGGTCACAAAAGCAAAGTTTGTGAGGAATAATAGACATTTTCTGTACTTTTGAGGCATAAGTAATTAGGAAATAACACTTACTACCCAGGAACATGTTTTTTTGTTACACCCTGTAATACGTAGCCAGGATCATAAACATGGAACGTAAGAGTAAGGCAACACTGAAAAAGTAGGAATGTTACGGGCTTTATTACGCACAATAATGACTGTATGTTTAATACGTTACATCATTGTTCACCTCAATAAAAAATATATACACAGAGCGCTGTACACTCAGGCCCTTAGCAAGACGCGCAGGCACTGTACGTACAGTACGTACAGTGCGGCACGAACGACGCCGACACATTGAGGGGGGGAACCACGCATAGAGTCGTGGACTCGTGCGTCTCAATGTTCGCCTGTACCTGTATGTAAAACGAACGACGACGTCGTCGTGAACAGAGACGCGACGCGCTTCGGCAGCTGCGTTCACGTTGTCTCGACGAGGACGCGGCCCTCCACTCCACGTGCGCTCCACGTGATCCGGCCGCCAGAGATCCCTTCCCGATTCGCGTTCGCAGATTCGCGGATTATGCAAAGTAGGTATACAACATTCGGTATGTATATACACAGAATAATTAAAATAAACTTTTTTTAGGAGGAAAACTGCTTTTATACCGTTACTTTACACGACACGTAAAAAAGTTGTTATTTAATTTAAAAACCCAACGCTTTAACGTTTGTTTAAAAAATATCGCTTCCCGTCAGAGTACTGATTCGTAAATTGTAATTCCTTCTTGCCAAATTAGAGGTTTCCCCCCCTCTCTATAAGTAGTAATTAATATATATTGGTTCTTTTGGTAAAGTCACGTTGAAAGAAATTAAATAATAGAATACGACGTTGCAATTGCAACACAAGCAACCATCATCAGGTACAAATGAATGAGAAAACAAAGCTAGTAAACTTGGACATATAATGCAATACAACACAGAGTGTCGGCCAACACAACAGTCAACACCCCACCTGGTTGATTCACGTTCTTCCAAAGATTGCTACATTTGAGAGAGAGAGAGACAAAACACAGACACGGAGACATACAGACACACAAGCAGAGAGAGACTGACACAGAGACAGAGAGTGGTGTTTGTCTCTGTGTCTCTCTCTAGAGTAACAATTGATTCTGCTGCCCCCTACTGATAGCTCAGCAGTCTATATACGATAAGCAGTATCACTAAACTATTTTATTTTTTATTTTACCCAGGTGAGACCAACTGAGAAGTGACCTGGCCACAAATGATGAGCTCAACGAAGTGGACTTATCGTCATCATGTGGAAATGTATATCAACCAAATACTCTGAATTCGCGTGATGTTGATTCCAAATGTGGAGTGAAAACCCGGGGGGGAGAGACAGCGAGAGAGACAGACACCGCAAACTCCTAATATATTGTTACGTTGCAATTGTTACGTTGCAATTATGGCTTTATTTTTTGGTGATTTCGAAAACGTTTTTTGGTTTGGTCATGTTTGTTTTGTTGTAGTACGGAGTTAGACTGATGGCCTTAATCTAAGTTTTATTGTGGTTTTTGTTGTTGTTGACTTGCATCCCACTGGAATTTTTTGCACACAGCGTTGGTGTACGGTGCTTTTTGCAGGAATATTTTGCTGGTTTTTTTCATGGATTTTCTGTTTGCACAGTCACATAGTCACTTTAAGATGTTTTCTTGTTCGTGTTTTTTTCTTATTGTGGTTGCACCCGATTCAAGAGCCGAATGGCTCACAGGGCTATACCAACATAAACTGAAATACAGCAGACCCGAGGGTCGGGATCGAACCCACGACCTCCTGCAGACCAGGCGAGTGAGTTAACGTCTCGCGGTGACGAGACATTATTAACTCCACGTGCATCTAACATGTGCACGGTGGAGGCCCATCCACGGAGCTGTCAACCCAAATGGTTTATACCCAGAAATGTTGTACATGTATTGAGGCGTAAATGATGACTCGGAGGGAGATCTTCATGTATGGGCTTGCGCCAGTTGTTTTTAATATTAAAGACTTTTATTCACACACGACTCCGTGTACTGCACACTCACTGCCTACACTCCACACCCCAGGGGAAAGGTACTGGGGATTCCCTAGCACACCCACAGGCTACCCTAGCCTGGTGCCAATTTCCCCGTACCCCGGGGTCCCATCGCTCCCCCAGGGGAAGGGTACTGGGGAGGTCCCTAGCACACCCGCAGGCTACTCTAGCCTGGTGCTAATTCCCCTTACCCCGGGGTCCCATCGCTCCCCCAAGGGAAGGGTACTGGGGAGGTCCCTAGCACACCCGCAGGCTACTCTAGCCTGGTGCTAATTTCCCCCTACCCCGGGGTCCCATCGCTCCCCCAGGGGAAGGGTACTGGGGAGGTCCCTAGCACACCCACAGGCTACCCTAGCCTGGTGCCAATCTCCCCCTACCCCAGGGTCCCATCGCTCCCCCAGGGGAAGGGTACTGGGGAGGTCCCTAGCACACCCACAGGTAACCCTAGCCTGGTGCTAATTTCCCCCTACCCTGGATCCCATCGCTCCCCCGGGGGAAGGGTACTGGGGAGGTCCCTAGCACACCCACAGGCTACCCTAGCCTGGTGCCAATTTCCCCTTACCCTGGGTCCCATCGCTCCCCCAGGGGAAGGGTACTGGGGGGGTCCCTAGCACACCCACAGGCTACCCTAGCCTGGTGCTAATTTCCCCTTACCCTGGGCCCCGACTTCCAACTTCACCCGTTCCTGGCTCCTCGCGACGACCTGGAACACGTCACTGGTCCCAACCTAAATACCCCAGGGGGACATGACGTCACCGTCCCGCCCGCCGTGCATGACGTCACTGCACCGGAGGGTGGGCGTGACGTATCGTCATTATTTACGACTCCACACATGCGTAGTAGCGTAACGCGCGCGTTGGGGTGGGGGGGAGTTGCAAACAGTGTGCACGCACGTGTAAGCTGCGGACAGTGAGGTCACGTCAGGGCGAACAGGTGCACAGAGAGAGAGCAACCAGAGAGAGGCGAACAATTAAGATGCATAGCGGCGATTGGCTGGCTCCATATGCCAACGCGGAGTAGGCGCCACGGAGGCGAGAGATAGTGGCAATAAGGGGGAGAACACGTGGGGGAGAACACGTGCGCGTGAACACGTTGGGGAGAACACGTGGGGGAGAACACGTGCGCGAGAACACGTGCGCGTGAACACGTGGGGGAGAACACGTGCGAGAGGCGTCGGGATGACCACGGCTTAATGAGCCACATCTGGGGGCACTTAATGAGGAGGAGGAGGATAAAAGGGGAACGTGTCAGGCAGAAGAGTTGAGTTGGTTGGAGTGAAGACGAGGGAGAATTCAAGAGAAGTCTGGGACCCTGCTCGCCACACCTCGTCCTCTCCAGCGGTGTTGGCTGATCCCCTGCTGAAGGCAAGGGCGAGGTTGGAGGAGTGAGGGTAGGCAGGCTAGCAGTAGAGAGGCTAGCGGAATCCTAAGTGTGAGTGTGAGACAGGCTAGCAGTAGAGAGGCTAGCGGAATCCTAAGTGTGAGTGTGAGACAGGCTAGCAGTAGAGAGGCTTGCGGAATCCTAAGTGTGAGTGTGAGAAGGCTACCAGAGTGTAACTGAGCGGGCTAGCGGAGCGTAGCGGGCGAGCAGGACAAGAGAAAGAGTTGCGACAGAGATACGTGGTGTTGAACGCGAGGAGTTCTGTATGAATAAAGGGACGCAGTAGAAAAATAATAAGTTGTCCGTGTGAACTAACACCACTACATATGGCAATTGAGTTTTCAGGTCCATACGGCATACAGAGGTTTCAATACGGGGCAAATAATGTTTTTGTCTTTGTTTCTCTCTCGTGATGGGACTTTGTAGGGTGAACATTGAGTTGTATTAGGGCACGGGGTGACCAACAAGGTCTGAATTGGTCTTTCATAAGGTGAGGGCACTGATAACGAATTGACAGGTATGCATCCACACATATCCAGGCTCAACCCTGCCGAGTGCTGTGAGATGTGACGAGGTTGAGCACATTTCGGCCCGAGTTTTACAAACTCCTTGCTTCGTCCTTGGAGGGGGAAAGTCGCCAAACGAACCTCAAGGGAATCGAGGCAGAAACACGAACAAATAGACATAAATTGTGTCACGAAACAAAACTTTTGTATTAATTTGTATCATTTGTGTCAAAGATGCTACTTATCATGCTACTGCCTGTGTACTTGCATACGGATGCTGCTGCTGCTTGCTTGATATATAGATGCACACACTCGTGTTGTAAATGTACAACAATAAACACAGAAAATTATGAAGGGTTAAACAATACACATTTGTATTTGGCCATATGATAATTATGTTGTTGCTATTGAAACGGCTGTACGCCGTATAGACCTAAACACTCAATTTTCCTCGACAAGAATACGGGTAAACCATATGGGTTGACAAGGATGATTTTAAACGATGAGAACCAAAGGGGTGCAAGGCTGTAGTGAATGTTAAGAACTGCTCTAGATCGTTGCAAATGTGCGTTCGCGTTTTTTCCCTCGTCGGCTTAAGTAGTGCTAATTGAATTATTATGGAGACAAACGTGTGTTCAGAAGCGTGAGACATGCTCATTTTGTTCAAATATACCAAACGAATTGCTGTATTACAAATAATAGTAGGTAGTGGTCAGGTTCAGCAATTCATCCACCCGTTCATTGTGTAGTGCTGTATTTCTCTTCAACAAGCAGTATGAAGCTTTGTCTAAGTGCCGTAACTCAATTAACTATCAGCACAATTTTAACATTCACAATTTCCATGCACAGTACAGTACCGTAGTGAAATTAGCTGGTGGCACGGCGCAGCCGCTTGTGGCAAAGGTTCACAGTTTTGATTTACAGCGGCCGCCCTGGTCAATAACTGCGTATGTAAAAACCATACCTCTGCATTGCGCGTCGTCTGGTTCACACAATGGGCGTTATATAAACCCGCGACTCCATTCGCAAGCGTAGGGTCATTTTCCGGAATCGGGGGCCCAAATTTGAAACAATGTCTGAGCGGTAATATGCATTACCCCCCCCCTACCCCAACTCTGAAAAAGAATAGTAGTAAGTAACGAGAGTCGGGCTCTCCTAGGTAAATAAGTGTAAGAATGTAGATAATCATAATTGCACATGCTGGGTTTCGTCACACGGTGGCAGTGTTTAGTGCTTTAAATGTTCTAATTCGTTACATCATGGGACCTCCTTTGCCAGTACCAAAAAACTAGCAACTAGATCAGAGGACGCCAAAAGGCGCCTTTTGGCGTCCTCTGGTCTAACACCGTTTTGAGACTCGACTAAATAGAAAGCTGTCTCTGGTGTGGACCAATCAGTTTCAAAGACAATGCATATATTATCAGAGCATACTCTTTGTTTTTTTCGGTGAAGTCACGCACTCACACTATTTTATCAGTGTTTTTTGTTTGCATTCTGACCACAAGTATTGTGGTTAATGCAGACATGATTCCTTGTACAAGGTTTCGGGTTGGTATTTTAACATCTTAACACCTGTTTTGTTGCCAGAAAAAAGGGTAAAACCTATTCTCATGTTCTAATTCTTTTTACAACCGCGTGGCATCCATAATACAGGTTTTGTTTTAGGTTAGATCGCGTAAATGTATAAATGTGTCGTTAAATCTGCCACCACCCGACACAGCCAATTAGTAAGGTTTGTCACGTAAACAGAACGTGTCAATTCGTTACTAGTACAGCGCACAGCCGAATGCAGCTAGTTGTAATTACTGGCGAAACGTCGTACTCAGATTGTTAATGTCATGGTTTTGCTCTCCAACACACCGGTGTGCTGTACTAGTAACGAATTGCATTGTTCTGTTGACGTGACAAATACTAATTGGCTGTGTTGGGTGGTGGCGGGTTTAACGACACATTTATATATTTACGTGATCTAACACAAAAAAACCTGTATTATGGATATTGGTCGCGAATGCCTACGTGTTAAACTAACCCTGTCAATCCACTGCTGTATGGACAGTATAAATAATAAAGGCAGTTACACAAATGGAATAGCCACACAAAATAGACGAATAAAGTTCAAAAATTCATATTAAAGTGCGAGTCAGACAGGATGATTTGTTTCTTGACAACATTTGGTTGGAGAAACATAGGAAAAAGTGTTTGCAATACTGTAAATGGAGAAAACATCCATCACAGGATTGCTGATGAGAGCCATTATAACATCCGATGAATGAACCACGGGAAATGATAGAAGGGCTTAAAAAGGAACTCTACAACGTTCGACACAGGATGATTGAGCAAAATAAAGGTCCTATAAAAATGTGTTCACTAAACAATTTGAGATCTCTTTCAGAGCAACACAGCTGGAAAATAAGACGGTATATATGTCAATATACCTGGAGCAGATGTTGAAGGTTGACCAGTATGAACACGATGAAAGAGACTGAATTCATAAAATTTACAGCACATGAATGGTTTGATAATTTCAAGTTTAAATTTTGATTTAAAGCTTTCGTGACTGCAGTAATTCATATTCTTAGTTCTTTCGGTAAAGTCACGTTGAAGGGAAACAACAAAATAATAAAATATATATAAAACAATAAAAATTATCACGACGTTTCGACCATAACACAAATGGTCGTCTTCAGGTGTGTTGGTTTGCAGAATATATATCAGAATATAGATGGACTAGTCCTAAATAAGCTGCCAAATCGCTGCGCGCGGCGCTAACGTTTTTATAAATAAATAAATACACCGTTTAAAAATAAATGTATGCAAACCAACACACCTGAAGACGACCGTTTGTGTTATGGTCGAAACGTGAGAATTTTTATTGTTTTATATATATTTTATTATTTTGTTGTTTCCCTTCAACGTGACTTTACCGAAAGAACTAAGAATATGAATTTCAAGTTTATTTTATTCAACTGGGTGAGAATGTAACCGGGTGAGATCACGGTCGTCTAATTTTCACGAGTGTCCTGGGGCATTAGCGTGCCAGTAGGGTGCAATGATTCCTGCTTATAATCCAAATTGAGTCATTTGCGGGTAATTTACGAATTTTGGAACCTGACACCAGCAAACAATGGCCTACTCGTTTTGAATGACGTCCCGTGATCTTTAACGTCCACTTTGAAGCATACGGCGCATACTATTATGGTTTTACACCCTCAGTAAAGAGCAGGGTGGCCGTTGAATTCCCACCGCGAGCCTCTGCAACAAACTGCGAACGCACTTTAGGCCATGTCACCGCCTTTATGATGGTTATCCCATTGCATGAAGTCAATAATTAAATACGTTATCAGGCACAGAATTGAACTTCAGTGTTAAAGTACGTAAACATTGCTGAACAAAACACAATGGATTCATAAACACAAATATGAACCAAATTAAATCCCCAAACATTTTTTTATTGGTTATTTATGTGTACATGTCATTATTTACCAGTATAAATACTTGGAAACATCAGTGTTCGTTTGTGTAAAGATAATCACATTGAGGTCAGAGAACAAAGTCTGATGCAGAGAATATTATAATTGTGGTCTGTCAGTCATCCACGTTGCCATTGTTTTTTTAAGCAATTAAATAATGTTGTCTACAAATATCTGTGAACATAATGCTCCTTGTAAATTACAAACACAGTTCCCGTACTGAATTATGCACATTACTTATCTACAATATAATATAATGAAGATTACAGAATATGCATGCACATGCAGGCTACTTCCTTTTTTCTCTCTTTCAGCAATTTTATGGTCAAATATAAATGCTTTACGTGGGCATAGGAATAAAGGAGGCAATTGGATAGTTGCCACCGCGGCTTGCTGTGACCATACAACATGGGCACTTTGGTTTCTCGTCCCTCCCAACTGAAAAATAAATACTTTGCTTATTTAAGAATGAAAGCCACACTACGTCGTATGATTCTTTTTCAGGAGGGTCCCGCATTATAAAACCCCTGCGTGCGAGGGCACACCACTCTATCATGTAGAGATTGAAACAGATGGCGAATCGTCAATATGCTGCTCTACCTTCCCCTGGCGAGCAATAATATCGCACCTCGACACCCATCAGAAGGGTGTTTCACAACATTTGTGAGATCTACAAAAACAGTACTGTAGTTCCCAATGTGACTAATAATGTATTTCATTACTTTGAAAACTACTCGTGCATAACTTCTCATACTATGCTCATCGAAGCATATACATCACGTATCTACTTCATATGATGAGCAGATTGTACATATGTTTGTAAGGGATCAAAAGTGATATCCAAAAATATATTGTTGAAAAATTTGCTTTTGTAGAAATGTGTGAAAATACGAGGGTTTGACAATTCTTGTCAAGGTGAAGTGGGAAAGTTAGGAAGAGCAGGGTGTCAGACAATAGAATGTCAGTGATAAGGTATTTAGACAGATACACATGGACAGCCATAAAATAAGGGATGCAGGCCACCCTTGCAAACCCAGGCAACACTTGAAAAAGAGGCAATGTGTAATTGCTTTCAGTGGCTTCATTTCATCTCCTGGTTAAATGAAGGATACAACAACTGGAGATGAGAAAAGTTGTAAGCCTAGACTTAAAAAAAGAGATTGAGTTTCTAGTGCAGACGACCAAAGGGTTTTAGACCATGGGGGTTGACCACACAATGAATTGAGGCTAGAGGGGTTTTGGGTGCAGTCATTGTTTACTGAGGCAGAGGGCGTGGTGTTGCAGGGAGGAGGTGAGAGATAGGGGAGAGGTAGGTGGAGGCAAAAATGACGAAAGATCTTGGAAGCCAGTGGGGTCAGTCTTGTACTTAGACTGGTTTTGGAAACAGTGGAGGCATCTGGGGTTTGGGGTGATGTCTCAGTTAACAATATAGGTGTTGAAGGATTATTGCAAAACATTATTGCAATAAGTTTTATGTTAAGAAACAAAAATCTCCGTTCAAACTCGTTCAAAAAAAGACATTACATTTTACAAACAACATTTTTACTTACGTGTGAATTACATACTACAATGAATGTCACAGTGATTTTACATCATTGCACATAAGCTAGGCACATTGGAGTTATAGATTTTGTAAAGTATCTGATAAAGCTTAGGTGGGCTGTCTGGCTTATTTCTCAAATGGGGTAAATGACTGGTTGTTTTTAAAAAATGCAGTAGATGAGAGTTTTACTTCAGAGCTAGTTGTCAACACCATATGTGGTGAAGCACAGTTGGGATCTAAAGATACATAGATGCAGTACATTCACCCACATAGCTCATTCTTACAGAGGTAGCAGGGCTGTATTAATTTTGCCGGCTTAATATAATTCCCGGTAAATACTAAATTACTCCATTGGGAATATGGTGCAAAATGCAAAGCGTGCAGCTGAAGAACGTGCTTGTATTAAACACTCAAGGAAAGCTGAACATTCAAGCATATTTGTTATTTTGCCAACTCAGGGCAACTGAATATTTCATATCTGAAGCTCTAGAAATGAAGTGCACTACGGGGATCAGGAACATGCAAAGGACAATCAATAATTCAATGGTAAACTAATGACTAAGCATCGTCATGCATGCATGCATAAAACATTCTGCAAATGCATTATCCTGTGTGTGCACTGTAGAACAAGCAATGTCATGCTGCTGCTGCTTTGTCTCTGCATGTACAGAATAAGGGTTAAAGCTCATGTCGTTAATCATTCTCACTCTCCAAATCAATCCTAATCTGCGCTGGGAATAATCAAATACAGGTTTCAGGCAATTGAGGTCTTGATTAATAATATTTTCCATGTTAAATTACATTAACAGTAAACCATTTTAAATTGTTAAACATTTTCGTAATACCTGCAAATATTTGCGATTTTAAAATTACAAAAATACTTATTTACATTTATGCATGCGGTTTGTACAATGTATTGGGCTTTTTCAACTAAATTACTGTATATTTAACTTGTTGAGTTGTAGCTTTTCATATATGAATTATTGTAGAGTACTTTTGGCAGAATTTAATTCTGTATTTCTTGTTTTTGAATACATTCATAATATAAATCACTCTACTGTAGATTCTGAAGATAATGAACGTTGTAAAGTATTTAGTTAGATTTTACCGTAGTATATAATATGTATTTACTAAGATGATTTACGTAAATAATTGTTGTTTCCGGGAGTTGACAAGGTGTGTATATCCTGCAAAATTGCACTTCAATTGCCCTCTATCTATTGTAACACACTGATATACCTATCATATGACAGATTCCGATATACAGTAGATTAAATCAATACGTTAAGATAGCAATTACAAAATATGGTGCTGTTTGCACATAGACAGCTATTAGCATCTCTTCCCTACAGGGATTAATTAAACTATACATCAGCACTAAGGTTGAGAATTGATTATGTGTATCAATACTTTCTCGTCCATAAATTTCCATCTTAAATGGTGTGGTAAAAAAACGACACCCTAGACACACTGTAGTCCCTTAATCTGCAGTGGAATTCAAATGTTTGTATTCAGTATTGCTATAGTACTAGTGTAATTTAAAATACTGCAATGTAATCTGAAAAAACTTGTTTATTTGGATACGATAAAATACTTTGCATTGTCACTAATAAATAAACTCGCATCTCATTGTGAATGGTTCTGATAAAAAAAACATTAGAGAGACAGTACGACATTGCACCATATTTAAGAAACTGCACTATGTAAAGTTAAGATTCAGTTGATAAAAGAATTGTTAAATATCCATGCAATAGGCCATATTTTCAAACAGAAGTCTATTCTACCTTAATATATTACATCAAAAGAGATAATCCAATTAAATATAACATTGATACCTATAAAAATTAACAGTCTATATTTGCAGGTGATACCCAGTAAACATGAATTGTTGGACCAACATTGGTCCAATGGTTACTGCATAGTTTTAAAGTCTACAGAGTAAAAAAAACGATTAAAGTATAGCCAGCCAAAACGAATTCAGTATAATTTTGACTACACCTTCAGTTTCCAATAATGGTGGTCATCTAGATCAGAGATTACAAGTTATAGACATCATGTTGACATTTCGCTAAAGCGGATGATGATCCCTTATCAAGACCAACAATGGAATGGAAGCCACAGCAGGAAGACGCCCAGAGATAAATCTACCATGGAGATGAAGCTGTGAAATTGGCTCGTGTTCAGAAGTTACAATACCTACTATAATCACCCAGGAATGTCTGTCCTTAACGCTCGTGACGTCACTTCACATCGACCAGCTCATTAATATTCATGAGCAGGTGACGTCCTCCAAATGGACACGCCATTATTAACACATTCCTGCGGAGGGGGCTGGTAGGAACGTTGGGTTGCTCAGTCAATGGCCAGGGTCAACGGCGGCACCACGTGGTGTATTCTGCAAATATGCCCGACTGTGAGGGCGGGTACGAGCCGGCGTGGGTAGGTTAAACGTTGAGTTTTATAAGGGCACCACGGGGTGATCAGCCCCTCCCCACTCAGCCCCACCCCACCCAGCCCCACCCCTCCCACCCCCCACCCAGCCCCACCCTCCCCACACAGCCCATCCCCACCTAGCCCCTCCCTACCCTCCCCTCTCCACCCAGCCCCACCCCTCCCATTTTTTATACCCGAATGTCCGGATACACGTGGACAGACATCCACAGACATACACAATTAATCCCCTGCCTCCTCTGAGAATTAATCCCGGTTGGGCTTCCAGTCCACTACGTCTCCTACCAGTAATGCCTACTAGGAGCGCATTTGTTATATATCCGGGTGTCCGGATACACGTGGGCAGACATCCACAGACATACACAATTAATCCCCTGCCTCCTGTGAATTAATCTCCGTTGGGCTTCCAGTCCATATAAGGGCACCACGGGGTGACCAGCCCCTCCCACCCCCCACCCAGCCCCACCCTCCCCACCCAGACCCTCCCCACCCTCTCCTCCCCACCCAGCCCCCCCCACCCAGCCCCTCCCTACCCTCCCCTCTCCACCCAGCCCCACCCCTCCCACGTGGACAGACATCCACAGACATACACAATTAATCCCCTGCCTCCTGTGAATTAAACCGGTTGGGCTTCCAGTCCACTACATTTCCTACCAGTATTACCTACTATAATGAGCCAAGAGTGTATGTGTGCAACGTTTGTGACGTCACTCCACTTCGACCAGCACTCCACATGGTGGGGGGGGGGGGAGCGAGGCGCCTCCTCCCCCCTCCTCGACGTCAACTCGCAACCCTCACTACAAAGGCAGAACCCTCACGTCACGTGATCTCCGTAACGATGTTGTTGAGACATAGAAGTAAAAAGGACGTCGTGATGAACAAGGGATTATAACCTTAAGATTTAATAGGTCTCTGTCACCACACCCTTACAAATTGCACACGAATTGATGCAATGAATATATCACGTCGCGGTCTGATTTTCGCTCGCAAGTTTCAGATTTACTGCAATACACCCGTCCTTGGACGGGCAAAAGGCTCGCTGTTCCATCGTGAGACCCTGGGGGATGCCAATGGCGTGGGGAAGCTTTCAATCAGCAGTAGATAGATCTTGTCTCGTGATAATGAAGATTATCACATGTTCAATCTCCACCTACACTCTTGGAGGTGCTCCTTGTGGTGTGCCTATTTTAAGAGATAAAACATTTGTTTAACTACGTAATGTACATAGTCTGCAAATTCAGTTTTCTCGGTATGAATTCTGACATATTTTTTTTAATTAAAATGTGCTACACTGCTTGCTACAGTAATGTAAAACCTATTTGAAGCAAAAGGATGGTGGCTTAATTGAAAAGGGAAGTTATGTGCACCCTCAGTTGTGGATCAGTGAGAATACATTTCTATAAATATCTAACCTTCATCCCTTTTCCAGTACCGAATTACTTTATCTAGTTTCCATTTTTTATTATGATGATGACTCATTATAAATCTAGTTACTTAACATCTAGTTACTCAACATGCGAAGTACGTACTTTTCTAATTATTATACATCTGTAGAATAGTTGTAAACGGTAAAAGTGCAGCAATGCCATCACTTTGCCTTTGGAACTGCTAACAGGAGGGCTGGCATTAAGAGGGAGTTCTAGGGAGGCGCTCGAGAGGCTACGTGGCCCACTCCTTCACGCTGGCAAAACGTATTGGAAGAAGTGGGAGTTCCCACACTTTACCCCACCACATTGGCCAGTCTATCCATGTTTTATTACACGCTTTTTTTCATTAAACTCACTCTGTCTGTTGTTGTTGTTGTCGTTGTATCGTCAAATCTTGTAACTGAATTTCAACCCACTTCCCAATGTGGTATCGACTGCAAACTTGGTATACGTATGGCATGCCGATGACAATACTATATTCCATCATTAAAAATACAAAATATATACTTTTAACGTTTTTTTAAATATGTTATGTTTCGGACTGGGTCTAATTGTCCACGCTCAACTGACGTTGGCTGTAATTGGGCACGGTCCCCTTACTTTATGGCAAGCTTCGGGGCCACTCCCAGGAGTCGTGGAGTTCTGCCATTACTAGTACGGTACATTTCATTAAAGCGTGTTTTTAAAAAAGTATTTTTTTAATATTACTTATACTACAGTATACTCGTACTATAAATTTGAATAAAGTCGTTAACATTTAAAAAAATATATAATACCGTACTCTAGGCTGTATGGAAAAATATCCCTCTTCATTTTCTCATGAAGTCTCACTTTTCATTGAATTCCCACAACAATACGTGCAATTAAAACATACACCAATTTGCCCTCATAGAATATCTGCAGTCTATTTTGTATCATAAACACATCGTTTCAGGTTTGATCACACTAGCAGGTACATGATGACTAGTCTCAGAAAATACATTCTACAATAAATGGTTGTATTTGTTTGATGAAATACAGTACGGGTGCAGTATATCAATTAATTAATCACGGCACTACTTTTAATTCATTTTTATCAAGGTGAACTTTGTGTCGCCTCGATTTAAGTTTTGCGGAGACGAACATTCTTAAATCTGCGAGTTTTCCACGGATTTTTAGATATCTCCTGGGGGCGGCTAAAAAGTATAATCCACAAACTTCTGCATAATTCTAGGTGGCTCATTCCTCCTAAAATTCCCGAGTCACTGCAATGGGATTCACATATATTTTTTACTGAGCTGGGATGGTTCTTTTTTAAGCATAATGAGAATTAAAAAACAAATATATGCAGAGAGGGAAACAAAGATACACAGACAAATGGAAAGAAGGAGAGAACATTTTTTAAAGTATTTTTTTCTGTTTACTTTGCACACACTAGCTGTGCCGACGTGGTATGTTAAATACTGTGTCGCAATTACGGATATGTGAACGTTTTACACTGGGGTATTATGTCTAAGAATATGTTTTCCATGGAGACATATCTCAGTAGCACTTCTGGCTTTGTAAGATGTAAGTTGATATTTCAGGGTGGATTCCCCCAAACCCCACATTCCAAACAGCCAATGAATACATAGGCCGAGTCGATGCACACAGCCTTAGCTGGACATTAATGCTCGTCAATGTGATTCGCTAACTGTTTCTGAATATAGCAGTCGCTCACCTTACAATGAGAACAGAACGATCTTTCCAAGTCTGTGTTTATTTCTAGGCAGTCATCAGTCAACTTAACTTCATAAGCCCGCAGAAGTAATGTATTACGGAATTGGTTCCCATTGGAACCATTGCTATTACAGTGTTTTTACATGTTCACTAAACCTCTTTTGAGTCTTCACCATATAAGCATTAAACTGTATAGATGGCTGTCTTGAGGTATAGTCGATCAGACATAACTGACCAAAAAATATTGGTCTCTAGAATGTAGGTATGTCAAGATGAACTTATTGCGTGTTTTTTTCTTCACCAAGCCGAATGAGGCCTTGGTGTGTAACTGGGATGTAGCAGTTCAAGGAGGCAATGATGAGGTGCGTTAGCATCACTAACACTGGCCGTGATGACCTCTTGATACAATGAGGGAAAAAAGTATTTGATCCTCTGCTGATTTTGTACATTTGCTCACTGACAAAGAAATGATCAGTCTATAATTTTAATGGTAGGTTTATTTGAACAGTGAGAGACAGAATAATAACAACAAAATCCAGAAAAACGCATGTCAAAAATGTTATAACTTGATTTGCATTTTAATGAGGGAAATAAGTATTTGACCTCTCTGCAAAACATGACTTAGTACTTGGTGACAAAACCCTTGTTGGCAATCACAGAGGTCAGACGTTTCTTGTAATTGGCCACCAGGTTTGTACACATCTCAGGAGGGATTCTGTCCCACTCCTCTTTGCAGATTTTCTCCAAGTCATTAAGGTTTCGAGGCTGACGTTTGGCAACTCGAACCTTCAGCTCTATCCACAGATTTTCTATGGGATTAAGGTCTGGAGACTGGCTAGGCCACTCCAGGACCTTAATGTGTTTCTTCTTGAGCCACTCCTTTGTTGCCTTGGCCGTGTGTTTTGTGTCATTGTCATGCTCCACGACCCATTTTCAATGCCCTGGCTGAGGGAAGGAGGTTCTCACCCAAGATTTGACGGTACATGGCCCCGTCCATCGTCCCTTTGATGCGGTGAAGTTGTCCTGTCCCCTTAGCAGAAAAACACCCCCAAAGCATAATGTTTCCACCTCCATATTTGACGGTGGGGATGGTGTTCTTGGGGTCATAGGCAGCATTCCTCCTCCTCCAAACACGGCGAGTTGAGTTGATGCCAAAGAGCTCCATTTTGGTCTCATCTGACCACAACACTTTTACCCAGTTGTCCTCTGAATCATTCAGATGTTCATTGGCAAACTTCAGACGGGCATGTATATGTGCTTTCTTGAGCAGGGGGACCTTGCGGGCGCTGCAGGATTTCAGTCCTTCACGGCGTAGTGCGTTACCAATTGTTTTCTTGGTGACTATGGTCCCAGCTGCCTTGAGATCATTGACAAGATCCTCCCGTGTAGTTCTGGGCTGATTCCTCACCGTTCTCATGATCATTGCAATTCCACGAGGTGAGATCTTGCATGGAGCCCCAGGCCGAGGGAGATTGACAGTTCTTTTGTATTTCTTCCATTTGCGAATAATCGCACCAACTGTTGTCACCTTCTCACCAAGCTGCTTGGCAATGGTCTTGTAGCCCATTCCAGCCTTGTGTAGGTCTAAAATCTTGTCCCTGACATCCTTGGAGAGCTCTTTGGTCTTGGCCATGGTGGAGAGTTTGGAATCTGATTGGTTGATTGCTTCTGTGGACAGGTGTCTTTTATACAGGTAACAAGCTGAGATTAGGAGCACTCCCTTTAAGAGTGTGCTCCTAATCTCAGCTCGTTACCTGTATAAAAGACACTTGGGAGCCAGAAATCTTTCTGATTGAGGGGGGGTCAAATACTTATTTCCCTCATTAAAATGCAAATCAATTTATAACATTTTTAACATGCGTTTTTCTGGATTTGTTGTTATTCTGTCTCTCACTGTTTAAATAAACCTACCATTAAATTTATAGACTGATCATTTCTTTGTCAGTGGGCAAACGTACAAAATCAGCAGGGGATCAAATACTTTTTTCCCTCACTGTATATAATGCAAAGTACATTTTAATATAGAATAAGACATTTTACATATCTAACGAACGTCAATTACTGCTTTGTCGCGTAATGTATAATCATATTTGTGTTACAGTTAATGAGCATGTCACTGGGACAAAAGTATATAGGTGTCCAAAAATATATATTGTATGAAAACCTCCCCACACTATGTCAGTCAGGGGGGTTGTTAGACCATACTTCACCACATTTGTCAATTTGGATTGGTGATGCAAGGAAGGGGGCAGGATGAGTTTAGATATCACCTGCCACTGACATTAACCATGGCCAAGAAATGAAATCGGGTAGCAGAGTTAATAGCGCAACGCGAGAACGACTGCACCACCAAAATTAAACCCAAGACTAGACACAGATTTTCTGGATATGATGCCACAGCAAATTTGAGTTCGAAAGCCCTGCCAAATGTGTGCTTGTCTAAAAAGATCAGTTTGACGTATCAGAGTATTGCCAAGCTGAGGGGCCATTGCTGACAATGCATATGCAACTACAAGGCCAGTGCAATACATGTGATCAATAGTGCTATACCACAAACAACTCAAAATTTACAATACTGCAGGGTGCATACACTGACAGTGCAACTGTTCTAAGAGGATTTAGTTTGAGAAAAGAATACAATAGTGCCACATCGGCTGGCTAAGGATCGTGATTATATGATTATACTGACTTGGAACAATTCTAGATTTGAAGCTTTCGTGACTGCAAGGATCCACACTCTTTGGTTCTATTCGGTAAAGTCACGTAGGTAAAAAATAAAACAATAAAAAAACCTATTTTTTTATTGAAAATAAATAAAAATACGTATTTTTTATTGTTTTATTTTTTACCGACGTGACTTTACCGAATAGAACCAAAGAGTATGACTTGGAACACTTGGGAAATGCAGGGGATATGACAATATATACAGTAGAGAACTATACATTGCTGAAACAGAACCCTCCTGTGGAAACAATGTAAAGAGTTAATCATCATAGACAACAGCTGAGTAGTAACCAGGCCAGAACCTCTGCCATGTGGGATTTAAATGATAGGATCTTGCTTTTTTGCTTGCCTGGATTTTGCGAATACACTTTGCTGTAATATGTCTGTGCTTTACACTTAATACTTTAAAGGTAGCATTTATAATGTGTAAACAAAACAACTTTAAGCTTGGCCCTACAGTTCATCTTCAGTTACTCTGCAAGGAACATTTATGTCAGGCTACCCATAGCATCACTGCAGACTTAGCAAGAGAATGGATAAAGTCCCCAACAGGGGGAATGTCCCACGATTTCAATATTTTAAAATCAGGCCGTGCATTTATATTTATAAAGAAAGTTTTCGGTGGTAAATATTAATACAATTTACATTTTCAGGGTCTCATGGGGGGTGCAGGGCGATCCTCCCCATCACCAGCCCCCTTTCCCCACCCCCAACCACTGCACACAGAGTACATGAAGGGCACATATTTAGTGCCATTAAAATTGATCTACAGTGCTATGTGAAAGGTGTTTCGGATGAAGATTTGCTACTGGGATATGCCTGTGAAAATTACACTTTTTTGTACACGTTTATGTGGCCAGGAGATGGCAAGCGCTGATTGTCACCCTTGCATGTGAGTGGGTTGTCACCGGGTACTCTGGTCGCATCACACGTATCAATCAATCGTTGACGTACTGGCCAAACCATCCTCTTGAAGGGTCCTCGTGGAAAAGAGTCTTGACACTGTGGCACCCCATTCCAGTGTGTAAAATATTTGTGTGCATTACACTACTAAACTAAAAATGTGCATCAACTTCCTCATAAATTGCATTGTCTCAAAAGGTGCTATACATGTGTATTGTCTGAGCATAAGTAACAAACGAAACTGAAATGTCAAGTTTAGATTCAAATAGGCTTACTCTGATATGAAGGTAAATGTGTAACATGTTTATTTATATATAATAAAATGTGTTTTTGTGGAAGATATCATGACTTATTTTTTCATTTCCATTTTTTGTATTATCTGTTGTCATCATGCCATGAGGTGATTCCCACAGAGAAGTGCAACTCCCCAAGTTAGAGAATGGTTCATGGAAGGGGGTTTCACAGAAGTATAGTACAGTTCAGTACTTCTACAATCCCTTCAAATGATGTCTAATTCCTATATCAGGGGGCAACAATTTACCATACACCCTACTGTGGAACAATGTTTGTCACAATTCTCAGGGCTGAAATTTTACTCAGTGCGAATAATGACAATGTAATTTTCTTTTCATTTTTTAAACCACGTTGAGAACATCAACTCACTACACTTGAGACTCCAGTTTAAGCACAGGTGGCTGTCTGCATTCGAGCTCAAGGTATCAGCCATACCAGCACCATGCCCTAACATCGATTAAACTAACAAAACATGTTTCATTGTATTTTTCCAGGTAAGGCCCACTGAGTAATATTGCTCTTTTTTAGAAGTCACCTGGCCAGAAATTACAACTCAATGAAGTGGCTTATGTGGAAATGCGTAGCTGCTAAATACTCTAAACACATGTTTCTAATTGTGGAGGGAACTGGGAGAAAAATCCATGCAACCACGGGGAGAACATGCAAACTCACGACCTCCCATATACGTGGTGAGGTAGTGAACATCTCGCGACCGTGAGCCAGCCAGCCACCTCTATCATGGCAATTTTTAAACATATAGTATATTTCGATTTAAAGCTTTCGTGACTGCAAGGATTCATCTATATATAATATAGGGATAATTGTTATTTCATTGTCATTGTTAAATAGTTGGTTCAGGTGCTCCTTGTTAAATAGGTTAAAGGTAAAGGAGCGGTCCTGCAATTGCTGAAGCCACTGCTCGTGGAAGGATTTACAATAAAATTAGATCGAAAGAGTTCCTCTCAACGGCTATTTGATCTACTTTCCCACGCTGGCCAGACATAGCGGAGAGTGTGGGAGTTCCCACACTCTACCACACTAGATAAACCTGCCAATCTACTGACTGTGGTGCACCCATTTAGACTTCTAGGTGGACAGAGCCAGGGGAATTTAAGAAAGTGTCCCTTGTTTCAACTGCTGTGCCAAGGGATTGAACCGATGACCTTTGGATGGAAAAACCAGTGTGCTAACCATTACAGCATGACAGCAATTGGTGAACATTGATCTTTAAAGCAGGTTACCTTGCAAAATTCGACGGTACACAGCTGGTCCTTTTGACAGAAAATTCCAAAGACCAAAATTGAAAATACTGTAACTGATAAATTAGAGGAATGGAAATTGCTGTAATCGTGTTACAAAAAAAAGCTTATCAGATTCCTCCAGTATAAATAAATATTCAGATGTCCTGATTCTGTTACATGACACACCTGGTATATGACATTTCTTTGGTAAACATTTTCTAAAAACTTAAAAATGCAAAAATTATTACACTTTGCAATTCTCATTATATTCCATCCCTGTGGGGTTAATGCTTTTATATTTAAATGCATTTTCAAAGGGCAGTTGGCTATATGATATGGTATTGATAACATGGAGGAAAATTCTGTTTGCTACATTTTTAATGAGACACCTTAGTGAAAAGAGGGAAATGTGCAAGGTTAAAGAATATAAAGTAGGACTGAATACAAATTATCTTTTATTTTAAACTGCAAACCATAATTACGACAAAATGTAAGCCTATTATCCTTAGCTGGCCATTATTGCTAATGAGGTGAGGAGGATATGTTGTTGTTGTTATCGGTGTTGTCTATCAACAGCTCCAATATACCTTAGCCAATGGTTCTATTTTAAATTAGCTTGCTTGATGCATTATTTTCTAAATGTGAATGTTTTGGGCTGAAATAAAACCAATTAAGCAGAATTGTTACAAGGGTCGGATCACGCTGGGCCATGCTTTCTCACTTGCCAGGTCAGACTTTGGTTATATTCGTATTGAGGGAAAAAAACGAATGGCTTTAAACAAAGGAAATTCTCACTGTGGGTTCTCAAAATGACATCGAGTTGAAGGGGCACTTAAATGCAGTGCCAAATGAAAATTATTCAGAGATTATATTGACATGCTAGGAATGTGTGGAATTTTAAAAAGCTTATTAGATAAGAAAAAAATGGGACGAATGAGAGGGTTCAAGAGTCAAGCAACATATTAAATTGAAGGCCACCTTAGTCACAAAGGTGTTATATTCATTCAACAATTATTTTCGCCATAAACCTCCATCTATCAGTATATATTATATATAAATATATTGATCTTGTTTTTACATTAAAATTAATGACTACTCTACTGGCTAAAATCAATTCATGTATTTGAGCAAAATAGTTTTTAACATGGCATGTATGAAATAGTTCAAATTATTTTTGCAGGTTTACAGCAGGCATTTTAACAAAGCCCTAAAGAGTGTAATGGTGCACTGACTAATTTTCATTGGAAAGCATGGGTTATTTGAGGAGGGGGAGGGGGGTGAAATATCCACACATCGCCCCAACAAACTACAGTTACAGTATTCCTACGTTATTCGCGAGGAATGCGTTCCGGAGATGGTGGTGAATAGCAAATTTCGCGGAAAATGAATTACCTTAAATCTTTTGAATACATTGGATTACATAAATACATACACACGCTATTAAATACATGAGAATTAGCATAACACAACAATATATATTTTTTATAATAAATAAATATAAAATAATAATTTCTACATTTATTTACCTTAAATTAATATACCGTGCATCATCACTTTATCTCATAATCATCACATTTTCTCTCATCAGGTTCTTTCTCTCTCTTGATGCAGCCATGGAGAGTTCCAGATGAGATTCGCAAAAAGCCCAAATCGCAGATAACCAAAATCGCAGATAGCAAGTATGTAAATAACGAGTAAATATGCTTTACTGCACTAGACCCATTGATCAAAGCCAGATTAAACCCATAGGGCTCTTGCCTTCCTGCAGTGAGCAAATGCTCAAGAAATGCTTGTCCCTGACCAGTTTCAGCGTTAGTTTTCTCTGAATATTCATGTTTTTTGTAGGAAATTGTATCGATATTTGACAGCTAAGCCACTGACAATTACAGCCTCGAGATACTGCCAGCACATGGAGCGAATTGTCGGACAACACGTCACGCAACATGTGGTGTAGTTGAGCACGAAAACACATCGAAGAAATGTATCCTTGGCACTTGCAAACAACCTCGCACTGTCGTTTTTACTGGTGGCTGAAAAGATACAATTTTTTTTATTAAGATAACTTTTCCAATATGTTGCCGGCTTGGTTAAGAAATGTAGTCAATATCCCTGGATTTTGAGGCTCATGTTGTAGTTATACCATATTGTTGCCACGTACAGTGTACCAAAATATTCCCGTGCGTCTAAATCGGGGTAGGAAACCCTTTCCTCACTGAGCACCGAATAGGACTTAAAAAATAATGTCAGCAGGACACATTAATACACACACCTCAACCACTTTGGTGACCGCAATAGGCATTTGCAACGGCGGATCGAACATATGCCCCTCTAGTTCACGATTATTGCGGCTAATATGCTTGCAAATATGGATACATAATATCATTTGTCGTCTATTTAGAAGTGGTAGTCCTCATCTGTCCTCAGGCCATATGGAATACGGCCACGGAACGTATCCAACCCATGGGCCCTATCCCTGCTCTGTACACTACTTTATTCAGGCATATGTTGTCAACAGGCGTGTAATAAATTCATTATCACTAGTTTTGATTACGATTAAAAGCGTTGATATGTTTGTTCCAATTTGTACTGCCCGTGCCTTCTGCAGAGCTTGTATTGCTGACTGTGTCTTATACGTGCTGTGTCTGTCTCATTATTCTGTCTTGTTTGTTCTGTCTGGTTTGTCGTCTCGGTAAGTTGTTATGCATCACTAATCACATTAGCATAAGTGTGCATGCATAATAATGTGTCAGTTTCATTGATGAATGCACTATTATATGTCTATGTTCATGGACATGTAGGTACATGGAAGAATACACGGTCGTGAAAGTATTTTGCATCCAAAAGTACGCAAGCACTGTACTGCAATTGGACCTATAATATCCAAATGTTTTCACACGTCGATGGCAATATCCGATATAAAAATGTGAATGGAAAATAACAGGAGAGGTAACATTTGTTTTACTGGAATGACATTTAACACACAGGGCATGACATTTCAAGTGTTGAATTTGTAAATGAGACCGTTACAATGTGTAATTGGATGATACTAATGGCCTGTAATTGAGAATTGTATTATTATAGGATGCAGACATAACATACCACGTATGTGAATAATGAGTTTAAGATTTTCTTCTGCTGACATTTGTACAATTTAATAATCTGCTAGGCATTTTGAGTGTTAAATGAAGTGTATAAAAAATAGAGATACAGAGTGTAATTTTGTTTTACATAGTTTACAGTTGTGATTAATAATTTAAGTATTAATGGCTGCATCTCCAGAGAACTCTGAACCAATCTGTTGGAACACACACACACATACGTGTCAAATTAAGGGTTTAAACCGCCATTGGAAAACTTTGCGAAATGTAAGTAATAACTAAAGTTCAGGGATGTGTGGGACATTTTTTTTCCTGCAAAAGCAATATGGATTTTTGGCAGAATATGTAATTGATAACACATCTAATGGCATTAAGTATGATTAATTCAATATATATTTAAATACGTAAAAATAACTAACATTTCTACGGTGCCACCATTTATATTATCGGGTTGAATTACTTTACACTGAGCGTAATATTGTCTCAATAAAACAACTATACATTATTTATAAGCTGCTGCGCATGGCGAGATACTGTCTTGTTCGTTTTACTGTACTTGAGTCCAGTATGGAAATTTTCCAATGCCTGTAAAACGATATATATATTTATAATGTCTGGACAAAAGTACAGCATTTCAAATATTCACCTGGGCCTCAAATTTAACAATGTTATATTCATAAAGATAGTATTAGCATGAATTAAAATGCTTGCATTCAGCTTAACAGTAGAGGATAGCTGCTGTTGTTTAATCTTTAATAAGTCCACTGTGGGAACAATGCAACATTGCAATTTCACCTTGGTAATTGTGGAATATGATCTTGCAACAACGAGGCAGAAGGAGCTTGCCCAACCAACTCTAGATGCTGTCCTTGCTCTGTTCATGTGCACAGCAGTCACTTGCGTCAGCATTCTTGCGTGTTAGCTTTATCCGCTGCCAGCTCAGCAATTAGGCATCTCTGCCCTAATCACTCACAGGGCATCTTCTTACTTTGTGATTCCGCTCACAGCCAGGCTTCCAGGTCCAAGAGAATCAGGAGGGAATGCCCGGGAATCGATCATCGAATTGCTGAATTCGATTCAATTGCACAGTATAAACACTATAAATTATTCATTCTGAAGGTTGAACCCTGCTATATTAGACAATGCAGGTAATTTATGTCAAAAAGGTTGTGTCATTGCTATACTATTATAAAAGGGAATAATACAAACACTGTAATAATGGACTATATGTAACTGTGCATGCCCTTTTTTAAGTGCGGATTTCCATGCACTTTAAGGCAATACCATTGCATTTTATTAACCTTTATAGGGGGTTGTTTATTTTTTAATAAGCAATTTCGCTTAGGTCTGTTTTTATTTTTTATGAAGCAACTAAATTCTAAATCAGTCATATATATTACAAGAATGCTGAGATGCAGCTTATATGTATTCCACTTCTAATATTTGTTCATAGAGGCCTGTAGTGATTTTATACCATATTAAAATATCTCAATTAACTTTGTAATTATGCTTACTTTTCACAAGACTGTAAGCTTTTTGGCGAGGCTTTGCTATTAAAATAACAGCCTTTATTTCATTATTTAAAATCTAATTATTCTAGTGGCCTAAAATAAGTCCTGTAAAAATGAATATGGTGTAATATTCTGTGCAAATATTAGCAGCACTGTACCATAATACCGTATAAAGATGGAGAATATTATTTGTGCTGTCAATAGGAATTATGAATTAAGCAACTTTGTCAGGGGAAAAAATATCTATACCAGAGCTTTCTATGAGATCTATACCAGAGCTTTCTATGAGATTTTAGTAAATAGGTGAATTCAAAATTCTAGTGTTGGAAGTATAAATTTGCTTTTATTTTTTAATATATTGGTTACTGTAATGTATATTATTTTGGTTTCATGGTATAAAACCCCGTACATTCTCACAACTATATTCAGCTGCTAAATCTTTTTTTTGCATACGTATTCACATATTTAAGAATACCTTTGGTATTAACCATTGCAAGATATTATTTTCGTGGACCATGCAAACATTTAATGTAGGAATGTGACAGTTGAAAGTTTGAATGATAATGTTTCTACACTGAAACATTTACGAAGAGGGAATCAAACCATTAAGGGTGATGAAGAAAGCAACTAAATAAACATCAAAAGAGGACATGGGCAAGGAGATGTTTGCCAAAAAAATCCGCGAAACAAAGGCATGAATATAAATGGAGAAAATATGAACGCGTGCATCTTAGATTTGCTGACAACATCGTCATCATTATATCGTCATCATTATATCGGCCAATGGGAACAGGCCGCACGAAATGTTCGAAAATCGCTGTTTAAGGATGGCTGCAAAGTTGGACTCAAGGTAAATCTAAACTAAACAAAGGTCAGGTACAACAAGTTAGCGAATCAAAACACTGCAATTTTATTGTTGGACGAACACAACTTGAAAGACAACAATATATATATACCCAGCACAATTGTTTAGGTTGGGTCAGGATCATATTGATGAAGCAAAGCGGTAAACAAGAGCAGGATGGGGTCTTTTTCCACTCCATTGGTCAGTGCTCATGTTTTCTGATACCAATGTCTTCCTTCGTCAGCTACAATGTGTACAATGTGCCTGGCGAAGAAAGTTTCAATCATTGCACATCATCCGTGGAAACATAGGGATCAAACATATAAACACTGACAAATGAAATAGAACATAAGCTGAAAAGTACGTGAAGCATGGAGAGATCCATAATCGTAATTACACTGCGAGGCATACAGAGGAACACACGGGCCATGGAACCAATTCAAATTAGAGACATCACGTTGACTGTTCAGAAAAATAAATGGGTTTGAGCTCAGGCCATTTTGTAATAAGGAACCACGGCCGATGGATGAGGCTAGTCACGGAGTGACAGCCAATGTGAAGAAAGAACCTGATAGAATGACCACCACTGAGATGGAACTATGACATCGGGTCATGGACAGAAGTGAGAGGGATTGTGGTATCGCAAGCCTATTGGCTATGGCTCTTTGTAAGGCCTTCATCCAGAAGTGGATCGATAATGGCTGATGATTCTATTTTGCAATGTAAATACCGTGGTGACACAGTGATTTCCACAATGCGCTATGAACCCGGTGACCTCAGTTTTATCCCTGCTCACTTGCAAGCATCAGTGACGAGTAATGTCTGGACTGGTCCTGGCCCCGGCCTTCACCAACCCGCACTGACCAGCACGGTGAAGTATGGTCAATAACTCCCCATTACTTACACTGCATTGGGAAGCTTTCATCCAGCAGTGGATGGATAAAGAGCTGTAATGTTTAAAAATCATTTTTTAGAAAATCTGCACACTATACACATGTACATGTTTTTAATCAATAAAAAATAGTCGCCCTTTCATTGACTAACGTGCACCCGGAGATAATATACCTCAGATAAGCTAGATCACAATAAACAAGCTATGTGCATCGCATTGACTGTAACATGCACCGTCATGTCCTCCAATGAATTTAAACACGAGTAATTACATTTATAATCGCCATTGAAGAAAAACAAAATCCTCTGTTGCGAATAGCGAGCGCAAATTAGACTCGGCTCAAAAAACATTTGAGCTGTGCCTGCTTCCTATTAGATATTAAATTTATGACAGCTTCCACGAGCCATCTGCTGAGTATGGCAAAAAAGGATTCTCCTTGTGACCCCTACACAGCCAAGGGAGGGGGGGGGGGTGACTGGGCGATGTCAAATCCAAGCTTAGCAAGCATGTCTGCAGGCGAGCGGATAATGACATCTCAGGGTTCCATGGGTAAGTGTAACACACACACACAAAAAAACCACCAGAAAAAAATGTGTTGGTCAGCGGCGGTCGTCGGAGCTGTGGGGGTGTGGACGAGAAGAGGTAGAGGCTGTGGAGGTGAGTGCCTCTGTACACACGGGTTGCCCTTGTCAGGATTGACAAGACGGGGGCCGAATCGTTGTCAGGACTCATCGCGGCCCATGTGGGGACACCCCTATCAGTACAGTATGTCTACATGCACCCGCACCCACCCCCCCCCATACCCACCCGGCATACCCCGAGTGTAACGGATGGCTGGCGTTTTTTAGTTGTTGCGAAGACACATTCCTTTAATGGATTTCGCTTTGACAATACTATTGACAAGTTGTGGATTGATGAATCTGGTGAAGCATTGGTTCCAGGCGCTAATGTCAAGTGTTGACTTTGCCAAGATTTGCTGGAACATGCTGTTGAATTAGGTAGTAGAACACTGCATCAAAAAAACACACACACACGTTAGACGCAAGTCGTTCTTTCTGCCACACAGTTGGTGATATCTTGATAGCTAAGCATTCTTGTTCCTTCCCATTTCAGAACGACTTGTTCGTATTTTTTTTACGTCGTGCAGTATTACGATCAGCGATGGTAACGAGAAGCATGCAAATTCTTTGCTTTGTGTGAAATTACAATTTTTCGCTGGTGAACTTCCTAACCTCCGTGTACATTATTTTGTCTTGTGTTATGTCAGTCTCGAGTGATATAAAAACATTTTTTTCCGTAGAAATTTGCGAATTGTATTAGTAAATAAAATAAATGTATTTTAATATGTATTCATAGTATATTGTTTTCATATAGCAGAGAAGGTTAAAATTACGTTACAAACATTAACATGAAGAGTTATCGTACAAATATCAGTAAATTGTTTTTTTACTGTTTTTAAACATATAACCAACAACTCAATACTTTGTTCTGCTAGACCTACACCTTGTGGCACAGTGTACATTAATTCTCAATGCATATATCTCACAGGGAAGCAACGCCGACATTATTGACATCCATTTAAAAGCGTTTCCATTAATTTTCTCATCATAGATTTCTTGCCGTAACTGTATAGGTGTATAATCAGTCTATCACGAGACCTTAGAGACTATTGTGATAACATCTCTAAATCATGTAGCATCATACATCGGATTAAATGTAGTACAGTGTTGCCTATAATTCAACACTTTTTATTCGTCTGTCCCTGTCCCCCTTGTGCAAATGGGAGACTGAAAAACGCATTTTTAAGAGTGTCTCCACGACTTGAGTTGCTTTGTAAATTTCACTGACGTGCTGCCACTGTCATAATTGACCTTATTAACGGCCGTCTGGAACGTTCTTCCTTCCGGTATTAAGAAGTAACTGGAGCTATGCACGTTTAAATCTAAATTGAAAACTCATTTCTTTAGAACTTCTTTTTGTGCTTAGTTTGTTGCCCTTGTACCGTACCTCCGATCAGCACGATTGGCTACGTACGGTCCGAAAGAAGTTGAACATACACACACACATCTCTTCAGATAAACAGAAGGGAAACATTTCTTCCATTAGGTTAGGTGGGACCACAACTGTTTCTGGACATGAATATGTCCTTGAAAGTACTTTAACCTGATATTGTAATGAAAAATAATTGTAAGCAGTTTCATAGCAATGACATCATAAAGTGAAATTGTTACATTTCTGAATATTTAATTGTTTGGATTTATTTTGTAAACTTAGGTCTTCAATTAAGACTATGCAGTTTGGGCCATTCATATATATTTTACTCTGTATATATTCAGATTTAATGGAATTTTTATATGTAATTTCCTTTTGAGGAATTACAAATTTAAGATGCTGCATTCATTACAGTGAGGGAAAAAGAGTATTTGATCCCCTGCTGATTTTGTACGTTTGCCCACTGACAAAGAAATGATCAGTCTATAATTTTAATGGTAGGTTTATTTGAAGAGTGAGAGACAGAATAACAACAAGAAAATCCAGAAAAACGCATGTAAAAAATGTTATAAATTGATTTGCATTTTAATGAGGGAAATAAGTTTTTGACCCCCTCTCAATGAGAAAGATTTCTGGCTCCCAGATGTCTTTTATACAGGTAACGAGCTGAGATTAGGAGCACACTCTTAAAGGGAGTGCTCCTAATATCAGCTTGTTACCTGTATAAAAGACACCTGTCCACAGAAGCAATCAATCAATCAGATTCCAAACTCTCCACCATGGCCAAGACCAAAGAGCTCTCCAAAGATGTCAGGGACAAGATTGTAGACCTACACAAGGCTGGAATGGGCTACAAGACCATTGCCAAGCAGCTTGGTGAGAAGGTGACAACAGTTGGTGCGATTATTCGCAAATGGAAGAAACACCAAAGAACTGTCAATCTCCCTCGGCCTAGGGCTCCATGCAAGATCTCACCTCGTGGAGTTGCAATGATCATGAGAACGGTGAAGAATCAGCCCAGAACTACACGGGAGGATCTTGTCAATGATCTCAAGGCAGCTGGGACCATAGTCACCAAGAAAACAATTGGTAACACACTACGCCGTGAAGGACTGAAATCCTGCAGTGCCCGCAAGGTCCCCCTGCTCAAGAAAGCACATATATATGCCCGTCTGAAGTTTGCCAATGAACATCTGAATGATTCAGAGGACAATTGGGTGAAAGTGCTGTGGTCAGATGAACCAAAATGGAGATCTTTGGCATCAACTCAACTCGCCGTGTTTGGAGGAGGAGGAATGCTGCCTATGACCCCAAGAACACCATCCCCACCGTCAAACATGGAGGTGGAAACATTATGCTTTGGGGGTGTTTTTCTGCTAAGGGGACAGGACAACTTCACCGCATCAAAGGGACGATGGACGGGGCCATGTACCGTCAAAGCTTGGGTGAGAACCTCCTTCCCTCAGCCAGGGCATTGAAAATGGGTCGTGGCTGGATATTCCAGCATGACAATGACCCAAAACACACGGCCAAGGCAACAAAGGAGTGGCTCAAGAAGAAGCACATTAAGGTCCTGGAGTGGTCTAGCCAGTCTCCAGACTTTAATTCCATAGAAAATCTGTGGAGGGAGCTGAAGGTTCGAGTTGCCAAACGTCAGCCTCGAAACCTTAATGACTTGGAGAAGATCTGCAAAGAGGAGTGGGTCAAAATCCCTCCTGAGATGCGTGCAAACCTGGTGGCCAACTACAAGAAACGTATGACTTTTGTGATTGCCAACAAGGGTTTTGCCACCAAGTACTAAGTCATGTTTTGCAGAGGGGTCAAATACTTATTTCCCTCATTAAAATGCAAATCAATTTATAACATTTTTGACATCCGTTTTTCTGGATTTTTGTTGTTGTTATTCTGTCTCTCACTGTTCAAATAAACCTACCATTAAAATTATAGACTGATCATTTCTTTGTCAGTGGGCAAACGTACAAAATCAGCAGGGGATCAAATATTATTTTCCCTCACTGTATATGTTACGGGAAAAATACATAATTAATTAACAAATATCCTATGCCACAATATTGTTACAGTATAATGAAATCACAAATACCCCAGTACTGCCTACATAATGCTAACAAGATATTTCACCGACCACTATACTGTGATATATGGTTCATAAACTTGGTCATTAACACGAAAAAAAACATAACAAATCCTGAATGCATGATTGAAATTACACTGAGGGACATAACAAGGAATGCATGGACTTGAGAACATACCTGTGGTTAATTACAACATTGAAACTGTGAAGAAAAGTGAGCGGGCTTAGGCAGAACACGTCTCCAGAAGGCACGATGGCCGATAGTCAAGAATAATGACGGAGTGGCAGCCAAGGAGACAGGATATCCGCAGCGGAGATGGAGCGATGGAATCAACTCGTATGCAGGTGTTACGTGTGGATTACTACATTGCAGGATCATGAGAGGTGATGGAAGTTTGGGGTAAGCTTTAATACAGAATATAGATTCTGCTGCTAATGATGATATTTTACCCAGCTTAATTGGCCAAGTATTTGTTTCAATATTCGCCTCATGTTATGACTACGACTCAAGCTTACCATGTGGGAGATAATGTCCAGGGCAGAAACCTTGGGCTGCATGTCTCCTATGCACTGTTTCACAAAGGTGACCTACTAAGTCGAGTCATTAAACAGAATCTTGAGTTCAGGGCATGCCAGACAGTTGCTAGATTAATGGAAGAACAGCTTTTTATGTCACGAAAACCCAATTGGACCACCGGTTAAGAAGTTATATAATTGTAACTCCAGCTTAGAACAAAATGTAAAATATGTATTTTTTTCCTTGTCAAATATTTTAGACCTTTGTTGTGCACGTGATCTGTCCTCTATTCACATTCTGTGGGGTTTGTGACACCCTGAACGGTAGCACTGGTAAACACACTATCATTGCAGCATTTGAACCGTGCACTGTGTTCCTACTAAACATAATTTCACGAAGGGGCTTTACAGATAATTTGTGAAATGTTTGAGCCGAGGGGATTGGCAAGGGAGTAATGAAAATTGCAGGGGTATGACATGCTATAATTTGGCAGGTTAAAAGGTATGCACGCTTCTGAAGGAGGTTTCCACTACCCAGCTTTTAGGATAACATGAGAAATCAAAGCACATACACAATTGTGAGGGCATTTCCTAAGCAAAAGGCAGGAGGCCAAAGGGCAGACAGTGACCCTATCCACATGGTAACCCTGTCAAAATCATATTCTTGATATAGCAAGGTCAGTCTTCTAGAATGATATACACCAAGCTTGCACCGTTATTATATGCTCCTTAACAAAGTACATGCCACATGTTCACGTGTCAGTTCCATGCATAAATGAGAGAGATTCCCTCAACACACACTTCACGGGTACGTATGTGTGTCGAACTTCTTTCACACCGTACATCGACAACCATGCTAATCAGAGGTTCTGGGGAAGGGCAAAAAAACACACACACAAAAAGCAGTTCTTCATAAATGAGTTTTCAATCTAGATTTTAAAGTGCATAGCTCCAGTAGCTTCCTAATATCAGAAGGAAGAGCGTTCCAGACGGCCGCAGAAGCACATGTGAAGGCGTGCGATGTACTCAGTCCCCTTTGGACCATACTCCAACCACTGGAGGCCAAGGGGATTTAATAGCCCCAATGACCCAGCTGAGTCAACATGCATGCATTCATATGTAAAGCATTTGGCCTGCAACACGAGTTGTAAATATCTTTGGATGTTGTTTAGATTTCACATACGATGTTCTTTAATGCCCGGTAGTGCCTCAAGATTTGAAGAACCATCTTCATGCTCATGTGATATTTATTTGGATATTTAATGTATTGTAGTTATGTATAAGCTGCCTGGAACTACTTTGCATAGCGTGGTATTTTATTTTGTGCTGAGTGGGCATTATTTGTGTGCATGAACAGTTTAAAATGCCGCACTGCATATGCATTCTTATTTTAAGGATAAACATTTTTTTACGACGTACGTTTTATTTTTCGAACTTGTTGAAAAAAAAATGTTCAGCGACACAGGCATTAAAGTCGAATCGAAGGTCACGCATTGAGCACTCTGCTTCCAAGGCCATATTTTACGAGGGCCACTGTAAAGTTTATCATTACCAAGAGACAGCATCGGGTTGGCCACGGCACGATCCGGAAGCATATTCCTGAAGTTGTTCTCTATTCTTGGTTCTTTCGGTAAAGTCAAGTAGAAGGGAAACAAAAAAATATATCATCACACCTGATGATGATTGCTTGTGTTGCAGTCGAAACGTCGTGAGAATTTTATTGTTTTATATTTTTTTTAGTGTTTCCCTTCTACGTGACTTTACCGAAAGAACCAAGAATATGAATCCCTGCAATCACGAAAGCTTTAAATCAAATTTTGTTCTCTATCATTGAGATGCATTAGCCATTATGTCCTAAAATGCACAATGTCAAGATTGATAACCTTGGATTAACAACAAAAAAACATCCATTAAAATTTTCTGCTGGTACATAGGGCGTATTATGGTGGTGTCTTGCCCAAGAGTGGGTGCATCATACAGGCAACGTTGAGGTAAAATGCCATGGGAAAGTAGAGTTGCCAGACGCCCTTAAGCAATTCACTCAGACTTGAACCTTTACGGGGTTTTACATCACGTGTTTCAGTCATATGCTAATTTTCACAGCGCATTAAATTTGCATGTGACAACATTCAGCTTTTTATTTTCAACTAGAGGGTGTATAATTTAAGACACGACTCTAAAAATAATCAGCGCTTTTAATCAGTATTATTACAAAAACACGAATAAAATCATTTATAGAATCTACCAGGAACGGATAACATTGTCCAAAAATATCATTATGTATAATCGAATCACCAGTTTCAGGCCATAAATATAAAATTTCAATAACAAAGTTGTTAAGCTGCAGACCGTTACAAAAACAGACTCCAGTCCTTGCAAAAGGTTACACCTAACAATACCTGCATGCACAAACATAGTTATATTACAATCCAATGTGAACTTACAAAATCTAGAGGTGCAGCCCTGCAAATACTTGTTCATATCACTGCTGGCAAAAGGGCTGCACTCGATAGATAACTCGACAGCTCCTCGAGTGCGTATTGGGCCTACTCTTCCACACTGGCCAAACATCTTGGAAGAGGCAGGAGTAACCCACCTCGTCACGCGTGAACTGCTGATCTCCGCGTGTGGTGTATCCGTATTTACTGCTGGTTGGAAGAGGCAAGAGTAACCCACCTCGTCACGCATGAACTGCTGATCTCCGCGTGTGGTGTAACCGTATTTACTGCTGGTTGGAAGAGGCAGGAGTAACCCACCTCGTCACGCGTGAACTGCTGATCTCCTGCGTGTGGTGTATTTACTGCTGGTTGGATAGAGGTAGGAGGATTTAAGAAACGTGTCATTTGCTTCAAGGTGGCATTTGTGAATTTATGTATAGTGCCTAAATCTCCAGATCTCAATACAAACCCCCGTGGTGGTTATATGTGTAATTAGAGACAAAGATTTCGACCATCTTGACTATTCTCCAAATGTTTGATATCAAATGTCATTTGAGAACAAAAACGTGTTAAAAAAAAAAACAATATGAATTATTATACAGTTTCATTAATTATACAATTATTTTGCGTTATAAAAATTAAACAAGAAAGGTAAATAATCGTGATGTAATCACGATAGTGATGCAATTCTTAAAATGCATGTGCCACTGTTTTCAGACCGTCTCTCCCTCAATTTCAGCCAAACAGACCTAATTATGAATGTGTGCAATTTTGTGAGATCATTGCCCCCAGCCTTACAACATATGGATACACACAATTCATTTATAAATTATACTTTCAATTACATGAACAATATACAGGGTGGCCCACATATGGTTATTGAATTTATTTTAACACTGGCATGACAAAATGCAGATTATTTGTTTCTTTAGTTATAAAAAAAATATTCTTCCTGTGGGGTCACTCGACCAAGTACCCTTAATGAATTGAGACAAAATATAATTGATAAATAATTAAAGATTACTACAGTGATCTTTCAAATAAGTCCTAAATTAATTTCAAAAGATAATTCATATATGCATTAATGTTAATGGAAGTCAGTTTGAAAATTAGTTAAAATTAATTAAATCACCCTATCTGATTTGTTAAAATAAATACAATAACCTTAATGTGTCCTGATTTTTGGGCCATCCTGTATAGCTGATTTAAAATGCCCATTGTCGTTGATAAGGAAGAAAATATCACGAAGAAATGTGCATTGCAGAATCTTGCGTTACAATTTTATATCATGTCTCATTATTTCAAACTTGCTGAACAGCGCAGGAAGGTGCACGCGGCATGGGGACGCAGTGTGAAGCCATATTGTATTAAAATATAACTCACCACCTCTATAGGAGGTAAAAACCAATCCAATATTTTAAACCCACTTCCGTACTTTACAACTCATCCTGCAAAGCAGAAAATACAAAGAGAGAGAGCAGTTTTTTTTTCCAATTAGTTTAAGCAACACGAAAGGAGGAATCAAATAGGTGAACAGAAATGATGATATCATGAAGTTGCACCCAAAGCTGACATTATAACCTCAATGCCACTAGGTCATTTGCTTCCTAAGCCATTGCTCAAATAATGGGCAGTAGGCACGGACAAATTATGCAGACTTCTACTTAACTGCAGTAACATGATTATATGTTGGAGACAAGCTGCTGATGCAGGGGTCACATGGGAGAGCTTTGGCATTTGATTATTTTTAAAATCTATATGACAGCAGGGACTGGTATTTTCGTCCTCGTTTATTTTTTCATATTAATATGTTACACTGTATACAGTTCTGCATAAAATGCACACAATACTGTACTCTATGGATTTAAAATGTAAAAAAGTCATAATTCAGTTTTATATTTTTACATTCTTGCTATATGAATGATATATTTGCAGCGAATTAAAGTAAGACAACTACGAAATACGAATGTGTGCTTATTTCATTTAATTGTGAATTTTTCGCAAATTCGTTTTATAACATAAGTACTACTATATGAGTAGAGGAGACATTATAGGTGAACAAGTATAAGCTGTAGCCGAATAGAAATTGGACCACACACGTGAAATATCAATTGCAATGGCTTATGAATGCAGCGTTTTGTATGGAATTGTATATTAAACAGATTTATGTCGTAAATCCAGAAATAGAATTCTCCATACGACCGTTCAATAACATAACTATATCCTCATGATTAAGCACAGCAATCCGGACCAAGCAGTACTTTCAAAATTGTGTTTCAGAAATTACTCTCCTTTGCATTTTGTTATTAGGCATAAATAAACACGTGTCTTGTTCAAAATACTTTTAAACACACACACGTATTAATGTTTTCAACAGGGGTCTGCTGCATTGATAGCATGAACCGGCTAAACTAGAAATAAATCACAGACATCAGTTTTCACTCTACTTTCCTCTGGCAAATCAGTCTCCATTAAACATACATTTAATGAAAACGTCGTGCATTAGTTTGTTGTTTGTTATCTCTGGTATACGTATATACAGACGACTAAGGAAAGGAAGAAAATGAAAATGAGAGAGGTATTTTCCCAGCAGTGGAAAGTTACAGACTGACAACAACAACAACGTAAAATGTAAGTGCAATGCGTACGTAACATGTCAACGAAACATGATGTTGTGTTATAAAGTACATCAGAACTAAGAGAAAATAAATATTAAGATATATGTCCCACATATGGCATTGGTAGAATTAAGACACATTGTTGCGGTTTCAAATGCCCCTGTGGGATTATCAATTGCGGAAGCCACAGATTGGGTTTATTGATCAGGCGGACGGCTCCAAAAGCACTTGACAGAAAATGACCGCTGTCGTGATCTTTGGAAATGTTTTGTCAAAAACCATCTGCACGCATGAGCATATAGATAGTCGCATTCTGCAGAGTAATTAGTGACTATGTAAGCATAGCACTCTGTATAAGCCTACTCACTTGCATACGATTTCAACAACCGTTTCTGAACATGGCAAAGAAGATGTAAATTTTACATGAAGTTTTAATGTGGGTGTATATAAAATGTGTGCACTAAAATGAACCCATTTGCGTCATTAGGCGGTAATGAAAAAAAATCATCGTAGGCACGACCGACCCATTTGGGTCGGTGACAAAGTCCTTTGGTGGACCTTGCACACAACACTGATGAGCACATTCGTTACGGCAATTGGGCGCAGTGCAGTAATAAACAGTAGTGATGACTTAAAACATTAACTGTTATCGATTAACTGCCGATTGCAGGGTTCCGTTAATCAATAGCAATGACGAAACGCTACCCCATTAAACCCCATAAACACTTGATCAAAAAACAGAGTAAATAAAATAAAAAAAACACTGGGGAGAGTAAAACTGCATGTCATCACCAGCATTGCGACCCTTCCATAATGATTTCAGTGCCAGTAAACAGAGCTTAAGCGTTCATGACAGGTGACAGCCAGATCTAAATTAAACGTTGCATTAAATGAAGATAAATTTCCAAAGGCTAACATAGATCTGTACGTGATGGTACATAAATGAACGGCAAAAAAATAATTATGTAGGCATATCGTTCAACCAAGAGTCACATTACGTCCTGCATAACAACCACTTCCTCGAAAATTGGTTCGACAGATACAAGTCTGCATTAAATATTGTGTATGATGGCGGGTTATGTCCAATTTAAATTAACGTGAATTTTCTTTCAGCAGAAAACTAAGGAACACACGCCAATACACACGTTGCTTAAGCAAGGAAGAACAGTCATGCTTATGCATGCATTCTGTAACGCTTTCCAATATGGCTTGTCCTGGGAGGTGCCTGCTATGACTTGTAGATTAGATAGGTGGATATTAACAAGAAAATTTAATTTTTGCAAAGAAAGGAACATTGTTCATGAAGCATCATGGAGAGATGCACACTTGGAATTGTAGTCAATTGAGAATCAGAAAGAAGAGGACGTGTATCCGTAAACATCCACAGGTTAAAGGCATCATTTAACTGTTACGAACAGTGTTGGGGCTTGGGGAGAACGGTATGATGGCCGGTGGTTAAGACTAATGAAGGAGTGACAGCCAAGGAATGGAATTAGTCCGAGAGTACCCCAACGGATGCCATGGAGCGATTAATTTAACTCGAGCGCAGACGCTCGGTGGATTATTATCATCGCAGGAACGTGAGAGATGGCGGCGACGTAGGGATGCTCATCAAGCAGTGGATTTATGATGGTTGATGAATGACGTTCGTGTTGGAGCTGAATAACGAGATGGTATCACGCGGCACGTCGCGTACTGAACGGACTCTGTGTGCTGTCCTCGCGTGTGGCGTCATCGGAATAGGAAAAAAAAGCTAACCTTTTACAATTTATCGCTGAGTGTTTGGTAAACGTTTGACTAAGGTGCTAGGTTGTCCGTGCGTTAAGTGCCGAATAGCAGCCCAACTTTACAACACAATTAAATTAAAATCCCACATGTTAATCTTTGCATTTTAAAGAATTATGTTTATTTATAGACAGACGGACAAAGTTAATGCCTTAACGCTTTCAACCTTGGCTGTAAAGCGTTAAACATCATCCCAGAGGCGACCATGTCCGTGAGTTTACTGACTTTCCCTCCCATTGCCGTCCCATTCGATCACCCCTCCCCCTACCCCCAGCATAGCGGCTGAAATGCTGGACAGCGCCCACCGCTCCGAATGGAATCTCCTCTCAGTTGACAGCCGCCCTGCGCTCCAGACTCGTCCACCAAGCCACGGCTGAGCCGATAGACAAGCGCACTGAACGGAGATGTTGCGAACGCAGTTGAGTGCAAAAGATTATCGCCTAACCGTAAGAGTGCCTTGCTTTGTCTAGCGAACCTCCGGGAGCGCTAACCTGAGAGCGACTATACAAAAGGTCCGTGATCCATTAGACGCGGTCCCGAGGCGCGTGTTTCTGTTGCTCTTTGCTCGAACGCTTCCCGACTTTCATTAACACCGCGAGCGGAGAGCCCACGGCTTCGGCGAGTAACGCGGAGGACGCCGCTACCCTCCGGGTTATTCTTCATCTATATGCATTGAAGAAGCACAAGAAAAGTTGGCCGTCGCTTCCCCGTTGGTGCGGGTAAGATGCACGTATACAGCGCACGCCACGGGTGTGTGCAATATCACGCTGCAGGTAGTTCTATCTAACGCGGCTAACAGATGGCTCTATATCGTTCGTAAAACACAAGTTTCCATCTTTATGGCGGTAGCGACAAGATAAGCACACGGAACAACACTCACGGCGCAGAGCAGCCGGGCTCAGAGAGATATAAGCAACGCGGATGCTCCGTGCGCTTATTGTATACAGTACAGTACACAAATGCAGTCCACGGCATTCACTGCGGGCCGGCATCCGTGTTTCACGATTTCGCGATCAGCCGAACGCGTTGCACTCACTCTGCGATGCAACTGAAGGCATTCGTGAAGCATTCATTTTCAACTCTTATCATTAGGACACGAATCAAACCCCCACTTAACTCGCTCTGTTGTGCGTAATCTTACAGAAGCAACGCTGCCTCATTGCATCCCCCTCTCCTCCTCCTCCTCGCCCCTTATTGCAAGGAAGCGCGCACCGGCCACGTGTGTGTTTGAACAGCGCTCACGGGCGAATCGCATCGCTGACACAACGCGAGATAGCGCAGTTGTCAACTTTTCACCCCTTTCGTCTGCAGTGGTGGAATCGCTGCGACCCTACTACTACTACTACAACCTCTTCTCCTCCTCCTCAATACGACGCAATCAAAGCTCCCGCCCCATCCGCACCTATTAAAACTTGAGCGCTTGCTGCTGGTGCGCCCCTTTGAAGGACGGAGAGCCGCGCCGGTGGGAGCAGTCCGGCCAGCAGCTGGCGAGGGTTAATACACTCCAACGTGGCGGCGTCTGCATCTCCTTTTTGCCATTTTAATCTACATTAAACTGCCTGCTTGGTCTGTGCTCTAAATTTAGGTTGATGGCGTCCGTCCACAATGTTGTGACGACACACACATCAATAAAATAATAATCCTCTGGACGATATATATATCCTGCCCATCAGTCCCATCCATTCATTCTGATGAGATTGTCCCTCAAGCAGGCTTTGCGGCAAATAGGATTGTGCCGGTTTAATCTCCATTGGAGATCGCGCCGAACGAAGTGGCCCGTTTTTTTTTTAAGTTGTGTGGCTCCACGAGTCCCCCCAGACTCGTGTCGAGGGGTGGTGGGGTGGGGGGAGGAAAATGGGGGTGCTCGCTAACAAGAGGTGATGCGTGTTCATCAAGGGCAACACTTTTTTTGTGGCAGTGTTGCGTTTTATTTTTGATTGTCAGATCACGTTGAAGTGACTCGGTTCGCCTTCAACCATGGGGGAATGGACCATACTGGAGAGGCTGTTGGAGGCTGCTGTCCAGCAGCATTCTACCATGATCGGCAGGTAAGTTAATGTTATGTAACGCGTCTGCTTACGCATTGTAACGACGGGCACACGCACTGCTCATGTATTGATGATGTAATACAGCAGACAAAAACTAATGTTCCTTATCCTACGGTTTATCCTGGCTTAATGCGCTACTTTGTATAATTTCTAAGTTGTGTGTATTGGGCCTGCAGAATACCGTGCAGTTAACAAGCAAGAGTGTATGATCCCAACACTGCGTGTTGTTTCCAACAGGATTCTGCTCACGGTCGTGGTCATCTTCAGAATTCTGATCGTTGCAATAGTCGGGGAGACCGTGTACGAGGACGAACAGAGCATGTTCGTGTGCAATACCCTTCAGCCTGGCTGCGTCCAGGCCTGCTACGACAAGGCATTTCCCATCTCCCACATCAGATACTGGGTGTTCCAGATCATCATGGTGTGCACGCCGAGCCTCTGCTTCATCACGTACTCCGTGCACCAGTCGGCGAAACAACGCGAGCGGCGCTGCTCCGTTCTGCAGCTCCTCCTGGACAAGGAGATCGTGGATTCGCCCACGAGGGACGACTCCTCGAAGAAGAAGGGCGCGATGGTGAACGGCATTTTGCTACAAAACAACGAGAATTCGTCAAAGGAGCCCGACGGAATGGAGCTGAAAGAACTTCAGCCACCTCTGTACAGGACTGGGAAATCCAAAGCCAAGCGCCAGGAAGGGATATCTCGATTTTACATCATTCAGGTCGTGTTCAGGAACGCCTTGGAGATAGGCTTTCTCGTGGGCCAATACTTTCTCTACGGATTCACCGTGACGCCGACGTTCGAGTGCGACAGATACCCCTGCGTCAAAGAAGTCGAGTGCTATGTGTCCAGGCCAACGGAAAAGACCGTCTTCCTTGTGTTCATGTTTGCCGTCAGTGGGCTATGCGTTGCCCTGAACCTGGCCGAACTCAATCACCTCGGCTGGAGAAAGATCAAGCTTGCAGTCCGAGGCGTTCAGGCAAGACGGAAGTCTATCATTGAGATCAGGTCTCATGGGAGTTCTGTGCCGAACTTTGGTCGTACCCACTCGAGCGAGTCAGCCTACGTGTGAAAAAAATATAAACTCTGCAAAAAAATATATCGAATCACGTTTTGTTACTGAACAATTACAATTGAAATGTTTTGTTAACTAAATTATGAACAATTACATGCATTGTACTTTTTCTGTTAATCCTTGCTAGATGATTATCATGCTTCTTTTAAAAGCTTGAGCTTCAAAATTGGTTGCTTACTATGATACAAAGTGACCACATCCTGTATGCATCTGAATGGCATTAACCGTGTACCATAATGAATCGTTAAGCTGGTAAGGAATGGAATATTTTTTTTCGGAAATGGATGAATTGTTTGTGTCCATATGTGCATTTAGTGACGTGGCTGAGTTGTATAGGAAAACCCGACACCGTCTATAGCGCTAACTGCCAAATCCATATGCGTGTTCAGCACAGAAGCACACATTGTTTAAAATGTACGGCTTGTTAAATGTTGCTAACACAATAATTATATAAGGAGAGCAAACTCTATACTTTAAGTAATGTATAATGCAGCACATTTAAGCAAGTATGATCATACTAAAAATCGGAGATAAAATTGAATGCAATAAATATTTTAGGGCGTGACAAAACCAGCTACGTCACTGTGAACGATGGTTTACTTTCGTTTTTGCAAGATGTGGGTGTGCGTACAATGTGAGCATTTCCAAATTGCGTTCTCTCTTTTTACTTGACTTACAGCTAGAAATGCAAAAAATTCCTTTGTGATGCCCCATTTGTATAACTTAATAAAACAGTTTTTAAAAGCATGCTTAATGCAGTAGTGCTATTTTACATTGAGCAGAAAAAATATATATATATATAACCATGAGCTATCACCGTGAGACGGTTTCTTGAACCTTGCATATACTGGAAATATCCTTCAGGAAAATCTATGGGGTCAAAGTGACCTTCGAAAATTTATGTCCGTCGTTCAGTGTCACCACGGAACATAAAATGCTGGGGAGTTAAACCGATTAATACGATAGCAGCCTTCCTGACCCAAGGAAAGTGTCATGGAGATGCTTGTGGACTTCTGCTGACCTCAGTTGGCCCTAAGCCAGTGGCACAAGGGCACGCCAGGGGGATGATTGAGGGAGGTGTGTGGTTCCATAATCTGACACGGTGCGTGCGAGCATCAACACAGAATGCTCCCGTTCAAAAACACTAAGGTCTCTCCTTCAACCCGACGTTTATCCCCCCCCGTCTTAAAAGAGCAGAAAACAAAGTTTAAAATTGTTCTCTCTGCATGGAAAGCTGAAAATGTTTCTCCATTTACGTAACTGTTTTTCTTTGTTACAATCAGTTCATGTCTAGATATGCTCCTTTGTTTGTGGCAATTTGGTGCACCATTGTACAGCTGCCGTGAATCAAACATCGCATTTCAGCGCAAGGAGGCCCAGTGCAGCAGCAATGCTGAGCAGTGTGATTTTACACTAATTTCCTGTTAAAACAAAACATCTGCTCAATTCACCAAGTTACTGCAATTAGTTAATTAGTCTAATTATCACCATAGGCATGGATGGTTGTAAAGGGTCTTAATAATCATATAGAGTTGTGTGCCGATGTCATTAATGAGATGGTGCTATTACGTTTGATTAATTCCATTCGCAGCATGTCCAATTAGTTCGGGTAGTGTATTAATGTGTGCGACACCACGCAGGTGATGATTATACCCACGTGAAAGTTTATTCTTACCACCAAACCAGGTTTCATTTTTGCCTTAACGAGGGACAATGTATATTATTTTTAAGTCAACTGTAATGGATACAAATTGTGCATGCTCTGTTTGGTGCACGCATTACAATGCACAGTAATTCGGTGAGCTTTTGCAACATCAATTACAAGGAGGAATGCATATAAGAAAAAATGCGTATTACAGTCATGACTTCATGGTGTCTTTATTACAGCAATATCTGTGCAGGGCATCACAGTCAGGTGCTACGTTCTTCTCTACCGGTTTAAATTGTATTTTTTTTAACCAGACCGGTTAGAACTACCATACAAGTGTACATTTAAGTACCAGAAACAAATGAATGCTATAATGGCTCGTTCACTTATTGCTATTCAACTGCAAGGTGTTTTTTTTACAGTCTTAATGACGTTACAAATGTAAAAAAAAGTAAAGTGTTCACACTAAAGCAAGGATAAAGTTAGTATTCAGTACAAAGTTACAGAAGTGTTAGGGTTCTCTTCTCTGAATACACCACCTCGCTTTGACGGGTTACGCACGCGCGCACACACACACACACGTCAATGTGCGCGCATGTGTGTTTGACACACATTTCAAAATAAGAGAGCAATGTTTTCAATACAGAAAGTATTTTCAATACCATCGAAATATAACAATAAATTAAAGTGTATATAAATACAAACTAGCAGATTCGGTAATTGAAAGAGCCACGCATTTGTGATATTTATGTAAACTATTGTATACATGGTTGTTGAAACAAACACAATTTGTATTTTGTTTATGTACATATGCATCTATGTATATCATCGAATATCATAAGAATCGTGGTCAAAGGGTATGAAACATTGTATAGTACACCAACCCACTGTTAAAGACAGAACATGAATGTTCACGCCACATTTAAACAAGCCATACCGCAGAATGTGTGTAATGATGGTTGGGTGGGGGCAGAAAGGAGAGACATCACATTATGAATGGAAAATAAAGTGATACATGCGAGTTTGTGTACGTTTACAATTCAATTATCAAGACCTTTTGACCACCTTCTTGTGCATATCATTTTACTCAGCACGTACACACATACGCACTCTTACACACAATCACATGTCAATCACTTGTAAAGGTCTAATAAAAAGCAGAAGCTTACATTAGAAATGCTTCTTACTGCCCTGTGCTTTACCCTGCATGACACATCATCATGCAGGGCAACAACAAAAAACGCCGATGAGTTTCACAATCATCGGCACACCACCAATTCCAGCCAACCGCTTCAAATGGTAGAGAAAGTTCCCTTCCCCTATCATTTTGACCACCAGCTAATCCTTCCATCTCCGCGAATTCTGCGATAAAATGCCCTCTGCAGTAAAATAATAGGTGCTGCCAAAGCGTTTTGGCCTGGTGTGCGCAATCTGAAATCGCATTCTTGCAAAGTCCATGCCCCTTGTGGGAGCCCTCTCTCCATGCAGGTGCCGCCTGTGTGGTAGTCCCTGGCTGTTGGGAACGTATGATGAATTATCCGGGTCAGCGAGCATGTCACTGTTGCGTAAATAGTGCGAGGCTACATATCGACCCATCTAAAACGCCAGGCTTGACTAATGCCACCACAAGAGTCATTTTAGATCATAATTCACCCTTATTTATGCAGTGGCGGGGGGAGCGGGTGGGGGAGGAAAGAAGTGTAACATTGACCCTGTGCTAAACGGTCTCTGATTCAGTGCAGTGCTTTGATGCGCGACTGTGTGTCTGCGACAGAGGATGCGGGGCAATGCTAATGCATTTGCCGGCGATGATTCAAATGGAGAGCAACTCATTGTGATTTAGATTTTATTTTTTATCTCTTAAGCAGGGAAAACAGCCTGTGCATTAATTGGCCCATTAGTGCCGTTCAATCAATCAAGGCGGGATTTAGAATGAGTTGCGCGCTCTGGGCGAGTGATGCACAACGCTGATTCTGTTTGGACCTTCCCTGGCACGAGGCCGCTGAGGAGAAGCAGCCTTAGTGGTGCATAATTCACAACTCGGGGCGGACACGTTCAACTCACACATGAATGCACCTGGCGGACTGTGCCTGTCAAAAGGTACAGTATAAGCGTATCTTTATTTCCCACGCGAGGGCACCGCCCCGATGTTTGGTCGTGTGCAACAAGCCAAATCACTGATCTGCTTTTACTGCCACCTTCCCCGAAGCAATTTGGTTAAGCTTTGCATTAGCACCTGGCTGTGGAGATCTACACGGAATTAATCACGCGCTTAGCGGCGCTTGTCTACACATTTATAAAGGGCGCCGTGAGCTGTCAGCGTTGTCAATACGCGTCGTCTACAGAGTGTATGAACTGTCAGGGAATATTTTTGAATGGGAAGTCCACGGTTCATTCATAAATGTATCTAAGCTAGTTTCATGCTCCCAGAATATCCTTAGGCTACAGTATACACGCCAAACGCTTAAAGATGTAGAGAACTGAATGGCAAAGGGTACAGAGCTTTGACTGTAACATTCCTGAAAAGTAGCCCTTTAAAGAATTCGCGAGGACATCCACTGAGGAGGTGGAGCGATTAAATCAGCTGGTGTGCAGGTGCTGGGTGGAATGTTAGATCAACGGATCACGGAAGATGGTGGTGGCATGAGGAGGCCTTCATCTAACAGTGGATTGACCATGGCTGCTGCTGATGATGATGACCAATTTGTTGATAAGCAAAATTCCACACTTATCCTCACAAGACCACACATTTGGAGCAACTGAAAATATGTTGACAATGCAACGAATATGTTCGACGAATAATTTTGAACATAGCATTTGAATTTGGGTATTTCGAGTCTTGACAAGTTATATTTTTAACGTTTGGTTAAAAATATAACTTGCTGGGGTGCTCCCACCACAGAGGATGGTGCCGCTGATCCAGGCCTGGCACCGAGTGGCAGGGCTTACGCCGTAATTACCCGCACCCGACAACTCGCGCGCGTGCAAAACATTTCAATCAACAGCTCGTCAACAGAAATCGACTTAGGATTTGCTGCAAAAGGCTGCAAACGCAGCAAGAAGAGCCCGCGTCATTCATCAGTGGTTGCAACCGTGAATCCTTTTGTTGTTGTTGTTGCAATTAACACACAAGTGCAAAGAAGTTCACATTTGAGCACGCTGAACCGATAGCAGAGGTGCTGTGCTTTAGGTTGTTGGTGTTGTTTGCTATCAGTTCCCAATCCGACTAAGCTACGACGTTTTGACAATTTGACAAAAAAGATATATATACTAAAGCGTAAATACATCTTGTGCAATACAGCAAAAGCAGGTATGTTGTGGGTGTAAACATGTCTGACCCGATTCTCAAGGACGAACCAGATGATGCTCACACTTCTCTCCCGATTGGGCCGCGTGTCACTGCTCTGCCGATTAAAAACATTTCAACACTGTCAGAAAGTATCTGTCATGTTCAGGATAGACAACTTGGTTTCGACCACATCCTGATGGATGGAAGTCCACATCAACATTATCATACACAGTACTGCTGCCCTTTCAGAGAGCACAATACATCACATTTGATCATTTATTGGTAACTTTTTTTTTAAGATGTAATAACGCGTACAGTACTATACTCACATTGGGAAGAAAGTAGAGTATACACGACCCCACATATACATTGCGTAAGCATTCAAGTTTACCTAACCAGAACAATCGCATAATATTGATATATGTAATCGATGTTCACTGTTTAAAAACATGCAATCGCAGGAGGTACAAATGTTGCAATTTCACTCTTAACCTCTGTTATCTAATGTGACAGGCACACAAGCAATATATCACACAAGCTGCAAGCAATCTTCACTGTGTGCATCAGGGGCACTGGACCTTTCCGTCAGTTACTACAATTAATCAGACGACTCTTGAAGGAAGAGTGAACCAAGAGCAGCTGGCGAGAACATATTTTCAATCATCGCCACTGTAATGTAGGATTATGTGCGTGTTTTTTTAGAGTTACAATATCTTAAAGTACATATATATTTAAATCAAGCTCACAAAATAGGTGTATTCTTCAACGTGTTGTTATTATTATTATTATTATATCTAATAAACACATCGGGTACATTGATCGTTATCTCTGAAAGGATGCAATGATGAGATGTCACTCCTTTAAACTGAAAGCAGGACTGTGTGCTTAAATTTTCGTCTCATCTTCAAAGTCACTTCCTGATTCAACTTTCACACCTGCCCAGATGTCATTGCGAGGTAATCTCAAAAGGCAAATTGAGTTTGTTAACGTGAAAATGCGATCCACTGATCCATAATCGGATAAAGATATTTTTGCGAATGTACAGCTTTTAGGATAACGGCCAATTTAATAAAGAACTAGTCTGAACCAGCATTATCAAATATATTTTTGAGGTTAGGTTATGCGAGACTGTTCAATTACTAGCACAGATTTTTTATATTACACAATATTTTATTGTGTGCCAAAAAATATTGATTTGTTCATATGTATTTGTATTGACATTCTTACTAATTATCATTGCATTTATAAACATAAACTGGGTAAGTATTTTTCAACATTCGAGATGGAGGTGATAATATGTGTGGCTCTGTGTCAGCATTGTCTGTGCTATTTAACAGCACTGACAAAAGTGACTATTAATGGCTCTTACAAGAAGCATAACCGTTAATTATACATTACTGTCACGAATATCATCAAGATACAGGTATCCCTCAATTTACGAAGGGGGTGCGTTCATAAAACAACGCATGTAGAACGAAATTTCGTAAATTGGAACGACCTTTTCCATTAATGTAATACCAAAAACAGTCATTCCAACTCTGCTCTTAACCTAAAAATATCAACCTATGTCGGTTTTCACAACACAAAACATCATAATTAAGAACATAAACAATACATCGATTACTCTATGTTTTTTTTCGTTAAAGTCACGTATAAATAAGAAATAATAAAATAACATAATAGCATACGACGTTTCGGTTGCAACACAAGCAGCCATCATCAGGTACAGAAGAGCTAAATTTATGAGAGAGGGGAAACACATAAGGTTATGTGTATAAGGTTATGTGTTTCCCCTCTCTCATAAATTTAGCTCTTCTGTACCTGATGATGGCTGCTTGTGTTGCAACCGAAACGTCGTACGCTATTATGTTGTTTTATTATTTCTTATTTATACGTGACTTTACCGAAAAAAAACAAAGAGTAATTTCTGCAGTCACGAAAGCTTCAAATCAAGTCTAATACATCGATTGAATAATTATATATATATATTTTAAACAAAATAGATCTGCTGCCTGTGGGAATAACTGGAGCGGTGACGTGGAGGCGTTACTATTGCCCTGCAGGTGTCCCGTGACGCTGTCGCGGATGGATGACGCAGCCTCCCCCGGGTGCCCCTCGTTTGATCTCACGGCGTACGCCGTGTGTGGAATTTCGTGAATGCCGAAATGAGATTTCGGAAATCAAAAAGTGTCCATAATTTGTCAATTGCGTTTATGCAACATTACGGGCCGTCCATAAATGACGTCACGCGATTTTGGACGATTTTTTTACCCCCCCCCCCCCCACCCCTAGTCACACGGCGTCACAAAAAGTCAGACCCCCCTCAAATATGACGTCATAAAGCTCTACCCCCCCCCCCCCAAACATATTTCCATTTAAAATATAAGACATGCTTCAAATCGCTTTAAACTATTGTCATTGTAGTGCGTATTTAATGTGGCGCTGCACTCTGATGTTGTAGGAGAAAACATGTATTAAAAAAGTCTACTTAATTAAGTAGAACGTGTTGTCTATATTTATTTAAAGTTGCGCATTTTTATGTGACGTCACATTTCTCAAACCCTCCCCCCCCTCTCGTCACACATCGTCACAAATGTCTGCCCCCCCCCCCCCCCAGGTGCGTGACGTCATTTATGGACGGCCCCTTACTTAAATCGAACGTTCGTAAAATCGAGGGATGCCGGTATTGGCATTAATGATAATGCTTATGGCATAGGTTCCTAAAGGACTGTGAAAAATATTTCCATGCAGATAATGAAGGTTTTTTGTTTTTCAGTTTCTCTTCATGAGTTTACCAAGGAACACTCTTGTCCAACATCCCTTGCTCATCATTAGGCCTCCTTTGCCAGTACCAGAAATATAATCGGGTTTTTCCCCTTTTTTCTGGCAACAAAACTGAAACCTCTTACAAGGAATCATGTGTGCATTGTTCGGTCAAAATGCAAACAAAAAGCACACACTATGATAATATACGCCAAAAGGCGTCCTCTGGTCTAGCACCAATTGGGTCGAGGCTCAAAAGAAATCCGTCCCTGGTGTGGACCAAATCAGTTTCAAGGACAATGCATCTCTTATCAGTGTGTTTTTATTTATTTATTTTGACCACAAGTATTGTGGTTAATGCAGACAAGATTCCTTGTCAAAAAGGTTTCAGCTTTGTTGCCAGAAAAAAGGGGTAAAACCCTATTATTACATTTCCTTGTTGTTCTTGCCAGCAGTAGAATGTTGGCAAACGAATTAAATCCACGTGCACACGCACACAAATTACTTGCGAGTTGTTGGGTGTGAGTTGCAATGTCGATTGCTAAATGCCAAAACAATTGCTGCGCAAAAGTCTTGGCCCACCAGCTGAATAAACATTGCGAATCAATCCTTTTCATGAAGGACCATGGGCCAACCTCATTGTGTAATTTCTCATTTCAGAGTGACGTGAGTGCCGGTGGTGGAGTCCAACGTCAATAACTGCGGCAAAAAGATAATGTAGTTGTTTTTTTTGTGTATTTATATGAGCTATATTTGTTGACTTTAAAACCCGAAAATGCTATACGGCAAATGGAAAATAAAACCTTTAAAAACGTTATGAAAGAATATTTTTTTTCGCTTCACGATAACATCATTGCTACATTTGGTTGTTAGGACGGTCACAATTTGCTGCTTTTTTCACATCTTTATCAGGAATGGTTCAGTGCACGTTTATTGCACGTGCTGTTTTACAAAACGCAGCTCGAGATTTGTCCCATCGAGTGGTAAAACGTTTCTTGGCTTCTCACATGCATGCACGCATGCAACCACAAACACGCGGATAATGCTCTATTGTACGTATAACACTTCTCGTCATGAAAGCTGTGCCAAGCAAAATACGTTATGCATCTCTGAATATGCATGTACGGCAATACCCCGGTTTACGACGGGGATGCGTTCCTGAAAGATGCGACGAATATCGAAACGACGAGAATCAAAGCGAGTTACAGGGTGGCAGGTAGAGGCGAAGGCTGAGAGGCGATGCTGTCAGTGACGTAAGTGTGGGTTGAGGCGACGCAACTCAGGCAGTGGTGTGAATAAAGTGACGACGTATTTGCGAAATGACATAAAAGGGGGAGACGTAAATCTGGGTATTGCTGTAATTAAAAAAAAAAATCCTCACGTTGGATTTCACACCAGTGATGCGCAAACGGCTTAGTTTAAGGAAGGCAACAGAAGATGAACTCTTGCTCACAGTGTGACATGAAGCAGAAATTAAATACGATGGCTGGCTGCATGTCTGCCTGCGTCTGGATTTACAGATTAGGCACTCACTAATAAGACTGAGGATTGCTTGCGGCACAACCACGCGGCACAGACCAGAGAGGACGGCCAGAATCCGCGGAGCCGCAGTCAAAGATTCCATGGGACATAATTTTCATACAAGCAATCCATATTTCATTTCCGCTTGCTATTTTTAAAATCGGAGGTCAAAAAATGCAGAGCTTAATACCAGTGATTTGTCGTAGTTCATTTTAAACCTCTTATGAGTTTCTGTCCCGGTCAAAAGCCTACATATTTTCTTCTGCTAAATTTTCCATGCGCCTTCACTTGAGACGTACAATCTAATATTACTCCGCTGGCAGTTTAATGGATTTAACCACAGCCCCCCGCCCTCCCCCCCTCTCTGTGATAATAGTTGATGAAAAAATAAGTACAGTATAGCAGCTCGTGCTTATTAGTGTACCTTAAGCCGCAGAGCTGGACTCGACTGCTTGAAGTGCAAAGAGGAACAACTCTGTTTTGGGTGTGTGTGTGTGTGGATTCATTGGCAGACAGGATAAGACCATCATCATCGGCCATGATCGATCCACTGCTGGATGAAGGCCTCCCCAAGTCGTTGCCAATCATCTTGCAATGCAATAATATTACGTCGCACCCACCCCCTCACCTGCTCTGATGAGTCTAATGTGCCTGATACCGTCGATGCAACTGATAATCCATAATCTAGGTTATTTTGGGTTAGATCGCATAAATACAGATGTGTCGTTGAACCTGCCACCGCGCAACACAGCCAATTAATAAGGTTTGTCATGTAAACAGAACATGCCAATTCTTTACTAGTACAGCACACGGGTGTGTTGGAGAGCAAATCCACAACATTTACAATCTGAGTACGACGTTTCGCCAGTAATTTCGACCGCCAAATTTGTGGAGAAATACTCCTGATTTGTGGCGAAATCCTCCAATAATTACAAGCAGCTTCATCAGGCTGTGGCTGTCGACTGATGACGCTGGTTGGATACCCATTGAAATGTATATGCATTCATAAATACCCCCCCGCCCCGCCTGAAGTTGAAGTCAAAACTAGCTACTACTGGCCAAGACTAATTAGATAATTTATCGAAATTGAAAGAAGTTTAATTAATGTTAACCGTTCGGATGACTACTGACTTAGTGTTGCGTGGAAGCGAATCATCAAATAAGACATTGTATAAATGAATGCCTATACAGGCCACCATACTTCAATAGGGATTACCGTTGGTACGGATACTATATTAATGCACACAATGGACAGGAAGTACAAGATCAAAAGGCTCGCATAATGCGCATGCATAATGTACGTTGGCTCATTAATCCCCCCCCCCCCACCACATTGTGCAAGAGCGCAGAAGCGTGGTCACCACATCTACGCCTCTAAATAAGGAACAAAACTGGTGGACTTCTCCACAAATCTGGCTGTCGCCTAATGAAGCTAGTTGTAATTACTGGCGAAACGTCGTACTCGGATTGTAAATGTTGTGGCTTGGCTCTCCAACACACCGGTGTGCTGTACTAGTGACGAATTGGCCACGTTCTGTTTACATGACAAACCTTACTAGTTGGCTGTGTCGGGTGGTGGCGGGTTATAACGACACATTTAAATAATTACGCGATCGCACAGCCCTATAAATTACTTAATGAAGAATTTAAAACATTCCCTACATTGTGTTTTGAAAAAAAAACGAAAGTAGTCAAAACACATTTCAATCAACATGCCGTCTTTGTGCAATATTCAGCCTACCTCGAGCCTCTGAAATCCTTCCACGTGTGCTCCGCTTCAGCAAACCAAGAGCTTCTGTCAAAACACTCGATCCCTGCTGAAATGGGAGGTCACTCTTTCTCCGCTGCTACCCTTGTCGTCTGAAAATACCCTGTCGCTGGCCAGCGGTCGAGGCTAACGATGGAGTGGCAGCCAACATTCATCTCGCTTGCAACTGCTTGAAAAAGCGTTGCATCGCTAAAATGTACGAGGGGTGACCACAGCTTTGGGAGGCCTTCATTTAGCAGTGGATAGATAATGGCTTATGATGATCATAGCTCTACGCACTTTTAATTTTCTTCCCACTTTACATCGAGGCTCAATCCACTTCTCCTCTGCCTATCACTGTCCCCATTAATGATGCTCATTGGCACCCTGCCATGTTATTATCTCTCGTCTATCCTTACCCTATCGCCTTCCACCCAGTAGCCACCTAATCTTCTATCCCTCACTCCCTCCACGACCCAATATTTGAACAGCATCTTAAGATACGGCCACGTAAAGATGCTTAATAAATCACAATTTTAATACACCGAATACAAGCTTTACTGTAGAGCTGTTGCTTGGCATCAATGTGACGTCACATTCCTATGATTTTTTTTTTTACGAAACAGATATTCGCCATGTAACTGTATAGAGTAAATTCGATGCTGCCATGCTGTAATGGTCATCAAGCAGGACGTGCAATCCAGTCACCGGTTCAATGTCCCTGCACAGCGGTTGAAACAATGGGCTAGTTTATTAAATCCTCCCACCTCCGTCCACCCAGTATTATAAATGGGAACCACCGCAGTTAGCCAATCGGCAGGTCACATGTGATGGGGCAAAGTGTGGATAGTCCCATCGCTTTCAAAGCGTCCGGCCAGTACGGAACCGTAGACCAAATATCCTCCAGATGAGATCTATAGAGCTACCGCTCGTGCAGGCCAGTCGTTGCGTGAGCAAGACACTTCAGAGCTGAGCCTTGGCCGTTTGACCTTTCACTGAATAAATGCAACGTAAAACATATCCATAATGTTTCTTGGAGAAATCTATAATCATTCCGCATTAAATATTTAGTTTAATATTGCATTGCTTGATTTAGTCCAAATGCATTCGGACTGCAATTTATATCAGGTGAAATAAATGGGTGGAAGAAACGTTGCAATGTGTACATCGATTTGAGAGGCACACAAACATATTTCTGCATGAAATGCGAGCTTGCATGCAGAGTAATTACTCTTGTTAAATATTTTATATTTTGTTTATAAATTATTACTTTAGAGTAATTCGTTTTTATAGGATAATATGATGAATAATAATGTACATCAGGATGCTTTAGTATACAGTAAATAACCAGTTATTGGTCTTAAACATGAATGATAAATTTTGCATGCAGCACACATATTGCAGCATCTAAAAGAGCAAATCATATAATGGAAAAGTACGTTTTGAATTAATACGATGCTTATTTGATTAGGCTCTTTAACACATGATCACCTATTAATTGAGCATAATTACAAAAATGACAATCTACAGACCCTTTTCCAATATGACGCCGGATGAAAGCTGCTGTGTCGGTGATGAGGGTTATTTGGCCATACTTCACCACGAAGGTCAGGGCGGGTTGGTGAAAGGGTTTGCCCAGGACCGATTCAGCTATGACTCGCCACTGATGTTAGCCGTGGCTGGGAATCAAACTCTGGTTTCTGGGTTCATAGTAGTGCAGTGCCTGAACCATTGGGCCAATACTGCCATGCTGCTATTCAATCCAGAATAAAGGCTTTACATACAGTAGCTCGCAACGACAATAAGTATAGCCAACGGAGAGGTTACAGCAAAAACTCGGCATGGATTGCAAACATCGCAGACTCTGTAAACAACGCTTCACACAAAACGAATGATTGCCTCTAGGTCTGTATATCCATAACATTACGTGTCACAAACATAACACAATTGTAGCAGCACCATAAGTTATTTATTACATTTGAAAGTGAGCTGCTATCGGGGTGGGTGGGGGGTCCGGAGAAAGGTGTGGGCACAGGTGGAATTGGACCCTTGCCAGACTCTCGACTACCAATTCTCCGTTGACTCATGGGGGAAGATTTCCCGCACAATAATTAGAGCAAAAATTATTGCCGGTGGAACAATCAACAGCCAAGGTACAGCAGGGTGGCCCTGGGTTTACTCTGTAGGTACGCAGATAAATCAATAAGTTTAATCTTATCAAGGCCGACTCGGCATGTGACTCACAATGCAACTCTGTGAGACGCTTTAACTTTCATAAGGGGTTTAGTTTCCTGCGGTGTCCCTCACATTGTGGGAAATGGAGTACAGTGAGATCATTGAATTACTGATCATCGGATTAGAATAATGCGATGCGATTTATTAGGAACACATTTCCACGTAGGCTTATATATGAGGATTCCAAGCAACATAACCCAGTTAAGGAATGAAATGTATTTTTACCGTAATTTAAAGTAAAGATTTTTTTATGAGGAGCGATAAAAAACTAGGTTTCGCCGTAATGTGAAGATTTTGATGAAATTGTGTTTTAACGTCATTGAATCTTCCACAGTTACAGTATGTCCACTGTTATTATTTACACAATGCCTATGCAATTAACTTGTGTTATGTTAGTAAGATATTGAAACTATCAGTCCTGAATCATTGAGCTCTTCTATTCTCGCATACGGCAATATGTTCAGGAGCTAAATGCCAATGTCGAAGTCTTTTAGCCAGGGAAGGGATTCCGGACAGCATTCGCTTAATTTTGCTAGTCTGTTGAATGAGCGCAGACTACAGTGGTTTACTATATGGTCCATCGTTTGGATCACATGGCGACAATCGCACTGCTGTGTCTTGTTTTAAATTTCCGATGGAGCAGAAGGAAGTTCTACGTTTTTCAGTAAGCCAACTGGATGTATCAAAATAGATCTATAAAAGTACACACTAAATGTTACGGCATTTAAATATGTGCTCGGAGCGTTAAGGATGTGCAAGTCTTCAAAGCAGACAAAGCATTGTTGACAGCTAATATCAAGCGGTGAACGATATCTACCTACCCACACTCACCAGCGTGGTGAAGTATGGTAGGGGAAAGAAAGACACAACTCATAAACCAACATAACATTGAGGGGGCTGCATCCATTGGTACGTTGAAAAGCGATGGATTATTATTATTTTGTATATAGTTATAATATGGCTTTTGCAATATCTGAAACCATAAGCAAGTACCAATAAAATGTGTTCGCATAAGAGGAGCGAACCAACACACTTAAAACCCCACATACAAGAGATCAATAATGGTTATGACTCTCACGAAATAATGAAAAGCACATTAATTGTTGCAAAAAACTTGGCCCGTTTGGTTCTTCCCCTCTCATGCTTTCCTTGCTCCGAACTCTATTACATAAGCACACTCTGTAATAGATGTTTCACTCTCAAGACGAACATCTGGTCTGTTGTGTAATAACCTATCATGAATTTAACATGGCATACAAAACTATTCTCGAAAAGTTACCTTTGGAGTTAATTTGGCACCTGTCATAACGCATGTCGTAGCATGTTTAAAAAGTCCATTTGAAATGCCAAACCTTTAATATTTAATAGGTACTGTGAACAGTATTGACGTTCAGTGCAGAGGTCTGTTATTTCTTGTTTATTTCTCTTTCATATGCAAGATCCCGTCCTTGAAGCAAAGCCAGTAAGTGACGTAGTTTATAATTTTTCAGGGGGAAATATTAACTTTGTTAAGCTGTACGGTTAATTACAGTATTGATCAAACATATGTGTACAATGTTGGGTATAAGATAAAACAAACAGTTGATAGGAACAGAAGGTACTTTTTGATTTACATATGTGAAAATTTTGGCTATTTAAGTGATTTCTTATTGTTTATAGCCCTGGGTGAGCAGTGGCAACTCTGCATTAATATGAGGGGCTAGGGCGGGTAGGGAGGGCAGTCTATTCAGCACAACCGCTGTTGCTTTCATGACAAAGTGGTACTAATTTGATCGACCTCCTTATGATGATGGGCTCAAGTCAACCCACAACAAGGATTTGAATTTGCAACTTTCAAATTGTGAATTGCTCACTTGACTGCTGAGACACCTGGCCAAATAGAATATGCATAGCTATTATGTACTAAATACAGTACCGGACGAGTTTACATTGCATAGATTTGGTTGGGTGGCTCAGGCGGATAATTCTTAGGGTCAGCAGCCTGGAGACAGTGGTGGTGAGATAATGGGTTGAATCCTGGCCACCTACCGGAGATTAAATTCTCACACAACTGACAAGGTTTTGCAATGTATTTGTGCAACATTTACAAAGTGTCAAAAACACGTTTAACACAATGTATTTGCAGGCCCAATTCATTTAACAGTGATTTATTGCCCAAGATTTGTATGGGCATGTGTACTTTAAAGCTATTAGGTACATTCAAAACGAATTCGCTGAATATTTCTATTTCTTTAACAGTGACATTTATCCTCAATGGTGGGATATGTACAGTTGACAACTATTGATGACTATTTTCTTAACCATTTTAAATATTTTAGCGACAAGAGCAAAAAACACTTTAACAATTATTTGTATATTCGTGGTTCTTTCGGTAAAGTCACGAAGAAGGGAAATAATTAAGTAATACAAATAAAACAATACAATTCTCACGACGTTTCGATTGCAACACAAGCAATCATCATCATCAGGTATGAAAACCTTCTACGTGACTTTACCAAAAGAACCAAGAATATTAATCCCTGCAGTCACGAAAGCTTTGAATAGAAATTATTTGTATTTTACCTTTCCTCAAATTGCCTCTTATAATATGTCTGGCCAGCATGGAAGAGGAGTCGAGGACTCCCTCGAGTTGAAGGCCCTTCCGCTTGCAGTGGTGAGAGTGAGAAATTGCAGGGCTACACCTTTATCTTTTTACCTTTCACTTCAAAACACCAGCGACACTACTGCTGTCCAATTTCAACTTAATTCGGAGATATTTTGCTGTCATCTTTAGCAGGCCTTGTAACTCATGCGGCATGTTTTAATTATGCATGATATTGACTTTACTTTATTAAAAGTTTCCAAGTATTCCAAGCAATGAATTTGTCTATTACCTACGTACAAAACCTGCAAGAAAGATTGTAGTAGATGGCAAAAAATAAAGTCTCAGATTTAAAATTTGGTTGACACTTTGTTTTTGTAATGTATTTTCCTCACAACTGTACTTTATTGCAGATGCCAGTCACATTGAATAAATTCTACATTTCCCTCTGGGTTTTTTTATGTTTAAATACAAATGTAGACATTGTTACAAAAAGAGCGTGGAGGGAGAAACTGTGACTCAAGGATGTAAACAATTGTATAATGGTAATGATATTGTAATAACAGTACATAATTATAAATATTATGTTGGTGCCCGATTATATGTCGTGCCAAATAGTATCCTGCATTACGAAACTAGCCCTTGGAGTGGCAAAGTTTATGTAAACAATGCATCGTTCACGTTAATTTTTATTTGGCTTCAGTGGCTGTAACCAGATACACGAACGAGCAGGATGAAGCTTTCCAAATGAAATTGGCCCCATCCAGGGACAGCTGGCAATGCCATGTAGAACCCCGAGGCAGTCTCTGCAAGCTAAGAATTGGGTTAGTGCAGTATTTACTGCTAGGGGCTCTGCAGAGGCCAGCACTTGTCTCTCCACGCTCTCTCTCTCTCTCTATCTCGCCATCTGTGCCACTGCAGCAGCAACTACTACTCCCATTGGCAGCGGGGACACGCAGCTAATGGAACCATGCGAATTTTCATTGAGGCGTTTTGTTGTTGTTGTTAACATCATATGCGTTGATACCTGCGACGAAATTGAATCGCTCCGCCCTTCGAATATTTTTTGTTTGTTTATCGCAATCGTTTTGAGTGTTCAAAACTGAGTCGGAAATGAAGCCAAGGAGGAGTAATGAACAGGTCAGCGTCAAACATAGCTTGTTGATTTTTAATCTTGATTTGAAGCTTTCGTGACTGCAATAATCCATGCTCTTCGGTTCTTTGGGTAAAGTTACGTAGGTAGAAAATAAAATAAATAAATAAATAATAAATCACGACATTTCGATCGCAACACAAGCGGTCGTCCTCAGTGGAACTGCTGGGTTAACTGTTGTTTATTTTTCTTATTATCATCATGCTTGCCGAGCACAGGGCCCGAAGTTCCAAACGCCAAGTGGCCAGCAACAAACAGCACGACTGAAGGTGTAATCGACAAGGGAAATATTTGCTATTGTTTTTTTGTTAAATAGAATTAAACATTCTGAAATGTACTCACGTAAACGGTGCTCTTAATTAAATATATAACGGTTGCTTTGTGCAATTTCATCAAATATCCAACGAATAATATACAACCATGTTGACTAAACTAGCAAGCCGATCCGAGCATCAGATTAAATGCAAAAGGCAAATAACCTACCTATCAAATTGATACATAAGCGAGATATGAAGAAGGGCTTTTGACCAAAACATTGGCAATTGTATATTTTTTCTTTCTAAGGCAGCGTATTTTGATTAATGTGTTGAGCTTTTCTTAACACTAACGAGTTTACGATCTAACAGACAACCCTGAATGTTACTGTTGTTAACCCTGGGCCACTTAAATAACTTCACTGGCAAGTTTTTAATGCGCCATGAAGCTTGTTTTTTAAAGATGCTATTAAGTTTGGCGAAGGACAAACGCATATTACTAGGCTGTTGTATAAATGGATTGAGTAAAGTGTCCAGCTCTTCAGTGCATTCGTCAAGATGTTACGCTGTCTAAGGAGGCGACTACATTTTTGGGGAAACGATGTCTCACTTTAGAGATGAGAACACCGAGGTGTGTGGTGAAAGGAGGCGTTTGAGAGGAGCTACTTTTTAAAGAATTAAAAGGTGAGGTTTTACAGTAGAACCCCTCTTAACGACAACCCCTGTTAATGACTAATCGCTTCACGACGGGTCTCCATAGAGCCCAATGTGTAGTGTATAGTGTAGTATATAGTGTATAGTGTAGTGTATAGCGTAGTGTATAGTGTAGTGTATAGCGTAGAGTAGAACCCCTCTTAACGACAACCCCTGTTAACGACTAATCGCTTCACGACGGGTCTCCATAGAGCACAATGTGTAGTGTATAGTGTAGTATATAGTGTATAGTGTAGTGTATAGCGTAGTGTATAGTGTAGTGTATAGCGTAGAGTAGAACCCCTCTTAACGACAACCCCTGTTAACGACTAATCGCTTCACGACGGGTCTCCATAGAGCCCAATGAGTAGTGTAGTGTGTAGTGTATAGTAGTGTAGTGCCTCCATAGAGCCCAATGAGTAGTGTAGTGTGTAGTGTATAGTAGTGTAGATTAGTATGTCCATAGAGCCCAATGTGTAGTGTATAGTAGTGTATAGTGTAGTGTATATTGTAGTGTTTAGTAGTGTATAGTGTAGTGTATAGTAGTGTAGTGTATAGTGTAGTATAGTAGTGTATAGTAGTGTAGTGTGTAGTGTATGGTGTAGTGTATATTAGTATATAGTGTAGTATATAGTGTAGTGTATAGTGTAGTGTATAATAGTGTGGTGTATAGTGTAGTGTATAGTAGTGTGTAGTGTAGTGTATAGTGTAGTGTATAGTAGTGTAGTGTATAGTAGTATATAGTGTATAGTGTAGTGTATAGTGTAGTGTATAGTGTAGTGTATAGTGTAGTATAGTAGTGTATAGTAGTGTATAGTAGTGTAGTGTATGGTGTAGTGTATAGTAGTATATAGTGTAGTGTATAGTGTAGTGTATAGTGTATAGTAGTGTAGTGTATAGTGTAGTGTATAGTGTAGTGTATAGTAGTGTGTAGTGTAGAGTATAGTGCAGTGTATAGTGTAGTGTAGATTAGTGCCTCCATAGAGCCCAATGTGTTTGCTTACCGACCATTCCCCTGTAAATGACGAGCTGTTCTAGGTTCAGTATATATTAAATAATGCATTGAATAACCGTGTTTCTTTTAATATTATGTATGAATAATGTTGTTAGTATCTTTATGTATGAAGATTATTAGTTTCAATATTATAAAGTACGATTTTTGGGCGAAAAAGGGTAACTTTCGATGATATTGGAACGAATTAAGCCTTTAACATGTATCTCCGATTTAAGACGTAGGCTTTCACGACCAGTTGTATTCATAATAAAGGGTTTTGGGTTAGATCGCGTTAAAAATGTGCCGCAACCCTCCACCACCCGACACGGAACGTGATGGGGTTCAACAATGATGACGTCGTCATATTCTTAGCTCTTTCGGTAAAGTCACGTTGAAGGGAAACAATAAAACAATAAAATATAGATGGACTCGTCATTCTAAATAAACTGCCAAATCGCTGCCCGTGGCGCTAACGTTTTTTTTAATAAATAAATAAATAGGCCGTTTAAAAATAAAAAAATGCAAACCGCCACTTCTTTCAAATGTTTCTTGCCGTTGGTTTTTCACACTTGATGATGACCGTTTGTGTTATGGTCGAAACGTCGTGAGAAATTTTTTTGTTTTATATATTTTATTATTTTATTGTTTCCCTTCAACGTGACTTTACCGAAAGAGCTAAGAATATGACGTCGTCCTTAACTATTTAAGACCGGAAGCAGGTGGATGGCTTCACTATTCTGACAAATCGCCCGAAGATGCTGGATGTAATTTCCAGCGAAACGTCGTACTACTCAAATGGTAAATGTTGTAGATCCACTCTTCAACACACCGGTGCGCTAAAGTAGTGAACTATTTGTCTTTTCTCAACGTGACACATATTTTTTTTCCTGATTGGCCGTGTCGGGTGGTGGAGGGTTGCGACACCTTTATAAATAACGTGATCTAACCCAAAAACCTTTATTATTATTAATGTATCTCCTATCCTCGCTTCACGACCGAATTCGTGGAATCAATTGTCGTCGTCGTTAAAGGAGAGGGGGTTCAACTGTCTATCACTGACTACGGGTGGGAGACACGTGGGTGGAGAAGTCTATCACTGACTACAGGTGGGAGACACGTGGGTGGAGAAGTCTATCACTGACTACGGGTGGGAGACACGTGGGTAGAGAAGTCTATCACTGACTACGGGTGGGAGACACCTGGATGGAGAAGTCTATCACTGACTACGGGTGGGAGACACCTGGATGGAGAAGTCTATCACTGACTACGGGTGGGAGACACGTGGGTGGAGAAGTCTATCACTGACTACGGGTGGGAGACACCTGGATGGAGAAGTCTATCACTGACTACGGGTGGGAGACACGTGGGTAGAGAAGTCTATCACTGACTACGGGTGGGAGACACGTGGGTAGAGAAGTCTATCACTGACTACGGGGAGAGACACGTGGGTGGAGAAGTCTATCACTGACTACGGGTGGGAGACACGTGGGTAGAGAAGTCTATCACTGACTACGGGTGGGAGACACGTGGGTAGAGAAGTCTATCACTGACTACGGGGGGAGACACGTGGGTGGAGAAGTCTATCACTGACTACGGGTGGGAGACACGTGGGTAGAGAAGTCTATCACTGACTACGGGGGGAGACACGTGGGTAGAGAAGTCTATCTCTGACTACGGGGGGAGACACGTGGGTGGAGAAGTCTATCACTGACTACGGGTGGGAGACACGTGGATGGAGAAGTCTATCACTGACTACGGGTGGGAGACACGTGGGTAGAGAAGTCTATCACTGACTACAGGTGGGAGACACGTGGGTGGAGAAGTCTATGATTGACTACGGGTGGGAGACACGTGGGTAGAGAAGTCTATCACTGACTACAGGTGGGAGACACGTGGGTAGAGAAGTCTGTCACTGACTACGGGGGGAGACACGTGGGTAGAGAAGTCTATCACTGACTACGGGGAGAGACACGTGGGTAGAGAAGTCTATCACTGACTACGGGGGGAGACACGTGGGTAGAGAAGTCTATCACTGACTACAGGTGGGAGACACGTGGGTGGAGAAGTCTATCACTGACTACGGGTGGGAGACACCTGGATGGAGAAGTCTATCACTGACTACGGGTGGGAGACACGTGGGTAGAGAAGTCTATCACTGACTATGGGTGGGAGACACGTGGGTGGAGAAGTCTATCACTGACTACGGGTGGGAGACACCTGGATGGAGAAGTCTATCACTGACTACGGGGGGAGACACGTGGGTAGAGAAGTCTATCATTGACTACGGGGGGAGACACGTGGGTAGAGAAGTCTATCACTGACTACGGGGGGAGACACGTGGGTAGAGAAGTCTATCATTGACTACGGGGGGAGACACGTGGGTAGAGAAGTCTATCACTGACTACGGGGGGAGACACGTGGGTAGAGAAGTCTATCACTGACTACGGGGGGAGACACGTGAGTGGAGAAGTCTATCACTGACTACAGGTGGGAGACACGTGGATGGAGAAGTCTATCACTGACTACGGGGGGAGACACGTGGGTAGAGAAGTCTATCACTGACTACGGGGGGAGACACGTGAGTGGAGAAGTCTATCACTGACTACAGGTGGGAGACACGTGTGTGGAGAAGTCTATCACTGACTACGGGTGGGAGACACGTGGGTGGAGAAGTCTATCACTGACTACGGGTGGGAGACACGTGGGTAGAGAAGTCTATCACTGACTACGGGGGGAGACACGTGTGTGGAGAAGTCTATCACTGACTACGGGTGGGAGACACGTGTGTGGAGAAGTCTATCACTGACTACGGGGGGAGACACGTGGGTGGAGAAGTCTATCACTGACTACGGGGAGAGACACGTGGGTAGAGAAGTCTATCACTGACTACGGGGAGAGACACGTGGGTAGAGAAGTCTATCACTGACTACGGGGGGAGACACGTGTGTGGAGAAGTCTATCACTGACTACAGGTGGGAGACACGTGTGTGGAGAAGTCTATCACTGACTACGGGTGGGAGACACGTGGGTAGAGAAGTCTATCACTGACTACGGGGGGAGACACGTGTGTGGAGAAGTCTATCACTGACTACAGGTGGGAGACACGTGTGTGGAGAAGTCTATCACTGACTACGGGTGGGAGACACGTGGGTGGAGAAGTCTATCACTGACTACGGGTGGGAGACACGTGGGTAGAGAAGTCTATCACTGACTACGGGGGGAGACACGTGTGTGGAGAAGTCTATCACTGACTACGGGGGGAGACACGTGGATGGAGAAGTCTATCACTGACTACGGGTGGGAGACACGTGGTTGGAGAAGTCTATCACTGACTACGGGTGGGAGACACGTGGGTAGAGAAGTCTATCACTGACTACGGGTGGGAGACACGTGGGTAGAGAAGTCTATCACTGACTACGGGGGGAGACACGTGGGTAGAGAAGTCTATCACTGACTACAGGTGGGAGACACGTGGGTAGAGAAGTCTATCACTGACTACGGGTGGGAGACACGTGGGTGGAGAAGTCTATGATTGACTACGGGGGAAGACACGTGGGTGGAGAAGTCTCCTCGCTGTTTGGCGACGAGCCCCGGTGACCTCTGGCCAGGGAGAAGCCGTCTCTGGTGTTGGAGCATGCGGACAAAGAGACAGCTGTGTAGCCGTGCTGTCGAGCGAGTAGTTTGCACGAGAGTTCCCTAGAGCAGTGATTCTTACCCTCCACTGCAGCCTCGCACCCCTTTGGTTCTCAATCGGTTTTTTATGTCAATAAGCGGCCGTCCATAAATGACATCACGCGATTTTGGACGATTTTTGACCCTCCCCCCCCCCTCGTCACACGGCGTCACAAAAAGCCAGACCCCCCCCCCCTCAAATATGACGTCACAAAGCTCTGCCCCCCCCCCCAAAATGCTTCAAACCGCTTTAAACTATTGTCATTATAGTGCGTGTTGTTTAATGTGGCGCAAACCCCTCCCCCCCCCTCGTCACACATCGTCACAAATGTCTGACCCCCCCCCCCCTAGGCGCGTGACGTCATTTATGGACGGCCCCTAACTACATACGTTTTGATGGAACAACGTAAGCTGTACTTACGTGCCCGTGCTGAATTTGTGCTTTTGATGATTTACCGTCTAAAAAAAACTAAATCTGGCCGTGTCTCTCACTCCCAGAGAGGGGATCTCGCACCCCAGGTTAAGAGCCACTGGTCTAAAGCAATAGGCTTGGACACACATGGGCAGAGACTACGATAAAGTGAAGAGTTTTTATTAACAACCGTGATATTTTGCAACATTGTTTAGAAAGTGCGAGTAAGGTTCCCCAGTTGTTGCAAACGCCACTGATTTGTCTGATTTCTTTTGGCGCTCATAATACTACACTTTAACGAATTAGGGAAATATGTTATCATTGGCTACACCGGGAATGATTATTTACTATGATTATATCGATGATCAGCTTTTTACAAAACAAAAAAAAAGACTTGTACTGCGTCTACCAAGATGGTTAACTTAGTTACGTGCAATGAACGAAAAGGCCGAGCGCGGTAAGAATGAAGTCTAAGTTATTTCACATTAATGTTCGGAACACTTACGAATGTTATGCTTGGTCAGCAGAGTCTGGCAACAGGACATCGTAGGTCCTGCTCGCGGTGACATTGATAAATGTTGAAAATGTGTCTATTGTGGCAGGAAACATGACACGTGCGATGCGCATGATTTTGCAATGGGCAGCGCTGCGACTAACTCGAGGAAATAGTACGGTGCGATGCTGTTATACAACACACTTCTGCAGTAACATCACGTTTGTTAATAGTCGTCAGAAACGTAGCAAGACTCTAAATAATATATGTGTGTGTGTGTGCGCGCGCCGCATTAATTCATTATTAACTCTCACTGTACATCCAGAGGTTAAAATGCCTTAGCAAAGCTGGCTCAGTCATTTGTCCAACACTCTTTACGAGTTTAATTTCACTTCCTTAAAGAGTGCCTCATTTTTATTTTTTTGTACAACGAATGCTTCAATGACGCTTTGGAGATTAGCAATAACCTTTGTGGTTTTTTTTTGTTTTTGTCAATTAAACATGAGAATGGACATGGCAGTTAAAGAGCTCAAACCTGAGCAATGTCGTGCGGGGGGAAGCTTCTTTTAGCAGATCCGGGACAAAAATAGTCTCAGGCACATTAATTATTCAAGGAAGCCAGCAGACCCCTTCCTGCGTATTGCAGGGCTTGGCACCAATAATAAATAATGTACACACAGTACTCTTAGACTAATTTTCTGAATGCTGCAGAGTGTGCATGACGGAACTTTTAATGAATGCAAACTAAAATATACTGCCCGCGGAAGGCGGTTCTTGCGTAAGGATTTTGACCGACACGTTTCTTAGTAATTGCGGTACAAAAATGTATCCAAGATTACACGCTGTGTTTTTCAATTACATGCTAAATTTATACCGCCATCATTTACCCGTATAATTACCAAGACGAAATGTATTTAAACACAGGCAATATTAGTTACGAAATAGAAATAAGCATGCGCGGTTTGTAAATAACAGTTCTGTCTGCCTACTGTGAGAATAAAGTGTGCTTTTTTCATAACATAGTTAATTGCTGCAACGATTACCTCTTACTTCACCTTGTCTTACACAGAGCAGCGTTATCAAAAGGGCATTGTTGTGAATTCAGCAATGGTTCTTTTGAGGAAAGTGTATCACACGTGACCACACGTCATCAAATTGATAATGGGTACTCTACACAATTGTTGACCATATGTTCCGTTATTCTTAAAACAATTAACAAGGGCACTTATAATTGAAAATCGCAGTGCATTGCTAAATGAGAGGGAATTTAATAATAACTCACGGCCCTTTGTCAATCCACTGCTGGATGAGGGGTGATGTTGGACCATACTCCATCAAGGTGGTCAGTGACGGATGGTAAACGAATGGCTCAGAACTGGTTAGGATATCACGAGACACTGCTGTGAGCCATGGCCGGGAATCAAGCTCAGGAGTGTCGGGTTCACAATGCAGTTTGCAAGCCCCACTTCGCCACCACTCGACTGCATCACTAAAAGGAAACACTGCCTGAATCTGCTGAATGAATCTCAATACCTTGTGTGCATCGCTATCATTAATTCATTGCGGTGGAGAATCGGTGGAGTGGATAGTGCACTGCGCAATGAGTCTAGCGGCTAGTAAAATGAAAACCGATCCTGAGTATCCCCCCTCCGTCGCCCTTTACCAATCCACATAGACCGGTGTGAAGAAGCCTCATCCAGCAGTGGATTGACAAAGGACCTGTTACATTCGTAATATCATGCAATGGCGTGAATTAATCACATTTTAAGATGCGCTGTTTCTAAACAGCAAAGTGACTTGCCATACGGTGTCTTGTGAAATCAGCGTCATGGTCCTTGCCCAAGCAAACAGACTACTCGGCAGGGATGCATATCACCATGCCATGACTGCATCAACAAGCAACAGCTGATAGTCCACCAGGGGCTGGGTTTTAGCTTTGCGTTTCCATAAAAGCGACGGCATAGAGCACAGCACATACCTTTAGCTGAGAGACTGCTGTCATCATCAGCAGTCTCTAACTCATCTTGATTTGAAGCTTTCGTGACTACCCTGCCGTTGCGACAGGCGAAAGCCAGTACCAATGGAGGAAGTTGCGGGGGAAACAGTAATGCGTACAGCCAGTGCCCGGGACGATAAGTCGAGCAAGTCCACTAACCGACGAACATTTATATTCCTTTTTGCCCTTCGCGGTCGATTACTCAGGCGCCTTTTTAAAGGTGACGTGCGCCCGCAGTGTCCTGCCTCCCGTAGGCAGGAAACCACCTGGGATCCACGCCCGTCACGACGCCTCTGATAATGCAGGTGCCGTCAATAGGAGCCGCCACTCTGCCTCCCGTTGGAATGGAGCTTTGCTTTGTTTTTTTCCCAGCTCAAATTCAGCCTCTGGGAGACATTCAAAGAAAAACAAAGTCCACGGTGATTTCCTGCTCAAAACGAGCACTGAGACAGGTGCTCATCTCCCCATTTACAGAGCCAGCGATAGAAATTCCATATTCCTATGACGGGGGTGAGTCTGTCCAAATGACAATCAGCGAATAAACAAAACAAGCTCATCATTTTAATGACGTAATTAAAAGCACGGTATAAATGTGTAATTATAACCTATTACCTTAATTATGTTTATACAGCTGCGATTTTTCCAGCATGTGATATTTGTAGTCACGTGATGCATGCAAAAATATTTTTTACATTGCGAGTTTCTGATGGACTGACACCACCACTGCCTACTCTAGCCCATCTCAACATCTCGCACAGTCATGCGCGAGTGTCTGCACCAATCTTCTCCACGCTATGTGATGGACGCTCCGTTGTCAATCATCTCTATCTTCGATCACCAGCTCACGGTGGCGTTCCGCACACTCGAACAGCAAGATTTAGTCCTCGCGAGCTTCGCCGTCAGCGGTCCAACTCACTGCCACTGCGCGATGTTCGAGACACTTGACAGACATGTAGTAGCCGGTTCAGTAGAATATGCAAGAACAGAACTGTTTCATAGAGCTTCCAATGTATGACTATTGCGCACTCGTATTTTTATTATTTCACGAATGCTTTTATACGTGACTTTCGCACAGTTAGAGCATCAGATACAAAATAAAAAATAGATACATAAATATGTATGTTAACGTTCTGTCAGTGGATGTCAGCCAATGCCCGATCCACACATATGAAGGAGAATAACTTTGACACACTCCACTGCACCTGACGCAGTTGTCTGACTTGACCCCCTGAATATTAAATTTGAGTTGTTGCTCTGTATTTGCATCAGCCACACGAAAGAAGAAGTGAAGGTCAATCCACGTAGCCATAGAGCCATGTGACAGCCTCCTCCTCCTCCTCCTCCTGCACGTGCAGGGCCACCAGTCCGCCCGGCACGCCCTGACGGACTTCGCGGCCGGAGACAACGCGAGCCACTGACGTCTGCTCCCACGAATTCACACAGCCACGTTGTCACGTAGCACGCCCCATTGAAGTTCGGAAGCGGCACACACCCCCCTGGTAACACCCAAGGCGGTTTAACTGAACCCCGCTGGTGCCTTCGGAGGCTGAAGCCAGGCATCTGGACGGACGGATCACTGATGAGGGCCTTGTTAGGCACCATCCACGCACGCATCTCCGTTCCTTGCTGCAGGCAGTGCGGGCATCCCGCATACTCGAGTCTTTGGTCTGTGGCAATGCCCACGCTGAGTGTCGGGACTGCAGACGCACGTGCGAAGGCTTGAAGATATCGACGTGAAGGGGCAATTCCCGTGCCGCATGTACCTTGTCCAACATCTTGGCGACACTTTTTGTTGGCGGGGTGATGTTGAAAAGTACTGGCAGCCACGCTAGTGGGGTTGTCCTGATTGCACAGGAGGGGTCTTGGTTGATATTTATCTGAGTGTCCACCAATTTGGTGTGAGCTGATTGAGTCCATACGGGTGCACAGTGTTCTGCTACAGAGTAGCAGCATAGGGAGAGACCCGCCGTACGTAGTGATCGTGCAACAGCGCCTCAAGTTGAGCCAGCCAGCCGGGCAAGCAGACAGTTCCGCGAGCACAACTTGCCCGTTGTCTTCTCGAGGTATGGACGGTACGATTTCAGACTACTGTCCAACGTCACGCCAAGGAGCACCGGCTTTGGGTCATGTTTTATTAACTGGCCATGAGTATTTTTGCAACCCCAGCCACTATACAAGTGGAAAGGTCATGCGGGGGCACGCTGAGGTCAGGTGGGCAACACGGGACCACCCCGAAGGAGATGGAAGGGTCACGCGCGGGCACGGTACCACCCATAATAAAGGTTTTTGGATTAGATCGCGTTATTTATAAATGTGTTATAAATGTATCGCAACCCTCCATCACCCGACACGGCCAATCAGTAAAAAAAGTGTCACGATGACAAAAGACAAATAGTTCACTATTTTAGCCCACCTGTGTGTTGAAGAGTGAATCCACAACATTTATAATTTGAGTACGACGTTTCGCTGGAAATTACATCCAGCATCTTCGGGCGATTTGCCAGAATAGTGAAGCCATCCACCTGCTTCCGGTCTTAAATAGTGCAGGATGACGTCATCATTGTTGAACCCCATCAGGATCTGTAAAAACTGACGGTACCACCCCCCAAGCAAAACAATGAAAGAAGACCGTGGTTATGAAGGTGCGAAGAGAGAGATGGAGGATTGAAGAAAACCCAAAGGAGAAATATTTGTCGAGAAGCGAGGAGGAGAAGGAATTGAGAAGGACTTGTGGAAGATTCTAGAAAGTCAGGAGTGAGATGGTAGATACGGGGTATGTGTCGAGAGCACGGGGCTCTGGGAGAGGAAAAGGCTGGCTGAAGAGACAGCTACCTACTTACTGTACCTGATCAGGATGACTCGTGTGGAATCCCTTTCACCTGTATTCGTCACATTGTGCGTATTTTGAACTTCTGTCGCACCGTACGTAGCCATATTGAGCTCTGATTTATATAAAACGGCATCGTGCTGATATGCACGTATTTTTCAAAGCACACCATTTGTTTTGTTTAACGATGCATTTCGAGCAATTTACTGAGTTTGCTGTGAAAATATATAATCCGTAACTTTGATTTAGCCATGAAAACGTGAGGTATGAATACATTGATTAATTATGTATTATTAACTTGGACACTAAATAGAGATGAATATATGGAAATAATTTAACTATGAAAAATGTAATAACGACTTGGGAACATTTCAGTTTCCTTACATATGCAATCCACATGCTCAACATGCAACACTTGATTCTAAAATGCATACATGGGCTTGTACGTGCAGCATCATACAGCATCAGCAGCCATGGTCAATCCACTACTGGACAAAAGGCTCCCCAAGCTGTTTCCATCGCTCATTAACCTCCTTTGTAAAATCCACCTAACACCTACAACGAGCTAAAAAATTTTATCCTCAACGTTTTAGAAAATTAGCGTTGTGACCTTAGTTTTATTCGTGGTCATTAGATATAATTATAAACAAAAATAATCCAACTCTTCTCAAGCCACTGCTGGATGAATGCATCCCCACGCAATGTCGATCCTGAGGGTTGTTTGACCATACTTCACCGTGCTGGGTCGGTGAAGGGCGTAGTGCGCCTGGGACCAGTTTAGTTATAGCTAGTTAAAACTAGTGATAATTATCACTCAATTCTGATGTGAGCAGCTGTGGTTGGGAATCGAACTCAGGCCACCAAGTTCAGAGCACAATGAGTTCACCACTCCACAACTACTCCCCGCACACTGGGAGTCGAGTATATGGGAAACTAAATATGAAACTTAATTTCATCGGGGTTTGTTATGGAGTTGAATGTCAACACTGTGTACTGTGGCATGAATTTAACGTGATCCTCACTAATGGCCGTATGGTTTGCTAAATCACATGAACTCAAAGGATATTTTGTTCCCAGAACCTCCTGTATTTGGCTAATACATGAGGGCAATTTCAGACAATAGAGGTCGAGTATTTAGCATAATGGTGTTTTTTTATTTATAAACCGTTACTTTGCGTGAGTAATACGTATTTAATATCGAAAGGATGATTGCATTCTAATTATTGATGTTGTAAAGTGCTTTAACATCCAGTAATCACTTGGGAACATTGACAAGGCTCCGTAACCTTAGGGGCAGTACAATTCATAAACATGCTTAATTACACGGTTGTGTTGTTTTGAAATTACTTGATGTGATTCCAATAAAGAAACTTCGTACCAATGTATTCGAGCTGTTTGACCACGCTTCACCATGCTGGTAAGTGCAGGTTGGTGAAAGACCAAGTCCCCAGGGCCGGTTGAGATATTACTCGCCACTGATGTTAGTCGTGAGCAGGATTCAAACTCAGGTTTGACGGGTTCAAAGCGTCGTGTGCCAGCCACTGCAGTCCTTTCACTACCCCCCCTCCTCCCCATCACCCCTAGAAGGATGAAGTTTAAATTGCTGCATAAAAAAAACTGTCGTAAAAATGTCCTTTAACGCACACTTGAAATAAAATAATTTTGAAAACATCAGCTTATTTGAGTGCAGCTTTGATTTCTTACCAAAGAATACAATTCCTCATAACGGCCAGTCTCTTTTCCTTCCCATCTAATACAACTGTATAAATTCACCGTACTATATTGACATTTCATACTTTATAAAAGTTTATGATATACCCACAGCATTGGTGAAGAGCAATAAATGTCCAAGAATAATAACAGTGGCAAACAAGACATGGAATGCATCTGAAAGTACGTCCAATGGGGAGGTGGAGTCAAGAAAGTAGTTAATGTGCAGATGCGAGTTGCAATACAGTATTACATTGCGGGATTGCGATAGGTGGCGTTGGCAAGGGAATGTCTCTGTAAGTATGATGATGACTCAAAACAGCTAATATCAGTAATGCTGAAAATACAGTATTGTATACTACTGAAGCTTAAAATCGAATTTTCCAAACTATAGCTACAAAAGAAGCCCCGAGAGATCAGTGAAATTCAACTTCAACCCAAACTATCAACCGAGTGTCAGCAGTGCTGCAAGAGAGATGCAAAGCTGCATTTTCACGTGCAAGCAGAAAAACCCATTCACACAGCAAAGTTTACTATAAAGTGCTTATCTCTACTGTTCTCTGTATCCGGAGACATCGGCATGTCCATTCGATGCTGCAAGGGTCCCTTAATAAATAATTTGCAAAATCGCTACGTGTCAATACTGTACCAGGTAAACGGGAGCAGACAATTTCTTGACAAAGTATTGCAACGATGTGCAAATGTTGAGATGAATTCAGCAGTGATTAATGATGGCTCGGTTCCTGGCAACGTGCTCATGAATTATTTTGATAAATTAAGATGTGCCAATGCTTTCTGCGGAGTGTTTTAAATAGTGCTCGCTCACAGGCGGTATGGAATGATGGGTGTAACAAACAAGGCCAACATGGAAAAGTGTGAATTGCATGGCAGTTTAACATTGTTAAGTTGAAACCAGAAAAAAACATGGCATGGCATTTTCAGATGAATTGTTTTTGGCCCTTATAAGTTATATATTTTATAATCTTTGCTATTTTGTGCTTACACGGCTCCAAACAAAGCCACTCCTGGCTAAGAATGCCAGTAATTATCCATTACATGCAATGCTGGAAATGTCAGTCTATCATGAGATACATATGCAATGTATAATGATTATTGAATTCAACATGTTAGTGTTTTTCTTACAGATAATTATATACCTATTTGGCTCAAAGTCGCTCTAAACGATAGACATGTAAATATAATCATTGTAATATGCATATTGATATTAAAAATTCATACATCTGTTTTTCATTTTTAATGGCATATAAAACAAAATATTGCGTCCGCAAAAAGCAAATGTAGGAGATTTGGCTGATGGCCTTTCTCTAGGATAAAGGCTCAAGTTTGCAAGTGGTGGGAAAAACACGATCCGCAATAAGTCTAGTGAAGAGATAATAACCCCACCTCACAATATACCTTATATAAGGCTTATCACAACGAAAATGCCTCACTTTGTCAATCCTACGTATAGCGTCTTGTGCTTGTCATCAAATAAAGTAAAACTTATTTACAGCACCTCCAGCCAAATCTGCTGCTGAATGAATGCCCTCTCCACACTGTGTTGGTCTGGGCGATTGTTAACCATACTTCACCATGCTGGTCAGTCTGGGTTTCTGAAAGTGTTGGAAACCCAGAACAGGTTCAGATGTCACTCTCTGATGATGTTAGCCATGGCCAGGAATTGAACTCGCCTGGTTCATATAGTGCAGTGTGCCAACCGCTGCACTATCGTCCCACACCCTCCTATCGAATAAACATGCAGCTAAAATAGGGCGGTTGGACCGAGAAAGTCAATTTGTGTGTTGTACTCCTGCGCATCAATTGGCCAGCATGTAATCAGATAACCAGGCTGAGATAATCAATTGATTATTTTAATCATGATACATGCATCAAATTACGTGTGTGAGAATTGATAATGTAGGCAAATTCAATGCCAATGTTTCTTTAGGCTTACACAGTGAACAAAACTGTACAAACGAGACAGAAAACATTATAACGAATCATTAATAGTCGGCAAAATTACATAAAAACCAAATCGCTTTTTTAATCAAATAGTGGCCCTAAATCCTGACATTTAAATGAATCGCTTGCGGGCAGGGGTTAATTGTTACATGCTGTATCAACTCCATGTACTTGAGAAACTGATTTAATCTTGGGTAGGTGGCCAGGATGCAACCCATTATCTCACCATTACTGTCTCAGCGCTGCTGACCCAAGAATTAGCACTCTTAGCCACCCAACCTCATCTATGCAACTTAAACACCTACAGTACTATACTGTATTTTGAAATCCAATAGCTGTATAGAATGTTATGGCCAGGTCGTGGTTTGCAATCGAAAGGTTTCTCGTACAAATCCTAGATGGGATTTGACTCAGGCCACCTTTCCTCCAGGGTCAATAAAATTAGTACCACTTTACGCGGAATTTAACAGTGATTGTCCAATGGATAGACCCCCCACCCGCCAGCCACAGGAATGTGGAATTTCTATAACCGACTCAGAGCTGTAAATGAAAAATGCGCACCACCTCAATGTTTGTTGAGCAAGAAATCACTTTGATATGGCCTCTAGCTACGTGCAAGTAACATTCATGACAGTTTTAAGATGTCACCATGCGGTAATGAGTCGCATGAGCAGCAGGAGCCATCATCTGGCTGAAATAAATGTAACTGTCGTAAAAAAAAATTAATGTAACTGTCGTAAGAAATATAACTGTCGTAAAAAAAAAATCAGTCACGCACAGACATCCACAGGGCACCTCTGTGCTGCTTCATTATGGATAAAGGTGAATATTTTCACCATGGCATTGGATATTTCAATTGTCAAACCTCTACCCCTTTACTCCCCTGAGAACGCGGGAGAACATGTGCAAATTACAATTTACTGTTAAAGCAACACGGTACTGCACAGTAACAAAAAAACTAACGTATGTGTATGCTTTAACTTTAACATAGCCATTTCTGTGACCAGTCACAAGCTAATCACTCAGCCATTTCAATGCTAAATTCTATGCTAATTCCTTTGTCAAGGCGCTTTGTTTCTTCTCACACAGCTTAAAGGTCGCGATCTGAGCGTGGCTTTTTCACTCCAGCGCTGTCCTCCAGACAGTCTCGTCCCTTCACCTGATGAAGGCCGCTTGTGTTGTGGCCGAAACGTCGTGAGAATGTTATTGTGTTATTTTATTTTATCAATTTATTCTTTTATTCTCATTCTACGTGACTTTACCGAAAGAACCAAAGAAGATGAATCCTTGCAGTCGCGAAAGCTTTAAATCGAAATTTAACGTACACCGATTACATTTAATTGAATTGCGTCACCGCGTAATTTCAATGCTAATCATTCTGAACGCACAGTAAATACTTTACGGGAATCTGGTGGATGGATCATGGGTGTCCTGAATGGTAATTTCACAGGAAATGCCATATCATGGGCCATGCGTTCCGTTCATTGCAACGCTAGTTATTCATCACAATCGTCGTCGTTTAGCATGTGTAACCTGCTTAACACGTCACTTAGTGTGCATGTACACCTGTGTAACACGTGTAAGCGAAGTTCACACACATTTCTAAACACAACAGCCGATTCACTGAATATTCAAACAAAAGGTACGTGAAATATATAACAAAATAAACAATCAGTATCCATCTGTTTCCTCCTACCATGCATGCGGGTCTGTTATTGAATGGATCCGAGCTCAGCCATGCAGTGATGCAGTCGGGCAGACTGCTCTGTAAGTTCGGCGTCATCACAGTGATTGCTCGCTTTGCAATTCTGATGTTGCCATGATGCACCTGGGAGAACTTGGGTATCATTGGTACGCCGTCGTCATCAGCCACGATAGATTCACTGCTGCGTAGTACTGCACCTAAGAGTGTACACAGAGATGTCTGCACGGCTAGCAACAAGGTGGACAAATATGATGGACTCTTAACGTGGAATAATTTCTGGCGCCGCAGTAGTGGTGATGCGGTGGCGATGTGTTAACCACCTCGCCCTGGTATACAGCATGGCCGTGGGTTCGAATCCAACCCTGACACGTGTAAATTTGGAGTTTGCATATTCTCCCCGTGGTCGCGTGGATTTTTCGTCCGGGTCCTCCACGTTTAGAAACGTGCATTTCGAGTGTTTGGTTGCTATAAATGTCCACGTGGTAAGCCACTTCGTTGAGCTATCATTTCTGGTCAGGTCGTTTCTGGAAAAAAAAGCTATACAGCTCAGTGAGCCTTACCTGGTAAATAAAAGTAATTTTAGTGCATAATTTAGTTAACTTCAATGTGATACTTGGATGTACTTTGCATTCTCAGAGCCAAGGAATTGCATGTCCACACCATTTCCATGCAAATATTAGTCGAACAGTTGCATTTTGCGATAAAGAAATTAAATTTATGTAGTTTATTGTTAAAAATTGGTCACAGTCCCTATGATCACTGTTACATAGCATTTATGGCTTTATTTTGGTGATATCGAAAACGTTGTTTGGTTTGGCCATGTTTTTGTTTGTTGTAATACGGAGTTAGACTGATGGCCTTAATCTAAGTTTTCTTGTGGTTGTTGTTGTTGTTTGACTTGCATCCCACTGGGATTTTTGCACACAGCGTTGGTGTACGGTGCTATTTCAGGAATATTTTGATGTTTTTTTCCTGGATTTTCTGTTTGCACAATCACATAGTCACTTTAAGATGTTTTCTTGTTCATGTTTTTGTTTTTTGTTTGTTGCGGTTGCACCCGATTCAAGAGCCAAATGGCTCACAGGGCTATACCAAATAAATGGAACTATGAACTAAAGGTGTCTGAGCTATTTGTTTTGAAGACCAAAACTGTTGGAATTGCAGTAGTCCAGCCAGTACAAGATTAGAGAGTGCCATCAGTACTGTCATTGGGCTGACGTGAGCGAGTGTAACACCGCTAGCTAATGAACACTAATTTAAATCAGCTGACGAAAGAAATGTGTTAATATGAGCCTTTAAAAGTAAAGCCAGAGTCAAGTGAGGCTCCAAGATTCTTGGGCACACTGCTGACAGGAAACATATCAGCAGCAATATCTCATGTTTTCAAATAAATACCCCCAGGCCACAAACTGGCCCCAAAGATGGATAATGTGGATATTGTAGAGGCAGAGACCAAGCCCTGTGGTAAACCAGCAAAAAAGCAGATCTATTTTTTTGGGGTTTCAGATTCGATTCAAATACACGAAATTAGTTCACTCCCAGCTCAAGGACCTCCAGGAAAGGGCTCAAGACAGCCCCTCTGGCGGGCATTTGGCCTACTCTTCCATAGTGGCGAGACATCTTGGAAGAGGAATAGTGAACCTGCAACACCAGCTTGTGAATTCAGAGTCGACAATAGTACGCCAAATCCTTGTGTCAAACGCTGCCAAACAAATCAAGGGAGACTGCAGCAGTCTTCGTCCTCTCATTCATACCCATGGGAATGTCGCCCGTGACCTTGAGCATCAACACAGTTGTTGCAACGTTGCACGCTATTGCTTTGAACATTTTAAACACGAACGGGGGTGGGGGGAGTGGGGAGAGTTAGCAAAACATGCCCATGTGGCTGCAACACTTCAGCCACTGCAAATAAGTAAATGTACAACGTATCTACCGGGGTTTAAATCTTTCATGATAGCTTGCCATCAAAGATGCACTTTGTACGTGTGTCTTTCAGAGTGCATTGCCCAGATAGAAAGCACAAGAAAAACATGCGTTATCAAACAACCATTACTATGCAGCAGGGTTTATTTTTGTGACACTGCCGATTCAATGTTGTTTATCACGAGGCAACCACAGGACATCTTAGAAGCCCTTTCAGCTACATATAAGTAGCCCAAACACAACCTTGGTGGATTAATTTACATTCAATCATCCCCTTTTTATTATTACACGCTTTTATTTAACTCACTCCGTCTGTTGTTGTATCCTCAAAGAATATTGTAACTTAATTGTTAACCACTTCCCAATGTGCTATCGACTGAAAACTTGGTTTGCTTATATTTCTTATATTCTTTCGGTAAAGTCACTTTGAAGAGAAACAATAAAATAATAAAATATATATAAAACAATACAATTCTCACGACGTTTCGACTGCAACACAAGCAGTCATCATCAGGTGTGAAAACCAACGGCAAAAACATTTGAAAGAAGTGGCGGTTTGTATTTATTTATTTTTAAACGTTAGCACCACGGATAGCGATTTGACAGTTTGTTTAGATGGACGAGTCCATCTATGTTCGGAAAAGAAGAGGGGGGAGACGAAAAATTAATGTATGCTGTCTGAAAGCCACCGTAAGCGTGAACAATCAATTAAGACCCGAAATGGTTTATCAAATCCTTCCAATGATTGCTAAGCCAGAATCCATCTTCTCGGTTGAAATTGTCTCTGTGTTTGTATATGTGGTTTACTTATGTCATACTGAATGACAAGACTATATTCTATCATAAAAAAAAAATCCAAAACACATATTTGTAAACATTTTACACGCTTTAATTTAACTCACTCTGTCTGCTGTCGTATCCTCAAATCTTGTAACTCAATTTCAACCGTCTTCCCAATGTCGTACCGACTGCAAACTTGGTATACGCATGTCATACTGATGACAACACTATATTCTATCATTAAAAAAAATATTTTTAAACAATCTTTTTTACGGGTCTAATTGTCCACGCTCAACTCACGTTGGCTGTAAATCACCACGGTCCCGTACGCTGCGGCAAACTTCGGGGCCACTTCCTGGAGTCGTGGAGTTCTGACATTACTCGTATGGTACATTTCAATAAAGCGTGTTTAAAAAAAAAAAGTGTTTTAAAATATTTTTTGTACAACGCTCTACATTGTTTTGTCGACAGCGTTACGTTGTAACAAGCGAACCTTTAGACCGTAGTGCAATTCATAATGAAAAACTGCACCATCGCAATAACTCTCCAGGGGATATAGCGGCGACAGAATAAGCAAAGCAGCGACGAACTTCTAATTGTAGTGACGTATTTCTATCACAATAATATTACCATCCGCGTATTGTGTATGCTGCACAATGTAGTGCTTAGAGCATTGTGTGGTGTTGATAAAAATGTACACTTTTATACAAGTAGTTTCTGAGATGACGTATTATATCATCATTGGCTACACAGCAAGCATTGACACTCACTGTCAGGTGAAGGGCGCACGTTGGAACGTAAAATAGCCTGCAGGTAAGTGTGGTGGAGCGGTGGTTCGCCAAGCGCACTAAGAACCCGGTGACCTGAGTTTAATTCCCGGCCATGGCTATGATCAATGGCAACGAGTGACGCCTAAATGATGACTTTACCATTCCTGGCAATAAAACATGTGTAAAGATGTTCAACCACCAAATAGACACCTATTGCAAGGCATTAAGTCTGCATTAACCACACGTACTTGTGGCAAAACATGCAAACAAACGTGCTCTGATAATGTATGCATTGTCTTTGAAATTGATTGGTCTACACCAGAGACAGCCTTCTTTAATGGCCTAGTCTCACGAGGGTGAGACCAGAGAGCCACAAAAGGGGAACAGCACAAAGGCAATGCAAGTATCAGATTATAATTATTTATAGCTCGGGCTGACCAGTATCCTCCCCCCCTCCCCCGCACATCTCCACCAACCACCCCCATTTTCTTCGCCAACCCAATGTATGGCAGTGAAATATGGAAGTAAAATATTGTGGTAAAATATGGTCAAACGCCCATGATCTACACAGCTTGGGGGGGGGGGGGGTGGGGTTCATTCAGCAGTGGATTGACAAAGAGCTGTACATTATCACCGGTATGTCTTATTATTTGCAATTAGTCATTTCCACCAATGTTGCTTCTTAGCAGAGTTCAACTACTTTTGCATTGATTTTAAAGTACACAATAGGATCGATTCTATTGTTGTACACGCCTCTAGTTGGATATGACAGATGGCTCATGCGGCAGAGCAACCAAGTGTATAGGTACCCCGATATATGTATTCCCTACTGGTGCATGCAACCTTCACCACATCGATTCTGTTTAGCACTCTATCAGGTTCACCCCAATCCAAATAGAAAAATCCCTAATTGCATTTTTCTCTGCAAAGCACTTCACTTTGGGTGTCATTGGTACACCGTAGAGAGATCTTTTGAGAGCAATTACGCCTGATTGCTATTAGGATATCGATTTGAGTTTGCATTGTGCAAATTATTCAGATTAATTGGTGACAGATTTATTGAACACGGGCCAGGGTGCTGACTCAAGCAGGAGATTCCCTTTAGTTTCCACTAGGGATGCCACTTTGCATAATGAACACGGGTTCACTTACTATTCATGCATTCATATATTTATGTATTTGCATTAATGTCTCGAGCCTGGTGTCATGGTTCACACAATGGGCGTTTAAATCCGGAGATCGTTGGCTCGAGTCTATCTCCCGGTGATGTTTCTTCAACCTGTCCGCCCAGCAGTGCACATGGGTGCGCCGTAGAGTTTTAGTCGATTGGCACGTGGCAATGTGGTGGAGCAAAAAGTGTGGGTGCTCACACTTCTCCAAAGATGCCCACCACTTTATTCCTGTGCAGAACTCATCAACACCATTCTTTACACAGCACGTGGATCAAATGTTTCAATACAACAGTGGAAACCTGCATTGTAGTCGAAATGTGAAGCCTCTTGTAAAACGATTACTACAATAGGCTGTGTAATATGACAAAGGTACCGAACTGTCTGTGAAAGGCATATGTATTGATAAACAGGATGCGTCATTTGCAAAATACAGCTGCAACACAAAATGCGGTTAATGTTGCCCACGGTTTGTGAGCCAAGTTGGCAACTCGTGCACAACAGTAACATTGAATGCCAATGACTATTCGTCTTGGTATTATAATAAATCCTGATCCCAACTTGTTTAAAGAGATGCTTAAAATAACATTGCTGAGGGAGCAACTATGTACAGCTGAAATTGCATCTCTCACCACATTTCCATTGCAGTCTGCCAAAATCCACAATGCAGACATACAGAGTGTAGTGTGCGTACTTTAGCAGTGTTGATGCTACATTGTACGATGCATTGCACAATTAGAAATCATAGCATGCGATTCAAATGTTGGTGGTAGCTTATTTTGTGTGAATATTAAAGGGTAATGAAGCACATGAAGAAACCGAGTTGGTTAGGCCATTATCTGCATGGGGATGCTGCAACACAGAGGTCGTTGGTTTGATGACATTTCCCAGCCTGGCACTTGAAAGAATGGTGCCAGTTTATTTAAACCCCCTCCGCCTTTGTCCACCCAGCAGTATATAACTAAGCTCTCTCATGCTGGGAAGAGGGTGTGTCTGTCTACCCGTGCTCCTGGGGTCATCTGGTCCAACACCAATGGAGACTAGGCTCTAAGAAAAGCCGTCTCGGGTGTGGACCAATCAAATTCAAGGACAGTGCCAATATTATTATCAGAGTTGTCTTTTTTGTTTGCATTTTGACTGCTTGTGTTGTGGTTATTGCAAACATGATGCCTTGAATAAAGGTGTCAGTGTTTGTGCCAGTTAAAAGGGTAAAACCTATTACCAGTGAGGGTCTAGTTTTATGTATGCATCCTAGCCTCGCCTGACGTTCGTTTTTTTGCACTTTCCAGCTACCTCTTTGAATCTCCGAGCACCTTTGAGTGCTAATCTTCTCCCCTCCACCTCTGTGAGTGCCTCCAACAACACTGGGTCGTGCTGTCTCTCACTCCTGCATCTCTTTTTCCTCTCATCACACTCGTTTACTCGCAAGCCTGCGGCCTACTCACAGCCCTGCACCCACTACCCACCTCTGTTACATCCTTCCTATTCTTCTGCTTTACTGCAAACATTAAAATCGCTCCTCTTTCTCGCTCCTCTCCTCTCTGCTCCCCCCCCCCCCCTCTCAGCACTGCTGTTTCCCTGCCCCCCACAGCACCCATCACGCCTGTGACAACACCTGCTCACGGCCCCCCCCCCTCTCTCCTGTCGCCACCCTGCGCCCCCCCCCATCCCACTCTTATTTTCCACCCATCTCTTCTTGTCTTGTTCTCTCCTTTCATTCGTGCGGCTAACGACGTTTATTTAGTTATTTACTATTTATTTATTTTTACTTACTTTTACTTACTTACAAATGCCACTCCACACTACGCCGGAGGACATCTCTCAAACCGCCCAACATGGACTGTTCTGCTTCCTGCCACCTGAGATAAAGGTGGACGACGTGATAGACGCCGCTGGACAGTGTGTGGCGAAGCGGAACGTCATCGCCGCGGCTCCCATGAACCGTGGCTACGTGGTCCTCTTCACCAACGCGGAGATGGTGCCGCGCGTCATCGCCACGGGGCTCACCTTCAGGGGGGAGATATTTGTGCAATGCACACCTCTCTCCTCTCCCGCACGAAAAGTGCTCATCTCCAACGCCCCACCTTTCCTCAAAACTGCCGACCTACAACGAGACCTTGAGCGGTTCGGCAAAGTTGTGTCCAGAATCATTATGCTACCCTTGCCCACACGGGACCCAGAAATGGCGCACGTCTTGTCGTTTAAGCGACAAACTTTCATGATTTTAAACGGCAACAACACAGAACTCAACGTGAACTTTAAGTACACTTCGGAAGGCTACGCCTACGCCGTGTACATGTCCACCACGTTGCCACGCTGTTACGTGTGCGGTGGCTTCGGCCATGCCCGTGCAAACTGCACGGGCAAACCAAAAGGAAAAAAACGTGCAGCCTGCAACAAACGTCACGCAGCAGCAGCAACAGCGCCAGCAGCAGCAGCAACAGCAGCAGCAGACACCACAGCCGCAGCAGCGCCGGCAGCAGCAGCAGCCGCCGCAGCCTTCACAGCGGCAGCAGCAGCTGCAACAACAGGAGCAGCAGGTGCCGCAGCAGCAGCAGCAGCCACAGCAGCAGCCGCAGCAGCCACAGACACCGCAGCCTCAGCAGCAGCCACCGCAGCCTCAGCAGCAACAGCCACTGCAACCTCAGCAGCAGCCACCACAGCACGAGCGCCAGCTGCTGCAGCAGCAGGATGCTGAGTCGGCGACCGGTCGCACAAAGCCGCTCACCGACGACGAAGATGACGAGGGCTTCACCCTCGTCACCTCGCGCAAGCGCAGGGTGAAGCCCGGCCATGGCGGAGGAGGCCACGCGGCCCCTAACCCTAAACGCGCGGCCACCGCCGATCATGAGCCCTACCCAAAGGACACAGAGCAGGACGAGCAATGCCCCCCAGCGAGCGCCGTCCTAGACGGCGTTGCGGGGTATGAGCATGAAGACATGCTCAATGGCGACCCATCTGTGGACTACACGGTGGGACAAGGACCGCCAACACCCCCACCGCCACCGCCGCACGCCGCCTCAGCATCCTCAGAGCAAGAGCAACCACCAGCCGGTGCGGCGCCTGACGGCACCACACTGCAGGAAGGCGACGAAGGCCGGCTCACCTCACCCGAGGGGAGAGGAAAAAACCCTCCACTACCAGAGGGCAGCCACCCTCTTCCAAATGAGGCCCTGCCATCACCAACGGCAAACGAGGTTTCTGCCGAGTCACAGTTTGACGAGCTGGAGGACTCGGATGAAGAGGTGTCGGAGACCGAAGGAGAGGACGACGTGAGTGAGCTCAGCTACTCACAAGTCAACAGCGAGTGCGATTACACACCTGGAGACATCCACAGCTTCCTCGGGAAAACTTTCAGGAAGCGTCAAGTTAGGGTAGGGGCCGTTTTCCCTGACCTCACCGCTTTCCTCAAAGCATCCCAACAAATTTGCTGCAACAGCGACAGGTTTGGGTTCTCAATTCAGGAATGCTACCGCCTGAAAGCGTTCATGCTGCAAGGCGAAGAAGGAGCTTACTTCTGCCCAGAAGTAACCCAGCCCCCCGCAACTACTGTTAACACTATCACCACCACACAACTACATGATGGCTTCAGCTATTAAGGTTGCTAGTCTGAACTGTAACAGCGCTCGCAGTGACAAGAGGTGGGACCAGATCTGCCGCTTTGTCTGGGAACACAAAGCAGATATGACTCTCCTCCAGGAAACTCACCTCGACGCCACTCTGGAGGCCCAACGCCAGCCTTTCCTAGGCGGCCGGGCCTTCTTCAGCCATGCCGAGGACAACCTCGCCGGCGTGACAATTGTGCTCAGTTCGCGATTTGCACCAGAAAATGTCTCCTTCAAAGAAATCGTCAAAGGTCACTTGATTTCTGTCGAATTCGTCCTGAATAAATCCTGCCTCAGGTGTTATAACGTGTACGTGCCGAGCAAGGCCCCCGAGAGGAAGCTCTTTTTTGGCACGCTGCTGGACGCACTTGCGACAGACGACGTAGATGACGTGCTAACCGTCGTGGAAGGAGACTTTAACTGCACCCTCGACCCAGCTCTCGACCGCAACACTGCCGAACCTCACCCTGAATCCACATGGCCGCTCGCCGAGCTCGTGCGGAGACTAGATCTGCATGACGTGTGGCGACTACAGCATCCAGCCCAGCGGTAGTACTCTTGGTGCAGCTGTCGCTCTCAAGGCAGGATAAGCCTTGCCAGGCTCGACCGACTGTACATCAACGCCAGCGGCGTTAACCTGCTCAGGGACAGTAAAATCGTACCCTCCGGTTTCTCCGATCACCGCCTGGTCTCTGTGCTGCTGCGAATTCCCAGAGCGGAGCAGCACAGCGCCTACTGGAGACTCAACGTACAGCTGCTTGATGACACCGACTTCAGAGAAACCTTCAAAGTCTTTTAGGCTCAGTGGCTGCCTACCAAAGGCAGCTTCAGCTCCCACAAGCTACGGTGGGACAACACAAAGGCGCAGGTCAGGGTTCTCTGTCAGCAGTTCATGAGCCAGAACGAGGTGGCGCGCCAACTGCAAAACGAGCTGCTGGCACTTGAGACAGAACTAAGCTCATCCCACGGCACACAGCAGGGTGAGACGCTACTGGAGAAGCAGCGGCTTTTCAGGTCCATCACGGACAAGCAGGCACATCGTGCTTTTGTGTGCAAAAAGATGCACCTGTCGCAGATGGACTCTCTTAAACAAAGCACCGGCCAACGCCACAAAAAATTCCAGTTTGCAAACTCCAGATGGACAAACAGCAACATCTGAGAGCGAGATTGCCAAGTCTGCCAGGGATCTCTACTCACAACTTTTCGCCGCCGAAACCATACACGACGAGGCTGTCCGGGAGCTACTGGACGGGGGCCCTACCTTAGGAGTCCCCGAGCGGGATCGTCTGGACAGCCCCGTCACCCTGCAGGAGCTCCACACCGCTGTGAAAGGGCTCGCAGCTGGTAAAGCCCCGGGGATTGACGGCCTGCTGGTTGAGTTTTATGCGGCCTTCTGGGATGAGCTTGGCCCTCCACTACTACAATTGTTGACGGAGAGCCTGCAGAAGGGGGAACTCCCACAGAGCTGCAGGAGAGCGGTGGTCTCCCTGCTACCCAAGAAGGGAGACCTACGCCTCCTCGTGAACTGGCGACCTGTGTCCCTCTTGTGTGCTGACTACAAAATTTTCTCCAAGGTGCTGGCAAACCGTCTCAAGACAGTGCTGGGTCAGCTGATCCTGCCGGAACAGTCGTATTGCATCCCCGGACGGTGCATATACAACAACATCAGTACGGTCAGAGACATAATCTCCCTTGCAGAAGTGCACAACATGGACTTAGGCCTCCTCTTCTTAGATAAGGAGAAGGCCTTTGCAGGGTGAGCGACGAGTACTTGGATAAACTCCTAACGTCGCTCGGCTTCGGCCAGGCCTTCATCTCGCACGTTAGGCTCCTGTACACTGGCACATCCAGCCTCTTGAAGATAAACCAGCGGCTCGGCGCCCCTTTCCCTGTGACGAGGGGGGTCAGACAGGGATGCCCCCTCTCGGGGCTGCTGTACACCCTGTCCATTGAGCCACTGCTACGCCACCTGAGACGAAATCTGACTGGCCTCAAAGTCCCGGGACCTGAGAACGCGATCATAAAGCTCTCGGCTTACACAGACGACGTGAAGCGTCGTCCTCAACGACGCGCATGACGCCTCCGTGCTCTGCCAGGCGGTTGCAGTGTACGAGAGGGCCTCCTCCGCCAGGGTCAACTGGCCCAAGTGCGAGGCCCCCTGTGTTTGGGGTCGCGAGGCGGCGTTCGCTCTGTGCTTCTCCCAGGAGGAGTCATTTGGCGGGACGACGGAGTCAAGTACCTGGGGGTTTACCTGGGTAAACCACGTGACGTCGCTCTGAACAACTGGACTGAGCTGGCCGACACAATCAAGGCTAAATTACTGACATGGGCACGCCTCACTCCGCAGATGTCATTCAGGGGCCGAGTGCTCATCGCTAACACCCTGGCTGCATCCGTGCTATGGCACAAGACCAAGGCCCTCCATTCTCCTGCTTGGCTACTCACCAGAGTCAACCGCTCACTCGCGCACTTCGTCTGGCATGGAAAGCACCGGCTCAGGCCGGGCGTTCTCTGCCTGCCAGTGGCCGAGGGCGGCCAGGGTCTGGTGGACGTCGCTGCCAGAGTCATGAGTTTCAGGCTCATGGCAGTCAGGCGGCTGCTGTACGACCGGGAGGAGCTACCCTGGAAGTCGCCGGCCCTCGCCCTGCTGAGGAATGCAGGGGGGTGCCTGGGGTACGGAAAGGAGCTCTTCCTGATGGACCTGAGCCTGGTCGACTACACGAGGCTGCCAGGTTATCACCAGAGCCTCTTGGACACGTGGCGGAGCTTCGAGTGGAGCAGAACGCGCACACCCTACGACCTCGCGCAGTTCCTCAACGAGCCCTTGTTCTGCAACGGCCTTTTCCAGGGAATCAGAGAAGAGAGGACCCTGGCTCAACGCCTCACATCAGCAGGGCTGCGGACAGTCTTCCACCTCGTGCAGGCCCACCAGCCCAAGTGGAAGACTGCAGCTGAGATCGCCAACACCGCAGGGCTCCGCTCCATGCTCGCTGGGGAGAAGCTGCTGTGGGACATCGCTCCGCGCCATGAAGGAGCTGCGCCTGAAGCTGGAGGCACCGGGAGATGGTGGCGGCCCTCCACCCCCCTCCTCCTCTTTCCCGGAGTTGTGCTTCTCCTGCGCGCACCCCCCAGGCCACAGCGACTCCAGCAAGCTACTGAAGCTCCGAGGCTGCAGGAACGTGCCCCTGAAGAGCGCCCCAAACACAGCACTCTACACGTGGCTGTGTAAAGGCGCTGCATTCCCGGGACCTAGCCGACCTACCGGACACAAAATGGAGAGACCATTTCTCTCCCCTCATTGCGACCGCCCCTCAGTGGAAACAAATGTACAAGTCTCCCCTAGCCAAACACTGCGGTGACCTCCAGTGGAGGTTGGCACATTGCACGTTGCCATCGGCCGTGTGGCTCAGCCAAATCTCGCCAGGGGTAACAGACTTGTGCATTTCCTGCGGTGCCTGGGAGGATCTGCCCCACCAGTACTTACACTGCCAGCGGCTCAAACCAATGTTCCGCCTTTTGGGGGAAATCTTCAGGAAACTGGGGGTGCCCTTCTACAACAGCAGCTTCGTATATGGGGTGCCTTACATGGCTAACAAACACCATGACCTGGCCAACTTCGCCTGTGCTCAGGCGAAGATGGCGGTGTACAGAACGAGGAAAAAGATGCTGGAAGGTGACACTGATGGCTGCTCCGTGCTTCCAGTGTTCAGAGGCCTGCTTATGGCGTGGCTCCGGCTGGAGCACGCATACCACACACATGTCGGTGATGTGCACGTCTTCTTTGAACGCTGGGGAGCCGGAAAAGCCATCTGTACTAGCGTGGACGGCACCCTCATGTTCACCTTCTGAAGTGCTCGCTCATCAACGTGGCGTGCGCGAATGACCACCACAACCACGTGACTTTTCTTTCATGTTGTGCGCGGTGCTTTTTAGCGCCACAGCACGTGGATTTGTAACGTTTATTTTCATTTGTTTGCTGGTGACTGTATTTCACATCGAAATCGCCTCCAGTGCTTTTGCTGCTGGCGGCAATAAAAGTTGTTAAAAAGTCAAAAGTCTCTCCCCTTGTCCCTCTCGCAGCTTGTGTATCTTCCCCCCTCTCTCTCCCCCTGTCTCTCGCACAGCCCCTTATCCCCGCTCACTCACTCTGGAGCCCTTTTAAGCAGCTACATTTGGAGGTCTGCCCTCTTTTATTTTCTTTCCACCTGAAGAAGACCGCTTGTGTTGCAATCGAAACGTCGTGGGTTTTTTGCTTCGAATTTTTATTTTTGTTTTCTATCTACGTAACTTTACCGAAAGAACCAAGAATATAAACTATTTTTTTTATTTGCTCAGGTTAGGCCCACTGAGCTATACCGCTCTTGTTCAGAAGCAACCTGGCAACAAATGATTCTAGATTTTAGATGTGGAGAGAAAAACCGGAAGTCTTAGAAAAAAAATCCATAAATCTGGCTGTCGCCTGATGAAGCTGGTTGTAATTACTGGCGAAACGTCGTACTCGGATTGTAAATGTTGTGGCTTGGCTCTCCGGTGTGCTTTACTAGTGACGAATTGACATGTTCTGTTTATGTGACAACCCTTACTAGTTGGCTTTGTCGGGTGGTGGCGGGTTTTAACGACACATATATTTACGCGATCTAACCCCAAAAACCTCGATTATGGCAGCCAAATCGAAGGGCCTCCACGAGGAGGAGCGAATATGTACACCACTGATAATCGAGTGATAGGCCGTGTTTAGTGAGGTAAAGTGTGGGTGCTCACACCTCTTCTGAGACAGAGCTCCTACGAGTGGAGCCCTTCCTTCAGCATTGGCGTGTGCAGTACATTTATTGCAAGGCTGTTGTACACTGTAACCGTTATGTATTTTTCACAGATGTCAATTATGTCTTTTAAATGGTTTATATTTTCATTCAGAAGCTATCCAGGCATGTTCGGCCTATGCATTGCATACAGTAACACTATTGGTTTGAAAATCTAATGTGTGGGAAAATGGCCATTATAAGTTAAATAAAATAAATGTTATTTCCATTTGTTTTAATATTAATCGCATAAATAATGAGCAAGATAACTAATGTCAATTTGATCTCGGCGAGCCTTTCATGAAATCCCGTATTTAAACTACACATTGATTGGGTGTTCAGAATTCCAGCAAGAAATTACATTCCACAATAACATTAACTATACATTCCCCCATCTGTCTGAACACGAAATTATAGGAAGCCAGTTGACATTTAGGACAGAAACATGCATTACTTATAATATATCTTCATAAATTAGCATTAACAGCTTATGCAATCAATATTGTCATCATTATCATCATTCTTTTAACGACTAAAATACTTAATACTGTCAAGTATTCATACACTGCTATATATCAAACTGTGCATTAACGTACACATGCATTAGAGAATATATGCAGGTTGATGACGTGATTTTGTGTGGGCTTGGGCAGGAGAGGTCGCTAGAAGGGACGATAGTGGCTGATAGTCAAGAATAATAATGGAGTGACAGTCAGGGAACGGTCCACCAAGGAGATGGAGCAGTGAAACCAATTCATGTGTAGTGCTTGGGTGGATTATTACATCGCAGAATCACGAGAGATGGTGATGGGTTTGGGAGATCTTCATCCAGAAGTGGGTTTGAACATGACATATCAACAAAGTTAGATCACAATTGCTTCTACATAACTGCGTCTGTAACCAGGGCCATTGCTATGGGTTCACACAATCGGATTTTCAGCCGCCCTCTCAGCCTTTGCACCTAATGATCCATTTAGTGCATGTCCATTGGGACATTTAAATATTGGCAACTGATAAAGCCACATTAACCCACATTTTACCATTACAAACATATGCATGCAATTCCTGTACATATTTAAGAATTATGTATACGTACAATGATAATAATTTAGATTGAATCTGTATCAACATTTAAAAAAAAACATTTTATTTAGATGATTACAAGAAATGCAAAAAGAAACGAAGAACCTTTGTGGACTATAACATTACATACTAGCTATTTACTTGCACAAACATCTGCAAACATGTTTACTCTAGAGATAATTATCAGGTTTAGTTTACACGTATTTTTTGCTACAGTTTTTGTAAAATGTTTTGAATGCTCGCAAGTATTTCTACTCACATATTTACATGTTTTGAGATCGCTAAATCATAAATTACTAGCAATGAAACCAGCTCGAGTGTACATGCTCGTTGGGTTAAGATTAAATATCAGGATTCATGTCAGTGTGGCCTTTTTCTAACAGTGGATTGACTACGGCTATTAATGTCGATGCAGGAAAGTACTGTTTGTCAAGTTGTATGGTAACTCTTAGTGGAAAATCATCAAAAGTGCGTGTGCAAATGCAAGTTGATAATGATGATAAATAATCTCGTCCTCATATCATATTCTCTTTGTGTAGATGTTTCGCTTAAGCTTTATTCCTCAGGGTTCATCGCTTACATTTCATATCCCCCACGTGGAAGAAGTTTTTTTTAGTTGCCTTTGTAACTCAGCTCTGACTTTATGAAGGGAACTCGTAGTCCCCATGGCCTCTTATCTACATTGAAAATTAACCAGCCCCACATACTAAACGTCACTCTGAGACTGTTGTCCCTAAAGAACTGGATGTAGCAACCGGTGCACGGACAGCTACTTAAGGCTTTTTCATGCGTAGCTATTAAAACTTGATTTTTGAAGCTTTCGTGACTGCAGGAATTACTCTTGTGGTTCGTTCGGTAAAGTCACGTAGAAAGAAAATAAATGAAATAATAGAATACGACTTTTCGATTGCAACACGAGCAATCGTCATCAGGTCGAACTAAATTTGAGAGAGAGAGACAAAACACAGACACGGAGACACACAGACAGAAATTCAATACTTAGCTATTTGTCTTCCAATATAAATACTAAGAGGCAAGTATCACCATAATCACACGTAGGATAGGATAACGTAAATTCAAGAGTAAAGTACTCTGTTGTCATATTCTTGGTTCTTTCGGTAAAGTCACGTAGAAGGGAAACAATAAAAAAATACGCATATAAAAATATAAAACAATAAAATTCTCACGACGTTTCGACTGCAACACTGCAGTCACGAAAGCTTTAAATCAAAATGTACTCTGCTGTCGATAACACTGCACTAAAGAGAAAATATATAACAGGTTACATTTCTGGGAATAACCCTCTTCTTAGAAGAGTGACGCTAACGCAGAGATGCTATGAAAAAAGACAATCACCTCAAATGTCATCTATTATAAAGGGCATGTTGAAAATATTTGTATTGTTATTTCTGCTTGTGCCCCAATGCTATCGCAGAATCAGATATGCGCGTATCATTGATGGAGAGAATGAAGGATGGAATGGAATATAGCTTCTTCTTACAACGTGGTGCTCTTGTGTGACACATACATGGGGTCTATGCATGATGTGCCCTCTAGTGGACCCGCGAGTAGCAATGGTGGGCATTCAATAAGCGTCCACTTCTTGGCAAAAATGGTCTCACGTGGTGTTGAGTGCTTGCTGTATAATTGATTAAACTTATAAAATATTGAAATGTACTCCTTTGGCAGTTACTCAGCTGCAAATGTTTTACAAAATTAATTTGAATGAAACATTAATTGGGCATTTATAAGACTGCTTTTTATTATTTAAGATTGCTGTGTGCTTTTTGTGAAAAAGGTTACATTTAAACAGCACACAACCTGAAATACTGTTTGCTCACGGATTAAACGTAGTTATTGTTCGATCTCCCGGCTTGAAACAATGGGCACGTTTCTTAAATCCTCCTTCACCTCTGTCCTTCCAGCAGTATGAGCGGGTACATCACAATCGATCACAGCTCGCGTTTCCAAAATCTCTAGCCAACGTGGAAGATTAGGCCAAAGTACCCTCTGGATGGGGATTTCTCGATCTCCTTTCACTGGAGGTCTTTACACCAGCAGTGGAATGACCAGGCAATTTCAGGACTACACATTTACTTAATCTACATACACAAATATGGTACACCGCACATAAACCATATTCAGAAAAAGTTAATACACTTGCTAATACATAACAAATGTAAAGCCTGCTCTTCCAAGTAACGTGGGTTACTGTTCAGTATAATCCACACACGAAAGAGTTGCACTTCTACCAGAAGTGATGACTGGCCATAGTCGGAGGTAAGCACAATGAATCATCCAGACAACGGGTTTTAGTTTGCATGTTACACGGCACGCTTCCAACAAGGTCATAGCTTGGCGAGTCCAGGAATCAAGTTTCTCACTTTGCGGTGACTCAGCTATTTGCAGGCCCCGCTGGGACCTTGCAACCTCCTCGTTCTTTGACCTCCGAACAATTTTGTGTCCTGATGTCCGCGGAGTGCTTTCTCAAAATCGGGCAGGTGCAAACGGCGATGTCAATACAGCGATCAAAGGAGATTTGCATGCTTTGCGGATTAGATTGAGCATTATAACTCCACACAGTTTTACCAAGGCAAACTAAAACAGGAGGGGAACACACCTTAAAGGACAGCAACAGTGGGAGATGAAGCGATGAGATTGGCTCACGTGCAGGAGTCGGATGGATTTGCTGCGTTAGGATACTGAGAGATAGCGACGACCTCGTGAGACTCTTAGCCTAGCAGTGGATAGACCACGTTCGACGATGAAACTTAAAGAGGGCAACTGAAGGTGCAGTGCTTAACATTTAATATGTGATCGCGAAAGCAGTACACACGCACGTGTGGTGTATATCTGGAAGGTACAAAAATGATTGCACTTTGTAATCTTTCTTTTGAACGCAGCTAATCCACCCAAGCGTATCACTCAAGGACAGTCAATAGAACAGCTTTTAAACAACCACGAAAAATAATCCTACAAGGAATCGGCATTCGCTCTTAATACTACGCTGCTTTATACGCATTCCATTTACAGCTGAATGGATGTTCACGAATGCATGGTATTAAATAGCATGCAGGGCACAATAGACAACAGGAGTCTTGGGGAGTGACCGGGTTGAGCCTTTACTTGAGGTGAGAGGCAACAGCGGTGCTAAGAGCTCTGCCTCGCATTTTCTCGTTTAAGTAAGAAAGTACAACTCGATTTTATATCGCGCCATTCACACAAGACCTCACAGCGCTTTACAACACAATCCCAGTTAAAAAAAAACCCCTTGACATAAAAACGAAGAGGAAAACAACCCTACTACAGACGGATATTCCAGAGAAAATAAATGTGATTTTTCAGAACGAGCCTTAAAAACCTCGACTGGCTGAGCGTCCCGAACGGACTAAGGTGCAAGACAATACCACAAACGGGACGCCTGGCTACTACAACTCATTGAACGCAGATTTGTCCTTGGTATACTCCGGTGCCCGGATTTGGTGGACCACCGAACACGGGGAGTTTAAATAGTTTGCATTAGGGACGCACTTAAGTTCCTGTGCAAAACTGTCGCTTGAAACCGACACCAACCTCCCAGGCGAACAGGTCTGGCTACAGGCAAGCGTTGGTGCATTCCGATGAACGTTGCCATGCATACCAGTCGTCAATTAAACAAGCTGCACTCCCTACCAGCAAATAAAAACAAACTATACTGGACTTTGTGAATTGTGAAAAATTGCCATGTGTACACTGGTTTTGCTCCACAGTGATATGGAACCAAGTGCCCCATCATCAATCTTCCATGATCCATCTACCCACCTGATGACGGACGCTTGTGTTGCGCCCGAAACGTCGTGATTTATTTTATTTTATACCTACGCGAATTTACCGAAAGAACCAAAGAGTATACGTCCATGATCAATCAATTGCTGGATGAAGGCCTTGCCAAGCTGTCAAAAACTCACAGCATCCTGCAATGCGAAAATCTGTCTAGTACCCGCACATGAGTTGATTTCATCTCTCCATCTCCTCGTGGGACTGGTCCTCGGATGCATTCCACGCTTATCCGGTTTCCCTTTTAGTATGGCATACGTTGACAATGTCCGTTGTTGCATCCAATCAAAACAACCGCAACTAATGTCACAACTTTACTTATGAAAACCTGATGTCCGTAACGCACTTAAATCTGCGTGTTTCATATACATCTGTGTTATGGTGTCGACCAATGGCATTGAAAAATAACTGGAAATTACGAATGGCAGGGCTACTCTGCTCTGGCCTAAAACGAAGCAACTGGATCTACAGCTAGCCTTGTGCAAAAGCTAAAAAGCAGCCCACGGTAATAATGATTGTATGCATCACCTGACTGATATGGGTTCCCCCTATCCTCCCCAGTTCCACAAGGTTCACACAATTAAATACCGCATCGAGCCAGTGCAGTGCCCAATTGAAGAAGCCATTTGTGCATAGAGATATATTCAAATTCGCCACGATGAAAAGTAAAATGTATATTTCTTCATATATTGGCCGTTTTGAGGAAAATGAACAGCAAGGCGTTGGTATTTATTTAGTGCGTATATGCCAAATGCATCTCTAAAGTGCCTTACAAACACACTATTACAAAACCACTCGGCCAAAGCAGAGAAAAAGGATAGGGGTGAGGGAGCAAGAGAGCAAACAAAAGGACATGAAAGTACAACGAGCTAGGACATCAAAGACTCAGTTAAAACTAAAATGACACCACCCATACATGCACACCCAGACAGCGGAGTCACCGAGAATCCCCGAATCAGCGGAGTCCGAGGGAAACTCCGTCAAGCAGCCAGAACAAAGAGCTCCGTGGTCCAAAAAACACCCGCGACATATCGGAAGAAGAAGTTCTCAATATACCGCAAGAGAGGACATATATTCATTTAAACATCTGTGAATATACTGGACATTTGTGGAAGAGCTTCACAGCTCATCGGATTTCCCCAGAATAAATAAGTATTCTGGTTTTGAAACAAATGCGTTGCCTTGAGTGGCGTATTTATTGCGCAAATGTAGGCCTTGTCCGCAAGGCGAGTGCAAATACCCGTATTCAGCTTCTGATATTGATTATACACGTGACATTTGCATTGGTAATTACTGCCGGACTCTCGGCTCCATTCTCAAATGTTTCTGAACTCGCGGAATGCACGCAGCTTTTTGTGTGTACCATGTGAACAAGCACTGCAAAAGCATATATATGTTTTATGACCTCTACGTAAATACCCTTGCATTCAAATAAAACCGAGGTCAAAAACACAGAGGAAGGGTGCACACATAGGTCAGCAATAATGGAATTGCCCCTCCGTGACGTGATTACTTGCAAGCAATGTAATTGTTGTAATAGGTTTATTTACGCCATCGATCTTCATAGCACAAATGATAAATGTGAAACTAAATATTGCATTTACAGGGTAATTGCAAAACTACATAGGTTAAAAAAGACGAAAAAGCACGACATTATAAACCATACGGCCATTAATGTATAATTGAAAAAAAAAAAACGAATTCCGGTCGAGTAGAAAAATTTTCAATTTGCTTGTGTGGAAATCACAATCTGATCTGTTATATCTTGACTTAAAGCTTTCGTGACTGCAGGACTTCATACTCTTTGGGTCTTTCGGTAAAGTCACGTGGACGGAAAAATAAAAACGATTGCTCGTTTCGATCGCGAAACGAGCAATCGTCTTCAGGTGAAAAAACCACAGTGAGAGAGCTGCTGAAACAGGATGTTATGTAGGCCTGTGATGGGTGTAGCCCAAGGGTAAGTGGGCGGGGCTAGAGATGGTATTTGCATGTAAATGTAAGATTGGAGGGCGCCCTGAGGCTGTGGGGGTGGGTGGACATTGTATTGAGAGAGACGAGGCTCAAAAGAAAGCTGTCTCTGGTGTGTTGACCAATCAGTTTCAAGGATAATGCATATACAGTATTATCAGAGTATGTTTATAGTACTTATTTGGAATTCTATGTTTTTACTCAGAAGCTCTTGAGATAAACCCGTGTGAATTTTCTCCATGCGCTCCGATTTCCACTCAAGTGTAAACATTGATTCTATTATCAGAGTATGTTATTTTGTTTGCATTTTGACCACAAGCATTGTGGTTAATGCAGACATGATTCCTTGTAAAAAGGTTTTAGTTTGGTATTTTACCATCTTAACACAGCTGTTTAGTGCCAGAAAAAAGGGGTAAAACCGATTATCAGAGATGAGCATGTCAATGTATTGTGAGAACGGAGGGCACCCTGAGGCACCCTGAGGCTGTGAAGGTAGCCACCGCCACATCGAGAGAAAGGAGAATCGGTGACTGTGCTAGTAAGACATACAGCCTGTCAATGCAAAGACCTCCAACCTGGCAATGCAACTCAGAGAGTCGGAAATAACTGCTAACATCGGTACGTAGGATGGAAACATCAGAGCCAGTTATGACTTAAACAGGTTAATAACGTCCTTCCAATGATTGCTCAGTTTGTACCCATCTTCTCGGTTGAAATTGTGTCCGTGTTTATATATCTGGATGGCTTCATGAACGAATCTTTGTTGATAGTAGGTTTGCAGAGTACCTTTGTCTTGGAAAAATCAAGTTTGTATGTGCCCACAGCGTTTAAACAATAATCAGCCACGGCTGAGGTATTGGTCCTACCGTGTTTCAGATCTGCCTTGTGTTCACGAACACGGTCTGAGACATGTCGCTTAGTTTCCCCAGTGTAACTACTGACGCAGACGCAACTTAGTTTGTGATCCCTGCCGGGTCAGGGATCACATCCTTCACAGATGGGATCAGATCACGAATTTTATATACTGTGTTGAATCGAACCTGGATCTTGTGTTTGCTCATGATTTTGGAAATCTTTTTGGTGACCCCTGCTATGTATGGCAAGGTGATGGTTTTGATTGGGTCCTCAGATGGTTCTGTTATCTTCTATGAACAAATCGTGGCTGAAATTAACAAGTTTTGACGAATGTATGCACATTTTTTTTGGCATGAGAATATAAAAGAGCAAAATTTTAAAGACTATAATACACTCAGCTTTTTGCCTTTTATACAGAATGGGGGCCGTCCATAAATGACGTCACGCGATTTTGGACGATTTTTGCCCCCCCCCCCACCCCCTTAGTCACACGGCGTCACAAAAAGTCAGACCCCCCCCCCTCAAATATGACACACACACAAAAATAAAACATGCTTCAAATTGCTTTAAACTATTGTCATTATAGTGCGTATTTAATGTGGCGCTGCACTCTGATGTTGTAGGAGAAAACATTGATTAAAAAGTCTATTTAATTAAGTAGAACGTGTTGTCTATATTTATTTAAAGTTGCGCATTTTGATGTGACGTCACATTTCTCAAACCCCCTCCCCCCCCTCGTCACGCATCGTCACAAATGTCTGACCCCCCCCCCCCCCCCCCCACCACCACCTAGGTGCGTGACGTCATTTATGGACGGCCCCACGGTACAGGCGAGGGTTGGTGGATCAAACACAAATATTGTGAAACTCCCAGCTCGTGGGCGTCGAGGAGCCATACTCCACCTCGCCAGGAGGCGGCAGTACAGTACAACAAAAATGTGGACTTGACTTATTTCGGTCTGCATGGGATGTGCATATCTTCAATCTCTCGCAAGCAAGCATGGGGTTCCTCTTGGGCGCTCCGGTTTGCTCCCATACGTAAACATTCATGAATTGGCTGAAAACATCTTTTTTATATATATGGAGAGAACTAGAGTTTGGGCAATTGTTGGCGCTGCATCACTGCCTGGCGGCTGCCTTCTGTGCTTGTTCACACATTTGAAAATGTGTGAGCACTGTGCACATTACATTTTGAAACTATTGTATATTAACTGTATTTATTTACCTTAAAAAGCATTTTATTGTGCTTCAACTGGACCGGATATAAACTACTTGTTCGTAACATTAACTACTTTAAATACATTCATAACGCAAATATGCATCCCAAAATATATTTTTGTAATTTATTATTGACTATTGCATTTCCTTAGTATGCGAGTGCTCAGACGACTCAATTTATACTGCATTTTGCATTTTCATAGTCTAAAAATGGCAGGCAAAATGGTTTTTGATATGTTTTTTTTTCCGGATCAGATTGTGATGAATGGTATAAACCCCCTTTTCTAAATCCAGATTGCTCACGTGTTTTTGAAGTTTGGCACGTGATTGTCCATAATATTCCCCCAAATCAATGTTGTCTCATTTTTTTAAACAAAAGTATTGAACACCGTTATTGTAGTATCGCTCGTTTATCTATAAACATTTGACAAATTGTTTAGCTTTGTTTTGCTGCATATCAAATAATAGAGCACTGCATTGTACTGTACAGTACTGCATATAGAACGAAGTCCTTTTTCTCACTGCCAAAAAAAGATCACAGTGCAATATTTATCTTCCATCCATCTAGAACAACATCTTCCAAGCCAATCGAGTGTGCGCAATGAGACGTAAATAATAATCAAACCTCAACTTCACTTTAAAATAAGCTCATGTGCAGGATGTTGCATCCCAGGTTCATGAGAGATGGCGACGGTTTTTGGGATCGCGGCTAATGAATGACGATGAAACGTAAATAAAAACGCAAACACATCCTTAAACACATTTATTGGTGTCCTTTTTATTCATTAACATTTTAATAAACATTAACCACTCAGCAAAACTTTCAGTATGTAATGTAAATAGTACATTACAAAAGATTCACTAAACAATTGTTTTCCCTACAAAATGCAATTGCAGTTAATCATTAAAAAGCTTGATAAGCCAATCAGTTTTAAGTGAGGGCCCGTTGGCATTGCTTTAAAATTTAAAAAACATTGCCACCTGCATTCTAATCGTGTTGTGTCTTGGGCAACGAGAGGAGACGGCACACAACACTGCCACGAACATTAAACTCAACACATTGATCAATAACACTGCGAGCTGAAGGAAAACATATATTATAGGCAACGTTTCAGACAATGACCCTTCTTCATAGCACATAGAGAGGCGAGACAGTGGATAACAGTTGGAAACTGCACTTTACATGATAGGGCCTGATATATTTTTAAAATGTTTGCTGATGACCAGTTTTTTTACTACCTATGAGTGGTTATCGAATAACAAGCCCTATATGAATAAATGTATTACTGCGTAAATTATTTTTTTAATTAAAATAAGCATTATAAAATGTTGCTGGCGCATTGCATTACGGGTATCCATGTTGCTATGTCAACATGATAAATATTAGCATAATCAACGGAGTGATGCATTACTTGGTTCAATCAATAACATTTCAGGGCCCCAAATGCTGAGCTCAACGAGACTTCTTCATTAACACGGCTTCTTTCAGTCCAGTTCCAAGGCATGAACATTGTGCACACGAGGCTACAGTAAAAGTGCTGCCCCCCTCAGTGGTCAACATTGCTGTAGCCCTTGTGATGTTCTCCCACCCTTGATGTGCATTGTAATACGAACACTCGCTTGAATGAGATTAAAATAAACAACAAGCAATTAATGTTCAATGGTATATTGCACAAAAAACCTGAGCAAATGCACAAACAGCACACAGAGCATTTGGTACGATAATCGCCCAAAACTTGTTTGATTCTTGATTTTATACATGAATATATAAAAATGCGTTCATCCCTCTCCTATGCGGTTCAGCTTCCTGGGATTGCTTCCATTATGTTGATACCTCCACCGTTCTCCACTCAACTCTCCAAAATCCTTGAGCGATAATCAATGAAATAGTGCACCATATGAAGTCCCACAAAATATAGTGTATTTTCCAACTGATATCACAACCATAAACCTTACAATGCTTAATTTCCATCCAGAACAGTCCAGAACACTGTTCTAGGAAACATTTTTGTCGCGACACATCCAAGTCCCTTTATTTTTGGTCCTAAACCCATTCATAGTAGCATAGGACTATAGGGTACAATAACATAATATTATTATATTCTAGTAGTAGGGCCTTAAACCCATAATCCAAACCAGCTAAGCAACGTTCTGGAACATATCGACTAAGGAAATTAAGCCGTGCCCTTCCAGTTCAAATAGCAACAGGGTTAGAGAGAGAGAGAGAGAGTACACAAGAGGAGGCATAAGAAGAAGAAGGCATTAAATGCAAGCAGAAGTTATCAACACATACATGGAAGTGTCGTTCACATATCACAAATGCAGTTGTGAGTCCAGTGTCATTGGACGCGGTGAATGAGGAGTTACAATATACACGTGTGCAGTTCTTTTCAAATGTTTTCTCATATTGAGAAAAAAAGTCCAGAAAGAAAAACCAGAGAGCAAAAGATTATAATTATTTGTTACATCAGTTTTGAAAGAAAGCATTTATCTCAAATATATGCTCGACCAATATTGTAAATATGTAGCAGCACACAAGTCTTAATAAGAGATATCTTTTGTTGTAACACTTTTTCATGACTATAATACACATTGTTGGTTATCTTCTTTGCACCACTTGAAAAAAAAATATCCCACTTACCACAAAAACGGAGCCACCACTCCGGTGGTCAGATTCTCTGAAACAGCCTTTGTTTATCCTACTTGCAATACTGCCAAACACCAATGGCATGGCATGCGTTGCTGCATCTGTGGACCAGCATATTAACTCATGAAAAACATTGCCGCGTTTCTTTGTGCCATCAAATAACAATAGGAGCTTTTTGTTTAAAGCAGAAATTGTCCCCTTCCAGACATGTGTGGTTGTAAAATACTCGTGTCTTTCTTAACCATGCACACTAGCCCTTATACCAAACTTGCATTTGCCAAATTTTACAAACACGATGACGACCACCACCACCACCACCAACTACTGTGAAATTATAATTGATGTAACCTACATTACACTCCATATATAAAATGACTCATGAACGTGAACACATGAATGTAACATTAAGTAGGCACTGTGTTTAATTATATTACAATAAAAGCAAATACAATATGGCAACCCATACATGGTATACGAATATTTTTTTAAAAAATCACTTTGAAATAGGATATACGTTTCCTTTGGTGTGATCTAGGGCTGTGACATTCTATCGATATAATACTGCAGTGTATATTTCTTTACTTACAAGTCACACAACAGCAACAATAATATACTGCAGCAAATGTGTACGCAGAATATATATTTGCAAGCCCACCACACGAAGCAAACACAGCAGGGTGTGCGCAACATTTTTTTTACCTAAAGGTGCAACCCTGCAATTACTTGCTCACGACACTGCTGGCAGAAGTGCCTCCACGTTAGCAGTAGATAGCCCTTCTCGAGGGTGTTTAGGCATACTCTTCCACGCCAGTTAGATGTTTGTGTGGCGAACTCCTTTCGCGCCGCAGGTAGCCAACCGTGCTAATCGGAGGTGTGGAGATGTCATGGGGAGTACTCACAACTTATCCCAGCACCCACGACGATCTGTCTGTCAATCGACTAATTATGGTTTAACCGTGCATACGAGTTGGGTGGACAGAGGCAAGTGGCGGAGGATGTTGAAGGAACTTGCACCATTGTGTAAACTGGGGCGCCATAAGAAGAAGAACTGGTAACCAAAATATTGCAAAGGGAATAAATCAGGATCGGACCGTGTTCGGGGCTTTTATTCAGTTTTAGTTGACAACAAAGATCTCGTCTGTATCCTATGTAGCCAACCGTGCTACTCGGAGCATCCCTCACACGATTGCCAGCCACACGTTAATCACCTCAATTACAATTACAAATGCCACTGCCCTGGAAATGCCCTGGAGCTGTGCTATAATTAACAGTGAATACCAATGACATGATGTCGCATTGCTACTGGTACCTGCGCTATACCCTTCAAGAGCCCAACTCAATCGCCCATCTCAACCCCCTGATGAAGATGTTTCAGTAATTTATGGACTATTTACTATGACATTAAGCTGTACACATTCCAATACATATTCCAGACATTATCCAAAATAAAGTGTAATACTGCTCTATTTAGTAATACTAATTTTAAAAAGTTTAAAATACTCCAAAGAACCAAGTATAAAATACCGCAGTGACTCTTTGCTTCTATGTCACGTAATAACTTTGATGGGTTTTTTTTTAAATATTGTGACTACTAGGGGGTGCACAGTCTGAGCCCAATTGGACCTGATGACGTCGTTAAGATTGGGGTAACAATTTGACCCCAATCCAATTCAACCAACAATCACCAATCCTGGTAAATTGAGATCACTTTAATTATTGCGTAAGAATATATAACGCAATACCTTTAGACTTTAATAACAACACTCAACAGTGTTAAGCTACTTTTGTTGCTGTTATTGAAATACTAAAGAGTGAACTATTTTCCCAGGAAAGCCTTTCTAAGTATCAAAGCTATTTTTTTCAGGGGAGGTCCTGCCTTGAGGACATTTGAACAATTCCATTCATGACTGTGTACGCTTGTGGAAGGAAACCAGAATTGAAAGGTCCACACAGACAGGTCCATAAACCCACCAGAACACCGCTTTATCCTGGCTAGCAAACAGCCTAGCGGATTGGGCAGTCTCACTGCACAAATCTCCACGCGATCTGCCAATTCTTCCAATAGCACTGGCTTACAGATCAGCACGCCAGCTTCATATACTACAGTGAAACGGTAAACAGATTAGGTTTGCGAAACACATCTCGACTCTGGCAGCCTATCGATTCTATTCCTACAGACATTGTTAATCCTTCGTAATCGGATCCTAAATATAGGCACCCGATAAGCCCCTTAGGATGTAAAAATGATGATCGAGTCATGTTCACATTCAACCTTAGTTGATTATGTCCCCAAAACGTTTCTCGATTTTACTGCAACAATTGGGTTGATGCAATTCCGAACCAAAGGTACACTCCAAGTAGACAATATACAATGTTGCTGATAAGCAGTAAAGCCATATCTAACGCCTATAGCAATTGCAAATGTCTTCATTAAATACAAATTTAACATATAAAGAACGGAACTGTATATTTTAAATAAAAAAATATTGTTCCACCAGATAACAAATGTTTTTTTTTTCAATCCAGTGTTCATATCCCAATATTCTTCTGTTAACAAAAAGCAAAAAATAAATCTGCAGGAAAAAACTATGAAAGAAATATATCCTATTTTCAATAGGGAATGTTTAGATTCTAGACCATTTTCCGATGCAGATGAATGAACAAACACGATAATACTGGAATCAAGGTAAACTATCTGCCGCACATGTTTAGACACCATACATAACTGTGGCGTCCACAAAGTTGGGCATACGCACGCAGAGAAAACAATAGGTTTGCGTTTTTTTTTTAAATATCAATGTGTTTGGCTTAAACCACGAGCGCGGCTCATGCTGGAAATTAATCTCGTGATGTCCAGTTAATACTTGAACAAACATTGGTTCAAGGTTTGGGCAAAAGCTGAGATGCTACTTTGTTACACCTTCTGCAAGCACGAAAGGAATAATATTGCTGTTGATCATAATCCTAAACCACTAAAGCATTTAAAATAAACTTGTGATTTCCATCTTCCAGTTGTATTTACTCTTCATTCAAACCACACATTAACTTTCAAATGAACAACGCATTGCCTTTACTTATCCTTGGCATTTGTGGATTGTTCTGTGCAGAAAAGGTGAGATAACACGATACATATTTTACCAGATAAAGAGTGCAGACGTGTCTCACAATGGCACGTCACTTTCCCAAAAACACACGGGCAGCACAAACAGATGTGGAGGGGGTGCGCCGGTGGTTCCCTTGTGAGGACAGGAGGGCAGGGTCCCCATCAGCACTTGTACTTCGTCACGAGCTGGAAGTGCAAAGAAAATAATAATCCACAAGCAACAACTTTTTTTCCAAGCACCCCCAACTATTCCGTAATTTCTTACACCACAATGCCATTCCGCCCATCAAACCTGCATACGTGAGTTTGGCGATCAGGCCAAATACTGTGTTAATAAATAACTACGACCAATTCAAGATAGTTTCAATCCACCAATGGATGAAGGCCACCACACTCCATTTGTGTCATGCTGTTTTTTGGAACCATACTTCACTACTCTGGTCAGTGCGGGTTATTGAAGGGTGTGGAGGAGAGGCCCGGTTCGGATATCGCTCGCCCACTAATGTTAGCCATGGCCGGGAACTCGCGTGTTCGGTAAACGCAGCGCGCTAACCACTGCACCTACCTCAGCACCAAAACAATGCTTAACGCACCACAAAACATCACAGTTTGTTGGAAATTAAGGGTGGACCGATATATCAGTTTAACGACATTGACTTTTAAGCTCATAATATATTCAAAAAATTGCATAAGAACTGGATTCAAAATTGCATAAGAACTGGATTCAAGTCACACGTGCAGCCAAAAAGAGGCATTACAATTCAGTGTGATAAAAACAATCGATCCTTGAATCGAACCGTGGCAATAATGACGATAATCCATCGAATTCCTCCTGTAGAAATGGTCGTGTGAATCTTTCAACCCAATGGAAATACATGTGTGCTATGCTCCTAAACATCCAGCAGAGGGAATTGATGCCTTAACATTGCAACGAGCGATGTAAATATGAGACTTGCAGCGTTGAGAATGCCGTACCTCCTTGTCCAAATCAACACATGGAGTCAACATTGGGGGGGATCAAATCTTCCAGGGGGTCTGGGGGTCTAATAGTGTATTGTATTACATTGCTCTGTTTTCTTACCTTTTTTTGTTTCATTGTATGTAATAGCAGAGATTAGGGATTAATAAAGTACAACCATAACCACAATCAAATTAACAGAAATCTATTTTTTCGCAATATATTGGGGGGGGGGGGCATTTTGAGCATATTTGAATATTGGGGGGGATGTGTCCCCCCCAATATATATTATAATTACGGCCTTGGATGGGAGTACCCACACTTTATCCCACCGCGACCTGACATTCAACTGTGCTGTAACCATTTGTGTTGTTGGGTGGACTGAAGCTTGTACATTGTTTCAAATGCCGTGCTAGAAGATCGATTTAACACGGAGGCTTCCACGACCGATATTATCGATAATAGAGGTTGCTGGGTTAGATCGCGTAAATGTAAATGTGTCGTTAAACCCGCCACCATCCGACACGACCAATTAGTAAGGGTTTTCACGTAAACAAAACATGCCAATTCGTCCGTGCATGGTGTGCATGCATAATGTACGTTGATTACCCTATGATTACCTAAACCGGTAATGTATAGTAATTCTAATTTATATGCATAAATTAACCCTCCCCCTCCGGAGTTCGCATCTGATTGGCCACAACAGGATTTCTCCACAACTTTGGTTGTCGCCTGACAATGCTGGTTACTGGTGAAACGTCATACTGGTGAAACGTCATACTGGTGAAACGTCGTACTCGAATTGTAAATGTCGTGGGTTTACTCTCCAACACACCGGTGTGCTGTACTAATAACGAATTGGCATGTTTTGTTTACGTGACAAACCTTACTAATTGGCTCTGTCGGGTGGTGACTGGATAACGACAGCTTTTATATTTACACGATATAACCCAAAAACCTATATTATGGACCAGGAGATCGAATTGCTGACCTCTGGATGCAAATTTCAGGGTGCTAAGAATTACACCACGGCAGGATTAAATTACCTTCTTACAATACTACGCCTAAAACAATTCATTGATCCATCATTCAATATTGATATATATATTTACTCTCGCAATGCACCCATTGAACAAATTCTTTAAAATTCTGAAAAAAATGGCTCATCATACATTTAAGATAATGAAGCTGTCATCGCTATATGAATGAGAGTGGAACAAAAAGAATAACTTAAAATGAAACGATGACAACAAGTTGAAAAATAATTGATTAATTCATCTAATCGTGACCTTAATTTATGAGATATCAAATCGCTGGGGGTGGTGTGGGCGAATTGTTCATTGCCTACTACTGTACATAAAACAGCACTGCTCACTCAAGTATGGCATCAAATCGGTGGTGCAATGCACCCGTCACTGGTTTAATATCAGCTCGTGACTTTTTCAGCCAAGCTGTCAGAACATTAACTTTTGCAGTGCTCAGAGGAAATGGGCAAAACCAATACAGTTCATAATTCAACAGTAAACAATGGAGCGTGCTCTCCTAAAATAGCCTCTTTGAGTTGCACCTAATTGAGGGCCCCCGAGATTTCAGGAAAAAATACATTCATACCAGGGATTGGAGACATTCAGCCGTTACAGCGTTCATTTTTCAACGGAGGAGTTTTAAAACCACTGCATCTCTTTCCACCGAGCCTACAAATGACTATGATTATAATGGCAATTACCTGCTGATGAGGGAACCTGCCACGATAATAATTTGCCCTTTTCCCAAGAACGTTGTAATTAATTATACGTTCCAATTGTACTACAGCTAAAAATTAATGAGGGTTCTTTGCAGGTATAAAAAAAAGAACTTGAGGCGCTATTTTTTCACAATTTGACAAAGATGAATAGATTTACTTAAATGCCTCTGCATTTATATTTGTATTTTTGTGTATAATAAATGGCCCAAATATTGAAATTGAAATTACCACATACAATTCTGTATGTTCTAATAAGATCATGTCAAATACGTTAACATAAAAAAATAAAGTTGCATAACTGTTGGAACTGTTATATAAGTAATATAATTGCTGATATAAAGTTATAATCGAACATCACTTGATCTTCTGAATTCAGTATAATGAATGCAACTGGAGTCAACTTACATTTTCAAATAAGTAATTTGAAATGTCTGTTAAAGTTCCAATTACTTTATTATTTTCGCTATTAGTTTTACGATTAACACTTACAATGATCATTTATTTATGTGGCTTATTAGTGATGTGAGAGATGTCTGGACCCATCCGGGGCTCCCCACTTAAACCAACCGACACTGACTAACACAACGAGGTATGGTAAAACAATCCCCATGACCTACACCGCGTGGGCAGCCCTTCACCCTGCATTAGATTGAGAGAGGGCTGTTATATTAATTCGTGGTAAGTGACAACACAGGCATCAACAGCTTGCTGATTTAATTTCCACCGCATACAACAACTTGCATTAGAGAGAGATAATTACGGGTGCCGTACACTCTTCAAAACGTGGGCTCTTGTCAAATATGCACATGGCAATGACAAAAGGTCATCACCGCAGCACATACTGTACTTTAACCAAAACGATGCAATATAGCCACAGACATGTGCAACGCGGAAAAAGACCCGTGCATGTGTGTATATATACACACGATGAACGTGCATTATTGAAGCAACACACAACCTTTTGTGCAGTCTCGGCGAACTGATTGGCGCTATTGGCCATATCGGCGGTTTTGTCCTCTGCTCGACCGAGCCGCTCTCCGCGCTCATTGAGGGCCTGGCTGGCCTTCTGCACGGCGCTCGTCACGCTGTCCGCCGCCGTGCACAAGATGCTGTTCCCTGTGCGTGCGTGCACACACAACACACACAACACACACACGCGCGGCGCACACAGGCGGACACCCCCGGTCACAGCCGCAGCAGAGTACCCAGCGCCACTCCGTCACACGGTCCCCAGTGCGATTCACGCATCGCTTTGTCGAACAGCCGAGCATTTAATCTTCGGAGACGACTGGCCAGGGTGAGTGCAGGCCAATATACACTCGAGACTAGAGGGGGACTTTTTGAGCTTCCTCTCTACCAGCGGTGGTGTGACCAAGAAAATGCAGGACTGCACCTTTATCGATTTTAAACTAGATTCTTTACACTCAGGAAACGTACAAACAACGCTGTGATTACCGATAATGAATAATTTTTTTTTAAAAAAAAAACCTGTTACATGTCGGTTATAGTGGAGTGAACACATTTATACAGATGAGGTAGAACAAATTAGAATTGAAACTACTCACAGAGCATGAAATAAAAAAACAATAGTTAATTGAATCGGATAACAACCCTGAAGAGTGACAATTTATAAACTCTCTGCGATGGGTGCATTGTCCCGTGTCTAATATTAACATGCAGTGCTATGTATTCATTTAACAATGAAAGTGAGAGGACCTTATTCTTTGCGTCTTTCGGTAAAGTCACGTAGATAGGTTCAAAGAAAAGAACAAAAATAACAAAAAACTACGACGTTTCGATCGCAACGCAAGCGGTCGTCATCAGGCTGAAAAAAGAGGAGAGGGCCTCTCCTCATTTTTTGAGAGGACCTTGATGAGATTTAGAGGCCAGTTGCCAATGGTATGCACTCTGTTATTGAACCTGGCTGAATGGCATCGTATTGCAATGAACTAACCCTAATCGCACTACTCCAGCATGTTATATTAAAATGCCAAGCATACCCATTCAAACAACAATGCACATTGAAAATCTCATGAATTAAAATAAAATCTGGAAACGCTCCTATATATGCTTTCACATGAACGCAGACAAATGTGTGCACATCACTGAGCAGATAACATTCCACATTTGCTATGAAAATTACACAATAAACCAACACTTATACAAGTCCAATGATACACAGAAGCAATAAGGCCAATACATTTTTACTTGCTATATACAATTAAAACCCACATGAGGCAACTGCGAATTACAAATAACTCACCTATCACGTGACCCTGGCTATTTCGGCTTTAACGTGGACTATGTATCAGCACTCATTGTCAGATAACATATAAATATCGAGAAAACGGCAGAGCTTGGGGCAATTGTTGTCACCGGCTAATCACCTGGCTGCTGCCACCCAGCTTGTTCGTGGTTCCTCAGCAATTGCGAGAACAAAACTGCACGAACGACATTTGTTTTTATTCTTTGGAATGTGGCCATCGCTGGTGGATCAAAAAAAATGTACTGCCCATCTCAAGTCTGTGCTGAGAAGGTGGTGGTGGTAGTACAGGGCCTTCTTAAACTGCTGTAGTCCTTGTGATGACCGTACGCCCACAATGCAATTCAACAAAACATTTTAAACATCAATTGCATTGTACAACATTTCGGAAAGTGTTTGTTTTTCTTAAATCAGACTCATTTTCAACTATGGCAATCCATCACACGTGGAAATTTTGCTTACAAAAAATGACAACTATAAACCAGCAAATCCAATGAATTCAACATGCTCTTTGGTTCTTTCGGTAAAGTCACGTAGTTAGAAATAAAATGAAACAAATGAGGACGTTTCGATCGCAACACAAGCGGTCGTCATCAGGCAAAGCTTGTGTTGGGATCTAAACGTCGTGATTTGTTTTATTTGATTTTATTTCTAACTACGTGACTTTACCGAAAGAACCAAAGAGTATGGATTCCTGCAGTCACGAAAGCTTCAAATCAAGATTGAATTCAACATGCTTTGTTTTGCATCTGTTCAGCACAACGTATCATTAACGAGCAGGATGGCTATTCCTGTTGCGATATGTAATAAATCAAACAAAGCATCATGGGTTGGGTGCCGTCATGTTGGCCAGTAGGTGTCACCAGGATCCGTGCTATTCCCATCTTCTGAACAAACATTAAAAAAAAAGCCTGGCACCAAGTGCTTCTTCAATTGGCAGCCACCCTCTAGGGTACACGAAATGAAAATCCACAGAAGCTACACCACACACAATTTTGAAATTGAAAAAAATTGGAAACACATTTGTACATGTCTGCACGTTTACATGTGCGCGACATTAATATTCCAGGCAGCTGGTTACGATACATCAATAAACAAAAGAAAGTGAATGTGTTTTCTCGAATTACCATTTCAATAGCAATATCCCTTACAGTGTTCTGCGTCAACCTTTTCCTTCTTTTACTTACAAGTCATGTTCGAAAATGTTTTGGCTGTTGGTGGGAAGTTCACAAATCTCACACGTTTACCATTTAGATCAGTCTCATTGTTATGCTATCTTGTTTCGTGGGTGGGGCACAGAAGTAAATAATAGCACGCGATTTACCGCATAAACAAAGGCATTACCTCATTACATCCATAACAGGAATGAGAGGCTTCCAAATATGTTCCATGCATTAATGCGTGCACATGCTGTTCCAGTGATTTATGGTTATATGCTAACATAATACTGCAATATCAATTTCAGCTAATTATTTTACTCAATGAGTCTCAAGACATTTTCACTTGGGTCCTACATAGGGATTGTTTGGCAAATACCACCAATGAGTATTTTGGGAATAAATGTGGAAGGAAATTGTAGTATCCGGAGAAAACATACGTGGGGGTAGTGATTAACACTACACGCTGCCATCTTCTGGCAACCTTACAACTGCATGCCTACAACACCTGGCCAGCCCTCGTGCTCGCTCACCCACCGAAGTCACAAACCAGGCTCAGCCCTCCTAAAGCCTCTGCCATGCGATGACATCGGGAGCATGTAGGGCGATTCTGCCGTTAGACTTCGGTCACTTAAGAGGCAGGAATTATCAATAAGTGAACTGACCCCTTAAATGGAAATTTCACACGCATAATGTGAAAAACACAACACTGCGTACTTCTTTTTTAAATGGAATGCATCAAATTCATTCTGGGCGTGACGCTGGTGGCATTAGTAATCGAGGATGCCGCTGTTTTATTTATTGGCGTTAGATACGACTGAAGTAAACCTTATCGTATCTTATATAGATGTATATAGCGACTTTCACGAGTGCTTCATCCTTTACGTATGGTGAATACACACAGGTGTGGCCTACATTTTAAATAGTTGCATGTGGTTATTGCTGCCAGCTGATCTAATCAATTGTTAGGTAAGCATCTTTAAAGCAGGACTTGAATTGGAAAATTGCTGCCAGGGTAATGTAAGTAAACCAGATTCATCACCAAAGCTATCCATTTTGCACCATACCCACAATATGCTGTGCAGTGACACGATGTTTCACGGCATGTATCTCTACATGATTCTTTCTGCGTTCTTCACCTGCTCTTCCACTTAATTTATCAGGGTCCATGTTCCCGAATCGTATGTTATCGCAAGCAATATCCACCAATTAAAAACGTAAATTTTTCGGCACATTGGTATGTTGTTTCACATTATGAAATTATATTTTCCAGAAGCACTCCAACCTGCTCCAGCTGGCCTCTTCATGTTCTAATTTTCACTCCAGTCTGCACTCAATGTACATATTACGTTTTCCAGTTGTACCCCTACAAAACTTTTGTTCAGCAAGTAAACACGTTGTACTTTACTGATATTTTTCTAATGGACCACGAGCGAACTGAACAGCAAATACAAGACCAATATGTCATCACAACCAAAGCTGATCATGCCAACGCGATTCGTCAATGATTTCTCCCCTCCGCCAGTGCCTGCAGCTGCTGCTGTTGCTGCACGTTAGACACTTGACCACCAAGATCTGCCCTACAGCCTCCCACTACCATCCCCTCGTAGGTCTTCCCCTTGGTCGCCAGACTCGTTGAGAACACTCTGACGCCAATCTTGGCAGTCATCCCTCCGCAATGCTGCACACGTGCTACCCAATCTTGAATTGAAGCTTGCGTGACTGCAGGAATCCACACTCTTTGGTTCTTTCGGTAAAGTCACGTAGATAGAAAATTAATAGATCACGACGTTTCGATCGCAACACAAGCAATCGTCATCAGGTGAGACAAAGACAGCAGGAGAACTGCTGAGGCCTCAGCGACGATTGCTGGTGTTGTGATCGAAACGTCGTGATCTATTAATTTTATATCTACGTGACTTTACAGAAATAACCAAAGAGTACGTGCTACCCAGTGGAACCATTTTTTTTCCGAATCATATCTACAAACAGCATCATCATCATCAGGCATTTGCCTGATGACGATTCTGGTTGTATTTGCCTGATGATGCGTGGACATTAAAACAATAATGCAGCTTACTTGTGTGTGTGCGTGCAGTAGTCTTACACTGATTCGTCATTGATTTAAATAATAATAAAATGTCCTGAATTTAACACGTGACATTTAACACTGCGGCACAAGTTCGCAAGTAAACAATGAAGAACACTGGCAGTGTGCAGTTTTGGCTATGAGAGCAATTCCAGCTGGAACAAGGGACACACATACAGGTGTACAAAGAGCTCATTATGAGTCATTTCACGCTCGCGAAAGTCACTATCTGTACTCAAGCGATATCGATCCTTTTACACCTAAAATCTAAACGAATCCAGACAATTTAAACAATGGATTGATGTTTGCTTTTATTTTAACCTCCACATGTCCATATCTGTGCAAGATGGTGAAATAAATTGGTTTCGAGGCAGAACTAATTTCTGCCCCCTGACAAAGTGCCGTGTCCATCGGCGTGTCAAGTAGCTCACTGTGTGCGAGCAAGTTGCTGCACTGCTGATGTGTGTCACGTTGCTGTGTTGCCACAGCTGTGAATCGTAATGAAAGGGTACGGTGATGATGCAGCCCTGCAACGTCTTGCTCACGACACAGCTGGATGAAGGCCCTGCACTAGAGGGGAGCACCTCTCTGGAGGCGAACTTAGCCTACTCTTCCATACTGGCCAGACGCCTTGGGGAGAGGTTGAACTGCCGATCAACTAAATGCGGTGTACCCATTTGTACTGCTTGGAGGACAGAGGTGGAGAGATTTAAGAAACGTGCATCATCGTGTCATCGGCCTGACTGTGAGATCGGTCCAGTGACCTCTGATTTGCAAAGTCCAGAATGCCAACAATCACCACGCAGTGGCAGCATCCTGTCAATTGGAATGAGGACCTTTGATGGAAAATGTTGGAAATGTTCTCAACCGCACCTGTGCGCAAATATTTATTGACATTTCATACACTATTTAATAGAAAAAATTGTTTTAAAACAGTTTATTGAAATATGCGGTATAGATCGGTTTCCAATGCACTATAATTCATAATGTATTTATGCTGGAGTCAACCGCCTTTAATATCCCCGGTGTGTACCTGATATCGTTGTGTTAAAAAATACTTTTGGGAAAAATAATCATGTTGAACGTTCCATTCAGTGTGCTGTTTATCATCATAAAATGTGTCCTTGACCTACAGCATCCGCAGTGGAATGTCCTTAGATAAATTTATGCGGAGAAAAAAACCTCATTAGATTTTAATCACGGCAGAATTCCCTACAGAGCATCGCTGTTTATCTACATAACAAATTTCTATTCATTATTTGATTTATGAAAACTTTAATTTACCACGTTAATAATATATCATATTAATCCACCAATAAGAACATCATCCACGGTGCTCGCGTGAAATATAACATCTGCATGGGCGCCACCATCGTACCATGGTGAGCACATTGGACTTGCAAAGCAGAGGTCGCCAGTTCGATCTTCAGGCACGGCAGTTGACACCAGAGTTCATCGATTGGAAAATCCGTGCGTTGTGGGAGTAAAGTGCCCCCAAATATCCCAAGACTTTTGTCTTGGAATAAGAAAAAAAGTCGATCAAATGTCCTCCGGGAGCTTCCTCGAGTGGAAGCCCTTCTATCGGTAGTGGCGTGCCAGAGAAATTGCGGGGCTGCGCCTTTACCTTTCTTCTTTAGCTTTTTGTGTTCATATTGCAGCGTCTGTCGAACGCAGACTACACTCCTCCCTGGTGTTTGCAAGCAAAGAACCAGCCGACGAAGACACTCAACATATGCGACTCAAACGCGACGCTTCAAGTAAGGCCCAGAACGAGCTAATACATTATCAAATAAAATCACGTATTGTAAAGTTATTTCACAAAAAAATAAATATATTTATCGCGGGACATTTAATTATTCAACATCAACTTCAAACAGTGAAGATCTATTTCACGGAGCTCTTCAAATCTATGACCTTTTTGTCCTCCGATCAATCCTGACTGACAGCTGTCAAAACTGACACCGTTCGTGTGCCTCACGTGAGACGCTTGCTGCGCGCCACCCCTTCTCCCCCCCCCCACACCCACGAGCCGTAGGGGAGGGGTTACCCACTTCCTATTTTAATGCATTTTTTTGGTGTTTAATCTGTAGAGACATTACGCAAACTGCAAAGAGATTTACATGTTTTCTTGCCAACGACAACTAAAATCCCCAACAATGAACCTCGCCGCAGACTGAAATCCCGATCTCCTTTCAGGGATCGCGCTGTCACCATCCTAGAATCTCATCCAGATCTGGTAGAACGCTGGTGAACGGTGTGGAACAATGCAGATGTCCAGAACAACAACAACAAAAAAACCCCACGTAATTCCAGACCCCCAAACATCGCACTTCCTGGCTCTGACATGCCTCAACCACATTGGTGTAACTATCGTACGCATTAAACATCAACAGACCGATGCACTCTCCTTCATGTATGCAACATTAAACACACAAGCCACAGTAGTGCGATTGCGGCCGGGCAACTCAAACTATGGACCAAATTGTAAACCACTGTAGTCCGCACCCCTTAAATGGAGGAGGAATAGCAAAACTACACGAACTCTCTCCTAAGGCCCTCTCGTGACTAGAAGACCTCAACATTGACATTTTGCTTCTGAAGATGTTGCTGCCATATGCAAGAATATAATATAATTTTAATGCAGCATTGCGAGTCTGTATCTCCTCCCTAAGGTTTCACCTTAGCAGTATGGAGCGATTCTCTAGAAAAATCCCTCAACTCCTTTATCCATGTAGAGAGGGTCCCACAGGGATTGTGTTTCGTTTCGCTATGATGGAGAGAGAAAAAAAAATCACTTCCTGAAGATAGTTTTTTTAAATTATATTTTCTCATCATTTATCAGCCTACCATGTAACAAAAATAATCTGTTTTTGAAAGCTATGTAAATTGTATTACACGTTTAGACACCATAAATATTGTCAAAACTATAATAGTAATCAATTTCAACAAAATGAAAGACCCAAGGGTCATCTGTAGACTTGGTGGCGTTTAAAAGATGACTAAGCCTACAAATAGAGTCGACACAACATTGGGGGCCTGAGCAAATACAATAGAACAAATCTCATTGTATAAATGTGACCGAGTCAGTGGGAGATCTAATCTTGGGTTAACTCAGGACAGCTAGCTAGTAGGGGCATTGGAAATAACATTGAACAGTTTATTTGCTGAAGGAAGTTGAGGAATGTGGGTCCTTACACCCAGTGAATTATTAACCTGATCAGACGAGTTCTGTGAGAGTGTGAAGCACAAATAATAATAATTAAAATAACTCAACAAGTCCATCACGAACACTGCTATAGGAAGAAAACATATAATACGTGATATCATAGGATAGAGATCAAAAAGAGCTGTGAATTGGTCGCAAGTGGAGAAGTATGTTCTTTCATCTCAGTTTATTTTGTGTAAGCAGGTGATAACTCGAGACCCAGGGTGTGTCTCATTTGCAAGTGATCTGGGTCATCAAAACCACAGCAGCAAAACAAATCAACAATGAAGTAAAGCAATGAGGAAAACAGAAATCGGAACAAAAAAACTGTCATGTGAGAAACCAAAGCTATTCCACAAAATAATTAAACGTTGATTCATACATTTCCTAGAGCGTAAAACGGCTGAGTAATTAAGTAAACTGAACTATTTTTTGTTACGAGATAATGCCCACTGAGCTACATAGCTCTTTTTCAGAAGTAACCTGGCCACATATGATAGCTCAACAAAGTGGAATATCATGTGCAAATGCAGCCAAATAGTCTAAATGCATGTTTCTAAATGTGGAGGGAAAAACCGGAGGACCCGGAGAAAATCCATGACCTCCTGTATATCGGGCGACGTAGTTAACATCTCGCCACCGTGGCGCCCACCATAGAGCGATCACAGAACCATTACAAAATGAAGTTAAAGAAACATTCAACAGATATAGGGTTACTATTGTACTAAGGTGAGCAGTTGATGGCATGACAATCGAAAAAAATTCGTGCCTAAGTGGACGACGGCCGTAGAGAGATGGAGTGATGAGATCAATCAATGAATCGGGTCTTTATTTCTATAGCACTATTTTCGTGCAAAAGATGCAATGCAAAGTGCTGTACAGATAGAAGAAAACATTGTCAAAAGACTAAATCGCAAGAACAATAAAAGCTATTTCCATACAAAACAAAATTGCATTATAATACATTTATATCAAAGGCATACAAAAAATTATGCTATAAAATAATATTAAATAAAAGCAAGTTTAAAACGGTAAGTTTTTAGATGAAACTTAAAATTACTTAACGATTGCGAAGCCCTCAGATCAATTCGTGTGTAGGTTCGAGATGGCCAGCTCTCAACTGTGAGGAATGGTTTGATCGTGGGATGGAAGGCTGTCATCCAGCAGTGGATAGAGCACGGCTGATGATGATATTGATGGATGATGATGGTGTTTAGCAGTAAAATCATAAATGGTCTTTAAAACTAATTGTATTAAAACCTCACCGAGTTTTGTAGTGGAGAATGATTAGATTATACATAAATTACCTTCCAATCTGCATCTTCACATAAAAATGTATATTCACCAGCAGCGTTTATATAAACTTGCAAACCCTAAACTGCTTTCATACCGAGGCTGATTAGTCAAGAATGCAAAACACACACTGGTGGAATAAGTCTGGGGGCCAAAACGCTTATAGACTCAAACATATTATTTGTATGTGGAGATAATCAATAAAACGGGAATTATTTAATGACTTAACAAAATTCCATACACTCCACCTGATTGCCAGGGAAATATTTTCAACACTAATATGCCTATGAGCAAATCATCCGAAATGCCTCCAACTTGCAATGGAAGCAAGTTGGAGGCATTGGACGACCACGATTCAGATAATATTGGTGTAATTTCATCCCAGTGCTTTCTTAATTAATTCCCTGGGAAAAGGCAGACACTGTCCCTTGAAGGACAATCATTAGCTGATGCTAAAACAAACAAACAAAAACGGTTTCAGCTTCTAATCGGCCTGAAGAAAATAAATGCTAAGTGGTAGCCAGCGTAGGAATGCGCAGCAACATCCTTCACAGGACTGTACTTCTATGCTCCCACGTTTGTGAGACCTACCTTTACCAACCCACACTGACCAGAGGTGAAGTATGATGAAATAACCGCCACTAACCCACATGGCATGGGGAGGCCTTCATCCAGCAGTGGATTGATAAAAGGGCTGTAGTGTATATTAACGTAATTATTTAACAATGTGAAATGCATTTTGGAGACTACAAAATGATGCTCAATTAATACGTCATTTCAGTTTTGTTCAAAAGTGTGATTTTGATGTAAAACGCATTCAAAAGTATGCACTGCATAATTTGCCATTTTGGGATTTTCAAGCATATTTTTGCAGAGTGCAAAAGATTGCCTCGTACTCGGAGCAGAGGTTGTACTAATCCAAACCAGCCCTCACACACAGATGAGGGTACCTGGAAATTACACTGTAGTATTAACCCAGTGCTTTATTAATTCATACTTAGGGAAAGGGAGACACTGCCCCTTGAGGGAAATCATTAGCGGACACTAAAATTCAGGGAATGTGCAGGACAGAGAGAATGAAAAAAATGGGTCAGAACTTCAGCTACTCATTGGCCTGAAGAAAATAACAACTTTTTTCCACGTCTCTTTTACTTAATTTCTAGGACAGTGAAGATGCCACAATCAATTTGTTCATTTTTGCTTGGAAAACAAAGCGAGTGTAAAATTAGAATAGCCTGAATACAATTTGAGCAGAAATAAAGAAGACTTCAAGTACACAGCTAAGGCTCTATGTAATCAGCATTCCAGTGTATCAATACGATAATGTACTAAACAATTATAATAATTTGTACAATGGATGTGACTTCTGGAGAGAAAACGTATACATCATTGTGCACCAACAATTAGGAGAGGTTATGCATTGTTAATAAATAATCAGTGATCTTTATCCGGATTGTCAATTCATGATGATACAGGGAAACGCAAGTGTGAATTTCACGTTTTCAGGTAATATAAAGAGAATGTCTGTGGTGCATATGGTCAATGACATTGGGCAATTACGAGAGACTGTTGAAATAAAAAGAACAATAATCAACAATTATATTTTGTGTAATTAGCGATGTTCTTTTTACTCCAGTATAGTGCATCCCACCAGCCTCTGATCACTTCCCGTGGTGAATTTAATGAGGACAAAGACATTGCTGACTATGAGGTCACCCCACTCTAAACAGCGATATAACTGTAATTGTAATGGACAATGCAATCAAAGTGGGGGCAAGGTAAAAACAAAACGGAGTCAAACAGAACGCGAGTTCAGAATGTATTACGATTAAATCAGCAACGTGTTAGATGAACTGCTGTATCGCCAAACTGAGATATGCGTATGGCTTGGGAAGGCCTTCATCCAGCAGTGGACAGATGGCTGACCAGATGGCTGACCAGATGGCTGACAACAACGATGGCGATACGTATATACATACACGTGACGGTTCATCCGGGCGTGCGGGTGGCAGATCGCCTTTTAATCTCACCGACGAGGATCCGGGAAGGGCAGTTGAGGAAATCTGGTTGCAGTCTCTGAGCCAAATGCCGCTGGCATGTGTGGTGTAAGGACTGCAGGAAGGAGCCCTTTTCAGCTGCAGTCCCGGCCACCCACTGGTCGTGTGCGTTGTCAAAGAGAAGGTCAAACTCTGGGCAGTCCTGCGAAACAATGTTGCATATTTATATAAAACACGAACCAAACATCAAGTCGGCAAATACAGGAAGGCGTGGGAAAAAGAGGCTTGCATGGCAGTCAACGATAGAGGGTAATTTTTTTTTACATCAAAGATGAAATATAGTTTCTCAAATACTTTATTTACATTGGGCTTCTCCCCCCCCCCCCCCACTGTGATTTTTTTAACCCTTGATCTTTCATTGTTAAAGCAAATGGTAAAGAAAAGGCATTAGAACATTTAGGATATTTGAATCCATTACTGTGCACAATGCTTTGAAATTAAAGCTGGTCCATTATACTGCGTGGTAGTCTGTATTAATGTACCCTAAATGGCTGTACGTATACATTGCATGCACACATGTTTTTGTTACAAAACCCAAGCTAGACAGTATTGTATCTGCAATCCGGTTCAATTGTGGCATTTATAACATTTTTATACGAATGATATCGGAACTCTTTTGGTGGGAGAGGTGGTGCGGTAGCTCACAACCTGCGCTCTGAACCTGATCATCTGAGTTGGATTCCTGGCTGCAGCTAACTTAAGTAGCTCGGAACATCAGAACTGGTCCCGGGGCACTGTTTTAGCAACCCGCACTGGCGAGCATTGAGAAGTCTGATCGATCAACTGCCATGCCTGACATGACCTGGAGGGCCCTTGCCCCAGAAGTAGATTTGTACAAGACTATAAATATTATCCATTTGTTTTTACAACTCTTTAAGTAGAAATGTTTTTAAGATGCTTATGGTGAGATGTAAAATGCTTATGTTGACACAACATGTTTAAAGAGTCAGGACAAATATAAGATGATTATTTACAACATTGGACATCCAAATTTATTGCACCACAGTTGAATGCAGATTTGATGCCTTGTAATAGGTGTCTATTTGGGGTTTGAACATCTTAACACCTTTCTTTATACCAGAAAGGCTAAAGCCTTTTTTTATCAATCAATATCTTGATACTAGCAAAAGGGTCCCATAGATATATCCGAACGTATTTGATTATTTATTTTCTCATTAAATTAGCATGGTTTAAATGTACATATCCACATATGCTAACTGTAGAGAATAAAGTTACTATATCTTCTTCCACAGGTGAGTGAATCTATGAATAGGCTTATTGCTTGATATATTTTTTTCATGAATGGAATTCCAATTGTGCTATTGGTACCTTGTCAAGAGACAAAGCATCCGTGCAAAATCTCTCGCAGAATAGTGCAGCTCATCATGTTAAAGAGTGGCTCACATAAGTGGATACCACAGAACTACTTTTTAGATCCCAATCAAGTGACCTGTTCCAGGGATTATACACCCGCTCTGCCACTGAAAGGAATGATTTTCGCATGACAATAAAACCAATCATTTCCATTGTAAGTGCATGACTAAGTGAATTAAATATAAGAGCACTCTCTACCTCTGTGGCACATTACCAGAGATAATATTTGTTGACAGTGAATGTATCCTCAGATTGTTACAGCATTCAAGCTGCCTTAGGCCAGCACTAACTCATGATCGCGTGAGCATCAAAAAACAGTTAAATAAAGCATAATCAATGGGTTACTCATTCATTTTTGACAGGCATTATTAATAACCATTGCTTGAGGGATGCCTTGGAAAATGCCAGAGTAGATTGAGAAAACATAAGTACCTCTCATGGGATATTATACACCGAAAGGCCACTTTGGACTGTTATAAAAACATAAACCATTGGTAAGTAATGAAATGTATATTACTGTAGATGTATGTGGCATTCTTTCGACGTATGAGTTGTAAGGTGATGAAATGTTTGGAAGTAAAATAAAATTACACACTTCAAGCACATGATCTTAGTTTGACATTGAAATGAGAAATATGAATAATGTTTACAAATGTTTAAAAAAATACCAATATGTACTCGTCTATAGTATTAGCTGACTTTATGAAAATAAGCAGATCAGGTAGAGTTATGGCTACACTTAATAGAGAGGTGGTTGTATGTAAGAAGCATATTTTGTATTTTTAAACCAGGGTGGCTACAACCAGGATTTGAATCCAGGATGTCAGTGGTGTGTTATAGAAGTATGTTGAACTTCGTTTGCACCGTACGTGGCCAACCGTGCTAAACAAAGGTGCGGAGGAAGGACAACAAACTAAATACAAAAAGCAGTTCTAAAGAAAAGTGTTCAATCTAGATAAAAAAGTGGTGTTGACTGAATGCTGTGACCTCTGAGCCACCTATCAAGAGAGGGGCACCTTGATTTCTTTGGCTGGCTATCAAACAGCTCCACTTGATACAGCTAACTAAAAGGCATCCACGACTTAAATAAACATCCTCTCTTTGCCTTCTTTTTCTCTTTACACCCCCGCTCCCCCCAATATAATTTTGGATCAAGCTACCAGCACCATTATTACAAGACGGAACTCTGACAGCTAGCAGTGTACCACTCCGTGTCAAAAGCTGCTCCCAGAAAATGGTCTCACAGAACAACTTCCGAAGTCACATTACCCAACCAGGGGCACACCTTTTACATACTATCCTTTCAAAGAGTGTTTGTTGCATGTCAATCAAACAGAATTTGAATTCCAAAAGTTGGAATATGTAAATTTATGTGTGTGTGTGCGCGCATTGGGATCTACATGTGAAACGTGCCTTACAAAACTTAAATATTATTACTATGACTGCGTGTAGTCATTGGTGGCCAGGGCTGAAACCTTCAACTCACGACAATCTCTATGCTCAATACACTAGTGTCTTGAGATTCGGCTACATTGAGATGCTCAGTACCCCAGTACTGTATCTGCATTGAGATGGTTAATACACCAGTGGCTTGAGATGTGGTTGCATTAAGATGCCTAATCCTCTAATAAACTATAAACTATTTCCGTGTTGCTAAAGTTGAGGGTAAGAATCCACCCATTTTTTCGCCATATAGCATTGTGATATATAACGACTTATTGTTGGTAGCTTAGCTGATTGGAGAATATAGAGTTTATTGATAACATTAAGGTAAGTTATATTTTAGTTTTTATTGGTTCACTATTTAGTATTCATTATATATTGTATTGTATACCCAGTTACTGTGAATAGCTCAGATGTGTAGGCTTTGACTTCAACATAGCCATTTCTGTGACCAGTCACTCGCTAATCACTCAGTTATTTCAATGCTAAATTCGCCTAGTTATTTCAATGCTAAATTCTCCTGTTTGATTTGTACTAGGTGCCTCGGTGAATGTATATGCTCTGACTTTAACATAGCTATTTCTGTGACCAGTTACAAGCTAATCACTCAGCTATTTCAATGCTAAATTCTATGCTAATTCCTTTGTCAAGGGGTGCCTCTGCGGATGTGTATGCTTTAACTTAGCTATTTCAATGCTAAATTCTATGCTAATTCCTTTGTCAAGGGGTGCCTCTGCGGATGTGTATGCTTTAACTTTAACATAGCCATTTCTGTGACCAGTCACAAGCTAATCACTCAGCCATTTCAATGCTAAATTATATGCTAATTCTTTTGTCAAGGCGCTTTGTTTCTTCTCACACAGCTTAAAGGTCGTGATCTGAGCGTGGCTTTTTCACTCCAGCGCTGTCCTACCAGACAGTCTCGTCCCTTCACCTGATGAAGGCCGCTTGTGTTGTGGCCGAAACGTCGTGAGAATATTATTGTGTTATTTTATTTTATCAATTTATTATTTTATTCTCAATGTACGTGACTTTACCGAAAGAACCAAATAAGATGAAACTATAAACTAACCTATTTTTTATTTTACCAGGTAAGGCCCACTGAGCTATATAGCTCTTTTCAGAGCCACCTGCCCACAAATGATAGCTCAACGAAGTGGCTCATTACATGGACATTTATAGCAGCAAACAAAGCTCTAAACGCATGTTTCTAATGTGGAGGGAAAAACCGGAGGACCTGGAGAATAATCCAAGTGACCACGGGGAGAACATGCAAACTCAAAATATACAGGTGTCAGGGTCGGGATCAAACCCACAAACTCCTGTATACCAGGCGAGATAGTTAACATCTCGCCGCCATTGCGCCCAATGCACCAGTGTCTTGAAATGCGGCTGCATTCAGATGCTTCGATAAATCGAGATTGTATCATAACGTAACTACACAGCTGTGGCAGGCGCGTGTGAACAAAGTATGTTCAACATTTGTATTATTATTTATTTCACTTTACCAGGTAAGGGCCCACTGGGCTGTAATAGCTCTTTTTTCAGAAGCAACCCGGCCACATATGATAGCTCAACGAAGTGGATCATCACGTGGAAGTGTGCAGCGGCTGAAGACTCTCAACGCACGTTTCTAAAACCTTACCCGGATGCCGTCCACGCCGTTGACCTGTCGCAGCTGATCGAGCGTCCACTGGGAGCGGCGCACGAAGGAGGAGACCCCCTCGAATCGCTTCACCTTTGTGATGTAGCCCTGCAACGGCTTCTTGTTGGTGACTGTGGGAATCAAGCATGGCCACTCTAAGTGTTCATCTACAGCGAGGGGAAAAAAGTATTTGATCCCCTGCTGATTTTGTACGTTTGCCCACTGACAAAAAAAATATTAGTCTATAATTTTAATGGTAGGTTTATTTTGAACAGTGAGAGACAGAATAATAACCACAATAAAATCCAGAAAAACGCATGTCAAAAATGTTATAAATTGATTTGCATTTTAATGAGGGAAATGAGTATTTGACCCCCTCTAATGAGAAAGATTTCTGGCTCCCAGGTGTCTTTTATACAGGTAACGAGCTGAGATGAGGAGCACACTCTTAAAGGGAGTGCTCCTAATCTCAGCTTGTTACCTGTATAAAAGACACCTGTCCACAGAAGCAATCAATCAATCAGATTCCAAACTCTCCACCATGGCCAAGACCAAAGAGCTCTCCAAGGATGTCAGGGACAAGATTGTAGACCTACACAGGCTGGAATGGGCTACAAGACCATTGCCAAGCAGCTTGGTGAGAAGGTGACAACAGTTGGTGCGATTATTCGCAAATGGACGAAACACAAAAGAACTGTCAATCTCCCTCGGCCTGGGGCTCCATGTAAGATCTCACCTCGTGGAGTTGCAATGATTATGAGAATGGTGAGGAATCAGCCCAGAACTACACGGGAGGATCTTGTCAATGATCTCAAGGCAGCTGGGACCATAGTCACCAAGAAAACAATTGGTAACACACTACGCCGTGAAGGACTGAAATCCTGCAGCGCCCGCAAGGTCCCCCTGCTCAAGAAAGCACATATGCATGCCCATCTGAAGTTTGCCAATGAACATCTGAATGATTCAGAGGACAACTGGGTGAAAGTGTTGTGGTCAGAAGAGACCAAAATGGAGCTCTTTGGCAGCAACTCAACTCGCCGTGTTTGGAGGAGGAGGAATGCTGCCTATGACCCCAAGAACTCCCATCTCCACCGTCAAACATGGAGGTGGAAACATTATGCTTTGGGGTTTTTTTTCTGCCAAGCGGACAGGACAACTTCACCGCATCAAAGGGACGATGGACGGGGCCATGTACCTCCTTCCCTCAGCCAGGGCATTGAAAATGGGTCGTGGATGGGTATTCCAGCATGACAATGACCCAAAACACACGGCCAAGGCAACAAAGGAGTGGCTCAAGAAGAAGCACATTAAGGTCCTGGAGTGGCTTAGCCAGTCTCCACACCTTAATCCCATAGAAAATCTGTGGAGGGAGCTGAAGGTTCGAGTTGCCAAACGTCAGCCTCGAAACCTTAATGACTTGGAGAAGATCTGCAAAGAGGAGTGGGACAAAATCCCTCCTGAGATGTGTGCAAACCTGGTGGCCAACTACAAGAAACGTCTGACCTCTGTGATTGCCAACAAGGGTTTTGCCACCAAGTACTAAGTCATGTTTTGCAGAGGGGTCAAATACTTATTTCCTCATTAAAATGCAAATCAATTTATAACATTTTTGACATGCGTTTTTCTGGATTTTGTTGTTGTTATTCTGTCTCTCACTGTTCAAATAAACCTACCATTAAAATTATAGACTGATAATTTCTTTGTCAGTGGGCAAACGTACAAAATCAGCAGGGGATCAAATACTTTTTTCCCTCACTGTATATCTGTGATAAAAACACTGGTGCCATCCGATCAATATTCACCACCGAGGCAAGGATATCCCCCTACCCCAAAGCTGTGCCCTTGAAGCGTAATCAGTAATTTATATGTCAATGAAATCACTGTATTGTTGTGTATTTTTTATATCCTGCTTCTCTTGTTCAGGAGCGATAGCCCACTCTTAAAGTGAATTTTAATGCAAATGTACATTTAAATGTGTGAACGTAGATCACGTTTGGAATTCAAGACTTTTTGCAAGCCACTGCCAGCCCTGCTAGGAAGACGTTACAACCAACATATATTTGTTGGTGAACAACAGAAGTAGCATTAGGAGTTGAGAAATCGAATTAACTCCACTCGCCATGGAAACAATTGTGCGTGACACGCGCGAATTCAAGTGAATATATTTGGCGTGATCAGTATCTGTGTGAAAGTGCTTCCTTCATGGCCAACACCAGAGACGATTATCTGAACTGGCATTGGACCTCCTCTAGGTCGACTCGGCCTCAATAGAGCACCTGGTGCAGTGTGTAAGCATCGCCACTAGGGAGACAAAGGCGGTCGGGCGTGGTGCTGGTCACCCACCCCTCGTGTGCCATGCCAGCCTTTATAGGTGCTCTTGCCCCAGCAGTCCGTTAAGACTATACGGGGATCTTTGTCTTACGGTATTAACGTGTTTACCATTAAATTTTGATTTAAAGCTTTCGTGACTGCAGGGATTCATATTCTTGGTTCTTTCGGTAAAGGGAAACAATACAATAATAAAAATATAAAAATTCTCACGACGTTTCAACTGCAACACAAGCAATCATCATCAGGTGTTAAAACCACAGCAAGAAAATTTGAAAAAAGATGAGCGTTTTGAATAATATTAATTAAAAAAGAGGGATTGCATTGTCATCCTCTCAGCCGACAAGGGCAATGCCACTGTCATCATGGATAAAATAGAATATAACAACAAAATTAAAGAATTACTCAACGATGACAGCTATACAAAAATAAAAAGAGATCCCACCAACAGCCTCGTCATACAAACCAACAAAATCATTTCTGATTCAACCGCATTAATTGATCAAACCAAACAGTTCTCGCTGAAACCTTCTGCTGCCAGGCGACCAAGATTATACGGCTTACCAAAAATACATAAAGTAGATACACCCCTTCGTCCAATCGTCTCTACTATCAACTCCCCCACCTACAAACTGGCTCGTTTTCTGTCTGAAATCCTGCGGCCTTTCACTGATTCTGCGGCCTTTCACAAATGCAAGAATTACTCGTTGAGTAATTCTTGAATTTTGTTGTTATATTCTATTTTATCCATGATGGCAGTGGCATTGCCCTTGTCGGCTGAGAGAATGACAATGCAATCCCTCTTTTTTAATTAATATAATTCAAAACGCTCATCTTTTTTCAAATTTTCTTGCTGTGGTTTTCACACCTGATGATGATGATTGCTTGTGTTGCAGTCGAAACGTCGTGATAATTTTATTGTTTTATATTTTCATTATTTTATTGTTTCCCTTCTACGTGACTTTACCGAAAGAACCAAGAATATGTTTACCATTGTGACGACGATATTGCACGATGAAGCTGCTTCAGCTCAATTTTTTTTTATCTTTCACCAAAAAAAGAATAATGCACGTGCAGATAATGAACCGAATGTGTCCATCTGCGCCTGAAGGATGCTATAAAAGGATTCTCATCTGGGCCGACTTGTCAAAATAGATTAGGTCATTTACTGGGGCACGTGTCGACCAAAATCCAATTTCTTCTCCTTTTTTTTTTATAGACGTAGGCACATGATGGAGAAAAAGAAATGGTATTTGTTAATGGCTGATTCTTCTGTGCGATAAATGCTCTACATTAGCTCAACTTTTAATATAGGTGTCGTAATGAATGTGACATATCTAATGGCAAATAATGGGTGTAAATTAAGTGCAAAAAAAATATTTTAGCAATAAGAGGAAATTTTTTTTTATCATGAAAACGTTTACATGCATCACACAAGTGAATTGTGACATGAGATCAAAAACACGGTTGAAAGTGTACAGCTTAACGTCACATCTAATAATAATACTTTAATTTTATATCGCGTCATTCATGGTAATAGCATCCCATAACGCTGTACATTAATTATATATAAGGCCCACAATCCCAAATAGAGCCACTACCAAGCCAATGAAAACCCTACTACAAAGCTAAATCAAAACGAATTGACAAAATAAGAAATGGCGCCAAAACAAAAACACTCACAACAAAAAATGTATTACCACAATTCGACCATCACATATGCACCCTAACCAATTAACCACCCACACCCAGCACAGCACCGTATATGTTCCACGGTGTAACTGTCATTTTCTGCAGGTGATCACAAATCCGAGCTCTTCACATGCAGCATTCTACTGTACTCTTGATCTTACAGACATTCGCTTACCTCTAACAGGAGTTTCCCATGTTTATGTCAAGTTTATCTCTATTTTTATCCAGTAACATTTTTCATGAGTGGTGTAATTTCTCAAGATGTTTTGGAAAAAAAAATCACCCTTTAGACATACTGTACCTACCTATACCCAAGTCTCTAAAGAGTTGGATAAGCTAAGTTGTGCTCTATATTTAAATAAAGCACAGACAGCCTCTTCGGATGGATTTCTTGGTAAATCTGGCTGAATACAATCAAACCTTGAAAAAGGTGATACAGTATTAAATGGCATGGCAGGACCTATATTTGATTACATCTGCCAATGTTTACCATTTTTGTCCTCTCTCCATACATCAGAATGCCACTATGAGTGACTTGTATGGGAGTAGTGCATGGGACGGAACTGTGAAATGCAATTATGTCTCGACGGTTCTGCTCACACACCAATAAGAGGTCCCAAGAGAACAATAATTCATCTTGTTAAGTCACCAGGGGCAATGGATTTGTAGGGATGCAACAACCAAATCACCCAATGAAAAACACTAGCTCTGTAAATCCAAACGCAAAGTGCCTGGAATAAAAATTCCGTCAAATAATAAAAATATAAATTAGGTTAGGCTTAATCCAGCGGAGATGCAGCAGTACTTAGTGAAAATGCACGATGAAACCAGTGACCCAAGTTCAATTCCCAGCTGTAACTAACAAAAACACAACGCCACAGATCGCCATATAGCCTGAACAGACTGTTGGGGCAAGTGCTGTTAGAGATACTCATTTAAGGCTGAGTCCACCTGGGGGAGGCCCATGACCAGTTTAGATGCTCGCCGCCGGTGTTAGCCGTGGGCAGAAATCGAACCCGGGTCGCCGGGTTCATCGCGCAGCGCGAAAACCACGACACCGCCGCTCCCAACGATCTACTCTAAAAGCGCGTTCCTAAATGTGGAGGGGAAAAAAAAACTGGAGGCCCCCGGAGAAAAATCCATGCGACCGCAGGGAGAACACGCAGACTCCAAATATACAAACAGGCGTCAGGGCCAGGATCGAACCCGCAACCTTCCGCATACCGGGCGAGGTCGTTAACAGCTCGCCACCGTGGCGGCCCATTCGGTGACAAGCTCGTGTTGCGCATGGCAGCCCGTCTTGCTCTGCCGACCCACCGAGGAAGTGCCCCCGCACTGCGCAATATCTCGCAGCAGGCGACCTGCAAGCGCTGGAATGACATTTAGTGTTGGTGGACGGACATGAAAAGTAAGTAGTGACGTCTGAAGCTAGCACTGGGCCCTCCTCTGCACGAACCTGCATTGACCAGGCTGGTGAAGTATGACCAAACAAGCAGGACGTGGCGAGGCCTTCATCTGGCAGAGGATTGAATAAAGGCTGTACGGTATTATGTTTCGCACCTCCGATTGGCAAGGTTGGCTACGTACGGTGCGAAAGAAGTTCAACATACATACATACACAATATACACATATAACAGACACATTACATTGCTCACGTATCGTACAGTATTTGTACGAGTCTGTTTATTCATGTCGAAAATTGAGAACGTTTACAATGTGAACATTTTGAATTGTGTGACAGCATGATTTGTTTCTGTCAACTGGACTGCTTTGTCACAAAAAAAGACACCAATGCAGTCGTCTTATTTTTCTTTGAATTACAATATTTCATATTATCCAGGCTAAGGCATTGCCTCTTTGGATACAGTATTTCCAAATTAACACAATTCCGAAATCAAAGCCACTATTGTGAGGTCTTACTGGCCCGTGTAACCCAACTGCGAATCATAATACAAACCATTCCTGCTCTCTTGTTACCCGAGGAGCAGATTCACTGCCTGCTCTTTGTCTGCTCAGCAATTTCCCTGGAGGAGAGAGAGAGAGAGTGTGCGATGACTACTCATCTCCCAGAAATTCTGGATTCGAGCAAACGCAAAATAGAATTTAAATTTGCCTTAATCTTGTATGTATGTATCATGTTGAACTTGTTTCACACCGTTGCGCAGACAACCATACTAATCGGCGGTGCGGGTGAAGGGCAGCAAACTAAACACAAAAAGGAGTTCTAAAGAAATGAGTTTTCAAACGATTTAAAAGTGCATGGCTCCAGTGGCTGCCTGATATCGGAATGGAAGGTTGCCGATTTGTCAATTACTCGAAGCACACTTTGCAATGCAATTTGAAATCATACTTTCTATTCTATTTTTTTTAGTGATTTGCTTACCTTTCCTATATTTTGAACTCCCATCGTTTTTTGCATTGTGCGTTGTTGTAACTTTCTGACCTGCCCCCCCCTACTGGGCATCTATGAAAAAAGAGCTTCATAGCTCATCAGATTTCTCCTGGATAAAGAGATTCGGATTCCGACTGTCATGGGAACATCTATTCCAAATGCGTCTCTTTAAAGCTTACGCAAAGCCTCAAAACAGCAAGCAAGTGCCTTACACCTTATCCCACTCCGTATTGCTATTCTGTGACTATGAACACCACGAGAGCGGCGGTATTTATAGAGACGCACTCCCACCACCTTCATTACCGCAATCATCGAATTAATGCCAAGCCAACCACTTCTTAAATTGCAAGCGATTTTGCCCCGATCAACGGTATGACTAGCTATCATTCAATCCCCTGTTTATAGTATGTGCTGAACTAACAGTTTTAAACATTCTGATGGGAATTCCCCCCCACCCCAACGTTTCATATGCTAACACCTATCGATTGTATTATTTTAAATAGAGCTTGCATCATGTGCTGAGATACATTGTAAATGGTAGAGGGGATAATTAACATCGTAATGATAAGCCAAATTACTTTTGACATATCGCTCATTAAAATTGGCAAAGAGATGTGGGAAGAGTTATAGAAATGGAGAGACAGATGAGCTGCTTAAAGAATGGATGGGGCCAAAATGAGATTCCTTACACACGAATTGCAGTAAATTATAATTGTATTAGCAATGTAGGCTAACCAAAAATATGTGTTTAAAATGTTACATTTGCGAGCGAACTTATGAGAAAAGGATTTTGAAAAATGCATAAACAAATATTAATTTGTGTCTGAATATTTTTGACCTTCCATTTACGGCCTGAGTGTGGCCTGACTGATATTTTCTCTTTGTGTTAATGCTCCCATGGCAAAGTCAATAATGGTGGTCACAGTTGATTTATTTTAAAAATAGCAGCAGTTGCCACCGGCTATTTCCATAATGGCAACAAGTGATCACGACCTGTTCTTTCTGCCTCACATCTTTATCCATCCCCGAATGTTAGCTAGAGCCAGCACCAGGGACGTGTGGTCAGGGGAGGCAGGGGAGGCAGAGCCTCACCTGTCATACTCCAATGAAAATGGCTGTTATTAAACGTAAATAAAAATAATCAAATCAAATAAATATAAAGATTTTTCCACTGATCTGTGTTATAAATGTCATTTCTGTACGATTAAAATCATTTATATAGTCAAAATCGCCAAATTTGCGGAGCTCCGCTGCAAATACAGGAAGAGACGAGAGGTGAGGCAGCGACAAGCTCAGCCTCCCCTCTGATTGCGCAACCCCTCAGTAACTGGATGGAGCACGGGCAAGAAGCGTGTGCCTGTTACTATCTCAGTATGTCACCAATGTAATGTTTGTAGACCCCTTCATTTCATGTCCTCGCCTTCCATACTCCAGGTAACTTATTTCACCTATGCGTATAAAGATATTTAGCCTCGCTGGTCTCGTCATGAAACTGCAATGAAAAAGCACCAGGGGAAGCAGCTATCACATCTGCCTCACTGAGGAGGACGTGTCTAACAATTAAATCACGACGTTTCAAAACGTCGTGATTTAATTGTTTTCTTTTATTTTAATTTATTTTACTTTACCTACGTAACTTTACCGAAACCCCCAAAGAGTATGAATCCTTGCAGTCACGAAAGCTTCAAATCTAGCTCATAAATAACCTAGACATCAATGCACATCCTTTGTTGCAGTTCCAAAACTCTTACGCATGCAGTACGCCAAATGAAAAAAGAAGTGCGTTCGTGAATACTACTGATAGTCCAAATTAATAAGATTTACAATTAAATCAAGGGCAGCATGCAATACTTTATTTTTACGGCCTAATTAAACACTCGGATCAACGAATATACACAGCGATGTTTTTTTCTTTCAGTAAGATGATTCAACGCCCTGTTCCCAAGCATGGCTAAATTTGGTGTGCAGGTTGCAACATTGTTTAAAAGATCAAAGCTTGATTTACAAAATACAGAACGAGCTCCTTCTGTGTGGTATCAGATTGTCGAGTGTTTCGCCCTACATGCCGAGGAGCAAAATGTCAACATCGCACCGTACAAACCGAGCACACGATCGGAGAGAGCTACACCACAGCACAACCGCGAATACCTATGGCGCAGTGCTACGGAAGAAGTTCATCCGGTCAGTGTCTATGCCACTGGAATGACTATGCAGCCGAAGGAAAGCCGTTCCTGTGAGGCCTAGAGCATGGAAGCTAGTATGGGCATCACCTCCAGCAGGTGGAAATGGTGATAAAGTGCCCAATATTCACGCTACACAGGCCACTGCTGCCCCCATACATCTACGGCACTCGTGAGCCCTTTCCCAAAGGGTTGCAACTGGTTCGGGGCCATTTGTTAGCATTACAGATAGCACTCTACCCATATATCGTCTGTTTCATCTCAGAAAGCATGGCCCAGACATCAATCACACGTTCAAGGGATCGTGTTTCTAGCATAAATAAATAAACTAACATGATTTAGAATACAAAACACTATTTGGTCTTGCATCTGTCTTTTGGTGTTTCACCTTTTGTGTTTGGAAGTTCACAATGCTTGACTTTGTGTTGCATCATTCCTGCTTTGTACCGAGACTATAATTATAGAATGTGTGTAAAAACAAAACATCGAATCGGTTAGTGAACAGCACTAGCAGCCTGTAGTATTATCACCATCAGCAGCCTTGGTCAATACACTGTTGGATGAAGGTCTCCCCAAGCCAAAGCCATCTCTCATCGATCTTGCAACGTAATAATCCACTTAAACAGCTACACAAGAGCTTAGCTACCTGTAAAATAAATTCTCGTTAAAAAAGATTACTTGTGTTCATGTTAGTTTTAGTGTAATTAAATAATTGCAGTCAAAAATCGACTTTAACCAGTCACACATACGAGTTCTAAGCGGTAGGGAGTGTGCACATTATTTTGTTATCTTTGAATACAGCTATGATTTGAAAAAAATATTATAATATTATTGCTCGCTTAAAGTACAGCTTCACAAGCAGCCCGCATGGCTTTCGGTTTTAATAATAAAAAATGAATATTAATGGGAGACAGGTTACACGTGTAATCATTGCTGTATTAGAAGGGGCAGGTCAAGTGCCAATAGTACGTATTTTTCTTGACAAAACTCCTCTTTATCCGAGAAAAAAAAGCAATATGTGACATGGTACAATGTTAACAATGACAGACTATCAACAATGACAGACGATCAACAAAGCAAGCTAATGCACCTGAGGCCAGCTGTCGCAACTCAGTTCATCACGCCGGTTAATACAAATCTCCACACGTTAATTATTGTAAATAATGACCTCTGAAAATCCATGGCACAGGACAATTAAGGTACAGCTGTTAACACAAAAGCCAAACAGCTACAAGCACCCCAATGTGCACAGGTAGAGAGCAACACTATAGTTTACACCTAATGTACCAATGAAAGCTCACCCATTACGAAAGTATGAAGATACCCCACGATATTTAGGTGTGCTCCAATAGTATATATTTTTTTCTTTTTAAAGAGCGAATTATAAAGTAGCTGTTGTTGTAAGTAAGTTGGCATTAGAGAATTAAACCAAGGAATGTAAGTTGTCTGATTTAATCTATTAAGGTAATCAGATGATTGGCTCACAAGTGATGACATCACATTTATCCCTGGCTGTCGCCTGATGAGGCTGGTTGTAATTACTGGCGAAACGTCGTACTCGAATTGTAAATGTGGTGGGTTTACTCTCCAACACACCAGTGTGCTGAACTAGTAACAAATTGGCATGTTTGTTTGCATGACAAACCTTACTAATTGGCTGTGTCGGGTGATGATTCTGCATTACTTTATCTAGACAAACATCAGAGTTAGTCGCTCATAAATAATAAATCAGGAAACTGGTATTAACTGGATTACATCCCTCTTATAAATAATGTATTAATAGGTATGCACAATATCTTTCAGCTGAAACTTAGCACTTATTATTTATTTACAAAGATTTAAAACTTTATTTTATGTCATCCTATGGAATGTAAAATTTCCAAGAAGAGGAGCAGTACTGCCTTGGTGGTTGTATGAAAATGTACACACGTTAACTTTCCAGTTGTTATTTTTGTAAAATAAAAAATACCGCACACTTAATAATGTTGCTTTTCACGTCATAGTTAACTGTTTAAATTTCGATTTAAAGCTTCCGTGACTGCAGGGATTAATCTTCTTGGTTCTTTCGGTAAAGTCACGTAGAATGGAAATAAAATAATAAAAATGAAACGTAATAATAAAAATAAAACAAAATAAAAAATAAAATAAAATTCTCACGACGTTTCAGCCACAACACAAGTAGCCTTCTTCAGGTGAAGGATCAGAACTGACGGGACGACAGCGCTTCAATGAACGCGGCTAAGATTCGCAGCGTCTTTTAAGCTAGGTGGGAGAGGTAAAGTGCCTTGACAAAGGAGTTTACATATCAAACAGGTTTGCATTAAAAGAAGTTACAGCAGCAGAGGTTAGTGCAAATGCGGCTGGTATTACCTTTAGAAAGGTGAGAGACTCGATTAGCTGAGCCTTCTTATACCGGAGTTTGTTGAAGGATCTCAAGGTTATGTGGAATCCCTCCCCGTAGAGGCGGTTAAATTTCGATTTAAAGCTTTCGTGACTATAGGGATTCATCTTCTTGGTTCTTTCGGTAAAGTCACGTTGAATGGAAATAAAATAATAAAAATAAAATATAATAAAAAATAAAATTCATGACCATAGTTAAAATATACCAAAAACTGGTACAGAACATAGTTGTTTTTTTAAGTGGGGTTCATTAGCTTTAATTTAAACTTCAAAGTTATTGTAATTAAGATTGACTTTATTTGCAGTCACGGCCTTCTTATAACGTTCATTTAAATGAGTTAATTAATAAGGAAAATCCATAGATAACTGTTGTCGATAGATTCTGGTTACAATACCAGATAATACAGCGTTGGAGAAGTGGCATAGTTGGGAGCACATTGCGCTATAAATCCAGCCACTTGAATGCAATCCATGTCCATAGCTAACATCTGAGATCGGAATCAGTCCTGGGCCCCAATTCACCAACCGGCATTGACCAGTCTGGTGAATTGTGATCAAACAACCCCCCATAAATGAAACGGCATGGGAAGGCCTTCAATCAGCAGCGGATTGATAAAGGGCCATACATGATTATTATCATGAATAGTATATTCATATGGGAAACTATGGTATGTGATGCAGTGATATGGTTACATGCCTTTGGATCCTACATTAGCAAGTTGAAATGCCACATGACCCAGTGATTATATTATTAATGCATTAAAATCCATCTTTCTGATAATTATCTGCATTGTTGTTAAAGGGCCTGTGGCATTGCTCTCTGGCTCTGCTTGTGAGACCAGACCTCGCGTCATTGACAATTTTAGAAAATTACAAGCGACTACACAATTGTAAATGTACCACTTCCTGAGCACCTGATAGGATAAACACTCATGTGGTGAGCTGAGAGGAATCCCTGAGCTGTATCTGCTGCAGCACAATTTTAGGCGTATGATGATATCCAAATAATGTGTGCTCATTTACATCTCTCTGTCAATCTACGACTGGATGAAGGCCTCCCCACACCACGTCGATCATGGGAGTTGTTTGACCATACTTCACCACGCTGGTGTGTGTGAGTTGGAGAAGGTGAGGGGAGTCCAGCAGCCCTTGGCAATGGTTTGGGATTAAATTCAGGTGCAGAGTTTATTGTATCATCACTCCCCCCCTCGCGTTGGCATATGCATACTTCTTTATTATGGCTGCGTGTGAATATATACACTCCTTAAATGAAGGTGTGACAATTTACCCCCCATGACTCCGACTGCCGCAGCGATTGATGGGGTTAATGTAGCATCCTCTAGTGCCCACAGGGGTCACATGAACCCATTACATACAAAATATGCGAATCAAAACACATTGATTTGTATACATGTGATTTGCTGAATGTAGCATTAGCTCAGAGATCGACATGAATCGATGACTCAGTGCATCGTTCAACCTGCATGCAGCGAATCGTCAACCTGCAGGACACGTGCGTTACGTGTTTATTGGAGAGACTGGTGCATGCAACGTGGTCATGTTGATTAAGGTGACCTTCATTCACAAGACAGCGAGATGTGCTGCAGGAAGCCAGGTACAGAAACACCAGCGAGCCAGCTATACCACGAAGGAGGAGAGTGATAGGGAGATCTCGTAAAGTCATCATTTATTAATTGTGCCCCTCAGGCTACAGCCTAAAAAGTGCATTTATAAAAAAAAAATGTGCGTTGCATCATGGCGAGGAGGATAACTGACATGTAATTCTCAGTGAAATTTCAAATAAATACAAATGTGCAGCTTCTAAACACCGATTTAACCGATTCACATCTCATAAAAATGGACGTGTAATGCAATAATTTATTTCCATACTAAGGGATTAATTCATATATACTGTACATTAAAAGTCCTAAATAAATGCTCGACATATATTGTCAAGATCAGTTATTCTACTCAGTTACTGGCTTCTCTCTATATAGTAAATGCGTTTTCTACCTCAAGAGGAAATTGTACTAAAATGGAAAAATGTCAATGACATTTTGGCTTTTTTCTGCTTAGCAGAGCATAACAGAAAATTAACGGCAAGATAAATCCACTCCATTATAACTTCTTTAATATCTATTTCCATTTAATGCAATTGGAAAGATATAATTGATTCAGAGGCTTCCAGAATCTCTGTAATTCCCTTTGGTGTAGATTTGTCCTATAGATTAATTCACTTAATTCCTTCCATGAATAAATCCCAAATCTTGCTTTTGTACTCTGTTGTTTACAAGGCCTTGGTATGTGTGAGAAATTCACGATATTTCCTTTTGAGCAATTCCTTTGATATTTGTTCTCTTGCAATTCGTCCGCCCCACCAACATCTTTACCTAAATGTATGGTACTTCACACGCTGTTAAAGATAAACGTGTATTTTATTGTTTTATGAGCAATGTTCCATTTACTGTGGTTGTGATGCTTCGACTTCCCTCACAAATAAATAATGGTGAGGGAAAATAGCAGTGGTTTTAAAAGCAATAAAAGACAGAACAATCATTCTAAGATTGTGAGAAATAGTTTAAAATGCAACACAATCAGCTGTTATGAGTATGTGAGTTATTTACTATGAGTAAACTACATGATCTAGATTGTATACACTGCGACGTCCAAGTAATATCTTTAGCATGCAGGCCAGGCATCTACATGGAAGTTGATTTCTTGAAGTTTGACTGAGATTGCCTTGGTTGAGCTATAACACATTCCTGCAGAGGGAGCTGGTAGGAACGTTGGGTTGCTCGGTCAATGGCCAGGGTCAACGGCGGCACCACGTGGTGTATTCCGCAAATATGCCCGACTGTGAGGGCGGGCACAAGCCGGCGTGAGTAGGTTAAACGTTGAGTTTTATAAGGGCACCACGGGGTGATCAGCCCCTCTCCACCCAGCCCCACCCCTCCCACCCCCCACCCAGCCCCACCCTCCTCATCCAGCCCCTCCCCACCCTCCCCACTCAGCCCCTCCCCACCCAGCCCCATCCCCACCCTCCCCACCCAGCCCCTCCCACCCCCCACCCAGCCCCACCCTCCCCATCCAGCCCCTCCCCACCCTCTCCACCCAGCCCCTCCCACCCAGCCCCATCCCCACCCTCCCCTCTCCACCCAGCCCCACCCCTCCCATTTTTGAATGCACGACGGACGGACGGACACAATAATCCCCTGTGGGCTGGTGTAACCAGGAGGTTCCTACCAGTACAAATTCCTTATGAACTTCCCAGAGACAACTTTGATAGAATAGCAAAACACCCCTGTAAAGAGATGGAATAAAAGTTAAACTTGAGGTTTATTACTTTACCCTGGAGTGATTCAATGAACTGTTGTCATTTGGGGCATTGATTAGATTATTTTTATTTTGTAAATAGTGGTGAATGTATTGGCCACAAGTGGGTGGAGTGCCCATGTGAACAAGTTACAGTGCAACGTTTAGGAATCAAAAATATAATATTCGAACACGTATCGTTCAATTAACAGTACATATTATTATTATTGCATTGTTACACCCTTATGTATAATACATAAAACTATTGTGGGTATGTGGGAATATGAATATAGATGTATTCGTTCGTAAATAACAGCTTTTAAGGGGATGATTTTCCTTATTTTTAATTCACATACACGTGTTTGTGCTGCAGGGAATTTAATATTTAGCTATGATTCAAAGTTGATTCATGTTTGCAACATTTTCGATTCCCCTAATGCAATGCAGTGGTTTTTGTCCTGATTGCTTTATTTAATTGTCTGTACTCCGTTTTATTTGTTTTTGCTTTTAGAATTTTTTTCAAATGACACTGCCCCAGTCTCTTGAGTTCTCACCTATTTCAACAAAATCAACTTGCAATGCATGTGGTTATTAATCACACAGGCCACGGTATTCCCTCGTTATACACGAACTTGCTCTCCACGATTTTGGCTATCGACGAATCGCATCTGCAACTCTACACGACTGCATCAACAGAAAGAGAAAGAAAGCGACGAGATGAAGTGATGAGGGAGAATCTAATGCGAGAATGTGATGGCACAATGTGATGAGGGAGAAAGCGTTGAGATAAAGTGATGAGAGATGAAGTCATTAGAGAGACTGTGATCCGAGAAAGTGATGAGATAAAGTGATGAGAGAGATAGTGATGCGATGAAGAGCGGAGAGAGACAGAGAGAGATAACTTTTTGAAGATTTAGAAGCATGAGGGAGAATGTAATGCGAGAATGTGATGGCACAATGTGATGAGGGAGAAAGCGTTGAGATAAAGTGATGAGAGATGAAGTCATTAGAGAGAATGTGATCCGAGAAAGTGATGAGATAAAGTGATGAGAGAGATAGTGATGCGATGAAGAGCGGAGAGAGACAGAGAGAGATAACTTTTCGAAGATTTAGAAGCATGCGCAGACGTTGCGTGTACAACATTTGCGGGCGAATAGCATTTTCCGCGAAATTTGCTATTCACGAGCATCCCTGGGAAATATCCCTCCAAAAATAACGGGGGGGGGGGGGGGAGGAATACTGTAACTGTAATGCCTTAGAGAGCCTTAGCTCTGCACACTTGCGTGCGTGCACTCCGTCACGATCGCCAACTTTTACAAGCAGCCGCCACCACAGACCTGACGCTGGTGCAGAGAACAGAAGCAGGAAGTGGCACATAATGGACATTTGAATGGGGCCCTTGGAAATAATAATAATATCAAGTCACCTCCTTCAGGCACCCACTACACTTCACTGTTGTCGCAACAAATGGAATCACAACAAATCTCATGGCAGGAAAGAGCGCGGTGACGGATCTGGCACTGGGAAGAGAATGGAACACATGTGGAGCCATGGGGAATATGAAGACAGAGCGGGCGCACAAAAACAAAAGTGTGAGAATCTGAATGGAAAAATTTCTCGGCTCCTTTCTCGCCCGGATTTAGCTTCTTTTGGGAAAACCTTAACATCATTTTTGCGTAGGCACTGTGATTTACACTCCTTTGTCAATCTACTACGATGTTGTCGGTCTCCACAGAAAACGTATTTATACTTGAGGACTTCCAATATGTCCACAGCCGTGACGGTTGTGGGAGTCGTCGGCCATACTTCACCACGCTGGTCAGTGTGAGTTCATACGGACTGTGTGTGAACCAATGTGCTTCCCAAGGGCAGTGAACCCATTATTATAGGATACCCCCCCCACCCCCGCCCCTGCCACAGCTTCTCTGCATTACACGTTAAGTAGACAACATAACAGGGGTGTAACGATACATCGATTCATTAATATCGATTGTTAAGCTCACGATACATGCGTCGGATCACATGTGTATGAATGGGTGTTTTTAGATTAGCATGCAAACGATGGACCATTCAGGAAACCACTGCAATGTCCGCTCTGGTGAAGGAAGAATGGCAAAACTACACGAACTCTCTGCTGAAGCATTCTCGTCGTGGCCAGCAGTCCTCGGCGTTGGCATCTAGCTCCTCAACATATTGCTGCCATATGCAAGAGTACAATAAATACTTATTACGGAGTTATGTGAAAATAACATGCAAATGTGCCTCAAGAAGAGTTTTTTTTTTTAATCAGTGCGTGCTGCATGCTTTGACATATGGTTCAGAAACTTGGTCAACAACAAAAAATAATATGATCTATGCAAGCCCACATACATTTCTTAACAGTTTGAATAATTTTGATTTAAAGCTTTCGTGACTGCAGGGATTCATATTCTTGGTTCTTTCGGTAAAGTCACCACGTAGAAGGGAAACAATAAAATAATACAAATATAAGACAATAAAATTCTCATGACGTTTCGACTGCAACACAAGCAATCATTATCAGGTGTGAAAACCACATTTTTCTTGCTTACTTGACTTTACCGAAAGAACCAAGAATAGTTTGAATAATGTCTATAAACCTGCGGATGTTCTATAACCCATATGTTTCTCTTTATCTCTCAATGCAATTCCAACCGTGTGTCTCTCCATCCTTCTTTGTGCATTTCCCAGTTTGGTTCCACTTTCCTATATAAAGCATGAACAATTGTATTACCATTGCCAATCCCTTGGCAGACAAATCTATATATTGAATCTAGATTTATAAAACTGACAAAAATACCTAGTATATATAATAAGCTCAGATTAAACTCTTAAAAGCTCATTTAATTGATCTCCTTAACACATTTACTCCAAAACTTCAGTTTTCACAACTGCTTTTCATCCAGATGGAGAGAAGAAATCCTCGAAACGCAGCCCAAATCCCAGAATCCACACTGGGATACATTTTCTTCCTATGAAATACTTACACGCGTGTAAGTTCGCCTTGCTTTAACAACATACTTCATTATTGTCAAACTCAAGCATCAATCAATGCAATTGCGCCACAGACAGCAATTAAGGTGACATTCTCAATCAAAACTAAACAATTTTATTTTACCGGTTAATGCCCACTGAGCTCACCAAGTTGTCCATCAAATTCTCGATGATGTACAGTGAGAGGAGGAGGAAAAGGAGGAGTTAGTCATCCAGATTAAAACATTTCATGTAAATCTAACAAAATCCAATGGGACTGATCTCTGTCTGCTGCATGCTTTTTTGACAGGAGCACAAGCACAGCATGTATCAGGCAATAAAATCACCTTCCCCCCAGCTCAGAGGCTTTCTGCCATTTAACTTTCCCTTTGAGGTCGACAGCTTATTTCGAAATGTCACGCGCAGTTTAATAATTGTCACAGGATCCTTGCACTTTTTTTTTAAGACTTCTGAAGACTAACAAGAATATATATATTTTTTTAAAGCAATTGCCGGGTACAATGTGTTCCTAAATGGAGATGCCCTCATCCGCCTACTAACATCGAGGTGATGATGGACAGTAGGTGCTTTAGAAGGTGGGCGGCGAGTGTGTAGGTAGTGTTGGAGAGTTTGTTCAACTCCTTGGTGTTGGAGGAGGTATTCCTTACCCCGTTGCACACATGCACAAAGTGGTTTTGTGGGATTTTCCCTTCCCATCACCAAATCAAACCAAATGTGCCTCGATCGCATCACTAGATCTCAGAAGCCAAGTGGCAAATTTGAGCCTGGTTGGCACTTGGGTTAAAGACCACCAGAGGTTGTCAGGTTGTAAGAACGGGCCTGGGAGGTGGCCAGCAAATGGCAGCTATGAGCGTTAATTATCCCTTGTTACGCTTAGGTTTTTCTGCAGATAATTCGGTTTCCTCCCACATAAAGCCAAACACTCATGAATTGAATTAGTCAAACATCCCAATGCAGGACCCTTTTTTAAAATGAGTGAGGACTCAAGGAGGCTTTTCTGGGTAAATAATTGACGGTAAATATTTGGCATCATTGTTATCGTTTCCTCTATTTTAGCCTCTTGACTGTGGTTACATTCAGGGGCGGAGCCAGGATTTTGACTTTGGGGGGGGGGCTGACTTCAATATTCTGAGTTATCCAGTGTTTATGTTTTCCAATGGGCGCCACAAATGTATAAAACTAATTTCATTGGATTTGAACGCGGAGTTTATTAATAGGTCGAAGCCGCTGATGTGGCTAATAAGTCCGATAAGTTCGAAAGGCTGCCACTCAAGCAGCCTGCAGGGCAGCACGAGGTGGCAGCCAGCATTTTGCAGCAGCCGGATATCCGGTTATCCCGATTACCGACTTTTCCAAAATTTCAGGGGGGGCTGGGGGCCCCCCCAAGCCCCCCCCTATGGTTGAGCCCCCCCCAGCCCCCCCTGTGGCTCCGCCCCTGGTTACATTTATATATTCCTTTCTGAGTAAGTTTCATACCCAGTGATGTGATCTAATGATTCAATACCAACTCCTTTGCAATATTAGGCTTGCAACAATTCACCCACTCTTCCCTCCATCACCAAAACAGGCACAATTACATTAATTCTCCTAAATCAGAATTTCAGGGTCATGGTTCAATCCAAACTGTTTTTGTCTGTCTTGCTCTGTCACATATAAATTCAGTTTCGCTCAATCTGCTTAAAATGTAAACGTGCAATATAATTATAATGTCCACATATAATTTGTAGCCATTATAATTCTAGCCACTGAACAATTATGGTCACTACATCACGCAATTTCAAATCCGCTTCTGCGGCCATCTGGAACGCTCTTCCTTTCGATATTTGGAAGGCACTGGAGCCATGCACTTTTAAATATAGCTTAAAAACTCATTTCTTTAGAACTGCTTTTTTTCTGTTTAGTTTGTTGCCCTTCCCCCGCACACTAAAGCAAAGTGCGAAAGAAGTTAAACATACACACATGTGCGTCGTACCCGAAAGGCAGATGTAGGTGGTGTACTCTCCCTGGCCCCCTGTGGCCAGAAAGGGAATCCGCTTTCGTGTCCGGCGCCTGACTTGCACGGCCACGAGCATCCTCTCGTCGTTGGGGGCGAACACCTCCTTGTTGAGGACCGATTTGGCACTCATGGCGCAGTGGGGAACCACTGCAAACAGACATGGCAAGGAGCACAATCATGGCAATGAGGCGTAGTAGAGATAATAAGCATATGTCCAAAGATAAAATTAAAAAAATATAAAACATTATGACGTCACGATTATTTTAAACGCCACTCAAAATGCACATGCAAGTTAAGTTATTTAAGGAATGTAACATGATTATTTTCACAATCCATTTTTTTATCACCCTGACTACTGGATTTAATACAAAAAGAAATCACATCTAAGTGCATTTATATGGACTAATTGTTTTTTTATTTTGTTAATTGCTTTTGTAAAATGTTGTTTTACGATTTCTATATGCAAATAAAAGTACTGAATTTATACGATGCGGGAGAGCTCCTTTCATCCGCCGCCTTAGATATACACAACTCCTATTATTCGTAAAATTCGTAGGGTCCCTGAAAAGTAAAATTATTTCAGATCCTATTCTCCCTATTATCCACAATTATTCACTGGATAATTGGGAGTAAACTCGCGGATAACTTTGTGAATAGGATCGGCTTTATTCTACATGCAGATATCTCTCTCTCTTTCTCTACTTCTACTCTCAACATGCAACATTTAGTACTTTGGGAATATTTGACAAGTGAGCCACTGAGCGTGAAATGCATGTACAGTATAGTACTGTCCTAAATGCTTTAACATTTTCTAATTTGAATGGCTCATCGCACATTGAATACGTACATGTATGTGAAAACTAGTTGTATTTCAGGAATTCTCAACAAATAATGTATTTCACCAACCCAATTTAAAGAGGTATGATTTCTATTCTTTGTAAGAAGGAACGTTTTTTTATTTGGTCGAACAGTTGATGTTATTTACTCATTTTAATAAAAGGAACGAGAAAGAAACACATGTTCAAGCCACCCATTTCCACTGTGTTCCTTTTACCCTTGAGGCAACATCTTTTTACTGCCAACAAACGATGCTAATTAAAATTCAGCACAGACAAATGCAGCACTTGACTCAAACAGGGCACAGTTTTCAAATAAAACCATAAAATGTTATTAGTGCTATGTACACAAAAACAAAGATGTCCTGTGTGGCCTATACAAGCTGTTGCGGCAAGTTCTGTCAGTGAGCACCTTATGAAGGCCGACACATGGCATGAGGAGGTGGTGTGGCCATCAGGAAATAACTTAAGGCTGAGCCAACCTAGGAAAGGCCCAGAACAAGTTCTGATAATGGCTACTGACTTTGGGTGCAAACAGGAATCGAAATCAGGCCACTGGGTTCAGAGCACAGTGCGCTAATCGCCACATTACCGCTCCCATGATACGTAGTATACATTAAAACAACCCAATCTTTATTATAAACTCAGAAATGCTGCTGGCAATCGGATAATGTCAATGCATTTGTTCGTTGTTTCTACCACTTGCTGCAAATTTGAAGTTGTCTTGTGTGTGTTTATCTCCTTGACTATCTTGTTTCCAAATGTCAAGCTGTCAAAAAAAATTGCAGTAATAAATTGTTGAAGCTTCCAGCAACAACTAAATCAGCACGCACACAATATCACACAAACAGGATATGGGGTGTTTGTCTATGTCCCTTTAAAACTGAAGTATATTCAGAAAACTCCCCGCAACCCGCACAGTGTCGGGAAGGCCCTCATCTAGCAGTGGGTTGACAGAGAGGATAGACCACGTAAATGCACCGAAGAATTTGGACACATGGAAACCATGCAAATGCTGTACAGCAAGGGAAACATGCAGGGACATCATTGTCAGTTATGTGCAGACAAACCTCACACAATATGTACACTGTATTTCGAAGATGCTTTTGGCAATTACCCTTCTTCAGAGCAGAGGTCAGTCACTGCCTGAAACGTCAATCAACTATATGTTTCTATTATAAAGCAGGGCTCATGGCAAATGTGGTGCAATTTTTTTGTACATATATTTTGGCAGCGAGTGTAAACATCCACTTGTTGACTTAGGAATTATTCATTTTGTGCATGTTTCTACGTGGACATGCAGCCAAAGGCTCTTGCTCACAAGCTCAAATATGCAGACAACCCATTTGCAGACGTGAGCAGTTCACATACTACACATCGCATTTACGTCTCACAAATAAACAAAATACTTGAATAATACATTCCATTGGCTTGGCAGGGATAGAACACCTCAGCCATAAGCTACAAGGGAAGAAATTGGAATATGAGGCCACGTGGTCCCCGTTTTATTGCTGAACGCAGAATTAATCGCGGCGAGAGAATGGGGGCCGGTGAGTGGGACCAGCCCTGACATCGAACCACCGAAACAAAAATCTGATAATCGTTGCTCCCAGCGAGGGAAGAAGGGGGGGAAATGACTGATCCGGACATCGTGTTTATGTTATTTATTTTAAAATTAAGATTTTGTTTCGGTAACATCCCCACACCCCACCTCTACTGTTGTAGGGTAGTGCACCCGGGCAACTTTAATTGGCCTCCATTTGGGGGGGCGAATTACTCAGAGGTTGGAATGAGCATGTTGTGCACACACAGAATGTCTACTCTGTGATTCTTATTCTTTGCATGTATACATTCCAAACATTTTCAATCCACCCACGGATGGCTGTCCTCTGCCATGATGTTGGTCATTGTGATTGTTTTTATAAATATATACCATACTTCACCACGCTGGTCAGGAGAGGTTGGTGAAGGCCAGGACAGGCAGCGCAAGTTCTGAGTTTGCATGTCTCTCTCCCCGTGGTCGTGTGGATTTTTCTCTGGGTATTCCTGTTTAACCCTCCAAATTTAGAAACATCCGTTTGGAGCATTTAGTTGATATAAATTTCCACATGATTCGCCACTTCGTTGAGCTATCAATTGTGGCTATATATTCTTTGGGTCTTTCGGTAAAGTCACGTAGGATCAAATTAATAAAAAATTAAATAAACAAAAAAACTACGATGTTTCGATCACAACACAAGCAGTTTTTTGTTGATTTTCATTAATTTGAACCTTTCTATGTGACTTTTATCGAAAGACCCAAAGAATATGAATTCCTGCAGTCACGAAAGCTTGAAGTCAAGATTTCAGAGCAATATAGCTCAGTGGGCCTTACCTAGTAAAAAAAAAAACATAGTTTAGTTTAAATTCGTTTTGATATCACTTGCTACTGATGTTAGCCATGGCCGGGAATCAAACTTGGGTCGCTCAGTACATAGTGCAGCCCGTTAACCACTGCACAACTGCTATACCCACATTAAACTAAACAGCCTCTAAAATCCAGAGGGGAGCGACTGTCATCATGCCCTTGCCAACCTGCTCACACTGGAGCATTGGCTACAGACAGAGCAACTCCCTTTTGTGGGCTTGATGAATAACACTTCTTCTTAATCAGCTCATGAGAATACCACCGAGTTCCTGCTTTAAGCGATGAAACAAAAATAGACGAGGCATTCTCCTTTCTGGCAATAAAACAGGTGTTAAGATATATTCTTAGTTTTTTCGGTAAAGTCACGTTGAAGAGAAACAACAAAAGAAATAACAAAATATCATCAGGTGATGATGACCGTTTGAGTTATGGTCGAAACGTCGTGAGAATTTTTTATTGTTTTATATATATTTTGTTATTTTGTTGTTTCTCTTCAACGTGACTTTACCGAAAAAACTAAGAATATGAATTACTGCAGTCACGAAAGCTTTAAATCAGGTGTTAAGATGTTTGAAGTGTTTGGCCCATTTCCTGAAGTGTGCTTTAGATGTAGAAGTAAAACGGAGTGCTTAAAGAAACCCTGATCAAAACCAGATGGATAAATCTCAAACTCTATGTGGATAAGTCAACAACCTACTTTATGTACTATACTCACTACCCTGCACAAAGACAAACATCCCCCGCCTAGCCTTAACAGACTGTTGGGGCAAGTGCTGTTAGCGAACGCCTATAAAGGCCGGCATGGCACACGAGAGGTTGGATGGCCAACACCACGCCCGGCCGCCTTTGTCTCCCCAGGAGAAGTTCAGATAATCGCCACTCTGTTGGTCGTGAGCAGGAATCGAACTCGGGTCGCCGTGTTCATAGCGCAGCTCGCTAACCACTACACTACCGCTCCCCTCCACATGGATGTCTCACAAATACACTGGCTCAACGTCTGCATGATCCACCAACCCCACCTCCATGTCACTGGATTACAGGTGGTACAACCACACGAGTATAAGAAAACAATAGTGTTTCACTTCTTCTTTCGTCCTCTGCCAAACGGCAAGTCCTTGGCTCAAACCCCCGCCATCCTGCCTAATCTTGAGCATTCTTATTCACTCCACTGAATGGGCCCCTTCCTTCAAGCCATCAAGCAGAAATTATCTTTCTTTGTCTGCCTCTTGGCTTCTTTCCCCAGCATCCTTCCTTCTATAACTTCCTTCATCAAGCTTCCACCTCTGAGAATATGTCCACGTCACATTGTTTGCCATGCCTGGCTAATCTAACGATTCTTCACTCCTCCTGAATCTGCTCTAGAATTTCCAGAATACACTTGATTATATATTATCACGTGTTCTCCTTTTGACTAGTACCACAAGACTTTCCAGCGTTCCTATGCCTTCCTTTCTTTGAAGCCTAGTTAAAAATGTTCTGTATTTAAATGGAAACTGCATGTGTTTGTATGTTGACGAAAGAACAGGTTCACTATTAATTGACCAGTGTTTGCATGGGTTTCTGACCACGTGAGTACATCCCAGAAAATGCACATTTGCACATTTAGATGTATGTACCCTTTCAAATCCAGTTTTGCCCTTAAGTTGGCCGGGTGATGCGGAGGTCAGGGGTCTGAGTTGGCACGATACGAAGACCTTGAGATTAAATCTGGGCAACCGTCGCTGATTTAACCATCTTCTCAAGTACAGTGAGTTGATGGTCTCAACCTGGTAACCAATGTTTGGATAAAACATCATCACAATACATTTGTTTCCAAACATAATGTGGCTTACTTCCAGCTCGAAAAAATATATATCGAGTTGACTGGCATGCAACACACATTACTCTCTGTATCAGGACGGATGGGTTTAGTGCTGTCGCCCTCGTGTGGACGACATCTCAAAAGTAGTTCTGGGGTTTTTGCTTCCACAGACCCTTCTTTGTCCCCTAACAACAAGGGGGGGGGATGGTGGGGGTGTTGCACCGCCCAACAAGCGTTATATAATACGACACCAATATCACTATTTGGGACGAAAATGAAAAGACTGAAAACAAACACCGTTTGCGGGAGTGACGGGGGAGTCACTGCCAATCTTTCTCGCCGATGTAACCCTCGGTCAATTAATCATTTCCCATATTTATTGTTTAACTCTGACACAAACATGTGTATTTGAGTCGAGGTCCTTCCTCCTTGCCTCTGCCTTATAGTCGTGGAAGTGATGTCCTGCTCGAATGCTCATTGAGGCGGTGCTCATCTCCAGTTAACAGGCCTGAGCCAGTGGTGGAAATTCCACATTCGTATGGCAGGTACATGTATGTCCAGACGATGGCCAACTGTTAACGTCCCCAAAAAGTGGTTCATAATCTATCAACCCCGAAGGGATTATGGCCTAAATCAACTCCCAACCAGGATTTCAACTCACAACCTTTCCATTACGAGACACTCGCTCTACATCCGGCTGGTTCTGCTGCAACCAGCAGTGGGTAGGTAATGACTGCAATGTACAATTGCAAATACTGCGAGCAGCTCGCCCTATGGCTCAGCTACTTGTCTTACAGACTCTCTTATTCATTTGCCAGAAATCAAATTTGCAATAATTTCCTCGTGGAATACTTTGCTGCTACATGGTGTCTGACGTGTCCGCATAAGGACAGAAAATACATCAAATAAATGCGTTTATATTGAATCTGATAATTGCTTTGTTAATGCAAAGAAAGTCGTGCAATGTACCTCGTGCGCTGCAATACTCTGGCAATTATTTATGCTAAGGCCTTCCTCGATCCTGACAGTGCTGATGAATTCACGTTTCACTTGGGTGTGCTGAAACCAAAAATAGGTTTCAATCACTTTGGTTCTAAATTATGGATCGTAATTTACAGCGCAAAACATACCTCAAGGGCTGCACAAACGTGCAAGCCATTAAAGATTATTGTGTTATAAATCAAGCAATTTCACCGAATGTATTCATGTATTATGCACAACCCAGAAAACGTGTTGGTAAACAGTACGACCTTCCACGTTTGTAATTGGATTCTCCCAAAAAAATATTTCTAAATGTTACTTTATTCCCAACAGAGTCCTTTTTTTCGCACAATGCCACAAGCACCACTCTACAGGTTTAAAAGGAATGCCAGCCAACATCAGACGTTGCCACATGCCACCTCAGCAAATGAACATAGCTCAAGGCCCGACACACCACCCCTAACTGCAATTCCTCTATGCCTCACTTTCTCAATGGGATTGGAGTAGTGGCAAAGTGAATAGCGCATTGCACTACCGACTGGGTGACTTTAATAATTAATCCATAGACTTGGTATTCACGCCATTCTTAAAAAAAACACACACACACACAAAGGCTATCTCGATTGCATTGTGAGTCAATCGTAATTCGTGGTTAATTTTCAAATGTGGACTTATATCAGTGGCAGTCACTGTATCAACCGGTCTGAGGACCCCACTTTGCAAGCCCATACTGACCAGTGTGGTGAAGTACGGTCAAACAACCCCCAAGACTGATAGAGGTTGGGGAGACCTTCATTCAGCAATTGATTGATAAAAGACTGTATTTAATTTATTGAGTCACCGTTAATCATCAAACCACAGCTCATTACGTCCAATACTTATATATCTAAGTATTGAGTGTTTTACAAAAGTAAATAAATTGCAAACAACATATACCTATCCGTGCCCTTTAGTGGGGCTCAGATGAGGAGGGTCAGGAACTGGATAAGCCTAGAGGCTGATCTGACAGGGTTGAGATATTCTGCTTGTCTAGCACAAGTGAATATTTTAGAAGTAATTCTGCAGTGAATATTACATAACCGGCGAGCAATGTGCAAGTGTAGTTCATATCAGATGAAGTGCGGTATTGTATATCCCAACATCCATCTGCCTTTGCTTTCTCTCACACTACCCGGGTCTCCAAACACCAATTCCACCAAAACCACCACCAATGTTATCACAATATTTGCAACAATCTGTTTCAGCTGATAACACGATGCTTTAGTCTGCATGTGGATGGGAGCTGGTTTATAAAACTTAAAGTAATTAATATTGCATCGTAGATGTCCTCTACTGTCCTAAGAGTCGCACATGGGTTTGTCACATGTCCAGGCTTCACGCAGACAGGCCGGGAATTGACAGCTGTGTTCGGTTGGCAATAATGTATTCAGACTGAGATCTGGAACCGGGATAATGTTGAACTCTATTACTGTATAATATACTGCACCATTTTCATAGGCTTACGCTGGCTGAGAAATATGTCTGGGATCGGTTTGTGGAAAAATGATCGACTCTAACCACATCTTACAAAACACACTGAGTATACTTTGTAGACTGCAGTGTATCCAGAGTATACTTCATAGTGTTTGCTGCTGGGGCTGCATATGTGCTGCTGGTTGTAGTGTGCTATTGTTAGTGAGTCTCATGTGCAAAATTAAAGAGCCTCAAACATCATATTAGTTAAAACACCAGGCAGGTTTCTTAAATATCCCTGCTAATGTACACTCAGCAACATTATTGGAACACCACAGTTGTATTCTTGGTTCTTTCGGTAAAGTCATGTAGAAGGGAAACAATAAAATAATAAAAATATAAAACAATACAATTCTCACGACGTTTCGACTGCAACACAAGCAATCATCATCAGGTGTTGCAGTCGAAACGTCGTGAGAATTTTATTGTTTTATATTTTTATTATTTTATTGTTTCCCTTCTACGAGACTTTACCGAAAGAACCAAGAATATGAATCCCTGCAGTCAGTCACGAAAGCTTTAAATCAAAATTTACACCGCAGTTAGTCAATTGGCACGTGTGCGATGGGGTAAGTTTAATTTGATTTTGTTTAACCAGGTGATAGCTCAAGAGGACAGGATAGTCTAATTTGCAAGAATGACATTGGGCATTAGTCTTCCAGGATGGGGGCGGTTATTTTCTATGCATAATCTCTAATTGATTAATTCTACCGAAAATTTTCGACGTGGCAAATTTGGACACCGGCACCGGCACACAATGGCCCACTCTTGTGAATGACGTCATCGGATCTGTAACGTCCACTGTGAAGCAGACGGCGCATATTATGATGGCTATCACACACCACAGTATACTAGGTAAGGCCCACTGAGCTAAACCATCTCTTTTCTTAGAAGCGACCTGGCCACAAATGATAGCTCAACGAACTGGTTTGTCGTTTCAAAATTCAGAGCAGCCACAGACTCCAAACGCGTGTTTGTGAATATGAAGGGGAAAAAAAAACCGGAGGACTCGGAGAAAAATCCGCGCGACCACAGGGAGAAGGACACAGCAAACTCCAAATATACTGCAGGCGTCAGGGTTGGGATCGAACTCACGAACCGTCGGTATACCAGCCGAGGGAGTTAATATCTTGCCACCGTGGTGCCCGAATCAAACCGTGAACCTCTGCAATAAGCGGTGAGCACGCTACACAAAGCCCATGTCACCGGGTAAAACGTGGGTGCTGCCACCTCTTCCAAGACATTCTGGCCAGTGCGGAAGAGTAGGTCAAATGACACCCACATACGGCTCTCAATTGCTTGCAGTATTGTGAGCAAGCAATTGTAGGACTGCCAAATAATTGCAGTTAATCCTTTTTTTTACATCAGTTAAACTACATTAATGTTAAATTGCATGTTGGTGTTTTCGTTCAGTGTTCATATGACCTTTAATAACAGAGGAAACGTGGCTGTTGTACATCAAATAAGTGAGAGCTGCAACTGGTATACAAAACCAAGTTTGGGAAAAGGAACAACTAAACTGTGAAAGGTTACCCTGTCTTACCTTACAGATATTAAATATTAAACACTTTTATTGTTGTGTATTTTATGGATGCACTGCAATAGCATTACTCTAGTCCACGCGCTGCATATTTAGGTGTGTTTCGGTTGTAAGTGTCTTAATTTGCTGATGAGCACTTGTGTCTATTAAATATTACGTGACCTGCCAAAAATATAACAAGCCAAGAAGCAAATAACGAATGTGAAGAGTATCTAAATAAACCATAAACATAAGAGCGGAGGCACACGGCAAAGTTTCAACAAGAAAATTAGCATAGAAATTGCTTCCGTAAAAGTACAAGCTGGAATGATTGGACATTTCATTAAAAATGGGGCAGGAAGATATAAAACATAAAAGTCAATCAACAGAAGGAAATTAAAAGGAGTGGAAGAACAGGTTAACTGACAACCCACGTTAAATTGGGTTATATCAGTGGGGTTTGTCAACGATTTAAATCTAACGTTTTCACTGCTTCACGAGAATGCATCCAGTAATCTTGGTGGGTGTAATATGACGACTCCATGAAGTACCTTTCCACTCGGAGCAAAAATAGAAATCCATCAGCTTTCCATTATTCAGCTTTTTATCGTCATTTTCCTAGACCTTAACGTTTCGTCTAAATACAGATTCCAAGTAAAAACATACAATTACAGATAGAACATGTCATCATCATTAGACGTGATCTGTTGGATGAAGATCTCCCCAAGCTGTTGCCATTTCTCATTCTTTTGATTCAACTTTCCAATTAATACGTGCACGTAAGCTGATTTCTTTGCTCCATCTCTGCGGTTGTACGCATCCTCGGGTGTGTTCTCTCCTTTAGCTGCCACTCTTACGTAGCCCACCCAAACCACTTGATTTTTGAATGGCCAATAAGTTGTCTCACGCGTGTATGCTCTCTAATCCACGTGCACCTCTTTGTCTGTCTCTCAATGTAATTCCGTGGATGCGCCTCTCCGTTGCTTCTTTGCGAACATTTTTTTTTAATTTCTCTTGTTATGCTAATTTTCTTCATTAGTCAATGGCTATGTTTCTTATTCATATGCCAAAGGAGGTAATATAAACTAATAAAAAAAAAGAAACCGGTCTTTATTTGGCACACTGGTATGTTGAATTTTTTATTCAGATTCTAGTTTGCTCTTGTCTGCCTCTGCAGTTCATCATTATCATCCCATTACACATTCAAAAGCTGACCTTGGTACACAGGCTCTGATGTGTGTTTTAGCCGAGCCACATGGCAGATATCTTAATTTTTTTTTGCAAACTTGTTTAACGCAGATTTTTGTTGCGAGTTGTCTAAATAAAAATTGTGAAAAAATAATATTGACAAATGTTTTTAATTTTGATTTAAAGCTTTCGTGACTGCAGGGATTCATATTCTTGGTTCTTTCCCTTCTACGTGACTTTACCGAAAGAACCAAGAATATAAATGTTTCGAATGTCTGTTTTTATTTCTCCCCTTATTTATTTTTTATTTTCACTTTATATTTTTTTTATTACAAAAAAGTGTCACAGTAAGACAGCCCATATAAGAGTTCAAATGTTTCATATCAGTCGCTTCCAGGCCAGCAGAGATGATTTGTGGTGTCCTATCCCAAAGGGGAATCCCTCTGATGTTTCCTAATACATGACTATCAAAACCCTGGGTGGCCTTTCCAAAAGGCTGCAAGTACTTAAAACGTAAGGTTTGTGTGCACCATTCCTATTAATGCACTGAAGAAGTGTCATAGAGGAGAAGGAAATAAAACATCCAGAAGTCTGCCTCTTGAAGATAACCATGGAGGTCTTTGTAGGCATTTCCAGAAAGTACTCTCCATAATATCAAAGGCAACAACACCAACTGGCAAATTGTCTCTCATTTCCTTCGGATACGCATCGGCAATATGATTTTTAATACATCCACTCTTCTCCTTGCTAATGTATGCCTTAAGGGTAAGAATATGGAAATGGATTTCCCACCACACAAGTGAGGTATGCGAAAAATGGCAGTTCTGTTTTTCAGATCCAGTGCCAAATATTTTTTTTAAAATAAACAAAACCTTTCAAGCATTGTCGGCAGTTAACTAAGAGGGCACTCAGGTTACGTTCTCAGTGGTGTCGCAGGTATCAATTTATTAACAGCTCGGGTTGAGCAGTTCAAAGCCTATTTTAATGTTTTCATCACTTTGATACTCACAAAAAGGTCCGATAGAAATAAGTATTCCATCAAATGAAAGTTATAAAGAAAGGTCATAAATTCACCATCATCCATGACCAATTGACTGATGGACGAAGGCCTCCCCATTTCGACGAGATTTCTCACGATTCTGCGATGCATACATGTCAAGTCTCAAGGATTAGCCGCGACACGGTTTTTCACAATGTCGAGAGTGTCTCACAGCCATGCAATGAGTTCTCACGTTTTTTTGTTCACAGAAAATGACTCACTCAGCCCTATTGATTGCAGTGTATCACCGGTAGCTGCTGCCAATGGTTCAGATCTTATGTAAGGGTCAGCTCCAAAAGTTTTGTCTTTGCGCACGATATTTCTGTGAGAAAGAAAGCAGGAAACTAATAACTACCCAAGGTTAGTATTGTTGTCATTGACTACGGGTGTGTTCACTAAGCTGGACAGTACATTTGCCTATTGCTGCTATGCAAACAGACCCTTACCGCTCTGTTCTTCAAAGTGGACTTGCCTTGCTGCATGACATTTCAACGTTTCTGTGCCTAGGTTTATTGGGTTCCCTTTCTCTCAGTTTCTTGTGCTGCTACCTCTTTTCTTGTATTTCTTCCCAAAGTATTGCAATAGGGGTCTCATTATATTGAACTCTCTGGAGTTGGGATGTATGGCGATGCAGCAATCCACCCAGCAGCTGCACAAGCCGATCTCATCGCTCCATCTCCGCGGGTGGACATTCTCTCGGATGCATTCCATTGCTTGGCTGCCACTCTTCACTATCCTTGACCATTGGTCATCGTCCCTTCTCACAACGTGTCCTGTCCAATCCCAATTAATATTTCACAAGTTTGAATACTGTATTATTTATGTAAAATGTTGCGTTTAACCTGCATATGTTCTCTAATACATGTGTTCCTCTTTTCGTCTCTCAATATAATTCCAAGCACGCATGTTTCTCTCGCTCTCTCTCCATGGATTCTTTACGGATTGTTAGGGTTTTTTAAAACAATCGTAAACGACCCTTTTAATCAATCCTGTGCCGTAGTAGGTAGTGAACCTTGGTTAACGACTTTCATTTTTAGACAAATTGGTATTACAAATAATCAGTATTGAATTATTGTGCATATTGTTGCTCAATCGGGATAATTAATATTACTACGCTACAATACGGAGTAAAATGCTACAGCACCGAATGTTATGTTAAATGTTACGAGGCAAAGTTAATGAAATACACGTGCTACACCTGAATCGATTCCACAATTATTATGTTGTGTACTATGGGTTATCCAGAAAACCCGGCTTGCTTATTTTCTCTAGTTTGCACACGCTGGGGGACTCGAGGATTTGTGGAATGATATACTGCACTGCATTACACGATTTTGGGCCTCTGCAGAAATGAAGCGATGACATCAGTTGACGTGCAGCGGTGTGATGGATTGCACGGCATCGCAGGACCGTGAAGAGATGGCAACAGTATGGGGAGGACCTTCATCCAGCAAGACAAAGTGATCCCCGGCTCAAATGAACATCGAGGCACTGCTAACATCTCCTCTTTCCAGACCTGAGCCTGTGGTGGCAATTCCGCATTTTTACGTATGGGGATGAGTCTCTCCAGAGGACAATCAACTGCTAACCCCACCAAAGTGCTTCTCATTATACCAACCCCGAATCGATGATGGGCTAAGTTTAACTCCCAAACCAGGATTTGCACTCGCAACTTTTCCATTACTAGACGCTCGCTCAACCGCTGGCCGGCTCTACTGCATCCTACAGTGGCTAGACAATGACTGTAACACGCTATTGAAAATCCTGTATACTCGAGTAAGTTCATTCAATAGGATGATAAAACATGTACGAAATAGAAATGCGGCACCAGTAAAAAAAAAAATTGTTAAAAAAAAATCACAAACCACCGATCGTCACTTCACGTCACCACCAGGTGAGTGAATGGGTGGATTCTACCCTTCTGCAAGGTTACGTGGCGCCTTACTCCGCGACCCATGAATGGTGCGATTAACGCAATGAGCACCCAAGAGTTCGCGGGCACGGGGTCATTCTTACGGCACAGTTCGTGACACTCGATCGCCATCTCCTCCTTGAATGGACTCGAAACGCCCAAAGCCCCGGGAGAGCCGCCTCACTTAATCGCAAACCTGATGCCTCCATTTCATGTTCAACGTTATCAAAGCGTGTGTTGTGCTCATCACGGATGATGACCTTGCGTCCGCGCGCGACGTTGGTCAACACGGCGACGAACGGCTTCAAAGTACAACGCCGGTCGTCACCATTCGCGACTTCATTGTTTTCCTTAATTGGCACAGCAGACAATTAAGGACCGAGACACAGACGCGGAGCAATGCCACGCCACTTTTGCTCCCTTTTCAATACGATCGCTCCGGGCAGTTCGACTTGTTCAGTACAAAATATTGATATATACACACACACACAAACACACGCGCGCGCGCAGTTCGCAAAAAAATATACATGAAAACTGCAAAAACGTGTAGATTTAAAAAAAAAATTAGCGACGTGTCCTATCCGTTAAAACCTGCGCGCATCTTCTCAAACGGAACAATTAGCGAGGCGGTAGTCGTGACGAATCACGCCTTTATACCTTCTCCTCTCACTGGGGAGTCGTGGGGAAGACCCACAGTGCCGTCGAGGAGTGAGTGGTGTGGTGGCTGCTTCGGATACAACGATGAGGATGGGAGGCAGACACACACACACGCTCGCTCGCTCTCTCTCTCTCTCATACACTCACTCACACAATGTAATTAATTACTCTCACGTTTTACCTTCTGACGCCGGCGGTCCCACCACGGTGACGAGTTTCGCGCAGTGCTGCTGCTGCTGCTGCCTCTCAGCCAGAGGCGAACTATCAATCGGCCGGTTGCTGCACGCACAACGAGAAAAAAATATCCCACACCACCCCCCCCCACCACCACCACCCTCGTTTAGCCTTCAACCGGAAAAGTGGTGACCAGAACCACTCCCGGCCGCCTTTGTCTCCCCCCCCCCCCCACCTATAGCGGCTATATTAACAACACCGCAAACCGGGTACTCATTTAATGCCGAGTCAACCTAGGGGAGGCCCAGATGATTGTCACTGGTGTCGGTGGGCGTGAGCGGGAATAGAACTCGGGTGGCTCCTGCCGGACTCGTGGCGCGACGGGCACCCTTCGAGCGCAACCAAGACAAGGAGACAAGAAGTGTGACAACTCATTGTGACACTCACTCGAGCGGGATGCGATGATGGATCGCGTGTTTACCTTCCCACGCTGTGGAAACAACGCGGGGGGTGGAGGGTGGGAGTTCCCCGGCTCAATGCGTCGTGAGCGCAGCGTTGCACTTCAGCCAAAGAACGATGTTCATCGAGTGTGGAGGGGGCTACACTCAGGCAGACTCTGGCAACCCAAGCACTGTGAACGTGCTCGAGATGTCACCAATCACAACGGGGGTTTATTACCTTTGAGCACTCGGGAGTCGCACGAGACGAGGGGGGGGGGGTCTCCCCGCCACAGCCTCCGCAGCGTAGACTCAGCCACCGGATGAGATGAATCGCATGGTTGTTAAAAGGCAGACACAAGACTATGTCTCTCTCTCACACACACACACCACACACCACACACACTCTCTCTCACACACACCACACTCTCTCTCTTAACTCTCCCTGCACTCTCTCTCACACCACACACACTCTCTCTTAACTCTCCTTCCACTCTCACACACACCACACACTCTCTCTTAACTCTCCTTCCACTCTCACACACACACACACCACACAATCTCTCTTAGCTCTCCCTGCACTCTCTCTCTCACACACCACACTCTCTCTTAACTCTCCCTACACTCTCTCTCACACACCACACTTTCTCTCTTTGCTCTCCCTGCACTCTCTCTCACACACCACACACTCTCTCTTAACTCTCCCTGCACTCTCTCTCTCACACACACACACCACACACTCTCTCTTAACTCTCCCTACACTCTCTCTCACACACCACACACTCTCTCTTTACTCTCCCTGCACTCTCTCTCACACACCACACTCTCTTTTAACTCTCCCTGCACTCTCTCTCACACACCACACACTCTCTTAGCTCTCCCTGCACTCTCTCTCAAACACCACACACTCTCTCTCTTTACTCTCCCTGCACTCTCTCTCACACACCACACACTCTCTCTTAACTCTCCCTGCACTCTCTCTCACACACCACACACTCTCTCTTAACTCTCCTTCCACTCTCTCTCACACACCACACACTCTCTCTTAACTCTCCCTACACTCTCTCTCACACACCACACACTCTCTCTTAACGCTCCCTGCACTCTCTCTCTCACACACCACACACTCTCTTAACTCTCCTTCCACTCTCACACACACACCACACACTCTCTCTTAACGCTCCCTGCACTCTCTCTCACACACCACACACTCTCTCTTAACTCTCCCTGCACTCTCTCTCACACACCACACACTCTCTCTTAACTCTCCTTCCACTCTCTCTCACACACCACACACTCTCTCTTAACTCTCCCTGCACTCTCTCTCACACACCACACACTCTCTCTTTACTCTCCCTGCACTCTATCTCACACACCACACACTCTCTCTTAACTCTCCCTGCACTCTCTCTCTCACACACCACACACTCTCTCTTAACTCTCCCTGCACTCTCTCTCACACACCACACACTCTCTCTTAACTCTCCTTCCACTCTCTCTCACACACCACACACTCTCTCTTAACTCTCCCTGCACTCTCTCTCACACACCACACACTCTCTCTTAACTCTCCCTGCACTCTCTCTCTCACACACCACACACTCTCTCTTAACTCTCCTTCCACTCTCACACACACACCACACACTCTCTCTTAACGCTCCCTGCACTCTCTCTCACACACCACACACTCTCTCTTAACTCTCCCTGCACTCTCTCTCACACACCACACACTCTCTCTTAACTCTCCTTCCACTCTCTCTCACACACCACACACTCTCTCTTAACTCTCCCTGCACACTCTCTCACACCACACTCTCTCTCTTAACTCTCCCTGCACTCTCTCTCACACACCACACACTCTCTCTTTACTCTCCCTGCACTCTCTCTCACACACCACACACTCTCTCTTAACTCTCCCTGCACTCTCTCTCTCACACACCACACACTCTCTCTTAACTCTCCCTGCACTCTCTCTCACACACCACACACTCTCTCTTAACTCTCCCTGCACTCTCTCTCTCACACCACACACTCTCTTAACTCTCCCTGCACTCTCTCTCACACACCACACACTCTCTCTTAACTCTCCCTGCACTCTCTCTCACACACCACACACTCTCTCTTAACTCTCCTTCCACTCTCTCTCACACACCACACACTCTCTCTTAACTCTCCCTGCACTCTCTCTCTCACACACCACACACTCTCTCTTAACGCTCCCTGCACTCTCTCTCACACACCACACACTCTCTCTTAACTCTCCCTGCACTCTCTCTCACACACCACACACTCTCTCTTAACTCTCCTTCCACTCTCTCTCACACACCACACACTCTCTCTTTACTCTCCCTGCACTCTCTCTCACACACCACACACTCTCTCTTAACTCTCCCTGCACTCTCTCTCTCACACACCACACACTCTCTCTTAACTCTCCCTGCACTCTCTCTCACACACCACACACTCTCTCTTTACTCTCCCTGCACTCTCTCTCACACACCACACACTCTCTTAACTCTCCCTGCACACTCTCTCACACCACACTCTCTCTCTTAACTCTCCCTGCACTCTCTCTCACACACCACACACTCTCTCTTTACTCTCCCTGCACTCTCTCTCACACACCACACACTCTCTCTTAACTCTCCCTGCACTCTCTCTCTCACACACCACACACTCTCTCTTAACTCTCCCTGCACTCTCTCTCACACACCACACACTCTCTCTTTACTCTCCCTGCACTCTCTCTCACACACCACACACTCTCTTAACTCTCCCTGCACACTCTCTCACACCACACTCTCTCTCTCTTAACTCTCCCTGCACTCTCTCTCACACACCACACACTCTCTCTTTACTCTCCCTGCACTCTCTCTCACACACCACACACTCTCTCTTAACTCTCCCTGCACTCTCTCTCTCACACACCACACACTCTCTCTTAACTCTCCCTGCACTCTCTCTCTCACACACCACACACTCTCTCTTAACTCTCCCTGCACTCTCTCTCACACACCACACACTCTCTCTTAACTCTCCCTGCACTCTCTCTCTCACACCACACACTCTCTTAACTCTCCCTGCACTCTCTCTCACACACCACACACTCTCTCTTAACTCTCCCTGCACTCTCTCTCACACACCACACACTCTCTCTTAACTCTCCTTCCACTCTCTCTCACACACCACACACTCTCTCTTAACTCTCCCTGCACTCTCTCTCTCACACACCACACACTCTCTCTTAACGCTCCCTGCACTCTCTCTCACACACCACACACTCTCTCTTAACTCTCCCTGCACTCTCTCTCACACACCACACACTCTCTCTTAACTCTCCTTCCACTCTCTCTCACACACCACACACTCTCTCTTTACTCTCCCTGCACTCTCTCTCACACACCACACACTCTCTCTTAACTCTCCCTGCACTCTCTCTCTCACACACCACACACTCTCTCTTAACTCTCCCTGCACTCTCTCTCACACACCACACACTCTCTCTTTACTCTCCCTGCACTCTCTCTCACACACCACACACTCTCTTAACTCTCCCTGCACACTCTCTCACACCACACTCTCTCTCTTAACTCTCCCTGCACTCTCTCTCACACACCACACACTCTCTCTTTACTCTCCCTGCACTCTCTCTCACACACCACACACTCTCTCTTAACTCTCCCTGCACTCTCTCTCTCACACACCACACACTCTCTCTTAACTCTCCCTGCACTCTCTCTCACACACCACACACTCTCTCTTTACTCTCCCTGCACTCTCTCTCACACACCACACACTCTCTTAACTCTCCCTGCACACTCTCTCACACCACACTCTCTCTCTCTTAACTCTCCCTGCACTCTCTCTCACACACCACACACTCTCTCTTTACTCTCCCTGCACTCTCTCTCACACACCACACACTCTCTCTTAACTCTCCCTGCACTCTCTCTCTCACACACCACACACTCTCTCTTAACTCTCCCTGCACTCTCTCTCACACACCACACACTCTCTCTTAACTCTCCCTGCACTCTCTCTCTCACACCACACACTCTCTTAACTCTCCCTGCACTCTCTCTCACACACCACACACTCTCTCTTAACTCTCCCTGCACTCTCTCTCTCACACCACACACTCTCTTTACTCTCCCTCCACTCTCTCTCACACACCACACACTCTCTCTTAACTCTCCCTGCACTCTCTCTCACACCACTCACTCTCTCTTAACTCTCCCTGCACTCTCTCTCTCACACACCACACACTCTCTCTTAACTCTCCCTGCACTCTCTCTCACACCACACTCTCTCTTAACTCTCCCTGCACTCTCTCTCACACACCACACACTCTCTCTTAACTCTCCCTGCACTCTCTCTCTCACACCACACACTCTCTCTTTACTCTCCCTGCGCTCTCTCTCTCACACCACACACTCTCTCTTAACTCTCCCTGCACTCTCTCTCACACCACACACTCTCTCTTAACTCTCCCTGCACTCTCTCACACACCACACACTCTCTCTTAACTCTCCCTGCACTCTCTCTCTCTCACACACCACACACTCTCTCTTAACTCTCCCTGCACTCTCTCTCACACACCACACACTCTCTCTTAACTCTCCCTGCACTCTCTCTCACACACCACACACTCTCTCTTTACTCTCCCTGCACTCTCTCTCACACACCACACTCTCTCTTTACCCTCCCTGCACTCTCTCTCTCTCACACCACACACTCTCTTAACTCTCCCTGCACTCTCTCTCACACACCACACTCTCTCTTAACTCTCCCTGCATTCTCTCTCACACACCACACACTCTCTCTTTACTCTCCCTGCACTCTCTCTCACACACCACACACTCTCTTAACTCTCCCTGCACTCTCTCTCACACCACACACTCTCTCTTAACTCTCCCTGCATTCTCTCTCACACACCACACACTCTCTCTTTACTCTCCCTGCACTCTCTCTCACACCCCACACACTCTCTCTTTACCCTCCCTGCACTCTCTCTCACACACCACACTCTCTCTCTCTCTCTTTACTCTCCCTGCACTCTCTCTCACACACCACACTATCTCTTTACTCTCCCTGCACTCTCTCTTTACTCTCCTTCCACTCTCACACAGAATTCCTCGCTCGCTCCGTGCGAGCGCCTTTCTCTCTCCCCGGCAGCGCGCTGACGATGTGGATCTTGTCGAGAGCGCGACACCAGCGAAGAATAATCGAAACAACCGCGCGTCCCGCGGCGCTTAACGCACCGAAACAAAAAAATTAACTCAAACAACGCGCAATGCACGCCGATGATGTTGGACACGGACTCACGCACACGTAACCCCTCGTGCGAGTGCACTGCGGCGTGTTGGTGTGTGCCGATCGCCGGCGGGATAGCGAAACTACACGAACTCACCACGAAGCCATCCGTTCGCCGTGGCCAGCAGACCTCGACAACATCGCATTTAGCTCACGAACCGCATTGCTACCGCGCGCAAGGATGGAGTCGAACGGTGCACCATCGCCGTTTTGTCAATGCACGCCAAGTAGGTCGTGGGGATTATTTGACCGTTGCTGGTCAGTACGGGTTAAATTAATGTTGGGGCGGTGGGGGGGGAGGTGCATGGACTTGGGGGGGGGGGGCATAGAAGTACACAACAACAATGGGCTGCCCTCTGCTGCCCATAACGTGGTCGTCCATCGGAGCACTATATACAAGCACTGTAATACCACAGGGTCACAACCTGCTGAGCTCGACGAGATATAACGAGATCGGACGCATTCGCGGGTGATTTGGTCAAAGAGGCTATTTGTAAGAACACACTGGCGGAAACAATTTGCAACAATAGCGGAGGCGGATGAGAGTGCATTCCCCCCCCCCCCATGCAGATGTGGAATTTGCTATAAAACAGGTCCGGTGGCCACTTAATAAATTGGATTAGTTGCAGGATGGTGTGCAAGCAGATGTAAACAACAGGACTCAAACAGACAAGGGCTGCCCTGTGTCTGCTATTGTTGAGATCAACGTTATGTCACGGCACTGTATGTGTTTCATTTGCGTCCAACTGGCACCCATATCTAACAAAGAGGGGGCCTATAGTATATGGCAGTTCCCCATCAGCGGTTTAAGCGTGCCTGACTGCTGATGAAACATTTCATGTTGAAACCAGTCCAGAGTAACCAATGCTGCTGAAAAACATGCTCACTCCCAGAACATCGTGTGTCCGATGGTTGACAAAAATATTCGAGATAGATATTGTAAATGTGCATATTGTATGCCTATTTACCACTGGTCCTTGCGCCGATATATCTCCACATTTCTTCCACCGTGATTTTCAATTACAGAGTGGCACGTGAAGTATAAATTAAAATGTTCTTGGTGTCAGAGGTGCCTCCGCGTACACACTAAGTAAATTTCAGTGCATTTGTGGCTGGCAGACTCTGAGTCAGATTCAATTAGCTTCGCTTTCCATATTTAAATATCACAGTTGCCACGGTTCGCCTAGTTATGATTCACAGGGAACATCCAGTGACCGTTTGATTAATTTCATTCATTTGGGTTGTATATTCCATTGCATTTGGATTTTTTGAGAGTCTTAGTTGATTCCTCTCGGAAATAAATATAAAGCTGATGCGTAAAAGTAATGCAAACCAAGCATGGTCACAGATCTAGGTAAAGATTCAACCCTGGTTGGAACGGGTGGGGCATGTGTGCAGGATGGTGGCAGAGCCAATTGCAGAAGACCGGAGCAGATGGGGGGATGCTTTTTCTGACAGATCTTGGAAGTCATGTGTCTGCTATGCAGCAGAAACTGGCAGATGATAGAAAGTGTTGAAGTGTGGCGGCATCAACAGCTTAGGGGCCGTCCATAAATGACGTCACGCACCTGGGGGGGGGGGGGGGGTCAGACATTAGGGACGATGTGTGACAAGGGGGTGGGGGGGGGTTGAGAAATGTGACGTCACATCAAAATGCGCAACTTTAAATAAATATAGATAACACGTTCTACTTAATTAAATATACTTTGTAATAAATGTTTTCTCCTACAACATCAGAGTGCAGCGCCACATTAAATGCGCACTACAATTACAATAGTTTAAAACGATTTGAAGCATGTGTTTTTTTTGGGGGGGGGGGGGCAGAGCTTTGTGACGTCATATTTGAGGGGGGGTCTGACTTTTTGTGACGCCGTGTGACGAAGGGGGGGGGGGTCAAAAATCGTACAAAATCGTGTGACGTCATTTATGGACAACCCCCTTTGGCTTCGATGACATCTTGATCTCGAAAGGTACAGCTCTGCAGCTCGTACCCATGTCACTCTTGCAATTGAGACGAGCCTGGTCTCTGGAGTTCACGCCTGGTTAAAAAACAAAGAATCTTGCTTGCTTACGCTACCGTTGACGGGCCTTCACAAGATCGAGCACTAGTCTTTCCAAAAGTTAGTCCACACGAGCTGTACACCACCACATGCCAAGCGAGTGTCATCAGTGCTATAATAATAAAATTGTAGATTACTGTACTGCGAATCGAACATGGTGCTAAATTGCTTATGAAATAACAATATGGACTCAAAACGTTTACACGTTGTTGAAAATGAACAATCTGCAAAGAAATTAGGTTTTTTTGGGGGTTATATCGCGTAAATGTTGTTAAAACCCGCCACCACCCGAGACAGCCAATTTGCAAGGGTTGGCTCTCCAACACATACCAACACATGCCAAGCCACAGCATTTACAAATGTAAATGTTGTGGCTTGGCTCTCCAACTCACCGGTGTTGCTGTACTAGTGACGAATTGGCCAAGTTCTGTTAACTTGACAACCCTTACTAGTTGGCTGTGTCGGGTGGTGGCGGGTTTTAACGACACGTTTATACATTTACGCGATCTAACCAAAAAAAACCTCTTATGGATATTGGTCGCGAAAGCCTACGTGTTAATGTGCAAAGAGCATGTGATATTGACTGCCATTTAATTCACCTGTCGACCCTCACTACTCACTCTCCACACTCATGGATGGCAGATAAATGGCGTGTTGAGCCGCATGACGGGCTGCCCTCGAGATTTAAATACTGAGATGAATTCAGTGTAAAAAAATCCCTGTACTACTTGTGTACGTATTTCCCGCAGCAAAAGTGGCTACGTAAACTCCGTTAAATCACCATTAAGCGCTATTGCCACGGGGGGGCTATTGTTGCACCACACGCTTCATTCCAGCGTATTAGTGGCTATCAATAAAAAGGCGCTCTATACAATTGAACGGCAATTAATGCCCTCCCTGCTTGTTGTTCATTGTATCACAACCAGGATCTCCTGAACTACCATGGTAAATGGTATCGATGCCCTCCCGCTACTATCCTTAAGGAAATAATATCCATGTGATAGACTGGGGAGTGGCGCAGTGGCTGACAGACTTGGCTCTGAACCTGGTGACTGGAATTCGATATCCAGCCATGGCTAACTTGAGCTATGAGTGGTATCTGAGCCGGTCTTGGGTACCCCCACCCCTCCCAACCCATACCGACCAGTGTGGGGTCAAGTAAGGTCACACCACCCCATGACCAACACGATTTTACGAGGCCTTCATCCAAAACAAAAGATTGAAAATGCATAGAGAAGTATTATTTAGAGTTTAACAGCATGTCATGTATTAACTGGCTAATCGCCTTCTCGTTTTGATAGCTGCCTCTGGACATGTGCAGCAGTGTTCATTCCAAATTAAAGATTTGAAAAATAACAGTATTTTAAACTTACAGTATTGCACACATTACAAATAATGCACACTTATGAAATCCAGTCCACAAGACATGACAATCAATAATTTTAATAAATTCTCACCCCAATTTCAATCAACTCCAAAATGAAGCAAAACAGAGTAATATCAATAACAGAATTTGAAACTTATAAAAAAAATTAAAACACTTAAACCAAGTTATGAAATATATTTTTGGATAAAACACAATCATCATTTTTAAACCCTTAATTTTCACTTGGAGCAAAATGCTAATTTTGCAAAATGGAGCAAAATTCCAACAGAAATTGAAAAATTTCTAAAAATACAAGGCACATATGCAAACCACGAGGCACAAAATATCCTCATCTATATTTTTAATTCCTTAATTTTAACTCAAAAAGCATTTTCCACAAGCCCCAAAATGAACGAACACACCAACAGCTGTAGGGGCAGTGCAGGATATAAGTTGCCCAAGCAATGAAAAGACTTTTCGATTTAAAGCTTTCATGACTGCAAGGATTCATCTTCTTTGGTTCTTTCGGTAAAGTGACGTAAAGTCACGTAGAATGAGAATAAAATATGATTTTATTTTAAAATATTATTTTATTTTATTCTCTAATAAAATATTATTTTATTTTAAAATATTATTTTATTTTATTCTCTAATAAAATATTATTTTATTCTCATTCTACGTGACTTTACCGAAATAACCAAAGGACAATGAAAAGACATTTAGTGGAAAGTCCAAATATGCAGTACACTTCTTAAAAGTAACACACTTGCATCACTTTCATTTCTAAAAATCGGTCCAGTATCACCAATGCAAATTGAATGTTACACAAAGGCACAATGCGCTTGATAATCGCACTCCGAAACGATGGAATTACTGTACCACCGTTGTTTCATTTAGAGATGTGCTCAGCACTGAATGTGAATGTAAATGTTGTGCCCTTCGAATGTATGGCGAACGGCACTAAAACGTTAAAGTTACAGGTACAAAGGTCGATCTGTAACAAAATGTCGAAAGATGCATCTGCATTGTTGAACCTCAGAATGTATGCACCCCTACTAATTATAACTGGTTTAATCTCACACTTACTCTTCTCCTTTCGAACGGTATGAAATTTGTGAGAAACTTTTTATGTCCTCGTCGATCCAGCGCGGCCTGCTGGAAATCCGAAAGAGCTGCCGATGCATGATCGTTGCGGGCAGCGGTGCTACCGTGTGGTCTGCTGTTTGAGATCGGCGACCACATTTGCATTGGGAAATTAACGTTCCAAATGTATTACAAAACAAATGGAACCGTCTAATCTCGTACATCCGATGAGTGCCGCTAGTCCCATGGCTCTCCATGACATTTCCGTGTAGTGAAGTCAGAGAGACAGCGCCACCTCATGGTGGTGAGTGTTCTGCAAATGTTGTGTGTGCCATTTACTTCCCAACGCATGTTGTTTTCCTTGCATGTGCAAGATTTTCCTTCGTGTTTTTATTAGGTTATAGCAGAAATATTTGTGCGTGTTGTTCAATCAATGTGTTTATGTATATCGATTACACATGAAATTAATAGACTGTCTTGATTGTTTGGTTATTGATTCACTGATTATATTTACATTTATATCATAACAATTTAAGTTAGATACAAATCCCACAAATTAGTTTTTAGAAAAGTGTACAATTTAAACTTTTGCTTCATGCATAAAAAGGTAAAACATGACTATAATAATTACAATTAATGGACCACTGAGATTACTCTGGGTATATCAAAGTAAAACGTTTTAAAGTGAATGTTGTACACATTAATAAAAAAACAAATTTTACTGAAAAAATGGCAGTGGTTAATACACTGTGCTCTTATTCTGGAACCCGAGTTCAATTCCCAGCTGTGGGCTAACATCAGCAGCAAGTGATACCTGAACTGGTCCTCTATACCCTTCCCCCACCCCATCACCAACCTGCACTGACCAGCGTGAAGTATAATAATAAAAACAACAACAATCAACAGCACAGGAGAGGCCTTCATCCACGAGAAGAGTGACAAACGAATGTAAAATAAATGTGAACTTTTTTTTCACTCGAAAAAATAACAAATTGTCAGTATTAAACCAGCACATAAAAATGTATGACATGAACAACAAATCTCGTACCGCACGTTGAACAAGGGATAACTCTCTAATGTTGAACATCAGGCACAACAATACATTTCAGTGTATATGTTCATCAGGTAACACAATACACCAACCTTCAAACTAAAACTCCATTCAAGTCTACATACTTGCATTTAGAATTTACCAATTAGGGGGTAGTGGATGATCTTTGCAGGATCACAAACAATATCATTGCTAGGGGTGAAACTTTTGGAGTAGCTGTTTGGCACAGGAATGCCAGCTTCGGCATGCCGAGAACAGTTCACAAGGGAGAACTCTCGGCTCCAACACATCTGAATCTGTCCCAGCAGCTGGGTGTTTTCCTCCTGGTAGAAAAAAAAAACACAGCCACGGTAACACACAACAGTTGAGCAACGGTTCAGATCAACAACACTAAACAAGCAATGGCCACTCTTTTAACTTATTGTAAAGATGAAGACAAAGGTGCTCATGCCCACTGCTGGTGAAAGGGCCTCCACTAGAAGGAAGCTCTAAAGAGGTCCCTGCCAGACACCTCCACGCTGACAAAATGTCTTCGAGAAGGTGGAAATGTCCACACTTTATCCCACACCATACACGACCTGCCAATCGATATCGTGTGTTGTACCCATTCATACTGCTGCGTGGGCAGAGGTGAGGGGGGATTTAAGAAACTTGCACCACCATTGTTGCCACTGCCGTGCCGGGAGATTGAAGCAGTGACCCGAGTGTGATAACCGTTACACCATGGCAGCATCCACAAACGTATTGTAATGTGAACAATATTCATATTCTTGGTTCTTTCGGTAAAGTCACGTAGAAGGGAAACAATAAAATAATAAAAAATATAAAACAATATTGTTTTTTATCGTTTTATATTTTTATTATTTTGTTTCCCTTCTACGTGACTTTACCGAAAGAACCAAGAATATGAATCCCTGCAATCACGAAAGCTTTAAATCAAAATTGAACAATATTTCTTAACATTTTGGCTTTTAATACATCCGGTATTCCTATTTATCCCCAACAAAACTTCATCCAGACATTCGCATAACAATGAAGGCAGGGCCATGGACTGGAAACCGTAGAACCTATGCTGGCCTCTGCTGAATGCCCCATTCTTAACCACAAATCTAAGATATGAATGGGAGTGGTTTGCTCTGGGCCTGTCGACTGATACAAAGGAGTGTACAACCCTCACAGATGGCATTAACACAACCGTGTAACCAAATGCAGAGTAACTGAACACTTACACTAAACACACATTGAAGACAATGACAAAAAATCCACATTGAAACCTGTATAACTCTTGGTGACCACCAGAGGGCTCCACCTCAGGACCTTAATCAGAGCTGTTCAGTGCTTTCACGTTGACATCATCACCTTGAGCCGTTTAGCCAAATGAATACACTTTTTGCATTCATAACATAAATCAAATAGCAGTCAATCTTCACTTAGTGAAAGGTTGCTCATTCTCCTCTGCTGCCCCCACAGTCTGGAACTCCCTTCCCCCATCTAACTGTGCTGTCGACTCCATGCGGCTGTTCATGTGCAGGCTCAAAACCTTCCTTCTTTCCCTCTGCCTATGGGCTGGCTGACTGCCTCCCTCTCTTTTTCCATGACAGAAATAATCCCACCCCTTCAGGACATCCTCGTGAGGTACGGTTTCATTTGAGATGCTCGATAAATACAAATCGTTTTCCAACTTTTAAACTGTTGTTACCACACGGATACCATTCTTTACATATAACTTAAGTTGGCTTACCTGGGGAACTGTGAGGCACTGCAACTTGGCCTTGACCCCAAAAGCTGTCGAAAACGCTTCAAGGATCTGTTCCTCCTGGTATAAAAAATTATTATTTTATTCAAATTGTATCAGTCAGGTCAATGAAGTATGTACATTTTCTCACAATAATATAAGATGTAATATCAGAAAATCATATTAAAAAATACTTATTTTTGTAACCCAATTTTTCATGATTAAAAGTGAAACTGGAACAAAAATTGGAGTGTGATTTTTGGAGTCAATGGAACCTTTCAAATGTGTTGAAATGTATTTAATATTATTTTATAGTGGTCACATCAATCATAGCAGTCAACCAAAGTGGACATGATGCATGCAGGGGTGAGATGTTTTATTTTTTAGGTTAATGATACGCTCGTTTTATCTATCAACATTTCAACCTGTTAGCTGTGAATCAAAGAGCTGCTATGACAAAGTAAAACCATTTCGATTTAAAGCTTTCGTGACTGCAAGGATTCATCTTTCGGTACAGTCACGTAGTGCTTCAAAGCCATTGAAGCACTGTCGTCCCGACAGTTCTGTTCTTACACCTGATGAAGGCTACTTGTGTTGTGGCCGAAACGTCATGAGAATGTTATTGTCTTATTTTATTTCATTATTTTATTCTCATTCTACGTGACTTTACCGAAAGAACCAAAGAAAAAAAGTAAAACCAATGCTACCGTTTAAAACGAGCATTCAACAGTGACTTCAGTATATTGATCTTACCTTGTAGAAAACTGTGTTCGATGGGGTCACACCAGCATCACTTAGAGCTCTGAGAACAAACAATAAATAACACAATATTACCTTTTTATACCAGACTTGTAATAGTCCAAATATTAAAGACAAACAGCCTGTTTTTAATTAGCATGTTGAGTTACATAAAGGAAAAATTAAGTGTAATGTCTGCTCGGCATCTACCAACAAATTGTAAATGAGTAGTATCAATATTTGAGCTTGATACACATCAATTCGTAGATGTCGTACATCATGGGTTATGTGGCTTCTGTGGCCACTCGAGGCTGCTACATTCATCACAGACTTTGAAAAGAGAATCGTTTCTTGAATCAAATTAATCAAAACACTTAATCAGGAAAATGTGTTGAATCACTGGGAGGCCAGGAGCTGTGATTGTTGTAAAATACAGTTGTACACTTTGGGTGAAATTCGGCATCTCAAATTGCATATGCAACACCAAAGTGGCTCACAATTGAAAGGTTGCGAGTTAAAAATGCTGGTTGGTAGTTGATTCAGGCCATCATTCCTCCGGGGTCACTAAATTTAGCACCACTTTGTAAGGAAGTCAAGTGGTCATCCTCTGAATGGACTCACCCCTGCCATAAGAATGTGAAACTACCATCACTGGCTCAGGGCTGTACACAGGACACGTGCACTGCCTCAAAGGCTCATTTTAAGCCAGAAATTACTTAAAAGCCTAATTTTTTCTTTTTTTTACTTGCCAAAAACAAACCCGACACTCCAGCTTTTCATTTAAAATAATTAGATTTCCCAACGGTTCGCGGAATAACTACATCATCGTTCGCTCACGATATTCCTGGCTGCGGTGCGTTTCGGCGTGCTTACTTGCTGATGTCAAGCTTCTGGTAGAGCTCCATGGTCTTGCTGAAATAATTGTGCTGGGAGTTGAGGGCCTCGAGGGTGGCAGCACAAGTGCCATGTCTTATCCATTCATGTTTCCTGTAACACAGTAATTCAACAGTGCGCTCATTCACTTAAACTGCATATGAATGTGCATTATATGGACGTGCTTGCCTTTCTTGATGGATGGATTACCAAAGGTCAGTGCCATTGGTCTTCTCAAGGTCTGGCCAGAATTGGTCCAGTTGTGGCAGTAAATCCTGGCAAGCAAAATAACACATTTCAATGATTTTTTGTGATGGAATTATATCATCATCGTCAGCAGCAGGCACAGCAACATTTAAGATTTTTTTTTTAAATGTGATTGTATTTTTTATTAATATAAATGGAGTTCAATACAAAAATGAAAATTCTACAGCTTTTAAAGTTCTAATTGTTTTCAACATGGTCCAACAAGAGCTGCTTTATAAAATGTTTCACCTGGATGTTAGTATAACACATGGTGTTATTACAATATAGGTCCAAGTCTCTCTCGTAGTGAAAATCACATTTCACGAATGGAAATTTTCTTGAAATGTCCCATAAAATGTTCACAATTTATTCTATTCATTTTTGATAGCACAGGAGACTCTTGAATATCGCGGGTGTTACGTTATTGGAAAGTCCCACAACAGTGAAAACTGTGATATTCAATACTTAAGCCCTTCCTTAAATAATGGAGTTAGGTTCATGACAACCAAAATTAGATGTAACAATTGAAATAAGTCTTGTACTGTATGCCAAATAAACCAAAAAAACAAATTACTGAAGTAAACATGTAAAAACCATATACAAAAAACCATTCCAAGACAATAATACACTTCAATATAAATACTGACGAAATACTTTACTTACCGATGATGATGATGATCCAAACCAGGTGTATATTTGTGTTACGACGGTTAGCACGCTGCACTACAAACTTGGCTACCAGTTTGATTCCCGCTCACGCCAAATCTACCGGTGCTAAATCCTAAATGCAAGTGTGCGACGATTATTTGAACCAGTCCAGCGCCTCCTCTAGGTCGACTCAATCTCAAATGAGTACCTGGTGCAGTGTGCAAACATCGCTCGCACTGGGGCGTCGTGCTGTGCCTTGCCACCCTTCAGAGGTGCTCGCATATAGCACTTGCCCCAACAGTCCGTTAAGGCTCTACTGGGGGTCTGTCTTTGTCCGCAAGATGCTTGCACGGCAAAGGCTGAGGTGCAACCGACTGTCCTCAGGTCTCTCACCCACCCCACACCACAGTACCAGCCAATCATATAGTACTTCCGGGTACAGTATACCCGGCGGAAGGCCAACACTAACCCCCATGACATTTAAATTGGCATACAAAGAGGTTTCCCACGATAAGTCGAAATCACAAAAGTGTAGCCCGGGATATTCAAGGGACTCCTTGTAATTTCTCCCCCATTATGTACTACAAAATAAATCACATCATTCGTCATTCGAGAGTTTATAGGCCATAAAAAAGGTGTTCACCCTATTATAGGATATGCAAGTGATTTATTATACCTCAATTTCTTTAACATCAAAATGCCACGATTTGTTGCAGAAAGTCCTGTGGTTAGTCCTGTGAGTAAGAGAAACAAGTAAAAGTTATTTTTAAAACGTTTCCATGTCCTTGACATGTTTTTCAACCTTTATAGACTGAACATCATTTACTTCCTAAACATCCATCAGCAAATGCTGTTATTCGGTTTGTTGGCCTATAGATACTGAGAATAAATATTTGGACTAAAATATATATGCAACAGACTCACCACAGGCCGTGGATTGACCAGCTCTTCACGGAACTTGGAATGGTGCAGTTGTGTTTTTCAGACCACTGGGACTGAGGTCAGAAAAGAAAACCACAAAAACTATTAAACAACGCACGAGAGGAAATTACAACAATAAGCCCTCAATGCCAGCATATGAAGAATGTATGCGTGCAATGCACCACGGCGATGCACATATAACAATTCATCATTGGTCATGATTAGACCCACTGCTGGATGAAGGCCTGTGATGTAACAAACCATCCAGCACCAACACATGAGCATATTTGAGCATGCATCTTAGGTGCCATCCTTCTACTGGCTCCCAAAGTTACTCTAATGGGATGATTTGTGATATGAAATGTATACAAAACTGCAATGTGTGGGCATCAATTTAAACATGATGCACATTTTCTGAATGTAACGCATCCACTTGATGTTAAAATAGTACAGGCGTTGCATATCACACTCAACATTAAATATCAAGACATAGTTGGCAAATATGCCGTTTCTAAGGAACGTTAATATTTTACAATAATTCCCTTTCGGCTCCTCAAACAGGCACCATCCCAATAATCAGAGATCGCAATACCATACAAAAGGACATACCATACAAAAACTCTGGGGCCAGTGCTGTGTCAGAATGAGCTGGCTCCAGTCTTCATAACGCCTCCTGAAAAAGTGTTGCATATTGTGAACCACCAATTACAAAAAAACGTGATTTCTTGCTCAAAATAAACATTGAGTGTTGGTGCTCATTTCCTGGACAACCTCTTGACTTCCCCACAAAGTGGCCCATATTTTATCGGCCCGGAGCAACGATTGGCTGAGTGAACCCCTACCCAGGATTTAAACTCACTAACATTTGATTGGCAACAACAAAATAATGTCCAATAGTAGTGTTTATAAATGAGATGAAAGCATATTATGCATTCACTTTACATTGGGCATATTTGTCTATGTATTCTCTTATGCTACAATAAAAAAAAAAAATATCGTGAAAAGGTACAGACAGACAGCTTGTGCATTTGCAGCTCAATTGCTTCCAGTTTTCCCAGGTCACCTTTGTAAATCAAGACATTATATCTTCAGGCACCCAGCGGGTTAAATAAAGGGCTGACTTATAAAAGCATCACGGCACTTACGCATAAGAAGGCACCGAAACAGCAGCAATGACGAAGATAGCAGCCAACAGTTGGATGTGCCCAGCCATGATGAGATGTGCAGTATCAGCTGGAAACAAATACAGATCTCATGAGTCATGTATGTCCCACGGAAGCAAACCTTACATAGGTGGCACTCTGCATCAACCTTGCTTCATGAATGCTATATACTTTGTTCATTTAAACTTTTTTTTAGTAAATACAACACTCCAGATTAGCTATCCATGCATACAGTGAGAACATGACACGCAGATTTTCATAACCAATATTATTCACGATCAGGTTTTTGAGGTACATTACGTCAATGTAAATGTGTCAGGGAGGTTGTTGTACGATACATTTACATGTATGCGATCTCACTGAAAAATGTAATCATGAATCGTGAGAATACTTCAAAGTTACACTGCATTACTGTTGATTTTATCTACCAGTGCATTTACCATATCTTGCAAGCAACTGGGATATACAAAAGTTTTGCTTTGAAATATGGGTCAGATTTTTTTTTACTCATTAACTTTATCCAATTTTAATTATGCTTCATTTTAGACTATGAAAAAAATACTGTGATAAAGCACATAATTACACAATTAGTACCCAGCTGTAAGGGGCATCAGAGCAGTGCCGAGACTAATTGCTGGGGATTGTTGAACAAACAGCCTTCCTAGCTTAGATTAATGATCATTGTGTGATTACACAGCTTTAACTTGCTACAGATAACCAGACTGATATGCAATCAACATGGATATGAAATCACACTCAGGAACAAAACTGGTGAAAACACTGCCTGAGCCAAAACATGTTAAGGTCACATTAGTTCACACCTGATAGCAAACGAGTTAAACTTATAAAAATATCCTAACTTGCGGATATAATTCGTTATCGCACGTTAATAAAATACGACTGTAAATAACAAGTAGTAGTAATAGGTTTTAACCCTTTTATCTGGCACCAAAACTGACACCTTTATACAAGGGATCATGTTTGCAATAACCACAACACAAGCAGTCAAAATGTAAACAAAAAGAGCCAACTCTGATAATGATATGCACTGTCCTTGAAATTGATTGGTCCACACCCAAGACGGCTTTTCTTAGAGCCTAGTCTCCACTGGTGTTGGACCAGATGACGCCAAAAGGCATACAACTCAAAAACAGCGCACTATCAGAGCATCGAGAGCTTGGGGTAAGCATTTACATTATGAGACCTCCTTTTCCAGCAGAAAGATATAGTAATAGGTTTTTACCCTTTTATGTAAATAACAAGTTGTATGTGGATGACTACATAGCGGTGGTTGGCACCCACTGCCCTAACCACGGGAAAGCATGTAATTACATTCATTTTTCTAAATACAGTATGTCCTTTTTAATAAGCTATTGCAGGGTACGCTTTTGTAGGTCAGATGGCATTGAATGCCGAGTAAGATCATAGGGGGAGTGGTGTGAGACTCGGTAATTGGTGGATATAAAGCGGAAGGGCTTGAGGCAGGACTTAAGGGAAAGCATTTTGCAATGCACGCTTACAAGGGCAGGACGTTCCAGATAAAGGGGCATATAAGGAGCGGCCTCCAAATGAGTGGTGGATGATTGAGTGATGCTTAAAACGCTAGTACATTATGTTCACAGGTCGAAACACATCAATAAAAAGTTGTATATGGCTTTTCTTGTGACAAAGTCGATGGGAAAGTGTGACAATACAGCTCGTTGGTTTTGTGTTGATGGCTCTATAGTGGTGGTTGGTGCTCAATGTCTAACACCAATAACATGTTCTAACTTACATCCCCTTTGTCAAAGCACTGCTGGTTGAAATTCTCACCACACAAAGTTAGTTTCATGGGTTGTGAACAAACCACTTTAGCTCATTTTTATAGTCATAACTGTTTTCATCGACCTATTAAAACAGCCAAGCCCATGTTGACTGAACTGATTATAACAGCGCCTCGCAGCTGTTTCTCTCCTCTGTTCCGACCATGATGGACTCGTCCGTCTGAACGGGGCTCGTAGCGGTCCGTGGTGCTGATGTGGAGGGTAAGAATCCACCCATTTTTTCGCCATATAGCATCGTGATATATAACGACTTATTGTTGGTAGCTCAGCTGATTGGAGAATATATAGAGTTTATTGATAACATTGAGGTAGTTTATATTTTAGTTTTTTTTATCTGGTTACTATATGGTATTCATTATATAGTGTAGTGTATAGCCAGTTGCTGTTAATAGCTCTGCTTATTGAAGAATATATTGAGTACATTTATTATATTGATGTAATTTAGACTTAGGTTTTTTCACATCAGTTTACTGTATGATAGTTGAATTGTTGCAGCCCCTTTGGCGTCCATGTACGAGGTGCCTCTGTGGATGTGTAGGCTTTGACTTTAACATAGCTATTTCTGTGACCAGTCACAAGCTAATCCCTCAACTGTTTCAATGCTAAATTCTCCTGTTTGATTTGTAAACCCCTTTGTCAAGGTGCCTCACTTCTCTCAACCAGCTTAAAAGACGCTGCGAATCTTAGCAGCGTTCATTGTAGCTCTGTCGTCCCGACAGGTTTGTTCCTTTCACCTGAAGGCCACTTGTGTTGTGGCCGAAACGTCGTGAGAATTTTATTGTTTTATTTTATTATTTTATTCTCATTCTACGTGACTTTACCGAAAGAACCAAAGAAGGTGGTAAAAAGAATCCAGGCACAATAATGGCAAATAGTTTCCTTGAGTAAAGTGAGGCCAATGTAAGTACCTGCTATCAGGAATACATGCCTGTAGATGGTGTTTCAGGTGTATACCATTTTCAGCATCAGGTATATTTTCACATTACATCTACATTTGTCCCTCAATTATGAGCTTGCTGAAGTAGTTTAAACCAAATCAACCATGCAAAACTAGCTTCATAAAATCAATGTAGAAGACTGGATGATGTTACAATGGCAAATTATTTAGTTTGTTGACATAATCCCACAGAGCATGTGGGACCTTAACCAAAGCCACACTCAACACTTGAGCGACCAAATAATTTCACGCACTGAAGGCTGCATGGGGGCATCAATGTACGTGTTGGGGTGCGATTTCTCGCATCAGGGTTCGTCATTTATATCATACAGTATTTTGTAGACGGTTTGGAGTCATTTATACTTTACATTTATCATCCTTGCCAACTGCAGAAAGCACAGTTTGCAACGCAGCTGATGCAGGCTCGCAATTGTGAGCACACAAGTTCAAATCCTGCCCATGGTTTACTCAGCCATTATTCCTCCGGGGTGTATAAAATTAGTATTATCTGCAAATAGTCCTTGGTGGTAATCCCATAACAGCGCGTTTGGCTATGTACGGTGTGAAAGACGTTCAACATAAATACATAAAGTGGTTGTCCTATGTGTGAAACTGCTCAATACATTATTAGCCCGAACTCAACATTTAACCCATTGAGTTCAAGAAGATTAACAAAGAATATGCAAAGTTCCAAATATTATTTCAGCATATACATGTTTTAATCGTAACATCATAGAAAAGGGTTTGTTTTGGATGTGTTTCATCAGTACATTGTCCAAGCCAGTAAACCGTGGACCGTGGGGGTTGCATATTATGACTGTATTGGCAACAGCCAGAGGAACGCGACATCGATACCACAAACAGCACAGTCTTATAAGATTTACCCAGAAAAGCATCACCAAGTCTCAGGACTAATTTTAATAAGGGTCCTGGCATTCGGATATTTGTCCATTTCTATTACTGGATGTTTGGCTTCATGTATGAGACCATTGCCACATACAGTATTTAAATTGTAGAAGTGCAACTACCATTTTACTTAGTCTCATATACATTTTGGTAATGTTAAGTTTAATCTAAGTTTGTTCAAATAAACAAAAATATGTGTAAAGCCCTTCAACTGTCTCGATAAAAAGCACGCCTCGCTTGCAAACGAGGCAATACTCTTTCACCTGCCTCAATGGGTTTATTTAATCTCCTAGCTAAAGTAGACCTTCTCCAACCTACTTCACAGCCCCCGTGCCTACAACACCTGGCAGTCACCAATCCACCCACAAACCAGGCTCACACCTTGATCCGCTGAGATAGGGGTGCAGCATTTGGAGGGCATTTATCTATGTGGGCCGAAAGTGCGCAGTATGCAGTCCAACTGCTCCAGTTACTTCCTCATTTTTGCTGTGAAGTGCTTTATCACAATACAGTAAAGGTTGAATATAAGCACATCTTATATAAACAACACATCGTTACATAATACGCTGGCGGTGGGGGGCAAATGTAACTTATGGTACAAGCACACACGACCTCGGATATGGCCTTACACTCCAGTGGGGTGTTCTCATAGCCAACTTCCACCGACTGTATTCCACTTGTGGTTTGAAATCCCAAACCTAAGAACCGAGTGAGTAACCAGCACACGGCCACGACTCGCACACTCGACGATTTTGAAGCATACGCAAACCTTGCGTTCTCCTCCCCGTGTATAAACCTACCTTTCACCGGGGTCACTGTTGCGAATGAGACTTGTCCTGGTTCTTCAGAGTTCTCTTACTCGCCTGGTGAAACAGAATAACCGTGAACCGCGCCGTACAACTGGATTTGCGTTACTGCCACGAACTTGCAAAGTCGACAGACTGCGCGGCCACTTCTATGGGTGTTGCCGACCTTGTACTGGCAATTCATTATTATTATTTTACAACGTCTGTAGGCTGTGCGGAACAAGGAAGTTCAGCTTGCGGTTTAGTTGCAAAACAAAAATACCAAAGCGTTTCGCTTACTACCGGACAGATGATCTTCTTCGTTATCAAGTCTCGCACATGCAACGCTGGTAACACACAAACACGCCGCGCGTGTAACATCATCTAGCCGCACGTTTTGTTCGTCGCAGTGGGCTACGTGCGGTGCGAAAGAAGTTCAACATACGTGGAACGTCGGCAGCAACGTTGACCCCGACGTTGGTTCAACCACACGCCAACAGTGGGGCCAATATTGGTGGAACTTGCTAACGTTGGTCTCAACAAACACGCCGACGTTGAGCCAACGTTGGGCCAATATTGGTGGAACTTGCTAACGTTGCTCTCAACAAACACGCCGACGTTGAGCCAACGTTGGGCCAATATTGGTGGAACTTGCTAACGTTGGTCTCAACAAACACGCCGACGTTGAGCCAACGTTGGTTCCACTACATGCCAACGTTGGCCAATATTGGTGGAACTTGCTAACGTTGGTCTCAACAAACACGCCGACGTTGAGCCAACGTTGGCTCCACCAAATGACGTTGGCCCAACGTACACGAAGCGACGTTTGGGGGGGGGAGGAGGGGGGGGCAATGTCCCTCCATCATACTGCCAATGGCGCAGTGCTGAATGGCCAAACAATGTTGTTGTATCCGGTGACATGCAAGAAGTTGAGTTCCCGTTACTGGCGAGTGCGGCTTTGGCGTTACACAACTGCGACCCGCATTGCAAACGAAACGGCAATTTGTCTAATGCGCACGCAAATCACCGTGGCCTCGCGTTGCTGCTGCTGCTGTTGTTGTTACGATACAATGCGTGTAAAGGAACACCGTGCTCACTTTAAAAAAAAACAAATAGTTATACGTTGACCAGAGCCATGACGAGGTTAGCCGTACAACAACAACAACAAACTCCCGAGTTCTGGCAGGAACAACCAGGAACAACCAGGGCCCCCTACCCCCCCATGTCGCCCAGCAAGAGACACGCCACAAGTCGCACGCCGTGTCGACGGCTTTAAACGACGTGGCCGCACTCCTCTCCGAAAGGAGACAACTCACGTTACACACCCGCAACAAACCTTTTATCTTACTCTTGTTCTTTCGGGGAAGGCTTGCTGTGCTTGCCTGCTGGGGTGCGCCGACGTCTCGCGGAGGGTGGTGGTGGTCAGAGAAAGTGAAACGTGCGGAAGGAAGAAATGGCTCCCCGGACAAACCAGTTGTTTGAGTTACGTTCTCCGCACTCTTAGACCCGATCTCTTCCTCCCGGGTCTCGCACACGGAAGCACGGCGAAGGGCTTCGTCTGCTGCGTGCTGACTGGCGGTTGTTAGTAAGCCCTGTTCGGGTTCGTCTCCGCCGTGCCGGTGCACTCATTGGTTGGGTGGATGTGGTGGTGTGTGTGTGTGTCTTTGTGTGTGTGTCACAGACTGTAACAAGTACAGGGGCATCTCACTCCTCAGTGTGCCGGGAAAGGTCCTGGCAAGGATTATTCAACATCGCCTTGCCAGACACGCTGAGGAGAGGCTTGCGGAGCCCCAATGCGGTTTCAGGAAAGGGCGGTCCTGCACAGATGCCATATGTTCTGTCCGTCTGCTACAGCAGAGGTGTAGGGAATTCCAGCAAGACCTACATCTCTGCTTTATTGACCTGGTCAAGGCCTATGATACCATCAATAGGCCTGGGCTCTGGGTTGTTCTTCGTGCTTTTGGAGTCCCTGACCCTCTGCTCACGATCATTAAGGACCTTCATGATGGTGAGCAGGCCCGGGTAAAACTACGTGGCCGGGAGTCAGAGCCTTTCCCTGTACACCTTGGGGTGCGACAGGGATGTCCTCTAGCTCCCACGTTATTTAACATCTATTTCGACCACGTAGTTCGTGAAGCCTTCAATAGCTGTACCGGGGGAATCTCCATATGGTACAGATATAATGGGAGGCTGATCGATGCCCGGGTGCGGTCAAGGGATGGCTCCCTATTGCTCAACCACGTTGTGTATGCTGATGATTTGGTAATAGCTGCTCATTCAGAGGAGGAGTTGGAGACGCTGCTGCTGAGACTGGAGCGTGCCACTAAGAGATGGGGCCTTACCATCAGCCCCTCCAAAACTAAGCACCTGCCTGGGTATTTTGTACCATCGGACACTCCACCCCCACAACTCCCAATCGGTGATGGGGCAATTGTGGAGAGAGTGGAGAGTTTCCCATACCTGGGAAGTGTGCTTATGACCGGCTCCAGTTTAACAGCAGAGGTCTCACTCCGAATCAGTCGAGCGGCAATATCTTTTCATCGGTTGCGTAATGCTGTGTGGAAGCTACCTGGTCTGTTGCTCCGCACTAAGCTTCAGGTCTTCTCGGCCACGGTCATTCTCTCCCTTCTCTACGCTTGCGAAACGTGGACCCCCCTAATAGAACATCTTCGCCGGTTAGAAACATTTAGGCTGGCCTGCCTACGATCCATCCTGGGTTTAACCAGACTGGATTGTGTGAGGAGCTCACAAATCCTTGAAAGATCTGGGCAAGGTCCCATCGGTGAGCTCCTCCGGCGGGCAAGGCTGCGATGGCTGGGTCATGTAGCCCGCATGCCCAGCCACCGCATGCCGAAACAGCTTCTGTTCGGCCGGATCGAGGGGGCTAAACGGGCGCGGTACGGGCTAGAGAAGAGATGGAGTGATGTGGTACAGGAGGACGTGGAGCTGAGTGGACTTGCCGATGACTGGTACCAGCGGTGTCAAGATCGGCCTCTGTGGAGGAGGCTCGTGAAGGACGCTATTGGGCAGTTGGCGGCAGTCGCCCTCCAACAACAACGGAGGGCGGAGGAGCGACGCTCACAACAACGACCGCAGCGCCGGGTGGCTAAAGGACAGCAGCTTGGCACAGTAGGGGGCACAGGTGGTGCATCAGCCAGTCATCTCAGTCAGTCGACCCGTGGCACCTGGGTCTGCCCTGTGACCTCCTGCCAGCGGGCATTCGACACTCCACGTGGCCTCAAGGTGCACATGTCCTGGCACAAGCGTCGTGGTGACGTCACCGCCACTTTGTGGCGAATGGCGGTTGTTGTTGTCTTTGTCTTTGTGTGTGGGGAGCGGTGCTGTAGCGGTTAGCGCGCTGCGCTGTGAACCTGGCGACCCGGGTTCGATTCCCACTCATGGCCAACACCAGTGACGATTATCTGAACCGGTCCCGGGCCTCTCCTAAGTCGACTCAGCCTCAAATGAGTACCTGGTGCGGTGTGTAGTAAACATTGCCACTCGGGAGACAAAGGTGGTCGGGCGTGGTGCTGGCCACTCACCCCCTCGTGTTCTGTGCTGGCTATTGCTGCTCGCTAACAGCACTTGCCCCTACAGTCTGTTAAGGCTATATGGGGGATCTTTGTTTTTTTGTGTGTGGTGAGGGCATTGGGGAAGTTACGCGCTCTGGGCTGCGAAAATGACGCTGCCGCGTGACACGGATCAAACGGAAGCAAGGATGAGCACCATCCAATCTTAGAGAGAGGGTCTTGACCTCGAGCCATTAAGGTACGCAGAGGGTCTTGACCTTGAGTCATATCTCACGGAGGTGGTCCATTGGCTCTTAACATCTGGAAGTTCACTGGCCAATGATTCAAGTGAGCAAGCCTGGCCCATATCTTGAAACAGAGGGTTCTGGCTTGGAACATCTGGCTTTTCACCGGTATTGATTCAAGCAAGCAAGCAAGCCTAATCCTGGCCCATATGTTAAAGAAACGGTCTTGCCATTAACATTTGGAAGTTTACCGCCATTCAATCAAGCAAGTTTGACCCTGACACATATCTTTAACATCTGGAAGTTTGACCCTGAACCGTATACCTTTAACATCTAGTAAGTTTAACCAGCACTGATTTGAGCAAGCCTGATCCTGACTCATATCTTAATCTAATCTAATTTTATAAAGCGCTATCACTCACCGGCATTGATTCAAGAAAGAAATCGTGTCTGCTGATGAGATTCTGTAAGTCAAAACCGGTCCAGAAACCATGCTGCTGAAATTTACTCCCAGAAAACCCGTGGAACCAAGAGGGAATACTTTTTTGGGAGAGATATGGAGACATTAGATGCGTATCTATTTTGTTAAATAAAATGGGACATACAAAAAAACATTTCGTTATATCAAACGCTGTTTTTGTTGAAAACATTGACGTACACTAAAAATATGGGAACTGAACATCGATGATCTTTCCATGTTTTCGGTGTTTTTTATTATTAACTGCTGGAAAGAGCGACGTAAACATTCTAAAGAAATGTTGCTTATCAGATAAAGTAATGAATTACATTTTCATTAAAAAAAATATCATACTGGCTGTTGCAATACCAACACGACAACCATCCATCATCGTTATAAACTTTGTTCTGTCAACTGCTGGATGAAGGTCACGCTCCTATCGATGTCAACGTCCACGTTAGCTCCTGCAGATGAGCTGATCTCATTGTCACTCCCTGGTGGACGGTGGTTGTCCTCTTGCGCGTGCCTTGTCCATTTTGGCTCTTGTTTCATCCCCAGTCTCGTCCATCTGCCGTCATTTCTACGAGATGATCCCTGCACACTTTCTGAATCAGTCAATAATGTCATTTGGAAATTGTTTCTGATGCATTGTGCGCGTTCCTCTGTTTCTCGTTTTAATTCCGAGAATACGTACAGCAGTGCTTATTTGCACACATTTCAGTTTCTGTTACATTTTATTTAATGTTTCGTTGTTCCTGTTTCCGATCCATCTATAATGTAATGACAAATGATATGAAATGATTGAAAACCGTATTAGATTACCTTGCTATGTTTTTCATGATTAAATTAAGTTTTCCCTAAAGCGGTACGCGCTACAATATATTATGTTTAAAAGATTATGCTAACTGCTGACCCTGATATTTAATGCCAGCCCTGATCATTTTACTTTCAGTTTCGTCGTTTAAGCCATAAGAAATAGTGAATCCACTGTTGGATGAAAGTCTCCCCAAGCTGTTTCCATCTCCCACAATGTAACAACCCAGCATCTGCACATGAACTTATTTAATCACTCCTTCTCCTCGACGGATGTCCTCCGAGATGCATTAGAATTACATTCCTTGGAATGCGTCTCAGAAGGCCATCATTCTTTCTTGCAATGTCTCCTGCCCAAGCTCACTTTTATGAAAAGTTAGCAAATAAGTAGGGCGAGGTGCATGAATGACATTTAATTTAATATTTAAGTTAAATACATTAAATACATAATTCACTCTGTAATATATACTGGATAATACAATATTCGTATTTTACAGCTGATGGATAATACATGTAATATTATACACAGCTTATTGTATTCGTGTGATCTGTAATGCGCACTGTTAAAAGTATGAGTTGATATATAACATGTCCTGCTGTTTGCACGGCCTTACTGTCGTTCCTGCTCAACGGAGCGCTTAACAATGCCATCACCAGTCACGTGAATGCAGAGACTAACATGAAACTGGTTTCCTCTTACAGGACAGTATGAAGAAAAACCTATGACTCGCAAGTTGAGAAGTTGTTTGACTTTGTCAAATACAGCACTCGTGTTTTTATAACTTTTCAGAGCAAAACTTGGAGGAAATAATCAGCTGAAAAAAATCACAATGCCGACCAGAAGCGGCTTTGAGGTATAATGGCATTAAGTGTTGGCCGGCATGATGAGCTCCTCCTAATAATTTTCTATTATGAAAAATAAAATAAAAGTATTTATTACACAACGCATTAGTCGAACAGCCTTCTGGTGATGCTTTACTTCAACATGATTAATTCAGCACAAACAAACTCTGAACTGGTTTCGACATAAGTTTATCATCAGCAGTTAGGATTTCTTGAATCATAGCTAGGCAACTGCTAGTTCTTAAAGAGAGGGTCCTTGCCTATAACATCTGGCACTTCACAATATTTGAATTGAGCAGGTATTCTAAAGAGCCACTGTATATCGTTAACTGGTCAAATGACTGCTTGTACTGAATGCTGCTGAAACTGTACACTCACAGAAGGACGTTGGCCAACAGGTAATCTGTGTTCAGGAATACAGTACTTTTATTCTGTTTATGTGGAGAGACAGAGGAATCGAGGCGGCGGCAATGGTGTGAATCCACTGTTTGCGATTTCCCCACACAATGACCCTCGTGATTATTCTGTGTGGATTCAATCATGTCCATGGTGGCGAGAGTAAAATGCAGTACGGTACATTCCTGTCGTCACCACACATGAAGAATTGTTCAAAATAAAAGTTTTCATGTAGCCATTCACACATTCTTTGTGGCATCACTGGAGGGGGGGGGGTGAATTATTGCAATTCAATTCACAAGCCAGCTCGTTTGCAGCTGCTAGGCGGATTGGACAGGTAAGAGATTGCGACGACTTGGGGAGGAACTAGATCCAGCAGTGCAGTGACTGGTGATGACGACTTGAACTGCACGTACATTTGTAATCACCAGAGGGCAGCACAGTGCTGCGGTACAGCACTGACGAAGCCCAATATGTCTATACGACATCTCGTCCAGTGGTTCTGAATCGGGAATGCGCGGACCCCCTGTGAGGTACGTGGCAATGTCCCCGGAGGTACGCGTGGTGATTTATAAATGGTACATTATATCATGCATGAGAGTCATTGGTGAATAATCAAGTATGAATCTGCGGATGTAAAATAACTGATACATTTGAAATCCATATGGTAACCATATGGTAACCTAGAAAGGTAAAAACAATATATGTAAAATATATTTATCAACTCATAGATCGTAAACAATGTGGTTTCCAAGAGTAACCAGCGAGCGTGAACCAATTACGCCGTGCATGCAGAGCGTCCGCTGAATTAGTTATTCGCTTGCCAGTTAGGAGACCACACAAAATGGACAATTTGTTCAAATATTGATGTTTATTATTCATACATTCATTTCTCAGAACAATGTTGGGTTAGGCAAGGTTTGGTACTCGTTCGTTCTTTTCTCAATCCGCTTGTCCTGGTGAGCAGCAGCGTGTTGAGTCGGACGGTCCAGACCTCCCTTCCCCTGGCCACACGACTACACCACGACTACACCACGACTACACCACACACCACGACTACACCACGACTACACCACACACCACGACTACACCACACACGACGACTACACCACACACCACGACTACACCACACACCACGACTACACCACGACTACACCATACACCACGACTACACCATACACCACGACTACACCACACACCACGACTACACCACGACTACACCACACACCACGACTACACCACTCACCACGACTACACCACACACCACGACTACACCACACACCACGACTACACCACACACCACGACTACACCACGACTACACCACGACTACACCACACACCACGACTACACCACGACTACACCACGACTACACCACGACTACACCACACACCACGACTACACCACGACTACACCACTCACCACGACTACACCACTCACCACGACTACACCACTCACCACGACTACACCACACACCACGACTACACCACACACCACGACTACACCACGACTACACCACACACCACGACTACACCACACACCACGACTACACCACGACTACACCACTCACCACGACTACACCACTCACCACGACTACACCACACACCACGACTACACCACACACCACGACTACACCACGACTACACCACACACCACGACTACACCACACACCACGACTACACCACTCACCACGACTACACCACTCACCACGACTACACCACACACCACGACTACACCACGACTACACCACACACCACGACTACACCACTCACCACGACTACACCACTCACCACGACTACACCACTCACCACGACTACACCACGACTACACCACACACCACGACTACACCACGACTACACCACACACCACGACTACACCACTCACCACGACTACACCACACACCACGACTACACCACGACTACACCACACACCACGACTACACCACACACCACGACTACACCACACACCACGACTACACCACGACTACACCACTCACCACGACTACACCACTCACCACGACTACACCACTCACCACGACTACACCACGACTACACCACACACCACGACTACACCACTCACCACGACTACACCACGACTACACCACACACCACGACTACACCACGACTACACCACACACCACGACTACACCACACACCACGACTACACCACACACCACGACTACACCACACACCACGACTACACCACGACTACACCACACACCACGACTACACCACTCACCACTCACCACGACTACACCACACACCACGACTACACCACGACTACACCACGACTACACCACACACCACGACTACACCACGACTACACCACGACTACACCACACACCACGACTACACCACGACTACACCACTCACCACGACTACACCACACACCACGACTACACCACTCACCACTCACCACGACTACACCACTCACCACGACTACACCACTCACCACACACCACGACTACACCACTCACCACGACTACACCACTCACCACGACTACACCACACACCACGACTACACCACGACTACACCACACACCACGACTACACCACACACCACGACTACACCACACACCACGACTACACCACTCACCACGACTACACCACTCACCACGACTACACCACTCACCACACACCACGACTACACCACTCACCACGACTACACCACACACCACGACTACACCACGACTACACCACACACCACGACTACACCACACACCACGACTACACCACACACCACGACTACACCACACACCACGACTACACCACACACCACGACTACACCACGACTACACCACACACCACGACTACACCACACACCACGACTACACCACACACCACGACTACACCACACACCACGACTACACCACGACTACACCACGACTACACCACTCACCACGACTACACCACACACCACAACTACACCACACACCACACACCACGACTACACCACAACTACACCACACACCACACACCACGACTACACCACACACCACGACTACACCACTCACCACGACTACACCACACACCACGACTAAACCACACACAGACTCCAGCTCTTCCTGGGGAATTCCCAGGCCAGCCGAGCGACATCGTCCCGCCAACGTGTCCTGGGACGGCCCCGGGGTCTCCGCCCCGGTGGGACATGCCCAGTAGAGTTCCAGGGGGAGTAGGGGTGGGGATGGGCATCCTTACCAGGTGCCCGAATCACCTCAACTGGCTCCTCTCGATCCGGAGGAGCAGCAGCGGCTCGGATCACGGAGAGTGGCGAGGCCCGGCAACCCCGCGGGACGAAGATCGTCGACCTCTAGACCGAGAGCTTTGTTCGAGAACTCTCAACCCCGCTTCAATACCACGGAACGTTACGGGGGCCGTCCATAAATGACGTCACGCACCTAGGGGGGGGGGGTGGGGGAGAGAAATGTGACGTCACATCAAAATGCGCAACTTTAAATAAATGTAGACAACACGTTCTACTTAATTAAATAGACTTTTTAATAAATGTTTTCTCCTACAACATCAGAGTGCAGCGCCACATTAAATACGCACTACAATGAAAATAGTTTAAAGCGATTTGAAGCATGTTTTATTTAAAAAAGGGAAATATGATTGGGGGGGGGGGGCAGAGCTTTTTGACGTCATATTTGAGGGGTGTCTTACAGTAGCCAAAAAAGATTGAGAGGCGCTGTGCTGTAGTCAGTACATTGCGTTCTTAACGCATCGTTTTAATCCCTAACGTGTTGCCCACAAAGTCGCTCGGTTTTCAGCTCGTTAGACAACACTTACCTGTTGATGTAGTGTCGTATTTACGCGGTATAAACTCAATTATACGTAATCTCGTATAATTGTAGTAAATGCCTACGCCTATGAGCAAAGGTTTCAAACAACACACAACATTTGTAAATAGCACATTGTTTGTGATATCAGTTTCGTCACTATGAAAATACATTTCCATTCGGAACTCCCAGTTAGCCACATAATTTATGTCGAAGCCACTCTGTGTGCGTCGTATAAATAAACCATAAAAATATATTCAGAAATAGAATCAATAATTAACACGCATTACATTTTATATGTAGGCATTGGTGACCTGGCTCCGGCCATACAACTCTCCACAATTCCGACACCAGATTGAATTAAACACCGGCGGTCGATGGGTGATATTGGTGCAATGGATAACGGATCCCAGTCGAGAGTCTCATAAGTTGATGGCAATTGAGGACGAATACTTAAAGTTAGGGCTACACATCTCTTCACGGGTCAACATTACGATTCAGAGTATGGGTGCTGGGCCAGCAGCGCCGAACCCGGCCATGAATGACCAGATGGTCGTAAGCGTTTAGCAGCTCATTTATCTTGGTAACCTGCAAGACTCGCTCAGCGGCTCTCGAGCAGAAAGCAAGCGTCGGCATCGGAATGGCAGCGAGCTGCATTAAGAATGGCCTTTCATGTGTCTCATGCCAAATGCATCGCTGCCTTCAGATAGAATTGCGGCTGTACGTGTGATCGATATTGTCGGTGCCGATTCATGCATCTGAGACATGGACATTAACTCAGTGCGACTTTGACCACCTACAATCATTCCACATGCGCCGCAAATTCTAGGCGTAAAGTGGTTTTGAAAGAATAAGGAATTCTGAGTTTGCTCGTTGGCACTCAGACTCAGGCGAAAACATTTGTGGAGGGAGCAGGTGGAGCGGTCACAGACTCCAGTATTCAGTTTTCTACTCATCTAAAGAGCTTTGGCACAATACTCGAAGAGAATGTCTTTTGATCACCACTTGCAAAATATAGTCAGGTATTGCAATTTTAATTTTCGGCTCTACGACACATTTGCAACATAGCCAACACGGTGGCGTGTATAGCATAGTATCGACACAGCTCGAATATTGCAACTCACTATTCTACTGGACGTCTGGCAAAAACATTACAAAGCTACAGGGTGTACTAAATTATTTGGCACGTGTCATGAAGGGTACCGCAAGATCCGACCATGTCCTTCCAGTGTTCGCCAAGCTGCATTGGCTTCCAGTTTCTGAACAAATACATTATAAGGCGGCACTCAATACACACAAAGGGCTTGTGACAAATTAAGAAAATACCTTGCTGGTCTCGTAAAGGAGCATAAATCGTAACGCGAACTCTGGTCATCCTCGCAACAGCGGCTTTTGGCTAGCCCTCAAACAAAGACGGTGGTCACTGCATCGTGCACTTTCTGCAGCCGTCCGTAAAGCTCTTCCGTCAATATTAGGAAGCCACTGGAGCTATGCAATTTTAAATCTAGATTGAAAACTCGTTTCTTTAGAACTGCTTTTTTGGTGTCTAGTTTGTTGTCCGTTTTGGTCGCCCACGTAACACCTGGCTGACTGCGCCAGGACAAGCAGGGCAATAGGATCTCTCCTGATCGCCAGGGCATGGACTCGTTCCTCCAATCGGCGATTGTGCAAGGCGGCGACGGCCTCGAAAGACTACGAGGTTTCGTGAGTGAGGTTGCTAAAATCCACGTTCGAAGGTTTACACTCAGCGTTTAGGTCATGTTGGCTTGAAGTCTCTAACATGGATATTATTAGTCACCGAAGTCAAGCGATCACCTTCAACACGCTACTTTGGATGCAGACACTACCCATATAGAATCCACACTCTTATGTCGAAGCCGCTCCAGAGTTTGCTGGCACTTATTCAAGGCTGCAGAAATTAGGTATTTCCAGAAGGCCGTACTGCCGACTGGTTATGTAAGATATGTTTTATATTTTTACGTGGAGAAACATATAAAAAGGAGACATAACCATTTTGCTCCATCGAGAATCCATTCGTCATTTATCTAAAACTGTAAAACTCTGCATTTGTGTGTAGCGACTCAAAACCAAGGTACAGCTTTGCAATGACCGACTCACGCCACTGTTGGCAGAATTACCTCAATGATAGGGAGCTGTAGAGAACCTCTGTAGACGGACTTTGGCCTACTCCTCCACATATCCTGGATAGGTGGGAATACTCACACGCGACGTGCCGATCCACGAACTGTTGTGTACCCATTTATACTACTAGATGGACGAGCCGGAAGGGATTCAATAAACGTACAGACTGATTTAACTGCCGCGCCAGGAGATCGCACAAGCGGCGACCTCTCAATTGTAAGTCCAATGTTGGCCCTTGCCGATTATCGGTGACAGTATCCCGTGCAGTGAGTGACTAACGTCGCATATACGTAGGATTGGCACAGCTTTTGCTTACAATTTTTTACACGAATTTGATCAGTGGCTCAACCAACGTGCTATCTAAGACATGAAATGTCATCGACGTGCAGCACTCCCTATTATATTACCGTATTGACATATCCAATTGTTTCCAGCGCAATGATAATGTATAAAGGACTTGCCAATTATCTCGGCAGAGGGCGCGACTAGCCAGTATTATTTTATCATGAGCAGCTGACATCACTTCTGCGTCCCCATAAACGCAATTACAGATACGGCCGTTAAGATGCCGCATTAGAATGCAAAATAGATTTCTTTATTCCAGTACAATCTATATCGCACGATGTTCTATGTATATATTCGACTAACAATCGACGCGTACAAAATGACTTTTAGATTAAACGTTCCGACTGCACATTTACTCCAGTTTTATAAAGGTTGTTTTCGTAGAATATTGTCTATTTAATAAACTTAAATTGAATAAAAAAAAAGAGCTAACCCATTTATAAATACCCCACTCATCTATAATGGCCCTCTTACTTTGTTCTCAACAGGTGATTGAGTTGGCTTCGTATCTTTCGAGGATGTTAAAATATTTTAAAACGCATGTTGAGCTTGGTGGGACACGTGGAGAGACTTTGAAATACAAGTTTTCTCTATAATGTATCCCTATTATTTTAGATGGATATACATATGTAGAAATGCTTAACCGTATACTATGGCAGATTCAATTGAGTATTTTTAGAGATATAGCGTCGTATTTGATAATCTATATTTATAATCTTAGTTCTCTCGGTAAAGTCACGTTGAAGGGAAACAATAAAATAATAAAATATATATAAAACAATAAAAATTCTCACGACGTTTCGACCATAACATGACGACCGTTTGTGTTATGGTCGAAACGTCGTGATAATTTTTATTGATTTATATATATTTTATTATTTTATTGTTTCCCTTCAACGTGACTTTACCGAAAGAACTAAGAATATGAATTACTGCAGTCACGAAAGCTTTAAATCAAAATCTATATTTAACTAAAATTTTCTTTATTTTTTTCTATATTGGATTATGATTTTCGAGCAATTATTTATTTGTATTGTCTGTTATTGTTTATTATTGATTGATTTTGTACTGTGACTTGTCGATAAGCGGTATTGTTTTTGTTGATGAAGTCCGATTTCAGAGCTTCTTGGCTCACAGGGTACTTCAAAATAAACCAAACTGTATACGAAGATTATATATATAAAAAAAAACATTCCTACCGTGTCCTATCAAGGTAGAACAAACAAATTATGTGGGTGGTAATGCGTAATATTGACATGCAGTAATTGCACACATTATCATAATTTGAATATGATCGTTGAAACACGCGAATTATGTTTGTGAGCTCTAATCGACTTAGTTTTGAAATGTATTGATAGTCATAGAGGCTAAAGTTATGATGCAGTACTTTCTAATTTCAGTGGACTCGGAGGAGGGATTATCGCCGTAAGATACTTTCCATATTTTCCCAAGCACACACACACCTCCACAAAGACAAATATCTCCTGTATAACCTTAACAGACTCTAGGGACAAGTTCTGTCAGCATCCCACTCCACAGCACCACGTCCGGCCACCTTTCTCACACGTGACGATGTTTAAACCCACCGCACCAGATACTGTGCTTATTCGAAGCTGTAGCCAACGTAGGGGAGCACCACGGCCGGTTCGGATAATTCGTCACTGGTATTGGTGGCCGTGAGCGGATTCGCAGCGCAACGCGCTCACCAGTATGCTACCGGCTCCGCACAGGGCCACCACACACACAGACCATCACAGACACCATGGCAGCAGCAGCAGCATCATCATGAGGACAATACAAATCATGGGGGCGAGCCACAATAACCACCGGGCCGCTGTTACGGTAACTATTTCGGGACTGAGACGTGATATCCCATTGAAATGCAGAAATCAAAGCATGAATCAAGCGTCCACCGACAGGCTGCACTCACACAGGTGTGCATTACAAGTCCAGGTACACCACCCCGCTTAGTGCGACGCGCGCTTTTGATAACGACAGAAGCTACGCCGGGCTCTCTATTCCGTGTTCAGCGAATGCAAACCTCACCAGCGGCATTACACAGCAACAACTGCCGTCGACAATGCACGCCGATTGGAGCGACTGCGAGGTAGTGTGTGACCGACGTCAAAGAGGAGAGAGAGAGAGAGGGGCTGGGGGAGCAAAATCACAGGTGGCGATTAATATTCATTGCGCGTAGGCGCCTCGTGAATATTAAGCGCGTTGTGACGAGCGTGGTGGCGAGCGTCTCTGTAAGAGCGCTCGGGCATCCGCAAGTGCACGGCAGTCTCCTTCACTCGCAACCAGCCGTCATTGGGAGTACATCCCCCCCACCACCACCACCGCCGGCTCTCTCTCTCTCTCTCTGCCCTTTATCTCTCTACACCCCCGGCTCTCTCTCTCTCTCTCTGCAACTCCCTCCTCGCTTGCTCTTTGCTCCTCGCTTGGCGGCTTCTGCTGCTGCTGCTGCTCGACTGCTGACATGGCCGGGGCTCGTGCGGGTGTGCACGCCCTACAGCTCAAGCAGATCGGCGTTCCAGACGCCCTCAAGAAAGGAAACAAGTTTATAAAGTGGGACGACGTGAGTAGCATTAGCAACCCACCCTGCCCCCCCCCCCTCTCCACCCTGCCCCCCCCCCCTCTCCACCCTACTTGTGCGTTCTGCTGGCCGTCGCTGTCCGCGACCTGAGAGAGCGAGCGAGCGAGAGATGTTGATGATGATCAATATCCCACGCCGTGGTGGCTGTGTGCGTGGTTGTCTGGTGGGCTGTGTTGCGCGCTTCCGTGCGCTGCTTGTTGAACTAACGCTGCCGCAGCCACACGGCCAGCACGCAGCCAGAGAGGCGTGCGTGTGTGTGTGTTGGTTATTCTTGCGCTCGGGTTGGCTTTGTTAAAACAACAACACAACATTCCAAGACGAACCTTGCCGTCAGCTGAATTTGACACCGGTTTTTTTTTTTGGGGGGGCGCTCTGCTTGTGCCGGTAGTTTGTTAGTTAGTTGTTGTTGTTTTTTTTGCCCGGCGCGACAAGTGTTTGTCAACAAGATACACACGGCAGTCAGTCCGTCCCCCCGCCGAAACGAGGCGATCTTTTACTGCGCGTCTGTGTGTGGCCGACCTTCATAGGTGCTCGCTAACGGCACTTGCCCCAAAAGTGCGTTAAGGCTATACAGGGGATCTTTGTCTTTGTGGTTAGGTCCCCCGTGTAGCCTTTAGTGATCCGGGGGGGGGGGCGCCTTTGTCTATGTAGAAACACAAAGACAAAGGTCCCTTTTACAGACTGTTGGGGACAAGTGCCCTGAGCGATCACCTTTCATGAATGCCGGCACGGCACACAAGGGGTGTGGGTGACCAGCGCCACGCCCGCGCGCCTTTGTCTCCCCAGTGCTGATGTTTACCCACCGGCCTAGGTACTCATTTGAGGCTGAGTTGACCTAGGGGAGGCTCGGTATTAGTTCAGATAATCGTCACTTGGTGTTGGCCGTGAGCGGTCACACAGACACTGAGGCGCGCGTGTGCAAGCGGTAGTTTAGTGCTGAGCGCACTGCGCAACGCACCCGCATCATGACCAATAATATCAGTCGCGATTGTCTGAACCGCTCCTGGGCCTCCCCTAGGTCGACTCGGCGTTAAATGAGTTCCTGATACGTCGGGGGGGGGGGGGGGGGGACAAAGGCGGGTCCTGGCATGGTGTTGGCCATCCCACCTCCTCGTGTTGGCCATCCCACCTCCTCGTGTTGGCCATCCCACCTCCTCGTGTTGGCCATCCCACCTCCTCGTGTTGGCCATCCCACCTCCTCGTGTTGGCCATCCCACCTCCTCGTGTTGGCCATCCCACCTCCTCGTGTTGGCCATCCCACCTCCTCGTGTTGGCCATCCCACCTCCTCGTGTTGGCCATCCCACCTCCTCGTGTTGGCCGTGCCGGCCGGGCTTCATAAGGTGGTCGCGAACTGCACTTGCTCCATCAGCCTGCTATAAAGGCTCCGTGGTGGATCTCGTTTTGTTGAGTTTTATTGTTTGTTTGTGGTCATGGACGTGAACGGCACGCGGTCGATGTGTGCCTTTGCTCACCGTCATTCATTCTAACTGAATACAGCGACAATAAATCCATAGCCGCGATTGCATTACACTAGACCGCAGCACGCACCGCGGCGGACATAAAGGGTTGCACCACTTAATGACCGTGCCCGCCTCTGTCTCTCGAGTCCTCTGTATTTGGTACACTTCAATCGCAGTATACGCGCACGGTGGTGTACTACTGCACTGACTACTCGCCCCCCGCCCCCCTTTGCCCTGTCTGTCTTGGCACTACCAGGCATTTGCTGCTATTCTTGTTCAAGTGTTGAACACAGTACGCCGGGCTACTGTGGACGCCAATAGAGGCTATGAATAGGCCAATAAGCATTGTGCGCAACAGCTATGCCTTCAACCCAGCAGTGGATGGAAACTGGCCGATGGTGATGGACAGACGTGATGAGTGCAGACGGCGTGCCCCTTCACGAATAAATCGTTACCAGGGCACGCGCCGCGCACGTATCACGAGCTCACGGAGGTATACATTGCTGATCAAATGTGAACCTGCCTTACTTAAGCGGAGATATCCATCTCTGCTCTAAACAAGAAGGCGATTATCCAAAACGTCGCCTATTTTACGTAGACGTAGCTCTTTATGGCAGTGCCATTGACGAACGCGTTGCATTGTTTATTGTTCGTGCTTATGAACCACTTGCCAACGCATTCTCACTGCACGCATTTCGAGCCAATTGTTGCCTCGAAACTTGTGACTGCTGATTGTGCGTCGATCAACGTGCTCAGTAGTGGTGTTAAGAGACCCTTTTCAGGGAAAGCATGGCTTCATCAAACGCTTCGCATGACTAGGGGTGGCATAGCCAAAGAAGCAGCTATTCTGGTTTCGCAGCCCGTTTCTCAAGTGCTGTTGTTGTGCTGCCAGTGTCATCCTTCCCTTCATCCTTCTTCCCAGCAGCGGCCAGATAAATGCCTGCCGCCGCGCTCTGTGCAAGTGAACACTGCCAGAATATGTGAAACCTCTATACAGTATTTATATACTGTGCTGTACATACAGGGCTTAATTTCTCGATCTCTACCCCCCCCCCCCTCCCTCCCCATGCCTAACCTCCCGAAGCCCACGCCAGGAGGGCGGGAGTATTTTCCAGAAATTAGTCCCGGACAGCTCCAGCTGAAATGAAACCCTGTGTGCATAGGCATATATACTGCATATATACTGTATATGCAGACATTTCCATCGCATGTAACCATTTGATGTTTCAGAAATTGAGATGCGTGGTCGTTGTCCTCGCAGGATTGTGTGGAGTGTGAGCTGCAGGGCATCAATGACATGGGTCGGGGAAGGGTTGATGATTTGTAATATCCCGCGACGGCCAACACTTGGCACGTGACGTCACAAAGCGCTGAAAAAAAACTTCCGGCGAATTTGTGAATGCCGACTTTAAACGTAAAGAATGCCTCGACATCGTGCAAGGATGTCGTGCGCACACTGCCATCCTGAGACTGCATTTCTTGGTGCAAACTGCCCAGCACAGATGTATCCAGAAAACATTTTACGTACTACCTTTCTACCCCAACAGATGGATTACCAAAGCACATGATCTCAACGCGATCCACCAACCCTGCCTCTCTGTTGTTGTTTTTATAGGCACGCGTCACCACACCCGCTCATTTCCTTTGCACCGATGATGAATTTAATGAGAAACACGCCCTTCATTATAGTACGTGAATCATCAACTGTCATTATCATCAACCATGGTTAATCCACTGCTGGATGAAGGCCTCCCAAGCCAACGCCATCTCTCCCAATCCCGTGATGTAATCATCCACCTAGCACTAGTGCACAAAAGCTAATTTCTATACTCCATCTCTTTGCGGGACGTCTCCCGTCTCGAAGACATTTCATCCTTTGGCTGCCACTTCGTCATGATTCTTGGCCATTAATTATATATATTTTTCTGAAATGTTCCCCGACTAGTTTTCGAGGTGAGTTTTACATAGACAATAAGGTATTGCAATATCAATATGCAGCACCATGCTTGAGGCTTGCTTATGCATTGCTACTCTAATACTCGGCACTCGATGTTTTGAATAAAATACAATTTAAAGTGAGTTATTTTTGCAGACATACAATCTAGTTATCATTTGTAACATCTTGTAATCTGTGGATCTATGTCTGAATAATATCTACACCATTTTCTTCTGTCACCGTATTTTTAACTATGTCAAGGGCCCTGAGTGAAGGTGCTCTATAAATATAAAATAAGATAAGATATATGTAATGGATGTAGACAATTGTCATAAGAAAGAGCGTGAATGCATTATAATAGATGAGATGGCATTGATAAAGTAAGTACTATTAAAATTAAATAGTTGAGTCAGTAACATTGTTTAATTAATTCAGGTACAACATTGATGCATATGATGATACTGATACATACACCATCGCATTAAAATCCTATAAACGGAATGTGACTCATTGTAAGTCAACTAAACTAGCATTAAAATAAATAATTTCCGTGCCATTCTCCATCCGCCATGATTGAAGGCCTTCATATAAGGGGTTTTTTGACCATATTTCATCACAATGGTCAGTATTGGTTGGTGAAGGGGAGGGGAGAGGCAAGAACGGCTCTGATATCACTCGCCACTGATGTTAGCCGTGGCCGGGATTAAAACTTGGGTCGCCAGGTTCATCGACAGCGTGCAAACTACCACAACCTCCACTTCACCTCAACCCAGCAGTAAGTTACTGCTAATATTTAAAAAAGCAGAAATCTCATTGCCGCTTACTTTAATAAGTTAGAATTATCATGTTAGACTAAGTTGATTACATCCCCAAAGGACAACAGCAAAATGTCCCATTCCCTGAATATCTGAGACAAATACGAACGTGATTTGTTTGTGTTGTTGCCATGACTTTCTTTGTTTTGTAGTATTTAATTAAAAAGGCAATGTTTTGTCATCCGCGATTGCTAGGACGTGAATGTATACTACTGTGACTGTTGTTTTTGAAGGGAACACGAATATATCACACACACACACACGACATTTTTCTCACAACTACAAATAAATGAGAATAAGATTCAGCGCATGATCCTTGACTTTTTACCATGGTTGAAGGGCACTTTGACGTTTTGGAAAGCCAAAAATAATCGGGTGAGAGAGTATGGCTAACGTGATGGCTTTTCATCTGGAAATTGAGTGAAGCACATTCTACACTTTCACATTAAAAAAATATACTTTAAAGGTTTAGTTGATTATATCCCGTGCTGCAATAGTTAATACAACTGGCCTTGCAATCCAGAGGTCGCCGGTTTGTTCATCTGGCGCGGCAGTTGAAGTTATGTCCACCCAACGGTATAAATGGTGCACCACAATTAATCGATCAGCAGATCGCGTGTGATAGGATAGAGCGCCATCACTCTGACCTCTTCCAAGACATCTGGGCAGCAGGGAAGAGCAGGCTAAAATATCCTAAAGGAACTGTTTAGAGCCCCCTCTAGTGGAGGCCTTCTGCTAGCAGTGATGTGAGCAGGTTGTTCTTGGGCTGAACCTTTACCTACAGCACGTTATATTTTCATGATTATTAAATGAGGCAGTTTTTGTGACGATTCATTCTCCCCTCCCCCACCCCTGGTGATCTGAAGAATCGTAGTGCTTCAGGATCACAATTTAATTTCATACACTTATTTTTTTATTGTGGTGAATATAGCGGCCACTAGTCATGTGAACCAATTTCTTACAACGTATACGAATTAAATACCTGCAGCATCAATAATTCCACCCGCACACTTGGAAGCATGTATAGCAAAGCTTAGTCGCTAATATTAATTGATAAATCAATGCAACATTTTCCGAATGATCTGCTATGCATGCATAACATAAACTCTTTCATTCAATAATCGACAAACGGTCACCATAATAATTTATCCAAACTAACAATTACAAGTAAAAAACAGACTACATGATTTGCAGTGAGTTAACATTTAAAGAATGCATAATGTAACAAGCGCTAGTGTGCTCACCATTTACTTTATCGGTTCAGCAGAGCATGCTCCAAATACATTGTAGCCACACAAAGAAAGCTTATCAACTACGGTAACATTATTATCGACGTCGGTTTTCATGGAAACGAAACACAGGTCAAAGACAAGTTGATTTATTTTGCAAATGAGCATTGAAGCAGTGGAAATTCCACGTTATGTTTGGGGGGGAGTCTTCTATTGGACAACCACTGTTGACTTCCCCACAAAGTGGCACTAATTGTATCAACCTCGGATGGATGATTGGCCAGGTCAACAATCGACCAGGATTTCAAACTGCTCGCTCTAACGCTTTAGGAAACGCAACAGCGCGATTGAATAATAAAAAGTGTGTGTGTAATGCATATAAAATATGTATTATAGTGCATATATAGGCTGGAGGGAGCAGTCCGTCAGGTTTAATCATGGGGGATGCATAAAGCTTGTGATGTTGGCTTCAGGGTTCAATTGCCTGACCTCGGATGCATTGTGGCTGTTTCACCTGATGTTGTCACAAGACTTTGAGCTTGCCAAAACAAAAAAATAGCTTCACTCAGCCCTTTTTATATATTGGCGTCATACATTACCTACACATTAGGTCTGTAAAGCAGCATTTACGAGCATGGCATTCTTAATCACAACATCAATTGATGTAAAAGCATAAACAATAAATTATGTGTTATCACAATCAGCCATGATCAATCTACTTCTGGATGAAGCCCTCCCAATGCTGCAGTCGTCTCTCACGATCCTCCAATTAACATCTCAAAATCATTTATATTCTTTGGGTCTTTCGGTAAAGCCACGTGGATAGAAAAAAATAAAAAGAATCACAATATCACGACGTTTCGATCGCAACACAAGCAATCGTCATCACCTGATGATGATTGCTTCTATCTACGTGGCTTTACCGAAAGGCCCAAAGAATATAAATTAAAGAATATGAATTCCTGCAGCCACGAAAGCTTTAAGTCAAGCTTTATCTCGTAAGAATATTCAAATGAAGCCGTTGCACAGTTTTCATATGTATGGAAAATTGGACTTGTGTGAGGCGAATTCACTATTTTAGTACGTATTTGCAAAATTCACTATACAGTATACCACTTTAAGCCTAGTTGCCTTACCTGTTATAGCGATGTTGGATTTATTCAAGTAATTGCTGTAATGTGAAAGTATTCAAATAACTTGCAATTGCCAGCAATCCATGCAATGAGCCAGCCCCACTCTGCTCCCTTCCATAGCTTCATCACCTGTGACCCTCGCCTCTCCATAGCCTTGTTGGCTGGAACTTTTTGTTACGTAAATTATACAATTTATTATAATCTCTATACTGTCTTTATAGACATACAAACAAACAAAAAAATCCCCAAATATGTGTTTTATGCCACGTTATCGCACATTGTTCTGGAAAATGTAATAAATATGTCAATATCATCGCCGCTAAACACAAAATCACGAACTGATTATGATCACTCAAAATGCACCTGACCTCGCCAGACCTCGGATGCAAAGTAGATTGAGGCTCGTGAGCGCTTCGATGGGTATCCACCGGGGCTTGCAGGGGTATTGTAGGCATGGTCAGGGTATGGCAGTATTGAGTTTCACGTTTTGTATGCATGGGTTTACTCCGGGTTCTCCGGTTCCCTCCCACATTAAACAAAACACTTATTAATGGTTTTCGCCCAAACATTGCTTTGCAGGATCCTCCTCAAAACGTATTGAGACTCAATCAGGCTTTCTTTGGCTAAATAATTAACATATCCGTATGTGTGCTTACCCATTTCCTTTTTTGCCCACTCACTTTTCTTTTTTTGCTGCTGTACCCGACACCTGCATCTGCAATAGTCTCTCTCAGTATCCAAACCTTAATATTACATTCTGGTGGTGAAAAAAACTTTTGTTGATAGTTGCTGGGAAAAAAAAATGGGTGAGGAATTCAATGAAATGTTTGCTTTATTATTATCATCATCATCGTCATACAGTTTGGGATGAGAGAAGTTTAGATCGTGTTTAGGGGCTTTCTAACTCACTCGCCCGTCTTGTGCCCTTTCACTTCTGTTCCACAGGATTCGACTGCAGGTGTGCCTGTCACACTCAGAGTGGACCCGAATGGCCATTTCCTATACTGGTTGGACCAGAACAAGGTAGGAGGGTGTGACAGTGGTGTGAATGATACCTCTAGATGTGTGACATGGTAACCCTTTTTGTTTGGTTTACTAACCACCACAGCAGATTATCACAAAACACACGTGCTATACGAATGTCAATATGCACATTCAAATAAGGCAATTTCCATACATTACCATTGCTGAGAAAATCACGTGACTAATAAAAGTTATCCGAGCGGAAAAGTGAAGCTATTTACAATCTGTGCAGATGTTTTTTTTTTAGAAACAAGCCAATTATGGCATTGAAAGTACAAACTGGGATGCATGTTTTTTTACTGCAGTTATAAAACATCATCTGCAGTAAATATGTTCTGCTGATAAAAATCTCGCACCTCCCAGTGCAACATACAACTGTATGTACTTTGACCCCATTCGCGCATTGCAAGTGATGCTTTATAATAGTTTAAAAGGGCAATTGGAGGCACTGGTGTACGATTAGTGTATGAATGGTTCGGTTCATAATTGGATCTCATCTGAACTAAATCGAAAAAAATATCAGATTGGAATTGGAATAAACTTAGACAAGTATTTGATTGTGACATGTTTCAGATCATTAATCTGATTACAGTTAGCTTAAAGAATGTTTATCAGATCTGATCAGTGCAGAGTTGTATTTAAGTTAAAATTGACAAGTGAGTTCCATCAGAATGAAGTCACGGAAATATATACTAAGCTATGTTGGACACCTCGCTCCTTATACAGTATATATAAAATGATTCAACACATTCGTCAATAGCATTGCCTTAAAATAAATAAATATCGGCCACATGTCAAGCATATTGCACGTGATTATATTATTTCATATTTTTACGTGGTATTTTTGTATTGCACAATTGGTTTGATTTTAAAACTTTTAGAAATAATTGTTTTGTCTCACCATCAAGACGGGCCATTGCCAGAAACATTGCTGATTTTCTCTATATTTTAAGGCCACATGGTGTTATTGACGAATGTGTTGAGTTGTTGTTGATTGTGCTTGTGCACCACTGCCAATAAAGCATCACCACATTATTTGTATATATATAATGTATTGCTATAAAAAACAGTCGTTGGTTGTGTAAAGTTGCACGTTAGTGGGATGAGTGTTGGGAATCATCACATGTTCTCCGTTTTGCAAATGGGAGTGGTTTATGGCAATTTCCAATTTGGCATTGACATTACTCGTGCAGAAAATAGCTACTGTTTAATGGCAAACAAGGTTAAGGCAATTCTCTCCATGTTGGGATAGTCACCTGTCATGTGAAGGTAATGTATATGCTGCACATCTTTTGTACGCAATATTAAATGTCTGGAGATAAAATTATATGGGGGAATATTAATGTAACCCATTTAACGTGTCAAGCGAAATGTGGATAATGCATATATTTCTGTCTGTTTAAATGAAATGGAGGAAGGTCATGGCAGTTATGACTTCCCACTCAAATAACGTTGTATATTCTTTCACCTGACAATGTATTGATAAAGGGCTGAACATTACTTTTATTACTATACTTATATGGCATACAGTGTAATGAAATGGAAATGATTATCATAATTTATAATGTCAGCAATGATAAATATTGTCATGTATTTCAGCAATACCAAGTATCACAGACCTTACCCGCTCAAATTATAAAACAATGTATTCCACCATCTTTTCCCACATTATCGTAAAATAAGATAAGTCATAAAAAAATAATGAGCACCATTGAAAGGTACAATTATATAAAATGACCCTTGAACATCATGATTTTCATTGGGGAAATAATATTGCCATGATTCCTATCAAGACAGCATTAGGCCAATCTACGAAAATATACATCTATTATATTTATTTGTAATTATTGTCTTTTTATAAAAATGTACATGTTTTTGGTATTTGAATATTTGTTGTACTTACGTTTGCGTTTTAAAAATATGTTCTGTACATTACAAATCGTGTAGTTTGTAGATTTAGACGTTCTGGACACTTTACCTTCATTGGTATGGTATTAGAAAATAAAATTAACTTGTATGATCAATTATAACAGGGCCATTGATCCATCTGCTTATTTATTATTATTTTGCAATTGAATCTATCAACCTGGGAAGGAGCAGTGGCCTGGTAGTTAGCACACTATGCGCTGCACTCGAGTTAATTGCCCAGCCACGGCTAACATCACACAGTTTCGGTGATTGTTTTATTTGAAGAGTAATTGTTATCTCTAAAAGCAATGTAAATGACACTATTTACGTGGATAGAAGGGAAAATATACAATATGCAACGCTTCAGGCAATGGTTCTTCTTCATAGCGCATGTGCTATGAAGATTGTGAGGTTTTTTATGATTTATATTTGGCATAAAATTGAAATTGAAACATTTTGGATTTAACATTTTTAAGGACCATTGCAGATATAATGAGGATTTTGGATCGTATACATTATGTAATAATGTAACGCGTCTTCACGCTAACACTGGTGACGTCACCCCATTCCATGTGACACTAATTTGACAGGAACAACACAGATGTGATGTAATATGTGGCGTCATTCCCTGTGATGTCATACATTCCGATGAAATCAAAACAAATATATGTTTTATCATGCAACATTTTTGGATCTAGGCCAGATTTTCTGATATTTTTTTGGATTCATCTGAAAATCAGGAACATTCGTAGTACTACCTAAACATTGGCAGTGGTGCACAATCGTATATAACTAATACATACCGTTATTTTTTTGCAAACCTCCGTTTAAAGAAATATATCCAGAGTGCCTCAAAAATTACATTTCTAAAACAGCATCTTGTATGATTCTCTGTGAACAAATTAGAAAACCCAGACTATCCCCTGAGGTTTTATTTTAACAGACAATTGTTGCCAGGGGCCAGTTCTGGGTTGTAAGGCTGAGATGTTTTAACCCCACAGTCAAAGATTTGCAGCCTGTAAACCGTGAGCAATGTGAATGGAAGCATTGTCATGCAAGATAAAAAAATAAAACCACCCATCAACATTGTTTGCATTTTTTTATTGTCCACATTGTACATCAGTTTGTACAGTATACACACATGGTGCATGTGTGCATCTGTACGCTAAAGATTAATGTGACGACGGCACACTCTTAATTTGCTTCCTGTAGTGTCAATAGTGAGCCGGGGGTAAAAAGTTTAAGGAAAGGTTCAGTCCCGGAAATTACTTGCTCATGCTACTGCTGGTGGAAGTGACTCCACTAGAGGAAGCTGATAATAGCCTCTCGAAATGGTATTTTGGCCTATTCTTTCACACTGGCCAAACATATTGAAAGAGCTGGGAGTACCCACACTTTAGCCCCCAAGACAAAGATCCCACATATTGCCTTAGAGATTTTTTTTTTAGGCAAGTGCTGTTAGCTACCGCCTATGAAGACTGGCACCGCACACAAGGGCGTGGGTGGCCGGCTCCATGCCGGGCCGCCTTTGTTTCCCCAGTGGCAATGTTTACCCGGTACTCATTTGAGACTGAGTTGACCTAGGGAAGGCCCAGGACTGGTTAAAATAATCGTCACTGGTTCGTTGCCCAATGCGCTAACCACTACTCTACCGCCCACCCCCACACACATGCTGCCTATCAACAAACTGTTGTTTACCCATTAATACTGCTGGGTGAACGGAGGCCGGGGTGGGAAGGAGGGGAGGGGTGATTTAATAAACTTGTACCATTGTTTCAACTACTGCGACCTCTGGAAGAGGTCAGAGTACTGGCACTTTATCCAACCACACGCGAACTGCCAATCGAATAATTGTGGTTTGCCCATTTATACTGCTGGGTGGACATTACTTCAACTGTCTCGCCGGTAGATTGAACCAGCGACCACTGCATTGCAAGTGCAGTTTGCGGACCATTACACCCAGCGTTCTGAATGCGAGGGGCTTTGGTCACGAATCCTGTTATCCGGGGAAATTGTTTGTGTCGTCTAGGCGCCTGTCTGTGGATAAACAGAAAATATTATGATTTCGCTCCTGCTTCTGGGTTTTACTCCTTAACCACGGAAGACATCATTATCATCGGATGACTGTGGATGATTGGAATAATTTGCCACCATTTCTCGATTACTCCTCTTGTCTGCAGATGAGTCCAGAATATAAGGGTAATACAGTAAATGTGCAAATTGCATTTTTGCGCAGATAGTTTGAACTGAATGTAGAATAGTAGGTACTCGGCACAAGGATACGATGTGTATCACAATACAATATTGTGATAATGAGTGTGTGTTTGTTTATTCTACCTCGGCATACAAATAACTTTAAACTTGCGACACACGTTTTAGCCTTGGTGACATAGCCCACTAAATTATTACGATAATACGATAATCACCTGCAATTATTTCAATGTATTGAGAACCTGTTTTTAACATTTGTTTGTCTCCGCCAACTTTAATTGCAGGATTTTATTCAATTAAATATTGACTTATGATTAATTCAATGTTTTCACTTTAATGCGGCTGTTTTTGTTGTGATTTATATTTAGTTATGTTTTCATCTGATTTATAATTTATTCATTGTTGTACTTTAGTTTGTTACTGCTTTTTTTCATTTTTGTGACCAAAATTTTTCTACATTAGACTCCTGTGTTCACAAAATAAACCTGAAATTATTTCACTGAATTACCATATTGTTTCGTGTTTTCACATTGCTTTTTATTTCTCACTACTGAAATTAAAATACAAAATGTATTCATTTAATTGAGACACTCTTTGTCATTAATGTTTTAATTGTGCATAAAATGAACATTGTCCCTGCCATTGATTGTTAGGAAGTTCTCACTTACAATGTTGAATACAGAGATCATTAATCTACTGTGTCACAGCACTGGCAACTAATTTGTTATTTCCCTAACCGCAGTTGTCATACGGAGCGAGGAAATAAGTTCAATTGCAGGTGGCTAGTTGGAGTTTTTATTTGTGTTGGTATTCTGATATACTTTTTTATTCTGATTTTATTTTTCTGTACAAGTGTTTTGATATACTGTGAATCGCACTTCTTAAAAATGGGCATTGATTGATAGTTACATCGCAGGATCATGAGAGGTGTGGCCAGCTTGTAGAGGCCTCACACCAGCACTGGATTGAACATTTGTAATGATGGTGATCATGATGAAGATTCATATATTCTCTCTCTTTGATAAAAGTGCAATGTTATTGATATTCACGTAGACTTCTAGTTGGAGGGGAGTGGTTGCACACTGGTTAGCACATTGCAATATGAACCCAGCTACCAACATCGATATTTTTTTGAAAAAGAATGTGATTTAAAATAAGTTTTACTCGTGATATAATTTGCTCTTTTTACGTCTGATATATTCGTATTATGTACATTGTTGTTTGGTCCATTGCAATGGAATTTATGAACGAAATTAAGCAGGGGATGAGGAAAGGACTAAAACATATTTATATTCTAATTGGTACATACTTTATAAAACATTGTATTATAACATTTTATCATAAGCGTCTCTCCATTATGAAAACAGTACAATATTGCCGCTTCCATTAACTTCGTAAAACAATGAGAGTTTATCGGTGAATTGTTTTTGTCAATGTTAATCTTACAATGCAAGGAAATGTGCAAGTTGCATATGGTTCAGTAGTGTGCAGTATCATATAGTGATACAGCCATGGTCAATCCGCTGCTGGATGAAGCCCTCCTCATGCTGCCGCCAACCCTCATGATCCCATGCAGCACGTGACCTGATTTTATCGCTCCATCTCCTCAATGGACGCACTCTCAGACACGTTCCAGTCGTTGGCTGCCGTTATTTATAGCCAATTATTTGAATAGATTTCCAAATCCATATTGGTTTTATAATTTCTCAGTCTATCAAGACAGGTGGAGAAAAATCGGAATAATGGCTCTAACAATAACTGTAAATACGTTACCTGCAAATTGGAATTATCTTTCCTCTCATGAAGGTGTCTTTGCAAACTGAACACCATTGTTTTGCAATGTTTTAGAAAATCCACAATGAACATATAATCTCTACAAGCATAAATGTGGATTAAAACATTTTGAAATATATATATATTCCTTTTAATGCCAAAGTGTTATTGCCAAACGTGTTATTTTGTTATTTGCGTTGGTGGACGACTGCCAACATATCAGGATCGCCAACCAATTTGTTTAAGGTTATCTCTAAACAGTGCCCAGCTCATGTGTGTGCAATGTTGTTACTACCCGAGGCTACCTCTTATGTCAAGTTACATCCCGCTCTGGATATTGTATGGAGTAATTACACTTTCTTTGGTTCTTTCGGTAAAGTAACGTAGAATGAGAATAAAATAATAAATTGATAAAATGACACAATAAAATTCTCACGACGTTTCGGCCACAACACAAGTAGCCTTTATTCAGGTGAAAGAACAGAACTGTCGGGACGACAGAGCTTGAATTAACGCTGTGAAGATTCGTAGCGTCTTTTAAGCTCGGTGAGAGGCGTGGAGAGCCTTGACAAAGGATTTTACCTGTCAAAGCAGGAGAATTTAGCATTGAAATAGCTGAGGGATTAGCTTGTGACAGAAATAGCTGTGCTAAAGTCAAAGTTTACATATTCTGTTCTTTCACCTGAAGAAGGCTACTTGTGTTGTGGCCGAAACGTCGTGAGGATTTTATTGTCTTATTTTATTTTATTACTTTATTCTCATTCTAAGTAATTCCATTATTTCAAAGTGTGGTCGTGATAAACGCTTACCGCGCATACTGGCGTGATTGATGCACTTATTTGACTGTTATCTTTCTTCCCTTTGGCTCAAACGAACAGGATAGTTTCTCGAAGAGCCATTGTGGTTTCAAGCCTTTATAAAAGAGTGAAAACTGCCTAACTTCATGATTCTCCGCATTGTAGGCGACGAAGATTGAGGTCCCCTTTGGAGTCTCGTCTGTAGTTTGACTCTTATTTTACATCACAAAGCTGCGATTTCTCCACACTATTCTATATGACCGCATAAAAATATTTCCTTTGCTTGCAACGTGTTTTTGCATTGGTATACGTCGGCTTTCACGGCCAATTTTGTGATCCATAATTCTGTTTTTATTATTTGAGTTAGATCATCGTGTCGGTGTTTAATGTCCGTTTTTGTTTTAACTTGGCCTCAACCACCCGACAGAGCAAAGCAAATCAAGTTATCACGTGATGGACAAACACACCAATTGAACTGGTTTATCACCATAACCGGAGGAGGAATGTTGAAGACCGAGAAACGCCTGACTTGATTAGCTCTGTCTGGTGGTGAAGAGATATAGTTACAAATAGTGTCACGCCTGCACGACATAACCCAAAAGAAACCAGTTAGAAATAATTTTTCCTCAAGATATATTCATATGGGGTGCCACTGTGACGAGGTGTTAACTACCTCGCCTGGTATGCAGGCGGTCATGGATTCGATCCTGACCGTCAAACGCCTGTGTATTTGGAGTTTGCATGAAACTCCCCGTGGTCGTGTGGAATTTTCTCAAGGTTCTCAGTTTCCCCCCCTCTACATTTGGGAACAATATACATTTAGGGTATTTGGCTGCCATCAATTTCAAACGTGATGATATGCCACTCCGTTCAGCTATTATTCATGGATTGGTCGCTTCTGAAAAAGAGCTATATAGCGCAGTGGACCTTACCTGGTAAAATAAAAACATAGTTTAGTTTATACATACAAGTAATCATTGTGAAATCATGAAAGATGCAACTCTTAAATAACAACAGAATACAGTATAGGAATAATTAGTGCAGTACTGAAGAAGCTGGGATTAGTAGGCCATTGTATAACCAAGGGCCCATTCATACAGCCAGGTGTAAGTTTAAGAGTTCAAATCCTAGTTGGGGGTTGGCTCATCCCATACCTGTCCAGGGTTGATGAAACGAGTACCACTTTTGCAGGGAAGGCAACAGTGGTTGTCCGACGAATACACTGGCCCCTGCCATCGGAATGTGGAATTTCTACCACTAATCAGGGCTGTAGACAGGAGCACCGTCTCCAATGCTCATTTGAGCAAGACGTTACTTAGACTTGTTTTTTTACTTAAGGGCCAATTGAAGCCAGTGGCCCAATTCAGATGAATATGGCTTTCACGTTTTTTTTAAATCCTGTCAATATCCAGAAAGTCTGCAAACGTGATTTGCACGAAACGAATTTAACAAATTATTTGGCCCAATTCACCAAGCGAAATGGCTGGAGCCTCATTTCTCAAAAAACCCCAAAACCTCCGCCAATCAACAGCTGGAGGAGTTTCGACAGAAATTTGGGTGTCTCGCATGAAGACATCGCACACCCATGCACCAAGCTGACCAATCCGCGCTCTGTCCATCATGCACAAACAAAACAAAGAAAAAGACCCCCCGTATAGCCTTCACAGAATTTTGGGGCAAGTGCTGTTAGCGAGCACCTATGAAGGCCAGTCTGGCACACGAGGGGGGTAAGTGGTCAACATCACGCCCTGCCGCCTTTGTCGCCCCAGCGCTGATGTTTACAGATCGCACCAGGTACTCGTTTGAGGCTGAGTCGACCTAGAGGAGGCCCAGGACCGATTCAGAAAATCGTAACTGGTGGTGGTCGTGAGGGGGAATCGAACCCGTGCTGTCGGTTTCGTAGTGCAGCGCGCTAACCGCTACACTACCGCTCCCCATCACAAGCTAACACACACACTCTCTCTACAATTGACGCTGCAATTCCACACCTTGGTGTAGAGCGGCGTAGCAACAACAGCCACCATTCGCCACTAAGTGGTGGTGACATCACCACAGCGCCTGTGCCAAGCCAGGTGCACTCAAAGAGCGGAGCAACACACAGACACGCGCGAGTGATTCATAATTGGGCTTTATTTTTGGTATACATCGTGTAGATATAATGTGAGTTCCGAAGTACAGCCCTCTGCCACCCGACAAAGCCTAGCAAATCAAGTTATCACGTGGGCAAATGCGCCGATTAATTTTGGGGTTTCAGCAAATTGACATTTTGAAAAGGAAAGCAAAATTTTGACAATTCTGTTCGACGTTTCTTTGAACATTACAACCGGCTTCGCTGAAGTTTTGTGCCATTCTGAAAAAAGTGCCAAATCCTGTCATGAATCCAAACATGGCTGAGCGCTCCTTAACAACAATAATGATGATGATAGCGATGATAGTGACGTTATATGATGATGAAAACAATTAACACACGATCGTGGTTATAATACAGTAATGATACTGTTTGTGGTGCTGCCGTTGCAGCTGATGATGATCCACCAACCACAAATCCACCAACCTCTTGTGGCGATCCACTCGACCCTTGCAACCAAAGGCACTGGCTTACAGAGACGTGTGCACACCGTACAGACCCGACAAACCTGTTGTTGTATATTCGTTTGGAAATTCTGCAACAAGTTGTGGAATGGAAGGCGACAGACAGCCACATGCATTTGTGCGGACGAGGGCCACCACGCATTCTCAGCACGCTTCCCGCAGCCACTCTGCCAGAACGTGATTGATCCGATTCTGCACCGTGAAGGAGATTTCCCTCCATCACCGGCCGTGCCCCCCTAACCCTGCCCTCTTTGGGCCACTCTACACTCGTGGCGCGTGAGTGACGGTGGAATGGATGGATTTTCGTGCAGAATTAACTGCACGTCGATTGCAAACTCGTGGAATGGATCCGATTTTACGCGAAAACGGCTGCGATTTTGCCACGTAGTGGTTTTTCGAATGATGGCGCTTCGAAGGGCCACTGCAGGAGTTTAGATTTTAATGGAGAGCTGTGTGCAAATGAGTACGCATCCTGTAATTTACGTATAATACGTCGTGTGGAATGCAGCGTAACCTGCATATTGGCTTAAATGTACAGATGAGCATTCGTTGCCAACTTATTGGCATAAAAAAGTTGTTTGTTTATAGATGCAGTGATAGCGAAGCAAGCGTGGAAGAGTAGGCCAAGTTACCCCCCAGAGGGGCTCTGTAGAGGTCACTCGAGTGAGAGCTCTTCCGCCAGCAGAGGTGTGAGCGAGTCATTCAGTGACTGCACCTTCGCTGAAGGGAGTTGGAATGCCAACGTTGTGCCATATTTAATGGTTACAAGGTACAATACTGCATTTATTATGGACCATTCCTTTACCTTTTTAACTCATTTAGGCCATAGAAGGGTTTAAAATAACAAACCGTAAAACGAACTACACAAGTAAAACGTTTTCGCCTATGTCATGTCACTATTCAAAGTACATCGTGTAGAAGCCAATTCCTCACAGGGCTTTGCGATGACTCGGAGGAACCATTCATCCAGCAGTGGATAGGTCATGAATGATGATGATTGTATTAAGATAGTGGTCTGGGCATGCAAAGCCCTCGAGTAAACAACAACAAATTCATAGCAGTCGGGTGACCTGACTGTGACACCAAGCGTGGGCTGTGTATTGAAAACTGCACAGCATCGCAACATGTGCTGAATACTCAATGCTAACACTGCGCCACCGTGAATGTATGATGTAGATGGACGTCGCAAGAGGAACGCAATTTTGTGTGGAGCGTGTCGCATGCGCCGTTTTGTTGCTCATGTTTCCAAAGGAAATAAGTTACTGTTGTAAAAAAAAATATACCATCCCCTTAATTAAGTGTAAAATGTAAACGCTGACTCAGCTCTGCTTGTTGCTTTATGAGCGTCTGAGCTGGAAAATACCGTATACAGACCATTGTGAAGTCGTTGCATTACCCTGCAGGTTAATTAGAAAATTACAGGAATACATGTAACACACTATCAAGCAGCATTTTGCACTCGAATGAAGGAATGAGCTCCTGAATTAAACATTCACACATTTCTCCATAGAAAATTAATCATGCAAAGTAGCGATGATAGAAATGTTAACATTTTCTGTTTGTTGAAATACGTCTTATCCGTCGTAATGTTGACGTCAATATTGGAGGCTCCTAATATGTGCGTTTATCGCTGAATTGGGTCCTGTCGTCTGCGTCGATGCATTTGGATAGACATGGATAATATAATTAATTTGATGTAACTTTTGGGTCACTCCCCTTTTATCCGCAAAAAAGTTGTGTATAATAGGAATAAGTTAATGCTTCTGGGAGACCACTTCCAAATTACCTATCCACAGATAAGTGCAGACAATAAGATGTGGGTGAACTGTCTCTGAACCACAGGCAAACACGCATTAACGGAAAAATCTATAATGATATTTTGAGCAGTTTGAGTGCAGATAATTGGAAAAGCGGATACTGTGAGGCTGGAAAATGAGTTCAACTGTACATGTAAGGTTGTGAAACAATGCAATAAAAAAGCCACAACTCAAGCAGCACCCTTTTATCAAATATTTACATTTTTATATGAAACTGCATTTACAGACACTGTTAGAGTCGGAGCTTAATTTCTCACTTGCTATTTTTTCTGGTTGCCGATAGACCGGAGAAAGGCATCTGACATTGTAGTGACAGGTGGTATACTGAATGTGGTGGTGTGCATAAATATATTCCGAGTTACCAACCTGAACAAACCCCTGCTGAAATAAATCCCTGGATACATTGGAGCGTCGTACTTGTTCCACTCACCCCAAACACTTTGTACTGTTAAAATGTTAATTGTACCGTAGCGATATAATCTTGTGCCAAAGTACACGTGCACTTACACATGTATTTATTTATTTATTTGTGTGGCTGTTGTTTAAGAATAAAACAATAAACATCCACACACTAACCGGCACTTCCTTTCTAAAATTAAACAAAAGCAGCACTCCGTTTGCATCGTAATCTGTAGGCGTAGCAGCATGGGTTAACAACGCCCATTCCGAGAACTTAATGGTTTATTTCGTCTATTGGACAAACGTCTGTTTTGACTTTTCATTCAAATTGCAAACACTGGAGAATCATTTGTCACAACAGCTCTTATCACGTGGGTTCTATTGAAAATATCGCCTAAAAAAACATTAAAGGCTTTGCATAACTCTGAAAGTTATTGCTTTCAAAACTCAAGCATGTTTGCCCTGGTGGGTTAGTGTTTCAGCTGTACGCAAATGAAAGTAGCATATTTGAATCATAGTTTTTTTTTAAACATTACCAAGTTGCTTATTCTGAAGCGACCTTCAGTAATACTGTAACTGTTCATATGCCAACGTAAGACTATTCATCCAGAAACATAGTGCTGTCACCAATTATTATTCACTCCATCTCTCTAACCTCTTTCTGCGATGAATACGGATCACTGCCCAAAACGTCGCCCATCACAGGACAGGATATTAATATTCTTGGTTCTTTCGGTAAAGTCGCGCAGATAGAAAAAACAAATAAAATTAAAAAGAAAATAAAAACAATAAATTGAAACTAATTAAAGCAAAAAAACCTATGACGTTTCGATCCCAACACAAGTGGTCTTCATCAGGCGATCGAAATGTCGTAGGTTTTTTTGCTTTCATTATTTCAATTTATTATTTTTATTAAATTTTTTATTGTATTTTTTATTTTCTATCTACGTGACTTGACCGAAAGAACCAAGAATATGAATTCCCGCAATCACGAAAGTTTTAAGTCAGGACAGGATATATACTCTTTGGTTCTTTCGGTAAAGTCACGTAGGTAGAAACATAAGAGATCACGACGTTTCGATCGCAACACAAGCAATCGTCATCAGGTGAGACAATCACAGCAGGGAAGCTTTAAATCTAGGACAGGATATGTTAAGGTTGTGATGTGGCCCAGTGGTCGTGCGTCCATCGTCGTTGCAGAGATTCACGGTCTATAGCCAGTGGTCACCCTGATTACTGATTATACTAATGACTGCGAGTATAACGAACAAAGTGATACTACCTGCCATATGTTTTACAGTGGATATTAAAAATCGCATGACATTCACAAGAGTAGGTCATTGTGTGCAGGTGTCACGGTCAAAATTTGCCGAATTAAAAATATACTCGTAAAATTACTCCGTTGTGATTGTACAATAATCACCCCCCTACTGGCAGACGAATGCCCCAGGTTACTCTTGCAATTATCATTGGGACAAGCTAAATAAACGTGCATTTCTCCTCTGGTGCAGTCTTATTCATGTACGGGTTACGTTTTTTTATTTTGGCTTGAATAATACTGTGAATGCCACTTGTGATTGCCATTATTATGACATGGTATTTTTTTAAAGCTCAATACTGAGGTGATGAACTCTTTCAGGTTGTAATCTGATGGTATATGTCACAGCATTCTATGAATGTAAACAGGGAAATGCGGCATTTTATTGTGCAACTTTAATCATAGCCGCCCAGAGGTTCCTGGAGTCTCAGGCAGATTGGCCACATGGTGTCTCCTTATTCATTAGCGACACAACAACAGGCTTGTTGTGACGTCCGCTTTTGTTTGAGGCCAGGGGAAATTTTCCCTCTTTGCCGCTGCCTCTGGATGGCCCTGACGTGAAATGTGATGGGCGTTTTGTTGATGTGTGCCATTCTTTTGTCTAATTATTTGACCACAATGCCTGGGAAACCAGAAACCTAGCATGGATTTCTAGATGGAGAGTCAGAGCCCATGACCTCTGAGAGATACCGTCTAACTAATTTGACATGGGACGTCCAATTTGTCATGAACGTATTTTAACAATAGCCGCATGGGCTATACAGAGTATGTTACCCAATAATAAACACACCCTCAAATGTTGTATTTGACTTCTTTTAAACATTCATGAAACATAATATTTATCCCTTTGTCAATTGGATACTGAATGCAGGTAGTATTCCGACAATGTGTTAGTCCTGGGAGTTGTTTGACTGTACTTCATCACGCTAGTCAAAGATGGGTTGGTGAAGTCATGTTCCCAGGTTCATAGTGCAATGTTATTACCATTACACCTTGGCTACATTGCCAGCACTGCATAAAAAAATGTAGTCACGTGAGCGTATTGTAATGATGTACACATGTCTCAAGTATTTTCGCTTCCTTGACTTGCAATAAAACGCCAAAAGCCTAATTCATGTCCAGGTGGATAAACACCCAAATTAGCCCTGCCAATGTATAATTTTTCCCCACTTAAAGTAGGAAAGCAGTTAGTTACATGAACAGAAATCGAACCCGATGTGTGTAGTCACTTTAAGATGTTTTCTTGTTCATGTTTTTGTTTTGTTGCGGTTGCACCCGAGTCAAGAGCCGCATTGCTCACAGGGTTATACCTAATAAATGAAGCTGAAAAAAAAGTCTATTTATCTATAATTGGGTTATTTTTTTCCCACACGCAAACAAATTGCTTAAAGCTGTGTTTGCACGTTTGTTGTACGCTACAAAATATTTAACTCGGAATCTAGATTTGGCTAACTCGGAATATTGGTGTTATTTACATGAAAACAAATCGTAGTCTTAATATGTGGCTAAATATTACAAATATTATTTGAGAAATTCCAATACAAATTTGTTGTAGTTATTAAAAAAATTATCTACTATCTGTAGTGGCACGAAAGTTTCGTTTTGTGCTGAAATTACAGTTCTTGTCCTGGAGTATTTTATATAACTAACCTAAGCCATGACATCAGATAATACTATAAATTACCTTATTATTTCCTTAAACTTTAAATATGAAATTACCGGTACACATCTGGAACTAATTTGTTGTAGGACTAAATCTTGGCTTAAAGCTTTCGTGACTGCAGGAATTCATATCATTGGGTCTCTCGGTAAAGTCACGTAGATAGGTTCAAAGAAAATAACAAAAAAAACTACGACGTTTAGATCGCGACACAAGCGGTCGTCTTCAGGGGGTTAGCTTCCCAAGCAAACTGTTTATAAGGGTTTAAAATGGGCGTAGCCCAAATGTCAGCAGCCAATGATAATGTAAGTGGTGGGTAGCCAACCCGACGGTGGTTGGTTTTCCACCAATCAGAGGGCTGCCAGGTGAAAATGAGCATGTTAAAGAGAGATGAGCATGTTAATGGGGGATCGCAGAGCCTCAGCCAAGGGGTCGGCGCACGAAGTGACTGTGAAAGCGCAAGTTTGAAATGGGCGTAAAGCACAACTAACATCAGAAGGTAGTAGGATGGGAACATCATAGCCAATTATGACTTAAACTTGTTGATAGCGTCCTTCCAATGATTGCTCAGTTTGTACTGTACACTTTCCTATATGACCTTGGGTTGTGGTCAGTATTGATTTACAGAAATAGAATCGATCTGAGAAGACACTGGTGTTTACCCTTCTGAATGTAATTATTTTTAAAAGGTCTTTGAGTTCATGCACTGGTTTACATTACCATTGTACTATTGAATGCGAACTTATTAATGTACACGTGTGTTTATAACGTATTATCATTGACATAGTATGCTCCATGGGCTCAAATAACTTGATATGCACCAGAGCTTTTAAAACAATGACAGTGAGCTCTGAGAAAATGCTTTCCAGCATTTTAGTAACATTAATTTTGGGTTGATAATAAATTATTTCACTATTCACTTAAGGTTACTCATCACCTGAATGCTAATTTTGACCATGGAGATTATCATATTGACGAGATGAACACTGTCATGTGATTCATTCTACTATTATTATCATTCACATTTTCCTGTATTACCTTATTGACATGAGGCACAAGTTTGGGGTATGTCTTACAATCCAGAGAACATGGTATTTCTGTAACATTCATATTTCAGTTGTCAGGAAAATTAATACCAATTGGTAATCGCCACATCATGCGAAGTTAGCAATGGATCATCTACAGCAGTAGCAGAAGATATGGTCAGTGCACTGATGGCCTCCCCACTTCCACAAATCTCCCAATCCTGCAGTGTAATCGCCCATCGAGCACCTACACAATATCTGATATCATCGTTCCATCTCCCCGGTGAATGTCCTCTGGAATGCATTCCATTATTTGGCTGCCACTACCATCAACAAAGATACTCTACAGATTATACGGGCGCCGCGGTGGTGAGATGTGAACTACCTTGCCTGGTATATAGGAGGTCGTGGGTTCGATCCTGACCCTCAACGCCTGTATATTTGGAGTATGCATGTTCTCCCCATGGTTGTGTGGATTTTTGTATGGGTCCTCCGGTTTTACCCTCCACATTTAGAAGCTTGTGTTTAGAGTATTTGGCTGCTATACATTTCCACATGATAGGCCACTTCGTCGAGCTGTCATTTGTGGCCAGGTTGCTTCTGAAAAAGAGCTACGTAGCTCAGTGGGCCTTACATGGTAAAATAAAAAAATGTTTTAGTTAAATAGATTTAAATATTGGTCCCACCATGCAAAAGTAGAATTCATATGATAGCCTTAGGGCTACTGACAGAGATCAGAATCCATTAATTATTTGGGCATCGGAAGATTGGTAAGTGATGTCTGCATTGACATGCTAATCTCTGATTTTACATTAACAGGTTAAATGTCTCACACTAACACAGCCACCGTTGCTCGTGTCCTCGATGTGGCGGTGGCTCCGCGATCTTACATTGACATGCAAATCTCTGATTTTACATTAACAGGTTAAATATCTCACACTAACACAGCCACCGTTGCTCGTGTCCTCGATGTGGCAGTGGCTCTGAGATCTTACATTGACATGCTAATCTCTGGTTTCACATTAACAGGTTAAATGTCTCACACTAACACAGCCACCGTTGCTCGTGTCCTCGATGTGGCGGTGGCTCCGCGATCTTACATTGACATGCTAATCTCTGATTTCACATTAACAGGTTAAATGTCTCACACTAGCACAGCCGCTGTTGCTCGTGTCCTCGATGTGGCGGTGGCTCTGCGATCTTACATTGACATGCAAATCTCTGATTTTACATTAACAGGTTAAATGTCTTTACATTAACAGGTTAAATTTCTTTACATTAACAGGTTAAATGTCTCACACTAACACAGCCACCGTTGCTCGTGTCCTCGAGGTGGCGATGGCTCTGCGATCTTACATTGACATGCTAATCTCTGATTTCACATTAACAGGTTAAATGTCTCACACTAACACAGCCACCGTTGCTCGTGTCCTCGAGGTGGCGATGGCTCTGCGATCTTACATTGACATGCTAATCTCTCACAATACAATGGCCACCTCCGCGCCCTCGTCGTGGAGGTAGCTCTCTGGCCTTACATTGATATGCAAATTTCTCACTTTAACATCACTAGCCCCGCCCACTTCGTTTATGACCCTTGGGCTACGCCCATTTCAAACCTTTAACACAGCCTTCTTCAGCAGCTTTCCCCCTCTTTTTTTCTCCTGATGACGATTGCTTTGTGTTGCGATCGAAACGTCGTGATATTTTTATTATTTTTTATTCACTATTTTTATTTTCATAATTTTTTTCTATCTACGTGACTTTACCGAATAACCCAAAGAATATGTCCACCCACTTTCATAATGGTAACATCACATTAATGACTAGTAATTAACATGCTTAAATATTGTTGCTATCAAAATCAAACTTCGAAATGTCATTACAATCTCACATTATGAAATTCTAACAACAAATCACAAATGTAATAACGACGTCTGGGTGTAATTTACTTTGTTCAGTATTGTGTGAGGTACCAGCTATGTAAAGTTGTGATGTATGTATTTTGTTTGGGAGCTCTTCCCTTGAGTATCACTTGACAGGAATGGTTCTGGATTGTGGGACGCCGGCGAGGTTGACTTAAATCCCACGTGCACTGCTCTCTCACCCTCTAATTGGTATAATTAGGGCCATCACTCAATTGGAAGTGGTGGTGAAAGTATTTATTCTGAGCATTGTGCAACAGTAGAAAAAACATAGCGACATGTCTACTGTACAAACGTACAACAGGACACCTCTTATCCGTCACCTTAATCATATCTGCGGAGCCTGCATGGTTCCTGAACGCTCATATTAACCATTTCCATGGCCTGCCTGTAATCCACAATGTTTTTCACGTGTCACCTGAATACATACTCGGAAAACATCGTGGAAAACAGGATCTGTGATGTTCGAACCTCACATCATCATGGATAAGAGAAGTTCTACCATGTAGGATTCAGCACAGTACAGTTTCCTGTATCAGGCAAGCAGTTACTCGACATGCGTGATCACAAATGACTGGAGTGGCTGCACAGCCTTTTTATTCATGAACCAAAAAATGCATGCTGTGTATTTCATTCATGTGGAAATTCATTTTTCAATAAATCTAATTTTACTGATGCCATATCTATGTCACAAAATATAGCAGAATCTTCAATGTGTTTATGTATGTATGTTGAACTTCTTTCGCACCATACGTAGTCAACCGTGATAATCGGAGCTTTACTATAATGCAATATTCTACCAAGTCATTTAGGTAAATGTCATAATTTAGTAAAAACTAACATTGTTTGTTATTGAACATTTTGTGGCATTTCATGGCTGGTCATCTGCTCAGCCTTGATTCGTAATTTGAGGCGTCAGCATTTGCATAAAAGCGTAAAGGTAAAGGTGCAACCCTACAATGTCTTACTGTTGCCCCTGCTTGCAGACGTGCCCTCATGAGTGAGAGCTCTAGTGAGCCCCTTCTAGAAAGTATTTGGCCTACTCTTCCCCACTGACCAGACATCTTGGTAGAGGTGGCATTACCCACATTTCACCCAATAATAGCATGCAGCTTGCCGATCACCTGTGATGAACCCATTTCTACTGCTGGGTGAACAAGAGGCGAGTGGAGGGGATTTAAGAAACTTTCCCGGTTGTTTCAACTGCTGGGAGATCGAACGAATTAAACTGGCCACTTGGATTGCAAGCACAGTGTGCCAACCATGACACCACGCTTAGCATCCCTATAAAACATTCCTATAACATAGGCTCTAAAAGCCAGTCCTGTGCTCAAGATGTTTAGCCACCTTGAAAGAGTAGGCCAAACACCCTCTGGAGGGTCCCTCTCGAGCTTTCTCTCGTAGAGACTTATCCACTAGCTGTGGCATGAGCACATTATTGTATGGCTACGCAATTTTCCTTTATTGAAACTGTATTGAATCAGTTGAATGTTGACTGTTATGTAGTTGATGAATACAAATCACCATTTCAAACCGTGTGGTTTTTGTGAAAGCGTTTACGCAGATAGAATCCCCTTTTTAATACAAGTGCAGTGCTGCATTGCACTTATGATATGTTTGCTCTGATATACAGAGTGGCCTGTGATAGCATTGTAATTTAGCAAAATAGTTTCAATAATCATGGAGTGTTTGTTGTTGTTGCTTTAACATAGTGATGAAAAAATCCATACCCTCTGGCCACCAAATTGGATGAGCAATCACAGTTCTCACGTGAATACAAATGACCCTACGGTTTACCAGAGCAAGAGACGTCAATAGTGACAGAACGGGACTGCACAGACCATTGACGTCATGAAATTAGGTGGGTTTTTTTTGTGAATGACATGACTTATGTCATCAATACCAGTGGCAGTGGAGAAAAAGAAGGGATTTACCCCCATATTTACCGAACCTCGCTTTGAATCGGAACGACAATAGCCTGTTGGAGGAATCTGAAAGAGAAGTGTTAGTATTCTGCAGACTCACTCGCTCCGCTTTTACGTGTACAGTATAATAATGAACATTTTGCCATTACGTGCTGCGCTAAAAGGCTACTGCGCACGTTTGCAGATGCTTCTGCGGTGGAGGAGTCTATTTTCTATAATAATGCATGCTTTTTAGGGTGCCTGCTGCTTTTTAACCAATTGTTACTACTTCTCAAAGCTCACGGAGAGATTAAACCTTTCATTTTTCCTGGTATCTACATGTTTATGCTCTCGTTTGTTTGCTTTTGAATGGAATGTATTTCCAAAGTTTTCAGTCGGTTCGTATTTCTTGCTGTGGTCTAATGGATCAGAAACACGGATAATTCTTGACCTAAAGCTTTCGTGACTGCAGGAATTCATATTCTTGGGTCTTTTGGTAAAGTCACGTCGATGGGTTCAAAGAAAATAACAAAAGAATTACAAAAAGACGAACGCTTGTGTTGCGATTGAAACGTCGTAGTTTTTTTGTTATTTTCTTTGAACTCCTCTACGTGACTTTACCGAAAGACCCAAGAAATATGAACACGGATAATGTGAAAGAGAATTGAACAAAATATAAGTACATGAAGAAGTATCGAGCGTTCGACAGACGAACGTGAAATGCATAGATCAGAGACCAAATGTTAATTGGCTATGAAGAAAAGCAAGTTGACTTGGGCAGGATAGATCATGGCTAAAAGGGACAATGTCTGATGGATGAGGCTGGTGGCAGAATGGCAGCAAAAGCAGGGAAAAACATGTCTTGAGAGGATGACCACTACGGAGACATGACAATAAGATGAGCTCGCATACAGGAGCAAGATGGACAGTGGCATCGCGGGAGTGCGAGGGATGGTGATGACTTAGAGAAGTCTTCATCCAGCAGTAGATAGGCCATGGCTGCTGCTGCTGCTGATGATTATATTTCAAACAACCTTTGTTGCAGTACTGTAGTTTGAAATCCTTAATATTCCTATTTTTGTACCACTGTAACAGCATGCATAATGTAACTTTGTATGTTGAACTTCTTTCACACCGTACATAACCAACCATGCTAATTGGAGGTGCGGGGAAGAACGACGAACTGCACATTCTGCGATTGCAGTTCAGTTGAACAAAGAAGTATCCATTCTGTTATGGAACATACAGTGAGAGAAAAACGTATTTGATGCCCTGCTGATTTTGTACGTTTTCCCACTGACAAAGAAATTATCAGTCTATAATTTTAATGGTGAGAGACAGAATAACAACACAAAAATCCAGAAAAACGCATGTCAAAAATGTTATAAATTGATTTGCATTTTAATGAAGGAAATAAGTATTTGACCCCCTCTCAATCAGAAAGATTTCTGGCTCCCAGGTGTCTTTTATACAGGTAACGAGCTGAGATTAGGAGCACACTCTTAAAGGGAGTGCTCCTAATCTCAGCTTGTTACCTGTATAAAAGACACCTGTCCACAGAAGCAATCAATCAATCAGATTCCAAACTCTCCACCATGGCCAAGACCAAAGAGCTCTCCAAGGATGTCAGGGACAAGATTGTAGACCTACACAAAACTGGAATGGACTACAAGACCATGCCAAGCAGCTTGGTGAGATGGTGACAACAGTTGGTGCGATCTTGTCAATGATCTCAAGGCAGCTGGGACCATAGTCACCAAGAAAACGATTGGTAACACACTACGCCGTGAAGGACTGAAATCCTGCAGCGCCCGCAAGGTCTCCCTGCTCAAGAAAGCACATATACATGCCCGTCTGAAGTTTGCCAATGAACATCTGAATGATTTAGAGGACAACTGGGTGAAAGTGTTGTGGTCAGATGAGACCAAAATGGAGCTCTTTGGCATCAACTCAACTCGCCGTGTTTGGAGGAGGAGGAATGCTGCCTATGACCCCAAGAACAACATCCCCACAGTCAAACATGGAGGTGGAAACATTATGCTTTGGGGGTGTTTTTCTGCTAAGGGGACAAGACAACTTCACCGCATCAAAGGAACGATGGACGGGGCCATGTACCGTAAAATATTGGGTGAGAACCTCCTTCCCTCAGCCAGGACATTGAAAATGGGTCGTGGATGGGTATTCCAGCATGACAATGACCCAAAACACACGTCCAAGGCAACAAAGGGGTGGCTCAAGAAGAAGCACATTAAGGTTCTGGAGTGGCCTAGCATTCTCCAGACCTTAATCCCATAGAAAATCTGTGGAGGGAGCTGAAGGTTCGAGTTGCCAAACGTCAGCCTCGAAACCTTAATGACTTGGAGAAGATCTGCAAAGAGGAGTGGGACAAAAACCCTCCTGAGATGTGTGCAAACCTGGTGGCCAACTACAAGAAACGTCTGACCTCTGTGATTGCCAACAAGGGTTTTGCCACCAAGTACTAAGTCATGTTTTGCAGAGGGGTCAAATACTTATTTCCCTCATTAAAGTGCAAATCAATTTATAACATTTTTGACATGCGTTTTTCTGGATTTTTGTTGTTGTTATTCTGTCTCTCACTGTTCAAATAAACCTACCATTAAAATTATAGACTGATCATTTCTTTGTCAGTGGGCAAACGTACAAAATCAGCAGAGGATCAAATACTTTTTTCCCTCACTGTACCTGTCACCGGATAACTAAACTCTTGAGTGAAATAAAATTTCTTTGCTAAAAAATAATTGCTAATCCCATTTTATAAGAATGCATTTTTCATTGTGGGATGCTTTTGGTCTCTAATTATATTCTACCAGGTTCAAAGCGTTTTTCCAAGATGATGCATTTTTGTTCATAGATTGCATTGAGCAATTCACAAAGTTTTCCTGTGCAGCAGAAGTGTTATTTTTACATCACCATAATGATTTAGAAATACAATACTATGTTACTTGATGATGATGATGACGATGTTGATATGCAGTATTTTTTTTTTATGGAAAATACTTAAAAATACAACTCCGACACCTTTATATATCATCATAATCATCATCAGCCATGGTCAATGAATGAAGGCCTCCCCAACCCACCACCTTTCACGATCCTACGATGTAATAATCCAACTATGACCTGCACACGAGCTGATTTCATTGCTCCATCTCCCAACTGATGTGTTACATTCTTTGACTGCCATGCCTCTTAACAATGGTTACTTTGCAAATAATACTGGTCCCACCATATGGTGTTGTTCAGGAGATTAATTTGATAATTGACATTTTTTTGATCTCTCAGTTGTTCAGCAACAGCACTTACAGTCACGTCTTCATTAAAATCACGATACACTAAATATGAGCTTGGGTAAACAATTATATTTTAATGATTTATATGTGCTGATCTCTCAGTGCTTAGCTTATTGAAAATGTGGAGAAAGATACGGTATTATAGACCAAAAAATATCCATAATATACAATCACAAAGCAAACATTGTGTGTCATTGCCGAGTACATGATATGAACTGGACAATGCAATGATTGATTCACATTCTAATACATACGTGTGCACATCTGTGAATATTTTTTTCACCTTGCGCAACAAATACGTTACAAATGTGAAATTAAATTTAGTATGTATGGTAAACGTCTTTCACACCGTACGTAGCCAACCGTGCTAATCGGAGGTGCGAAATGATTCCCTGATTGCATGTGCATCCATATGTTGCTTTGTGCTAGGATTGCTTTTTTTTTTCATCGTCAACAGTTACAACAATAAACACACATCAGTGCTTTAATCAAGCATTCTTATTTTCAGTGGTTATGGGTGCTGTGTCAAATTATTTCCATGCATTTAGGGCGAATCCGATTTTAACTTGGGGACAAATGTTCAGAGTAGGTTACATGTCAAGACGTTATGTAAAGACCGCAAGAGGTCGCTTTGTATATCAACTAAATGTTGCAAGTTTGACAAATGAAAGAAAGTAAATGTATCTTCTTGGTTCTTTCGGTAAAGTCACGTAGAATGAGAATAAAACAATAAAACAAAAATAAGACAATAAAATTCTCACGACGTTACGGCCACAACACAAGTAGCCTTCTTCAGGTGAAGAGACAGGTCTGTACGGAAGACAGAGCTCGAATGGACGCCGTCATGTATGGACAGCGTTTATTAAGCTGTGTGGGCTGAGTTAAAACATGAGTCTGTACGTTACAAGCATTACCTCCAGAAAGGGGGAGGGAGGGGGGGCTGGAAACACAGGCAGAGAGGAATGAAAAGGAACGTGCCTATCAAACAGTGTGGGCGGAGTCAGAACAAGGGCCCGATCAAACTTCGGAGAGGGGGGGGGGCTGAGAACAAAGGCAGAGAGGAAGAAAAAATAATACTAAAGAAAGTGAGCAGGTATAGCAAGGTACGATGTTGTGTCCTGAGCAGCTTCATGACTATGCTATAAACTGGACTACTATGCAGTACAATATTATATCTTCAAATCTAAACTACATGGTATAACATCATATCATAGACAAATTCCACCTTGGAATTTATACAATGCGTTACTTTACACTACCCTATACTTTAGATTATAAATTATTTGACTTGTGATATTACACTGTCTTATTATATGAACCCAACTATATACCACACTGCTGTATATTCACTATGCAATTACGATTCTATATATTGCCTTATGAGTTCTGTTAAATATTACAATGTTATACTATTAATTATTATACTACATGTTATAAACCATACCATTGACCGTGGTGTGAGAAGTATTAAGAGGCAGTTTCAGCGAATGGGCTGTGGTCTGAAAGTCACCGTGAAATACAATCAATTAAGAACCGAAATGGTTTAAAACATCTTTCCAATGGTTACTAAGCCAGAATCCATCTCCTCGGTTGAAATTGTTTCTGTGCTTGTATATGTGGAATGCCTCATGAACGAATCTCTCATGGTAGCTGGTTGGCTTGCAAAGAACCTCCGTCTTGGAGAAGTCAATGTCATGTGAGCCCACTGAATTATAACAGTGATCTGCCACGGCAGAGGAGTTAGTCCTACCGTGTTTCAAGTCTGCTTTATGTTCGCGGATGCAGTCCGAGATATGTCGTTTGGTTTCTCCAATGTAGCTGCTACCACAGAGGCACTTTAGTTTGTAAACGCCCGGGTACTGTATGTCTGTAACAGTATCTTTTACAGATGGAACCAGATCACGGATTTTATGTACTGTGTTGAATCGGATCTGGATCCTGTAGACCAAATAACTCATTGAACCATCAGGTCTCCTTTTAATTAAGACATCCAAAAAGGGTAGCTTGCCTTTTTCGACCTCCATGGTAAATCTGATGGCTGGGTGTATGGAATTGATGTGGTCGAGGAATTGGTCTAGAGCAGGTAAGCCATGTGGCCAGATAACAAAGGTGTCATCTACGTACCTCTTCCATAAGGTCGGGCGTAGAGTGGCAGTCTGGATGGCATCAGTTTCAAATTTTTCCATGAACACGTTGGCTACAACTGGAGATAGGGGGGAGCCCATTGGGGTGCCATCAGTCTGTTTGTAGAAAGTTCCATTCCAGGTGAAGTATGTGTTGGTTAAGCAATGTCTCACAAGGGGGGGTACCTCCGTATGCAATCCTTGATGAACAAGGTCTCCAATGATTGCGATGGTGTCAGGTACCGGAACTTTGGTGAATAAGGACACCACATCAAAACTGACAAGCAGGTCGTCTGGGGACAGGGAAATGCCCTTGATTGTCGATACCAGGTGAGTAGAATTTAGTACCGCAGAGGTGGTTTTTCCAGTGAAAGGTCGCAGTATGTCAGTCAGAAAACGCGCCAGTTTGTAGGTGGGGGAGTTGATAGTGGAGACAATGGGACGAAGGGGTGTATCTTCTTTGCGTATCTTTGGAAGGCCATATAATCTTGGTGGTCTGGCAGCAGAGAGTTTCAACGAGAACTGTTTGGTCTGATCAATTAATGCTGTTGAATCAGAAATTATTTTGTGGGTTTGTGTGACGAGGCTGTTGGTGGGATCTCTTTCATTTTTGTATAGCTACCATCGTCGAGAAATTATTTAATTTTGTTGTTATATTCTATTTTATCCATGATGACAGTAGCATTGCCCTTGTCAGCTGAGAGGGCTACAATGTCTTCCCTCTTTTTTAATTTATATAATTCAAAACGCTCATCTTTGCTGAGGTTGCCAGCTGGCATCTTAGCGTTTGAGGGTTGCAGCGATTTCAGATCTTGCTACGTCTGCAGCGATGTGACCCAGGCCCCTGAGAGCAACGTCTACTTGTGCAATGATATCATTAACTGGTATGTGTTTAGGTGTGACTGCAAAGTTTACACCTTTAGCTAAAACGGATTTCAGACCATCGGAAATAGAACTGTTACTGCGATTAATTACGACTTTGTTAACGTCTAGCTTTTTGGTGTGTGGGTCCAGTCTTTTGTTGAAGAGGAGGTTAAATTTGGAAATCAGGTTGTCCTTACATTTGGTCGACATAGTAGCAGCTGAAGAGGCAGTCATATTATCTACATGTTCCCAATCCGATGTGGACATTGTTGCCGTCAATGATAAGTGTGATTTGTAGAGTGTCTTGTCTAACTGATCTAGTTCGGTGCATATAAGTCTGATTTTCTCTGAGATAAGAGCTAAGCTAGTTTTGAAAAGAATTCGTTTCGCATTAGAAGAAGTTACAGCAGCAGAGGTCAGTGTAAATGCGATTGGTATTACCCCAGAGTCGCGGCATCTCTTCAGAAAGGTGAGAGACTCGATCAGCTGAGCCTTCTTATCCCGGAGTTTGTTGAAGGATCTTAAAGTTATGTGGAAACCCTCCCCGTAGAGGCGGTTAAATTTTGATTTAAAGCTTTCGTGACTGCAGTAATTCATATTATAAGCTCTTTCGGTAAAGTCACGTTGAAGGGAAACAATAAAATAATAAAATATATAAAACAATAAAAATTCTCACAACATTTCGACCATAACACAAACGGTCATCATCAGGTGTGAAAACCAACGGCAAGAAACATTTTAAAGAAGTGGCGTTCCGCATTTATTTATTTAAGCACGGTGTTTGTATTTATTTATTAAAAAACGTTAGCACCACGGGCAGCGATTTGGAAGTTTATTTAGAAGGACGAGTCCATCTATGTTCTGAAAAGAGGAGGGGGGAGACGAAAAAATAATGTATGCTGTCTGAAAGCCACCGTAAGCATGAACAATCAATTAAGACCTCAAATAGTTTATCAAATCCTTCCAATGATTACTAAGCCAGAATCCATCTTCTCGGTTGAAATTGTCTCTGTGCTTGTATATGTGGATAGCCTCATGAACGAATCTCTCATGGTAGCCAGATGGCTTACAAAGAACCTCTGTCTTGCAGAAGTCAATGTCATGTGAGCCTACTAGATTATAACAATGATCTGCCACGGCCGAGGTGTTGGTCCTACCGTGTTTAAGGTCTGCTTTGTGTTCACGAATGCGGTCCGAGACATGGCGTTTGGTTTCTCCAATGTAACTACTACCACAGAGGCAATTTTATTTGTAGACACCAGGGTACTGTATGTCCGGAATCACATCTTTTACAGATGGAACCAGATCACGGATTTTATGTAATGTGTTGAAACGGACCTGGATCTTGTGTTTATTCAAGATTTTGGAGATCTTTTTTGTGATCCCCGCAATGTAGGGTGAAGTGATGGTTTTGAAAGGCTCCTCAAGAGGGTCCTTCTTCATGGTTTGAGTGATAGCTTTGCAGATTGTATAGTCGGAGTAACCATTAGCCTTAAGAGCTTGGTGTACGTGCTTGAGTTCACTGCCTATGTGTTCCTAGTCGGATATGCATTGGGCTCTATGGTACAGAGTCTTGATGAGAGAATTCTTCTGTGATGGATGGTGGTGGGAATCCGGTTTCAGATAAGCATCCGTATGGGTAACTTTCCTGTAGACAGAGTGGCTCATTGAACCATCAGGTCTCTTTTTTATTAGGACATCCAAAAAAGGTAGCTTGCCATCTTTTTCGACTTCCATGGTAAATCTGATGGCTGGGTGTATGGAATTGATGTGGTCGAAGAATTGGGCTAGAGCAGGCCGGCCATGTGGCCAGATGACAAAAGTGTCATCCACGTACCTCTTCCATAAGGTTGGGTGCAGAGTGGCAGTCTGGATGGCATCAGTCTCAAATTTCTCCATGAAAATGTTAGCTATAACCGGAGATAGGGGGGAGCCCATTGGGGTGCCCTCAGTTTGTTTGTAGAAAGTTCCATTCCAAGTGAAGTATGTATTGGTTAAGCAGTGTCTCACCAGGGGGGGTACCTCAGTGTTTAGTCCTTGATGAACCAAGTCTTCAATGATTGCGATGGTGTCAGGTACAGGAACTTTGGTGAATAAGGAAAATACAGCAAAACTGACAAGCAGGTCGTCTGGGGACAGGGAAATAACCTTGATTGTCGATACCAGGTGAGTAGAATTTTGTACCGCAGAGGTGGTTTTTCCAGTGAAAAGACGCAGGATTTCAGACAAAAAACGAGCCAGTTTGTAGGTGGGGGAGTTGATAGTAGAGACGATGGGACAAAGGGGTGTAGCTACTTTATGTATTTTTGGTAAGCCGTATAACCTTGGTGGCCTGGCAGCAGAAGGTTTAAACGAAAACTGTCTAGATTGATCAATTCATGCGGTTGAATCAGAAATTATTTTGTTGGTTTGTGTGACGAGGCTGTTGGTGGGATCTCTTTTTATTTTTGTATAGCTACCATCGTCGAGCATTCTTTAATTTTGTTGTTATATTCTATTTTATCCATGATGACAGTAGCATTGCCCTTGTCAGCTGAGAGGACTACAATGTCATCCCTCTTTTTTAATTTATATAATTCATAACGCTCATCTTTGCTGAGGTTGCTAGCTGGCATCTTAGCGTAATAACTTGTAATAAGTAATTACTGGTAATAAGTAATTTGAGAAAAACCTATGACCTATTAATTGAAAAATGAAAGTGACTTCAGTAGTATTTTAGTTGCCACATAATTTGTCTTCTGAATGTAATTATTGGATTAGAACATTTAACATGTTCGGTAGCTTTATGCAGAAAATACGCTACCTAGGACGATTGTGTCCACGTGGCTTCACACTCAAAATGACTAACATAGTTACAAAAAAGTACATAAAATATTATGATTAATCGTATTACATTTACATGTAAACATCTCTCATAACAGTGAGTTGAATGCCTTCGTCAGTTTTCCTCTTACGGTCATCCAGTGTTAACCCAGATTTCCGCTGGTGTATAGTAGTACAGTCCTGGTGTAATAAAAAAAAAGTGTATTTTCATGCACCAGCATGTAGCGGCAATATTTAGATGCTTTACTTCACTCAATGTCAGCCACGTGTATAAAACATGACGATAGTCGCGCTTGTGTTTTTAACAATTGGAAACTCAGAAGGTGGGTTAAGTTATCTGCTAGCAAGACTGCGACGGAAACTATCCCTTACGTTGGAATGCTCATAAAAAACATGTTTCTCCCTTGAACTGTCACCCAAAGATCAATAAATTGGCAACTGGAGTTGTAAAATATGATTTTGCTTTGGGTATGGTCATTAAGTCATTTTTGCTCAGTAATGCTGCCATGTAGGCCTTCGTGATTGTGCTGTATACTTCTCCGAGGTGTTTTCAGGTGGTACCGCACGTTCTTCCGAACAATGTCCGGTGTTCCGCTCCATCTATATGCTTGAAGCTTCTTCAGGAACTAAATTAAATTCAAACAAAAAATACATTACAGGGTTATATTGTTGTGCACATCTAGAATTGGAATATTTAAATTAAGATTCAACTGAAGACTAAGTTAGAAAATGTCAATACAGCAAATGTATATTTTCTTAGCGTTTGTTTTCTTTTGTAGGATATAGTTGCTTTAATGCAGATTGTGTAGCCTATGTGTTTTCAGCAATTCTCAATTGGGATGTGGCATGTGCAATGTCCTCATCAGCTATATTATTGCTTATCAATCCCCGGTGTGGCAAAATTATCTAATTCAAATGCTCTCTAAAATAACACTTAATTGAGCTTTTAAAATGCATTCGTGGTTGCAAGGCTTTATTACATATATAGCGAGTCCAACTGAGTCGCAGACGTTGTTCTTTAGAGACAACACATTTATTGTAACATCAACACGTTAACACAAAGGGGTAACTGCCAATTCACCACATACAGCCTAGGGTGGTGGCCACCCAGCTAACTACTCTATACGGAGGAGTTACAGCTATGAAAGGTCGGGCCCTCACTCGGGTCCCCGACCACGTGTTGATGCCTCATAGGACGTAGAGCTTCCAGTTTGTAGACATAGGGCTTCCAGCTTGTAGAACGAAGAACCCCGGTCCCTCTCAGGGACCCGCCTTATATCCCCCCCGGATCAGGGCCACTCTGCCCTTGGCCCCACCCGCCTTCTCGAGCGTTCCAGCTCCCTCTCCATCCCTCTTGAGAGCTCTCCCTGGACACGTGATCACCCCCTAGCCCCCCCCCCCCCCACCTGAGGCCCTCTGTATGGACACTTTGGATCACGTGTCTACAGGGTCAACTAGAGTGCCATGGCCCCGGGGCAACCCTGCCCCTGGGCTGACACTCTCCCACTCCCCCTGGTGGGAGCCCGCACTACACGCTATGTGTGGTTCCCACGCTATCCCAGTACTCACCAAGCCGCGCTGGTACTACACCCGCCTACGGGGTGTACGCGATGACGGTGCATCGCACGCCACGGCCCTCCCGGGCCGGCACCATACAGTGACATCCCTGATGTCATTACACATAGAGTAATGGTTGTTCTTAAGGGCCACTGTATTTTTGAAATTATCATGAAACATTTTTGAAGGGCAAGGTAAGGTTTGGGACAAAGTAAATAAAAAGGGGATTTTTCCATGAAGAAAGCATAGCAGTGAACAACGTTCCTTTACCATTAAAGCAGAATTGTAATCAGAAGGACACTTTTTTTCTAGAGAGTTTAATACAGAGTGTATTAATTTACTTACGCAAGTCCATGGGGCTTTTTCACGATGATGTTTTTCTTTATCTTATAAAGATATTAGATTATTGTTGAGCATTACACACACTGAGCTGCAGTAGCTTACAGCAATGCCAAAAGCTTTCTGGACATACAACATTGGATTTCACGCAGAAAAAAAGATGCTATACAAAAAGCAGACTCTAAGCGTAATGGACAGGTTAAAGCCCCAAGGTAAACATGACCTTTGAGGAAAAACACAAATGTAAATGCATGGCACTCCATCTGTTATGCCTTCTGGCAGAAAAGTAAGGACGACAGCCATTGTCTACTATATTGAAATCCCAATAGGGTATCTAACATTTAAGGAGCATATTCATATTACTTTTCCTATCCATTGATTTATTTTATAATTAAACTCCTGCTGCGAGGTTGTGAGTTTATCAACAAATGAATTATCTGCAATAAGAAGGTACAACGATCATTTTCGTCCATCTCAGATATTCAGGCTGTGCTCATCTCCTCTTTAGAGCCCTGAGCCAGTGGTGTACATTCCACTTTCCTATGGCGGGGTAAGTCTGTCCGTAGGACAACCAGAGTTGACTTTCTCATGAAGTAGTACTTATTTTATCGACCCCCGAGGAATGAAGATGGGCTGCATCAACCCCCAACCAGAATTCGAACTCCCAACCTTTCAATTGCAAGCCACTCGCTCTACCACTGAGCCAACCTGCCTAGAAAAAGTTATTTCGTTTTACAGGTAAAGAGTTCAAAGGAAGTTTAATGAATGATGATCGTAGTACTGCTGGATATTGTTTATGTAGCTGTGCAGAGCGTTTCTAAAGAAGGACCTCTAGCACCGTTAACATTAAAGGCATGAAATGCATATTTTTGTATTATGAATTATACCACCATTCAAAGTGTTGTCATATTGAAGATTTCGTTGGCAATTAATGTACAATAATACAGGTGTCTCAGTTATAGCCTCATCTGAATGAGCAATGTGTTTTTCAAAGCTATAATTGAATATAAAATCCCATAATCTGTCAGTATGACGTCTATGAAATTCATTTCAATAGCATTCTTACATCACTTCCACTGCATAACTCTTACAGTTAGTTGATCGGCAGGTTGTGTGCGGTGGGGTGGAGTGTGGGCACTCCCACCTCTTCCAGGACATCTGGCCAGTGTGGAACAGTCGACCAAAATACCCTCCAGAAGTGTTCTCTCGAGTGGAGGCCATGCTGCCAGCAGTGGCATGAACACGTTCGATTAGCACCGTTGGCTACGTATGGTTCAAAATAAGTTCAACGAGCATTTGCAGGGCTTCACCTTTACCTTTGGGTTATGGAATCCACTAATGTATTACGTATTTTGTTTTTTTATTAATTGGAACTTATAACACCACCCTGGTTTCAGGGTTCAGCGGTGAGCACGGAACAAAATTATTGCACAGCTCACAATACCTTTGCAATGGGTTTCAAGAAGGAATGGTGACTTGATGAAATAATTGTCACCCAGGGCTATACCGACCAAGGAAAGTACATTATTGCCGCTGGTGAAGTTTGCTGCTTGCTTTGTTGCCCTTGTCTATGTACTTCCCGGTGAGCCTTTGGGTGCTGAGTGAACAAATGTCACACACAGTCCTGGGTACTTTGACTTCAGGGTGTCTGAGCACGACTCTGCAGAAGCATCACAGCACACTCACCTTGCCTGTCCTGCATTTTCAGTTGCTGTTGCGATTGAACATCTGCCCAACTTACACTGTTATTCCTATACCGTACCGTGCTGCCTGTACACAGCTGAAACCGACTTCTCATACGCATGTTGCAGAATTTGACTCCAAATGTTGTCAGACCGTTATTAACACGCACACGCACACACACAAGTACTCTGCAGGAGGATTGCCGCAGGCAGCAGCGCATGGCCATTGCATGAAGAAATTCGCAGCCTGAAGCCCCAAACCAAAAAAACTGCATCTGGCTATGTCAATTTGTTACAAAATCTCACTAAATTTCGATTTAAAGCTTTCGTGACTGCAATGATTCATCTTCTTTGGTTCTTGTGTTGTGGCCGAAACGTCGTGAGAATATTATTGTGTTATTTTATTTTATCAATTTATTATTTTATTCTCATTCTACGTGACTTTACCGAAAGAACCAAAGAAGAAAAATCTCACTAGACCAACAACCCTGCCTTTACTGATATAGGGTACTATTTATTATGTTGTTTTCCCATCAGTTGCAGTCGATATGCACGTGCATTTAACATGTTTACCACTGTACTGTATTAGATATGTCCTACGTATAGTCCTTTATTTATAGCCTTGTGCGAGCCCGTTCAAATAAAAAATCTAAATGTTAACAAAGATTGGCAAATGGTTGAAATCCGAGGTAAATAGGTGCTCTCACTGAAGGTTTCCAGGTGGTTCTCAGAGGTCAGTGTGCTGTGCCGGTACCATTAAGATCAACTCCGTGTGTCAGCCATCCTAGGATTTAACCGGTTCTCAAGCAATCACGTAAAATTTTATCGAAATATTTTACTTAATTTGGCTCAATTCCAGCTCTGAAAATATCAGTCTAATTGTCACGCGGCAAACACCCACCGCAGAGAAGTGTTATGGGAAGATATGCACCCGACTGTGTAAATGATTGGATACACAAGGGTCACACTGCTCTGCAATATGTCCAAATGGATTCACTGCCACAGCACAAGACATCGATAGCACACTGGAATGTAAAATTGTGGAAAAGTTCCAATAATAAAAAGCATAAAAAAAATTTTGAATATTTTTTTCCATAGCATGTGTTTATAAGGACATTCATTTGAGTGGGTTTAGAAAGTTTATTCGATCAGCTGGGTTGGTGATTCAGTACGTTTAATTAGGAACTAAATAGTTTTTTGGAGCAGAGAGAATACATATACTGTAAATGTGTTCCCGACCTCTTGGAAGTTTTCTTAAAATATTTTACTTATTTATTTTATGAGTTACCCAATCTTTATCAGCAATGAAATAACAATATATAATATTAACAATGAAATAACAATATATAATATTAACAATGAAAACACAGTGGATAATATTAACAATGAAATAACAATATATAATATTAACAATGAAATAACAATATATAATATTAACAATGAAATAACAATATATAATATTAGCAATGAAATAACAATACATAATATTAACAATGAAATAACAATACATAATATTAACAATGAAATAAATAGCTACAGAACAAAATACACTGAAATGAAATGGTTTAGATTTAAGACAATGTGAAGAAATGTGAAACTTTAGTTCATGCAGTGATATAAACATTAGTCATGTTTGTACTTGTAATTTAAATGTATTTTCTTTGAGATATTTGCACTTTTTCCCCATCCGTGCCCCAGGACTGTTTTGTATGCTACATCTACCGGAGAAAATTAGATATTATTTTAGTTTTTCAATAAAAAAAAAACTAATTGCAATAAACTCAGAAAAAACTACCACTGCATTTTATATGCCATTAAATTATAAAGTTTAAAACTGTATAATGATGTGGAATGCAATAAAACAGTTCCTGAATAAATGCTTACGGTACACAACTTTATCTGCACTTTGCATTTAAAATATTCGCAATATAAAAAACTATAATTACAGTACATTAATATAATTCGCAATTTAGCAAAATGCCTATGACGAAAACTTCCATGATACACCGATGCCATCATATTTCAGAAACTAAGCAGGATTTAACTGGGATAATGCTTGAATGGGTGACCACCATGTATAAAAAGACTAGTGTCGTTAGAGTCGTGGGCATTAGAGTGCAGTGCAGCCAAATACATTGTGGCTCTGAACTCCCACCACCTTTGCACTGCACTGACCACGCCAGGCACAGGGGAAGCCCTCATTCAGCAGTGGATTTACAAAACGGGCTGTACACACGTAATACGTGCTCGAGCGTAATACTGTCACACATAAGTTAATATATAATGTCAGCGATATTGGCTTTTCTTGATAAGTAGAATCACTCCAGCACGTCGAACTCTAGCAGCTACGTTGTGTGCTTTGCCAAAACATAACTTCATTAAGCTTGCTACACCTTGCCAGCACTCGGCGGCTCTCTTAAATTATTATACATCCGTAAATAATGGGGGGCTGTAATGAGGATATAATAGATTGTGCCGGCAATGGGAATAAGGTAGGATGTGAATTGAATAATTATAACCTAACAACGTCCCAAAGGTAATTAGATAATTGGTAACAAGCTGCAGGTCAGTCAGGAACACAACATAGCATCCTGATTGAGGTGCCATTGCCGTTTATTATTGAATGTTGTGTTTCTAACCAACCTCAGGCCATGTAGGTATAGTTTAATCCCCTCTATACTGTGCACGTGATTTGCTCGCCTGACCTGTTCCCATGCTGCCTGCCCTTAGTGCAGGTTCACCTTGATGTTTATTGGGAATAAGTCTTAACTATACTGTTTGGTTCTATTCGGTAAAGTCACGTAGGTAAAAAATAAAACAACAAAAATCACGACGTTTCGGCCACAACACAAGCGGCCTTCATCAGGTGAAGGGATCAGGCTGTCTCGAGGACAGCGCTGGAGTGAAACACAGCCACGCTCAGACCGCGGACCTTTAAGCTGTGTGCGAGCAAACAAGGTGTCCTGACAAAGAAATTAGCATAAAAATTAGCATTTGATTGGTCGATTTTAGAAAAGAGGTGGTGTACGTGCCGGTGGACTTGCCGTTTGGCGCGGGGGGGGGGTGGAGTTTACCTATTGATGGTGTGAAAAGGGAATTTATAAGAGCTGCGAAAGTTTGGGGTACCACTACTTGAAAAATATACTGTACCATTGAAGATTAGTTGATTGTTTGGTTCGATTTAGAACGTGACTTTACCGAATAGAACCAAAGAGTATGGATCCTTGCAGTCACGAAAGCTTTAAATCTAGAAATGAATAAATAAGTCTTAATTTAGGCAATGTGATTATCTCACAGCGACGAAATCTCAATACAGTCAATAGAAGATAGAATTATACAATAGCTCCAGAGTAGCAGTTACATTTGGCTGGTATTGCATTGAGCAAATGATAGGTGTATATACTGTATATCAGGGGTCCCCAAACCCCGGGCCACGGACCGATAGCGGTCCGTGGCCTGTTAGGAACCGGGCCGCACAGCAGGAGGTGAGAGCGGTGAGTCCACGCGTGGCCCGCCCATTATTTTATTATTTACCACTTCCGTCCGCGCCTCTTTCCCGCACTGCGCACTTGTCTCAGTCTCAGTGTTGGTAAGCCCACAAGCTAACCCCGAGTAGCCAACATGAGTAAAAAAAACAAACGTCGCTGGAGAGCTTCTTTGAAAAGGGGGAAAGGCCCAATGATGAACCCCCTCCCCCCCCCCGTCCGTGAAAAAAAATTGTCTTCCACAAAACCGGTCCCTGGTGCCAAAAAGGTTGGGGACCGCTGCTGTATATAATACATTTTTATTATGGAATCCCATATGTTGATCCCCTCTAATGTTAAGCACACTAGACATGCAATTCAGAGGTCACGATATTGATGATCTCCTGTTGCAGCAGATGAAATAATGGGCAAGTTTCTTACATATCCCCGCTTAAGGTTCACCCAGCAATATAGTCAATCAGCGTTTTGCTTGTGGTCAGGTAAAGTGTGAGTTCTCGCACCTCTTGCAAAATATCTGGCCAGCCGGGAAGGGTAGACCAAAATACCCTCGAGAGAGAGAGAGAGTTATCTCGGGCTCTCTCGAGTTCCCTATAGTGGAGGCTCCTTCTGCTAACAGTGGCATGAGCAAGGGCTGCCCCTTTACCTTTTAATAACGGAATCCACTAAAGTATTAAAGTTCATTGGTGTTTAGAAAAGTTGACAAATAATTAGCCTTTTCGCATCGTCATACCGTGATTTAATAAAATCTTGATGTTCTTACAGCTCACGGTGAATATGTTTACCTTGTATGGTGCACAATTTCCAGTGAAAATGTCTACTTTCTATATATTTTTGCTGTAAATGTAATAGAGCCGTTTTTTTATTTCATTTCAGGAGACGGAGTGTCTGGATATCACCAGCATCAGGGATACACGCACAGGAAAATCCGCACGGACTCCAAAGGTAAGATGTGCTAAATTCAAGGGCAGATAACTGCCCTTGTCCTCACTTGTCATGCCTTCTCCCCAGCCCACAAGAAGCAAATGGCATGCTGACAACCAGCGCTTAATTCCCCCTGGAACATTCTGGAACACTATTGCGGAATTATTTTAGCACGCCATATCCATTTCATTGGATTATAGAAATACAGGGTACAATAATTTAGGATATTACATTCCAATAATATAGGATATTATTAATATAGGATATTATTGTATGGATCGGTGTACCTTACACTGTGGTGGTAATGCCTCATGTCGATAATTCATACTCCAAGGCAGCCTAGCAGTGATCCAGAAAATATTGAGTAACATTAATCCCTGCTGACCATAACTTGTGGTAAAAAAGTGGTAAAAAATATAGATTCCAATATTTATTTACTTATACAGTATATGAAATGTTTGCCTATTTATTTTCTGAAGTTTTTATTTTTACTTTTTGGACAATTCATACACTCACTCAACCAATTCAATTGCTTTCATTGAGAAGCAAGTTGGAGCGCATTGAGATGAAGGTTACTTGTAAGGTAGACCTAGGGGAAAATGCAGAGAGACAACATTAACAGTACACAAATGTATTGCAGAAAACAAAACACAAATGTCAATAAAACAAAGTGAGCACACGTACATCTAAAGAGTAATAAGGTTTCTGTCAAGATTAACACCTCGTATTTAGGAATTGTGACATAAATGTGACGCGTTCTTAATTTGTTCTTAATTTGCATCGGCCAGAGAAGTTGTGCCCATGTTGTTCTGCATAGGATGAGTTTGGGACAGACCAGGTCACAATAAGTCACTGGAAAAGCATCCTCATGTCATGTGCTGCATATATGCCTTATTACAGCTTTAGCAATATTGACTTATTACAGGTCAGCAATCTAGCAATATTTAAAGATTCTCTTTTCACCACTAACTAATTTGCAAATACTCCTTAATGATAGCAATTACGAACACAGAATGTATACATACAGTACATGTACTCACAAAATTACACAATGCAGGCTTAAATTAGATATTTTCTTTATATATTTAATATTTTTGCCATTACATCGACATCATTAAAAGATTACAGCACTATTTTTATTATACATTTTTCATGGGAATTATTACATTGTTACAGTATTTGTAGACACAATGCTTTCAGTGTTGCATTTTTATCAAAGGAATGCCAAGGAACGGTTTTTCTCTGGTTTTAAACGTGCTTGAAAATGTATACCTTTTATTTACTTTGCCTGATTGGCTCAGACCTGGACCTATAGGAGGAGGCAGTGCACATTCCTCCTTACTGTCCTTCAATTCATTAATATTTGGGTAAAGCCACGTGGCAACATTGCCCCCTTCGAGCAGGCTAATGCCCACTTGCTGCTTTCACCTTGATCCGCATAGGGACAGCTGCCATTCAGGGGGGTCCCATCGGAGAAAAAAAAACCCCTGCCCTAAAATATTGACGACGTTATGAGCACGTCATAAATGCCAGTGTGCCGTTGTTTGCCGTTCTAAGTTTAGTGTCTAAAATAGGATTATGAAGAAACGCATCGCCCATCTTTATCACATGTTGCTGTAAATGTTCGCCTGTATGTAACATTAAAACACTATAGCGGGTGACAGTTTTATAATGCAATTGCATTCCTGTGTTTAAAAATACCTTCTGCTTCAACAGTTAATCATGAAGCCAACTCTCTTTTTAAGTCACTCCAATTATTAATAGCAAAGACCGAAAAGAGAAATGGTGCTCTTTGCATATAATGCTAACATCTCTTCCACACGCTGGATAATGTAGCCACATCTGCTAAGACGGAAGAGGCTACATTGTTCCATGCAGTTAAACTTGGACCTGTACACCGGCTGGAATGACTCCAAATGACAGCCAACTTTATATTCTTTCTTTGACCAAAACGTAATGTTTACCCTGACCATAATAACATTCCTCTAAGACTTTGCATAAACTATATGGATGTGTTGGATTTAAGCATATCTTGCCAGAATGTGAATAGTCTCAAAACTGTCAACAGTAACATTGTGAAACATTGTAAACAGTTTGTTTTTGTTTTGTGCTTTTTATATTTAAATGAATTTGTTTTTAGTTAAATACATTTTCATGGAACAAAAATCTCTTGATGTAGTGCCTACCAGTAAAATGTATATTGAACGTGCACTCTGAAACTTGTGATTACTAAAAAAAATACTATCATCATCATCAGTCACGTTCTATCCACTACTGGATGATGGCCTCCCTATGACCGCACGATCCCATCTTCTACATATATGCTCCTCATAGTTGCTCCATCTCTGGGGCCCATTGTCCATCAACCCTTTCTTGAAATGTATCTTGCCCAAGCCAACATTTCCTAACAGTTGAAATGATATCTCAAACTTGCAGTTATTATCAGATTCATGTGTAGCATTTTCTTTCTGTCAGTGTATTGTCCAGTAGCTATCTCTCCCTGCTTTTTCTAGACTTTCAGATTTTGTGCCGTTTTCTCTATAAGTTTTAATGTATCCAATCCACGTGTGTAGTTTGTTGTCCTTCCCCCACACCTCCGATTAGCACAGTTGACTACGTACAGTGCGAAATAAGTTCAACATGCATGCATATATACATATCAGGTGATAGTCACTGATTGAAAACTCTCTGCTTTGGGCACATTGGTTTGTTGTTTTCATTAAGAAATTGCAATTTTCCAGAAACACTTTCAACTGCTCTCTCACACTCAATTAAACACATTTTATACAATGGTCAAGCGGGATGGTATGGAATATTCACTTGTCTTTGGTGAGAATCATAATGATGATATGTAATTTGTTCAATTGTAGAAAAATATTTACTAAATCTAGCATGTTAGCATGGTGGGTCGGCCTCTTTATTGTCAATTGTTTGTTTCTCTGATAAGGGGGGAATGCATCTGCTGGGATTCTTGTATCAGTTTTGTCTACTGTGTTTTTTTAAAGGCGTTTAGGAAACCATCCAAGATTGAATTAATTCCTGTGTTCATTTGTAACACACACACAGATTATAAACAAATAAAAATGACATTGTACTCAGAGAGGAAAATAAAAATAAGTGTGATACAGAAATGGAAGCATCACTTTGTGTCGCTGCACAGGAGGTGTGTAGTTATTGTTTTTTCCAAAAAGGCAATGTTCCAGTTTACAGTAGTATCCACAGGTATTATACAACATATCACCTAGCAACTACTCTCTGGGGCTTCAATTTCCGTGGTGTTCCATAGGTGACAGTTTTAAACTGTTAGCTATTTTGTAAAATTTAGCCTATTTTTGCAATAAAAAAATAGAAATTGCAAAAAAAGAGATTTCATATTTTCACTAAATGAGCACAATACCATGTTGGTTCCTTCACAGAAGAACTCGTAATACTACTGTTACATATAATAAACCCATTATATTCATTTGCTTCGTGATTAATTGTAAATGATGGTTTTAACGACGTCCATTTCACTCGGCATTAGTTACAGTGTTTAAGGTGACGCGAAAACACTTAACAGGGGGATCCAGGGCGAGATAGGGGCTGCCGTCTCCCAACCCGTATTGCCATATGCAAGAATAAAAATAAACATAACATTGGCATAATGCTTCGTTTTCACGTGAAACCGAGAGCGTATTTACACCAGAACCTTTGCACGAGTAACACAATTAACGCATAAAATGAGGGTGATCTTGCGCGAGGTTTTTTTTTTATTCACGGCATTGTCATACCGGCACGACGTCTCGTAAGCACCTTCAGCCCCAATCCCACGCAGGTCACGGGGAGCGTGAGCAGCACCGTGAAATGTGCGGTGTGCGTGCTGTAATAATGGCCAACGGCTTGGGGAATCGTCCTCCAGGTGCGACAGCAGCCTCCAGGGATTCCGCACACTTGCCTCGCCGACGATGTCCATAAACGAGATGAAATTGCATATCCTAACGCACGGTATTTGTTTTCCCAAACAACGCTGTTGATGAAATGCAAGGCTTTATATCGCTTCATATTCTTCACCGCCGATCAGATCAGCCGTGATCAATCAACTTGCCTTCCTGAGCTGTCGGCATCTCCCACCATCCTGCGATGTAAACTACTACTATTTTTGTTTTACCAACTAAGGCCCACTGAGCTATATGGCTCTTTTTCAGAAGCGACCTGGCCACAAATGATAGCTCAATGAAGTGGCTTATCATGTGGAAATGTATTGCAGCCAAATACTCTAAACGCATGTTTCTGAATGTGGAGGGAAAAACCAGAGACCCGGAGAAAAATCCACGTGACCGCAGGGAGTCAGGGTCAGGATCGAACCCAGGGTCAGGATCTAGTTTAGACATCTCTCCACCACCTGCCAAATGACTAACTGGGAGTGCACCCATTCGTACTCCTGCATAGACAGAGGTGTAGGGATTTAAGAATCTTGCCACATTTTAACTGCTGCTGCACCAGGAGATCGAACCGGTGACCGCTACATTGCAAGCCCAGTGTGTTTATCATTGCACTGTGGTAGAATTATGTGCGTACTGTAGGTAGCTTTACAATAGTATTAAATAGCTGATTAGTGGAATAAAGTATATAGATAATTATTATTGAGAAAATCCACCAACTATTCCAAAAGGTGGAGGTTTGTATTGTTTGTTATTTTACAATGAATACCTCAGAATAATTTTTTATATTTCTCTCAAGTAAAAATATTTTGCTTTTTAATTCCTGCAGTATTGAATGAATTGGCCATTTATACGTAATATATGAACATATACTTAGACTATATTAATGTATTTTTATATTCAAATAAGTTATTACATTTGACCGTTCAATGATAAATCTTTGAATGTTACATTTATGTTTAAAGCAGCACAGGTAGAAATGCAGCTTGGTGGCATTCTTAATGAGGGAAAATAATCTTCAAGTCCGCAACCCTGAGTCCAACACTCCAAACAGCTCCTATCTTTCTCTTGCAGAATTTCTTCATAACACCAATACTTTGAGCTTGTGAGGCCTGCATTCCAACGTATCAATCACTGTGAAAAGTGGGGGGGGGGGGTAGCATTTTATGCACAAATTCCTCTACGCATGGGGGACCTTGTTAGAATTTTCAGCAATATTTTGAATGTGAAGTTTAAATTCACCATTTGTACAAACATTAAAGTCACCGTTTACCCACAGGTGTGAAACGCATGATAGAAAAATACTAAAATATTGGAACGAATGGTGGAACCTAAGTATATACTTTGGCATATAATGTGCATAATAATTGTAGAAAAAACATTTGTATGACTAAGATGTCCGTTCTATTACATTCATATAAATAATAATGTTGGTTATTTTATTTTTAACTTTTTTTTATACATGTAACTATCAGTGTTGTTGAGGCATTTAGCTGACCATTACCCTTCAAGTTTATAAAATCAACATATTGCTGCTCTTTAATAAAATGTCAGTAAAAAAAATATAAACAAATGGTTTAAGTTGCTGGTTCAAAAAGTGTGTGTTTTATCGCGTGAATCCTCACCTTGCCTGTAACAATCTCTTTGCTGGAGCCAAAATGCAATCTCCTTGTCAGTAGCAACTGCTGGTACTACACACCAGATAACATTTATCATACTTAGTGACAAAAGTTAAAATATATTATTTTACTGTGCTACAGAGTTCAAGACTCATGCTCAGAAGTTTGAGTTCAAATCCCAGTCAGGGAATGAGTGCAAATCATCCCTTTGGGAATGAATAAATTTAGCACCACTTTATTGAAAGCCATCTGTGGTTTTCCTTTGAGAGCACGTGCTCGTATATAATTTCCGCTCCTGGCTCGGGGCTGTCGGTGGAGATAAGCGCCACACATTAGGGATACCCTGACTTTTCTCTTTGCTTTGAGTGAAGTGAGAAACACTATCACCAAACAGCGTCGTCACATACTTGGAAAGAGTGATGGATGCCATTCAGGACGGCACAGAAATATCTGTGCAAGGAGAAAGAATGAATGACTTGAGATTTGCGGACGACATAGATCTGATGGAAGAAAGTTGCTTCGTACTGCAGGAAAGTGTCCATACGCTGAATAAGTCAGGAAAGGATGCAGGACTGAGCATTAACGTGGAAAAGACAAATGCGATGGTGTCCGGAAGGGAGGACATTGAAGTAATAATGGAAAACAGCAAGGTTGTGAATGTGAAGGAATTTGTATACTTGGGAAGTCTACTGACATGGGACAACGACTATAAGAAAGACATCAGAGTGAGGATTGCAAAATGCAAAATGAGTAATGGCGGATTCAATAACATCTGGAGAAGCAAGAAAATCAGCTACAAGACCAAACTGAACATCTTAAGAACATGCGTGTTCAGCACAGCTTTGTATGCCTGCGATACTGACATTTAAAAAGACTAACAGAGAGACGATATTGGTACTCAAAATGTATTGCTGGAGAAGGACCCAAATATTGACCAACGTGAAAGTAAGAAAAAGGTTGCACACAGAAGAAGACCGGATGATGCAGGCAGTGATGAGAATGTAATTGGCACTATGTGGACACATATGTAGGATGGACAACAACAGAAAATTTAAAGTATGTTGTTTGGAAAAATGAAAGGAACTGGAAATAGAGGAAGACCTAACAGAAAATGGCTTGACATAAGAGGCTGGTGCCAGAAAGATGTGGCACTCCTTGAGCATATTAGCACAAGGCAGGGGAAAATGTAAACAAATGTGGAAATGTGCAATGGACACCTACGGGGCTATCTGCCCATGGGTCGTCATGATGATGATAAAAGTGAGAAGCCATTAAAAGCATGCACTGTATTAGGTGAAGTGACAGCCCTCCTAGAAATGCTCACTCACTCCACTACTGGTGGAAACACCTCCACTAAAGGAGTGACCGCTAGAGAAGAGGTGGTAGGTAGTACCCACACCACATGTTACCCTACCACACACTACCTGCCAATCGACTACCTGTGGCATATCATTTGTACTGCTGGGTGAAGAGAGGTGGTGGGATTGAACCGGCGACCTGTATATTGCAAGCGCAGTGTGCCAAAGATTACAACATTGCAGCATCTTATTTGAGATAATGGAGCACGGAGCTTTGTGGCGAGGCAACATGAGGCATATGTGTGCAGGCTTGATCAACTGTGTTTCCGAAATGAAACATTGTGGAATAGAGCAATTCTAGCTTGTCTTCATTCTCTGATAAAGTATTTTTTTAAGTCCATTTGAAAACTCAAATATGTGATCAAGCCTCATCTCATGTGATTTCCTACATGCACTGTGGATTATTATTCTATTCTATAGAATAGAACTTTATTACATTTTCTGGTAAGGTAAATTTCCTAGAATAAAATTGCAAATAATGGCAATTTGCATGGATAGAAATATCAAGGTTGGGGTGGCCTTTATATTTAATTTAATTCACAACGTAAATGGCTGGCAGAGCACTGAAAGCAAATTGTATATTCCAAAATGCTTTACAATGGTATGTACGTTGAAAGAAAAATTCAGATTGAGTTAGTGTTTATTGGTGCCTGTGGGTGAGCGAGGATCGTGACTAGCACAGCGTGGGGGAGGTGGATGCCTCATCTGTTTTTTATTGTATTTGACGTCACTAAGGAGTCACGGGGGTTCAGTCGGGTGACACAGTCCTAGTGAAAACTGACGGTGCAAATAATGGTATGGCGAGATAAAATGCACACGCGTGTGCTTTCCACTCTGACTGTGGACAGCCAGCAGCAAAAAGTAGATTCTATTTTAACCAAGCCACTTCCTTACCTCTGGTCCAATTGCGCTGAAAGTCAACCTGTTTTGCCTCATTCTACCCCTCTCTATATCTAAAGCCAAAATCTCATCCCATTTTTTTGTATCTAACCGTAGCATTGTTATTAAAGATAATGGAGCAGCTCACAGCCTTTCACCAATCTATTTCTGGATGAAGCATTCCACATACCATGTCAGAGTTATGGGGCATATTTAACTATACTTCACCACACTGGGTCTGTGCTGAAGCATATTTGAGGCGGAGGTGGGGGCAGAACTGGTTCAGATATCACTTTCCACTTTCTGATAGGAAATTCCTGTATCGTATGCGGTACCTTCGAATCCACCCTGAATGATTACTTATGTGAGTGATTCCCATGTTAAAACATTTATACATCTGTGTGTACAGTATGCATAATTTATCTGTCCGTATGCTACAGCAGAGGTGTGGAGAATTTCAACAGGCCCTGCATCTCTCTGATTTATTGACCCGGTCAAGGCCTATGATAACATCAATAGGCCAGGGCTCTGGATTATTATTTGTGCTTTTGGAGTCCCAGGACGTCTGCTCACAATCAGTAAATACCTTCAAGATGGTGGGCAGGCCTTGGTAAAGTTGCATGGCCAGGTGTCGCAACCATTTTCTGTTCACCTTCGGGTGCGACAGGGATGTCCTCTCACCCCAGCATTATATAACATTGTCTTTGATCATGTAGTTTGAAAAGGTGTAGATACAATTGAAGGTGGATCGATGCCTGAGTGCGGTCAAGGGATGGCTCCCTATTGGTCAACCATATTATGTATGCGGATGATCTGGTGATTGCTGTCCACTCTGAGAAAGAGTTGGAGATGCTACTGCTGAATCTGGAGCATGCTACTAATATTTGGGGCCTTATCATCAGCCCCACAAAAACAAAGCACCGACCTGGGTATTTTATGTCATAAAACGCTCCCCTCCCTCAACTCCCCATGAGGGGAGTTGAGGGAGGGGAGTTGAGGGAGGGGAGCTTATGACTAGCTCCGGTTTGGCAGCCGGGGTCTCATTCTGAATCAGTGGAGCCACATTATCTTTTCATCAGCTGCGTAACACTGTTTGGAAGCTGCTTTGCTTGTCGCTCCATGCAGTTATGCCCTTCCTTGCTTGCACAATGTGGAGTCCTCTCAAGGATAATCTGCACTGTTTTAAAACATTCAGGCTAGCCTGCCTACGACCCATCCTGGCTTTAACCAGACTGAATTGTGTGAGGAGTTCACATATCCTTGAAAGATCTGGACACAGTCCCATGAGTGAGCTCCTCTAGCAAGTGAAGTTGTATTGGCTGGCTCATGTACCACAAATGCCCAGCCATCACATGACCAAGCAACTTCTGCTCAGCCAGATAGATTGGGCTAAAAGGACGCGCCATGGCTTAGAGAAGAGATGGAATGATGCGGTACAGAAGGATGTGATGCCGAGTGGACTAGCCGATGACTGGTACCAGCAGTGTCAAGATCAGCCTCTGTGGATGAGGTTCGTGAAGGATTCTGCTGAGGAGTTGGAGCCAGTTGCCCTCCAGCAACAACGGAGGGCAGAGAAGTGATGCTCGCAACAATGTGCGGGGCACTGGGTAAATAAAACGCAGACAGTTGGCAAAGTGGGGGGCACAGTTGGTGCATCTGCCAGTGATCTCAGTCAACCCATGGTCTGTTCCATGACCTCCTGCCAGCAGGCCTTTGTGGTCTCAAAGTGCACCTAGCATGCCGCAGGTGCCATGATCATGTCACCACCACGTAGTGGTGAACCGCGGTTGTTGTAATGCATAATTGTGTGAATGAGCATCTCATATTTCGGTCCTCCTGGTGGTTTCAGCGGTAGTTACATATGCTGGTCCAAGTGTGCCTGGTAGTAGTTTTGGTATGCAGATTGGCAAGTCCTATTGGTCTTCATCCTGATAGAAAATAATATTTGTTTCTAAAAAAGGAAATCGCATTTCTAATCCAAGAATCATAAAAATTTGCCTAGCTATGCTGACCATTGATATTAGCTATGGCTGGGAAATCGAACTCAGGTGGCCAGATTCATGGTGTGGTGTGCTCACCACCACACCTTTGCTCCACTCCTTTGATAACGTATACATACACATTGTTAGTAGTATTACTTATCCTACCAACCACACACATGCATTTAGAGGAATATGTTTACTTTGGAATCATGTCAGCTCAAATGCATGTATGCTTGTACTATAATATTCACCTATGCAATCATTATTGTTGGGAGTTTACTCGAATATTATCGTGCCCTGAAAATGAGTCTGTACAAAAGATATAAAAGACAATGCAACTATGCGTTCAAGTCCCATGATGAGCCAAGGAATTGATTGATATGACACCTGTTAAGCTGCTATGCTCTGTGTTGGTCTAAAGTGGCATATATTGGAGGTATGTGGGGATTCAACATCAAATGTCGTTTATTGAAAAAGAGACGTCTGCCTCACGGTCACAGCAGAACACAGATGAGAACACAGACTGCGTTTGCAGCACCATCTTCTACGGGAAATAGATTTTCTTTCATCATCTGCCACATCAATTCGTGTGCCTCCACCGATATTAAATTCTTTCGCTGGCTCTAACCGCAAGGACTATGTTGTTCATAGAGTTCCCCCCTTCTGCCCCCCGCTTATTGGAATACACACAAGTATCCTTATGAATTCTGCAATAAAAACACATTTTAGAGGGCCCGTTTTTTCGTTATTTTTGCAAAAATTGGACATTATTTAAGCCAGTTTCATATTTCATACACCTTGGTTGCTTCTATTCAACAGTAAACTCTAACCACAGGTCTCCTTAATGCGTGTGCACCTCCAACTGTAGTAAAATATTGTTTCTCATAAACCATTGGCCCAAGGGAAGTTTTCTTTGAGGTCAGAGAGCTGTTGTCCTTAAATGCTACAAGCTGTTTTGCATTGCAAGAGGCTTCAGCACTGCAATGCCAGGGAGCTTAACAAGGAACGTGCCTATTGGAGAATGTAAGGCTCTGCAGTTGAGGGCATTCAAAAGGGTTCACTGAACCAGAACGAATTTCCATTTGGTCACATCCCGATTGGTGTTGTCCTATATATGGAATGTTGCACTCTGATTCTCTCGAGAGAGATCTAATTACAGATCACACTTTTCAGGGGACGTTGTTCAATGGGAGATTTTTTGACATGTACAGAGACAAGTGTCCAGTATGTCAGATGAGAACATTTGAAACTGTGACTCACTTCAAATGCCCTGGAAATACGTACTTTGTTAACGTTGTGCAATACCACGAGATCATGATAATGTTTCAGCACGGTTATACCCAATGTTAATTTGTATTCCGCAAACACTTGCACTACTGTGCGCCAAATTACAGCGGAAATATATTTCAAACGTTTGGTAGATAAGATCGCTATAACGGCGGAATGTGCTTTATAAAATCACCGTAATAATTTCCATTTCACATTATCATGCAGATATATAAATGACTCAAACTGGCACATTGCCCAAAGCAACACTTTCCCTATATCCCGTAACTTTACAGTTATCCAGTGGAAATTACGTTTTTCAACAGGAAGATACATTCCCATATTGTGACTAAAATGCCCTTGCTGACGCAAGTGAACATCTGACTTAAATTTGTCTTTTCCACTGTCCAAATTGCGTGCTTGCTTTATCCATACTCTGTAAGGATAAACAAAAATGTAAAACATTTGTAAAACTATAAGTCATTTCAGGATTTTAGCAAGAAAGTTTGAAGAATGAATCCCCGTGATTTGATGATTTAGTGAGTAAGTTGAGAGCATAGAATAATTAATGAGCAATCATTGTGATGACTGACCCCATAATCCTGTAACGTTATGATCCCCAGATTATTATTTCTGCAGCGTTCACTCTCAGTATCCATGACGTCGCAGGGAACTTTTTTATCCTTGAAGGTGCATTTCTGTGTACATCCTCTCTTTGTACTCCAAACACTTTCCTTACTCTAACATTATTGGATGCATTGCAGCAGAGGTCTATTCCAGCATGCATTTATCTATATTGCTATTCTATATGCACTGTATAATAACAATAACTGACAGCCCTTGGTCAATCCACTGCAGGATTAAGACCTCCCTATGCCATTTGGTCAGAAGGGTTGTTCGATCCTACGAACCCATGCTGGTCAGTGTGAGTTGATATCACTTGTCACTGGTGTTTTCCATGGCCAGACATCAAACTCAGCTCATCAGGTTCATAATGCAGTGCGATAATCACTACACTACCGCTCCACTGCATATACTGCATGTAAATAGATATTCATATCATTTGCTTTTTCTAGAATTTGACTAATATTATACCTATGGTTATTAGTAGAAAAACTGCATTCTAAATTCCAGTTTGCTCAAGTGATTTTTTTGGCCACTAAACTTTCCAATAGTCGGTTCTTAGTAAATGTTGATCTAAAAAGGGAAAAAAATACCAATCTGCGACCAAAGAGGAAAAAAAATAATTATCGCACATTGCCTACAATTACCCGAATAAGGAACATGGACAGGAACTTAAAAATAGTTTTAAAAAAACATGGAGAAAAAGAGGAACACATGGATCTGAAAATAAATGCAAATTAGAGAAATAAAATTAACTGTTAAGGTAAATAAGTTGACTTGGGCAGGATACATCAACAAAATTATGATGGCTAATAAACACGAATCGTGATGGAATGGCAGCCAAAAGGGAACGTGCCTTAGAGGACAACCACCATGGAGATGGGTCCATAAGATCAATGGTAAAGACGTGAGGAGGCCTTTGTCCAGAAGTGGATTGATAGTGACTGTTGATAATGATTATTGTATTTAAATAATACACTTTTTTATCATTCCCATATATTGACATTTTTGTGTTTGAGATCAATAAACAGGACGTATACAATATATCATAAATTGCATAACAGCCTGAGGAAAACAGAGAATGTTCAATTCATTTGTACTTGGGATGCTTTCTTTCTGATATTTTATTTATTTTTACAATGTGCAATGCCAGCTGGAATGAATAATGTGGCATTTTTTTTGCAAGCGTGGAGATTAGACAGCCAGAATGGGTTTAATTAAGGCTTGTCAAAAGGGTAGGCATATTCACCTACCTTAAATGTCAGGGGTTAACAGAAATTCCATGGGTTTCTCTCACAGCGAAAGCAAAAAAAATCCTATTATTATTATGACCGTATGAAACTGAACACATTCACCAGCACTAAAACATGCATGTGAGGGCACAAGCTCGCTTATTCAGCCTTTAATAGACCAGACCACCTTGGTCAATGATCAACAGTTCAACGCATTCCGTGATTAATGTTCCATGGATTGCAATTTAAAAGGCACTTTACATCCAAACCATCTACAGTCAGTTTTGCGTTTATATATTAATGTTTTTTTGCATTGTTTTGATTTGCCAGATATACATTTCACAGGACCTAATTGAAAATGAGGCTTGTTGTCTTTACGGGCTCTTGCGTGGTTATATATATATATTTTTAAATGTGATAGACCATGAGACTCTCTGGATGCAACCATTATGAAGGAGCTTTAGTAGTTATTTTTAAATGTTGAGGTGATAGAAAGATATTACATTGCAGCTGAAAAAATATATATTCCAGAGTAGATTTGTTTTTATAATTAGGTGGCCTATATAGCTGCTATATCCAACACCTTTTTCTCTCCTATTCTGCATGAGCAGTTAATTGATGAGTCTGGCATTACGGAGACAAGCTTAGCACTTGGCAAAGTGCCTTAAATTATAACGATTGTATTCTTAAAATGCAAAAATCACTCGCCACACTTTCTGAGCAGTCTTGTTGCAGACTAGAATCACAGGTGGAACATTTAATCTCTGCACTAATCAATATGTCAATAATGTATGTAAGCCGTTGATAGATATTTTGCCATCTGAATAACTCTCCCTAACTTTTATTTAAGTTGCATGTTGGGTCACTAAAAGCAGTATCAAGGAGACTGCTAACCCTTACACATAGAACAATGCTAGTTTTGTATTTCTCAGAAATTGTTCAGGAAGTCAGCCAGTTTATAATGTTACTAATATACTACGACCCAGATAAGGTTTGATTGCAGTTTTATCGGCTTGATGTCCTTATTTGCTCAGTGCCTTGGCACATGAGGGCATGCGTACTGCCGCAGCGTGTCAAGGTGCTGCCGGGCTAATCACTTTGCTCACTCCACTGCTGGAGCAAGGGCCTCCACTTGAGGGAGCTCTAGAGGGTATGTTCGCCTCCTCTTTCACGCTGACACAGTGGCCACCTCTCTCATGCTGGCCTTACATTTTGGAAGATGTGCGAGTGCCCACACTCAATGCCAACACATACAACCTACCAATCAACTAACTGTGGGTGGAAGAGGTAAGGATGGGGTGGGGAGTTTAATAACATTTCTCCAATGTGTCAACTTCTGTGCAGAGGAGAACAGGCGACCTGTTGAATGTAAGTCAATTGTGCTAACCATTACTCCACGGTAGCATGTACAGTATGCACACAATACATTACATTAAATGCATAGAATTAATACATGTATTTAATGTTAGTGAAGATATTTTCAGAGGACATCAAATTTGCTTTGGCTGGAAACTATGAGAGTAGAAGACCTGTCAGTTCTGTCGTTATAACATGGCATTAGACTTGTCTTGGGGTGTTTGGCAGATACCAAAAGCCATTTGGCTGAAATGGCTTTTTTCCATTACAAACGTCATACCGTGTCAGATTCCGTTGACAGACTTGAACAGCATTTTTTTACAAAGCATTATAAGAACAGCACTTTACAAGATGACATTTTTACTTGAAATGGCAGGAAGCTATGAGTGTTGGTTTATGTAAGTTGCACCTTTCAAAGAGCAACTGAAGGGCGACTGGACCCATTCCGTAGAGCCCTTAGGCCAGATATTTGTAATCACATGAATAATACCACAACACTACAGTATGCATCAGGCTACTATTAAAAAATATCTATGCCTCAATTTTCCTGGCTGGCTGCTGGCTGGGCACATCTCCACCCCAACAAATCCGTTGTTCGTGACTGCAGGACATTGCCACTGAAACTAGCTGGATAACTGGCTAAACCGGATTTTCCCCATGTAACAAAACTTACGATTGAATTGAAATGGTGGAAGAAGTTTGGAAGACTTTTAATAATGGATGGCAACACCAAAGAGGTGGGAGTAACGAATACAGACAACTGACCACGGTTCATTTGAAATTGCTCTAACTTTTCAGTTTGCGCTATGTAATTATTTAAGTCCTAGATAATATATATGTAATGGGTTCAATCGAGGCGCACCCTTGCACTTGGAGGCAACACGTTTTATTAATTAACATTTAGTTCACTATTGACACAGACGGGATGACGACATAGGGTGGTGAACCACCGTTCCTATACTAACTATTTACACTGTGGATGGGACTACTAAATCGGACCAGGACAGCCAACACGCTGCCTGGTCCGCGTGCGCGAAGACCGGAGACTACGATGAGGAAGATTTCTTCCCAGCCAGGATCAACTCCGATCCCTTCCCACCCCCCACTCCCGGGCTCGGCTTTTATCCCTGCGGCGTGACCAGGTCCCGCCCTTGGCCACGCCCCTTTTTCAGATCCTTTGTGACGGTTCAGGACCCAATTCACGTGTACCTCTCACCCTCTCCCTGGCCCTCGTGTTACCACCTCATCCGGTCACGTGCCCCCTCGTGTTTGCTCAGCCTCTTCCCTGGTATGCTCACCCAGGTGCCAGGGAGAGGCTCCGCACATCCAGTACCACTCACACGGTACTGTCGCTACACTATAGTGCCATCATCAATGACACTACAAATATATGTAAAAAAAAACCCTAGCGTACATATTATCATGGCATTTTATTACGTAAGAAATATTACTTTGGGTTTTTATTTTTTAATATGACGTTGCATCACGTGAAAGTTTACTTTTATTTCTTGTCGAACTTTGCAGCTCTAGTCCCATCGGAATACTTGGCAACCGTTCCAAAATCTCACGTTCATTCTGAATTAGCAAGCGAAAAGTGTGCCTGCTCTGGTGGGAGTTCTTTGGCTTGAACACAGATGCTCCTTTGTTGCCCTGTAAACACAGTGGCCAGTGTCCTCAGATTCCTCGTTCCTTTGTTTAAGGGTATTTTGGACCAAATCCACACTCCAAGAAGGGAGCTTTCCCTTTATCTGGGTCTGTACTACCAACTCTGCCTCTCTAAAGCAAAGTCAAAAATAAAGATTTGTAAAGCAGAACCCTTTTATGGCCAGGAATGCCTTTGCTAAAAGATCTGGCTTGCTGAGAAGCTGAATGTGGTCTCTCAACATTAATGATTATTGCTCAAAGGAAACTATTCGTCCTCTTTGAGTTACATCTGAGCTTAATGTTTGTCATCTCTTTGCTTTGCTCTTAAAAACGCGTAAATATTCACCTCGAAAAAAACCCGTCTCGAAGTGCATGCATTGAAGCACTGTGTGGGCTACGTTTGGCTAAGTTTGGCTCGTGGCATTGTTTGACGTGAAGTAGTACAAATGAGGTGCTGTAAAGTGGCAAGACAGGTGTGACTGGTAAATGCAAAACGTCCCCCAACAAGAGACTTCCAAAATAAATAATTATAAACTTCTGTAAACACGTACAGAAAACTAAAAGGAATGTATTTACAATAAATCTATCACTGTAAACACACACACAATCGACTAAACAAGCATGTATACATCACTTCTCTGTTGTTGTTTTTTTTGTCGTATTAATGAACATGTCGAGCCATTTGTGAATCTATGGCTGGACGATAGCCTCCCCATGCTACTGGGGCAGTAAGGGGTCATTTAATCATACTTCGCCACGCTGGTCAGCAGGGATTGTAATCCTTTCCTAAAGTAATGATAAGAAATGTCCTGACAATTAAATGTACGTACGTAAAACAAAAACAATGTCTGTTTATGGTCATGGAGAAATAGACACATACATGGAAAGTGAGTGGAACATAAGCTTTACTGCAGAATGACAGCACAAATTGTTATCTGTCCATATGAACATCTATTTTTTTTTGCTTCAAATCAGACTTAAAATAGTCCACGTGTTTTATCGGGCAGAGAATGTTCATGTGTATGCGTATTGTTGTGTACTACGTTGTGTTACTTTTGTTTTAATCCATCATGAACATGTGGTCTCAATAACTGGTTTCTCAATATCAAGACGACTGAAGTTTACACATGTTTAAATTGCCATACAGTACTTTGTTTTTGTTTTCCCAACAACCCCTCATGTAAAATCACTACCAGGCCATGACTGTTATGTTATGCAGGCTATCACTACTGTGTGCGTGTTTAATTCTAAACATGAAATAGAAACCATGGCAACATTATGAATGGCTTTGAAGGAACCAATGTGAACTTTCCCTTGTGTCAGTGCAACATAATGCAAAATTCTCCAACGTGATGCGAACACGAAGTTCTGTATTTCTGAAGAAAGTTACATTTCACGATGTAGATTCACATATATGATGGGTAGAGCAAGTGGCTCGCAATTTGAACGTTGTGAGTTCAAATCATAGTTGGGGTTTGACTCTGAGCCCACCATCCTTCTGCAGTGTACCGTTTTGTGGTGGGAACGATAACAGTAGTTGTACTAGGGGTAGATTCGCCCCCACCATAGTAATGTGGAATTTCCACCTCTGGTTTAGGACTGTAAGTAGACACGAGCACGGTCTTAATGTTCATTTGAACAATACATCATTTGGCCACTATAGTGCAGGATAGAGCAGTGACGGTTAATGGAAGTTCTCACACATCATGTCATCAGCTGCTCACATGAGACCACCTTGTCAGACGTGATTGTGAATCACTGCTACGTTCTTTCTCTTGGTACTTGGCACTCGAAAAGTATCTACTTTAAAAAAATCCGATAAATTGAATACAACTGTGATAGTTTATCTGCCTTTCAACTAGATGCCACTTAAGAAGGGGACATATACTTTACCGGGGTTCTTACATGATGATATAAAATATTGATGACACTGATTTATGAACTCGTCAAATATTAAAATGTTATTTCCTATGTGCAAAAGCAACGTACTTAGGAGTGCAATTTCATATCCTTGTTAACGTATCAAGTGAAATATTATTATTTTCGCTGTCATATTTCGTTTTTTTGTTTCATATACTTAGAAAAAAATATACAGTAGTCAATTAGAGCCTAGTGTTCATATTGTACTGGTTGACGAGATGTTACGTATTCCAGTAGAGATGACATTGGAACATGAAGCTAAAAATTACAATGTTATTAAACCTGAGGCTCCCCAAAGGTCCCAACTTCTGAAGCTAAGAACCTCAATTGAACTGCACATAGTCTGACTGTTGCACTGTAGACTGATGTTCAAGTGCCTTCAAACAAATGTGCGTTTGGTGAAATATATTTGCTTAGACAACAGTGCCGGGAGAGCAGAGCAACCTTAATAACAATCATATGAACTCCAGGGGGCAAGTTGCTTTCCATGCCAAACTTAAATCAACACAAAAAAATATATGTCTGCCTTATTGCATTATTTTGCCATTTCATCTTAATGACATTAACATTCATGGTAATAAACAAATTGAGCAGGTATTTACTTACAAACATTCGGTAGGGTGGCTCAGCGGTAAAGGGCGGTGTGTACGATCAATCAGGAAGTTGATCGTTCAAACCTCATCGGGGACTCGTCTCAGTCCTTCATCTCTCCAGGGTCAATAAAATGAGTACCACTTTGGGCATGAGTCAACAGTGGGTCAGACTGACTCCCACCATAGGCTTGTGGAGTTTCCATAATTGAATCAGCGCTATAATAAACAGGAGACGAGCATCAGGCGACACTGAATTGATCGGTAAACCACTTTGACTAATTTATGTTTAAAGTATTTTTTGTAGATTCTTCACATTTAATTAGAGTTCAAGTCCACAATAAAGGTTTTTGGGTAAGATCGCATAAGTATAAATGTGTCGAAACCCTCCACCACCTGACACGGCCAATCAGTAAGAGATTTGTCACGTAAAGAAAGTGACAAATAGTTACTACTTCAGCCCACCAGCATATTGAAGAGTGAATCCACAACATTTACAATTTGAGCACGACATTTCGCTGGCAATTGCATCCAGCATCATTGGGCGATTTGCCAGAATAGTGAAGCCATCCACCTGCTTCCGGTTTTAAATAGAGCAGGACGATGTCATAATTGAACCCAATGAGGTGCAGAGATGAGAGGCGGAGGAGGGGGTATTGTAATTATATATTAGATTAGTAATCAGTTAATTCGTATTGATTCCTATAAGGAATTGTAATATGTGTAGTGACATACAAGGCGTCACTATAGGGCAGCGACAGTACCAAGTGATGAATGGTACTATAGGGGTGGTGCCTCTATCTAACACCAGGGTGTGGATGCAATGGAAGGGCTCTCTCGGGGGCATAGCCCTGGCAACGGTGAGAGAGAGGGCTGGGCGAGGACATGGCACTCTAGGTGAACCCGGGAGGGCACGTGACCGAACGAGGTGGAAGGGGCTCCCCCCCCAAGGGGGGTGAGAGGGGCGCGTGATGGGGAACCAGAACCCTCGAGAAGAATCTAGAATGTGGCTTGGCTAGGGGCGGAGCCCGGTCACGCCGCGGCAGATAAAAGCCTGTTGCGGAGAAGCAGGAGGGGTTGTCATTGTTGCTGTCCCAAGGCATGGAATCCACCAGCCAAGTCCTCGGTCTTTGATCTTCAGGCATTGGACAAGCCATCGAGAGCCGGGCAGCGTGTTAGCTGACCCGGCCAGTTATATAGTATTCCCGTGTGTGGTTATGTAGCTAATTGTGGTGGTCACCACCCTTAGTCGTTGTCCCGTTAAGTATAGACTTACCTGTTGAGTTAGTGAATGAACGTGTTGGCTCCAGGTTTGAGCGTGTGCCTCATTGAACCCACTACATCTGGCGTCAGAAGTGGTTAACCTAACTGGTAGTCCTAGACTAGGTGAAATGTTTACTCGAAGACGACAACCAACGAAGATATCGTCGGACGAAGAGGACCAGAAGGGGATTGTTCCCCAGACAGCCCACAGGGGTCACAGCCCCGGAGAGAGGGAGCGGGGCGGCACTGTCAGGGAGAGACCGCAGGGCGCGCAGCGCCCCCCTCGCCGAGCTGCTGGCTGCTGCGGCAGTGCTGGTCTCTGAGCTGGACCCTGAGGAGCCACCGACAGAGACCGAAGCGCCGGAGCTGAGGGGAGTCGACGCCGCAACCGCCATTTAGGCGGACGGGCAGGAAGATTTTCCCGCCAAATCTGAGTTTCCACCAACAACGTCAATTGCAGTTTCACTTCTCCGGCAAGGACTTACATTTGTTAAAGAGTTCAGGGCATGGGGTGGCGACTGGGAAGCGTTCAGGAGGCGCTTCACGGCGAACTGTGAGTTGGCGGGTTGGACGGAGATGGAGGCGCTGCATGCGCTCCCCACCGCCCTAGATGACGGTGCCTTGGCGGCATTCTATGCCTTCCCAGGCGCCGACAGGGATACGCTGCTGCGGGCTTTTACGCAGATGGCAGCGATTTTCGATCCACCGTCCAACGTTCATCACAAATTTGGACTTGAGGGGAATCCGAGACACCTCTCACATTCCTCAGCGCCTTGCTGCCGTTGGTACAGGTGGCGTTTCCAAAAATGGAGGACGGGTTGGACTCGCTAGTGCTTGAGAAATTGCTGGCACTGGCTCAGGAGCTTCACATCATCCTACCAGCTACAGAGGACAGTAACTTGTCTTCTCTTCAAATCGCGCGATGCCTCCAAGCACATCTTCATCTGCAACGCCGGGCGGGCGTGGCGGCACGCACCGGTCCTTCCGAGGCTCCTGGTGCACCCGAAGACATGGAAGATCCCCAAGTATGTGCTTTGGTCGACAACGGACATTGGAGGAAGGACGAGGCGGGGCGACAAGGAGGGCGAGATCAGCGGAGAGGGACCTTCTCCTGCCCTAGGAGCAGCATCATCATTTGCTACGACTGTGGCCTGCCGGGGCACATCGTGAAGGGATGCTGTGCTGTGAGAGGGAGACTCTCCGGACCGACGTCGTCCTCCACTTGGCCATCCTCCACTCCAGGACCCCCAGGCAAGTCGCGATGCACCATACACTCGACCCTTGCTGCCACCTCATCGGTTTCGAGCATCGGTGCGAGTTCGTGCGGTGTATGCTTGGGTCAGGTCGGGGAGCGTGGGAGTCTGGCGTTGCCGAATAATAGCTGGCCACATCGGCCTAGTCAGTGGTCGGATTTAGCCCATAGGGTCGTTGCCGCGGTGGCTGGGTGTTCGGCCGTTGTGGGAACAGTACAAGGGGTGGGAGTACGGGTGCTCATCGACACCGGAGCATCCGCGACTATTATTTCAGAGTTTATTTTTAACATCTTGCCGAAACACTCTTGTATTCTTCACCCTGTCGCCATTCCGTGTTTTGCCGCAAACGGGGGATCCCTAGGTATCATCGGCCAAATTACTGCAACAGGATGCATCGGTGACATCCAATTAACCGGGCCGGTACTAGTTTTGAAATCCTTGGCTGTGCCCTGCCTACTGGGCACCGATTTCTTAGGAAAAATGTTCCTGTAATCTTGATATATCAGGGCTGCATTGAGTTGCCATCGGGCCGCCGAATGGCTTTTCTGCCTTCTCCAACTCTGTTGCGCATGGCTGACGCCACGGTCCACGCTATGGCGAGCGACTAGGACTGTAAAAATCCCACCCAGGGCACAGATGCTGGTACCCTTGCGACTGCGGAAGCAGCTTGATGGGGTGGTGACCCCTGAAGGAATCCTACTGGGACCCGCGAACAAAGCGAGCAGGGGGCTAACACTAGTGGGGGCATAGACTTTGCTGTCCTATGATCAGGAACCTTTCATTCAGGTCCTCAATGCCGGGTTGGTCACATCTGTTATACAGGCGGGAACCTTGCTAGCCCATGCGTCTGCTACGAGTTGCGGTGGGAATGTCATTGATGAGGTGGGGGTCCTGTCAGCTATGGAGCAGGGTGCACCATGCGATGAGAAGTGGATAGACACTCTCTGCTCCAAAAACCCCGATTTATCAGACACTCAGAGGGCTGAGTTGCAGTCACTCTTAAGGGAAAATACGACATTGGTCGCACGACGTTGCGCCACCACATCGATACAGGAAACGCCGCCCCCATCCGTCAGAACCCTTACAGATTGAGTCCCAAAGAAAAGGACCATGTCCATCAGGCGGTCGATGAGATGTTGACCGCTGACATTTCACTTTCGAACAGTCCGCGGGGTGCTCCCATAGTGCTTGTCAAAAAATATGACGGGAGTTTGCGCTTTTGCGTTGACTTTCGCAAACTAAATAAAGTCTCTGTGGCTGAAGCGTCCCACTCCCGCGTATGGACGATTCCTTGGATGCTCTATCTGGGGCGCGGGTTTTCACTACCCTTGACTTGCTGTCGGGGTTCTGGCAGTTGCCTTTGGACGAGAGTTCAAAGCCCAAAACCACATTTCGGACACTGCAAGGGTTGTTTGAATTCAACTGTCTTCCGATGGTGCTCCAGCCACATTCCAGAGGCTCATGGAGCTGGTGTTGGCATGGGACTCCTGTTTGATCTACTTGGACGATGTAATCGTTTTTGGCCGTACAGGATGGTCTTGTCAACGCACCTCCCCTTCGATATCCCGATGTTTTTGTTTGCCCTTTGTCCTGGACACGGACGCCAGTAACACTAGCATTGGTGCCATGTTATCCCAGGTCGTAGAGGGTGTGGAGAGCATCGTGGCCTATGGGAGTAGAGTGTTGTCACCAGCCGAGCAGTGTTACTGCGTGACGCACAGAGAATAGCTGGCTATTGTGTGTCTTCATGCAACAGTACCGTCCGTACTTCTCAGGTCGGAGCTTTGAGGTACGCACAAACCATGCGGCTCTTCAGTACGCACTGTGTATTGAACAACCGTCCGGCCAGCTCTCTCGATGGCTGGAGGTCCTTCAGAACTATTCGTTCAAAGTTTCATATTGAAAGGGCCTTCATCACGTGAATGCTGATGCTCTGTCGTGCCTGCCACCAGGTAACGGGTGTGCATGTCTCATGGGTGCGGGGCGCTGTAGGCCGGCAGATGCGGGATTGCCTCCCCCTGTCGTGGCATCGGTGGACGCTCCACCCCCTGACGGCTCCGACGTTTCTGTTGCGGGTGATACCACCATTGGCTTGACCCGTGCAAAATGGGGACGCCTCCAGGTGGAAGATACCTCCTTCTTCTTTGGTTCTTTCGGTAAAGTCACGTAGAATGAGAATAAAATAAAAATAAGGCGTCGGGTCACAAACGCTGATGAGGGGGTAAACCGACGCGGGGTGGCCCCAGTGATCCTGAAAGGGGGTCTGTTAATGTGTTGGGACGGCGGATTGCGCCGCGACAATATTGTGGTACCCACTGTCCTGAGGGGCAGGGTGATTTGGGCGATACACGAATGGCTAATGCACCTTGGTGTGCAGAAAATGCTCACAGCCCTCAAACTCGACTCTTTTGGCCTGGAATGTCGGGGAATGTATACAACGTACTGCAGGAGTGTGTGCAATGCGTACGCCGGAAACCCCCGCCGAAGAGGTGCTGTCTGCCGTTGCAATCTATTTCTGTGTACCGCATAAACGAACTCGTCGCACTCAACGTCCTAGGGCCCTTCCCGACAATGCCGCGAGGAAATAAATACTTATTGGTGGGCGTTGAATACTTTTTCTCGCTGGCCGATGGCCTGACCGCTTCCAAACCAGTCAGCTGCGGATATTACTGAGGCATTCCTTAACTGCTATGTGCTAGATAAGGGGGCCCCGGAGCGCCCCCTTACTGATCAGGGCAAAACAATTTCGTCAAAATTGCTGCAGGAGATGTGTGATCTGTTGGGCACCAAAAAGGTTCGCACGTCGCCCTATCACCCCGAGACTGATGGAATGGTGGTGCACAGGACCCTGACGTCTATGTTGAGTCAGCAGCTTAGCGAGTCACAGTGCGACTGGGATTTGCATGTCCCTGGGGTTCTCGCAGCCTATCGAATGGCCCCTCACACTTCCACCGAGTTCTTGACATTTTAATGTACAGGAGGGAACAAGATCCCCCAATTTGATGTTCAACTGAACACGAGGCTGCCTAAGTCTAACGTTAACATGCCTGGCCCCATGTGCCTTAACCTTTAGCGAGTGTCAGAAGCACAGGAGGCTTCCAGGGAGAATTTGGCCTTGCGGCAGTCGGTCAATGAGAGGTTAAGGGGGCTACGCGTGTCGGGGAAGAAATGGACCCCCGGTGACAGGGCTGGGCTGCACTGTCCTCAGGTACCGGTGGGTACGTCCCCCAAATTATACAAACCATGGCGAGGCCCGGTCGACGTGATACAGGCTAACAGACCACAATGTGTGCAGATTCAGTTCGGTCGCCGGCGTTGGTTTGTACACCCTTCGTGACTCAAACCATTTGTTTTGCCTTGCACGGTCCCCTCATCTCCACTTTCCAAGGGTCGGGTGTCTGGTGTGTCCGACGAGCTGGGGCGGGCATCCGCTGAGGTTGTGCCTCAGGAGAGTTCTGTGATTGCGCCCACAGGACCAAAGCGCCTGATGCCCTCGATGTCGCCGGTTACGCCGGCCACGGACGGACTACCAAATGCTGAGCGACCATCGCCCACCCGCCCTCCAGCTGTCATCATCGATTCTTGGGAGGGGCCACGCCCGTTAGGCCATTCTCAAGTTCCTCCCAGGTCCTCCAGGGAGCTCATGCCCACTTCACATGGGGGCCCGACGACGAGGACTCTTTCAAAGACTGCCCGGTTCAAATGACTCTCCTCCACCGTGCCGTTTTCCCCTATGCCGTCTGCTGCTTGCCACACTCGCGAGTCGGAGGATTCATTGGCTGAACCTGGTTCTTCTTGTGCTCATGGGTGTTGGCACACATATGGGCGTAGGGTCGTGCTGGAGGTGGGAGGGGGGTGGGGACTGGTCCTTGTACATTGCTAACATTTTTCTTGTTGTTGTCTCTTCCTTCTCTCTTTTCTCTTCCCCCTTTTTCTCGGGAATTGTATAATTACTGTATATATTGTTTGCTCTTCGGTTGTTCATTGTTATATTTTTGGGAGGCACACTCTTGTGTTTTGCAGTTGGGTAACAGCCGGGATGGTTGTATTTCACAAAGCGGGGGGGGGAGGGGATAATGTAGTGACATACAAGGCATCACTATAGGGCAGCGACAGTACCAAGTGACAAATGGTACTGTCGGGACGGAGCCTCTTTCTAACACCAGGATGTGGATGCAATGGAAGGGCTCTCTAGGAGGCATAGCCCTGGCAATGGTGAGAGAGAGGGCAGGCGATGATAGGACGAAGGGGTGTCCCTTCTTTATGGATTTTTGGTAAGCCATTCATAAGATGAATGGATATTCAGACTACACAATCCGTAAAGCTATCACCCCAACCATTGGAAAAGAACCATCTGAGGACCCAATCAAAACCATCACCTTGCCATACATAGCAGGGGTCACAAAAATATTTCCAAAATCATGAACAAACACACAGTACATAAAATGTGTGATCTGATTCCATCTGTGAAGAATGTCATCCCTGACATGCAATACCCTGGCGTCTACAAACTAAGATGTGTCTGCGGCAGTAGTTACATTGGGGAAACTAAGCGACATGTCTCGGACTGTGTTTGTGAACATAAGGGAGATCTGAAACATGGTAGAACCAATACCTCGGCCATGGATGATCATTGTTTAAATGCGGTGGGTTCACACGAAATTGATTTCTCTAAGACGAAGGTACTTTGCAAGCCCACTGGCTATCAACAAAGATTTGTTCATGAAGCCATCCATATATATAGACAGACAATTTCAACCGAGAAGATGGGTACAAACTGAACAATCATTGGAAGGACATCAACTCGTTTAAGTCATAATTGGCTATGATGTTCCCATCCTACCACCTTCCCATGTTAGTTGTGCTTTACGCCCATTTCAAACTTGTGCTTTCACAGTCACTTCGCGTGCCGACCCCTTAGTTGCGGCTTTGCGATCTGCCATTAACATGCTAATTTTCACCTGGCAGACCTTTGGTGGAAAATGAACCACCGCCGGGCTTACTGCCAAACACTTACATTATCATTGGCTGCTGACATTTGGGCTACGCCCATTTTAAACCCTTGTAAATAATTTGCTTTGGAAGCTAACCCCCAATTTCCTGAAGACGACCGCTTGCGTTGCAATCGAAACGTCTTAGTTTGTTATTTTTGGTTATTTTCTTTGAACCTATCTACGTGACTTTACCGAAAGACCCAAGAATATGAATTCCTGCAGTCACAAAAGCTTTAAGTAAAGATTCAACTGAACTCAATCACTGAACCCAATGAGGTGCAGAGATCAGAGGCGGAGGAGGGGAGGGTGTTATTGTAATTATATACTAGATTAGTAATCAGTTAATTAGTATGTTCCCCCTATAAGGAATTGTAATATGTATTACTGATTAATACGCTTCCAGGCTGTACTCAGCCTGTAGCTATTAGAGCAGTTAAAATTATTTGTATTTCTCTCAATTGCAATGGATTCTCTAATTAGTCTTGGCCAGTCATAATTAGTTTTACATAACACTTCAACGTTATCAAAATCAATTGAGTGTCCTTGTTGGCAAGCATCTGCCACTGCCGACAGTTGTGTTTGAGAGAATTTAATATTTATTAATGTTACGTCCCGTCTGTCCAATATAGCATTTACCGCATAAGCAATTATCAACCTTCTGTTGATAACTTAGTACAAGACACTAGTTTTTGAATTTTGTGTACCATACCAAATCTTACTTTAATGTTTTGCTTTTGCAAATCACGGGCTAATTTGTCAGTTACTCCTGAGATATATGGTATTTTAATTGTTTTAATAATCTGATCACTTTCAGCAGTATTGTTGTTCGATCTTGATTTGGCATTCAATGCTCTGTTAATTTGAGCATTATTGTAGCCATTCAGGCGTAGTGCTTCTTTAACATGTTTAATCTCTCCTCTTAGACTTTCACCATCTGACACTGTTTTAGCCCGATGTATGAGCGTCTTGATGAGAGAGTATTTCTGTGCAGGGTGATGATGCGAATCTACATTCAGATAGGCATCAGCGTGCGTTCCCTTTCAGTAGACGCTCTGTGTGTGTTAGTTTACCATTTAGGCCGCGTCCAAGCAACATATCCAGGAATGGTAGTGTGTTGTTCACCTCCATTTCCATGGTGAACTGGATGGCTGGTTTGCATTGAGATGATTTAGAAATTATTTAAGTGCATCTTTACCATGTGGCCAGACAACCAAAGTGTTATCGACATATCTCAACCAAAAATATGGTTTTAATGTACTTGAGGCAAGTGCTCTTGTTTCAAAGTTTTGCATGTACAGATTTGCTATAGCAGGAGATAAAGGAGAACCCATTTCTGCTCCTTCCTTTTGTTTAAAGAAATCACCTCTCCATAACAAATGTGTCAGCTCGTTTTGGAATATCTTCTGGTAAATCTGTCTTCTTTACTAGTGTATCAAGTAATTTAAGCGACTCGTTAGCTGTAACCTTAGTGAATAGAGAAATTATATGAAAACTCACCAGAATATCATTAGGGTTAAGTTTAATATCTTTAATGACATTCACAAGATGTTCTGAATTTCTTATGAATGAAGATGTCCTACCGATGTAGGGCTGTATTTGTTAAGTTATATATTTTGCTAATTTATGTGGCAGAGCCTATAGTACTTACTATGGGTCGTAATGGGATACCGATTTTATGAATCTTTGGTAACCCATAGAGTCTAGGTGGATTTGAGACCCTTGGCTTAATTTGGTATTGCTCAGTCTTGGGGATTAATTAATTTGCAATGATTGCAGTAGTCTCACATTGTAAAGGATTTGTTGGATCTCGTTTAATTTTAATATAGGTTATTTCCTCTAGTATATTATCATAATCTGCTCGTGACATCACTACAGTAGTGAGGCCTTTATCAGCTGCCAGAATTTGAATATCTTTATTTAATCGAAGCTCTCTTAAGGCTTTTGCTTCGTTGAAGCCAATATTTATTTTTGGTACTTTGCTATTCTCAATTATTTTGGCAACCTCGTGTCTAGTAATTTCTGCCTCATTATGCAGAAGGTGTCTTACCACTGATTCGATCTCAGCAATTATCTCATATACTGGGTGCGTGGGGCAACGGAAAAGTTAAGGCCTTTATAAAGGACGGAAATCATGTCGCTGCGCTGGTTAAATCAGTGTTAGTTAAGTTCATTACAGTTTGTTTTAAAAATGTTCGTTATTAGTTGGGAATTGTTTGTTATGAAGTCTAGAGAATGTATTAATTTGGTTAGTTTTAGTTAGATTGGTGTGTTATAGTATCGATGATATTCCAATAATGTGTGGATATTAATCTAGTATGTAATTACAATAACCCCCTCCCCTGCCTCTGATCTGTGCACCTGATTGGGTTCAATGATGACGTCATCCTGCACTATTTAAGACCGGAAGCAGTTAGATGGCTTCACTATTCTGGCAAATCGCCCGATGATGCTGTTTTTCAGTTTTCTATTTTTTCAGTTGATTTATTTTGGTATATCCCTGTGAGCTATTCGGCTCTTGAATCGGGTGCAACCACAACAAACAAAAAAACTAAAACACGAACAAGAAAACATCTTAAAGTTACTATGTATGACTGTGCAAACAGAAAATCCATGAAAAAAACAGCAAAATATTCCTGAAAAAAGCACCGTACACCAACGGTGTGTGCAAACAATCCCAGTGGGACGCAAGTCAAACAACAACAACAACCACAAGAAAACTTAGATTAAGGCCATCAGTCTAACTCCGTACTACAACTAAACAAACATGTCCAAACCAAAAAATGTTTTCGAAATCACCAAAAAATAAAGCCATAATTGCAACGTAACAGTGATCACAGGGACTGTGACCGAATTTTTACAATAAACTACATAAATAACATGTAACACCAAATCCTAGAGCCATAGCTGGCTGCATGAGTTACTCACAACAACAGAAGCATCAGTTGGAGTATCAAATTTTTCAATGCACCTATAAGATCAGCACGCTAAATCAAGATACAGATAATACTTTGCAGCATCATCCGGAGCGAAAACATTTTATTTTATTTTACGCCAATGAATAGCAGTGGCAGCTAGGGGTGTACAATTCCTCTAGAGCAGTTTTGAGAGAAGATCTCATTGGTAGCGATTCAAGTTGCAGTTTATTGGCAATAGCATTCCAGACCCTGGGGGCATCAATAGCAAAGGCCCTTCCTCCAGTTTTGTACGGCAATAGGGAATGTGAAGCTGGTAAATGAGCGAAGACCTGAGGTCAAATTTGTTCTTTGAAACAGAGAGGAGATCCAGCAGGTAGTCTGCGGATTTTTTTGTAAGTATGTTGTATATGTAGATATATCCAACAAGTACATCGTGAATAAATAAGATCTGGTGCACAAGCCGTCGAACATTAAGAGATGTTAAGTTTGACCCAATGTAAAAATCACAGTGGTGAGTCCTATATGGGCAGTTCAATGTAAATCTTAAGGCCGAGTGATAAATGGAATCAAGCTTCTTCAGTACAGTACTTGGGGCTGATTTATACACGATGTCACAGTAGTCAAGTAGAGACAGTATGGTAGCTTTTATCAATTCCAAACGGAACATTGGGGGGAAGCAGTGCTTCTGGTCGATACAGAAAAACAATTTTTATCTTTGTCTTTTTACCAATATAATCAATGTGATCTTCAAAATTCAGTTTTGAATCCAGGATGACCCCAAGATACTTATAGATCTTGACTTGCTCTATTTGATAATTATTTAAAGAATGTATTTGGGGAAAAATAACGTCCTGCTTTAGTCCTGGTGAGAACCAAGGCACCGGTTTTGGAGGTATTCAGGACTAGTTTAAGAGCAACTAGCTGATGTTGTAGTTTGTTGAAATCACCCTGTAGCTTAGCAATCACGTCATCCGGAGAGCGGCCAGCAATAATCAGTATCGTGTCATCTGCAAAAAGATTTACGCTGGAATGATCCAGGTCAGTGCCAAAGTCATTGACATAAAGAGAGAACAAAAGGGGGCCGAGGATGGAACCCTGTGGAACTCCTTTGTTATCTTAACACTGTTTGACCTCCAACAATCTGTGAATACAGTTTGGGTGCGAAAAAAGAGGTAATTTTGTAACCATTTTTCTGCGTTTTCGGAAAAACCGAGGCAACTTAGTTTACTAAGCAGGGTGTTGTGGTCTACTGTATCAAAAGCTTTGGACATGTCTAGAAAAAGACAGGCACAGTACTGCTTATTATCAAGGCTACTGTAAATGTGATTCAGAGAGTCTAATGCAGCAGATGTGGTGCTGTATTTTTTTCGGAACCCAGATTGTTTTAGATGTAGTAGATTGTTGGTGGACAGGAAACTGCTAATTTTGTAGGTCAATAATTTTTCAAAAATGTTCATCAACGAGGACAAAATTCAGATAGGTCGGTAGTTATTTGGATCATCTTTAGGGCCCCCTTTGTGAAGTGGACAGACATAGGAATGTTTCCATTCTAGAGGAACTGATGCTTCTTTGATGGACAGGTTGAAAATATGGGCTATAGATTTGTATATTAGGTCACCAACAGTTAGTAGAGCAAAGACGGGAATACTATCTGCTCTGGTAGAGGAGGACCCTTTGAGGTAGGACAGTTGTTTCAGAACATTACTTTTGTGGATTGGCTGGAAACTAAATTCGTTTAATGTTTGGACAGGGGTGTAGGAATTTGCATGAGCAGGGGTGACTCCCAATACATTATCAAAAAAGATTACCAGCTTCAGAAAAATGAAGGTTAAAATTGTCAACTAATTTTTTTGGGGATCTGAAAAATATTCCCCATTTCGGTTAAGCTCAACGGGCAGATTGTCTGTTTAGGATGCCTTTTCGATACATTTGATTGTTTTCCAGAAAATCCTGGCATTTCCATGTGATTCCAGGAGAATGGAGGAAAACTCGACATTTTTTGCATGCCGTATTTTTTTGACGCATCTATTCCTTAAAATCCTGTATTTTAGCCAGTCATTGACCAAATTACTTTTCTGAGCACATGTCCAAACCTTGTCCCTAGTTTTCATGAGCTTTGTAATCAAAGGATCAAACCATGGTGGGCGGTTGCCTTGAATTTTAAATCTAACCAACGGAGCATGTTTGTTAAGAATTTGGAGAAACGTGTACCTGAAGGTCTCCAAAGCCGTAGTCAGGTTGGGGATATCACAGACCTTGTTAATATCCGAGTGAAGCACATCATTAGTAAATGCCTGAGTGCTGAAGTGTCTCATAGAGTGCTTCTCAACCAATTTAGGGGGGGCTTTGGGTCTGGCTGATGATCTCACCCCAAAAATGAAGGAGTGATCACTAACGTTATTACCCAGAACACCAGTCAGTGTGGAATTATGAGGGGCATTTGTCAATAGGACGTCAAGCAGAGATGACTGTTCCGGATTTTTTAGGTTGGGTCTTGTGGGGACATTTATTAATTGAAACAGATTAAATTCATCTGCAAAATTTGTGGACACGACCGGCGGATTTAGCCAATTCCAATTTAGATCACCCACTAAAACTATTTCACCTTTAGGGAGGCCCCCAAAAGCTCTATCAGTGCAGATGGAGCTTCAACATCCTTCCCACTAGGCGGTCGATAGGAGCACACTACCAATATCTGTTGATTATTTGGGAGAGTTATTTTGAGAGCCAGACCTTCAAAGCAACATTTTTTAAACAAGGAGTGAGCTAGTGAACATGCAATAGTATTACAACCATAGATGGCAATTCCACCTCCTTTAGATCCTCGGTCAAGCCGAAAAAGGTTGTAGTTGTCAATCACAATCTGCAATTCATTGACGGCAGGAGTGAGAAATGTTTCTGTTAGGCAAAAAATGTCCGGGTCAAGATTTGCCACTTCTAGTTTTAGTTGACTTAATTTAATCACAAGCCCTCTGATGTTGAAATGTAGAACACCAACACCTTTCCTGCCAGAAAAATCTACAGAATTATACGAGTTATTTTCATTTGGGCCAGGATGAAGCTCAATTTAATCACAAGCCCTCTGATGTTGACATGTAGAACACCAACACGTTTCCTGCCAGAAAAATCTACAGAATGATAACGAGTTATTTTCATTTGGGCCAGGATGAAGCTCAATACCACCCTGAAGCTCAATACCACCCTGTGAAAGGATGAAGAGCGGCGAACCTTGGACGAATAGCAGTAGCTTGCAGATGGTGTTATTTTTAAGAGCAGAATGAAGTTTGGAATGAGTGCTGGTGAAGTAATGGGACAAAGATAGGGTTTTAAAGGATACAATGATGGAGTGTTGAAGTGTATATGAGCTGTTTCATTAGCAGGTGTAGTGGCAAATCGAGTAACAAGTATGGACGCAAAGTAACGAGGGTAGCTGTTTGTAGAGTTGAGTGTGGCACTAGATATGGCCGGGAGGGACAGCAGTAGGATACACAGCAGGAGAATTGCCATCTCTAAAACATCCGGGGTAAACACAGATTAACACACAAGCGGAAAAGAAAAATATATATATACTTGTAGGCCTGAGCGCGAGAAAACGTCTTGCCGCACTCGTCACACATGCACGGCTTCTCGCCCATGTGCTAGGGTTGAACAGCGCCCCCCCAGACAGGGACAGTAGATTTTTGGCTGTTGTGGGCTTGGCTGAACCGCTTGCACCACCTCCTTTCCCCGCCGCAGGATGGTGCTCGAGTTAGCCCTCCATGAGCTCAGCCCACGACTGGAATGTCGTTTCTTGGCCTCTCATGTCTCTGCTGCCCGACCAGACGGCCCCACTGAAGCCCACACAGGGGACTCTTCATTCACGACCCTTGGCCGTCTTGACGATCTCCGTGAAGTTTTCCAGGAACACAGCTTGGGGTCCGTGGCAATGTTGCCTTGGCAGGAACACAGCTTGGAGTCCGTCGCAATGTTGCCTTGGCAGGAACACAGGTTGGAGTCCGTCGCAATGTTGCCTTGGCAGGAACACAGCTTGGAGTCCGTCGCAATGTTGCCTTGGCAGGAACACAGCTTGGGGTCCGTCGCAATGTTGCCTTGGCAGGAACACAGCTTGGAGTCCGTGGCAATGTTGCCTTGGCAGGAACACAGGTTGGGGCCACGACAATGTTGCCTTTGCAAGAACACAGCTTGGGGTCCGTGGCAATGCCGCCTTGGCAGGAACACAGCTTGTGGTCCGTCACACTATTAACTAGGCCTCACTCAGGCTGCGCCATGGGCGCGATCAACCAGGCCTCACTCAGGCTGCGCCAGGTGCACGATTTACTAGGCCTCACTCAGGCTACGCCAGGTGCACTGTCAACTAGGCCTCACTCAGGCTGCGCCTTGTGCACGATTAACCAGGCTTCTCTCAGGCCGCGCCAGATGCACGATCCGCCAGGCATCACCCAGGCAGTGTCAGGCCTCACTCAGGCCGCGCCACGTGTATGACCAACTAAGCCTCACTCAGGCTGCGCCTTGTGCATGATTTACTAGGCCTCACTCAGGCTGCGCTAGGTGCACGATCAGCTAGGCTTCACTCAGGCTGCGCCACGTGCATGATTAATTAGGCCTCACTCAGGCTGCGACAGGTGCACGATCAGCCAGGCCTCACGATTTACTCGGCCTCACTCAGGCTGCGCCAGGTGCATGATTAACTAGGCCTCACTCACGCTTCTCCAGGTGCACTATTAGCTAGGCCTCACTCAGGCTGTGCCAGGTGCATGATCAGCTAGGCCTCAGGCAGTGTCATGTGTACGACCAACCAGGCCCCACCCAGGCCGCACCAGGTGCGCGACCAACCAGGCCTAACTCGTGCTGCGCCACGTGCTTGACCAACCAGGCCTCACTCAGGCTGCGCCAGGTACACACACGAGCGCACATCACCACACCATCACACACACACACGAGTGTACACCATCACACCATCTCACACACACACAGAGTGCACATCACCACACCATCACACACACAGAGTGCACATCACCACACCATCACACACACAGAGTGCACATCACCACACCATCTCACACACACAGAGTGCACATCACCACACCATCACACACATACAGAGTGCACACCACCACACTATCACACACACACACAGAGTGCACATCACCACACCATCTCACACACACAGAGTGCACATCACCACACCATCACACACACACGAACGCAGAAGTCCCTCTCGTCACGGCCACTCTCACACGGCTCACCCTCACACGGCTCACTCACACACACGGCTCACTCACACACACTCACACGCAGCTCACACACAGCTCATTCTCACTCACATTTTCACACACTCACGCACAGTTTACACTCACGCAAAACAACTCACAAAAACAACTCACACGCTGCTACACACGCCGCCGCCATCTTGCCACCTGAGTGTGGATGTAATTGCCAGCGAAACGTCGTACTCAAATTGTAAATGTTGTGGATTCACTCTTCAATACACCGGTGGGCTGAAGTAGTAACTGTTTGTCATTTTGTGACAATCCCTTACTGATTGGCTATGTCGGGTGGTGGAGGGTTTCCAGCCCAAGAGGGGGCTCAGTGAGCGCTGGAATAGCACAGTGGCACCGCGCGTGGCGTGCAGTGCTGACTCCTACAGGAGGGAGTGTGAGAGTGTCAGCCATGGGATGAGGTCACCCTAGGCCATGGCACTCTGGTTGACCCTAGATAGGCACGTGACCAGAAAAATCTACACCAGGGCCCCAGGTGGGGGCTTGGGGGTGGTCACGTGTCAGGGTAGATCCTACGGGAAGGGTCGAGAAACGACAAGAGGTTTCTCGAAGGTGGCCGTGACCAAGGGCGGAGCCAGCCACGACCCAGCAGCATGTAAACCGGGGTTCGCACAGGGGACCGGGATTCAGCGTTGCTGCCGTCATCTGAAGATCTAGATCTACCTTCTATGTCCAAGAAGAAGTCCCCAAAACGTGGACGAGGACCCCAGCTAGGGTCCTGTCTGTTGTAGCTACTCCCAGTAACTAGCGTAGTCAGCCTGGTGGTCCACCACGATCTGGTAAAGGGGCAGTAACCCCTTTGTGTTATGTGTTGGCGTAAATAAATGTGTTGCCTCCAAGAAGTACGTCTGCGACTCAGTTGAATCCACTACACATACTTACGCGATCTAACCCAAAAACCTTTATTATGAATAATATTGGTCGCGAAAGCCTATGTGTTAGATATAGTTCAAGTGTTTACTTGCCTCTGAGTGCCCTCATGTCCAGTATAACATTCCTTTCACCATGACCTCAGGCTTTCCCCAGACAATAGTAGTGAGTGGCAAATGGAGGGTTTTTAACACTTACTTGCATTGTACACTTTGCCTGTTTGACTATCTGGTTTCGGCTTGAGGATTTGCAGAACTATATTGATCCAGCTTTAAAAAGTGTACCACTTAAACTTTTACTGAAAACTTTCGTGACTGCAGGCATTCATGTTCTTTGGTTCTTTCAGAAAAGTCACGTAGATATAAAAATTATAATAAAGTTAATAAAAATATAATTAAAGAAATATATGTTTTACCTTCATTTTATTATTTGTATTCACTTTATTATTATTTTCTATCTACATGACGTTTCCGAAAGAACCAAAGAATAGTGTACCACTTAACACGTGTGTATAGTACATGCAGTTCTCTATTGTGCATTATTTATATATAACTAATATACATTCTAGAGGATAACGAGGCATGCAAATGATTATCATGGGCGTGACAAAAGGAATGGAAAGAAATCATCACTTTAGCCAAATGCCTTTTTTCAGTTAGCCTTAGGGGGGAAATTATAGCACAAAAAGTAAACCCCTTGTCTTTTTTTTACAAACAAAAGCAACCGCAACAACATGCAAATGTTGTCCATGGTGTTGCACATTATTTTACATGTAAGCTTTCGCGACCAATGTTATGATTCATAATTGCATTTTTGGATAAGACCATTTTTTTAAATGTGTCGCAAACCCTCCTCCAACCCAGCACAGTGAATTAATTAATGACTCTAACGTAATGTATAAAATATCAGCGGTGAGAAACTTGCTGCTGACTAAAGTTAAGCATTGTGTGTTATAGTATTTGAAGACAAATATTTGTTGATTAAAATAACCAACATTGCGAATAGTAGGTTTTTCCCCTTTTATCTGGCAACGAAACAGGTGGTAGGTTGTTAAAACACCAAACTGAAACCGTTTACAAGGAATCATGTCTGCATTAACCACAATACTTGTGGTCAAAATGCAAACAAAAAAAACACTAAATTTTGATTTAAAGCTTTCGTGACTGCAGTAATTCATATTCTTAGTTTTTTCGGTAAAGTCACGTTGAAGAGAAACAACAAAATAACAAAATATATATAAAACAATAAAAATTCTCACGACGTTTCGACCATAACTCAAACGGTCATCATCAGGTGATGTTTTATATATATTTTGTTATTTTGTTGTTTCTCTTCAACGTGACTTTACCGAAAAAACTAAGAATATAAAAAAAACACTGATAATATATGCATTGTCTTTGAAACTGATTGGTCCACACACAACACATTTGTCGACACCGCTTTGAAAAGAAAACATGTGTAAGTGTGTGTGTGCTTGTGAATAACAGCCATTGCCCAAAATATTGCCTTTCATATACTTCTCCTTAAGGTAGTCTAGACGATTGTGTTGATTATGTTCTTGTTATTTGTGCTTGTGCCAATGCATCATCACCAAATAATGTGTTAAATATTCGTGAATGGAAAAAAAAACATTTCCGAGTGATGTGATGGAATTTGGCAAGCATATTTTATAAGTGTTTGAATTATATTGTTGAAAAGATAGCAGGCTTCAGAATGAAACCTGTATTTAATAATTTTAAGACATGCAGAGGGTTCGTACCTGGGTCTCAGCCACACAATACTAATGGAGCATATTCTACGCTGTATTCAGTCTACCAGGCATTCTATGTGTATGCCACAAATCTTCCACGACGAGCAGTTTTCATTATTTTGGTTACTGCTGAACAGAAATATACGAAAATTGGTTCTTTTCAAAATCGCACGTGCATTTATTTTACCATCATAGACTAAAAATGGTTAAAACGTTGAATTGTGTAGGATGATTGGCGGGCCGCCATTATTAACTGTGAGAACATCACAAAATAGTAAAGGAATCGACTGCAGCCAGCCCTCGGAAAGTTCTTGAATTATTATTTACAAATCGTGTCCAGTGGGTTTTAGGTACATTCGTTCTTTGATTATTCATTTACTTAGACCCAAACAAACTTACAAATTGCTTCTTCAGACGTTGCTTGGGCTGCTCGGGGCGCAGAGGAGCTGCGCACTTGATGTCCTTGCCAACTTCCATTACATCACACGAGGAGTCGAAACGCGTTGGCCCCGTCCAACAAGATTTGACTGGTTGTGCATTGCCTGGCAGGTCTGCGTTAACTTTCCAGCCAGTTGCCCAGCATCAACATTCACGTTTCTACACATTTTACAGGAATAACTTTGTGCAGCACAATTCGGTGACTGGAAGTGTTTACTGGAAATGTGAATTTTCAGTTTTCACTAGAAAAGTAAAATATGGCAATTACGTGCAATGGGCGTTTCCTTTGTTTTGTTAAGATGTGTTTAGTTTTTCTGCATTTTGTCAGCATTTTTATTTAATTTATAATGTTCTTGTCACAATAATTACAAAAGCACAATCACGTGGATATATACCAAACGGGAGGAAAAATATTGTGCTTACAATTTACCATCTTTTAATGTCACCTTTGCTTTACAATGCTATCAAGTCATGCAAAATTTACAATGGAAATAACACGGAAAGCAATTATAAGAGAGGAAATGTGCATGTGACGATTTGTCAAGAGGGCCCATTTTTATCTAGGACGAAGGGGATATAAATAAGACTCCTTTTAAGACATTAATAGGCACCGCAAAGCAATAACAACGAAATGCATTTAACTGTTTTGACTACTTTTGAAATCCACAGCAAGTGTACAATTAGGTGCCGTCCAAAAGCACCCCCAAGCCTTATATGTCCCTCGTCCAGTTAATTTTGCCTACATCGTGAAAGGTATTTCATTCTGATGCACTTTTCACACAACTTTTACTGGCAGGTGCTTGCCCTGCATTCCTTGGAGACAAGCCAATTAATTAAATGTTAAAGGTGGCCAGATTTACCACCCGGTAACTTTAAAAAAATCACCGGGCGGTAAATGGATTTTTTTTTTCAAAACACAGCCAGGCGCACTTTGGCAAGGAATTTTTGGCTGAGCTGATTATCTCTATGTGTGTTTAATAACGTACCACTGAATTATTTTGTAAAAATCAGGTGTTCATGAATAACAACAATTTAGCAACACTGCATGTCCCATCAGGCAGGAAGACAGCATTGGAGAGATGATAAAACCCAACATGTCAGTCCAGTGCTGACATGTTGGTCTCACAAGCCATGAATTTAGTTAGGAAGGCTTCCAGCAGATGTCGTGTGAATGTATTGCAAAGTGAATGACTTTGGCAGCTGAGTTACCTGTAGTGTGCACAGGAATACAGAAGCAAACTACTCGTGTTAATTCAGAATGGACCGTTTGTAATTTTTTCGGAAAATGTCCCAGTTTTCTCAGAGCCCCCAGAGTGTGATCTCTGACTGTCGGCCAATCTACCTGCCCTCTCTCTCTCTCTCTGCACTGAAACAGAGCTGTTACCTGAAATTTCAGCCTGCTAAATGTTTTCTGCTATCAAGGAGTCCTAATGATTAGTGTTAAGAGTGTGTTTATTTCATGCAATTCAACTAAGGTTGAGAGCTTTAATGCAGTAGCTCAGTCCGTTTGCCATTCTGTCTGTCTAAAGACGAATTAAACTGAAGCGTGCAGTTATGTAGCTATTAAAGCTTCGCCGTGAATGAAACAGGGCTCATTTATGAAAGGGGCTGCTTAACGCTTGGACACACTAATCATCACTAAATTGATTCTTCTTGACGTTTGCACCGTAGCGATCGAGGTTCCTGTGCCTCCCCTCGTCCCTCGCTTCCCGATGACGTCGCTGTGCACGACGTCGCCTTCTCGTTGCGGGGTTTGAAACGTAGCGTCATCGCCGCTTCATTAAATTCCTCCTTTCGGAATCCATGTATTTGCACGTTTTCTTCTTTTGTTTTGCACATTGGAAAGAAATACATTTCCTTAAGAATTTCTGACACTTTCCCCGTAGAAATGTAAATAGTGGAACATTAATCCTTGTGATATGAGTTTATGCTTTCAAATAACTCCCCCCCCCTCCACCCACCTCGGTTAAACCACGTTTTACGTTCGCGCTGAATGCTTTTTCTATTGTAAATTTGTGAAAAAGGGCCACGTGAAATGTCCTCTTGATTACGAGTTGCACGTGCAATGCGGCAAAGACGATTATAGGTGGGACTTGACATTGTCGCACTCATGCCATACTTATTCTTCTCTGATTTTGACTTTCATGTCGTGGCTCATGAGCCACACGGGCTGATGTGAAGCTCTTGCCCGTTCATTGAATAGTGAAACCTGCTAGATAGTTTCTATTTGTTTCGAACACCTCACTATGAAACACCAACATGTTTTTTATCAATGTGGAACCAATAAGAATACAGCTGGATCGCTACATAATCATACACTGCTCAATTACGACCAAGAAACCCCTCTTTATATTTGATAATTGAAATGTCACTTTAGTACAGATCTGTGATCGTGGGCTGTTTTGCGTTGACAGAGATTACATACCGTGATATTTTAATTTACGACTATACCTATGATACTCTGGACTAAAAACTCCATCACCAGTGAATTACCTATACACATTTGACTGAATATAAATGTAATCCGTTATTCTTGCTAAAAAAATGTTTCATGCCTGTCAGTGTGTTGACACAAGCCTTGCCTATTCTTTAAATAAATAAAAGTTGCACATTTATGTGACTCTTTCATCGTAACATGTACTTATATTTGTATTGTAGATAGTGGCTGTTATTAGATACAATGTGCACTATACAGTATTTAAAACATAATCTAGCTGCCATGAAATTTTACAAATGGCATGTTCATGCAAAAAAACGTGAAATAAAATGATCTTGATTGTATCAAGTAATCATGATTACTGCAATTTATGTAAAACATTCAATCGCTTAGGCTCCAAGGAGCGACACTAATAATACTCCGATTATACCAAATGCCAGGATCTCTCAGGTAATGGCAGCAGCTTGGGGAGACCTTTAACCAGCAGTGGATTGACCAAGGCTGATGATGATAATCATGAAATACTAGTTCACATGAACATGTGCTTGTGTTTTATCTTGCACACATGGGTCCTGGTACGCCACGCAACGATTGCTGCAGACAACTTTTAACTTGCTGGGAGATAAATTGCGTGCACTGAGCCCTGTCCATTTAAATGTTGGTGCAGTTTGAGATAAGGATTGGATACAGCTAAATGTTTCATTAAGTAGAACTAAAGCAATTTATTTAAATTATCTCCGAGCAGATATCGAACTTAAAAGCAGGCAAAGTAAATGATCTTACCACTAACATCAGGATAGAAATTACTCAATAGAGTTCCATGAATACATTAATAGGGGAGGGAAGAAAATTTACCGTGGCGAGATGAGGCAAAATGGTCAGGCCATTCCAGGTCTTTCCACAGTCACACGTATACATGCATAATTTGTGAACAGGCAATTCCGTTGGTTCCACACATTAGGGGAGAAAAAAATCCTACTAATTACAGTACATATCTGCGTGACCTAAGCCGGGGGTTATATTTAAATGTGTATAAGCATACAAGGGAATCGGCTAACTGTGCCTGATAGAGAGGCTCTGCAGTGGCAGAAAGGCATATGGTTAAATTCATTAAATCCATTAACATGCAGCCATCCATTATCACAACCTCACGCTTTCACGAAAGTGGTCAGAAAATACTGCGTGTTGTAAACGTGTGATAGCAAAATTGGCAATCTAACTTGGAGACTATGCAAAGGAGATGCATTCATTTAAAAAAAAAATGTTTACGTTTAACGCCATTCTTTCTCTGTACATCATCATGGTCACCATGAGAGCTTTCATTTTGCATGTCACATATTTGTGTTTATGAGACCGATATTATTCAGCTCGGATCTTCACTATAAATGTACTTGAAAAGCAAATTCTGCTTGGGCAAACTCGACCATTACCTGTCGCTTTTGCACAGTGCCAGTCACATGTATAACAGTTAATCATTCAATTCGTCAATATCTGCATCGGGTAATTTAATTCCAGGAGCTCCCTTGGCAGCCTTACTTCTATATCCAGACTGACTAGCTGAGCACTTTAAAATGAAGTCATCATCATCAGCCACAGTCTTTTTCACTCCCAGTTGAAGGCCTCCCCAAGGCGTCGCCATCTGTCATGGTTCAACAATCCCAACAATCCACCCAGCTGCTGTGCACAAGCTGATATGTAATCGCTTTGTCACCACCGTGGACGTCCTCTAGAGCATGTTCACAATGTTGGCTGCCATTTCTGTAGCGAGCAATGCATCACACTGTGTCAGAGAATGCCCCCTCAAAGATGATGTCTCAGAATTACTTTTTGAAGTCACTTCAAATACGCCTTGAGATCCACGCTCGAGGTTATACCTTTTGCATGCCTTGTAAAAAGTGTGTTCGTTGTGTGTAAATCAAGCCAAAATGTGTAATTTTACTATCTGAGAATAAACCAAATCAAGTGAAAGCCCGGATTTAATAGTGTGTCATTTGTGGCCAGGGTGAGGCCATCAATTAACTACAATTGAGAACCTGGTTGAATCATTGGGTGGCTGCATGGATTTGAAACGAGGATCTCAAAAGTGGGAACTCGGTCTGTTCATTGAATTGGAATCGACAACCCTTGCCATTATGGGTGGTGCTGCCTGTCCTGGTGGCATCTCTCACACCTGTATGGGTTGACAGGTCGATGTGCGATAGGCCATTGCAGTTGCGTATAATTCCATCTCCTTCAATCGGGTATTGCGTTTCCCGATTCGTCTTTGCCGCATTGATCTTGACAGCTGGGATAACTTTGCAGCAGATAGAGGTTGTGGTTAGCACAGATGCATGAAGGCACAACAGGCTTTTGAAGAGAGTATAACCATCTCCCACCGACAAGAAAAGAGAAAGCCGACTTAGTTCTCTGGCGTGGGATAGCAGCCTCAATCGGCAGGCCATCGAGTTTATCTGCTTCTCAATTCAGGCTAACGCGATAAAAACTATTGAACAGTTGTCAGATTGCTGAAAGCGCAACCAATTTCTAAGAAATCATCTTCGCTCAACGTGTTGTCTGATTCAGTTATGTACTGCTCACGAAAGGACACACCTACTGACATTTATTTATTTTATTCGGCGTTTTGACAATCCACTGCTGGATGAGCGTCTCGCCACACCGTACAGATTGTGGGGTGGGGGGGGGTGGGATATTTAACCACACTTCACGCTGGGTTAATGCAGGCTGGTGAAAGTGGTGAGCATAGATGAATATGAATACAGCAGAACGATGGATGTTGCTGCACTGCCCTCCACTCTTCCGTGTTAACCCCGCAGCCTCTATAACAACCTCCTCTGCACCTGGTGGGTTCTCGAGTTAATTATGCTTTCATCAATATTTTATACTGAAATTAATTATTTAATCGACGACACACATTTATATATGTAGTCTATATATTTATGTATATGTGGTCGAGTAAATATATATATTCATGTGTATGTGTATATAACATCCATTGCAATATGTTAGAGACAATTTTCAAAATAATATTGGCCCCGTGTTATTTTATAATGAGAACAGAACACAACCTACGGTTGTATCGCTTGTGGAATACCCCGTTCAGACAGCATGTCCTTGCACGATCCGGAGGGGTTTGCCGACGGCAACCTGCGGGGATGCCCGAGCGGAGTGGCAGCAAATAGTGAAGCACAGCGGCGCCGTAGACGCGTCCACCGCCAGCCCTGGGTTATTTGCACGTGCGCGTGACACGTGACACCGTCGCCTTCAGGACACGCATCGCCGGCGTGAAGGTAGAAAAGCCATATGTGAGGTTAAACGGGGGAGGAGGTGGGGGAATGAGATGTGAGATACGGTGGTAGGATTTTTAGGGTGCAGGGTTGACGGCAGGACAGCTAATTGCAAAATTGTCTCGTTTCAGAAGCGTCAAAGAAAGCCTGTAAAAAAAAACTAAAATTCACAATTTTTGTTAAAAAAATAATGAATTTGAAATTAGGTTATGAATCGCAATGCCGTAACTGCATTTTGAACAGAAAAGTAACTGTCTATATTTAATTAGGGCTGATTTGTATACTACAGATCCATACAGGTCAAAACGACATCCACAACAATCGTTTAACATGGATAAAGTCACACCTCAATAGCTCAACAAAACATCTGCTTAGTTTTCCAATTTTCGTTATTACATAATTTATTCATGGGACATGCTGCATGGGAGGTAGAGAAAAGGTCAGTGTAAGTTTAGGCACGTATAATTGTGACAGATCGATTCATTAACCTCTTGTCATAATCCCCGCCTGATACATTATATATGCTTAACAGTGATGTGTATAAAGAGCAATTGGTCCATTCTGTTTCTTTATAATTTTAAGTTATTATTTTTTTTTGTCATTTGGTATCAGTAAAATAAAGTATTATTTAGAATCAATATGACTTTTGTGAATTACAAATAAAAAAATACATTATGTAAAAAAAAATGTACAGGTACATGTATAATTTAAAGCAACCACCGCATGGAAGAATGAATAATTACATATGAAAATGGCCTAGAAATATAATTCTATGGAAACTTTATTTAGTTACGATTATATGAATCAGGGCTTTTCATAGCGAACATCAAAAAGCCACGATGAGATGTTTAGTCTTCCTTTAGTAATATTGTGCCGCATTATTTACTGTTGTGCAGCTAAAAGAGACCAGTGCTGTTGATGGATACAACAGAGAAGAGGTCTAGAAAATAAGAAAAGAGAAATATATGACCATCAGATCGATGAGATGCCAGACTGGCGTGATGATTTGCAATTTATCCTGCTTTCACCAGTTGTGAGCCAGAGGATATATATGAGGCGTAGCACACAATTCAGCTAGCCGACCTCCACAGCTTCAAACCATCATATATTGTACGGGCAAACTGCAATGAGTGAATGTTACTTATCAAATGTGGAAAAGATATGATTTATTGTGGTGTGGCCTAGATTGCCCTTTTGAAATGAGAGTTGTATGCCTGTTTCCTAAGCACTTGCTGATCAATTCATCAATGTCACCAGGAAAATTATATTTACAGGAGTTGTTAAATGTTGTATTTTGATGTTTTGAATGCTTTTATTTTACATCGGACATGAGCAGACGTTTATTTTTTAAAAAAATTGGTTTGATTTAATGGTGAAATATCAAATATTGTCACTATTTTTGAAGTTATATTGTCACGTAGAATATGCACATTGTTGTCATCTGCTCTAAAAATATGACTGTTATTTAATGTTTTACATCAAATGTATTCGAGTTGAATATTTACCAACTATTGCTAATATTTTCTAGGTGAGTATTCAATACTTGTATTTTTTCCAATGTATATATTTTATTTTATTCTATACACCTGTCATAAAATTCACAGTAATTTCATAAAACAGCTATGAAGTATGTGGTATTTTCCAATTCAGCATGAATGTTTTAAAAGGTGCATTGCATTGAAATGTATGTTGTATGCAATTTTAATTCATGGTGCTATTGTGGAGAAAAATATAATTCTCACAGGACTAAAACCCATATATTTATTTCATGTTGTGAACTGTATTGGTAGATCAAATTAAACTTCATCTACTTAACACCATTTGTATAACATATATACTTTTACTACGGATAGTTTTTAGCAGTTGTGCTGTATAGCACTCCAATGTGTTTTCTCTTTGTACTGCGCGTTGTTTGGAATTACATCTATCATATAGCTCCATATATATATTCCGTGACCTGCTGCCAGCAAGCCCTCGATACTTCACGTGGCCTCAAAGTGCACCTACTGTAGCATAACACAAGTGCCGTGGTGAACGGCGGTTGTAATATATTATTATACACACACACACAGCATTCAAATGTAGCATTCTTTAGAAGAACGTTGATCAACCAGGTGGGGTGTTGACTGTTGTGTTAGCCGACTCTCTGGGTTGTATTGCATTATATGTCCAAGTTCACTAGGTTTGTTTTCTCATTCATTTGTACCTGATGATGGTTGCTTGTGTTGCAATCGAAACGTCGTATTCTATTATTATTTAATTTATCTCTACGTGACTTTACCGAAAGAACCAAAGAGTAATACAAAAAAACATTGTTGCTTTAATGATATTTGGGGAGTAGGTGAAAACTTGTAGCAAGGTAGAATTGCAGGCTCTCTTGGAGGCAATTCTCTGTTTTAGTCACTTGCGCATCTCAGAAGGGGCACACAGAGACATGTGGAACACAGACCGCTACAGTCGAGAGCCTCGTGTCACATTTGATTTTGGTCCCCACTTACAAAACCGCTTGCTTTTTACATTCCACTGGGGCGTGTTCTGTTGTAAACAACAATACTGCACTCAATAACATTCAGGTTTTGATGAGCAAGTCATTGCCTTTGGCTTTTGTTCATATTGTCCGGCATATATTGTTCGATATATTTATTTTCATTTGATGATTTAGCCAAGAAGGATTCTTTAAATTGAAAAGAAGAAATGTACTATGGTTTCAATTCTGCAGCTTCTAAACAAACAAAAACATGCGCAAATACGCATAGTCTCAATGAGATTCCTCCACGAACTGGCCCACATTTTTGGATAATTATTTAAGTGGGCATACATGATTGATACCTTGTGGTTTGGGTAAAAGCAGAGCAAAGTATGTTGGCCTTAAAAGTAAAACATGTCCCTTTGTCTGCTTGTTAACAATAAATAATCTAACGATGTAATGTCAAAGCGAAACTCATAGTGTGCCTCTCAGTCTCGAATTAAATGAGCTTTGCAAAGTACACTGCAGCATATATAATAACACGGTAATACATTATTTAAACAATGCATTTTTTATGCAATGTTTCCATTTTTTCGACGTGTGCCGATTGCAATAAATATTTGTGGCACATTTCGGATGCGATTTTGTACCACTTTGGCGAGATAACCAGTATGGGAAAAAAACAATACGACGATAAACCACTGTCTTTGGAATGCCCGCGATAAGATTTCCAGCAGCATTGCAAGCCACTGAATGTGCCATGGTAATTTGTATTGAGCAATCTTCTGTTCTCAGATAGAAGGCTGTTTAGCACGTTGTATCAGTCCGCTTCACTCTCTTGTAGTTTTCTAATCTCAGCTTTTAAGATTTAACATCATTTAGAAGGTGGAGTTTGCAGCTATTATTGACACCTGAGCATTTATTTGATTGTGTATTATGCCTTTATTCAGAGCTTCAGGTCGCATCCCGTGTACCGCATGCGTTTAACGTGTTTCGCCTATCTTCACGCAGTACGTCTGATTTTGGTGTTTGTTGTGATTTCCATTTACTTAATTGCTGCATTGTATTTTTGATTTCTTTAGCTTTTGTTATTTTGGTGACCCAGGTCACTCTCGCAAAATGAGGGTTCATTCTGGTCTATTGAGTTGAACTGAAATTTAATTGAAAATTTGAGAAATTTACATGTGGAATCGGTGCCAACACACTGCTCGATTTTGGGATTCCCTGTCCATTGTCTCTTTTCCCAAGGTCTCATAACATTTGTTAGTTCATAATGCAGTATATGTGTTCATAATGCAGTATGTGTTCATAATGCAGTATATGTTGTATCTTATCGATTAAAACTTCGGCAGTGCCGTTTGTTGTTGCCTGCTTGGCATTTCGTGCCTTTTCTCAACAACTTAGTTTGTTTTTATCTCAAGCATACGAATTCCAAACGGAATGCTGCACTCTTGTCCTGTGCAAAGCAGCAAGTGTAGCTTCGTAAAAATAAAAATTATTTGAGATATTACACGCTCAAAAGACAGAAATGCTTTCTGAGCGATTTCATTATTCAATTGGACACTGTTCGATTCTCCTCAGTGGGTTTTTGACAGCAGGTCCGATCAAGCTGTATTACACTGAGCTTGCACTTCATTGCACTTTTAGTTACGTGCATTGATTTTTAATGCAAAAACCTCCCATGCACAGCCATCACAAGGAGCTCAGGTGTCATGTTACAGCAGTGTAATTAAATCACTAATTAAATCATCTATTTTCCTCTTAGTTTATTCCCTACATGAAATGTATACATATGTTGCTTTCGAGCACCACCACAGATACATGGAATGCATACACTGGATAGACTCTTCCCCGGCCAAAGGAATATGGAAATGCCACCACCAGTTCAAGGCTGTGAAGAGCAGATGAGCATCGCCTGAATGCTCATTTGAGCAGAAAATAATTTTGACTCGCTGTCCACTTTAAGCAAGTCTGCAAACGTTTAATGAAGAGGGTTTTTTTTTAGTTCGAAACATAAAATCGCCGTGCACTTTGTTGAGGTCAAAACGAGAGGAAAGAGAAAGAGAGAATCCGGCTAAATTCTCAACCCGCAAATCCTCATGAAATTGGTTTAGAGGGCAAAAGTGGCTCAGTTCTTTTAAATCCCCTCGTATTCCTTGGCCAAAAGGCCTCAATTACAGTCATGGTTTTTGCATTCCCCAGGCACTGTGCCAAATGCAATGACAGTCTGACAATCCACCTTAATCTTTCTAACTGTATTTCTTGCTTCCTCTCTCTGCTATGAAGAAGACCCATTCCCTGAAATGCCACCAATCATGTGTTTTCCTTTTTATGGCAGTATTATTCATGAATGTGTTGAGTTTATGTATTTCAACCATTTGTACATGCTGTTTGAATGTACATACACGATGAAGCTTTTATTAAAATGTGGCCTTCTTGTCTCGTACTCCTAATATCCATGGGTTTGGGTCGATCCACGATTATCCTATGACTTCGCAAATTAGCACTCCCATTATCTGTAATTTCACAGATAAGAAGACGGAGTTGTGGAAAGGTACTAAATTATTCCTCTATCCGTGGCATTCGTGAATAATACACTGCTGCCAATTGTGCGGTGTGAAAGTCATCCCTTTATCCATAACAGCTGTGCATAATATTAACGCCACGGTGCTAATTGTTTTGTTTATTCACACCGCAAGAGTTGGAACAGTACGCAGAAAAGTTGATGACCATTCAGGAGTTTAACCAAAACGCACAGAATCCATGTTGTTCTGGGATAAGCAGGAATGTTTCAGAGGATGTTGCTGATTGTCTAATAGCTGCGGATAATGATGATGACGACGACGACGACGTGTGATAATGCTTGAGGACATTCTGTTGAAAATTGTTGCCACCATCTACACTGACCAGCAATGCCACCACGGCTACAGGATACAGAATACTACATACACTGTACTAGAATACACTTCACTCAAGAGAAAATTCATCAAATTATCCATATGAACTATGGATAAAAGTACATTTTTTTTCTGTGGATTATAGGACAAATACCTCTACTTATGTTATTTCCCTTGTCCGCTATCGAATCCAATCCGCTGTCATGGATGAGAAGAGTGTTATTGTATACATGTGTGCGGTATTTAATCATCTTAATTATAATGTCTTATGTTACATACAATACAGTTCCAAATGGATTTTTTTCTCCATACTATTTAACCTAAATGTGTTTTTCTATCATTAGCTGAATTATTTATTTAGGTTATCTTGAAGCATGTTAGGACACAGCAAGGTCAGCTAACATTCTGGGGACCTGACCTCAGGAATCTAGAGACTCAAGCAGACCCTATATTTTGTGGAAAAGTGATAATTACGAGTGAAGTATTAAATGTATGTGTCACATTTGAATACTTTACAATGTTTAAAAAAATGTAATGTGTTTTTGACCTCAGAATGTATAATATACCTGGTAATATTTGACCTCCATTTAAAGTAAGGGTTTTTATTTGTTCTTATAACATGAATAATGTTAGAAATATATATGCAATTAATCAAACCATGAATAGTGTCAACAAGCAACCATACATCATAAAAGATAATGTATTTTACCTAGCATTCTAATTTAGATGTACAGTATATTTACAGTCATTAAAGATATATAATTTGTTTCGTTATATTTTTTTACCAATAATTATGTTTTTTTAATAAATACCAGAAGACATGAGTGCAAATTTGAATGTGAAGCCTCATCATTGGCTATTTTACAGGCAGATGCAAAATTCGTCATCCATTGTTGACCTTTAAAAAAGGGCATTGCAGATGCACAAAGCACCTAAATTAGATTTCTCACCACGGCACCTTGAGACGAGAAATGTAAAATCACAGACTGGAAAAAAAATCCCAATGCACTCAGACTCTATGTAGAGACCTGTCCATACTTACTGTGTAATTTGGAGATTAACCCTGAACTGTTATGTGCCAAAACTGTCCTGAAAACATCCAGAACTCAGCCATTTTGAAAGGTTTTTATTATTATTAATATATTTTTGTGAAGTGAGAATCGGTTGGGGGGTGATTCCATAACGGTTTTACAAATACCATTGCATGGGGAAAACATAACATTTATAGAATGCTGCAGACCACACTAATTTAAAACACTTTTTAATATTGCACCATTATAAGGTTATTGCTTTCGCAAGCCTCTGATGGTGGCAGGGGCTCCGCGAGAGGAAGCTCTGCAGCCCCTCTAGAGCAGTGGTTCTGAACATGGGGTGCACGCACCCCCTGTGGCTGTGGGATATATACCATCTAGTTTATAAGGTAACACCATATAGTTTATAAGGTAACACCATATAGTTTATAAGGTAACACCATATAGTTTATAAGGTAACACCATATAGTTTATAAGGTAAACCATCGAAACGCAAGTCAAGCACGGGCACATAAGTACAACTACTTTGTTTCATCAAACCTGTGTATTTATTAACATCATACATTGTTTTTACAATCGAGAACCAAAGGGGTGCAAGGCCGCAGTAAAGATTAAGAACCACTGCTCTAAAGGGTATGTTGGCCTACTCTTCCACACTACTCAGACTTCCTGGAAAAGGTGGAAGTATACCCATCCTTTGCCCCACACTGATCGCCCCTCGAAATGTGCAGCGTTGAGTTAAATTACATTGATTAAATCAATCTGGAGTAAATGAAAAATAACAACACAAATGTGTAACAGTATACATACGTGAATCTAAATACATAAAGCAGACCGTACAGAAGGAGGCATGTTATTTTGTGTTCGTATTTTTCTCCGTATAAAAAAGATCCATTGAACTGTTCCTGTGACAGGTCACCCAATTTCAGTCCAGTACAGTAAGTGAATGAAAAAATAAAATAAGAATTTTGGACCCTAGGTACATATACATATAAAATGTCCCTTTCCTTCAGGAATTAACTTAACCTGGAGGTGGCATGCTTGTTAGGAATGCTATCCAGTCAGGACCTGCCTGATAATTAGTTTGATAACCGGGGCTTATCGCAACCCACAGCCGAGCACACGGCTTTTAGGACTGAAAAATTAGCCAATTAGCCCAGAGAGGATGGGAGTGGCGCTTGTGGTCCTTAGATAGCAGCTCAGCTGAATCTATCCCAATGCAATCCCCCTAGGCATAGGAAAAAAAACACTCACGCTTGTGCATTCATTAACATATGCAACGATTGTACATTGATGGCAATCGAGGTCGGTTTTTTTTACAGCACTAGTTATTTCAATGTAGAGCATACGTATTAATAACACACGCATTGTCATTGAAGGTGTTTCAGTGCTGAGGATGCTACTATGTTTTTTTGGAATGTGAACATCTGTCAAAGTGCATGGGTAAAAATTGGATGAGACCTGATTGCCAACTGTGGATGACAGAGTGATGCTGGATGCAATTGGGTTCGCTTTTAAGAGAATATTGCAGGGGGTCTTGCCTTGGGTGAATGTGGCAGGATTATCATTTTTGAATGTGGCATTTTTAGTAGTAACCAAATGTTATGAAATCATATTCCACATATTTCATATTCATATTTTTGAAAAGTGAATTAAAAAGAAAATTGTTAAATATTACAAGGAGCATTGAGGGAAAACATTATATGCACCAAACACATTGTAACCAGTCGCCGTTGCTCTGAATTTGTGTTCAAGCAAGTAAATGCTACTGCACAACGCTTTCGAGACAACCTTGAATAACACAGTGCTTTTACAAAAAAAACATGTTAATTATAATTTAATAGCTTGTTACGAACATCTGGCTTTATTATAGCAGATTAATTTTGGATGTTGTGTCCTTTACACAGTGGACGGAATATGTCGTTTTAGCGAAAACGTCACGCGAATACTGTAAGAGAAGTGTTGTTGATATATAAATTGCATAATGCAATTCATACAGTAGTGTCATTTATTTATCTGGGTATGCTTCAATCTTCAAGTAGGGTAATAGATTGGTTTTGCATTGCTTGTAAATGTCACAACACTGTCAGTAAATATTGTATCAAGCAGATATTTACTGGTCTTTTATTGCAATTAAATACAAGTTGTTGTTTTTTTCATTGTAGATTACTACCACAAATATATTTTGTAGATGAAGTATTTAAAATGTGTTTCTAGGCAGCATAGACGATGACCAAACTGACCAGAATCCACTCAGTCTCATCAGATTTTGGGAGCTAAGCAGATCTCAGCCTGAATACTGCTTGGGTGGGCAACCACGGTGCATGACAGGGGTCGTGGACTTCAGAGCCAAATTGTGGACAACAGAGGGTAGTCCAGCAACATCCATTAGTAGTACTGTGCCTTTATGCTCCCACGTCCATTGCTCTCTGCCTTCAACAACCCACAATTAGCAGTGTCGTGAAGTACGATCGACTTAGCCTCGTGATCCGCACGGCGTGGAAGAGACCCTCATCCAGCAGTTGATCAACAAAAGGGCTGCACATGTACAGGCTAAACAGTTGACCCGTGACATATATATCCTCATGAACGTTGTGTAATTCGAATACCCAGGACAAAAGGGACAAACATTTAAATGAGGCAAATTAGGGAGCCGTAAATTACGAGCCATCGCATTCTGCAAGTTGGCTCGTGGTTGTTCCACTTATAGCACCGTCAACGACGGGAGCCAGCAGCACATTATCTATGGCAGGGTAATTAGGAGCATAGCTTACAGCAGAGACAGCAGGGACGGGCAGTGTGGCCCATGCCATGACATTGCAGCGCTATTTACAGACAGGTCTGCAACCAGTGCCTGGAACTTGGTTTGCAGCAACGGATACTGTCGCCTGTGGTTATGTATAGCAGCAGCAGCAGAGCTAAAGGCCCACAGCACAATTCTACAGGGCGCTTTTGTGGTGCCCACTGGGCCCCCTTGGTGTGGCTTACAGCAGCGGTCACCAACCTTTTTGCCACCTGTGCGAAAGAGCTCGATAGCTCATTGGATTCCTCCAGTATAAATGCATATGTGATTTTGGATGTTAGATTGTTAGCGTAGCTAATTATGACATCAGTATAACATAAGTACACTATCGTATGATGCATGCTGGGACATACATTGAGAGGAAGAACATGGAGATCTTGGAAGACATGCAAATTAGAGGCATCATTAGGACTGTTTAAAAATGTAAACGGGCTTGGGCAGAAGACTATACTGGAAGGATGATGGCCAATGAACGAGACTGGTGATGGAATGGCAGCCAGATGAGGGATCGCAATGCTGAGAGTGCAGCATTGCAGACTATGGGGAGTGGCCATATGCCATGCGTAGGCCTTCATCCAGCAGTGGATAAAACATGGCTGGTAGTTATGATGAATTATACAATATAGATGTGAAAACCGAATACATGTGTATGATGCATTTACATATAAATATACTGACTCTATATACTCTGTAGTATAAATATCAGTGTTTCATATTATACGTTAGCCTGTATTATTCAAATTAATCTATATTAATTCAATAAAGTGTTATACTATTAAAGAATGCAATTCTGCTTTCAGGCAGGCAATCAAAATATCACAAATAATCACACACATTCGCGTTTAGCAGGCATTCCTGTGTGATGAAGGGAACATTTCCTCACGTAATTTCTAGAAAGTGAAGTGAAGATTTAAAAAAAAAATCACGGCAACATTGTCAATCAACTGCTACATAAAGACCTCCAGATTGTGTGTCGGTGATGGATGTTGCTTTGGCCATACTTCACCACGCGAGTCGGCACGCCGTTGGGGAAGGGCAGGGGGGCCAGGAAGAGTTCAGATATCGCTCACCACTGACTTTAGCCACTGCTTGGAATCGAACACAGGTGGTCGGATTCACAGCGCATTGCGCAGGCTTATCACTTGCGTCCACCGCTCCATCCGCCGATGGAATATTTTTACAGACGCCCACCATTCTTTGCACACACGTGCATTCAGCAGCGCGTGAGCAATCGAGCAGGATATTATTGCAGCCTGTGTTGTCAGGTGCTGCGCTGACAATACGGTTGCAGAAAAGGGCGGCTGTTTTACACCTCCACAACCACCATGTCAGGGTGTTTTTTTTTTACACTTTAATGATGCTCCTTGTGACTGCTGAAGGGAAAATAAGTTTTTTTTTAGTCAAGGTTTTCTGTACGGGACGAAAGGTGGAAAATGAGAGTACAAAATAAAGAATGCAATGCTTCTATTTTAGTTTCTGTAATGTAATTTGAAAATGAAAGCATTACATCTGCAATATTTTTTTCCAGTTGAATTCATGCTTATATCTTAGAATTTCAGCATGTATTTTATAAATTTTGATTTAAAGCTTTCGTGACTGCAGTAATTCATATTCTTAGCTCTTTCGGTAAAGTGACGTTGAAGGGAAACAATAAAATAATAAAATATATATTGATTTAATTGTTATATATATTTTATTATTTTATTGTTTCCCTTCAACGTGACTTTACCGAAAGAGCTAAGCATATGTATTTTATAGTTGGTGGTGTCTTCCTTCCTATTAACTGATTTTTTTCAGTGGCCGTACTGACACTGAATTTTCTATAAAAAAAAGTCAGTTGCATAATACTTGGTATATCGAAATATTTGTTTCGTCTGTTAATGCTAACATTCATATATCTATTTGTATATGTAATGGTAATTCACCGAGATACTGTCTGTTTCTGTATGTATGTATGTATACTCAAAATTTTAGGTAAAGTATTTGCATAGTTCTGGAATATATTTACCAAATGTTCATCCATCTAGTTGACTAACACATTACATGCATCCCATATAATTAGCATTTTGCAATCAGGAAATACAAGTAATTGCTAATCCATAGTGCTCACCTTTCTTACCAATGCTATCATTTCAAACCTTTTGAAATCTGCAATGGTATTATCTCAGTGTTCATGTATCGCTGTGAAAACAGCGCCATGCAATTAAAGGTGTTGGTAGAACCCCGTATATGTTCTATGAATAATTTTAGAACAGCCACCAGAAAAAAAAGTCTCAAACAATGAGCTGTCATCTATGCTTATAAATATTCATGTAGAAATTATTTCAAATGTGTTTTTGCCCTGTTCATATTACCCTCAGCAACCAAACTCAGCGTATCTCCATGTTGCTTGAGTCTGATTTGTTATACGGTGATGTCAGATATGAAGTTAGCACTGTCGACTGCAGACTCACGGTCGTTATGAACGCTCAGTGCAATTGGGTCGTGGTAAGTAAATTCTTGCCCAGGCAGTGCTTAATTAACAATTCATAGAGTCATTCCACAATCTGTAAGGATAATATATTGTTTCATAATGCAAAATGCACCTCCGTGTAAGCTCATATATGGGTTGCTAAGCTCGTTAATTGCTTTCTAATATACTGGGCTACATAGACAGATGAAAAGGTGAGTGGTTAGCAAACATTGGTTCAAATACCACAGCTGCCCATTGATTTCTGCGGGGGAATCACTGAACTCTGAGTACTTTCTAAAATGCAAATATTAAATACCCTTTGACATAATACCCATTAGTAAGCTAGTGTGTGTAGATCTCGTAGCCATATTTTGAAAGTTGTGACCCTACACAGCTTTGTTTTATGAGGTCATGGTTGCTAAAATGAGATCAGCGAGCTGGCGCTTTGTTGACCGGAGGAGGGCCCATTAATGTCAGTTCAATAGCGACGGCTGAGAGGAGAGGGTACATTTTACACTTGCCATCCAACAATGAGAATTTCACGAAGCAGGCAACAAGCTGATGCTCCGATGTTGTCAAGCCCGTTGGAATTACCCGGAGAGCAACCAAGTGGCATGCCCGACAGAAAGTGCGACGTGCTTGATAGGTCAACATTCACTCGACTGTGGTGAAAACGTGTTGCTCATTTTATGCACACATTTTGTTGGAATTGTTCATCATCCAAGCCATTTTTTTTACTCTTTGACTTGTTTAGCATTGAGTGAATATGTACACAGTACTGTATATATATCATATGGCCACATTGATGGTGTGTGGAATAATTAGTAGTTATTTTCAATATATTTTGAGGAACATTTGTAACAACATATTTTAGAGACAGCACAATAACTTTTGCCTCACTGTTGTTGAAATTAATGCAACTTTTAAGAAAAAAATCTAATCATACGCGCATCTTTGCCCGTCCTAGGACGGAAGCTGTAATATTTACGCAAAAATTGAGCGGAGTATAATTGTATCTTGTGTAAATTTAATGGCAGTGAATCTTGCACAAAAGTATGTCATCAAACACTTCACTGCAGTTCACTGTAGCACTGTATTAATGGCAGTGATTCTTGCACAAGAGTATGTTATAAAACACCTCACTTCATGTCACTGTAGCACTGTATATACCTGACCTTCAATTTGTTCAAATTCACTGCTCTGATACTTTATTCTCTTCTGCTTTCGGTCGCTGTGTTTGAAATAAATTGGAAATCGATACAATATCTGCAAAATCAACGAGAAATGTGTCCATAAAGAAGGGGCAATATTCGCCTAAACAAATTCAATTATATCCTTAGCTCTTTCGGTAAAGTCACGTTGAAGGGAAACAATAAAGTAATAAAAAAATATATAGAAATATATTTTATAAAAAAAATATATAGAAATATATTTTATTATTTTATTGTTTCCCTTCAACGTGACTTTACCGAAAGAGCTAAGAATATGAATTACTGCAGTCACGAAAGCTTTAAATCAAATTCAATTACTTTGGTTGCAGTGCTCTGAGACTTGTGATGTGCTGTAGCTCGCCGGAGTAGCAAACAATTTGAATAGGAGGCGATGGTGGCAAAACAGCAGAGACATGTGTATTTTTGCATAATTTGCAAGCGTAAAGTTGTCCTTGCTTCAGTTTGACGTGGCGAAGAAATAAATTAAGGCAGAAAATGCAGTGGGATGTGGCGCGGAATTGTCTGGTTAGCTCGAGATAAAGATGGGGACAATGGACGTTAAAAAAATGCCATTTGTGCCTAAACAAATTTTCATTTCCGCTCCACGTTTCTGCCTTGCGGAGTTGGTTGCAGTCAGTCGTTAACCATTATAAATTAGCTGAATGTAACGGCGGGGAATATTGGCAAAAAAATATTATAAAACGCCGTAGTGCATTTAACTGTAGCACTGTATGAATGTGCGTTAATGTAGCACAAAAGGAAGGCATAAAACACCTCTTCGCCAGCATTAATTAGACTGCAACACTGCAGTGAACGGGCAGTGATTGTTGCACGCAACAATGTGATAAGCACAGCTGACGCAATGCCTCTGTGCCACTGTCGTCAACGGACACTCAAAAGACTTTTAGTTGCGGTGCTCTGAGACGTAGTTCTGTTCCGCTTTAGTTGCAAACAATTGTAATTGGAGTCAAAAGGCCCGCAAAGCAGCTGAAAATTTTCGATTTTAGCATAACATTTTTTATTTCGGCATAATTTAGAAGCGTCAAGTTGACCTCCCTTTTTGTTCGACGTGGCGAGGGAGGAAATGAATCCAGGAGATGCGGCGCGATGTGACGTTGCATTGATGTGATGGTTAACTCTCGATAAAGATGGGTGAATTGGCGTTACAAAAGCAGCAGTAGTCGCTCCAACTTCCATAGCGTTAGTGGTAATGACATGCAGAGACGCGTGAATATTTATGAGTGGAGGGGCCGCGTGTGGAGTGACGTGACACACTCGGACGTGTTTGGCACGTTACTAAAGGTGACGCGTAGATTACTTTATGAAATAGTGGCAAAGTGCAAGCAATTGTGCCTCGACAAATTTAAGTTTCCGCTCCACCTTTCTGATTGTGGAGTGACGTCATTATTCATTAGGCGGGGGGTACTAAATATGGAGTGACGTCAGCCACTAATTATTATGAATGGAGGGGTCCAGTTGGAGGACGTCACCTTATAATGATTATTAATGAGGGGGGCTGTTCGATGTGGAGTTACGTGACCTGCTCATGATTATTAATGAGCGGCGGGGTGTGTCCATTTGGAGGACGTCACTGGTCATGAATATTAATGAGGGTGGATGGTCGATGTGGAGTGACGTTACGGGCCTTAAGGACATCCCTGGGTGATTATAGCAGGTATTATATTTTATGTAACTACTCAAGGTATCATTTATACATTTCGTGCAAGCATTAACCGTCCTTGTGGTCTTAACGAAATGTAAATGGTTTGATCCCCCGGTCATATAGCCCTCCCAGGTACAGAGAATTAGATTGGCTGTCGTCGATTAGGTTTGTCATAAGCCCCTGTCACTTGCATTCATGAAGACAACCTTCTCAGCATCACGTCACTGGATTCACGCACTGGTGCCTGTTATCACACGGAGGTCAAAATGATGGAATAACACTGGAAGAGTCGCATACCAAGAATCCTGTCAAACGTATTATTATTATTTGTGACAAACTCATTTCAACACATTTCTTTCATACCAAAACTGCGCGTGAAGTTTTTTGGTTTTGGAAAAACTTTCAAATCAAATTAGGCTATTCTATAATTATCTGGCATGTGGGGTTATGTTCAGCAGCTGTATAGCAGTGGTGTCTCGGTCTGCGAGCTGCGACAAGAGGGCTTGGGGAGGAGAGGTCGTGTCGTTCTACTATTTGAAGGAGCACAGACTGCAGGTGGTTTGCTTATCTGGTGGAGAGTTCGCCAAGATGACGGTATTAGTTGTGTTCAAAGTAACAAGAAAACAGGTCACAGGTGTGGTGCGTGAACGATTATATCTCCCAGCTGTTTAATATCATCCACATATGCAACGCTTATTATTTCCAAATGTTGTATTACTGCCTTTATTCTTGAGCGCAGCCACTTGGGGAGGCCTTAAAAATGCATTTGGATGAAGAGTGTAATGACAATAGTGAAGATTTAATGCTTGAATTAATTAGAATCCTCATGGCCTCTACATAGTCTCTACTGTCTATGATGTAATTAGTATTAATTGTGGCACATTCTTATGTAAATAAATGTCATAAAAAATTTAGAATCTGCATAAATGTAATTTATATTTTGTGAGGGTCAGTCACTGCTGAAGAGAATATGGTATACCCAGAGGGAAAAAAACAATTTCCAACTCTAAATGCCAACATCCAAAAATACTGATGGTTTAGAATAAAATGTTAATGTTCCTACTGTACTTTTTTATTTCCACTGTTTGACAGATTAATTGTAACATAACAAGAACTCCCTCAATCCACCAAACTGAAAATTGTGCTGCTCAGCACAGCTGTCACCACTGAAAGTGTGAAGTCTCTCAGCAGTGGAAGGACGAAGCGAAATATACACCTTCATTTGCCCGCTTTTCAAAACGTCGTGAAAACATTTGTACGAAGAGACGCGACTTCAGCAATTGTTTCTGGCTGTGGTTGTCCCACCTGATGACGGATGCTTGTTGTGTTGCGCCCGAAACGTCACGTGATTTAATTTATTTTATACCTACCACGTGACTTTACCGAAAGAACCAAAGAGTATGGATCCCTGAGGTCACGACAACTTCAAATCGAGATTGAATAGACGCAAGTTCAGTTTCCTTCAATGAAACATCAACATTTCTCTTGATATCATGGGACCTCCTTTGCCAGTACCAAAATATTATAATAGGGTTTCCCCTTTTTTTCAACGATTTTACTTAACTTGATTCCTGTGTCGTGGTCAAATCTTGTAATCTACATTTCGTCCACTTCCCGTTGTCCAATCAATTCCAAATTTTGCACACGTACTCAGATCCGGTGACAATGCAGGCCTGTATCAAAATCGGCATAAATTAATGAGCTACTTTTAAGCAATTAACATTTTGTATGGACGCCTTATTATTTATATATATTTGTGTAGGTAAAAAACGCCGCGGTCCCTAAACTCTCGAATCGCCTCGCCCAAGAAGCAGGCGCCACGTGTCTCAGGCGCGCCTGCTTCGTGTGAACGAGCTACGGGCACCCTCACTCCACACAAACAAAAGATGTGCATTGAAGATTCATTTATAAAGTAATCAATTAATTCGAGTAAGCGTTGCTGTGGGCGCAGGCGCAGCATCATTGACGTACTTCTCGACCCTGAGTTAAACGAAGTTGTTAATAAAACCGTTTGAAAAAAACTTTTTTAAGGAGTTTTATTCTGGCAACAAAAGAGGTGTTAAGATGTTAAAACACCAAACTGAAACCTTTTACAAGAAATCATGTCTGCATTAAGCACAATATTTGTGGTCAGAATGCAAAAAAAATACTCTGATAATAAATGCATTGTCTTTGAAACTCATTGGCCCATACCAGAGACAGCTTTCTTTTGAGCCTCGTCTCAAACGGTGTTAGACCAGAGGACACCAAAAGGCGTACACAGCCCAAAGACAATGCCACTATCAGAGTAATGAGAGCTCGGGGTGAGCAACTACATCATGGACACATTTATATGTATGCGATCTAACCCAAAAACCTTTATTATGGAAACCTGTGTTTCATTAATTTCATTTATATTTGAAAAACACAATGAATTACGGCAAGCATTACGTTTATTAATACGAGTCCCCAGCCGTGATCTCAGGAGTGATAGCGAAATAAGAGGCAGAAAAAATAAAAAGAAGACAAAAATAGATCGATCCTACTTTAATTTTGGATAGGAAGATGCAATGTCCCTTGAGAAGAAAAACACCCAAGATTTAACCACATACCAATAATCAAAACTGCTAGTTATTATTCCATTGTAATGTGGTATTTTATTTACATTTTGCAAGCCCTGAATAATTCTCAGGCGTGCTTTTTGGATCAAGGAGTTATAAATGGCAACAGACATTAAAAGAAAATGCACAACATAGGAAATAAGGCATATAAGTTAATGCACTCCACTATTAGTCATGGCCCACAGTTCTTCCATATCTGTCAGTGTTATAAATCGACATCATATCCATCACAGGTACATAGAGGTCAGTGGATATTTATATTTCGGATGAATTGTTTACACTGCACATAATACCTGTACATGCCCAAAGGTGAATGTCAGAAAAAGGTGATATTGTTCATACACCTTAAATGGCAGTGTTACTCAACAACAATTCACCTGGCTAATATTCATGTGTTCTTTTTTGTGATTGTTATTTGAAAGTATGCATTCATCACCAAAGTTCCACCTGCATGTTATCTCACGTGTGCTTTGAAAGGCAACAACTTATAAGGAAAAGAAAACGTCTCGTATCGATTAATTCCAATAATATCTGAACGTGTGTAAAATAACAAAGCAATGAAAATCACTCACACTTGCGTTATAATTCTAATGATGTTATAACCGTATGAAGTACTTAATCAAACGGCACATTTTCCCACTTGATCTCTTACCACAGTGGGCGTTGCGTGGCATTTGATTAGGTGCTGCATGTTCAAAATTCATATCGTCCTGCCGTGCAAAATCCGGTGTACTTCGTAGAACGAGTTAATGTAGTCTATGAAGGACGAATATTTTGGTAATTAAACTGACATTTATAATTCCTTAATGATATGCTTATTTATAGACTAAAAAGAAAAACTGAAACAATAAAAAATGCAATCAATTGTGATGCTGCATTTGGCAGTGGTGCGTGAGCACATTAAAGAGCAGGGAGCTCGGCTATTTGAAGGGGTGCTATTGCTCACAACCCGCAATAACATACGTGCACAAGCAATGTGCGCGCACATATAGCACGAGCGAACGGTGGCGGTACGATTTACTGTTCGTTTGTGAACGTCGTGTGTAGGTGAGATAATGGATGCAGATTGCTACATTAAGAGCTAACGGTTTGCAATCGGTGAACTCCCGATTCTTCGCTGGAAGCCACCCCGGGCAGCTTGGTAATGGGGCTCACGGTGCAGCCAGGCGCGTGCCGTGAATACAGAAACGCCGACGAGGCCCTCCTTATTCTATCTGTCACGGCAGCTGGATGCATCGGAGCTCCCCACGGTTGTATCAGCCAGCCAGCCAGGGGTTTCAAACAAACAAACTTCAATCCCACGGACGGACACCGATTCGTCAATACATTCATGGGCGGGTGGCAGACAGAATTCCTCCTGAAGCACGCGCACGGTAAGGGGCCATCCATGTAGTATTGTAGTAGGTACGCAAAAATCTGTCAAATTTACCCTTCCCCCTCCCCCCCTCCCTGTAGACACGCGTACTTTTTACACCCCCCCCCCCCCCCCCCCCACTTGCGTACGCCTGACGCACCCCCCGAATCCTATAGAACGGCCGAGATTTAATCCACGCAGAAAAGAAAAAAGAGTCCACCGCCGGACTATCTAACTAATTTGAAGGCCAATGTAGACAAATTATTATCGAGGCTTCACCCACCCCCCACCACCGTTTCCTATGCGTACGCACATTGTCAATAGACTCCCCCCATACGCAAGCGTACCCATTTGTGTTAACCCTCCCCCCTCCATGCGTACGAGCTAAATGGATGGCCCCTAACCATGAAACACGGCCAAGTCGACCGCACGGAGAGATTCCGCGTTTCGCTCCCCCCCCCCCCCCCTCTCATTGTGCACCGCGCGTGTGTTACGACCGTGTGCAGAAGTTAACGATCTTCCCATTATAATTGGGACTTTATAGAGATCCATTGAGAGTAGCATAATTAATGGCGTTATGTTTTACAATGCATATGTTGACAGGTGATTTTAGTGTAGAATGCAGCAAGGTGTTGTATTTTTTTTTAGCCACGTTTCTTCAAAACAATTTTAAAATAAATGAATCAAAATGAGTTGCCTTTTCTCTCTCTCTCTCCTTCTTGACCTTGGCCAGGTGTAACTAATATATTTAATTCATTAATTACTAACTTCCAAAGGCAATTAAAATTAAAATAGCTTTGATACGCTGCAAATTCCAAAAGTAATTTACTCCATTGGACCATTGCGTGCACAAGCTACCGCTCGCGTTCCGTGGACAGACCATTGTTGTGTCTCTCTACGTCCTCTTGTTGATTCCGTGATTTTCTGTTGGGGCTCCTCTCTGTGAGCTGTTGGTAAAGGTGTAGCTTTATGGGTCATTAAGTTTGAATATGTTATGCCTTTTAGCAGTTCTTGTGGCAACATTTAGAACCGAGTGCATTTTTCGAGCAGGTAATATTGTACGGATCATTCAAAAGACAATGCTCATATATCTCTTCTCTATATATATAAAAGGAAAAGTTGTCAATGTGTGTCTGTTCAAAATGTTTAGCGTACTTCCCGACATGCAACAAACTTGAAATTTGCCATGTGGGTACTTTCCAGACTGTACACCATGCAAAAATTATAAAGATATACTTTTTATGGGGGGGGGAGCTCAATATTGTATATATTTTTTGCACTGCAAGTGAGCTGTGACGTCAAATCTGTCACGTGACCCGCGCATGTGGAAGCGTAACGCATTGTAGTGTAGTGGTTAGCGCGCTGCCCTACGAACCCGGCGACCCGAGTTCGATTCCCGCTCACGGCCACCACCGGTGACGATTATTTTAACCGGTCCTGGGCATCCCCTAGGTCGACTCAACCTCAAACGAGTAACTGGTGTGGTGTGTGAACATCGCCACTGGGGAGACAAAGGCGGCCGGGCGTGGTGAATCCAAGTCCCGGGCGAAGCCGGGTAGTTATGCTAGTTACATATATTTTAAATGTTCAAGAAAGTTCTATTCAACGTGTTTTTTTACTGAGTGCACACTTCATTCCCAGAGCTCATTATATCATCTCTGTGAATATAACAAAGTGTTCAGCACAACATTAATCCAAAAATAAGCTTTTTATAACGAGGTACATCTCATCCTGACAACACATTATCACTGTCTTTGAGTGTGAAGTGTACAACGTAGCCATTTGTAGCAATTATAAACTTTTGCGACTGTGACGCGTTATACCCAACAGAACTTACACGAAGCACGACTTAAAATTAGCCGTCTTCATTTTTCAAATTGTAAGAGTTTTAATGTTTTTTTTCTCTCCACACAGTAACTTTCGTCAGTCGTTGATGAGTGTAAATGGAAATTGGTTCAATCAACTTAAATGCTGGAATATCTCGTGTTATCGTACAACACGTATCGATAATCATTCATGCTGCTAAATCTGTTCATTCAAACCGTGCATATACAAGGGCATGACCGCCTACTCAATCAAAACGCTTACTTAATAACTTAATCAAAACGTCAGTTGTCAAACTTACTGTATGACTGCATATGGAACTCATACGACAGTATTGCAAAATAATTCCTGTTTTCATTCAAAGCAAGTCATCACTGTCAGCCATTGTCAATCCACTGTTGGACAAAACGCCTCTCCACCGCGCCATTGCCATCTGACAGTTTGCACAATGCCACAACACAACCCACTTCCACAAATGAGCTGACTTAATCGCTCCATCTCCCCTTTGGGCATCCTTTCGGTTATGTGCGTTCCTTTGGCTGACACCACCACCAGAGACGTCCATCGGCCATCGTCCCTCCAGCAATGTGTTCTGCCCAAGCCTACGTACTTTTCTTAACCGTCAACATAATGTCTTTAACTTTGCATTTGTTCTGTGATCCACGTGTTCCTCTTTCTAGCTTTGAGTGTAATTCCCACCACGCATCTCTCCATTATTTGTTGTGTACTGTTCAGTTATGCCAAATTCTTTGTCATCATCGATGTTTCTGATACAAATTTCACAGCGAACAAATTATTTGATGATGCTGCTGCTGCATTTGGCAGTCGCGCACAAGCACAATTAACGAACAGAAAACTCAACACACTCATCAACAACACCGATCCTTATTCACAGTACATAAACAGAGAAGCCAGAGAGACAGGTAATAAGGGTTTGAGACTGCACTTAAAACCATGGGGCCTGATGTGAATTAAATAAAGAACACACTTTTCTGATGACCGGTTTTGAAATTGGCATGTGAATAGTACGTAGCCAACCGTGCTAATTGGCGTTGCGGGGGAATGACAACAAACTAAACACAAATAGTTGTTCTAAAGAAATGAGTTTTCAATCTAGATTTAAAAGTGCATAGCTCCAGTAGCTTCCTAATGTCGGAAGGAAGAGCATTCCAGACGCCCACAGAAACGCTTTATCTTCACGACTCCTGTTTATCTCACAAGCATTCGATGTTGGTTTCATTGTAATCATTATCAACAATCTCATCGGCCATGGGTCAGTCCAACGCTGGATGAAGGCCTCCCCATGTTGGTCATGGGGATTGTTTGACCGTGCTCCACCACACTGGTCAATATAGGTTAGTGATAGGGTAGGGGGCCCAGGACCAGTTCAGATATCACTCGCCGCTGATGTTAGCTGTGCATTCAAGTTTCAGGATGCATGGTGCAGTGCGCTAACTACTACACCACCGTCCTCCTCCCCCCTCCCCCTCCATGTTGATTTACAGCTCTCTCATGTGCTCGTACGAGTCTAAATTTAAAGTGTGTTCACGAGGGTATGTTTAACTGGCACATCGCTGTAAGTCTTTTTTGATACTCATCTGGTGACAGTAAACAAAAAGCGGTTCTGGAGTAACACAGCATGAGACGGCATGACTTTGTCAGTGTTTTGACAAGTGTTGCTAGCAGAGATGCAATTTCAATTCGACAAGTACCTACCGAGACTTTATGAAAAGGGGCTCTTGTGTGCAACCATGCTTGGAAAATGATTGTAATCATATTATTTTTTTCTGGATCGCAATATTTTTTACAACATGCTGCTAATATGGCTGAGCCTCCAGGTCATGAATATTAAGCATTATTGGACAAATGAGCATTTGATTAGATCATGACCAAAGGTTGAGAATGAGCCATGCAGATCAAAAAAGCCCATAATTACTACATATAAAAATGACAGCCTTCCTTTGCAAGTAGTTGCCAGCATGCACATGAAATGTTTTGATTCCTGATTTGATGATTTACTCAGGCCTTGCACGAACTGTTAATTGCGGTGTAAAATTGCTTTAGAAAACTTGTTTTCAACTGAATGAGCTCTTCGGAAATAGAATTACCTTGTGCATCTGTTGATAACAAAAGAAGTAATTGCATATAGTGTGTGATATAAATCATGGAGAGAAATACGTCTGTGTGGCTCTTTGTCCGTGAAATTATACTTCATTGTGCAGAGAGGTCAGAATGGTACGTAATACATACTTCAATAATGTATTAATCTTTCCAATTTATACTTCATTTATTGTCCTCAGACGTGCATGTGTAAACAGAATTTTAAGTGGCACTCATTCTCAACGTAAATTAAAATGATTGTTTTACTAATATCATACTGCATGGTTCTCTAAGGTATTTGATAGCCTCTTCATGCAGCTCCCAGCATTTTCTGGAGAAGCTCCCAGCACCTTGAGCGAAACGACAGGAATCGTGCCAACGGCACGTGGTACAACCTGAAACTAGAAGCCTTCTGTTGGCGGAGCGCTCCAAAAGTCAGCAGTAGCGGGGTTTTATTTATTCCATAGGTATTGTGTCAGCCTAGAGCTAGCACATCACACACTATCAGTATTTTATTTCAGACAATCATATAGTATATACGTTTTCATGTGGTGTATTCATGGTTAGTTATGCATGGGGTAGAGCGGTGGTGCAATGGGTAGCACACTGCACTATGATTCCGGCGACCTAAGTTTGATTCCTGACCACAGCTAACATCAGTGGCGAGTGATAGCTTAACTGGGTCTTGGTATCCCATTCACCAACCCTTAATGGTCAGTGCGGTGAGTGAAACAGCCGCCATGAACGCCACATTCTGTGGGGGAGGCCTTCATCATGCAGTGCTTTTACAAAGATCTAAACGTGTATTGTTTATTATTACACTATTTTCACCACGCATATAACAGCAATATCCAACCCTGTAATCTGTTCTTCTCGAGTATGTGCGATGCAAGTCATTGTGGAAAACGGGTTATGTGACTAATTTCCTGTGATTGTGACCTCACAATTGTGACCTCACAATCACAGCAATGTTGCATGAGGTTCTCCATTTATAAAGCTGTTATGTCAGCGTTTGGAATGATGATCGATCACATATGCAAATACCTGCATTACTTTCACTTCTGTGACTTTCAGTTTTCGTCCAGGCCAACTGCAGTTAGGACGAAATACACACGACGCATTACTTGTCACTGCACTTGCTGAGTGTGCACGTGATTTTTTTATATATATAAATGCAGTTTTCAAAATGTTCACCAGCGTTAATAGTTCCAAAAATAGTTCTGGCACAAAGCGTAATAACTCTGCATGTATTATGGATCGTAATTTTACTCTTTTTCACTCCTGAATTGTGTGCTTTTTCAAAGGAATAGATTTTTAGTCTTTGTGTTTGTTTTTTTCAATACGGAAGGGAATAAAGGACGCACATTTGAATTACCACAGTCCTTTGTGCGGCTTGCAGGGAATGTCATTTTCAACAATTCAAGAGTACTTATCATCTTCCTTCTGAATAGTCACTTAGAGAAAGAGCCCAGTGTTTAATGTGAGTTCAGTGTCCCACGACAAGTCTAATTAGACTAGAACGTGACCAAAAAAGACGTCACTTTCAATTCGTAAGGCAGCTGACCTGAGGCCACAATACCAGTTTCCGTAATATTATGACCGAGAGAGGAGGAGGTGTTGTAATTAAATTAACAAAATGTAAACAAACCCCTTTGTGTCTTTTTTTTGGTCTAATTTGTACCGAAAGGGTTATTGACGTGCTACGAGCTTTTGTCTGTGAATGCCTGTCACTGCCTCTGTGTTATTGTTGTTTTGGCATTGACGAACGTGCCCTGCGCTGGGAGGCTCTGTGCTCACTTGTGCAATGCTTTTGTGCCACATCTCGAAGCCGTTTGCGGGTTTGTCCCTGTGCGCAGAGCTGACACGAGTAATACAATAAGGGAAGATACCCCCTTGCCAACCATTACACAACTCAAGCCTCACAAAGACAACTAATAGACCGTGGCTATAAATCTGCAAAGCATTGCCTTTCTGATTTATATGCCCTGTGTATTTATCCAAAGAGTAGTTCACTGAAGCATTGTTGAAGTAGGAATTCGCTGTGAAAGTAATGTGCTATTTACAGGTCAGCGATCTCCAATATCAGTTGGACTTCCGAAGACTTTTGATAAATATAGTGAAACATTTCGCAATGGCCTTTACTCTTTGACAGTGCCGAATGCGGTCTTGACAGGCTGTTGTTAAATCAGCATGATGCGTCCCTTGAATTAATGATTTATCGTGTCTGCCTAAAAGTTCAAGTTGAAAGTTTTTATTTGTATACCGATTTGATAGCCGGTGTTGGTGGCGACGTAGTTTCCAATTTCTCTTGAGACCTCAGGGTACAGCTTTTGGGGAAAGGTGCTTACGGTGTGAGGAGGAGGCATCTTACCACCCAGGTTGTGTTGACACAGACTGCCCACGATGGAATGCCACCGTTGTGATGTACCGTGAGGAACACCGAGACAGACGTGCCAACGTTCCTCTTCTGTGTGCAGGACGGAAAGCTGCGCGACGTCTTCGAGAGCGGGAATGGAGAGGGCCGGCTGGAGCAAAAGACGGTGACCGTGGTGTTTGGATCAGACTTCGTCAACCTCACTTTCTTGAACTTTGTGGCCTTCTCTGAAGAGATTGCCAAGGTAAGATATGGAACGACAGACGAATAGGCCTCAGCTACTGTGTTCAGTTGGCTCCATGGGTTAAACACTGGTATAATCTGACATAACGGACAACTTAGGATAATGGATATAAATAATAAATGGAGGGGGTGAGTGATTACAGCAGACAAGCTAAATGCCAGAGACTAGAAATGTATTTTATGTATATGCACGCTTGCATATTCATAGAATGCACTGTGCAAATACCTGATGGATGTATATGGCTGCTGATTCAAAATTGGATTTATTGACTGCAAATGATGGTTCAAATCACATTCCAAGAACAGCATTAAATATTTTTTTTCTTTGTTTATTAAACACGCTTCATCATGCCAGTGACCTCTATGAAGACGATTCTACATGAACCTAAATGAATATTCGTCACATTTTGCAACGACAAGTCTGCACGTAGATATATATTTCGACGTTTGTGTAAATCCTAATAAAAGCGACTAATTTCCTTGAGCCAAAGCATTCAGGCTTTTTAAGCTGCAGAATTTGAATGGCTCACAGCGTACCAATTATATATATAGATCAGAGAAGAGGGCAGCAACACTGCCCTGCACTATACTTAAACCTCCGTGGCTAAAAGCACATACCCCCAGCTATGAGCACCACTGTCAGCCATAAGAACATTTTTCAGCTATAATAACATCCCGCCTCTGTCGATGCACCTAAACTTAGAATGGAACAAAGAGAATCGACTCTTCCATTGTCAACTAGTCAAGTTCGTGTGTACTGCACATAAACTTGTCTCTTTTCTTCCAAATGTACTGTGCACAGAAATATGGTTCACAGCGCACTGGACTTGCAATCCAAAGGTTGCCGGCTTGATTTGATCTTCCACCCCTACTGGACGTCTGTGAAAAAGAGCTTCATAGCTCATCAGATTTCTCCTGGATAAATAAAGATTCTAATTCTGTTTACACATCGGGAAAGTTTCTTAAACCCCCACCCCCCATCCACCTCTGTCGATCCAGCAGCAGTACAACTGGGTCTGCCACAGTTAGTCGATCAGCAGATCACGTGTTGTGGTGTAAAGTGTCGGTATTCCCACCGCCAAATATCCCCTCAAGAGGTTCACTGTAGCACAATCTAGTGGAGGCTTTTTTTGCCAGTCGTGGCATGACCAAGCAATTGTTAGGCTGCACCCTTATCTTTGCTGTGTTTTAAAACGGGTTTTGGGAAGAATTGTTTTTCTCTCCCATATTCGTCGTGAGGATTTCGAGGCTTTCTGCCTGTCAGCTGTGCCTCTACATTATATGGAGGTTGTGTATGATGCCTTAAGCTTTAAAAAAAAAAAGCTGATTGAAGTGTAAGATGGAAGTGTTATAAGTGGATTGAACTGACAGTTGTGATATTTATTTATATATTTCCAGTTAATACCACAATCTCTTCAATTTTTGACATTCGTACATTATGCTAAATCAACACCTTGGAGCATTGTACGTTACAATATGTCACAAATCTTTGCATCTTGACATATCTCGCTTTCACACACACGGAACAGGTACTCTTCCTTGGTCTGATGTCAAATCGGAATTTGATGGAGTGTTTAAAAAAAAATAGTCATTGGTCCAACCGAAGTCACACTGTTTGTTTTAAGGGCTGTGTCTATTATAACAATAGCTGTTAGGAAGGAAGCAGTGTTATTTTATTCTAAAATATAAACCAGACATTCAATAGGGTTTGCTGTGTAAACTTTACCCCGGGACCAGGAAGAACGTTACACCCAGAAAAAAAAGTGTCTACACAAAACATTTCACAGCTCAAGGGATTTACATTGGCATTGTTTCAAACCCAACATTGGCAGTGGGGGATGGAGTGAGGATAAAGAGCAAGGAAACTTAGAAAAAGATTTAGATTTTTCCTGCCCGCACTTTTGTGCGAGTCTCATAATTCTGTTACGCAACTCGATTAACCACCATCTGGTTTGTCCATTTTCTAACAAAACACTGCATGTGCAAAGCATCCAAACTTTCTCATTTAAATTTGCTCATGTTTAATGATTGTAATTGTATGAAAAATAATTTACCTGGAAAATGCGATGAGATGTAACATCTCATTTGCACATTTTTGTCAAGTTACATGTACGTCGAAAAAACGTCACGATATGTACAAAAAGTTGTTTAAATCTATAACTTACCCAGTGCCCGTTTATATGTCAAATCCATTTACATAGCGTCAAAAACGAGAAGATGACGGCCATAAGCATTGCACTGGAACATCACAATGGTGCAGCCAAACGCATAAATCAATGGTGCACATCGCCGGTTCATACGGAACATCATGATAGTAAATTCTGGGGGATAAAAAAAAACTAAATCCACATTCACAAAAAATGCTTATTTATCTACGGGCATGCGTGCATAATCATACACTTTTAAGAACTAGCGTTGATCACGCACATGTGTGATGGGAGCCAGGGGAAGCTTGCTGCAAGTGATAGTTTCCATGTCACGTCTCCCTCTGCTGTGAATCTCCCAGGAGTGGGCGACAGGAATCTTTCAACTCGCTTCAAATCTCCTCTACCACAACTCCTCCCGGGACATCTTTCTGGATAAACTGTGAGACCGTTTTGCACAACTTAAATTTCACTTGGGCTTTTTGAGCTGATGTATGACGGCAAAATAATTCACAATTGGCGATCCTGCCCACTGCGTAACGGCTGCACGCACACCAGATTCTCCATCCAGTTGTCGCCGTTTCGTTTCTCCCATTGAAGCAATGCTGCGAGTTTCTCAAATTCCCCCCACATTTGTGTCCGTCCAGCAGAATGAATGGGCACAGCACAGTTGGTCGATCTGCAGGTCGCATGCGGTGGGGCAAAGTGTGGATACTCCCACTTATTCATTGATGCCTGGTCAGCATGGAAGAGGAAGCCAAATACTCTCTAGTGAAGTCTTTTCCACCAGCAGTGGTGGGAAACAAGGTGGTGCAGGGATGGGCATTTACCTTTGTACTCATTCGCAATTGCTTCCTTGGTGGCCGACATACACCCCTAATGTGATGTTTGTCTTTTTATTTAATGAATATTTGCATATACAATGAATGTTTGGTTTTTCAAACATGACAACCATTTTAATGGTAATATTTCAGCTATTCAGTGACTGTAATTAACTCATAGCAATGAAGAATAGTTCCAGCTAAAAGTAAATTAGCAATGCATGTTATGATGGATAGAGAGCTAACTCAAGTCAAACATTTAACACGTTTCATCCAGTGCATTATTTTTCACCCCAGGTATACAAAGCTGACTCTACAGCTGAACCAAGATTCGAAGATTCCAGTTAAGAAGTGAGCTCTGTTTGCCCCTTTTCAGTTTCATACCTTTATGTAACACATGCATTTTCCTGTACAGTAATCACAATCGTCGTGCGGCGACTGTTTCATGCCTGCTATAGCTATATTGTAACCATGCAAAATTAAGCTTTGCCTTCAGTCTGTAAAAAAAAATTGCAACATTCATACAATATAGATTACAACATGATGAGAAAAACATGGATTTGCACCGCGTCTAAATGTGAACACATATCAAGGAGCTGTACACTTAGGAGGAAAACGTACGCAACTTGACTGATTGAAGAAGTGGGCTTTCTAGGTGTGTTTTGAGGAGGAGTAAGAGTTGGGTACTTTGGGCCGAAGAGCGAGTTGAGATGACATTGTGGAAAGTTCAAAGGAAGACACTTCATCGACAGACAGTCATAGGTCAGAGACACTCTGCGTGTGCTATTAACACAGCTAATCAAGGCAGAAGGCAGTGCACATGTCCGTTGGCCCTCTTGAGTCGTTCCTGAATATTCCACACGCCCGTGGCGGCCACCGGGATACCCGGAGGGTGACCTGGCGCTGACTTTGTGCAGGTGGTTGCTCAGCAGGCGGTGTTCGTTTTCACCAGCCGCAGATGAGAGGTGACCTTAGCTGACTTTTGGCGGTGGCTGTGAGCTCACAAAGTCACGGATGTACGTTTGCTGCCCGACCGGCTGAGAGATCCAATCCTTTTCTTCCGAGGATATGAGAGAAGCGCTGCTTCCTGCCGTCATACAATGAAACTCGGCTGAGATATCGTGAATTCTTATTACGATACTGTTATGGTGGACTATCTTTTTCCTATAAATAGATATGCTTCCTTTTTCCCAAGATGCCCATGTGCCACTGTTTTTGTGCAGCGTCTTGGGATGTGGCTGCATTTACGCTCCGTGTGACTCCAATTTGTTTTTGTTATTGAAGTTTAGTTTGGTGTAAAATAATTGCATAAATTTGCCTCATTAATTTATGGATGCATCCGAATGTTCCACACTTGCCAGGGTTTACAGTGAAAGGTTTTCCTGCTCAACAGAAGATATCAGCAGGGTTTGTCCTTGATCTTTGCTGGCAGAGAAATGTCGCTTCCGGATTTTAAATCCCTTCCACAGTCACTGAAAGCTTTTGAAGTGGTCTGGGGACCCAATCTTCCCAACTTTTGTTTCACATGGGGCTCCATTCAACATTAAACATTCTCCACAACTTCCAAAGTATACTCTCTCAACATGGCAACGTGAAGAACAAGTTAGCGTTACGTTAGAAATGCAGCGTTTTAAAAACACTGGGAGTCAAGTTATGCCGTGATTATGACATGCTGTGTACAAATAAAAACCACGATTTACACATCTGATATTGGAGCATCAGATGGAATATTGGCAAGCGTCAACGGCTGCCTGGCCGTCAGTGCCTACGTTGATAAATGTCGGTACAGGAATGCAACAGTGTTTACCTGTGTTTGAGTCGGTATAGTCACGTGAATATGTTTATTTGATCATTGTTATCCTTTCTTTACCGGTGCTGCTAAACTCCCATTCCATACATTTTTGTTCGTTTCTTTATTAAACATGAAAACATATATTCTCTGCTTTTACTGTCTCTTTGTTAAATGCTCACATCCCACATTTCCTGCTTCTGTAACTCTTTTCCTCTACCCCACTTCCCTAAAAGTTATTTTATTTTCTCTATCCATCACTTATTCCTTCTGCTCTTTACCTACTAACACCTACACCCTCATTAACTATTTCACCCTAATGTCCACACCATACATGCCAGCCTCTGCCTTCTATTGCCCATCTCTTAACCTCTCTTGCTTACCCCCGAATTCAGATACACCCAAACCCTTATCTCCTGACCTATTTTATTCATTCCCACTCTGTGCTGCACTCTACACCGAAAACCCACCGACACGTCGTGTAACACTTAACATGCCCTCATTATGCTTGAAACACCCACCCTGTGCATTGCTTGAATCTCCCCCCCCCCCCACCCCCATATCTCTAATAAAACCGTTGCCGCCCTCGCTGCGAACCCACTCCACTCGCCCACCCACTGTGTGCAGCATTTGCCGGCTATTCGCAGCAGACCGCAGGCGGGTGGAAACGGCGCTGGAGAGCTGCGGACTGCCCAACGGCAGGGTACGGGAGATGGTGGGGTCGCACACCGGCGCAAGGTTATCGTGAGGGGGGGGGGGGGGGGGGGGAGGTGGCGGTAACTTGATTTACAGCCGCTTACAAAAAATTCACGGCTGGGCTCGGAGTGCGCTGCGTTGACCGATGCGCCACCCGCTGTACCCACGAGTGACATTCGAGTTTGGAAGATGTTATAACGTCAACAATGTTGGAGTGAAACTGTAATATTAATACAATGTATACATGTTTTTGCTGCTTAGCTTTCAATTATAGCAATCCCATTGATTAAAACATTTATATTCTCAGAAAATGTACGTGTACAGTGAGGGAAAAAAGTATTTGATCCCTGCTGATTTTGTACGTTTGCCCACTGACAAAGAAATGATCAGTCTATAATTTTAATGGTAGGTTTATTTGAACAGTGAGAGACAGAATAACAACAACAAAATCCAGAAAAATGCATGTCAAAAATGTTATAAATTGATTTGCATTTGAATGGGGGAAATAAGTATTTGACCCTTCTCATTCAGAAAGATTTCTGGCTCCCAGGTGCCTTTTATAGGGTAACGAGCTGAGATTAGGACCACACTCTTAAAGGGAGTGCTCCTAATCTCAGCTTGTTACCTGGATAAAAGGCACTTGTCCACAGAAGCAATCAATCAATCAGATTTCAAACTCTTTACCATGGCCAAGACCAAAGAGCTCTCCAAGGATGTCAGGGACAAGATTGTAGACCTACAAAAGGCTGGAATGGGCTACAAGACCATTGCCAAGCAGCTTGGTGAGAAGGTGACAACAGTTGGTGCGATTATTCGCAAATTGAAAAAACACAAAATAACTGTCAATCTCCCTCGGCCTGGGGCTCCATGCAAGATCTCACCTCGTGGAGTTGCAATGATCATGAGAAGGGTGAGGAATCAGCCCAGAACTACACGGGAGGCTCTTGTCAATGATCTCAAGGCAGCTGGGACCATAGTCACCAAGAAAACAATTGGTAACACACTACGCCGTGAAGGACTGAAATCCTGCAGTGCCCGCAAGGTCTACCTGCTCAAGAAAGCACATATACATGCCCGTCTGAAGTTTGCCAATGAACATCTGAATGATTCAGCGGACAACTGGATGAAAGTGTTGTGGTCAGATGAGACCAAAATGGAGCTCTTTGGCATCAACTCAACTCACTGTGTTTGGAGGAGGAGGAGGAGGAATGCTGCCTATGACCCCAAGAACACCATCCCCACCGTCAAACATGGAGGTGGAAACATTATGCTTTGGGGGTGTTTTTCTGTTAAGGGGACAGGACAACTTCACCGCATCAAAGGGACGATGGACGGGGCCATGTACCGTCAAATCTTGGGGGAGAACCTCCTTCCCTCAGCCAGGGCATTGAAAATGGGTCGTGGATGGGTATTCCAGCATGACAATGACCCAAAACACACGGCCAAGGCAACAAAGGAGTGGCTCATGAAGAAGCACATTAAGGTCCTGGAGTGGCCTAGCCAGTCTCCAGACCTTAATCCCATAGGATATCTGTGGAGGGAGCTGAAGGTTCGAGTTGCCAAACGTCAGCCTCGAATCCTTAATGACTTGGAGAAGATCTGCAAAGAGGAGTGGGACAAAATCCCTCCTGAGATGTGTGCAAACCTGGTGGCAAGCTACAAGAAAAGTCTGACCTCTGTGATTGCCAACAAGGGTTTTGCCACCAAGTACTAAGTCATGTTTTGCAGAGGGGTCAAATACTTATTTCCCTCATTATAATGCAAATCAATTTATAACATTTTTGACATGCGTTTTTCTGGATTCTGTTGTTGTTATTCTGTCTCTCACTGTTCAAATGAACCTACCATTAAAATTATAGACTGATCATTTCTTTGTCAGTGGGAAAACGTACAAAATCAGCAGGGGATCAAATACTTTTTTCCCTCACTGTATGTTATTATGTTTCATGTCTATTGGAGAGGCTGTCATCAAATATTTATCGTGAATGGTTTTTCCTTTTCCTGAATAATAGCACTAATTGGGCTTTAGATATAATTTAATATATACTGCTATTTCATTGATTTAAAAATAAATAATATCTCAAACAATTTAATTATGTATAGCATGGGACCTTCATATTTGGTTGATCCTAGAAAATTAAGAACATATATTATTCATCTGATATCCCTTCAAGCAGTATAAAATGTTAAGAATGACATTCACTTACATATTAATTAATGCTTGACTATGTTTAATTAATCGTAGCTGCGAGGTTATATTATGAGGTTTGTATTTTAAAACAGCATGGCTTGCCGTTTGTTCATGCAGAATGATGCCATCTACCCGGCAGAGTTTGGACCCGATGTGTTCAGACTTTTCATCAAAAGCATTTGCCCTAGGCCTGAGATTGATGGGATATTTGCTGAAGTGTAAGTACATATTTCCACGGTCATCAACACTGCGTGGTTATGTCCATGCATTGCGTTTGCATTTCCTTCATTGGTTCATTTTGTTTAGACATCCCTGTTCCGACGTTATAAGTTATCGGTAAACTTATAATGATTGCTACTCACTCCCCGTTGCTGTCCCCCCCCCCCCTCCACCAAGATAAGACTAATTTTCAGAAATGAATGTCATGATTTGAATCAGTTATTAATGATTTTTTGTATTTTTTTTTCCTTTTCATTAGCTTAAATTCGCCATGAGCATATCATTAGATGTGATTGCAAACATAAATCATCAATTCTAACGTACACAAATTCCACGCTCGTTTGTGTCTTGAGTGTAAGATTATATTACAATGATGAATTAATGCACCATTACATGCCTGATGAACAGTGGCACTCAATACAAACTAAAATAACTAAAGAACATGAAACTATAGCTTTACAGATCTCGACTTTACAGCAGACTCGATGTAAAGTTCATCACCGTCAGTGTTTTCATTTGTTCAACGAAATGGGTTTACCTGTGTAACTACAGTTTTGGTGTCTCTCATTAATACCTCTGATCATTTACCTTATTAAATGAATTTGATATGCTTATATATACTTGGCGTGTCTATAATGAGGTGCTTCTCAGAGACCGCTCAAAGGAAAGGCTGATGAAAGTAGCAGTAGCGTAGATTGGAATCGACTTTTGGATTGCGTTGATACGAGACAAGACTTATACACCAGTCCATTAAATGTTTGTCACTCAATAGCCCATCACTGCCATTGTTTTGCTTGGTTCTTCACACACACACACGTGACAAATCCATCAGAGCAAAGCAATATTTTTCAGACGATGCATTATACTCCCATCAGGTGCCGATGGATAACAACCCAATTGCAAACAGATTATCCATATGAAAGCAAAATCGTCATTTTCCTTGTTTTATCTATGGGACGTTTTTTCCAGTATCAAAAATAATAACACGTTTTGCCCTTTATGGCAATAAAACAGGTGTTAAGCTATTCCAACACTAAATAGATACATTTTGCAAGGCATCAAGTCTGCATTAATCACGCATACTTGTGGCAAAACATGCAAACAAACATGCTCAGATAATGTATGCATTGTCTTTGAAACTGATTGGTCTTTCACACCACCCCCTTGCACCCCGCCGGGGTGACTTTAGGCCACAATGCAAAGAAAGATTACATCTCTACGCCTGTCGTCAACATGGTGTTAGTTAGGCACTTGTTTCATGTTGAGAAATTAGTGTGTATTCTTAGCTCTTTCGGTAAAGTCACGTTGAAGGGAAACGAAAAATAATAAAATATATTGTTTTTATTGTTTTATATATTTTATTACTTTATTGTTTCCCTTCAACGTGACTTTACCGAAAGAGCTAAGAATATGAATCACTGCAGTCACGAAAGCTTTAAATCAAAATTAGTGTGTGTTTGTGCTCTCCGCACACATTTTTTTATTTATCCTGCATGGTATCCAAGCCACAGCCTGCAAACCCGCAGGTTGAGAAGGAAGCCTCAATTCGAGGACTGAGCACAAGATCACTGAATGTATGCGGCATCACACAGCTGCTAGATGCTCCAGATGAAGAGAGAGAATGACTGAGGCCATCCCTAGAAATTAGAACATCCTAAATTAAATTTGCCACATCTGTGCCATCCTAAGTCCCTGACTTGTATTATCCACAGTGGGAGATTACATTGTTGTACCATGGATTGTTGGGAGTCTATAATATTGCATGGAATTAACATATTGAAACTAGATTAAATTCCACATACTGACCATGAAATATGGCTCATCTTTAATTTGAGGATAATTCTGAAGTAGTAAACCTAACATTTTCATATTTTCTTTACCCATTGGGTCCATCTTCATAGGAAATACAATTTATTGAAAGCAGGTGTTTGTAGATGCAAAACACCTTTGTTTTTACTTGGGAATTTTTTTCAATGTATGTATATTTTTCCTTTGAAATGTACTTTATTTTAACATGAATATATATTCATTTTCATCAGCCATGATCTATCCACTGCTTCGTGAAGGTTTTCCAATGTTGTCGCCCCCTGTAACAGTCAACATGATGCCACACAATATACATCAAGAGTTAGACAAGGCTATTAATCAAGGCTATTCAAGGTGAAATTGCAAGATATCTCTCACAAACTAGACTGTAGAAATATAAAGGCATAAGCATAAATATTGATGCAACCTGTTCTCCTATAGCATGGCATTTGCTTTCCTGAAAAAACACGGCGTTATGGAAAACTCGCGTTATAACACCTCGGCCGTGGCAGATCACTGTTATAATTCAGTAGGTTCACGTGACATTGACTTCTCCAAGACAGAGGTTCTTTGCAAGCCATCTGGCTACCATGAGAGATTCGTTCATGAGGCCGTCCACATATACAAACACAGAGACAATTTCAACCGGGAAGATGGATTCTGGCTTAGCAATCATTGGAAGGATTTGATAAACCATTTCGGGTCTTAATTGATTGATCACGCTTAAGGTGGCTTTCAGACCGCATCCATTATTTTTCGTCTCCCCCTCCTCTTTTCCGAACATAAATGAACTCGTCCATCTGAACAAACTGTCAAATCGCTCTCCGTGGTGCTAACGTTAAAATAACCGCCACTTTTTTCAAATTTTCTTGTTGTGTTTTTCACACCTGATGATGATTGCTTGTGTTGCAGTCGAAACGTCGTGAGAATGTTATTGTTTTATATTTTATTATTTTATTGTTTCCCTTCTACGTGACTTTACCGAAAGAACCAAGAATATAGGGTAAAGGACAGTTCGCGATAACACGTCAGATGCATGTGCAGGCTGCACAAATACTGAGGCACGTGGGTAGCATCTAGAAGCATCTAGAAGCATCCAGCAGCATCCCAATGCCTCGTGTGATGCTACGCCGAGGCAGCCGTTAAACCGCTTATTCCTACTCGCACGACGTAATTCTGTTCACTCAATCACATTATGTCCAATTCGCATCTGCGTTATAAAAAATGTGTTCCCCAATACAGCAATGAAAATGAGCTACAATAAATTATTAAATTGTTTTATAATAAAATTCTCACGACGTTTCGACTGCAACATAAGCAATCATCATCAGGTGTGAAAACCACAGCAAGAAAATTTGAAAAAAGTGGCAGTTTTTTTAACGTTAGCACCATGGTGCTAACGTTGTTTCCCTTCTACGTGACTTTACCGAAAGAACCAAGAATATAAATCCCTGCAGTCACGATAGCTTTCAATCTAAATTTTATGTTAGGTACGTTTTCAAAAATGTATTTAATTCTGAAATGACATTTGAACAATATTAAAATTACTTTCAATGACAGCAGAGTCCTATGGGAATTTGACCGGAGGGTTGTGTGTATTCTATGAATGTTTCCCATCAAAGTCACTCTCCAATTAACCTTTGCTCCACTTCTATTAACCCCAGTAAGGAACATACATAAACCTTTTTTCTGTGATGTCGATGCTACCGTGATGTACTGCTCAGCACACTTCACTTACAATCCAGAGGTCACCGGTTCGACCTCCTGGTGCGACACTTGAAACCATTGGGCAAATTTCCCAAATCCCCTCTCCGCCTGTCTGTCCACCACAGTCGATCAGCAAGTCACATATGGTGAGGTAAAGTGTGGGTACTCCAAACTCTTCCAAAATGTATGGCCAGCATGGAAGAGTAGGCCAAACTATGTTCCAGACGTGCTCTGTACAGCTCCTACAAGTAGAGGCCCTTTTGCCAGCAGTGGCATTAGCAGGAAATTGCAGGGCTGCACGTTTACCTTAAACAGTGTTACCTTTTTCTTCTTTGGTTCTTTCGGTAAAGTCACGTAGAATGAGAATAAAATAATAAATCAATAATAAAAAATAACACAATAAAATTCTCACGACGTTTCGGCCACAACACAAGTGGCCTTCATCAGGTGAAGGGACGAGACTGTCTCGAGGACAGCGCTGGAGCGAGACAGTCTCGTCCCTTCACCTGATGAAGGCCACTTGTGCTGTGGCCGAAACGTCGTGAGAATTTTATTGTGTTACTTTATTAATTTATTATTTTATTCTCATTGTACGTGACTTTACCGAAAGAACCAAAGAAGATGAATCCTCGCAGTCACGAAAGCTTTAAATCGAAAAGTGTTACCTTTTCTCTATTGCATTTGGCACTTTTAAAGGCAGCTATGGTTGATATTTTTTTGCTGAACAAAACAATAATTGTGCCTGGTTGCCCATTTCGAGAACATAATTGCAACTTCTATTCAAGTCTCTCCTGGGTGAATTAAAAATGTCATCGTAGATTCTGCTGGCCAGTTTGTATTCGTAAAGGCATACACGGCAAATGTTATACATATTTCTGTTGTCATCTGGCTCGCCTAACGTCACCGCATGCCATTGGGTCAGCGACATCTGTCACACGTGATGTTCCCTTTGTTTCGGGGCTGCAAGGATTTCCCCTCCTGAGTAGTACGATCGACTGGAATTGGTCAGATCCTAGCATGAGACTGATTGAATTAGGTTTTACTTTCAACAATGGTGAAATATTTTAGCGCAGTCTTACATCATTTTGGACACTAAATTGAGATGTTCCATTGTAATGGATTTTTTTAAATGTAATAATTTAACTGATAAGTAATTAATGCTTCGCCATTTGGTTACTTTCATCCATGCATTGTAATTTATAATAGTTGTATTACATTTGATACTGTACATTTTATACCATTTTTGTTCAGGTATTTTGATATTCTGTGTTGTGGATTACTACTACTATTTTTATTTTACTAGGTAAGGCCCACTTAGCTATATGGATGTTTTTCAGAAGTGACTTGGCCACATATAATTGCTGAACTTAGTGGCTTATCACGTGGATTGTTTAGCAGCCAAATTCTCTAAAAGCATGTTTATAAATGTGGAGGAAAATCTGGAGGACCCGGATAAAAATCCACGTGACCACAGGGAGCACATGCAAACTCCAAATATATAGGCCTCCTTTATACCAGGCGAGGTAATTAACATCTCGTCAACACGGAGTATTGATTGGCTATGTTTGCTGAGGAATTGATATAATACTGCTGCGTTCTTGCCAGGACCTCACTGGAAATATGAATCTCAAGGGTTTTATCTGAGTTTAACAAATATAATACAGTGCTCTTATTTTGCCCAGGAGACATTTTCATTTTTTTCATTAGTGTGCATGTTTAGCCCTAATGTGCTTCACATCTATAAATATTGTAGACACACAGCATGCACTATGCACATGTTTGTATATGCAACAAAGTGGGCCGGCGGGGGGGGGGGTTCTTCTGTGATTGATTGTGTCAGTTTATTCCACCAATTTGCACACAAATCCCTACAGGTTATATCTATGACTGCGAAACTGCAGTCCATTACTCAAGATGCCTCACCTCCTGTCCAATCCTGAGATACTCCTCCCTCCCTCTGAAATGACTTACCTCCTCCACTTGCGTCCGTTGGCAGGGGGGCACGCAGCCGTCCGTACTTGACAGTGGACCAGTTCACAGAATTCATCAACAACTGTCAGCGCGACCCCCGCCTCAACGAGATCCTCTACCCTCCGCTCAAGCCGTCGCAGGTTCAGCTCATGATAGAAAAGTACGAGCCCAACGCCAGCCTGGCAAAAAAAGGTGGGAGCCAAACTCCTTCTCCGTAACCTCCTTGCTTTAATTCACTCCAACACCACTCTGTCCCTTCGCATTAATTCCCATTAGCAAAGATCGTGTTCACGCTATTTTGGGTCTTTAACCTCTTCGTCCAGATTCCCATTATCAAAAGAAACGTCGTGAGAATATTATTGTGTTATTTTATTTTATCAATTTATTATTTTATTCTCATTCTACGTGACTTTACCGAAAGAACCAAAGAAGATGTTTACGTGACTTCGGACAAATTTGTTCCACTTTCTTCTCCTACAAATAAATATTCCCCCAGAGCAGAGCCATCTTCTGTCCAGATGTATTTCATTATTTTCATTGTTATTCCATGTATATAGCTGTGTGCATTTTATATGATACACATACATTACCTGTAACTAATATGACTCTCTTTCTGTAATAGGACTGTCCTTTCATGCTATAATTCGGCCATTTGCACTACAATTTATGGCCACGTTTATTAAGGGTATAATGAAGGTTTCATGTAATGCTGCCATGGTGTAATGGTTAGCGCACACTGGACTTGCAGTCCAGAGGTCACCGCTTCTATTTACTGGCACAGCAGTTGGAACAATGGGCATGTTTCTTAAATATCCCCGCGTCTGTCCGCCCAGCAGTATTTATAGATACACCGCAGTAGATTCGATTGGCAAGTTGCATGTGGTGGAAGTAAGTGCAAGTATTACCGCCTCTTTCAACATATCCCCTAGATATGTTGATCACCCTCAATGCTGCAGAGTGCACAGATCTAGCAAGAAAGAGCAAACGTCACATTTAATGTCATTCATATATTTGGCCGATACTTGTGCATGTTGCACAGTTTGTGGCTTTTGTTCAGAACTGTTCACAACAGAACGCGCATTGTAATGTGCATTGTTGAAATGGCAACATGTTGACTACAGCATCCAACTCATCATGATATTTTCAGTCCCACATTTCACAGGAGTGTTGCAAACCTTTCGCACTACAATATGTTTTTTTGTTGGTTCGTTGGTTATGAGTCAAACATCTGCTGAATCGTAAATTTTCTCACTCTCTTGGCAATACAATGAGGGAAAAAGTATTTGATCCCCTGCTGATTTTGTACGTTTGCCCACTGACAAATAAATGATCAGTCTATAATTTTAATGGTAGTTTTATTTGAACAGTGAGAGACAGAATAACAGCAACAAAAATCCATAAAAACGCATGTCAAAAATGTTATAAATTGATTTGCATTTTAATGAGGGAAATAAGTATTTGACCCCTCTGCAAAACATGACTTAGTACTTGGTGGCAAAACCCTTATTGGCAATCACAGAGGTCAGACGTTTCTTGTAGCTTGCCACCAGGTTTGAACACATCTCAGGAGGGATTTTGTACCACTTCTCTTTGCAGATATTCTCCAAGTCATTATGGTTTTGAGGCTGACGTTTGGCAACTCGAACCTTCAGCTCCCTCCACAGATTTTCTATGGGTTTAAGGTCTGGAGACTGGCTAGGCCACTCCAGGACCTTAATGCGCTTCTTCATGAGCCACTCCTTTGTTGCCTTGGCTGTGTGTTTTGGGTCATTGTCATGCTGGAATACCAATCCACGACCCATTTTCAATGCCCTGGCTGAGAGAAGGAGGTTCTCACCCACGATTTGACGGTACATGGCCCCGTCCATCGTCCCTTTTATGCGGTGAAGTTGTCCTGTCCCCTTAGCAGGAAAACACCCCCAAAACATAATGTTTCCACCTCCATGTTTGACGGTGGGGATGGTGTTCTTGGGGTCATAGGCAGCATTCCTCCTCCTCCTCCAAACACGGTGAGTTGAGTTGATGCCAAATAGCTCCATTTTGGTCTCATCTGACCACAACACTTTCACCCAGTTGTCCTCTGAATCATTCAGATGTTCATTGGCAAACTTCAGACGGGCATGTATATGTGCTTTCTTGAGCAGGGAGACCTTACGGGCGCTGCAGAATTTCAGTCCTTCACGGCGTAGTGTGTTACCAATTGTTTTCTTGGTGACTATGGTCCCAGCTGCCTTGAGATCATTGACAAGATCCTCCCGTGTAGTTCTGGGCTGATTCCTCACCGTTCTCATGATCATTGCAACTCCACGAGGTGAGATCTTGCATGGAGCCCCAGGCCGAGGGAGATTGACAGTTCGTTTGTGTTTCTTCCATTTGCGAAAAATCGCACCAACTGTTGTCACCTTCTCACCAATCTGTTTGGCAATGATCTTGTAGCCCATTCCAGCCTTTTGTAGGTCTACAATCTTGTCCCTGACATCCTTGGAGAGCTCTTTGGTCTTGGCCATGGTGGAGAGTTTGGAATCTGATTGATTGATTGCTTCTGTGGACATGTGTCTTTTTTACAGGTAACAAGCTGAGATTAGGAGCACTCCCTTTAAGAGTGTGCTCCTAATCTCAGCTCGCTACCTGTATACAAGACTCCTGGGAGCCAGAAATCTTTCTGATTGAGAGGGGGTCAAATACTTATTTACCTCATTAAAATGCAAATCAATTTATAACATTTTTGACATGCGTTTTTCTGGATTTTTTGTTGTTATTCTGTCTCTCACTGTTCAAATAAACCTACCATTAAAATTATAGACTGATCATTTATTTGTCAGTGGGCAAACGTACAAAATCAGCAGGGGATCAAATACTTTTTTCCCTCACTGTATCTACGTTGACAATGTTTCTGTTTTCCCTGATCAATGGAGCCTGCCAAGGCCCTGCAGTAGGCTTACCAATTGCCTGAGGGGTATTTATCCATTAGCTTGACAAAGCTGTTAACCTTGTCCTTGTAGGCAGAAAGAACTCAAATGTTTATTCTTGCAGTGAATTGGAGCAGCAATCAAATGAAATATACATGCACTCCATTTGCACAATCCTTCTGGTAGACAGTAATGAAGAATTCAATAAACACCACGCTTATTATTACTGAGGCATTTCTGGATTACAGAGTATGTCCTATATGGGTTTAAAAATAGGTATATTGCATGGTTATTTTTTACTTTACATTGCTGAAACAATTATGCATTGGTGAGAAATTGCAGGGTTTTTCAAGTAATCTGGGATAATTGGGTTCTATGAAATCCAGGTGACACTACCAGATAAACCACCATTTGCGAATTACGTTAAGGCATTCCATGTTATGTTGGCTAGTCATTCCAAAAATATTTTGTAATCATTATTTTGATTGCTTTATGCTCAAAATTGAGTCAACTAGTATGAATACGCATGGCAACCAGGTTAAATTTATTAGAAAAAATGTTGGCCTCATTTTTACCTTGAAGTCAGATTTGTATTATTTAGTTTTTGTACATTATATATTTTTAAATAAACTAAATTTTATAGCTATGGCATGCTATATATGACACAGTGACTATTACAGTACTCTTAAAGTAAATATGTAGCTAAATTCATTGCATAATATGATCATTTGACACGCAATGTTTAGCTTTTGCATGTCGATTATTATTAACGTGAGACACATTGTGGACATTTTGTCTGTCATCTTTGTAGATATAGGAAAAACAAAGCTGTTATGGTTGAACATTCCATTCACTCCTTCACGTTCACGAATGTGAACCGCGAGTAAATTCACAAGAGGAATATTATATTTACACATTTATAAGGGATACCACCAACATGTTTATTCTACAAAGCCCATTTCAGACTTGCTGGTTCACAGATCATGCCAGCATTGAGCAGTGAATGAGATGATGACTTTAATGTATCTGCCATCCTCTGAGTGTTTTAACATTCTTGCATCTAATTTCAAATGTCTTCTTTTGTTTTATGGGACGCTGCCATGATGTAACGGTTTGCAAACTGGGCTTGTGATCCAGTGGTCACCAGTTTAACCTCCCGGCATGGCAGTTGAAACAATGGGCAGGTTTATTAAACCACGCTCCCTCTATCCACCCAGCAGTACAAACGGGTGCATAATCATCATGTGTACATATTTTCAGAATCATAATCAGACTATTTAATTATTCTTGAGAAATCCGATGAGCTATGAAGCTTTTTTCTCTCTCACAAACGTCCAGTAGTTTCACAGATATTCAGAAGACCGCAGTTGGGTTGCACTACAGTTAGCCAATCAGCAGGTTGCATATACTGGGGTAGAGTATGGGTACACTCGCCTCTTCTAAGATTCATGACCAGTACGGAAGAGTGGACCAAAACGCCCTCTAGGCTTTAGAGGTCCTCTCTAGGGCTCCCTCTCACCCTTCTGCCAACAATGGCTTGAGCAAACAACTGCAGGGTTGTACCTTTATAAACTCGTAGTTTCGAGTATTTGGCTGCTATAAATTTCCACATGATCAGCAACTTCGTTGAGCTATTTTTTTGTGGCCAGGTCGCTTATGAAAAAAGATCGTTAAAATGGGCCTTACCTGATTAAAAAAAAAAATATACAAATTGTTTTAGTTTAGACCTTCACTGACAGAGAGGTACGTACGCATGTGTGCAGTTACACATTTGCCAAATTCCCACGGCCACTGGGAAGCAGGCTCAATGGCTCGTTTCCAGCCCTGGGCCGTTCCAGGATCGGCAGCACAGAGCCGGGACGTGAGTTTCCACCCCCGAATAGCAGTGTTCGCTTGTTTACATGCCCTGCTCTGTTTGTGTGTGGTAGGCCACATCTCAGTGGGAGGATTTCTCAAGTTCCTACAAGGGGACGAGAACTCTGCCATTCCAGCCGAGAAAATCGACTTGAGTGACGACATGATGCAGCCGCTCTCTCACTACTTCATCAACTCGTCCCATAACACCTACTTGATGGGTACGTGGCCCACGGCACTTGGCAATGAGCGCGGCAGTCTGCGGGTGCCTTGGGACTTTCGTCATGGTCCTAGGGGAACAGCAGCTCAAGTCTAAGTTTGCTTCAATATTTCATGAGGTGTGCTCATTTCTCAGTCGCTTACACAACCTTGTTATACTTGAGCAGGATTCTTACAGTGGTTTTGATATTGCAAAGAGCTGTGTGGTTTAGTTTCATATTAACTTAAAGGTGGGACACATTTAAAATGAAAATGAGGACAACCATCTTTAGTTCTTTTTGTCACCAGCACCCTAACATTCTCATCATTGCCAATTCTGCAAAGGCTCTAAACTTACACACGTTATGTTGATTTATTTTTATTACTGTATTAATATTTTCTAAAGGTGATGCACTCACCATAGAGGACATAGACTTCTTTATTTTTAGAATGTCATTTTGCATAATTTTCTGAATCCAGAGAGACTAATATTCTAAATATAGCTTTGTATATCCAGGCTTAAAAAAAAATGTGTCGGTGATCCATTTCAAAAATGATTATATGTAATTGGGACAGAAGCTAATTGTCAGGCAACCCTTTTACCCCGAGTGGAATCCAAATCTGCAGCTAAATTTCCCCCTTACCTGCCTCACGAGATATTAAGCCACTTGAATTACTTCAAAGTAAATGAAATATGTAACATTCTTCTGTTGAATGGATCTATAAAACATTCCCAATAAAAAATGCCTGCCATCACAAACCCTCGTCAAAAATTGACGCACGCCATTTAATCAAGTAGCTCAGTCTGTAGATGTGTTCGATGCATCATGTCGGAAACGTATGATAATGCACGGCACTAAGCCCTGTTGATAATTTAACTGCGCGGTGCGGAAATATGTTGAGATTGTGCACCATCATTAAGTGCATAATGCGAACAAAGTGGCAGCTGTGTCCGCTCTTGGTCTGTGTGCATTGTGTGTGTGCACGCATTACATAATCGATGTTTGAAAAAGTGGGTTAACGCTGTCAAAAAAGATCGAAGCGAATGAAATAAATAAATAAGTGCCGGCCGTAATTATAAAAAAGAGAGTTAGTTGGAATTCAGCATCCAGTATAGAAATCAATAGCTTTCTGTTGGCCATCAGCACAGACAGGACTTGGCACGTGTGTGTTGGAAGGAGCAAGGTAATCTCTCTACAAGAATTCCTCTTTTGTGTTGCCTCCTTTTTAATTCAAAGAATGACCTCTACATCCAAACCACTGCATAGCTTTGTTCTTTTAAACCCATATCAGACAGTGCATTGAATCTGAAGACGTGATACCAAAGTGTTAGTTGTTTCTGAAATAGAATACATTTTTTTCCCTGTAAATTTCCCAACTGAGAAACTGTATTTCTTTGATTTGCTTGATGACTGATGGAGACATTTCATCTGATAGCTTTGATATGTTTGTTAGTCAGATGTTATTTTGTTGCTTGTAACATTTTAATGTATTGCTCATAATGGAAAAATGGACCATAGTCTATTGCAGAGCCATGCAAAGGATCCAAATACATACAGTGAGGGAATAAAGTATTTTATCCCCTGCTGATTTTGTACGTTTGCCCACTGACAAAGAAATGATCAGTCTATAATTTTAATGGTAGGTTTATTTGAACAGTGAGAGACAGAATAACAACAACAAAATCCAGAAAAAACGCATGTCAAAAATGTTATAAATTGATTTGCATTTTAATGAGGGAAATAAGTATTTGACCCCTCTGCAAAACATGACTTAGTACTTGGTGGCAAAACCCTTGTTGGCAATCACAGAGGTCAGACGTTTCTTGTAGTTGACCACCAGGTTTGCACACATCTCAGGAGGGATTTTGTCCCACTTCCCTTTGCAGATCTTCTCAAAGTCATTATGGTTTCGAGGCTGACGTTTGGCAACTCGAACCTTCAGCTCCCTCCACAGATTTTCTATGGGATTAAGGTCTGGAGACTGGCTACGCCACTCAAGGACCTTAATGTGCTTCTTCTTGAGCCACTCCTTTGTTGCCTTGGCCGTGTGTGTTGGGTCATTGCCATGCTGGAATACCCATCCACGACCCATTTTCAATGCCCTGGCTGAGGGAAGGAGGTTCTCACCCAAGATTTAACGGTACATGGCCCCGTCCATCGTCCCTTTGATGCGGTGAAGTTGTCCTGTCCCCTTAGCAGAAAAACACCCCCAAAGCATAATGTTTCCACCTCCATGTTTGACGGTGGGGATGGTGTTCTTGGGGTCATATGCAGCATTCCTCCTCCTCCAAACACAGCGAGTTGAGTTGATGCCAAAGAGCTCCATTTTGGTCTCATCTGACCACAACACTTTCATCCAGTTGTCCGCTGAATCATTCAGATGTTCATTGGCAAACTTCAGACGGGCATGTATATGTGCTTTCTTGAGCAGGGGGACCTTGCGGGCACTGCAGGATTTCAGTCCTTCACGGCGTAGTGTGTTACCAATTGTTTTCTTGGTGACTATGGTCCCAGCTGCCTTGAGATCATTGACAAGATCCTCCCGTGTAGTTCTGGGCTGATTCCTCACCGTTCTCATGATCATTGCAACTCCACGAGGTGAGATCTTGCATGGAGCCCCAGGCCGAGGGAGATTGACATTTATTTTGTGTTTCTTCCATTTGCGAATAATCGCACCAACTGTTGTCACCTTCTCATCAAGCTGCTTGGCAATGGTCTTGTAGCCCATTCCAGCCTTGTGTAGGTCTACACTCTTGTCCCTGACATCCTTGGAGTGCTCTTTGGTCTTGGCCATGGTGGAGAGTTTGGAATCTGATTGATTGATTGCTTCTGTGGACAGGTGCCTTTTATACAGGTAACAAGCTGAGATTGGGAGCACTCCCTTTAAGAGTGTGCTCCTAATCTCAGCTCGTTACCTGTATAAAAGACACCTGGGAACCAGAAATCTTTCTGATTTAGAGGGGGTCAAATACTTATTTCCCTCATTAAAATGCAAATCAATTTATAACATTTTTGACATGTGTTTTTCTGGATTTTTTTGTTGTTATTCTGTCTCTCACTGTTAAAACAAACCTACCATTAAAATTATAGACTGATCATTTCTTTGTCAGTGGGCAAACGTACAAAATCAGCAGGGGATCAAATACTTTTTTTTCCCTCACTGTAGCAGCTGTGGTGTGTGCTTATGCAGGGTGGAGTAATTTAAGTTTGGCTCAGTGTAATGACTTTAATTTGCCTGTTATTCACATCAGCAGAATGCAACTGCATCTTACACATTAAAATGTTCTTCTCTCATCAGGTCCTGTTTTTTTTGTTTCATATACGCCCTTTTACTGCCTCATTATCAACATCAGCCATGGTTCCTGATCAATCCACTCCTGAATGAAGGCCCCCCACGCTGTTGCCACCACTTTGACAATCCTGAGCAGCAGTAATCCACTTAGTGCTTGCACACAAGCTGATTTCAATGCTTCTTCTCCATGGATTGGTTCATGTCCTTGGCTTTATATACTCATCACAATTTGAAATAATATCATCTGCATCATTAATTGTCTTGTCACTATTGATATGTTATTAGTAGGAATATTCCGGCCATCATAAACATTAATTTGCTTTTGCATTGCTTTGTGTAAAATAAAACAAAATTGTAATTGTATGAACACAATTATTAGTTTTGCTATAGTGCTTCCAAAATATCAGTTTTAAGTGCGATTTGTGCACGTTGTAAATTTTAACAACTAATATAGCACACATTTTAATATAGCACTAATTTACAGTGCTTAAAATATTTTAATGCGGCTGGCTCACACGAAATGTATTTCTCTAAGACGATGGTACTTTGCATGCCTACTGGCTATCAACAAAGATTCGTTCATGAAGCCATCCATATATACAGACACGGACACAATTTCAACCGAGAGGATGGTTATAAGCTCAGCAGTCATTGGAAAGATGTCATCAACCACTTTGGGTCATAACTTGATTTATGTTTTCTTGTCAACCTTCACCCTCTGCAGTGTGGGTGTGTGGAGCGAGGTGCAATGATTGACTGGTGGCCCTTTGATTGGTGTAGACCTACCGGTGTCGGGGTTTTCTTCAACATTAACATTAGCTGCCCCGCCCATGCTGCTGACACACTTGGGCTACGCCCATCTCTAAACCTTTAGAAACAGTTTGCCTTTAGAGGCTAACCCTTCTTTTCCTGATGACGACCGCTTGTGTTGCGATCGAAACGTCGTGTTTTTTTGTTTTTTATTCTTATTTTTTATTGTATTATTACTGAAAGAACCAGAATAAGTCTACATTATAGACTGCCAGTGCGCTCACTCAGGTTAAGAACCAGGCTACAATCTGCATTATAGACTGTCAGTACGCTCACTCAGTTTAATAACCATTGCTACAGTCTACATTATAGATTGCCAATACGCTCACCAGCTTAAAACCAGGCTACAGTCTACATTATAGACTGCCAGTACACTCACCAAGGTTAAGAACCAGGCTACAGTCTGCATTAGAGACTGCCAGTATGCTCACCGAGGTTAAGAACCAGGCTACAGTCTACATTATAGATTGCCAGTACACTTGCCCAGCTTAATAACCATTGCTATAGTCTACATTATAGACTGCCAGAACACTCACCAAACTTAATAACCAGGCTACAGTCCACATTAGAGATTGCCAGTACACTCACTCCGATTAAGAATCAGGCTACATCATGGGACCTCCTTTGCCGGTACCAAAATATGATAATAGTTTTTTACCATTTTTTCTGGCAACAAAACAGGTGTTAAGATGTTAAAACACCAAACTGAAACCTTTTACAAGTACGCCTTTTGGCGTCCTCTGGTCTAACACCGTTTGAGACGAGGCTCTAAAGAAAGCCGTCTCTGGTGTGGACCAATCAGTTTCAAAGACAATGCATATATTATCAGAATGTTTTTTGTTTGCATTCTGACCACAAACATTGTGCTTATTGCAGACATGATTCCTTGTAAAAGGTTTCAGTTTGGTGTTTTAACATCTTAACACCTGTTTTGTTGCCAGAAAAAAGGGGAAAACCCTATTATCAACCAGGCTACAGTCTACATTAGTGTTTTTTATTGTTTGTATTTACTTTATTTTTGTTATTATTTTTCTATCTACGTGACTTTACCGAAAGAACCAAAGAATATACTGTAGCCTCATTTTGAAATGGCTTTTGCTGCTTTAACTTATTACTGTGTTGAAACCAGACCCATCTCAGAATGTTCACTCATTAAAAAGCATAAGTCAGTCTACAAATTATAAACGATCTCAACCAAATAAAACACTTATTCTTCGCAGTCAATGTTTAATGGCTTGGTCATACATCTTCCCTATACATACGGGGAGGGATAAAACAAAATCCTGCAAAATTCACGGCATTCATTGACACATAAAACACTTGTACTGTAGGTTCATGCAGTGTAAACGTAACTCGGTATTAACGTTCCCCATCAAATAATTCAATGAAAATATATATTCAGACAGTCTCAGTATCCACGGTTTTACATAACCATAAATATGACTGCATTGAATCGTACAAAACATGTATTCAAAGTGACTAATATGTTGGCCAAGGGAATGATACATTTGTAAGTTCATTGACTTATGCTTCCCTGTCCAATGGACTGTGAACAATGATGTTTGTACAGCTTACAGCAGTGAACAACCACAGGGAGTTCTCATAGCATGAAGGGACGTGGCCAGGAGCAAGTGATCAACAGTTCTGAGTGAAAGTAAATCTGTGTCCTATATCTATTTATTTTACAAACACCAGTTCGTGCTGTTAAACATGTCTTGACTCGAGCATTTTAACTTAATGCTTTCAATTATAACATCTCTGACATCACTTATTTAAAAATGCATAACATTAACCACTAAAGTTATAGTTTTGTTTGCCAGCTGGAAGAACATACTCTGATGGAATACTAATAATTGACATTTTACCCAGGAAAGCCACGCTGAGTTCAAGGAATCTTTTTTCAAGAGGGTCCTGCTTTGAGATGTTTGGCCGACACCAATTACAGTGTTTGTGTGTAGCTATGGGAATAATTTAGAACCCAGAGGAAACCCTTCCAGAACAGGGGGAGAACATAGAAACGCCACACAGGAAAGGCACCCGAGTTAGGAATCTAACCGACGTCCTCCTTGCTGTGAGGCACAGGCGTTACCATTGCACCACACTGTTATTCCATTGTGTTTCAGCTATTGATTTGAAGAAAAACAACCACAACAATGATATATATTCTTGGTTCTTTTGGTAAAGTCACGTAGATAGAAAACAAATATCAAAATTAAATGCAAAAAACCCACGACGTTTCGATCGCAACACAAGCGGTCTTCATCTCTCCACCTGATCGATCGCAACACAAGCAGTCTTCATCTCTCCACCTGATGAAGACCGCTTGTGTTGCGATAGAAACGTCGTGGGTTTTTTTGCATTTAATTTAGATTTTTGTTTTCTATCTACGTGATTTTTCCAAAAAGAACCAAGAATATTAATTCCTGCAGTCACGAAAGTTTTAAGTCTAAATGAAACAATGATATGTCGCAATGCACAAGCAAGATGAATGGTTCAATTTGCAGCAGATAAATACCGTATTAAAAACAACCATTTGACAATTTTCTAAACAGTAAGCCGAGCAATCAGGAAGACAGAAGCGAGCTTGTATATCGCACAAAGCACTCGCAGGTCGAGGGCACGTTCACCTTGACAAGCGCTGAAGCGGTAGTGCTCACCACCACACAGATTATTACACGCGAAGACGCAGCTAATGATCATGACAGCATAAATCATGGCAGCAAAGAAAGACATCAAAGTTATCGGACTATGTCGTTTAGTTCCGAATGCAAACGATATAATTAATTTCCAATTACCCAAGTCGCGCATAACCGATTTCACAAATGACCAATCGCCTGCAGAGGTGTGTCTCGGGCGTTGGAGCTGATGTGTGCGCGCGACAGATGGCCCAGCGCGCCGCAGCAACTCCGCAAGTTTTACTTTGGCGCAGCGGCCACGGCCAGGGATGTGAATGTCACCTGGTGAGATAAATGGGCGGCTGTGAAGCAGTTAATGAGGCATGGAAAAGATCCTCGCCACCGACAGCCACTGCCGGCTCCCGGCACTGCCTCCTGCATTTAATGCCACTAACGAATATTTGCTTGATTGAATGTGATACTCTTATTTAGTCATATTAAACGGGTATTGCTAGGAGGAGAGATCATCACCCAACAAATAAGAAACGTAATCAATCATAAGCTGCGGTGTCTTCCTCGTTGATTAATGTGGATGCGCACCGTATATTTCACAAGCGCTGGACAGGGCAGGATGGGCTTTCTCACATCTGTTACCCTGTTGCAGAGACTTTGGTTAGCGGCTCACTGGAGAGTGACTTCAATACTTGTGTATCAATGTGCGAGCATCCCTGTATTACCAATCAAATGTCCATGCATCATTAATCACGGGGGCAGGGCGGGGTATGCGAAGCGGCAAAAAGCCTCGGAACGATGTGTAACAGCTGTAGAACCCATCGGGGGGAAATGAAACCGAATCTTTGATCTAAATGAATAAATAAAATGCTGCTATTTTGAAACGTTATTAAAATCATTAGGTGTTCTTTTATATATAATTTTTTCACTCCTCGCTTGCTTTTAGTATTAAATTCAGCCAGGTGGAAAATGGGTCCTATCGATTTATGGCACCAAGTCACAAATTACGGGGCATGTGCTCTCACGATCGCACCCTGCTGACCCCGCCGTCATTAGGAAGCGCAGCTGGATGAATCAGTGCACGCAGCCAGAGTGCCCAGCGGCAGGCAAAATGCGCAGAACAGTCGCGCGCGTTGCATGTGAGCTGCAAAGTTACTCGACGGGCAAACGTCATGTCCTCACGCGATACCGCTGATGAGATCAGCAGGCAGTGCATTTGAATTTCAGGAATTTTATGCCTGCATCAGAACCGGCCAATTGGTTAATATTTCATTGTTGCTCTGATCTTTCTTTTTATCCCGTAGCATCGTGTAATTTTACCAATATGTGAACTTGGGAAAGATGCGGCAATTTTTGATACTTTGCGCCTGTCATGATAATATAGCAATACCTTTTACTTCCACGTTTTCATTTTCTCTAACCACGGGGGGGGGGGGGATGTACAATTGGTTGTTCAAGTCCGTACACGGTGCACTACACACTCACACATATGTCTATATATGGGGCTCTATTTCCTATCGGGGGAACAGTGGTGCAGTGGTTAGTGCACTGCTCCATGAACCCGGCGACCTGAGTTCAATTCCTAGCCATGGTTAACTTCAGTGCCGAGAGAACTCCTTGTCCCACACCCACCCCTTCACCAATCTCGACTGACTCCAGTATGGTCAAGCACCCTATTGCTCAAACTGTTGAGAAGCCTTTATCTGGCAGTGGATAGACAGAGGGCTGTAAGATAGTTAATTCAATAATTCGTTTATTGTTCCTGGTATATCGTACTGCATTATTATTACTGCCGAGTCCAGGTGTATTTGTGTAACACAAAGGTGCACTGCGTCTCGGCATGGCTCTTCTTTAATAGGATGGTGCATAATCACTTCTCAGCTAATTCGTGTATGTGGGAAGATAATTGTATGCACAGGTGTCTTAACCATCGCACTCCACAAGCGAAGAAAAGGTACTAATTGAAGGTGCATAACAAGCTAGCACTCATGCCCCATTGAGATCAAATTGGGAGCGTTGCTAACATGCAATTGAGTAGTGCTCGCTTGTGTAGAGCACGCATTTATTTGTAAATGTTAAACAAACGGTTGTTTCTCAACACTGATATGGCTTAATCCACATAGCTGCACGGTTGTAATAATTTACAGGGCAGCAATTGTATTCTTGACATTGTCGTGTTTTTAACATTTAATTGGTTACAATTGTGCCAAGTGACTCAGACATTCCACTTTGTAATGTACTACAGGCAAGAGAATTAAGGGGGGGGGGGGGGAAATAATTGTGCAATGTTAGAGTCTGTCCAGCCTGCTGAGTTGTCTTAATGGGCTTTGGCCTTTATGGGCCGTGGCCCATTAAGAACTTACACCATCTTGGGGGGGTCTTTCATTCATTCCTGACTCACAACCTGAGAAAGGGACGGCACAGGCAATGGCGATCTCGTTACAGTTTATTGGACATTCTTTGTTATCTTGAGCTTGTATAAAGAACACACGCGACCTGCATGCACGAGGGATTCCTGTGTGAAATGCAGGGAAACAGGAGTGAGCGGTCAGCATTCTTTACGTCACGTGACTATAACTGACTACAGAAACTCTGTTCATGCCCTGAGTATTATTATTTTTTTTACTCAAAAAGACAAAAAAAATGTGCAGTTGCTGTATTATACTTGTTTGACTTTACAGAGCAAGATATGATAACTGTATAACACATTTGCATGTACAATTAGCTGATGATTTAGTGCAGTGAAACTACTTCAGGGGTATTGTGCATAACCAAAATCTTTCAAGTATATGACATTCATCTTATGAAGAATTATGTGTCCCGAGCGATACAACAAAGGCACCATAACTATGAGAATATTTATTTGTCCCAGAGTAATTGGTGCCACACGCAGATTGTTCAACTTGCGATCCGAATGTTGCGAATTCAAATCTTAGTTGTGTCTCGACCGATCCCTTGAACTTGACATTGTCGATAGACGTGTAACTTACACTGCTCGCTGGCTTAGGTTTATCAGCGGATATGACGTCACATCCCTGTAGCTCACCGACTGATACAAATTGACTGATTTTTACCTTGACAAATGTCAACATACAGAGCTCAAATATAGTTTCCAAACAGCAACGTATGTGGCAAATAACACGTCAGGATTTTAGGATGTTGCTTCAAGCTTAGGCACCTCCTACGCTATGTTCACTGGACTGTGGAGTTAATGGAAATGATTTCCTGTAAGTTGATGGGGTTTTTTTTCCCCAATGCAACCAACTTTAGTGTCAAGCAAAAGTCATTAATGCATTGAACCTTGAACTGTTTTCAGGACGTTAAAATTGTGTATAATTTGCCAGCACTCGCGAAAACTATGGTCCATGTCCAACTTACACAATGGTGCATCTGTCAGCTCTGTGTTGTCCAAAATATGTCGCCGACAATGGAATGACATGGTCATTACATTACATCAAAGGACCTGAGACCCGTATGTCTCAATGCTCAAATTACAAAACGTGCAACCTTCACCGAGCTGAGGGTCTATAAAATAAAATGTTCTGGCCCACGAGAGATGAAACTAACACGGAGTAAGTCAGCGGAATAGCCACAGCCATGAGAGGTCTTGTGAGAGACCAACTTGTTGAAGAGGTGGCTTTTCCAAAACAAGAAGTGACATTCCCCCTCCCCTCCCACCCACATGTCCACTCGTTTCCGAATCCCTTGGTGTGTCAGAAATTCGTTTTCCAAGTGTAAGGCTCACTATTGTTGTTGACCTTTTTATCCCTAGCGTGTAGCAAGCACATAACAAAGACTTTTTTTTCTGAAACTGTAAATCCATTTGGCTGGCTCTACATCATATACGTGTGGCGAGAAACTACACCTTTTGTTATAATGCTTAGAATATCAAGGATCAAAGGCTGCAGTGTTATGCCACAAGAATAACTGCAATGTGTAAACGGTTTTTTTTTTATTATGCAGTAGTAACTAGGCAATGCAAACCATGGCATCCATTAATTAGATCCAAAAATACCTACACATAACAACACTTTCCAGAGCTGGTATATCTTATTTCAAGTTTTTGAAAAGGGCCACTGACAAACGCTGAATGTAAGTCTGAATAATAATTTAGTTAAGTTGTTTACTACTCGAGTTACCAACATCTTACACTTGCTTGTTAATGTCAGTTCACATATCTCTTTAATTTGCTTTCAAGTACAGATAATAATCTGGAATTTATATATAGATATACAGAACAAATACAGCAATGGATAGCTTTTATGGCTGATGATAATAAACAATTAGGAACAGATATGAACGCATTGGTATTGTTTTATTTTATTACGTAAAATGTATTCTGATCAATGGTTGTGTTTGTTTGGTTTCCAGTGCAAGGCGCAATTTTGTGTTTTCCCCAACATCCAATGTGTATCCCGGTAATGTTGGTTTAAAATTAGTTAAACAAAATTTGTTGGACATCCATCCACCAACGTTTTCGATCTCACATGGTACTTCATTGATAATGATCAATTATCAATGAAGTGATTGTAATTAGCTTCAGTGCCTTTAAGATCTGACAAGTTAGACACTGGAGATCTCTCGGTCTTGCCGATGTTGAACATTGGCTGAACCTGATGCTTGAGGTGTGCGTACTCGGATGTCTTGTGTCTCTCTCGCAGGGCTTGCTGTCTTCTATAGGAAGGTGCTGTCCCCTTGTGATCAACCGCTCCTGGCTTGATCATCTTACCCCGCTGTGTACTTATCGCTCATCACTCTCTCTTCTTTCACCTTCTCTCAATCTCCCCGCTCTCTCTCTCTCTTCCATTTCCTCTGCTCCTCATCCCTGCCTTAGATCACGACTGTTTTTTTCCTTTACATTCACTCGATTATTATATCGATGCGGCGAGCCTTTGTAACATGGATCTGTCTTTACACATTCGAGTTGCTGAAAATTAGAACTTCTAAAATAAAATGTGAAATAACCGTTTGTAGTAATGTATAATAGACCATGCACATGGCAAGGTTCAATTGCAATACATGTCTATATAAACAGTGCCATAACATAGCTCTTATATATTATTGCCCTTGGGACAAATGTCCATTCCAGCTTTCAGTGTTAGCATGAATTGTTAATCTATATGTAAATTACGTTCCCTGTTTATGTAGATTCAGTGAGACACATTACATGGAACTGTTGACTGGTAGACATATAACTTAGACTGGCTGATAGTTTATAACATTTCATAGGATGACTGTCGCCATACATCAAAAGGAAAATGTCAAGATTTACATAGTTGGTAGACTTTGCGTGCATATTACTAAACACAAGCATTATTGAAAAAGCATACGTTTAGAACTGCAATTAGTGTTCGTGCATTGTTATTATTTAGAAGTGATGCATAATTGTAAAATATTTTTTTGTGATGCTACAATTAACTCACTTTAATGACATTGCAAGTGTAAGACGTCATATTGACTGTAAAGAAAGAAAAGCACGCGGGCTTGGGCAGGACCCGTCGCTGGAGGGGTCAAACGCCGGTGGGAAAGACGAGCAACCAAAGCGGCAGACAAAAGAGTGAATGGGTCAAAGATGACGTTCACAGTGTAGGCGGAGCCTTGGAATCGGGTCATCTGCAGGTGCTGGATGGATGGTTGCATTACGATTATAGCTGGCAATGGCTTGGAGAAGTCTTCTTCTGGCAGTGGATAGATGATGGCTGATGATGGATTACTTGAGGTGCCAATAGATGGAACTGCGAGTGTTATATGAAATCCCTCCGCCTGAGAAAATGTCACGTGTACTGATGGAACGGCGCTTTCTCGATCTGTTTCTGCATCAGTATTTCGTGATAGCTCGACTGAGTTCACGGTTATCTTGTCAGTAGCACAATATTGCAAATACTGGCAAAGATATCGTATCTGTTCAACTGTCTTGTACTGTATTCCTGAAAGTCAGATTTTCTTTACGATATCATTCATGAAACAGCGTAGATATATGGCAAAAATTAGTGCATGCAAGTTGCCGGTTTTCACATGCTAAATGTGGCCTCACCTGGTATGCAGGAAATCGTGGGTTCGATCCCGACCCTGGCACATGTATATTTGGAGTTTGCATGTTCTCCCAATGGTCACGTGGATTTTTCTCCAGGTCCTCCGGTTTTTCCCTCCATACTTAGAAACACACGTTGAGCTATCATTTGTGGCCAGGTCGCTTCTGAAAAAGAGCAATACAGTTCAAGTGGGCCTTTCCTGGTAAAATAAAAAATAGTTAAAATAGTTTTTTTTTAATCTGGGTCAGTACTTGACAAAAAGAGGGAGCCTCACAGTAAGGGGCACATTTCTTACATGCCCCGCTCATGGTTAGTCTATTGGCAGGTTGCGTGTGGTGTCACCTCTATCAAGCCAGCATGGAAGAGGAGGCAAAAAAAAACCTTTTGGAGGGGCTCGGTGGAGCTTCCTCTCGTGAAGGCCCTTGTGTCAGCAGTGGCTTGAGAAGGAAATTTCAGGGCTGAACCTTTACCTTATACCGGTGTAATGGAAATTGACGAGAAAATGGAACAAAAGCTGAAATATGTGCAAAACATCATGCAGAGGTGCATGCATGGAATTACACTCGCGTCTACCAGTACAAGCATCCAGTAGCACGTCTGCCAGTATTTTAAGAGCATGTGGGCATGAAGCGCGTGATAGCTTTACACCACATAATACATTTCAGATAACATAATACATTGCAGGTGTGTTAACGCTTTCCAACTAAGAATGAAAGCGTTAATGCATTAGCTCTGTCTGTCCCTCCGTCTGTAATTGGGGGGGGGGGGTCACAATAAAGATGATCCAAAATAAATGACTGTTGTATTTAAAGCTGTGGTGCTATGAGAGACACACCCTATGGAAAACCTTGCCAAATGTATCATAGCTAAGCAAAATATTTGGTAATACTGCATTGACAGCGGTGCACAAATGTTTTTTGCCAAATTGATCAAAGGGCTGTCTACACCCAAGCATGCAACCATCTGCCTACAATCTGCCTACATCCAGCATGCAACAATCTGCCTACAATCTGCCTACAAAGGGCTGCCTATATGCAGCATGCAACAATCTGGCTGTGGGGGCTCGGAAGGTCACGTTATCATAATTTTAACGAAACACTTTCGGGGACTAACGCATGCTGCAAACCATTAGAAAAACCGTGCTACTTTTTGTTTTTTTTTGTTTATTGTCAGCCGGTCAGCTGGCCGGGAGCTCGTCGGTGGAGATGTACCGGCAGGCACTGCTGGCCGGGTGCCGCTGCGTGGAGCTCGATTGCTGGAAGGGACGCACGGCTGACGAGGAGCCGGTCATCACACACGGCTTCACCATGACCACGGAGATCCTCTTCAAGGTCAGCACCTGGCCCATGTCAGTGGTGATAAGAGAGATCATTTGCTTTTTGATGTGCATTCGCTTTTTTTTAATGTTGATTCACATTTGAATTCGTGCTGGGACTTAGGTTTTGCTCCAAATATGTTCTAATTGTGAATCCAGGGCCCCATTGTGCTGCTTGGATCCTTTCGCTTATGCTCAGTTTGTTTATGCCTAGCACTACCCCTGGCCTCCATGACACATAATTATGCTTTTCCAACATGGAACGCTTTTTTGTAATGTTGGTGTAAAATGGTTAAGGTTAAAGATGTTTTAATAACATTTTGTCGTGGATGACTACAAACTCGAAGTAGTGATTACTAAAAACATTGTGTGTGGATTTACCGTGACCACAGAGATGGTCTTCAAGGTGAGCACCTCGCCCCCGCAACAAATTCCCATCCACGGCCAGAATTGGGTCTGGCGAGATGGATTGCCAGTGCCAGTATAAATTGCAGCTGTGTGTCCGACGCTGAACGATTATAAGTCTCCAAACGGCTTATCTTATAATTTAGCACATGTGCATGATGTATACATTTTCTTTGTACACTCTTAAAATGCTCCCACAGACATTCACTGCAGTAGCAATAGTTATGCACGTGCAAGTGCACGCATTCGCCAATGACATACGTTTAAAGTGATGTATATAAAACAAGCAAAATTTAACATTGAACATTAAATTAAACAATACGTTTAGAATGATTGAGTGACAATATTTTTTTTTATAACGGCAGTTTGTAAGAAGTGTATTTTGACAAAACAAAGGGAAAAATTGTTACTTTGGTGCTGAAGGTTTCATTGATAAGTAAAGTTAATACAATTATGCTACATCATTTATAATATCAAAATCTATTTGAGGTAAACATTTCACTAATTACAAAAAAAATTAGAAAATAATGCTGAGCCTGAAATAATGAAGTAGAAAATAATGCTTGACCAAACTAAATACAGATGCATCTATACGTTTAGCACAGCATTAATAAAAAAAAGCCTTAATGTGTATAAGTTGAAATATATATGCAATCAAGGATTAGCATTACATAGCATATATTGTGATCACCGCTGTTTCAGTCCAAACATTGTGGCACTGTCATAAAAGGACTCCATCAAAGAGGATTTGATTCAAGCAAGCATTGCAGGGTTTGGGGGAGTGGATTTGAGAATGCGAGCAAGGATGATTGGTGGGGGGGGGGGGGGGGCGAGAGGGTGGTGGGGGTGGTGTAAAGATGTTGGTGGTGGGTTGGTTGGTGCTGTTCACCATTCATCCCCCTTGTGTTGTAAACGGATTTCAATCAAGTGTTCACCAACAGCACTTGCCCAATCCACATGACAATCACGTTCGAGGGGCCCGCGGCCACACCTTAGCTTTCACTGCGGTGCTTGCGAGCAACCATTAGGACATGGCGTCAATGACAGGTCAAGCGGACTCCGGGGCTTCTCTGGCCACAGATGAGCTGCTGCTGGCGTTTTTCACACACGGCCCGACCGCAGGAGAAAATGTCAGTCTCGCGGTGATGGACGGAGGTGGCCTTTGATGACAAATGGCGAGTGTATCTCTGTCTATGTGCCCAGGGATGCCTCGAGCGCTTTATATTCGTTCAGGTTGGCCAACGTTGCGATCCTAAATTGCCTTAAGAAACCTTTTCTATTTTTGTTTTCCTTTCTTCTTCCCTTTTCTTCTCCACAAACGGCTTTTTGGCTTGAGTATCATGCTTACTCATTAAAAAGCCGCGCCACTTTTCAGAGGTGTCTGCCGATCATCTTCGGCAGCTTGCTGTCTCGTTAACGGAAAGGGGATTTTCAGTGAATGTTTATATATATGCGATCTGAATTTTGATTTAAAGCTTTCGCGATTGCAGGGATTCATATTCTTGGTTCTTTCGGTAAAGTCACGCGACTTTACCGAAAGAACCAAGAATATTTATGCGATCTGTTTATGTTAATTATGACTCTTATATTCTTGTGTCAGCGTATGCTTGCATTTTTGGCTTAACCCAAACTTCCCTCTTGACCTCCAATAGCTGTAAATGTTTTACCTCCGTGTACATTTTATCACCTTGCATTACACCCACTCTGTCTGGTCACTGAGCTGTATAGATGTTTTTCAGAAGCAACCTGGCCACAGATTAAGTGACTTGTCATGTGAAAATTTATAGCAGCCAAATATTCTGAGCGTATGTTTCTAAATGTGGAAAGGAAAACTGGAGAACCTGGAGAGAATTCCACGCAACCACGGGGAGAGAGAAAATGCAAACTCTAATGTACAGGAGTCAGGGTCAGGATCGAACCCACGACCTCCTGCATACCAGGCGAGGTAGTTAACATCTCGCCACCATGGCACCCCATTGTTAAGCCATCACGTCAATCAGCCTCAGGACGGCTCTTAAATCTCAGAGGACACTAATTCAATTCGCAATTCTGGCCTCAAATAAAGATTACAACGTTAACAAGGTATTTCCTTATTGGTGAGGATAACGCTTTAATACAATTCAATTTAATGTTGGGTGAGAGTAAAAAAAAAATTAAGCTGCTTTAACCTCGCAATGTCGAGAGATGCATTAGCACGTTGAAATCTGACCTTGAGTCCATTTCCTTAAGCTGGATCATTCCCCCCCCCCCCCCCCCCTCAGAGCTGAAGGCCATGAGCAGTGTTAGAGTTCCAGAGCAATTTAAATCATTCTGATTGCCATCAGGTTGCGTGCTCTGTTTGCGAATACTTTGAAGCGTCTGAAGGGAATTGCAAGGGTCTTGCCAGCGGAGGAAGGGAGTTGGGAGAGAAATACGGTTACCAGTGGCCAGTTCTAGCGATTGATGTGCGGTCACCATGACAAAGCTCTTGAAATTAGCATTCAGTTGCACGTGACTGTGTGCGCAATGAATGGTTTTCAGCAGCAGCAAACTGTCAAGATGTGTGGATCGCCCCTCGTAAACATATCTCGAAGGCCAATGTGCACACATTTAACACGGTGGGGAAAAATACAGAATTCAGGAGGAGAATATTAACTTCGCAAGATAAGGTTGGAAAGGTTTTCTTCATGTTATTGTTTGTCTTATTTACAAACAAGCCTTTTTTTTTCAATCTCTTCAATATGTGAATCTGCGTCTGTAATGATTTCGAGCTGAAATTCATTTCTGACTTTGTAAATATAAAGTGTGCCACTGAGATGGGCTTCTTCTTCCACGAAGTTGTTAAGATTGGCTAAAATTCACCAGATGTTTGACAGAATACATTTATAAAGCAGTGACAGGCTCTAGATTTGAAGCTTTCGTGACTGCAAGGATCCATACTCTTTGGTTCTATTCGGTAAAGTCACGTAGGTAAAAAATAAAACAACAAAAATCACGACGTTTCGGCCACAACACAAGTGACCTTCATCAGGTGAAGGGACCAGACAATCTGGTCCCTTCACCTGATGAAGGCCACTTGTGTTGTGACAATCTGGTCCCTTCACCTGATGAAGGCCACTTGTGTTGTGGCCGAAACGCCGTGATTTTTGTTGTTTTATTTTTTACCTACGTGACTTTACCGAATAGAACCAAAGAGCAGTGACAGGCTACCAATTCAACAACTTAAATGGATTCTGTGGATCAACACTCTCGCAGCTGATCCTTTGCTGTCAGAAGAAATCATAGGAAGATTAGATGATCATTTACATTCCTCGGTGCAAATCTTAGGTCCTAAAACTTGAGTGCAGTTCCGTCTTTTCATCAACTGCCTGAAGTCGCATATGGCTCTGTTTTTTGCTGCGTAGGATGTGATCGAAGCCATAAAGGACTGCGCGTTCAAAACGTCACCGTTTCCTGTCATCCTCTCCTTTGAGAACCACGTGGACTCGTACGTATCACCGCTGCGCACCTTATACCCCATGGAAGGACTAAAGCAAAAAAAAAACTCACATTGGCCTCTATGTTCGCATTCTGGGACAGTTGCGGCTATTTTCAGACGAAAGTGGTTAATGCCTTCAAAGCCATGCCTCTCGGTATTTTAACGTATTGCATTCACCGGCTATTCAAATATTAACACTATATTAATCATATGGAATATTAATGATAATTCTCTTAGTGCTGTGTCCATGTTTCCTGAAGTTATGTCCTCGTAAAAAGCAGAAGTAGTTGTTTATGCAGCACATGTACTGTGCTTATCTGTGTTTATTATGAGTATTATTATAAGTGAGCACACAAATGCACATACACGGAGGTGGTCAGAATTTTTGTTAAAGAAAATTTGCACTGAAACAAAATGCTAAGATTGCCTATCAATGGCTTAATAATAACAGTGGAGTGGAAACTGAACATAAAACACCGTATATGACCACAGTTCTCATATGTAAGCAACACATGCTTACACTACACTCGTGAAGGGAAGGGCAAAGGACAACTTCTGATACAGGCACACGACTTTGGATATAAGCACATCTGGCCTTGCTCTCGAGGGGTGTGCTCATAGCCACGTTCTACTGCATGGGAAAATTATCAGCAAATAAGTTAGCAAATTCGTGAACGGCTTTTACATTTCTTTTTAAAATATGGTGGTGAATGTCAATTTCTCCACCCCAAAGGATCACGGCCTATATGTATATGCTACGACAAGATAGGGGCAGAGTTACGTTAAAGTCATGAACACTATTGACACACTGTTTCTTTACTCATGGACATGCTGTGTTTCGAGTGAGTGAAGTTAGCTGAAAGATTTGACATGATAATTAATTTTATTATTAGTCCCCCCCCCCTACCCAAAGATTATCATGAAGCTACTTACACAAAAGGAATGGTCTTCTTTACATAACAGTTTATATGCAAATGTTATACTGGTAGGAACGAAGTTGTAAACTGAGTGTACCAGCCTGCAATAGAATAATGTGTCCGTCCGTCCGTCCCCTTTCAATACTTTAACGAAGTGAAATCTCGTGCTGTTGGGTGTAGAAGAACCCTCAACGATTTTGAGGGCAAACAGGTGGGAAGACGCTCTCAATTTGCACAATTTTACGTAACAATGTCATAAAATTGCGCAAAATTCCAATGTTCCTACCAGCCCACCCTGCAGGGACCTGTTTTAATGGAAAACTTCCCAACCCCCACCATTACAAACGTAAGACACTCTTGCTAAAAATGGAAGTGCTGTGACAGTTACACGCAGCATGTGGCTTGTAATTCAGCACTCTACAATGTGCGACGGTCCATTCACTTCGTACGGGGGCGTTCGGGAGATGCGTGCTCAATTAGCAGCCGTGCTGCTGCACGCGCTAAATTTCGCTGGGAAGTAAACCATGAACTTGCCCCGCACAGCAGTAATGTCCGACCTGTTCTCTTCACAAGCGGTCGAGAGGTGATGGATGCGGAATGCAACCGAATTATGCACCACGTATAAATGCGCCGCTGAGTATTGATCATGTCACTTGTAAGTTTATCAACTCTGCTCACGTACTTTTTGTGTGTGTGTTTGCATATGCATGTGTTTACCCATCCTAAAGCCCCAAACAGCAAGCGAAAATGGCAGAGTACTGTCGGACAATATTTGGAGATGCTCTGCTGATGGACCCTCTGGAAAAGTACCTGGTAACCTCAGCCTGGCGAGAGAGAACCATTGCAACAAGCACCATGGCATCATTGCCCAGGACCATAATGCAGTGGCAGCCAAGAACTCCAATCAATTAAGCGTCGACCGTGTGTTTTCTGATCCGGACAAAACAACAAATCCTGTGCAGCCACATCTATGGATAGAGAATCAATCCTGCCTCAACTGGGGAATGCTTTATTTACATTCACCTCTGGATTTGTGCTCCAATTTAATTTTGGCCCAACAATATAATTTGCTTCCAAATGGTGCGCTGACGTTTGCCTCGCAGAGGGGCTACGGATTGAGAGAATGAATTAACCCCTTCCGCATGTTGCTTTTTATATTCTCGCCATCCTCATGGCGCCAAGGACAATATCACGAGTAGGGGGGTGGTGGGGGGGAGTTGTCAGGTGGTGTTAATAATACGTAGGTATTTTTTTTTTACTTTGAGGCTAATAGCATTTACCCTCTTGTCCATTGTGTGCAGCTGGAGTCTGGGATTCCCCTGCCCAGCCCTCAGGACCTCATTGGCAAGATCCTCATCAAGAACAAGAAGAAGAAGCACCCACCCAAGGGGGCCCAGGAGGGCGGCTCGGCCAAGCGTAGGGCGGGAGAGGCCATCTCAAACACGCAGAGTGACTCCTCCAGCGTGTGTGACCCCTGCTCTCCAAGCACAGGTGCTTGCAAGGACATAGATCCCACCCCCCCCCCCCCCCGTATAGCCTTAACAGACTCTTAGGGATGAGTGCTGTTAGCGAGCACAATAGGAAGGCTGACACGGCACATGAGGGGGCGGGTGGCCAGTGGAGATGGTTACACACCTCCGATTCACACGGTTGGCTACGTACGGCGTTGAAAGAAGTTCAACTTACATACCGCACCAGGTAGTCATCTGAGACTGAGTCGACACAGGACAGGCCACAGGAATGGTTGACATAATTGTCACTGGTGTTGACTGTGAACAGAAATTAAACTCAGGTCACAGGGTTCATAGTGCAGCTTGCTAACCGCTGTGCCACAACTCCCCAGGTGCTCACACTCACTCATTATCAAACGATTGCAGTTGAGCAGCAGCCAAGATTTGTGGAGGGAATGTTTGGCTGACATTAATTCATAAGGGTCTCACACTTAAATTTAATCCAGCAGCCAATTGACCTTGGCTTATGATGAGAGTTGAATGGTGAGCACAATGGTTAGGAGCAGACTGGTCTATTCTACCAGCATTGTAGCTGAAAATTTGGCAAATATCTTACCCCCCCCCCGCCCCAAGCCTCTGCCCATCCAGAAGTATAAATGGGAACACCACAGTTAGTCGACTGGCAGTTTGCGTGTGGTCGGATAAAGTGTGGGTACTACCACCGATTGCAAAGCATTCAGTCAGTGTGGAAGAGTAGACCAAACTACCCTCTACAGGGGATTTCTAGAGCCCCCTCTAGTGGAGGCCTTTTCGCCAGCAGTGGCCTGAGCGAGCAATCTAGGGCAAGTTGCCCGATTATGCATGTGTGTCACCTGTGAAATAAACACATTCTCTGCATCAATTTGGTCGCTTAGTTAATCTTGAACAATTAGCACTTCCCCATTAGAGCCACGGGAACATGGATGCATAGAGAGTTTAGGGATGGGCACTGGGTGCACTAACCATGCCGCCCACCCCACTTCCCCCACCCACTACCCATGGGCATTGATGTTTCCTTCGCATCTCCGGGCGAACCGCAGAGTTTTAGCCACAGCTAAGTACATATATGTTTTTTCTTCGCACATAGAGCATCCAGACAAGCAAACACAAATTTACGTAATGCACCTTTCTTCACTCTAAGTGCATCTTTTTCCCTTCTATCGTGGAGTTTTCATTATTATTTGCATGTGTGTCATGTGTGAAATAAACACATTAAATTTCATTTTTTTTTTATAACCAATGGGCACGAACTTCAAGCATGCTAAATCAGTCGTAGCATTTTCTATGACGGAGATATGTATATATTATTGTAAGGTTGATATGAATGGAATGCATCCTAAAGGTAAAGCAATTCAGCCAGTTAATGCGCAGGTGCTCGGTGGATTATTTCATAGCAGAATCATCAGAGGTAGCTCTGGTTGCTTGGTGGGGAGGCCTTTACTCAGCAATGGATTGACTATGTCTGATGATGATTATGATATGACAAGCTAATTTTAATGGCAAATGAGATGAAGGCAAATGCAAGCTTCCCACTGCAGTCCATTTTCTGCATGCTCGTTTTTATATATGTTTTATGAAGACAAACTTGCCAAATCACGTATTATGAAGCCGTACTTATAATGGTGATACATTCCACACGTGCAGCTGTGCAAAATGAGAATTTAGTCAGGCGAAATGGTTTCACAAGATGTATACGCCTTGGGCAATGTTTCAAAGCGAGATACAGATTAAACATGGGTGCTGGAATAAGGAAAGATACCTTTGCTCTGTGGGTTTGCTTTTGGGCAAAGAAAGTACATTTTCCTACAGGAGCATGATGCACCGTCACATGCACCCTTGCACACATTCCTGCGAGAGTAATTACCCGCCTTATGTTCGATATTAGAGATTTCATCATTGCAAAAAAGAAGCACTTGACCGCAGCACTGACGGTTTAGTACACTATAATATACATGTTTCATCCAGTAGTTTATTTCAATCGTTTGATAATTATCGTCATTATTTTCATTCCTGACCTACGTTATACAATATGGCAGTTGTGCCACCTCATAAAAAATGCAGTGCAAATCGCCTGAATTATTTCTGTCCTCATATTTTCTTGGCAAACGTGCATTATTAGGGCTGAAGGACTGATGTTTTATTGAACACTCGTCGTGGATGAAAAATGGATTATGCCTTTCACACTCGATTAACAGGCCATGAGTTACTGCAAAAGCAGGGCCAAGTGGTAACTCGAATGTTTATTAAAATAACGTTTATAAAACCCCCACATCGTGAAAAAATGTTCACAAGTCAACTCTGCTCCACGCCTTTATTTCCCTACAATGCATTCGCACGAATTTAGTCAAACTAAATTAAAGATGCAAACACATTTTTATTCAAATTTTTTTGTGGGGACAAAAACTATCTAGGTACTGTAATGGAAAGAACTAGTGAAGATGGAAGCGTAATCTGCTCGTTTTAATCCTCAGAAGCTTTAATTTTAAGTTAGGTGTGTCTTGCTGGCCATAGCACAGTTGGTTACGTACGGTGTGAAAGAAGTTCAACATACAAAACCTTAATCTTGAGAAGATATTAAATGTTTTACCCATTATATGGTGATACAAAGCTCAACACCGACGTTGGCATGTTATACTCCTATATTTTAAAGTACTGTATTCACATTTAATATAACATTCTGAACAATATAATGGATGCTCTCATGCTGTAATAGGTAGCACATTGTATTTGCAATAGGTCTGGAGCCTCTGTCCACCCAGCAGTATAAGTGGCCACACCAGTCAGTCAATTGGGAGGTGGCACGTGGTGGGGTAAAGTGTGGGAGCTGCTACCTCTTTCCATGACATCTGGCCAGCATGGATTAGTATGCCAAATTCCCTCTCGACCAGCATCTGCCAGCATTGACGCGATCAAGCAATAGTAGAGCTGTACCTCTACTCAGTAATGAATGTAAAGAGTAAAAAAAATACTTCGGAATATGGCAATGTTGCTATCCATCGGGTCCATTATTTTCTCTCCTCCAGGGCATTTCACAATAGAAACCTTAACATTTCAGCACTCGGCTTCGAGACATCTACGGCGTGAACGCATATGCAAAGTGACACTCCTTCCACGTCACTGTGTGTATCATGCCTGCAGCGGCATACAGATGAAAGTATTCTATGCACAATGAGCAATTTTAGACCCCAGATGTCTCTGTCGTCCTGTAGTGAAAAGAACAAAACACAAATGTGCTTACTTTGTACGTACACGTGTATACGTCATAGTCTTTCCACGTACAATTGTAAGTGGTAAAATATTAAATACTTTCTAGAAACATCGGAGACTGACACGGTAAAATTCAGATTCAAGGATGAAGCCAACCATATATACAGACACAATTTCAACCGAGAGGATGGGGTGAAAACTTTGCAATCATTGGAAGGACGTGATCAACCAGTTTAGGTAATAACTGGCTGTGATGTTCCCATCCTGCCACCTTCCGATGTTCGTTGTCATTTTCGGCTCTCCGATTTTACATGAATAGGTAAAATTTCTCACACCAACACAGCCACCTCCGCGCTCCGACCTCAACGTGGCGGAGGCTCTGCGATCCCACATTAACATGCTAATCTCTCACATTAACATAGCCACCTCAGCGCACTCGCCGTGGAGGACGCTCAATGACCTTACATTAACATGCTAATTTTTACCTGGCAGCCCTTTGATTGGTGGAAACCCACCACCAGCGCCGTCGTTGACCATCACTTTCATTAACATAAGCTGCCCCACCCATGCTGCTGACACTTGGGCTACGCCCATTTTAAACCTTTATAAACAGTTTGCCTTTAGAGGCTAACCCCCTTTTCCTGATGACTACCGCTTGTGTTGCGATCGATACGTCCCGTGGTTTTTATTATTATTTTTTTCTACCTACGTGACTTTACCGCAAGAACCAAAGAATATCAAGGATTACCAACTTAAGAAAGCTGAGAGAATGGTAGAATTGTTCTTATCCATTTGAACCTCATGGCGGGACCCCAGGGTCCCACAAGCCCCCGGCTCTCGCACAAACTGCGTTGCGACGTCATTTTATGTCTGTTGAAGGCGAACGATGCGGCAATCTATTCCTATCGACGGGCTCTACACGATGCGCTAATCAAAGTTTCAAAGTTTTCTGTATGACTACGGCAATTTTGGCAACGACACGACAACAGAATGATCTGCGCCAGGTGGGTTGCGGCGTTTATGTGCGCAGTGGGACGGAGTCGCCAAAAATAAATTACGATTTTGTCTTCTGTTTATTTGGGACCCCGGGGTCCCGCCATAAGGTTCATTAAAGCATTGAGATAAAATGCTCATGTGACTGTGCTCAATCACTGAACTTCATTTTCAGTCACAAGTTTTATTAGCAGGAGAAACTATTTCCCCAATTTACAAGGTGGAGACAGATGACACATATAGGTTAGAATCTATAATAATAATAAGAAGAAGAAGAACAATGCCCATGCCACGTTAGTCACGAGTGTTATTTAGCTACACTTTGATCTTGCTAGCCAGTGAAGACTAGTTAAGGGGAGGGGTGTCCAGGAGCTGGTCCAGACTTGCCACTGATGTTAGCTGTGCTCGGAATCAACCTTAGATCACCGGTTTCAGAGCCTCGTGACAATACCACATATCCCCATCTACAGTACTGACATTCCAGTTATCGACGTTTCAATAAGGTAGCAGTGGGTGGCAATTCCAGTTTCCCCTGCTTTGGATGTAGGTTATTACAGCATGTAATTATTCAAACTCACACCACTCGTGATTTAAAGAATTGTGCTTATTTGGAGTCATAATTGTTGTAGAGAATAACTTGTTTTGTCCAATACCATCTCTTTTAGCTCTGTCAATCAGGATTGAATTGTTTAATTGACAATGTAATCAGAATATTTGACTTTACCAACTAATCGTTCCAGCTCTAATCATGAGTATAATAATAAACTCTTTCTGACAATGTACATACCCTTAAAGGGTATAATTCTAAAAGGAGCTTGCTTTGCTTTATTTGCGACTTGGCTTAATTTGACGCAGTCACTGCGGTTTTGCTCAAGGCCATACAGTGAGATTATAAGTAGCGAGTTAGATGTTGGATTGTCTCGCGTGTTGTTTGGCTGAGCCAGCTATCTTTCTTGACCCTGCTGTCCCTGCTGTTTAGGCTCTGATCTGGCACAGACGCCCCAGAGCAGCGACAGTCTGTGTGCAGGCCTGGAGGCCGATGAGACCACACAGCCGACCCTGCTCAAGAAGCCATCTGGTAGGGCCACAGCCTTACGCTCTGCACCTCTGCCATGATCAACCCACTGCTGGATGAAGGCCCCCGCAAGGAAGTCGCCACCGCTTGTAATCAATCCGGCGATGCAATCATGTATCCAGCACCTTCATTAAACGTTGGATGCTAAACGAATTGGGATTAATTAAAACAAATGTCATGAATTCAGAAGGGATGGTGTATTTTCAGTTAATTGCCAAATGTAAAATTGTGCAATGGCCAGGGCTTGAATTCAGCTATATCTGGCTGAGGCTGAGCTCCATGGATAACATTCCATGAGGAGTTGTGTGTGGGGGGGTGGGGGGTCTGGGATATATTCCATGAGATATGAAACCCTCATTATAGCCACACGTTTTACTTTTTTGCAACAACAAAAAGAAAGCTATAACGTGTCACTTACGGTTGAGCAACGGATTTAAAAAATGGCAGTGCCAAAAAGGTTTCTCAGTGTCACATCCCCTGATATAAATTATGGTCCCAAATCTGATGTGCTTTTCTTCAAGGCATACAAAAAAGCCTTGGCTCCATGAGAAATATAGGGTGTTGTATAATGAGCACTTTTGATGAATTACTGGAAAATGCATGTGTCCTTTTTTCGTTTTATAATATTTCGCGTTTTTATGTCTGGAGGTATAATGTTTTATTGTCCTGCTTGTTGTGACAGCTTAACAAATTACTAATATAATGAGCCAAGAATGTGTGTGTCCTGCGCGTGACGGCACTCCACATGAGGCCCCCTCCCTCATTAATAATCATGAGCGGGTGACGTCACTCCACATGCCGCACCCCTCCCCAATCACCATGAAGGGGTGACGTCACTCCACATGCCGCACCCCTCCCCAATAACTATTAGCGGGTGACGTCACTCCACATTGGGCAACCCCTCCCCCTCATTAATAATCATGAGCTGAACAATTTCGCTATTTAATATTTCAGATTTACTGAAATATACACCCGTCCTTGGACGGGCAAACAAGCTAGTTAAAATATATTCTCACTCGTTTGCATATCAATGCTAGTAATCCTTCAGTGCTGTTTGAAAAATATATTTATTTGTTGAGACTGTAAGTAATTACAGATCCAATCACTGTATCCCTCTCTCTTTCCATCTTGCTTTCCCAAACATATTTCAACTGTGTTTGAATAGTCAGACAAAACAGCCACGAAACATTTGATAATGTAGTTAATAAACACAGCACAAAGCATTAACAAAATTGTTACTATGTGAATGGTACATACCATACGTTCTATTTTCGAAGCATTAATCAGACATCTGAGTGTGCATGCATGTGTCTCTCTATAAGTATGGAGAGTGGTAATGCAGCGGTCAGTGTGCTTCGCTACAAACCCAGCGACCTGAGTTCGATTTCTTCTCAGACTTGAATGAGTACCTGGCGCAGTGTGTCAACATCACCATGAAGGAAACAAAAGCGGCCGAGCGTGGTGCTGGCCACCCACTCACTCCATCGTGTGCCGTGCCGGCCTTCATAGGTGCTCGCTAACAGCACTTGCCCCAAACATCTTTTAAGGCTATACGGGGGGGGGGGGGGGTCTTTGTCTGTCTCTGTAGGTGAAAGCATGACCAATAAAAGATCCCTGGGCCTAATTGCCGGCATGGGTTCTGCACAAGTCTCAGGTGAGGAATGCTGTTGGTAAATCTGTTCAGTACCAAAGGGCATTTGTGGATTTATTGACGTGCCCTCAGCTTTGTTGGACAACTGGGGAGGGATAAGCAAGTGTTTAGTTGCTGGCCTCGGTGTTTAGTTGTGTTACCATGGGCATCAGAGAAACCAACATGGGAAACACGAGATCACAGCTGCAACTTGGTCACGACATCAGATGTTGGCGCAGCTTCACGTAGACTAAATTACCCCGGTTATTTGGCTGCGAGGGGAGCGGAGGAGGATGGAGTGCGATCCCCTTTAATTCACGGCTGAGTGGTAGAGACTAAAGCTAACAGAACTAAACTAAGGCTCCGATATGGATTTGGTAAGGCTGGTACAATATGATACACAGCAACCAGGAATATATCACAAACAATAAACAAAATCGCCATAATAACACGCCCTTAATAGCGTATACAATAAAGCATAATTCATACATAAACTAATTATTAAGCCATGCATAATAAATACCACATTCATCTTTCATCCAAATTGTCTTTTTATATAAAATTATCACAGGACAAACACACTCCTTTGCCGAAAGTCATCGAGCGATAACATTATTATTTTGTTGCGATTATTTTCACTCGCTTTAGATTTAGCTCTAGCCCACTTTTATTTTATGGTGCAGGTGATTGGAGACCATCTAATGTTTTCTGGCAAACAGTTCTATGTGAGTGGGCTGCCTGTCCCCAATCCCCACTCAAGCCATCACTGCGTCTATTTAGCTTAGTGTCACCGTCAGGTCTCTTGCAAGCACAGTGAGTCACATTCAGGAGAGCCGTTCCTCTCGGCAGTACGCAGATTATTTTTTCACCAGACATTACCCACAATCTTCTTTGGTTATTTTCGGTAAAGTCACGTAGAATGAGAATAAAATAATAAAATAAAACAATGAAATTCTCACGACGTTTCGGCCACAAAACAAGTAGCCGTCCTCAGGTGAAGAAACAGGACTGTCCAGAAGACAGCGCTTGAGTGAACCCTGTCAAGCTTGACAGCGTCTTTTAAGCTGTGTGGGAGGAACAGAGAGCCTTGACAAAGGAGCATTAACTGGGAGATTAGCATTACGGAGAGCGAACGAGCTGTTTCTTCACCTGTGAGGACGGCTACTTGTGTTGTGGCCGAAACGTCGTGAGAATTGCATTGTTTTATTTTATCATTTTTATTCTCATTCTACGTGACTTTACCGAAAGAACCAAAAAAGGTGAATCCTTGCAGTCACGAAAGCTTTAAATTGAAAATGACCCACAATGCCATCCAAGGACATGTTCGTCAGGACTGTCAGGATGAGCGGGTTCCAAAAAGCGAGTTTGTTGGCCCTGCAGTAATCACGTGAGTGGCACTCACTTGTGATTTAATATCCAACCCTCCCTGGCAGGTACACAATACAAACACGCACAAAGACAGAGCCCCCCGTATAGCCTTTTAACAGACCGTTGGAGCAAGTGCTGTTAGCGAACACCTATGAAGGCTGGCATGGCACACGAGAGTGGGTGGCCAAACACCAGGCCCAACTGCCTTAGGTTCCCCCAATGTTGATGTTTTATACACCACGCCAGGTAGTCATTTCAGGCTCAGTCGACCTAGGGGAGGCCCATGATCCGTTCAAATTGTAGTCACTATTAATGGTCGTGAGTGGGAAAACGAACTCGGATCACCGAGTTCGTAGTGCAGTGTGTTAACCACTACAATCCCGCTTCCCATAGCAACACCCACACACTCAAGCACGCAGACACACACGTGGCAGAATTAGAAAATTCTACAGCAGCAGGTGTTTTTAAATTAGGATGAAAAAAAGCACTGCAGCTGTTGAGGGAGGCCGTCATTTTGTACAAGCTGAGTCCGCATATATCAGGCCAGGTGCGGTAGGCAGAGCGAGCAGCTCGCAATCGGAAGGTTGTGAGTTTAAATGCAGGTTGGGGGTTGACTCAGCCCATCATCCCTCTGGCGTCAATATAATGAGTACCACTTTGTGGGGAATTTGAGAGTGGTTGTCTTCTGGATAGAATCGCCCCCATCATAGGAATGTGAAATTCCTACCACTAGCTCTGGGCTGCGCACAGAAAACGAGCAACCACCTCAACACTCATTGGATCACAAGATCACTTGGATTTTTTTTTCATACAACCAAACTCACATTTGCAAATGGTTTATGGAAAAAGCTTAAATGTTGGGTGTACCTCTTGCGCAGGGCCTAAGGCATGTTATTGCTGAGTTTAGAAACACGTGTTTAGAGTATTTGGCTGCTATAAATTTACAAACTTCGCTGAGCTATCATTTGTGGCCAGGTCGTTTCTGAAAAAGAGCTATATCGGTCAGTGGGCCTTACCTGGTAAAATAAAAACGTTTAGTTTTCGTTTTTAGTTTTATAGTTTAGTTTTAGTTCAGTTTGTAGCTTTAGTTTATAGTTTAATAATTTAGTTTAATTTGTTGTTTCTGATATACAGTCCTTCGTATTTACACAAACACGTGCAGAATTTACTGGACGTAATAGCCCATACTTAGAGCAATTTAAAAAAAAATGTGCGCTCAACATCTGAATCTGCAATTTGAGAATTGCTAGTCCCTCTTGTAAACGTCCTATATATTTTTGCCGTGTTATTCATTGGTTGTCATTGAGTTAGGGGTAGAACGGGAACATTTTTGACCTGACCGTAAAGGCATGGAAAAAGGCAATTATACCCCGAGGGCATATATATGCTCCTGCTTCTGAGCTAAACATGCAGTTTGTAGGATCCCCACTTGCAATATCGGTATTGCTAAATTTCAATTGCTTTAACCACTTAATGGCGGTGGGGCCTTAACCAAGGTATGTTGTGATTGAACAAAAAGATAGTCTTCTTTGTCTTTGTAAGCAATCAAGACTAGTTTAGAATTAGGAAGATAACGATTCCTGTTTCTGTTTTGGAACATCTTCCCAAAGGACGTGACTTGTGCATTTGGTGGGAATAATTGTTTTCAATACAACATTTTTTTTTAAACCTAGCTATAAGTAACCAAACAATGGTCCTTTTTAATGTATCCTTTCAAATCATTATACGAGGACGTTTGTATGCTACATCTATGAGATAATGTTGCATATAAAATAGTTATGAGAATTATCCATTTAGACTCACTCAATTTGCGTTTTTGATGTTGGTCAGAACATAATTATTTAAAGCAGAGTTGTCTTTGTATGCACTTGCCTGGAATGATGTCACTGAAAACTCAAGATTTATATTTGAGGTTTTACTTACATGGCAAGGAATGAATGTTTTAATGCTTTAATACTCCTTGCCACGAAGTCATAAATAATTCACACACATGTAATATATCGTGCAAGCCTCCAATACATGTGAATTTCCTAAATCCACTGCGGGAGAACTGCTATAAAATAGTCATACTGTATGAAAGGGATTTTATTTTATATTTCATGGAGTTAAATAACCTATCGTATCCATAAAAAAAAACAATTTTAGAAATCACCTGTCCTGCCTTACAAAAGCTTCAGAATAGGGCAATTGACAGCACACTCGATTGTTTGGCAGGGGATCATTCCATCGTCATCCGTTGCTCAAAACAATACTTGGACTGAATATGTCGCTGAAATATTCGCCTATCCATAATAAAAAAGCGGTGCAGCGACTTGAAGAATATTTGAATAAATAACGACCACAGTACTCAATGAACTCACGTCGTAAAATTGTAAATTTAACTCAACCCAAAACATTTCGCACAAATCGCTACGCCTCTTGGAATATATAAAGTTCCCTTGAGGATTACGTTCCTGACTTTGAAGTGTCTTGCTGATGTTAGCCGGAGGAAATGCGATGAAAGAAACAATGTCTATGATTACCAGAAAGACGTTGCTCTGACTGCACGAGCGAGAGCAAGAAATTAACACGACGAACATTGTTAACAGAACTTATGGGCCAACGTCTCTACACACTGTGCCCCTGCTGTGACCCTTCCGAAGACTAATTTCGCCATTGTTTCCGAGCAGTCTGAAACCCACTCACCAGTCTGATGCAACACAATAATTGCATAGCGTGGAGTATATGACTGCCTGCAGAACAACAGAAATAGGTTACGGTGGTCAGCGGGAGAGGGCACAAAGGAAGACCTTGAACTTGCACAAGGGCAGGTTAGTTTGGGGAAGAGGTTTCCAGACAAGGCAATTATTTTTCGTTCATTTACTTGCTCTTTTCTGATTTCCCCAACCCCAGAGTTGCTTGATGGTAAAATCATAGGATGTGCATGTTCACAAAGCTGAATTGTAGATCCTGCGGTTTTATGTAAAGCGGGGTCAAACATCTGGTCCTTCAGCGGCCCCCCCCCCCTCCCAGGTTAGGTTTGTGCAGCAGGTGCAACGTACGTCAAGGCGTCGATTGAATCGAGATTATTAAGTGTACGATACACACATCCATCTGCACGTGTTGCAGTTTACGTGTGTTTTTTTCTTCACATGCGTCATTTCACAAGATATTTGCGGTGAAGAGAGACCGCTACATTTACCACAGCGTTAAAAAAAAAATTTATATATATAAAATTGAAACCTTGAATCGAATAACTGATGGCGGTGAATCTAATTATCGGCATATATTTCGGTACAGGAATATGTTGTTACGGAAAGGTAAAAATGTGAAAAGTCCAATGTATTTGACACGTGTGTGCTAAAACAACAAAGAGGTTATGTTGAAATCAATAAGTGTTTCATATCAGGCCACTGCTAGTAGGCTTGCGTGGCACCTTTATTACTATTTTCCATTACGTCCCAGATCCTTATTTAATGTTGTTCCATTGCCAACGGATTGATCACAAAACTGCTAAGCTTGGCACATGAGACAGGCTCTTCTATGGAGTTCAGATAGTCCTCAGGTTTTTTTTGTATTACCTCTGCGATTCCACAATGCCTGTTGTGCTCTTATCGAGTTCGGTGGTGATGAGTTCTCAATGCTTGCCGTGGTAGGGGAGGGAGATGGGGAGAGCGAAGAGGAGTATGATGAAGATGACGATGCCAAGAAAGGCTCAACAGACGAGGTAATGCCCTACATGTGCGACACAGATATTACTGCAGGTTTTCTCTTTGATTTAAAGTGTGTATTTAAAGATGAAGTTTATCGTTGAGTATAGAAGAGTTTGTTGAAATCAATACGAATAACAAAGTAGAGCAAAACTGTAGTATCTTAATTAGCAAAAAAAATGTGTGCTCGGGCTTGTATACACGGTATTGCATTGTACACGTTCGATACACAGTTTACTTGTGTGTCTGACGTCAAAACGTTAATCGAGCACCTGCGACTGGATATTGCATCTGACAGATTATCCACGCGGAAAACTTTGCGAACGCCGCTGCGGTTCACAGAAAATCGGCGTATAAATAAAGTACCTTCACAAAGACGTATGGAGAAAAAAAAAATCATCTCGCCAGCCGCGGTTACTTCTGAGGGTTCTTGCAACTCAGCGTGACGAATGCTTTCGGTCCATTTTTAAATTGCCCGACATAGTCAGCAGACCCCATGCAGCTACGTGCGCATTAGCACGGCCACTCCTGAGCGGCGTGTGTGGGTATTTGCAACGTTACGCTGGGGTGGTTCTGTGCTTGCAGAGCGAGGCCATCGCCACAGAGGAGATGTCCAACCTGGTGAACTACGTGCAGCCAGTCAAGTTCACCACCTTCGAGGCAGCCAGAAGTAAGCGAGACGGTGCTATGCAACAACCCTCTCTACTTTGATATTTTGGCTTGGAAGTACCGTACCGTATTACAGTCAACGCGTGCACTTCCATGCCACTCACCTGAATATTTATCGCGAGTGCCTGTGAACAGCTCAATCCACCGATGGTGATGTCTGCTTGCTGGCAGTCCCATTGCGGAAGCACACTCACATGCAAATTCATTAGAGGGTGGCCTGTACAAGAACTCATGCAGGGGCACGACACAGTCAATTGTAAATAAACACTGCACAAATGTGAAACGCCAAGCAGAATGAGTAACGATACGATCTGCCGTTTACCTATCAAGAGTTCCGCTCTGGCTTTGACCCCGCTTTTTATTTCAGGAAATGCTGGCCATCACTTAATTGGCACTGCTGTTAAATATTTTGAAATTAGAAGGGGGGGGGGCTGCACCTTCAGCAGCAGGGGGGCACTACCGGGTGACCATTGCATCCTCAATTGCAAAACATCAAAGCATTCACTCCCACTCACTCGCTTGGCCACAGTGGTTAAGATGCATTTTAAATCAAAGTTAATGTTTTTGTGGGAGGGTGTTTTTTTCCCGTACACATTTCTCCTTGCTTCAAAGCGGCACTAGAACATCTCTTTTCCAAGCCTCCCACTTCATTAACTTAATTAGAACCTCTAGTTGTGATCTTTATTTCCTGCCGGTTTACCACTCTTCATGCATCCTGCATAATCATGCACACCCTCTAAATATGCAGTCATGTTTGATGCTTATACGAGCGCTGAATGCAGATCCCGTGGCTCGCTACGATGTGTGTTGATTTTGTCAAGCCCTTAAAGTATGCTGCGTTAAGCACGTACACCCTCCCATACAGTGCTGAGAATTAGGCTATTACCATTATATTGGTATGTAATCAGCACCATGTAAACACTGCATTTATTCACCACAGTGAATGCAGATGTGATGCAGTGTAACGTAGCAAACATGGTGTGCCATCTAGTGTCCCAAAGAGTTGTTTACATACCCAAGCGCATGAGCGGACGTATTGTTGCAGCAGTGGTAATGTTTGCACAATACCTTCAGACAAAAGCTCCCATTGCCTGCGCTTACACATTATTTGAATCACCCCACAAGTAATATAAATAAACACTATTTTATATTCCTTAAGGGATTCGCATTACACGTGGAACATTCAAAATGTTGGACTGGTCTGTTCGCCAGTGGCCTGTACCCTTGTAATGGTTTATTTTGTTGTTGTATTCTGCAGAAAAAAATCGAAGCTACGAAATGTCCTCTTTTGTTGAGACGAAAGGCATGGAGCAGCTCACCAAGTGCCCCGTGGAATTCGTGGAGTATCCTTTACATTTGAACATTTGACCACCCCCACATTTAGAACATCCAACGGGCAGCTTGAATAGTCTTTGAGTCTATGACCTCGTTACATTTTTTCTTCTTCTTCCTCTTCTTCTTCTTGTGAACACAAACGAAATCACCGCGGTAATATTTGCGTGCAGCCCATGCACCGCCATTGCTGGCGTGTGAGGTACAGATGAAAACTCATTGCTAATTTACCATCAGTCGGCATGACATTTGAACATTCAGTCCCCGTTTCCGTCTTGAAGCAGCCCAGCTATTTTTGTCCCGTTGAAGCCGACGGCATCAACACTCTCTGCTGCCCACACATTTCTTCACTCGCACGGCGGTTCAGATACAACAAGTGTCAGCTGAGTCGCATCTACCCGAAGGGCACGCGTGTCGACTCCTCAAACTACATGCCGCAGGTGTTCTGGAATGCTGGCTGTCAGCTGGTTGCCCTCAACTACCAAACAATGGGTAACCCCTGCCTCTCACCTACATCTCATCAGCACACGATAGCATCCTACGGCATGGACAGCGGCAGGCCTTCAAAAGTGTGTTCAAGGCAAAAGTCTCCCCCCACGCTATGACATGAGCATAGGTGCCAGTGCTCACCTCAGTTTGGTAAGCGTGATAAAAGTGGCGGAAATTCCACATTGTTAAGACAGGACCTTGTCCGTTCACGACATAATCACTACTAGTGTGCATTATGTAATGTTTAATTTATGGGCATTATTAATTAATTCCTTCAGTACACAATTCATTTCCAGATGTTTAATCAGAGAGTCATTTGTCTTCAGAAACACGATGCTGCGGATAAATAATATCCTTTGTTTTGTTTCTGCGGCACAGACCTGGCCATGCAATTAAACATCGGCATGTTCGAGTACAACCGCAGGAGCGGCTACATCCTCAAGCCAGAGTTCATGCGGCGTTCAGATAAGCACTTCGACCCATTCTCTGATAACACGGTGGATGGGATCATTGCTAACACCGTCTCTGTGAAGGTGAGGCCAGAAGGGGGCATCTACCGCTTAGCACGGATACAGCACTTACGATTCTCTTACCCAACACAGCGAGCACACACCTTTGGCCCGGCTTGGCGCAGCGCTGTCCTGATATGTCACTTTGTTGCGACTAAATGCCACATTTGGCAGACGAGCTCCCTCGTTGGTACGTGGATATAAAAATCTGTGTCTAAACATTTAAATTTGGGAACAGTGTTTCCACAGACTTCCTATCAGTGTATAAATCAAGCCCGTCGAGAGAAATGCTGGGCCCTTATTATTGGCTACCCCCTACTCCCCCCTTATTCATTCCCATTCCCCATCACCATTCTCGAATGGCGCAACTTTGCCCAGGCTGTGATTGTACGTTTTGGGGGCACGGCGGTGCCGAGATGAATCAGAATCAGAAAGGATTTTATTCGCCATGAAAGTTCACACCAACACGGAATTTACTTTGGCAGGATGGTGCATACAATCAACATATATATGTTAACTACCTCTGGTATAGAGGAGAGCGTGGGTTCGATCCCGACTCTGACGCCTGTATATTTGGAGTTTGCATGTTCTCCCTGTGGTCTTGTGGATATTTCTTCTGGTGCTCCGGTTTTCCCCTCCACATTTAGAAACACGCTTTTAGAGTATTTTCCGCATGGTAAGCCACTCCGTTGAGCTATCATTTGTGGCCAGGTCGCTTTTGACAAAAATAGTTACGTAGCTCAGTGGGCCTTACCTGATAAAATAGAAAAAATAATTTAGTTTAACTCAGCACACAACTTTGCTCAATTTTACTTGGGACAAATATCGCCATGAAACAGGTGGCTGAAATATTAAATGACAAAATTAAATCGCTGTGTACCATACATTTTGGTATTCATCATAGCAATCGGTTCAATTTCCATGATATTCATTGCTTGACTCCATTATCCCAATTGTATCCTACGGACTGCATTACATGTACATAGTATGACACATTGGCAAATTAGGAAATTACTATATGTTTGTAATTAATTTACAAGCCTTCCCCGAGCTTGGAATGCCAGTAGAGTTGTACCTTCCTTCCTCCCAACACTCAAGTCCGGCCTGTGTATCACAATCAGAATGATAAACTTTACTTAGACTTCAAGAACATCCGATGAGCTATGAAGTTCTTTTTCACAGATGTCCAGTGGGGGCGGGTCATGAAGTTCGTTGTTGCCGATTAAATAAATATGTTTAATGGTGAAACTTACCTGTGACGTGGCCGTGTGCAGGTGATTTCAGGACAGTTCCTCTCTGACAAGAAGGTCGGCTGCTTCGTGGAAGTGGACATGTTTGGGCTGCCTGTCGATACGAAGAGGAAAATTTACAAGACCAAGACGGCACCTGGAAACTCCATCAACCCCGTTTGGGACGAGGAGCCGTTTGTATTTAAGAAGGTACCATCACACACGCGTTATGAAATGTGCATTCAATCCACGCAGAATGCAAATCACGCCTGTAATATACATTGGGTGTTGGAAAACTATACGGGTGATTTTAACGTGTTTTCCAACTGATAAGTAAAATAATAAAACTTTTTCTAGAATGTCTTTAATGGCCTCATGGTGTAATAGAATCCTCTGAGACAACAAATTTGTCATTTATTCCTAAAACATCCAAGCGTAAACATTTGTGTACATTTTTAAAACCTAAACCGTCATGCACAATGCATGTTTGTTATTGGTTTATTACGTAATCTTCGGTGTTTTTTTTTTATACGATTCGCATTCAAGTTGAAAGAACTGTTGCTCAACGTGTTCACCCCCCCCCCCCAATACTCGGCACCGTCACGCTACGTTCCTCTGCCGCATTACCCTCTGGGCCCCCTGCACCCCTCACCCCTCTCCACAGGTGGTGCTGCCCACGCTCGCCTGCCTCCGAGTCGCCGCGTTTGAGGACGGCGGCAAGTTCTTGGGCCACCGCATCATGCCCGTGTCGGCCATCCGCCCGGGTGCGCTTGTGTTCAGAACGGAATTATTTTGGTGGTACTGCATTTGTTTGCAGTGGCTCAGATTAAAAACAAACAAAAAAATTAACACATTCGTCGGTAACACTTCCCTAAAAGGAAAAAAATATATAAATATGCAATAGATACAATGGGTTGTTGCAGGCATTGTCCCTATTAATATCACTTATGAAGAATATTACCCAAAACATTGCCGATAGTATGTGTTGTTTTTTACTGATGCATCTGTTGAGCTTTTGTGTAAATTTGAAGAATAGAAATGTATGTTCTAATGCCTAGGATTAATTACAATATTTGGGAATGCATCCTGGCTCATCATATTAAGCAGAAGGGACGCAGGGTTTAACCTGGACATTGCTTTGATGGGTGACCACAATGCACAACATGTGTCATGGGCTGTGGGGCTAAGTTATGGGCAGCAGAGAGAAAATTTAAAACCGTTGATGCACTATGTTCCCTCGTCTCTGCTCTCTGCCTTAACTCACCCGCAATGAACCAGTATTGTGAAGCGTGGTTAAATAACCTCCATGACGTATACAGGGAGAGCCCTCATTCAGCAGCGGATCAATAAATGGCTGTACATGTGCATGTTTAAGGCTCAGATTGATTCGATACGTAACATTCAATCTTCTCTGTGGAACAACATGTTAATTTTAAGTGGTGGGGAAGCTATAATTGGGCCTAAGTGGCCTGACTGCTATAAATATCCTATTTTATATAACCCGAATACAGCATAGGTTAAAACTCCTTTGTAATTATGCGAGGTATTGAAATTGTGCAAAAATTACATCTGCAAGAGAGGCTTGTGGTAATCATTAATATTATGCAATCGGTTATCAAATAAGAACATTACGCAATCCTAAATGTGTGCGAGAGAAGGATGAATTTAATTCACATTTTACTGGGGGGGGTCCTTCATCCAGCAGAGGCTGGAGAATGACTGTGGATTGGAAATGAAAATGAGATGTATGGTTTTGTGTTTAGGTTACCGGCACATCTGTTTGCGTAACGAAAGCAACCAAGCCCTGGCCTTACCAGCCATCTTGGTCTACATACAAGTCAAGGACTATGTCCCCGATGCATTTGCAGGTTCGTGTCCTTTACATCAAACATATGAGCGTTCATAACACGCAGGACTTAATTTCGGTCGGGGTCAGCGACCAGGAAGACATTTCCATGCCCGGCACATCACATCCAGCATACATCTCACTATCGCTGTGGCAGCGAACCATGTGCCAGCCCCTTCTGGTATACCAAACGATGAGGAAAATATTGGGTCGTAAATGAAGCATGGGTACTACACCCGGCTCTCCTTTGCATTGAAGAGTTATTGTTGCGAGTGTGCTGTCACCTGGTAGCAATGAACACTGTTGGATAATAACGGTGGGGCCGTGGCCTGGTGTTTACCACATTGCGCTATGAACCTGAATGGCCCCAGTTTGACTCTTGGCCACAGCCAATGAGCTAACATTAGTAGCGAGTGATATCTAAACCAGTCCTGGGCCCCGGCCCTCACCACCCCTTCTCCAACCTGCACTGACCAGCGTGGTGAAGTATGATCAAACAACCCTCTTAGACTGAAATATCATGGGGAGGCCTTCCTCAAGCAGTGATGATGATCTTTGGATGAAAAACTAAATGTTGGAAAATAAACGTCATTTATTTCAACACGTGCTATGCAAGTTCAAACAGACCAAAAAAATGTGTTAAAAGGACACTCTTCCAAGAAGTGCCGATTGTATGTTGCACATGGACTACGGCTGTGTGTTGTTTGACACGTATGGGTTTTCCGACCTGCATTATTATCCCGACACATCAGGGTTTTTCCCCTCATTTCCAGATTTGATCGAAGAGGTGCCGCTTCAGTGTAAAAACCGCTGAGACACATTTGCGTGCCGCCGTTCCCTCCCCAGATTTGACGGAGGCGCTCGCCAATCCCATTCGCTATGTGAGCCTCATGGAGCAGAGGGCCCAGCAGCTGGCAGCTCTCATCGGCGAATTCGACGAAGGGACTGCGGAAGTGCGTATGGCTCATGTGCATTGCTGCCCCGTTGGAGATGTGGCGTATTGCTGCGAATGTATACAATCTCGCTCAGCCATACAGTGCGAAATATTTACATGCAGTTTCTCCCCACCCACCCCGCTCACACAATGTTTTGCAGGTTGCTCATTTTTTTTGCCCACTTACAATATTGAAGATGTGCATGAATGTGATGTGCCTGACAACTCTGAGTAAATGAAAGTGCACGTTTGGCAGTACAATCCCGTCACCTGTGTATGGTTCTGGTCAAGTGCAATTTCTTTTAAAGCATTGTTTTGTTTTCAGCTTGCACTCCCCGCTTCGTGCGTACAGTGTTGCGCGCATTCAACCCAAGTTGATTAGCAGATTGGCGAACGTGGCCCATTGCCAAGGATGCCTCCGGAATGATTCGCACGCTGCTTGCTTGTTGACAGGAAGTCGTTCCCAAGATCATTAAGAAGGAGGAGAACGGCGTGAGTGCTTTGGTGCTGAGGCAGATTTCCGAGGATGGGCCGATATCCATGCCCCCTGCACCGCACAAAGTGGCCGCGCCACCCGGAGCTCCACAGGGATCCGGCCCAACCGACACGGTCAAGTCACCAGGTACAGCGCCGCACCGCATGCGTTCCATGCAGACCATCAACAATTCACCACACCTCCCCAGCAATTAATTTAACTTTCAAGATTCAAGGTCAGCATTTGGCGAACGAAGCGATACCTTGTCTGATCTATAGAGTCTCGTTTGTACTGTTTCTCATTTTACAACTTTGTTCTCTCCATTGGTGTAAATTATCATTTCACCACTGATTTGCATAATAAGCATGGCCAAAAACCGACGGGAGGGGCTCTACAGCTTTCTCTAGAGTCAGTTCTTCCACCAGCAGTGGTGTGAAACAAGTAATTGCAGAGCTGCCCCTTTGCCCACGATACATACACATTCCAATCAATTCATGCATTGTAAGTGCAATACATGTTATACTCTAAATCGATCACATTGTTGCATGGCTAGTTTCATATTTGTATTTTAACAACTATTAATATTTCAGCAAGGATAACCCCATCGATGTTTGCCCCTATTTAACCTTCATAACCAGAGTGTATTTTAATCTTATCAAAACTGGTAACAGTATAACTCAGAATTTTATATATTAACTATTGAAATGAGGGCACCTTCGTAGCGAGATGTAAACTACCTCACCTGATATACAGGAGGTCGTGGGTTCAATCCTGACCTTGACGCCTGTTATATATTTAGAGTGTGCATGTCTCTCTCCCCATGGTCACGTGGATTTTTCTCCAGGCCTTCTGGTTTTCCCTCCACATTTAGACACATACGTTTAGAGTATTTGGTTGCTATAAATTTGCACATGATAAGCCACTTTGTCGAGCTATCATTTGTAACCAAATCACTGCTGAAAAAGAGCTGTATAACTGTGGGCCTTATCTGGTAAAATAAAACGTTTAGTTTAGAAATATGTAATCATTTCAGCATGTGAGGGATAGTTCTTATGCAGCTCCAAGTCATGTGTGCTGTTCCAGTGCATCGCTCGCACTATTATTATCGTTCCTATGCCACTTTCGACATTTTTTTTCATTTTTGCCAAAGCAAAATTTATTAAGAGACTTCACGAAGATGAAATTGTCCATGTCGCAGGCTAGGCTTAAGTAACAGTTCTATGTGCACTTTAACACGTAACTTTCCCCACATTTGTATTGCAGCAAAACCACCACCACAGAAAGATGACGTCTTGGCCAGCATCTTGAGAGGTAACCTCTTACCAACTCAGCTTTTTGTTTTGACATTTGCCTAAAAAAACGCCCCTGCAGCAATATTTAACTATATATCCCTACGTTTGTTTAATTCAAACGTGGAGCTTTAACATTTAAGCAACTGAAGAGTGTTTTAATTTACATCCCATGAGAACTGCTGGCATCATCATCTTCGATGGAAACTCAGTCCGCAAATTTCCGTGGTACATATTGTACACATGAGAGGCACGCGCCGAAATTACACTGAAAGACGCATGAATTGGAGAGCATATGCGGGTGAATAACATCAGTCAAACTGTGAAGAAAAGTGATTGGGCTTTGGTAGGAAATCTCGCTATAGAAGGGGTGATGGCCAATGGTCAAAAATACTAACAAAAGTGGCAGCCAAGGAATGCATCTGAAATAATGTCCACCAAGGAGATGGAGTGATTAAATCAGCTCGTGTGGAAGATGCTAGGTGGATTATTACATCCCAGGATCATGAGAAGTGGCGGCAGCTTGAGGAGGCCTTCATCCAGCAGTGGATTGACGATGGCTGATGAAGACGAGGCGCTAAATACACACCTAAGATATTACATATATTTCTTGCCAACTTCACTCGACGAGTGTTATTCCATTAATGGCAACAACCTGGGCATTATGGTGATGAAATGTTAACGTTGTGATAGCTCTCCCATGTTCTGAATGTAATGAATAATTCTACCAGCTATGTTACCTCTGGTCCGTGTCCATGTGAATTATCAACTTGCCCTCAAATAATTGTGTTAACTTGTAACCAATTTCGTGACCTCGGTCACAACCAGCTTCTCAACATCAAGCCTCCAATTCGGGACGTTTATGGTCACATCACGTGGTCAAGCCGCGCAAGCGGCAATATACTGAGGTTCATTCCGTGACGATATGTGTTTCTAAGTTCTGTCCCCCTAATTTGCCCTCCCACGATTAAGGCACGCTACCTCGCAGTTCGTGTGTGGCCGCCGCCGTGCGGAAACGGGTTGATCTCCAGCAGCGTCTCTCTGCAGGCGTGGAGGCTCTCACGGTGGAGCAGATAAAGCAGCACAAGGCCGTTCTGAAGCTGCAGTTCAAGCAGCACAAGGAGGCCAAAGACCTGAGCAAACGGCACCAGAAGCGCATCGCCGAGCTGGCCAAGGAGCAGATGGCGAGGCTGTCCGACCTTCAGGCAGAGCTCATTAAGCAGAGGGTCAGCTTGGAGAAGGCCCTCAAGAAGTCAATTAAGAAGAAGTGAGTTTCAACCTGCAGGCGGCCAACTCGGTTTGCGAGGCAGGACACCGGGTGCAGTCCACAATTTCCATCGATTGGATTTTCAGAAAAGTGTCACCCGACGTTAACTTTTGTTTTTGTCCCTCTGTCAATTTTTCGTCGTCGTCGGCTGCAGGAGCAGGTCACTGAGCACGTCTCCAAGCATGAGCCCGTCGGCCAGCCTGGAGGGCGAGTTGTCGGCGCTGGAGGGGCAGGGCGGCCGCCAGATCACGGAGATGAAGCAGCAACAGCAGGAGGAGATGCTGCACATGCGGCAGGAGCACTGTGAGCTGGAGAAGGCGCGCAGGCAGCAGCACATCAAGCAGGTGCGCGTCCGACGTCCGATATTTCGCGGAGAAAAGTTCAGAGCGGCCACCAGGCTCCAAGGCAAGAGGTCGGAGGAATACCTCGGCTTATTCGAATCAAAATGTGCCCCTCTGAAAGTCGAGAAGGACAGCACTGCCAAGGCCTCGGTCATTTCAAACGTTCACCAGGCTACTCCGAGTCGTCCGCTGGCTCACCCAACTAATCTCAACACGAACGCACAGATGTTTCCGACAGACTCCCTGCCCCTGAGAGAGAAAATAAGTATATTCCTGTTTTCCAGGAGGTAATCGTGTCTGTGTAATGGCCAATACTGGCGTTGTATGATGTGATTCACGGTGTTTTTACAGTAGCGTCCTGATAGTAGCTGTCTGTAATTGGATGGAATCCATCGCATGGAGCTTGTTTTTCTACTAATTACAAAATATTTTACATCCACATTAACTTTCATTCGAATAAATGTCATTTACTGGGATAAAAAAAGTTAATTGGAAATATGGTCATTAAAACTCCTCATCACTATTCCTATTATCCGCTCTTCCTATTGATCATTCCCCTGAATCTATCCACGTAAATTCATGTTCTGGTCAATAGTTATTTCTGTTATTCGAGTCTTTGCACAGATAAGAGGAACGACCTGGAAGTTGTTGATAATTAACGCAATTATCCAAGCTATTTGCGCAAATGAGTCACTGGCGTTTTGCCCCCCCCCCTCCCCGAAACGCTGAATTCCATCATATGAGCCTTTGCTGGAATGAAAGAAGTGACCAAAAAGTGGCGGAAAATTAATCTTATTATTCAGCATGTGCATAGATAAGTCACAAGGAAGTGGTTTCCCTTGGAGAAATTATTTGCAGAGACGAACACAGATATAATCTTCATCTTCTGCATTTACATGGCAGCGCCTCTCATCACCTCTCATCCCAAACATCCTAAGGGCATCCACAGTGTGGTAGTGGTCCGTGTGCGACACAGGGTCACTCAGCACCCAGCCTGCCAGTGGGGACTGATGATCGTAATCCCAATCGAGTAATTTACGGGTAATACTTTGGAATTTGGCAATGTTTGACGTAAAACAAATACTCTTTGTTTTTTTTCGGTAAAGTCACGTAGATAAAACAAAATCAAAATAAAATAAAACAACTAAATCAAATCACGACGTTTCGGAGGCAACGCAAGCTTCCGTCTTCAGGTGGAACAGTCACAGCAAGATAGCTGCATCAAGTGGTGAGCTCTGAGACCCTCGAGCTTATATACAGGTTAAGGTGGGGGGGGAGGAGCCAAGCAAGGAGCGACGACGGCGTGTGGGGCTAAGGTTAAGGTGGGGGGGAGGAGCCAAGCAAGGAGCGACGACGGCGTGCGGGGCTAAGGTTAAGGTGGGGGGGAGGAGCCAAGCAGGGAGCCACGATGGCGTGCGGGGCTAAGGTTAAGGTGAGGGGGAGGAGCCAAGCAGGGAGCCACGATGGCGTGCGGGGCTAAGGTGGGGGGGAGGAGCCAAGCAGGGAGCCACGACGGCGTGCGGGGCTAAGGTTAAGGTGGGGGGGGAGGAGCCATTCCGGGGTACTGTAAGTCAGGAAGACATTCCTGACTTACAGTACCCTGGAAGACATTCCTGACTTACAGTACCCCGGTGTTTACACATTGAGTTGTATCTGCGGTGGCTGCTATATCGGGGAGACGAAACGACATATTTCTGACCGAATTCGCGAGCATATTTAGTTGTTTTCTTCTATTTGATTTTGTTTTATCTACGTGACTTTACCGAAAAAACCAAAGAATATGAATCCTTGCAGTCACGAAAGCTTCAAATCTAGAAGTAAAACAAATGCTTCAGGGGATATTTACCAACCACGTTGACGCATATATATGGTGAATACAACTGCAGTAATAACCAGGACACCCTTGCAAGAATTGAACCGCGAACCTCTGCAACATGGCAGATGTCAGTACTCACATAAAAGTCTCTGCCCCAGCAACTACTCCACACAAATAGTTTAATGATAATTTGGCATTGGTGCACAAGCACAATTTACAAACAAAACTCAGCACACTGTCAACAACACTGCCTTAAAAATATATATACATTATAACGAGAAACGTTTTAGGCAATTGCCCTTCATCATTGCACATGCGCTATGAGGAAGGGCCACTCCCCACATATCAATCAGATATGTATGTAGAACTTATTTCGCACCATACGTCGCCAACCGTGATAATAGGTGCGGAGGTATGAACATTTCCCCTGTCATTGTAACTACTACATTTGCCAACAGGCCTATGGGAGTCAAAAAAATAATCCACTCACATACAGCATGCACAACCATTTCCTCACATCCCTCAGTGTGCTGTGAATGTTTTCGGAATTCTCTGGACCTCGCTGATGGTTACAGTATTTGTTCGCCCTCTTCTGGTGAAAAGGAAGCTATGCAAGTAAAATAGCATTAGCACTGTGTTACATTAACACACTGGTACAGGTGTAATGATCAAAATCTAATGAAAACGTACAGCACATTTGAGTTGCACAATTAGGATAAATGTAGAAAATGTCCTGGGTTAGATTACCGTTAAAATTAAAATTTTCCTGTATGACTTGGTCAATCCAATTGTGACACCTAAATTTACTAAGCCAGACACATCAGAATGTGTTGTGCAGGTCTTTAAATATCACTAGTCATTACACTATAAGTGTGATGCATTGAGCGCCTACAACCAAATCAACCTAGAATTTACCCAATCTTGTCAGATCTCACAAACAAATCAGACTGCAGCTTGGTTAATGCTGCCGAAGAATACCAGATGTTGTTGGCTTGGGCTGCACGGTGGCCAGTTGATAGCATTACAGGAATTGATTTGCGAGTCTGTTCGGAGCTTTGAACGTCATCCCTTCGAACAGAAGGTGTGCGCTTTCTCTGGCTACGCCAGCTTCCTCCAACGTGCCAAATTCCCAATGCAGGAACCCTCCTGGTAAACTATCTTAAAACTCAAGTATTCCTGCGTAATAAAAATTATTTATGAATATACAACTGTAACGACAAACTCAAATTATGCTTCATTTGCAATGGAACAGGACCGACCAGTGTTTGGTTGCTTGTGTTGCATTGCTCGCATTACCCATCACGGACTGCTGCACCGGCTTCCAGTCTGGTGTTGCAGGGGATGGAATACAAGCTGTGCATGCTTATCTACGCAAGTGTTTACACCGAGCCCTGCGCTGTCCTATCTCGCTGATTTGTGTGCGGTGCCAGTCGTCTGCCTGAGACAGTGTCGTTAACTCCGGTCAGCAGCAGCAGCAACAGCACACGATGACCTGATTGTTCGCACACAGACGTCGAGATAACGGGCCCCAGTAGTTTTGCAGTGTCCAGCCCGTACACTCACGCACCCACCGATTCAATCAATCACTCACCCACTCACCCACTCCCCCACCTACTAACCTCACCAATTCACCCGCTTGTTCACTCAACCGGATCACACTCAACCACACTCATCGATTCACCCACCTACGCACCCGCTTACTCACTGATAATTATGATTATTATAATGATCAGGGGTTTTACACCGCATCATTCGTGCAAATTGTATCTCAAAATGCTGCACAATCTACGACACCGAGGTACATGTATATTATGAAACCCGTCTAGACGACGGTAATTCGTTCCACGAAACCGGTCGTTAAGTAATTTGGTCGCTAAGCGAGTATAAGAAATACATCTTAAAGGCTTAATTCGTTCAGATATCATCGAAAGTTACCCTTTTTCGCCCCAAAAACGTACTTTGTAACATTTTAACTATTTATATTAATACATAAAGATACTAACAACATTATAAATACATAATATTAAAAGAAGCATGATTAATCAATGCATTAATTAATATTTACTGTACCTATACCAGCCTGTCATTAACATGGGAATGGTCGGTAAGCGAACACATTTTTGCTCTACGGAGGCACTCCACCACTATGCCCTACACTATACACTACACTGTACTCTATACTATACACTACACACTACACTATACACTACACTATACTCTATACTATACACTACACTATATAATACACTATACAGTACACTCTACACTATATACTACACTATCCTCTATACTATACACTACACACTACACTATATACTACACTATACACTACACATTGAGCTCTATGGAGGCACTCCACCACTATGCCCTACACTATACACTACACTATACTCTATACTATACACTACACTATATACTACACTATACACTACACATTGGGCTCTATAGAGGCCCGTCGTTAAGCGATTAGTCGTTAACAGGGGTTCTACTGTATAAAGGTGTTTTCAGCCACAATTAATGTTTATAGGTGTGGGAGGAAACTGGATCACCCGGAAAAACCCACGCATGGCAGCGGCCAACACTTGCATGATGGTGACAAGCAAAATCGAGATTAGTCCACACCTGCTGCAGCGCATTCTACTGGCAAACCAGGATATGGCATCTCGACACCTACGGGAAGGGAGTTTCACAACATTTCTGTGATCCCGCACCCCTTGCCTTCTATAGCGCTGGATTACAGCTGTGCGCTGCCGCCCCACGGATTCACCGACACATCCACTCACCTGCTCACCCACCCACTGACATACCAACTCACCCCACTCACACTCACCACACTCACCACACTCACCACACTCACACTCACCCCACTCACACTCACCACCCTCACCACACTCACCCCACTCACACTCACCACACTCACCCCACTCACACTCACCACACTCACACTCACCACACTCACCCCACTCACACTTACCCCACTCACACTCACCCCACTCACACTCACCCCACTCACACTCACCCCACTCACACTCACCACACTCACCCCACTCACACTCACCCCACTCACACTCACCACACTCACCCCACTCACACTCACCCCACTCACACTCACCCCACTCACACTCACCCCACTCACACCACACTCACACTCACCACACTCACACTCACCCCACTCACACTCACCACACTCACCCCACTCACACTCACCACACTCACCCCACTCACACTCACTACACTCACCCCACTCACACTCACCCCACTCACACTCACCACACTCACCCCACTCACACTCACCCCACTCACACTCACCACACTCACCCCACTCACACTCACCACACTCACCCCACTCACACTCACTACACTCACCCCACTCACACTGACCACACTCACCACACTCACCCCACTCACACTCACCCCACTCACACTCACCCCACTCACCCCACTCACCCCACTCACACTCACCCCACTCACCTCACTCACACTCACCCCACTCACACTCACCACACTCACCCCACTCACACTCACCACACTCACCCCACTCACCCCACTCACCCCACTCACACTCACCACACTCACACCACACTCACACTCACCACACTCACCCCACTCACACTCACCACACTCACCCCACTCACACTCACCACACTCACCCCACTCACACTCACCACACTCACACTCACCACACTCACCCCACTCACACTCACCACACTCACCCCACTCACACTCACTACACTCACACTCACCACACTCACACTCACCCCACTCACCCCACTCACACTCACCCCACTCACCCCACTCACACTCACCCCACTCACACTCACCCCACTCACACTCACCCCACTCACACTCACCACACTCACCCCACTCACACTCACCACACTCACCCCACTCACACTCACTACACTCACCCCACTCACACTGACCACACTCACCACACTCACACTCACCACACTCACCCCACTCACACTCACCCCACTCACACTCACCCCACTCACACTCACCCCACTCACCCCACTCACACTCACCCCACTCACACTCACCCCACTCACACCACTCACCGCACTCACACTCACCCCACTCACACTCACCAACTCACCCCACTCACACTCACCCCACTCACCCCAAACTTTTGCAGTGTCCGGCCCATTTAAGTGGAACTTATTTCCGATCACTGTCTGAGATTTGTCGTAGTCAGCCAGTTCTGCAGTAGAGTCAAGACGGGAATTATTTGTAAATCGCTTAAAACATAGCCAGTGTTGTGGTAGACTTTGTGTACTAGGAATGGTGTTCATGGGAATTGCACTCCGTGTGTGCTGTGTGGTGCAAGTGCCCCCATATGGTTCAGGCAATGCATTAAGTTGTCAGCGGTAGTGTCGTGGTTAGCGCGTTGCGTTACCAACCCAGCGGCCCGGGTTCGATTCCCGCTCATGGCCAATATCAGTGACGATTATCTGAACTGGTCCTGGGCCTCCCCCTAGGTCGACTCAGCCTCAATTGAGTATCTGGTGCGGTGTGTAAACCTTCATAGGTGCTCGCTAACGGCACTTGCCCCAAAAGTCTGTTAAGGCTACACCGGGGGATCTTTGTCTTTGGTGCCTTTGTTCCTAGATGGTGCAGAAAATGCACGAAGTTGCCGTGGAGTGCCAGGCTACTCAGCTCAAGAAGCTGAGAGACATCTGTGAGAGGTGAGGCTGCACCTTCTTATTCATCACAAACGATGAATGTGAACTAAATGTGGTATGGGTACGTGTTTTAGAAAAAAAGCATTCTTGTTCAAGTTGGTTAAATTACAAAATACAGCCAACACAGAATGAGATAATCATTCTCTTTCTGCCTTTGTTATTAGCAACTGATACCAGACTACACCTGCCTTGTCAAGAATGGTGTAGCTTTTTTTTAAGTGCCCAAAACTATTTATTGAGAAGATTACATAACAGTATTTGAACAAATTTTGATTTAAGGAATAAAAAAATATGTCGTATTTGGTTGCAGGATCCTTGAAAACCTCTGAATGCAAATGTTGTAGGCCTAGACTCGAATGCAAAACAAAAATATCCACCTAGGGGCGTGCCGCAGATTGTAAACTTTTCACTTTCAGATCTTTCCTGATAAAAGAACAGACTCAATCACGTTCGTACCAAATGTCAGATCTCTACCCTGTCTAGAACATCATTGGAATGTACACCATGACCAGCTTAATACGAAAAAACTCAACTTCATCAGTAACACCACTGCCTTAAGAGGAAACGTATAATAGGCGACATTTTGGGCAGTGAGCCTTCTTCATAGCACGTAAATATGAGGCTGATAAGGAGATGGCCTCATCGCGTGGTCAAGATTGCCCTCTATTGAAATCGTCTGGTATCTTTGCCACTGCTGTTAAGAATGCACTAGGGAAAAAAATCAAGTACAGAATTGCAGTAATATCAGAGAGGCTTTTTAACTTATTTCAACTTGAGCACTTACAATTTTTAAACATTGAAAGTAAATAAAATAAATACAACAATTCCCATTCTTCGGGGTGAGCAGCGACAAAATGGGATCTTTTTTGCCAGCATAAAAGTATGAAAACATGAGAATAGGTTTTACCCTTTCTGGCAAGAAAACAAGAGGCGTTAAGACGTTCAGACACCATTCCTTGCAAAAGGTTTATATTTGGTGTTCTAACATCTTAACACCTGTTTTATTGCCAGAAAGGGTAAAACCTAATCTTATTTTTTCATATTCCCATTCTTGTTCTTACTTCCTTGAAACTCGGGGCAATGAAGGTACCAGAAAAGGTGGCAATGTGCAATCAAAAGAAGTAGCCTCCGCTTCACCGTTCGTTGTGTGCGAGCGTCAGTCCACGTGTGACAGCAGCGATGTGCCACGCTTCAAGAAATGACGCGAGACCGCTCGACAAATTCATCTTTGGCTTTCCAATGCGACAAGACGGCGCCATGCGCAAGCAACAGCTGCTCTGGGTTTTTCTTTTCAGAGAAACTAAAGAGCTGAAGAAGAAAATGGACGGCAGGCGGCAGGAGAAGATCACAGAGGTGATGTCCAAAGACACGAAGGACAAGCAAGAGGTGGAAGGGTACGAGTCGGACCTGAGGGATTGCTGCAGATTTAAAATAATTCCACTCGTGTGTATTTTCTGTTTCTCAAACGTTAATTTATTAAGAGATTGGTGATTCCACGGTAACTGAATTGTACAAGCTATGCAGGTGTATTGGACACGGTGATTAAACAGCATCTCTAATGCTTCACATCGACCTGCCATGTAAGGACATTCAGACTTGAAAGCAGCCCAAATTATATTTCAAATAAATATTGCGATTATCAGGTTCTGTGTGGTGTTGTGTCATTCCGTTACCGTTGGCCACAGACAGCATCAGATTCAAATACGTAAGCGTTTGCAAAGCAACGCAGTGGCATCTGCTTGTAGTAATAATTATTCTCAATTATTTCCTTTGATAGGCTCAAGACTGAAATCAACAGGACCCATATTCAAGAAGTGGTGCAGACAATAAAAATGGTATGTACATACACACACACGATGAGCAACAGCTGATGTTTGTTTTTCCTCAAATACTGGTCTCGTGAATTCCCCGTGCTTGTACTGCTTTTGTTATATTTTGCCAAGGCTTTGTTTGATTTGCATGATGCATGGGAGTAGAATGACAATAAAGGAGCTACTTTATCTTAGATCACCACAATGAGACAAATACCATCATGGGACCTCCTTTGCCAGTACCAAAATATAATAGGTTTTTCCCCTTTTTTCTGGCAACAAAACAGGTGTTAAGATGTTAAAACACCAAACTGAAACCTTTTTACAAGGAATCATGTCTGCATTAACCACAATCCTTGTGGTCAGAATGCAAACAAAAAACACTCTGATAATATATGCATTGTCTTTGAAACTGATTGGTCCACACCAGAGACAGCTTTCTTTTGAGCCTCGTCTCAAACGGTGCTAGACCAGAGGATGCCAAAAGGCGCATTATCAGAGTATGTTTTTTGTTTGCATTCTGACCACAAGTATTGTGGTGTAGATGCTCACCCCGAGCTCTCATTACTCTGATAGTGGCATTGTCTTTGGGCTGTACGCCTTTTGGCGTCCTCTGGTCTAACATCGTTTGAGACGAGGCTCTAAAGAAAGCTGTCTCTGGTGTGGACCAATCAGTTTCAAAGACAATGGATATATTATCAGAGTATGTGTTTTTTGTTTGCATTTTGACCACAAGCATTGTGGTTAATGCAGACATGATTCCTTGTAAAAGGTTTCAGTTTGGTGTTTTAACAACTTAACACAACTGTTTTGTTGCCAGGAAAAGGGGAAAACCCTATTATCATGAGACAAATCAATTATATCAAGTTACTTTCTAAAGTCAGTAGAGATTGCATCACGTATAGCAATTCGGAGGAGGTGGATGTGTAAAAAGGTCAGATATGTTAACATCTATCGAAAAATCACAGCTACATCATGCACAAATAGGTTAACGGACAAAATTAAGTGGAACAATGGCAATACTTGCGTGTGCCGTACTTTAGAAGTAAGTGATTGTATGTGAGATTAAGAACGCATTGCCGTGTGTGGAAAGGTGTGGATTTGTGAACATCAATACAAAATTTACAGTTGCGCCATGCACAAATACTGCACTGGTTGATGGCAGATTAATTCATCAGGGCAGGTATGCGACGGTCTGATATGCGACATTGTATTATAAATGCCAGTCCATCACATCTCTTAAGCAATGGCCGTCATCACGATCAGTGTGGCCATCTCTCTGTACTCGTGTTGCCCAGCTGACGGAATCTCAAACCAAACGCCAAGAGAAGCTGGAAGACTCCCACAAGGAAGTTTTACAGCAGATCCTCGAAGAGGAAGCCCAGGTAAGATCAAGGACTTCCAAAATGTCTTTAGCTCTGAAGCCCATAAGCATTCCATTTCTGTTTTATTTTCAAATTCATGTACACACCGATTTTAGAATTTGTTGTATTTCTGTTTTTTTATAGTTACATTAACTTTCTGGATGTAGAATTTGTGGACGATTGCATCAGCATTTCAATGTCATCATCATCAATCAGACAAGGGCAATCCACTGCTGGATGAAGGCCTTTTCAAGCCGCCACCACCTCTCGCAATCATGCGATGTCAATGCATTTCATTTCCATAAAAAAAAACATCTACGTCTCCTGCACACAATTTAATTCCACGTCACATCAGGGGCACTGTTGATGTGCAATGTAAACTCAAAAGACGTTATTGCATTCAAATGCATTCAAGGTCAATATTAATGCATTCATGCAAATGTATAAGAGTGTACAGCTAACAACAGGATCTTGACAAATATAACTTCATCCCACCACCTCGATGGGTGGGGGGGGGGGTTTGCTAGGGTGAAATAGCTTCTCTTCAAAGCACATTCTCTTGGGAGCCTTGCCTCAACACCTTCTCTCTCCCACTCTCCCCGGCACAGTACTTGCAGGCTGTAGCGAACGAGTTTTCTGAGAAGGTTTCCCAGCTCACTGAGCAGCCGTCTCTGCGGCCCAACTAAGGGCTGCCGAGCTGTAGTAAGTACAACGTGGCTTGTCATGACACGGCATGGGTATGCCGTGGCATAAACAATCACCACCACCGTGCAACGTCGTGGCTTCACAAACATTCCACCGTGATGAACCCATGCGGCCAACTTGATGACCGCGAGCTGATTTGTGTGCCTGACTTCTTTGCCTGCCCAATCTTTTGAATTGTTGTGGCTCTTATTGTTTAAAAAATGGCATGAGTGAATCGGGGGCAGAGATGTTAATGAAAGCCAATTTCACCTCCGAGTGGAAATGCTTGTGCATCACTGCTGTGAATTCAAAAGCATGTTCACACATTGCACCCTACTTCAAATCAAAACTTATCTGACAGACGCGTGATATTAATATATTGTTTCTCCATAGTCTGTGTCATGAACGCATTGGTATTCACAACAGGTCTGTGCAAGAGCTGAGCTTCAAGAATGTAAAAAAAACGATCATTTTGGGTGTCCATGCATTATTTACATTATAGCCCAATGCTCATAATTATGAAATCAACCTGAAGTGCATTTACGTAACATTAACGCTTCCACAGCTTTTGATTTAAAACCAATCCTAATCACTGATCACACAAACAAATTTCTGTTGTGTTTTCACCAAATCAAATAAATTGTGATTATTTATGATCATAGCTACCGGAGAGAGAAGATCGATTTTAAAATGTGATTCATCTCGAATACATTTGTTTCACGATTTGAGATGTTCTTTTCGTATGAAGCAGTGGTTCTTAACCTTGCACCCTTTTGTATAATGTTAATAAATACATACGTTTTATGAAACAAAGTAGTTGTACTTCGATGCCCGTGCCTAATTTGCGTTTCGATTATTTACCTTCTAAAAAAATCTGGCCATGTCTCGCACTCTCAGGGGGTGCGTGCACCCCAGGTTAAGAACCACTTGGCTAAAGCATAGCAGAGAGAACCAATATGATAAAGTACCATGTGGGTCAAGGTGACATCACTCTGCTGGGTTTTAAATTGTGCTGCTACAGTTGTTTAGGAAGAATATGGCAAGTGTGTTCATAGGGACTACTTCCTGCACTCGGCCAGGCTTGAAAAATAACTACAGCTTTAGAACATTGCGTGAAATTTAAAATCGAGGTCACGTCCAATTCGAGTGCCTTTGATTCATCTCATGGTATATAACGTTCAGTTGAACAAGGTTCGTTTAATTTTGTTGTACGATTAAGAACCACTCGAAGAACACATCGCTTATTATATGGCTTCGAAGAGCAAGTCAAAGATGGTTATCACACAGACTAAGCTGTCAATTTGAAAAAACCCTAGATTTAAAAAAAATATTTCCACTGCTGGATTTACCACCGATCCAGTGTCACGGGTGTTTGTCGCGAATGTCTCGAAGAACGTTCACTTTTATCGCCGCAGTACTCGCAGCAGCTGGAGGTGGATCACTCGCGCAAGCTCCAAGCACTGCCCGAGGAGGTGGAGCAGGACATGAGAACGATGATTCTGGATCGTTTCACGGTGGATCCCCCGGAGCTGTCCCCCTCTCCCGGCTCGACGGACGAGAAGGTGGTGCTGCCGCTGGGGGACGGCGGTGGCGGCGTCGAGAGGGAGGCGTTGACGATGGTCACGGACACGGACGACGTCACGAGGCTATAGAGAAGTCCCTCCCTCGCAACGAACAAGAACGCTGGGCGTTTGCGATCCTCTGTGTGGTAATTGGCAGCGTGTGAGATGGGACCTCTTGGTGGAGTGGACTTCTTCACGGGCAAATCCGTATTCCGTAAACGATGCTCGGAACTTTCAACATTAATTGCTAATTCTCCTTTATTCGTGAATAAGAAGGCTGAAGAGGGAATCGAGAAAGTGGGATTCATTCAAGACATGCGAACTGAAACCTTTGGCACTAGCGCGGAAAAAGACCTGAAGATGCTGCAGGTTTTCTCTGAGCAACTGGCAGTCCAAACTTCACCGTCATCTCCGGTAACAGCCTTCGCGTTTCAGTAAGCACCTCCATAACGCAAAATATGTTTTGTTGCTCCGTGCCACCGCAAGCAACGAGCACCTTCAAGCTTTAGCGGGAGCTGGTGAATTTGTGGTATAGTTTTTGTTAAATGAGAGCAACGATTAGCACAGTTTGCTACGTACGGTGCAAAAGAAGTTCAACATACATAAAAAGGCACATTCATGTTTTTGAAGTCATGCGTCGTCATTTTAATACGAACATTTCAAGTACAATACATGATATGAAATAATCGTTTTAAAGATGTCACTGCAGTTTTTAGTTTTATTGGGAAATTGGCAAAACGTATTTTGACACGGGCTAAATTGCATACGGAATTGTTCTTTGAAGAGCGCCACAATGAGAGTCGTTTAATGCTGTAGACGTGAAAGTGACACGAAAAATCAATCACCAGCGGAAGCATTGGCATCAATGTGATTATGATGCAGAATTGAGCAGCAGTCACAAAACACACGAGGCCATGTGAAAACCTGTACATGTCACAAGGCAAAAGAAAAAAATTCAGCATCATGTTGTATAAGATTATTCACACAAATGGGTGTTTTGCAATTCACACTCCAGCCAACGCTACCACTCAGACTTTTACATCTCACAGATTGGTCATTCACACACAACCGAGTACAACAAAAATAATATATGCCATTGGGAAAATAATCAATGCAATAATATTGTTTGCATAACACCATTATTACACCTGAAACTACGGTAATAACAGACCAAATACGAATAATACGCCACGCTGGACACAGAAGCATCTCTGTAAAAAACTGTTTGAACCTCAACAACTCTGTTACATCACTGTACACATGCATGGCACATTGAGTAAAGCAGTACAAGAGTAACTTGCTAGAACTCATAGGCACTTTCCTTTGAAAATACCGGGGCCAATTGTCTACGCGGAAACTTAAAGTTTGCTCACGACATGGAAGAGTGGTTAAGCAGTTAAAATGTTCTCACACGAATGCTTATTTTAGCTGTATCGGTTGATGATTGTGGGTGGGAGGGGCGAGGATTTGTGTCACATTTCTTAAGCCACGGGGCAGCTTCTGAAATTACCTTGCACATTTCCCATTATAATTGCCCCGCTGAGACTTGTCTTGGTGTTGCAATCACTTATCTGGCTCGAGCGCCACAATGATGGACAAAGTGAAACGGGCCTCTGTGATATCTGTGGCAACAGAATAGTATGGTCATATATTAATGGTGTATATATTTTTTTAAATATTATCCACCAACAACTTTACCAGTTCTTGTTGATTAAATACAGCCTCTAATTCACATTCAGGAGAGAAAGCAGTGCTTTACTTTCTTACTTGAGGAATGTTGTTTTTCTCACTCAACATGATATTAAAGAGCACTTAATTCGCGATAGTAATGGGTTGAATAGCTGGCATTTTGTGACAAACCCACAAAACGTAAGTTCCAACACCAAAAGCGTTCGCACGCTCACCACGATGTTGCAAAGTGCATGTTACGGTCAGGTTCATGAAAACTGGTATTCTTTAGTCCTATGCAGTAGTCTATATTTTTTGCATTCTTAAATTATGCAGAAGATGTGTAAATGTATACATGTTCAATAAGATGCAGTGAGGGAAAAAAGTATTTGATCCCCTGCTGATTTTGTACGTTTGCCCACTGACAAAGAAATGATCAGTCTATAATTTTAATGGTAGGTTTATTTGAACAGTGAGAGACCGAATAACAACAACAAAATCCAGAAAAACGCATGTCAAAAATGTTATAAATTGATTTGCATTTTAATGAGGGAAATAAGTATTTGACCCCCTCTCAATCAGAAATATTTCTGGCTCCCAGGTGTCTTTTATACAGGTAACGAGCTGAGATTAGGAGCACTCCCTTTAAGAGTGTGCTCCTAATCTCAGCTTGTTACCGGTATAAAAGGCATCTGTCCACAGAAGCAATCAATCAATCAGATTCCAAACTCTCCACCATGGCCAAGACCAAAGAGCTCTCCAAGGATGTCAGGGACAAGATTGTAGACCTACAAAAGGCTGGAATGGGCTACAAGACCATTGCCAAGCAGCTTGGTAAGAAGGTGACAACAGTTTGTGCGATTATTCGCAAATGGAAGAAACACAAAAGAACTGTCAATCTCCCTCGGCCTGGGGCTCCATGCAAGATCTCACCTCGTGGAGTTGCAATGATCATGAGAACGGTGAGGAATCAGCCCAGAACTACACGGGAGGATCTTGTCAATGATCTCAAGGCAGCTGGGACCATAGTCACCAAGAAAACAATTGGTAACACACTACGCCGTGAAGGACTGAAATCCTGCAGCGCCCACATAGTCCCCCTGCTCAAGAAAGCACATATACATGCCCGTCTGAAGTTTGCCAATGAACATCTGAATGATTCAGAGGACAACTGGGTGAAAGTGTTGTGGTCAGATGAGACCAAAATGGAGCTCTTTGGCATCAACTCAACTCGCCGTGTTTGGAGGAGGAGGAATGCTGCCTATGACCCCAAGAACACCATCCCCATCGTCAAACATGGAGGTGGAAACATTATGCTTTGGGGGTGTTTTTCTGCTAAGGGGACAGGACAACTTCACCGCATCAAAGGGACGATGGACGGGGCCATGTACCGTCAAATCTTTGGTGAGAACCTCCTTCCCTTAGCCAGGGCATTGAAAATGGGTCGTGGATGGGTATTCCAGCATGACAATGACCCAAAACACACAGCCAAGGCAATAAAGGAGTGGCTCAATAAGAAGCACATTAAGGTCCTGGAGTGGCCTGCCAGTCTCCAGACCTTAATCCCATAGAAAATCTGTGGAGGGAGCTGAAGGTTCGAGTTGCCAAACGTTAGCCTCGAAACCTTAATGATTTGGAGAAGATCTGCAAAGAGGAGTGGGACAAAATCCCTCCTGAGTGTGTAAACCTGGTGGCCAACTACAAGAAACGTCTGACCTCTGTGATTGCCAACAAGAGTTTTGCCCCCAAGTACTAAGTCATGTTTTGCAGAGGGGTCAAATACTTATTTCCCTCATTCAAATGCAAATCAATTTATAACATTTTTGACATGCGTTTTTCTGGAATTTTGTGTTGTTATTCTGTCTCTCACTGTTCAAATAAACCTACAATTAAAATTATAGACTGATCATTTCTTTGTCAGTGGGCAAACGTACAAAATGAGCAGGGGATCAAATACTTTTTTCCCTCACTGTATATACCTGTGTGTGCTATACACAATGTTCTCATGTTCTTTCTCAAGAAACTGCGTTCCAATGTTATGCTGAAACGTGTACCGGGGGCAGAGCGATACATAGACTCGCCCAGCCCAAAGTGGTACACAGAGCGGCACGTAGACAGGTCCAGTCCTATCATCACTCTACCACCGAGTGAGGGCCACCTCACTCCGTTGTGGGTCACGGGACCCTCACCATGCTTCACCACGCTTCACCACGCCGGTCAGTGCAGCGTGAAGGTGGGCACCATAGATGTGAGAGCATAGTACAACACAACAATGGATTTTGCTGCACTGCCCACAAAATAGCATCCGCCAAGCACTCTATGGCAGCCTGTTTTATGCACGGCGGTTGCCCGTCCAAGCACTATCCAGGATCGACTCTCCGACAATCACCCGGCACATGCCGGGTGATTGTCGGATATATTCACAGAAATTGTTTGTACTTGAGGACGTTTAACACATTGAGCACTGCTCAATATATATGTCAATTTTTTTTCCCCCAGAAAAATCTTACGAAGCTGCAATAGTGCGAAATCTCATTTAGTTTTTTTTACTGTGGTCTTAAAAGTGTGATTAAAAACCTGCATGCCTGGAGAAATGCTGTTGTACTCTCCCCCACCCCACCCCCCTTGAGAGGCACGTCATGTCACCTCGTGTGGGTGTCTCACACAGCCAAGTGCTGCAGCCAGATCCTATACCTGCGACGTGTTTTGTTAAGTGACATTTAAAATCCGATTTGCATGGCATGAACAGATTCGAATACGTCATGCCTGTTTTGGTAGTGTACATTATCCGTTTGAATATTTTATACTTTACTATTGCATTGAGAGTTTGTAGTTTACAATCGGGGTGACCTTTTTGGAATGTCTTGTACGAAGCACCGTTGCATGACACAGCTTGTGAATTTTGGAAATGTCGGTAATTATTTGCATAGATAATTTTCCATACTTGTCATGTTAATTGCAAGGCAGAACAGGTATTATTGGTGGTGGTATGTTGAAAGTCTCCAGTATTGTATTGTCCAGCATTGGGCCTTTCATGTTAACTGGTGGCTAAACTCTTGATATTGTAGCTCCAGAGAAGGTTGAAATATTCGACGCTAACTACAAGCATATTTGAGTTTTTAGGTCAGTGAAGATGACAAATTAAAGTGCAGCCTGACATTGCACAACATTCCATATCTGGACATACATTAGTCCACATTCACTAAGTCTGATGAAAATCTCGAATTTCTTGCTTAAAATTTGCCACCTATGTATACGAGGTCTTTGTACATATACCACAAATGGTGAGGTGCCATGCAATCACACAAAATTCATTAACGAGTATTGAACATTAAGAGGTGTGTTATTTCCTTGTGTATTTTTACTTGCAAATGTTGACTAAAACATTCAGAAGCCCCTTTTTCCATTGACACAGCCAAACCATGCCGGGGCCATGCCGAACAAACTCGGCTTAGCTCAGGAGGCGCTATCGGTTATGTTCCACGACAGAAAGCCCCGAGCTGTGCCTAGTGACGTCTGCATCACACGTGCGTATGCTGTCTGAAATAACGTAATGACTACAATTATAACCCCCCCCCCTCTTCCCACCCCTGGCCCTGCTTGGCTGCGAGCCAGACTCAGAAGTCTTATAAGGTCAGAGTTTCATAGTTTGGTTCTTTCTAAACTCGGCAAATAGACAGTGGAAAAACCACCCGTATTGTGAGGCTCCTCACTGCTGGCTCGGCTCAGATGTACCAGTGGGAGAGCAAGTCAGAGATTGTTATGCAGTGCCGGCTCAGTTCATCTATACCCTGGACGCTGCAGTTGTTGGTCACAGGTGGTCACGGTTAGTGAGGTGGATAGTGATTTCAATAACTTTCTATTTTGAAAAGACCTAGCTTCCCCAATCTACTAAGCACCCCAACCAGGTTTTACAATTATGCACACATCATGGCTCCGGAGTATCGCAACTTCTTTTTCTGCAGGATAGAACTACTGCTAGCTCCATCGTCTTCGTTACATGTCATTAAATAAGCAGAATGGGTTATTAGGAGTCACTGATGTAATTCAAGCCTGTAAGCAGAGATGTGTTTCAATAGACCAACACATTATTTATCTCAATCAATCTTTATTTTACGTGCCAATATCGCCCTCCATAAAGTAGACATCAGTGCGCATTACAGCAGAACGGGGAAGGTACAGGGGCATATGAAATTATACAATTACAAGATACAATAATCACTGGGCCTACAACGAGGCCCCACCAAATCAATATATGCTGAGATAAAATATGATTATTTGGTCTGCCATTGCTAGAACTAAGGGAATATTGTATCATTATCACCAAGCGTCATACATTCTTACAACGCTCTATGTCATAGGGAATAGAACACTTTTGGTAGGAATCATTAAGGAAACAATTACTTGTTCGATATCTGGACGTGGCTGACGGTTAGTACTGCTACATGAAGTATACACACTGATCACATGGTGACGGCATAGCAGAGGTGGGCAAAATACATTCAAATTACAAATTACTTGGGTATCGTTGCGTAAGTACAATTACCAATTACTTTGCGTTGTGTATTTTACATACCCATTACGTATGTAATGAAATTACATCTTTAAAGTACGTGTACTTTATAAAACTGTACCACCCATCTCTGCAACATCAGCTGCAACGAAAAGACAGCATAGCCAGTGACAACCAGGCATGAATGGCTTTGGCCACGACTCAAATGTTTGCCTGGTAGTTGGGTCTCCATAAACCTATCCTATTTAGAGGCAATGTTCAACATTTATTCGCTACACTAAATAGACATAGGCTTAACAAAGCAGTTATTGCTCTGCTCTCTGTCGTCTATACCTAATAACTTTAAATTTGTTACATTTGTACTCATGTTTGTCCTGCACGTTTTATTATTTAATTTTTAGTGGGCATTAATGCTATGCAAAATAAGCGTAGTATTAAAATGTGTTGCAGTTAGTTACGGTGCTAAGATAAGTTGTGGTTTTTTTTCTTCATAATTTCTGTTGCTCGTAAAAATGTTTAGTGATACTGTTGTATACTACTGTGCTGCATTGCAAATGTTGCTAAACTGAATTTAATTAATGATATTATGGGGGCATGCATGTGGTATTAAAAATAATGGGTTTTCACTGCTCACTACTCATCACCTTCAGTAGATTGAATGTATGGAAAATGGCATATCATAGTCACATTACTGCACTGTAAATAGGCAATGCACAAAATATACAATACCTAATTAACCACAATGCGTGTGCTCCCCTTCAAATAAGGAGACTTTTAAATTCACAATCGAATTGAAACAGACATTTAACCGAAATTAAATGAAGACCTCGTGTAGGCCCACCATACGTATACTACAATTTTAAATGTATTGGTGTGTATTATTATCAAAAGACCACCTCTTGCGGATATGCATATCATTTGGTATTTGAATAAGTCAGTTTTTTTTAATAAAAACAACATCCAACAATCCATACCTTTTATGCATAGGGTACAATGCATTGACATGATCGACAGCTCAAAAGGACAATTCTATGTTTATCACTTGGACTTTCATCACCAATGTTACGATTCATAATATATTTTTTTTGCGTCTGATTGTGCAAAGTAAAATCCCCACGTGTGTGGTGCACTCTCCAGCACATCGGTGTACTGAAGCAACAATAATAGTTTGGCATGTTTGCTCGTGTGACAACTTTATTTGGCCGTGGTGAGTTGAGGCGCGTGCACGACATTTATTTTGCATGCGGCGATCGGTCCAAAAAATAAATTATTCTCTCTTTTCAACACCTCGATTGCTTCATTAGTTGTCCCCAGACAATCTTGTCAGACTCTCGTGATAGCCAAGCATGCCCACATTACAGTACAAGCCGTATTCTGTTTGACGTGTAAATCGTTGTTGTACAATGGCATAAGTGCTGTTCACAAGACTTTTTAGAAGCTGCGTGCAAGGTGGAGCCTTCAGCTAGATTCGTAATTAAATGGGATTATGTAAAGAGCGACACAATTCCGAATGCTGTGACGTGGACGTCAGGCAGCTGCTGTATCATGCAGTCCACTCAGAACTCCCCTTACGTCAGTAATTACATGAGCTTTGGATCAACTGCTACTGAAGTGTTGTCTAGATTAGCTATAGTGGATCATTTTAAAAATGTCACATTCGTCGTTGTTGACGGTCACTCCTTCATCTGGATGCTTTTAGGGAAATCGATCATTGGGAGGCAATACAATAACTCACGTGTATGTGTACACGGCATATGTGAAAGGAAGTGTGATAATCACTGTAATTGCTCATGGATACTGTTTACCTTGCACTTTGTAAATGACTCGTGTTTTTGGTTCGTTTTTTTCTTCTAACGGCATGATTAGGTTCAGTTAAGATTATGGTATTATATGCAAATGTTACAATTACACCAGTTTTTACTGCAGCATAGATTGCTCTACGCTATCAGAAAATGTAACAAAACCTATATTATACACGTCTTACCGTGTTACTCTTTGAAGTTAAATATATATTACAGAAACGTGTTTTAAAATGACAACAACTTTGATAAGTCTCGTTTAAAAATATGCGTTATTGTTGTTGGATTATGACCAAACATTAACAGTTTATATCTATGACGGTTATTTTGAAGTTTGTACTGTATAGTGGCTTAATTAAAATAATATATTTGCAATATGATTTTCTGCACTTAATAAAAATGAATTATTTAACATTTCCGTAATATTACCATATACATCCATGACTATATGCACTGTGGACTGACATTTTTTTTTATTCATCTGGCATAGATGGGTATAAACACTGTGGTAAACAATGCATTTTTTTATTTTTCAGCAGTGCTTCACAGCCACTATCAAACCCTGTCTGTCGTATCTTTCATGAAAAAGATGTGTATGGTTTGTAAATGTTTAATTAGCTTTTTAATATAATATTTAAAAAAAATTCAATGTATAATATAACCCCCAGGATATGTGACTACTGGTTAAGTTTGACGTGCAGAAAATTCTGGCTTTGTCGCAAAAAAAAATCACTAAATATTTTTGATTTTTCAAACTTACAAAAATGCACAACTATACAGAAAACTGTGCTCCCCTAAAATGGATTAAACGGTGATAATACCGAGCACATTGCACAACCAGAGCTTAATTCAGCCAGGAAATATTTCCGCACCAGTCACACCACATCCACTATTACCTCTTGCTGTGTGGCATACTAGTAACATGTCTTCTCCACTCTTACCAACGACCCGGAAAAATATCAGCGATAAATGAAGACCCTGTATACAACAATCATTGCAACCATCCGCCACTTCTTAAAGGATTGCCAGCGTAATACAAAAGAGAAAATAGTGCTCCTGAACCGTTTCTCCTTCAAAATATGCACTTTATAAGCAATGCTCACATGCAGTCTTAAGAACATTGGCCCACACGCTTTAACACTGTTCATTAACCCTCACAACCCCTTCAGCGAGCCTGTTGCTGTAACCCTAGACTTATATTATGAAGTGCAAGTTGTAAGGGGGAAATGAGACATTAAGTTGTTTGCTGCGTTGCTCAATTATTTCATCCTTTATGGTGAAACAAAATAATTGTCCACTGGACTTTCAATCCAGAGGTCACTAGTTTATTAACCCTTTGCCGTTCCGATAACGTACATGTACATCGTCAACATGAAACCGGAAGAATAACTAAAACAAAATAACTGTCGGTACCGAGGCTGCCACAAAGGCCTTGCGGGAGGGCATGTGGCACAGTTTGGTGCCAGCTATCAGAGTGCGGACGTGCCGCTACAGTGTTCTGCGTTGAATACAATGTCTTTTAAAAACAACGGCGCTACGCCTCTAACTAAAATAAACGCCGAGCCGCTTGCACGTTACGAGATTCAGGGGTGAATGGGATCCACCCTGCAACTTGCAGCCTTCTGAGAAAGGGAAATGATTAATATTTCAGCACTGGGGTGCCACTCAATATTTGTAAGGAAAAGTGAGGTTTCAGTTTTCTTGGATCACACCCTCTCAATGTGTTACTTTTGGTATAATATTGACTGTATGCATTGACTGTAATGCAGCTTTCAACTTTGTTGAGCCAACAAGTAAATATGAAGTAATTGTCTTTAAGCTTGCGGTGCATCAGTTGAACGGGGGCTTGTGACCTTGAAACTAAGCACGTGTGAATTTTTAGTGACGGCCTACCCCGGAATCTTATAAAAAACACAATTGGTATGATAATGCAACAATGGAATTCTGTTGTTATTATTATAATCGGTGGCGAGGTCAGATTGGTTGGATATTTCCCAATGGATACAGTATTTTTTTGCAGATGCAGAACACGCTGAAACACTGTCGAGCATGCCTTTTGAAGTTTATTTGAGTGAATTTTATTCGTTTTGAAAACTCAGTAACATTAAATACTACTGTACATGCATTTTTAATGCCTAAATTCCAAAAGATTTGAACTCTGACGTTATATTTAGGGATTGTGAGATGAAGTTCACGTGCTCCAGAGCAGAAATCGGTACCACCTAAGGTAGCAAAACGTTGTTTGATAACCCGCTAACTTAACGTGGTTTTCACATAACTTATTGTGTTATTGGCGACCTCAGCTGGCATCGACAAGCGAAATATCTGGTCTGGGCTCTTCGACTAATAACGGAAAGCGGTTAAAAGGCAGGCGATAATTTCTAGACGTCATTGTGAAATTAAAATGTACAAAGTGTATTGCTGTTTTAAAAGGTGAAATTTTATAGTGGTAAAGTATCCGTATTAACATTTTAAGAATTTTACCGTACAAAGAGCTTCCAATATAATTGCATAGTATAAGTAACTGTACAGTTTTTTTTTCGTTCTAAAATAGTTAAACAAACCTCTGTGTGATGTATGCACCCCCAATAAAGGTTACACTAGGTGTAAGCACTGAACAGGACCTGGGGAGTCGCCGTTTCTGATTTTGAATGTGCCATAAAGTGCACACGTGTATTCTGTGGTGGGTAACCTGTGTTTTGCATACCTTTACGTGAATGTTTCAAATTTACTACCACAATCTTATTGCGCACGGGTCCAAACATGGCTTTTTGCATAATGGTGTGGTCTTTGCAACTATCCTTTGCTCTTCGCGTTAGCCAGCTATCTGCCTTCAGTGAGTGTTGGTGTTAACGCAATTGATTGGGCTTGTGCAGTGAATATTGGCAGTGGCTTCGTGTCTCTTCTGTATATAAAGGTTTGTGTGAGCAATGTGATCGTAACACACGTGTATTTTTTTTCTATGCAACACTAGCATGACGCCCTTATGCCCCTTCCCAACCGTATTGTACACTTTTTTTTTAATTGACGAAATAAAAGGGAAAAAAAACGTAAGTTATGGTATCAGCACTACTTTTTTTTTTACATTTGTGTGTTGTATATGGAATTGATCATTATTACGCTGGTATGGGGTTACAGCGTGTATAAAATAAAACAGTGTTTTGCTTGTGTCAAGGATTTCCCATTTTTGTGAGCTTTTTACAGTCCGGATATACCTTCGTGTATTCCGCAAAATACCCTTGGCAGCGTTCAGTTCCATTGCGATGCACAAAGCAAAATTATCAACAGCCGCAAAGAGCCCTCACAAAAGACGATACACTCGTCCAGTGGCACAATAGCACTGAGAACCCCAAGTTTGATTCTTGCGTCAAGGCCCTCATGCCATCTGAACCGGTTCCACATCACACTGTCGCTGAGCAGAGTAGTCGTAGAAGCACGTTCTCTACAACGTTTTCAGCTATGTGGATTTTTTTTTATGGACTTTCATATATTTGTTTTGCATTATCTATGTCATTCCCAGCACTGAAAAAGAGAAAGGCACGGGGAGTTGTTGATCATTTCTTGGGGTGCTGCTCCCAAAACCCAGTCAGGTTCAAATGGTAACATTTTTTCTGGTAATGGTGATGTGCAAGAAATTCACTCTCATTTATGATTTTTTTTTTTACGGAAAATAGTTTTCAGAGTGGCCGTTTCCTTCACTTAAACGTGGTGCCAAACGCGGCGGTCGCCCATTGCTCTCCACGAGATCCAAAGCCACTGCCACAAAACCCCCGTTGCAGATTGCGCGAAGGGCAAAGCCGCGGGGCACGTGGCGCTCGGTCTCCCAGCAACTCCTCGGGAACACCTCCGCCGGGTGCGTCACGCGGACAGGTGCAAGGAAGAGGCGCGTGGCGACGCTTGCACCCTGCTTCGTCAGTGCGGGGACACCGGCAGCGCCAATCAAGGGGGGCCACTTTGTGATGCTTCGTGCCCCAGCCTCACTGGGTCCTACCCCCCCCCATCCCCCCAGCACTACCATGCACGTGTGTGTGGTATGCTGTATCTCTTTCGCGCCGTGTGTAGCCAACCGTGATAATCGGAGGTGCGGGGGAAAGACACCTAAGCACAAAAAGCAGTTATAAAGAAAAGATCGTTCAATCTACATTGTATAGTGCACAGCTTCAGTGGCTTGCTAATGTCGGACGAAACAGAATTCCAGACGGCCGCAGAAGCGCACCTGAAAGCGCGCGATGCAGCGACCAATGGCTCGCCATGGTCGTAAACATTATAGGCTGTGGGTGGCCACACTTCTTGACCCTATGTGCCATATACCAAAACCTTCATATGGCCGAGAGCCACAAGATAGTAGATTATACTATACATCATTACTATAATTGGATATCATAGCCTCGATCTGGGGTTGGCAATCTGCAGATCCGGAGCTGCATGTGGCTCTTCAAGGACTGCTTTGCGACGTTGTTCATGAAAGACCACCCACCGTCTCTTATATTCACGTGCATTGCAACTCTTGAAACATTTAAGTTTTGTATACCGAATTAGAAAAATAAAATGTCTCTTCTTGTGATTTGTATTGCCGATCACCAGGCCTAGGTTATCTCTGATTGGACATCACAGAATTCAAGGCTTCATTTCTCATGGAATATTTTCTGGGGCACTCCAACCCCTTAGCCGCCTGACAAGTGAGGGGTCGGGGCATGGGGCAGAGAAATATTTTCCAGAGCTCAGTCCCGGACGACGCCATCTCACATTAAAGCCTGGCTGCTATGTAGACTAACACGACTGCGTGTGGCTCATGAGGCACGCAATTTAGCCACAGCTGGTTACAGACAATCGCTGCAAGGGAAAAAAAATAACAAAAAATGAAAACCTCAAGTTCGTTGATAACACTGCGTTAAAATTATAGATTTTTGCAGCAATAGTCGACGTTTGAGGCAATCTATGGGCGACGTTTCGGGCAATCGCCCTTCTCCATAGCACATATCACTGCAAGGAAGTTGACCAGCGCTCACACGTTGGGGGCTCTGGGGTGGGCCCTGAAACATTAAATTCCGTTTTGGCCCAAGCAAGTTCACTCCGCTTCTTAGGAGTGGTGGTGGTGAACATCACGATTACAGTGCCACCCTGCCCCCCCCATCCAAGAAGAGCTGGAGCCGGACCTGAAGCTCGTCCTAATGACAAGTGACATTGACAACGCATAGCCAAGATGAATATTGAACGCGTGTCCCGACAGCTACATTTGTCGAGGGCGTACACACACAACACAGCATGTTATGGAGGCGTGTTGACCGTTAGGAGCTGTAGACCATACACAAAGACGAAGATCCTCCATATAACCTGAACAGACTCATGGGGTAACTGCTCTCAGCGAGCACCTATTAAGGACAATATACACCACCGCCACACATATTCAGGATAGACGCATTTACATAAACTACCGTCGCGATAGTCTTGAAACTTTCAATTGATCTTCATCCAGATGCGACCAGGGAAAGGAACATCATTTATCCCGCTGCAGGTGGAGGATGAACTATGTCGTATGTGTAGGATATAAAATGGATAGTTGAAACGTCTGAGTCCAAAGATAGATAACCCAAAGCCAAAGAGTGCCATATTATTAACTTACGTATGTGGATTCATTTGAAGCCACACTGTCAGTACCGTAAGCTCCCTTGAATGTCTCGGCATAACGATGCCATTCCGGAAACCAAACGAGACGTTGCATCGTTTAAGCTACTTTAAGTTGCATTTGTGGCCTTATTAATAGCGGTGCCGCGGTGGCAAGATGTTAACTACCTCGTCTGATGTACAGGTCGTGAGTTCGATCCGCACCCCTGATGTTTTTATATTTGGAGTTAGTATGTTCTCTCTGCCCGTGGTCTCCACATTTAGAAACAAGTCATTAAAGTATCTAGCTGCTCTATATTTCCACGTGACAATCCACATCGTTAAGCTATCATTTGTGGCCAAGTCATTGGTGAAAAAAATAACTGTATAGCTCAGTGTGCCTTACCTGGTAAAATAAAAATAAGTCAATATGTTAGCTCTCAAAACAGATACGCACAGAGTGCCCGCTGTGTTATTTCTCTGTGAACCAATATTCGCAGTGTTATTCCTGTGTGAACGAACGCACGCGGTATTGTTTCGCAATGCGTTCAACCAATGACGTACAACATATAAAAAACAACTATTTAAAAAAAAATCTGTGAGAGTTTATCCCATTCTTGCAAATAATATCCTCCACGCGCACGCGCCATGCACACCACATAAACGTTGTGAACGTAGACAAGATATAGTATTCATCGTTAAGTATTCGTTTTGTGCAATCATGGAAGATACCTTGTGAAGCATTTGCACATATTCTTGAGACTCGCGAAAGCCATGAAGCTGGTGGAGGATCGCTGGATCTGAGTGGGGGTACATCTCGTCGTGTATCAAGCGACTGTCCAAACATTAACAACCGTGATTATACAAAAGCTCCTAACTACACGCACACCATGCTGGGGACATTGCGACGCTTACTGCAGCGTCGACTCCCGATGCTCTATCAAACAAAGAGCAGGATTAGAGTGACCGATTACAATGCAATACTTGGCATTCTCGTTAATCTTGTTTTTTTATCATCGCCCATCGTTTATTGACATAGCCAATGATGATGATGATGCAGATGATGATGATGATGCGGAGGATGATGATGCGGATGATGATGCGGTTGGTTCCCACGTGAAAAATGCACCGCAGCATTGCAGAGAAACAACAATGGCTTAAATACGCAATTGGATATACATGTACACGTGTGTACGCAACCTAACATGACATTTTCCAACCCTTAATTCAGAGCATGCGAATTAATTAAGCAAAACAAAGAATTGACATTGCTGTAAAGTGCAGAATATTACTCAACCTGAAAAAAGATCGTGAATGATTCAAGTTTTTTTTTTTTAAATACGAATGAATGTATTATTAGACGTATAGGTCTGTGAAAACATTTTCCAAACAAGAATAATACACATTGACGACTCGTTCTTCTTCAAACTATAGTTTAAGCTATCGAGCGTATGCAGGGCACTTGGTCTGTCCACCTCCTCAAAATCCGTATAAATTGAATAATTACACGTAGGATGAACGCGGGTCTCTCTCTGGGTTCGTCTAATCACTTCCACTCTGTGACCACGCCCCTACCCATTACCAATGCGTCATCATCGGCGGAGAAATCACAGCGATACACTCCGCTCATCGTGACTCCGTTGGTCTGGCTTGGCCAGCTAAATATAAAATTGTAGTTGTTGCTCTGCCTGTAAACCAGCCATACGAGAGAAGAAGAAGATTACCGTCGGCACCGCTCGTACACGAGGACCCACCCGCCCCGGAGACTCATTCGCGACTCACACGTGTGCGTCAGACGCACCCCAGAGGCTGAACGAATTGTTAAGTTGCTTGCCGCATGTAATCAACGCAAAAGTGGCACATTTTTGCAAAACCAAATCGTACACATTTTTACTTGAATATTTTATATATATGGCTATAACATACATGCTGGCAAATGTTTATAATATCCACGGTACCAAATTTGAGTTCAATACAAAAAAATTACAACCCCGCTGTTAATTTAGTGAGCCGACGAGAACACGCTTGCTTGTATTTTGCCCTTTTTGTAATAGAAAACAGCGTGCATGCGTCATGTTCTCGGGTCTTGTTACACACGGCATCACCAAGGGGACTCACCTTAGCAACACGAATAATGAAGGGCACGATATATTTTTACAGACTTTTGAATTTCTGCCCCAGCCAACGCAGAGAGACGTAAGCTCTGGCCACACGCAGTTACAGCTTCTTGGACTATATAGCTCCCTCCCTATCTCTCTATCTCTCTCTCTCTGCCATTCGTAGGTGGGCTATTTTAACTTAATCGCACACATATATATTACACCTATTAATAGTTCAACACTGCCCGTTTCGATCATTCGCTGGCAGAAGTTTCACACATTCATCAGGCCACCTTTGAAGCCGTCCCCACTCACCAACCTCGACATGAACATAAACACGTGCTGCTGCTGATCAATTTCCCCACCACCAAACGAAAGGAAGAGAAGACGAACACAACCTGCCATTCATCAACACGACCATCGAGCAAGTGGCCCAACGAATCACACAGCCATGATGCGACAGCGACAATCAGTCCTGGAGCAGAGCGGCACACAGGCGCTGCTCGAAGCCATGGGGAAAGGGAAGCTGCATTTGGCCCGCTTCATCCTCGACGCGTTAGACCGGAGGATCGTGGACGCACAGGTGGCCTCTGGCCAGACCCTGCTCACCCACGCCGCCTCGGCGCTGGACTCGGGCCGCGCCGCCTTTCTCCGTCTCCTTCTCGACTCCGGCGCGGACGTGAACGCGCAGGACAGCGAGGGTCGCACCGCGCTGAGTCACGCCAGCGAGAGGGGACACCTGGACGCCGTGCGCCTGCTGGTGCAGCGCGGGGCCGACCCTCGCGTCTCCGACCACGGCGGGCGCAGCGCCATCGCGCACGCCAGCAGGGCCGGCCAGAGGGACGTGCTCCAGTTTCTGCTCAGAGCCTTCAAGAGGTTCGGCCTGCAGGAGCAAAGCGTGGCCGCAGAGCCGCGGCGATGCGCGTCGGCGGGCGCGGACGGGAGCGAGGGGGAGCCATCGTCCAGGTTTGGTGCGGACGAAGAGAAGAGCGAGAAGGGAGATGATTATGATGGGGACGACGTGGACGATGAACCAGAGTTGAGAGAATTGGGCGCCTTCGCGAATGCGAGCAAGAGGCGCTGTGACGACGAAGAAGGGGAAGAGGAAACGTACATGGAGCTGGACACAAACACGAGTCCGTGCTCTTACTTCAGTGCAGGCGACGTTCGTGCCGACAAGTGATCGATGTGGAGGAGCAGCGAGAGGCAAAAGACAAGAGTGCCTCTCTCTCCCCCAACCCCCCAGTGACAACTCCCCCACCCACCCCCTTCCGCGCCCCCCACGGCTATGAACAAGATTGTTGTACAATATGAAATGTTTTCACTTCGAATTTGAACATGCCACGCAATGCCTTACCTATCTTAACTTCGCTCTCCAACTTGCTGTATCCGGTTGTACCTCCGTGTTGTTTTCCTTGGCACGATGTCCGACGTTTCGACGCTCGTGCTGGGAGCTTCTTCAGGCTCGTTACAAGACACACACACACACCAGAGTGCTGTCCAGCGCGACCATCGAAAACCTACGCAGTCTTAATGTCTCCGGTTGCCGTTACTCTGCCAGACACCGCTGCGCCCGTGCAAAGCTGTCAAGTCGAAGTCAGACTGAATTCAAATAGTCGGTAAACTTTTTGCGTACAAAGCCCATTGCGGCAATGTTCACGCCCCGCTAAGATCGTGACGCTTCCTGTATTGGTGTCGAGAGTCGCCGCCCGCCCGCTCCTTGCTGCCTTTGACCATCGTCACGGGGAATAAAGCGGCGGGCAATCCACGGCGGATGAGACGCCGTGCTTGGAGTCTTAAATTCGCAGTGCCTCGTGGTGTCAATAGTCCAAGGGCCAGAGCACTTATTAAATAATATGATTGCATCATTCGCGTTTTTTTGGGGGGTCATATAAACAGCTTGGCACAACTCAAGTGTTGTTATCTCAAGGTGGTACGTACAATTATAATCTGTGATTCGGGGCCAAGGGGACTCAAGCTGCATAGCGTGACCTCACGTACCGGAGCTAAAATAACCGCATAATTGCCCTATACATAAGTGTATGGATTTCAATTAACGTTCAGCCTTTTGTTAATCCACTGCTGGATGAAGTTGTGTTCCCCGCCCCGTGTCGGTCGTGGCTGTTGTTGGACCATACTCCACCACGCTGGTCAGTGCAGGTTCGTGAAAAATGAACGATGCAGGACCCAGGACTGAGTCTGAAATCGCCGGCTACCGACAAAACGTGGGTGCGGGGAGGTGGCTGGGAGGTTCATCCAGCAGTGGATTTCCAAAATGCTTGATCGTTTTAGGTGTATTGATATTATTATTGTTAATTACCAACTTCGATGAAACGCTATTGTCTGGATATAGCCTACAGCTAAATCGCAAGCAAATGAGCATGAATTTCACTCACTGCAGATTTTTGCGTGCGCATCTGTATACAGCGGCAGCCACTGCCTTGTTGAGTTACATGAACTCGCCAAAGTAACCCATGCAGATACACACAACGTATATCCACAGACCAACTGCGTGTACACGTTTTCCCCAGGATATCTTGTGTATGTACACATAGCGACCCGTACACATAAGAATCTACTCTCGGACATCGTGCTCTCTGCATTCTATTCAAGTCGTGCTCACGGCGTTGCGAAATACATTGCTCAATTCGCTCACGTTTTGTTCCCTGCATTCATACGCAGCCATTGCCTTGTGTGCGGTGCAATTAAATACGTGTGATGCAATGAGATTGTGGACGTATGCGTCGATGTTTATACAGTCGAATAAACACACTGTCACGCATTACTCCGGCAGTGCATTGGCCGTGTGTATGACGACGATGAATCGACACTCGGAGGTGGGGAGCGATGGCATAGTGGTTAGCGCTCTGCGCTATGACCATACTGAGCTGAGTTTGATTCCCAGCCAGGGGCTAACATCATCCGCGGGTGATTGCCTCAACCAGCACCTTGCCCCCCCCCCCACGCTCTTCGGGGCCATCCATTTAGCACGTACGCATGGAGGAGGGAGGGGGGTTCACCCAAATGCGTACGCTTGCGTATGGGGGGGGGGGGGTCTACTGACATTGTTAGTACGCATAGGAAACGGGGGGGGGGCGGGGGGGTTAAGCCTGGATAATAATTTGTCTACATTAGCCTTCAAATCTGTTTGCTTAAACACGTTAATATTATTAATCCTTGATCGTTTCTGCGTGGATAAAATATCGGCCGTTCTATAGGATTCGGGGGGTGGGGGGTGGGGGGGGGGGCGTTAGCGAACGTACGCAGGTGGGGGGGGGGGGGAGTGTAGAAAGTTCGCGTGCGTACAGGGAGGGGGGGAGGGGTCAAGTTTTGACAATTTTTGACGTACGTACTCAATGGATGGCCCCTTAACACATATCACCAATTCCACACTGACCGACGTGAAGTATGGTTAAACAAACCTCCACGGACAGACACGACGTTGGGGGAGGCTTTAATTCGGCAGTGACTTGACAAATAGCTTGTGTGTTATTGCTATTAATAAGCACACATCCTGCCTTGCATTGTATGTCGCACGCTTCGAGATATGAAATGTCAGAGAATGTCACCTTATTGAGGTATGTTTGTATTGCTACGGCGTTGAACCTGTACTCAAACTGCTAGAAGTAATATTGACCCTGCATCGTACAGCCCAGGGTATTGGCCCTTGATACACGATGTGTGTCACTGTAAAGCAGCAATGTTGTAAATGCACTATAGATTATTTAACAAATTACGAGAAGTCATCGTGAAGAGTTTCGCATTGCACGTTGGGGGGGTCTTGGTAAACAAAAAATATTTCTATTTGCTTTCATATATACGGCTCCTTTTTGTCAATCCACCGCTGTTTGAGGGCATTTCCATCACGCCTACGATTTCACCAAAGTCTGTTCAGCGCGGGCTGGAAGCGGGGAGCATAGAAGTACAGCTCCCGCCTCGTAGCAATGCTCCGCAGCCCCCCTATGACACCACCAACCTGGCGTGCGTCATTGGTCACCAGTTCGGTATCCTATGTACGCTGAACTTCTTTCGCACCGTACGTAGCCCACCGTGCCAAGTCGGAGGTTGTGGGGGAAGGACAATGAACTAAACCTATCAAGCAAAACGCGGGCTCAACCCCGCTCTAACATCCGAGATCTAACGAGATCGGTGGGATTCAAATCCGGGTGATTTGGTCACGGGCAAATATTTCATTTTACTTGAACATAAATCCTGCACCGCCCGCCGTGGTACGGACGAACGCTCCCTCTGACCGCGTAGAACTCTGCATTGCAGCAATCTTGACGCGGCAAAAAACGACGTGTTGAGCACACGTCGGGGACAACGTTAGATTAAACACATACAAAGACAAAGATCCCCCATATAGCCTTAACAGACTGTAGGGGCTAAGTGCTGTTAGCGAGCACCTATGAAGGCCGGAACGGTACACGAGGGGGTGGGTGGCCCCTCGTGTGCCGTGCCGGCCTTCATAGGTGCTCGCTAACAACACTTTCCCCAACAATTTCTTTATCTTTTTGTCGGATGCATTGGGATTTCAGTGCACGCCCGACTCTCTGGTTGGAACCGCCTCTCCAGCACGCGCAGGAATTTCTGTATGCGGACTGAACCACATGATGATGATGATGGTGATGAGAGCAAAACGCTCTTATTATTGCGAGAGCGACCATCAGGGAAAGGGTTAATCCTCGCACCCCGCCCCACGCCCCCAGCACGTCCATGGCTTTGCCGGCAGACGCACTCAGCAGCTTTCATCTGCTCACCCGCTGAAGACGGCTTGCTTTCAGATTTGCAACGAGTAAAGAATATATATATATTTTTTTGTTAATTTATTTTCGTGTAGGAGATTGCTGTGGGTTAGTGTGCGGGTTTTTTTTATTTGAGAAAACATGGCCGGGAAAGAAATTGTACAAGGTAGCAGTCGTCTGCTGTTTGCACTCGGAGTGAACATTCTCTCATTCCTGGCTTGTGGTAAGTACTCTATTGTAATTTGCAGCGCGTGGTTCTGTGGTCTGTGTTATGCATATTGATGCAGCGTGCGCACCACCTGAATATCCAAACCTGTGTTTGCAGTGCAATGCACAGAGACGTGCACTCGTACACTCATGTGTGGTCGCTTTAGCTTGAAGGAATTCTGCTTGCCTTAATTAGAGAGGTGCAGATGATGCGTTTTAAAAGTATACTCGACTGAATATTAACAAAACAAAAAGTTGACAGGTTATACTTTCGAATCAGCAATTAAAAAACGCGCTGAGATAATTTGAGTTTGATGGACTCAGCTCGTACAATTCTGTAGGGGGGAAATACGACAAAGGTCTATGACTCTATGCGTTTCGGATTCGTTTTTTTTCCCGGTTGCACCGCGGGTTGTTTCGGCATGATGTCCAACGTTTCGCTTCACGCTCTGGAAGCTTATTTAGGAACTGTAATCAGTTCTCGAAAACACATCAACACTACCGCAAAAAAAACTCATACGTAGCGTTCTAATATAATTCCCGTCTGTCTTTGTGCAGGATCCGGAGCAGAGGAAACTGAGAATCTGTCTGGGCTGGCTAAAATACCCGGAAAGGACATCTTTGCCGTGCGAGAAAACGAGACCACTTGCCTGATGGTGGAATTCGCCGCAAGGTTCCATATCCCTTACGATACCTGGGCGAGCAACTACGTGGATGTACGTGCTACCCCGGCGATCGTTTATCACTCGATATATTCCCGAACGCTGCTCAGCTGCTTGGGAGTACTGTAGTGATTATTGGCATATGGCACTATAACGAAAGTATTATGTACGCATTTTTATAAAAAAATATATATATCCTGTATTCCTGTAATCGTATGAAGACGTTTATAGGATGTAGATTGACAAAATAAGGCGAAATGGATTCGGCGTGACAAAATACGAATATCCCCGGAACAACGTCCCGTTAAAATGAAGCATGCTGTTGTCTTCAAGCACTGTCTATCCGGTTGAGGAGAACCCTTGAACTAGCGTTCCTCTGTCCCGCGACTAATTGCCGCAGTCCCATGTTAATTATGGCGCGGACCTAACGTTATGGCTGAGGATGAGAGGTGGGGCGGTGGCGCAGTAATTAGCACACTGCGCGATTAACCCAGCGATGTGAGTATTTGGATTCCTAGCCGCGGATAACATCTGTGGCGAGTAAAATATGAAATTGGTTTTATTGCCCCTCCCCTCCCCCCCCCCCCAACACGCACTTCACCAACCCACAATGACCATCGTGGTGTAATATGGTCGAACACAATTCCATGACCGACACGGGGTGGGCGGCCTTTCTTCAGCAACGGATTGACAAAGGGCTGCACAATATTCTCATGTTAATATTGCATAAAGCACGCCTGCCATGCAGGTATACATCACTGGATTTATCCGGAATTTTCTTTTGATCCGTTTTTTTGCCATTTGCACGCGACTATTTTTTTATATGATGCGACGTCAAAATGACAGGTCATGCAAAGTTTGGTCAGCTAATCTGCGTGGGACACTGCAGCGAGTCCATGTCTTTTATTCAACCAAATGAATTCCACTGCGAATTATGTAACCATTGCCTATGGCGAAGCCTGGGATGCTGCAGCTATGTTAGAGCAGTTATAGTTTTTTAATTTCTTTGCCTGATCTATGGAGGTTGCCCACTCGAGCACAAACCAGGATAAAACCCGGTGAGTTTCCGAGATCTCGCGAGATCAAGCGCATTCTGGTGATTTGGAAGTATAATTCACCTCGCCGCTGACAGCGATCGAGCAGTAGGTGAGAAGCAACAGCACGATGAGGTGGACATTATTGCCTTCTTGATGCTCACCCTGGGCAAAAAAATTACGATATATTTTTTTCATGGGAAACTTACTCGGCGGAGATGCGAGTGGGACAACTCGTCGACCGCTTTCAGCTACCATCTCCAGCCGTGCACCACGCGAGTGTCGCAGAGACATGCGGCAGTCACCTCTGAATCTCGAGGTGTTGGTGGTATCAACGGGGGCTCGGCCGCGATGACCTCTTGACCTTGACTCTGAATTTAGTAACAAACTGCACGGCTCAGCGGAGATGTGAGTGTGACACCTCGAGCGCTCTAGCAAGCACCAACCCTGGCACCTCTGCGACTCTATATTGAGGTGTGGTCACATCAACGGGAGTGGCGGCCGTGATGACCTCTTTATATTGGCCCCGAATAGAAATCTAACAAATGTTCTTGTTGTCATTGTCGTTGTTGTTGTTGTTGTAACCTTGGCACGGCTCAGCGGAGATGTGAGTGTGACGCCTCGACTGCTGCAGCTCCCAGCTCCGGCCAACCGCACCGCACGCGTGTCACACCTCTGAAATGAGACCCGGTGGGTCCCGTGTGCGCGTGTGGGCGCGCAGCTGGTGACCGAGCAAGCCAGCGTGTCCATGCCTGGGAACGCGCAGGTGAAGGGCCGGTGTGCACGGGGAGCCACCGCACAGCCCGAGATAATCATCTCGTGGAGCGACGACTCCTACATACTCAAGCTCTACTTTGACAAGGTCTCCTACCGCGCGTTGGCCCCAGTGCTTCGTGCACAAATCCATCCATCCATCCATCGGGATGTATTGATTCACGTGTCAGTGCGCAAACAAGCGTGCGGGCGAGATGCATGCGTGGAATTACATTGAGAGACGGTAAAAAGATGAACGTGTGGATTCGAGAACATACCCAGGTTAATGACATCGTTCAAACTAGCTTGGACAGGACATGGCGCTAGATGGCGTGATGTGGATCTTTATTAAAAAAAAAGAATTTGTGGCGTGCGGGTGCGATGTGAATAGTTACATCGCAGGATCGTGAGAGGTGGAGGCCTTCGTCCCCCCTCCCCCTTTTCCTGATGACGACCGCTTGTGTTGCGATCGAAACGTCGTTGTTTTTTTATTTTCATTATTTTTCTATCTACGTGACTTCACCGAAAGAACCAAAGACTATTAATTGCTGCAGACACGAAAGTTTTAAGTCAAAATTTGACAAAAGTGTTGGTCATTCGTATTCATGTTATGCGCCGCATTTCATTCAAACGTTTCTTTACAATCTACGAGTCAGGTGGGTCGGAAGAGTCGGGTGTCAAATTGCCAAAAAGTCTATAACATACAGTATATACAGCGCAACTAAGATGAGAGACGTGAAACTAACTCAACTTTTAGGATGAATTTTCAAATAGCGTGCTAGTTTGAGCAGATTTACAAACTAACGAATTCGCTTGCTTGGACATAGGAAACCATCGAGTCGCGAGGCTGAACAATCCAGTCGCGAGACAGGTGGCGTTGAGAGCAGAGGTCAGCAACCTGCGTCTCTGGAGCCACATGCGCCTCTTTGGCTGCCCCCTTGCGGCTCTTTGGCTGCCCCCATCGCGGGCAGCCGTTTTTTTTTTACTTTACTTAAATCTTGAACGTAATTTAACGTCAAGATAATTAATTAAATATGGCATGGAATGGGTCACTATGGAATGTCTTGGTGACAACAAAATGTAGTCAACCTGTATTGTTAATGAATAACTCAAGAGGGCGTAAAAAAAAACACTAAATTGACGCAGTTTATTCCATCACCTATTCTGTTGATTTGAGTCAGAATATGTTTGTCATCTGCCGTATGTCTGCTTTGTTTGTGTACAAGTAGCTCTGCGTGTGATACGAGTCTCGAAACTATTTTAGTGGAAGACAAAAACAAACAAAAAATGTCTCTTCTTCTTTGAAAGGTTGCCGACTCCTGGTTTAGAGTATAGAGTCAGGCCCTCCGTCGAGCGATTTATTTTAAACAAGGCTGACTCTGCTGATGAGACACTGAATGTCGAATCCGCTCCAGTGTCTGCGTGTATTAAGCCAATGCTGCTAACACAATGCCATTCCCCCAGTAAGGTCGTGTGGCCGATCGGTTGCCTGTAACCAAATACTAAAAACAAAAGCGTGTACGTGGAGAGACGATCATTGCATGAACCCAGTTTGATGCGGCACACGAGGTTAGTAATTCCGCACGCTAAACTATTCCGGTACAAATCTTTATAGTAAGAACAGACAGATCGCACAATAATTCACCCTGACACTTAATAATGATACGGTAGTCATTGCACGTAACGTTATAATTATGAATACGGTCAATATCCAAATACATGACATTAATTATTAGTTGCAAGAGCTGCAAGTGCCCGTTACCAATGGGAATTTACTAATATCCATGCAATCATGTTCTCCATTGTTTCACATTCACGTTCGAAAGTTGAAAAAATTGCGTGACAGTATCATTAACAAGCATTGGGTGAACGGTGGCGCAGTGGTTAGCGCACTGCTACGAACCCATTCAGTGATCTTAGCTCGATTATTGCGGCCACGGCTAACGTCAGTGGCGATATATCAGAACCAATCCTTGGTCCCGCCACCTTCACCGATGCGCACTAACCAGCGTGGTGAAGTATAGCCAAACAAATCCCTGATCCGATAGGGCATAGGGAGAACCTTCATCCTTCAGTAGATTGACAACGGTCTGCAAATTATAGTACGATTATTATTGTAAATACATGCATAGACATTCCCGTTATGTGGAAACGATTATGGTTGCATTTTTGGAAGGACACCATTGTGTGTGTGTCACGGATGTGCTGAGTCGTTCGGCACGCTGCCCGACGTTTCGATCCAGCTCGCGAGGACCACACATCGGAGAGCTACGCACTGGAGAATTTTATTTTTCGTTTGTTGTTCAAAGGCTGAGAAAAGAAACGGCCCCGGTGATGTGCTTAGCGCGTCGCGAGAATGCGTCTTTACGATGCTTTGATCTCTGGCGCGGTGAACTCAGCTCTCGCACGGGTTCAGAGCGCAGAGAAGACGCGATGGTATTTACGACTACAATGAGCCAAGAATGTCTGTGTGTCCCACGCGTGACGTCACTCCACGTCGGCCAGCCCCCCTCATTAATAATCATGAGCAGGTTATGTCCTCCACATGGACCCCCCCCCCCTCATTCATAATCATGAGCAGGTGACGTCACTCTACATCGAACACCCCCCCCCCCTCATTAATAATCATGAAGAGGTGACGTCTTCCAAATGGACACCCCCCCCCCCACCAATTCATAATAATTAGCGGGTGACGTCACTCCACATGGGGGGGCGAGGCGCCTCCTCCCCCCTCCTCAGCGTCAGCTCACAACCCTCACTACAAAGGCAAAACCCTCACGTCACGTGATCTCCGTAATGCTGTTGTTGAGACATCGAAGTAAAAAGGACGTCGTGATGAACAATGGATTATAACATTAAGATTAAACAGGTCTGTGTCACCGCGCCCTTACAAATTGCACACGAATGGATGCAATGAATATATCACGTCGCGGTCTGATTTTCGCTTGCAAGTTTCAGATTTACTGCAATACACCCGTCCTTGGACGGGCAAAAGGTTTGTGGCGAAGATTACCCCTGGTCGCTGCGCCACAGTAACACCGAGTGACCGTGTCACGCACACAGGAGACCCGCAACGTTACGAAGAGACGGCAGCAGCATTTCTGGAAAGTCAGCAAAATTAAATTCACCTATGACACCTCCGACAGCGCGCACTTCAAAGACGCCGTCAACGGTAAGGAACCGTGGATTCGCTCAATCGCAAAGCCTTCCCATGGCTTCAAAAGGGGCCTCGGCTTTGATCTCGAACTGGTGCGCGAGGATTGCCCTTAAGGAGCGAGGGGTAACTGCGGCGACGCCGCAGATGCTAAGTAGAATACGCGGACGAATAAATCACGCGAACGCACGGACTTTTGTAGTGCTTTCAATCGTTAATTTGTCCTCGCAAGGATGAAAACGAAATGATGAACGCACGGACGTAGCAGATGCATTTACGCTGTCGACCTTAAACCCCTTAGAGCCGAGGGGACAGGACATGACGCAGACGAGGTGAACACGCGAAACACGCGGGTACGAATGCCCTGGTCTGTGTGCGTTTGTTCATCTGTGACCCTCTCGGCTGCAGTTACTCCAAATGAGCGGAGCCGTTTTTTTGTTTCCTTAGAAGCCCGCCTTTCAAAGTGTAACATCGATATTATGTTCAGGACAATGTGCTAATATCAATATATAATAGAAGTTGAAATTAAGGCAATCGGCTTATACATACTCCCACGTCAATAGCAAATTATAGTGGGGAGCTAGAGGTCTATTGTTTGTCACCTCCCACGACCAGTCTGCCAAGTAGGAGGGTTGAGAGTGCCCTGCCTCCCTCTCCCCCCCCCCCCCCCCCCCCCCCCGCTTCTTGCCAAACCCCCAACTTCGGTGCAGCCTGTGAGCGGGGGATACCATTGGGCAGGTGGAAAAAAACAACGTTTCGTTCCTTCCGTCTCTGGCGGGTTCCTATGCGTTATAATACATCCGTTGTTGGTGATGACGACGCCGATGACAACTGTCCTGCGTGTTGTCTGAGCAGTCGGCAAGTTCACCGCGATCAGCAACCCACACATGGCGCTCTTCCTGACGCCCATGGGCCACTCGTACTCGTGCCTCACCACCGAGACGATCTCGCTCAGCGCGCACGACCGGCAGAAATTGGTCGTTTTCAAGATTTCCGAAGCCAAGATGCAGCCCTACCAGATCGCAGGCGACTTCCTCTACGGTCCAGGTATAATTCCACTCACGATGTCGATGGATGAATAGCAACGGTTTACCCTTATGATGGAAAGTATGCATTCCCAAGGCCATCATACGGACACGTCACAAATCAAAGTGTCTCAGTTGATGTGACAAAAAAAGCCTCAATTAGCCACAGGGTTCTTTTTCTCGTCGATGTTACAGTGGAGAGTTTGACCGAGTCCATTAAAAAGTGGTTGGCTTCATGTGGGAGGAAACAAAGTGCCCAGAGAAAACTCTCACATTTGAGTGAATAACACCAATATTCCTATACAGATAGATTCAATCTGTCGAGTGGATTACATCTCTCTGTCGACCAAACCCATTGTTTTACTGGCATCTCATACCCACCTCACAGCCCCAAGCCTACAACACATGGCAAGCCCTAAATTGCTTCCCCATTAAAGTTCTTACCATACTCAAATCTGCTTGGCTTCTGAGGTTCACGACATCAAATGCATATTAAGGGTGATTTAGTCGTGCTCTCGAATTTTTTGTTGTCTTGAAGACAGCGTGGAAATTCTGCATTACTATGGCGGGAACCAGTCTCTCCACGGCACAACCACTGTTGACTTCCTACAAAGTGACGCTCACTTATTCCACCCTGGAGCGTTCATAAGCTGAGTGGACTCCTGAGCAGGCTTTGAACTCAGAACTTCGTGTATTGCGCATTTTGAGCACTGTCGCATCGTGACTCAGCTATAATTATTAATTGTTAACAAATGGTAAAGTGGGAGATTACCAAAGGGAGCTATGACGTACGATATTGCTCTTAACAAAATTGAACTGTGGGGTTTTTATTTTACCTGCAACTAATTTACCGAAATAAATTGGTCTATTATTTTTCTGGAACAAACAATCAGGTTGACGTTTTCAATAGATAGCATCTTAATCGTCTCTCACCATGTTCTAAGTATCGTAAGGAGATTTAATTAAAACAACCTGCCACGTTCGCTTATCGCAGCCTATACAACAATACACTTGCTCCTACTCCCAAGTTATTTGGAGTGGGGTTGATGTATGAGACTGCACAATGCGATGGTGTTGAATTGTTTTTTTGTATGCACTCACGACCAATTAAAATTATTTCCCCAACCGTTAAGAGTACATTTGTCCCGTTCGATTAATTCATTTTAAATGTGATAACAATCATATGAAATTTGTAAAGAAAAGTTCAATACAAAAACATTTAACACAGGGAAAATGTAGACATGTATGCATGGTTTAGAATTTAATGACACTCATGACTGACCAGCACACTTCTTATAATTGCAATAATATAATGATTTATTTACCCAGGAACGTCTGGGTTTTAAAAGTGCAGCCTGGATAATTCATTTATTTGTATTGGGCTTTGCATTTGCCAACAACTTTATGATTTGCGCCTTCACCAACATTGATGGACCCGCGCGGTGAATTATGGTCGGATAACCCACACAACCCACCACAACATGGGGGAGACCTTCATACAACAATGCATTCACAAGTGGGCTGTACATATGTGCCGTAGGTTAAAGATAAAACAAAGTAGTTACCAGCATACCTTTAACTTATGGGTTAAGCAAAAGATGGGAGGCTATGCATCCAAACAGCATGGAAAATGCAACTGTATACATTCTTCCGATGGCTGTGCAAATATCCAGGTCATGGGGCGGGCAACGAAGTTCCTGAAATTCCTCGGTGACCTCGCTCACGAAGTCCATGTTCTGCCCGTGCCTTCCACGATTGCATTCTAGAGAGGATCAGCTGACATGCCTCGCTGTCGGAGTGCGTTTACATTGACAATGCCGCTAGGGGATCTGCACCGGCAGACAACGTCACGCTCAGTGGACCATGGAGCGAATATTTCCAGTTCATCCAGAGATTTAACAGATATACTACTGTGAGGCCTATATATATATAAATAAAAACTATTGCATAAAGGGTCAGAGCCTTGGCTTCGCGTTTATAAATTATGTTGTAGGGCTGATGTCTGGAGGCTCGGCATAAAATCACGGTGTAATAGTGCTCTGTGCCGCGTGAAAGTGGGTCCGATTGGACTCCACCACAAGTAATGTGAAAAATCCAACGGTGGCTCAGGATCGCCAGCTGTGGCACCCATCGCCACGTGGCCGTATACGTGCTGCACGAGCGTTGTCGAGCCAAACAACGGGGCTACATCATTTTACACCACTCGTGGGCATTTCCATATTTATTGGGGGGGGGGGGGGGGGGTTGAGTTCTCGAGCAGAATTCATTGAAGAAAAAAAGCACGTGATATAATTACTCATTCTGTTTCGTGTTTAAGCATTTTATTTAAAGATTGTTCGCCACTGTGTCATGCCCCCGTGAGCTTTTGAATGTAGCCCCCCACTTTCCCCCAAGCAAGGTCATGCGCCACCGGGTTTCCCCTTGACCGAGGCTTCACTTGGGTTAACTAATAACTGACATAGTAATTGCTGAAAATGTTACATTTCAAACAGAACAATGTCATCAATGATATCGTGTAATTAGTTCCGTTATGCTGCGATGATTGGTTATTTTAATCGCTGCGAGCCCTATAATCGCGTGCTCCCCACCCCACCACCACCCCCCCACCACCACCCCCCCCCCCCGACCCTCGTCGGCTGTGAGCAGAGAGCCAGTGCACGGTCGACCAGCGTGAGAGCCTCGAGGAGACCCTGCCGCTGGCTCTGGGGCTGGCCCTGGGCCTGCTCATCGTCGTCATCATCGGCGTCTATCACCTGCAGCACCGGCTCAGCGGCTCCGCTCAGCCGCAGCAGGATCGCGCCAACTACAAGGAGATGTGAAGCCCGCGGCGGCTCCTGTGGTGCGGAAAGACGTCGCCATCCGTCGTAACGCCGACGCCGCATCATAGAGAGAGCTTATATGCTAAGAACAACAACAACAACAACAAAATGTGCCGCTGTTGCTGCTGCTGCTGCTGAACCACCGTCTTTCATGGTTGCTGTGATTACCATACGAAAATTTTAATTTAGAAAAAAATCGTTAAAGTATCACGGTGAGGGCCAACTGCCTGTACAGCGTTGAAGCCACTATAGATTGTTTCTTGCCGCGTGTTATGTGTTTGGCTGCGATTTGTTTATTCTCAAGAGAAAGTGTGAGAAAAAAATATGCGAAAACCACTTGTCAATCAATTTCAATACAACTGGATCACGAGGACGAAATATGAATTGGTAAACTGAAACCCCAGTCTTATCGTGTGGAAATTATGCGTCGTTTACGCATCTACGCAACTGGCTACCAATTTAACATTTTCACACCTTGTTATTTAGAAGTAAATTTAAAAAAAAACTCTTCTGTTAGAGATATAGATATAGTAATATCGCTTAGTTGATAGGCAAGAAACGACAGTCTTATTGGACACAATGGCATTATATATATTGGAGATGCCCCCCCTTATTTTTCAAGATGCTCATCTTACAAAATCCATTACGACCACCTCACACAAAATGCTAATGTGAAAATATACTGTATTATCTGATGCCACTGTTGTTCAGGAAAGATTCCATTCCACAGACCGTTAATCCATTTTTATCTCATCCGTGCATTAAGATGAACTCATGAATACATTAAATATGGGAATGCAACTGCCATGATAGTAATACCGTTGATAGTGATTTCTTTGACATAATACTGTAGTCAGTGTGCAATTTGTTGTTGATGCCTGATTGTAAAGTGCTCCTAACTTAAATGCATTTGCGATATTTGCTTAATATGAACGTGGTTCCGTTATCATATCATATGTTTTCTACTTGCACAAATAATAATATGTGATTGAAATATATTGAAATGTAGCTACGGAATAATGAATCCGCTGGATTACGAATAATGTGTGAGAATAGTGATCGTTGCTTTAGTGTTTTCAACTTGGATGCGAATATGTGCGCGCTAAGCCACTGAGACCAAAGCAAGTCCATGCTGATAGCTACATTTCTTGTTGTATGGGAGCCTGGAGTAACATGGTTTATGTAATTTCAATTGGGCTATTGCTAATCGCTTATGTTTTGAATTGGTGATGCTGAAATGCAAACATTCATTGCTGCCGTGGAACGTGTGTGTCTGAGTCGACAGAAAGTGTTGAATAAATGACGAATCATTGACATCATTATTTTACTTTTTTTTTAATCCCATTATAAATGCCTTACGTATGAAGGGCAAATAAATGAATATTGCTATAGAACATTTTGTACATTTTTGTAAGGGCAACAATACCAACGGAGATCTTTTGAAGGACTCAGCATAACACAGCAGGTAATTACTTTTACGTATAACACCTCATGCGCAAAGCGATTTCAGCAATATTATTTTTGCATATACAGTAGAGTATTCCATATAAATAAGCATCCCTTGCCTGTGGCAAGCCATGAGCAGTTTCATTGCTGGCAAACTCGTCGTCGTTGTTGTTGTAGTTGTTGTCAGCCTCTTGGTAGCTATTAATGATCTCTCTCCGTCATCACGTGGCAGTGCCGGTTAATGGAGCGTCAATCAATTCCCAGTCTGATGAAGACTGCAATGTTCTGGAACTGATCATCAAGAGTGTCTATTTCCCCAACACCAGACCCGTCACGGCATACTAATGCATCACAACCCAGGCGATCTACTGTAAACGCCTTGGGGGGAAAAATAAACATTTTACTGTGGCGTAATGTCTTTTTTTTTAAATACGTCTAAGCAGGCAATTATGGACAAAATCAAAGGCACGCAACTCTCTAGCATGACCTAATGTTATCAGTACAATTGGCGTACTCGCGTTGACAATACCCCAGTTAACCAGGCCAACGTTCCAAGCTCGATGGGACGGTATATGTGATAACAAAAAGTAACAGTGGTCGTTATTCAGCTGCGGAGGGAAACATTCTTCCGATTAATTCGCGTAGTCTATGTTTCATCAACATGAAACGGAATGCCCTTCCATCACCGATTTACATACGTATTACTTGCATACGTGCTCCACATGTCGCACAGCTCTTCACATGCATTGCTCTCAGTGAGCCATCCTACACAAACCAACATCAATGCCCTCCCCCCCCCCCCCCCCACGAAGAGCACTGCGGCTGCGATTCCGTGAAAAAGGTCGGAATATTGCCGTAGTGGAGCGTACTCCTCCTGAAGAGGCTTTTGCACCCGGCGAAATGTACGGGTAATGTGGCCCCATCTGTCTTCCCAACAGCAGCCAATAAATCTCTGTCCTCTGCTCAGCCGCTGTGAAAGGCGCTCGTGCACCGCTGAAGGTTGTGCGTGTGTGCAGTCATCGCCGATGGAAGCAAACTCTGAATTCCTAAGGAACTGCGAAACGGTGTTGTTGCTGCTCTTGGTATCGTTGTTGTTGCAGCTGTTGATTTTATGTTCGTTCCACTACAAATGCTCGCACGATTCACTGCATCCTGCTAGGGCAGTACATTGCAGAAATGCACAACACGTTGGCATTATTAAAATCATAATCTGCTAGAAATTAACTACATTGTTGTTTTGATTTAAAGCTTTCGTGACTGCAGTGATTAATATTCTTGGTTCTTTCGGTAAAGTCACGTTGAAGGGAAACAATAAAATAATAATATATATAAAACAATAAAATTCTGACGACGTTTCGACTGTAACACAAACAGTCATCATCAGGTGTGAAACAACCAACGGCAAGAAACATTTGAAAGAAGTGGCGGTTTGTATTTATTAATTTATTTTCCAACGTTGCTTTTATTTATTTATTTCAAGCGGTGTTTGTGTTTTATTTATTTAAAAACGTCAGCGCCACAGATAGCGATTTGGCAGTTTGTTTAGAAGGACGAGTCCATCTATGTTCGGAAAAGAGGAGGGGGGAAACGAAAATTTAATGTATGCTGTCTGAAAGCCACCGTAAGCGTGAACAATCAATTAAGACCTGAAATGGTTTATCAAATCCTTCCAATGATTGCTAAGCCAGAATCCATCTTCTCGGTTGAAATAGTTTCTGTGTTTGTATATGTGGATAGCCTCACGAACGAATCTCTCATGGTAGCCAGATGGCTTACAAAGAACCTCTGTCTTGGAGAAGTCAATGTCATGTGAGCCTACTGAATTATAACAGTGATCTGCCACGGCCGAGGTGTTGGTGCTACTGTGTTTTAGGTCTGCTTTGTGTTCACGAATGCGGTCCGAATGTTTCTTGCCGTTGGTTTTTTCACACCTGATGATGACTGTGTTACAGTCGAAACGTCGTGAGAATTTTATTGTTTTATATATATTATTTTATTGTTTCCCTTCAACGTGACTTTACCGAAAGAACCAAGAATATATATTGTTGTTATTTAGCTTACAGGACAAACTCTCCTGGGATTATTTGCTCCTGGGCTCCAGATGACGTTAGGTATGTTGTGTAGTTGGGAGTAAACGTAGAGAGCCCATTCATCATTTCGACGAATGTGCTCTCTGTGATTACATCTGGTGACCCAGCAGCATTGGTGAACCAAGCCTGAGCCTGCTGATGAGACTCAGAAGGTCAAAACCAGTCCTGGATTTGCTTGCTTAAGCGAATGCTGCCAGATAATATCGGTCTGGTAAGCCAATAGGCCGATGGACTCCCCCACCCAAGCTCTGCGGTCCTCTATATATTCAGGCGTCATCGGCCAATTCAGAAGTGTTTACTTGTAAGAAACCGGAGCACCCAGAGAAAAAAAAAACACACGCGCGAGAGGGAAACATTCTATCCAATAGAGATGCAACAGAGGTAGTCTCCATGTTCTTCAACCGAGTCCTTAACGCCCACGGGCAGGGAGTTTCACAACATTTCGCGTTATCCACCAACCTTCGCTGCCTCCACAGTGCTGGGTTACAGGCGTGTGTCACCACCGCCCCGCTAAAACATTAAGTTTACTTACATGTGGAGATAGAGAACAGAGTTGTGCTTACATATGCCTCGACTTATTATTCGTGTTCTCTAATCATCAGTAGCTCTGTAAAAGCTGATGTTTGTAAATAATTTTTACAATTAATTTTAATAGGCTACGATAACGGCAAAGGTCACAATTTGTAACTTCACGTGTCAAGAACTTCTGTGCCCCGACGTGATCGAAGAATACTTGCATTATCTGCACAACCCCGCTCACCAAGGTTGGTGACATTCTGTAATTGAAATGCGACTGGCAGAAAAGAGGAGTTCACGCGTTTTCTCGGAAGGTCACATGTGCAACGTCCTAGTTTGTGGCACCGCGTGCCAACATCAATTTCCTCTCCATTACACTAAAGGCGGCAGCACCTCTGATCCAGCAAGCGGCAGTGCGCGGTGGAGGCAGTGGGTCAGGATGCAACGCCTTGTCCACTGAGGCTTGAAATTGAGCCCATATCTGGCAGTTATTAATGACTGTAATTTCCCTCACCTTCTGCAATTGCTTTCCAGCTTGATGTAAACTTGTATTGTGGGCTTGTGATAGCCAAAAATAATTACAGAATAAATAAATAAAAATTGTTACTTTTTTTTAGGGAGAGGGGATGGGGGTGGGGGGTGGGATTTAACTGGGATCGTAGAAAAAGCATTCTCTCCCCAACGTTCAATTAATTAGTTATAAGATGTGTTCAATGTGATATGCCCAAAGTCACCCTGCCGTCTCGTGAAGCAAACGCACGAGGTAAATTGTCTACTTACAAAGCTGGTCTTGAAAATCATCAATTTTACATTGACAAATGCTCATGATCGAGTAATTCAGTTCACCGTATTGGAGATTGCTATTACCGGGCCGTCATTACAAGATATTTACCGGAAGGAACAGGCCAGAGCAAGCCGAAGACGACTCTGCTAAATTCGATTTCTGATTTTACAGGGTCGGAGGGAGACAAGATTAATGGAGAAGAGACGTGCAGCTTCAGCGAATCTATCGGTTTCCTATTACACACCCTGTCGCATACTCCGCTGACTCCAAACACCTGCATTTATCTCCTTTTCTATTAGGTGTTGTAAGAAACACATAATTGAAATTCCATGGCACTTAAGTCTAATGCCAGAGCAAAGCCCTGTAAGGCCGCAAAATAGGATAATTGCTGTTATTACAGCGATGTTCTACCTACCCATTTCTAGTCTGTTGATTTTGCGGTCAGATATCAGCTGCACTGTCCACATCTCTCAGGGTGTTTTTTGTCATTTGATATTTTATCGCATAACCATGTGGAATGGTGCCACTAAAATAAAACCGGAAATAATTCAACTGGAAAAGGCGATATTTTGCGCGCGAAAAGGATGGCAAACACTCCAAAAAATGTGTCCTCCGTTTAAAATGGACCTTTTTAAAGTTATATAGCCTGAACAGACCGTTGGAGCAAGTGCTGTTAGCAAGTACCTATGAAGGCTGGCACGGTACACAAGGGGGTGGGTGACCAACACCACGCCCGACCGCCTTTTTATTCCCAGTGCTGACGTTTACACACCGCCCCAGGTACTCATTCGAGGCTGAATCGACCGAGGGATGACCAGGATCGGTTCAAATATTAATCACGGTCATTGACCGTGAGCGAGAACACGAAGTCATGTCGCCGGGTTTGTAGCGCACTACGCTAACTACTGCGCCATAACCCCCTTCTCCACGTATATACGTAGTACACCATGTGAAACGCGTAGCTCAGCGCAATGCAATATAAAGCCAGGGACCTGAGTTCGATTCCCTACCATGGTTAACGTGGGTGGCGAGTGAGATTTGAACCAGTCGGGGGTCCCCCATTGAATCACCCGCACTGATTCGGCATAGTGAAGTACGGTCAATAAACCCCATGACCGACAACGCATGCATCGTAGGACTTCATTCACTAGTAGACTGACGAATAGGTGTAAGTTATTCGTTCGTATTAAATATATACATAATTTGACCCCTAGCACACCACAGGATAGGAGAGTAGAATCGTGGATATAATGTGTGGAAAATTAATCAGGAATGGGAAGAGAGAAGAGGATGACCGGGAAAAGGATGCTCGAACGGATGTCCCCATAACGGACAAAGTGGGAGCAACTAAAGATGAGCAGGAAGAATGATTAAGTAGCACCTGGTCGGAAAAGGAGGAGGGGGGAAGGGATTACCAGGCCAAGATGTTTGGGATGAGAGGGGAGGCAAGAGAGAGAAACAAGGAGCAAGTAGGAGTGAACTGCACGAAGCAGCGTCTGTGTTCACAGGGAGTGGGGAGGAATTCAGGGTGGGGCTGAACATACATAAGTCACGTGATTTGTGAGAGGCTTGAGCTGGAGATATGAGGGATGAGATTAACATTGTCCACTAAACACTACAGCGTGTGACAATGAAGTGTACTATACATCTATGGGGAAAAAAAGGAATACAGTAAAACCTTGGATTGCGAGTAACTTGGTCTGCGAGTGATTTGCAAGACGAGCAAAATTCTTCAATAAATATTTATTTGATAAACGAGCGAGGTCTTGCAATACGAGTAGTACGTATACGCTTTCTCTGCCGAGCGTCACGTGATCACAACTGATATACGAGTGCTTTGATATACGAGTGCTTTGGATTACCAACACGTTTTCCGGAACGATTTATGCTCGCAATCCAAGGTTTTGCTGTATGGTGAAAGCGTAAGGAGGCCTTCGTCCATCCAACAGTGGCATGACAATGAGATTGTTATATTTTGTTTGTTGGTTATTGTGGTACATACACCAATGTGCAAGAAGGTGGTGAAGATAATACGGTAATGAGCATCGTTCGTCTTCATCCACTTTTTTTTATTTTCATCATTATTTCAGCCAAAAAGGGAAGAACAATTCATAACCACAAATATTTCAGATTACTATTTTCACCCGTTTTAAATATCATCCCAGGACGTAATTAAGGTTAAAAAAAAAGCAGGCAGCCAGGTGCACGGGAGAATGAATGCAGGGGGGGGCTGGCAATTGACACGACACTGCAGGGGGTTGGTTGTAGGTTGGCCGCAGTGTAAGAGAACGACGACGTTGCTCGGCGCTTATTGGTTTACAGCCGCTGTGGTAGGAGTAGGTTGCTTTGGCGTCTGAGCGCAGACCGCCCAGCCTGCTGCTGGGCCCTGCCAGTGGAGCAATGACGGGGTGAAATGAAGTGTGAAATTGAATTCTGGAGCGAGCGAGCGAGCGCACTGAGCCATCCATCGCGCGCACAACTCCGACGGGCTGCAGCAATCCCGCTCCTGCCCGCAGAGGCACGTGCGACCATTCACTAAATTGTGGTAATTTACTAATTTAATTGAAAGCACGACTGATATGGATCAGAGAGCTCGGCGAAATGGACCACGCTGAATGCTTTATGTAAATTCGAGCCCCGCCAAAAATGCAAAGAAATGTTTCGAATAAAGCAGCAGCACTGTTTTGTGCATTTAAAAAAAAACAAACGGTATGGTCCGAGATGAATGCGGAATTTTCTTAACACTCTGCTAAGGCCTTGCGAAACAATTTAAAAAATATAGTTTCATCATCAGCAGCCACGATCAATGCGCTTCTGGATGAAGTCTGTGCGTACAGTCTACCAATTACTGAGTGCAATGTTGAACGCGGTAATACTGAAAATGTCTCTTTTGCATGGATACTAGCACCACTACAGTACTGTAGTCATAATTACGAACAGCAGATACGTAAGTTGTTATTTTAATTCGGAGCTGATAGAACATGTCGGCAACCTTCAATACTTTCAGTAGATAATCCTGCAAACCTAACGTTTATTTCGCTCTACGTATCTCTCTCAGAATCAGGCTCCTGTCCTTTTCTGAAGAGAGTTATTAATACATAATACGTGATTAATATTTTGTAATATCGCATAAAGTTAACAGTAGAGACAGGAACATACAATTACCTACCACAAACTGCAGAATAAATTATATATCCTACGATAGTGTTGGTTTAGATTTTTTTGTTTTACATTACAAGACTAATACTGAATTAAACAATGATAAAACGATGGTCAAGAATAATTACCGAGTGGCAGCCAATGAGTGGAATGCGTCCGAGAGATGTTCTAGGTTAATTATTACGTTCGCTGGACAATGAGAGATGGTCAAAGCGTACGCAGGCCTTCATCCAGCAGTGGATTGACCATGGCTGATGAGTATTGTAACGGCTGTATATAAGGTAGCGACAGGAGGCTCGTGCCGAAGTGTCCGTGTCGTGACAGAGTGCGACTGGCATTTTCATTTTTTTTTTAAATGTGTCGCTAATTCAGTGTCCACCATGTTAATTCTAGGTAGAGCGAAATAAACTAATAAGTCGCGGAAAGTTTGTACGAAAAAAATCGTCTTCTTTCCAGAAATGTTCTACTACTTCATGAAGTAATGAAATGGTTAATAATAGCTGTGTATACTTACTGAGCACCAATGATGGAAAGGTCAACGTCGTAACGGGGCAAGGGAGACAGACAGCTGAACGCTTAAAATCGCACACGCGCAACATTTACTCAAGCATTACGGCAGATTATTAGCATAATTACACTTGTGTTGTGTGCCCAGCGTAGATTGGATTGTTCACGTGTTACACAAAAGTGCGCTAAGTGCTCAGATTTGCACAGCTGTGCACGATTGCCAATTCTCCTTTCACTCTCTTCACCCTCAAATCTCAATCTGTGGAGGTGGAACAGCCATATGCTTGCGAGGAATGCCCTCGGATGTCAACCAGGCACGGATAAGTCAACAAACTAAAATAATAATGGAATAAAAATATGTTGAAAACTGTGTAGAAGGGGAAATTATATTAAAGTAAAGCGTTGTAAGCATAGCTATATTATAATAGACGTTATAGCTTTATATTAATGGTATTTTGGCTACATTGCTCTGCTATGTTAAACCAAAATATATTGTATTTTATGCACATTACTATTCTAAGTGACGGCGATTCACGTAAATGTGTTTGTTCGTGAGTCGCTCTGCGAAGCATGGCTTTGTAAGATATGTGGCGCTATATGACCACTGATTGATTGGGAAAAGAGAGAGAAGGGGGGGGGGGTGGAAACAATCCAGTCCTGTTATATTTTATCTGCGATGTGATCTTAAATTTCCAAGGAGATCGATTGAACAGCTGTCATCGTGCGCCACGGAAGCCGTGTCAACATTCATTTTTACAGCGGTAGCCGAGGTTCAGGATCGGGGGTGGCGACGATGGAGAGGTCGTGGGCAGCGGGGGGAGGTCGACGAGGGTTGGTGGGCACAGGAGCTGCACACAAAGTGCCCGAGAAGAGCGGACTCAAGATAAATGTTTCCGCTTTGCTTTATTAGAGGTACAATGCTGGCAGGAGAATGGTTGTGTAGCGGGGAGGGAGGCGTGATAAAAACGGTGGCAGGCTCATCCATCTCGTCACCCTTTTTATGGAGCCTGCACCAGGCAGATAAGCCCCGAGTCCACACCACGAAATAAACGATTCCGCGGCATTAGTGCGGTGACTCTTGATTGCAGAGAAGAAGAAGAAACACATCTTTGAAGACTTCGTTTGCGGTGAGCTACAGAGCGTCTCAATGCCTGACATCTCTTATCTGGAAATATGCATGCTAATGCTCACAAAGAAAAAAGCATTGCTACACACATGCATTTTTTTTATTACTAATGACATTAATAACGTATAAAGGAAGTTTAGTTTGTGGTTATTTTGAAGATAACCAGAAAAAAACGTGGCAGTCCAACACAAAAGTTAACATTGCTGCAGGTACACCTGATTAATTATCACAATGTTTCATAACATTGAGCAATTAGTTTAACTTACTGATAGACCACAGTATTTAAAATGTTAACCTTGAAGCGTCCAATATAGTGAATACATATCCTAAATACATTCACAATAGCAATCAGCCACATTACATTTCGAGTGTTTCAATGCCACTAAAAATGGTGCAATATTAATTCCTTAACACTTTCTGGATTAATAATCCTAATTATTGCAATGAAGATGCTAGACCAATAACTTGGTACAATCTCTTTGCCATAATTTTATTGGCTTTTATAGCACGCCTTTTTTTCTGGCGTGCTGATATTTTACACGTCGAATGCTGTGTGATCTTGCAATAAAAGACCCATTGTAAAAAATATGATTTATTTGTATTTTTACATTATTGACTGTTATTATTCAAGATGCATTCTAATACAGAGGGCGTATGCACCAGCAGGGACTGCAAAAAATATCTCGTAGCAATTTACTGTGAATTCGCTGTTAAGGAAATATTTATGAAGTACTTTAGGTCTATTAAGCAAAGATATAGAATTGTGGGGAAATGGGGTCACAGTGCACAGCATGGCAGGTAAATCCAAGTTATTGCGCTTACTCTGATTGCAATGTAAGTGGCCTTCCCATACCTTTAGACTCCCGGTCCAAGCATGATGCGCGAAAAGAAACGTTTATTTTCAGATTACTGTATATGAAAACAGATTCTGATTATATATACAAATAAAAAGCTTATTTTTATATGTATAGTTGAATGGGGGCATACTCGATGTTCCATTGCTGTGCCCTGACAGCCAAGTTAAACACTTACCCAACCGTACACCATCGTCTATCCAGCTTGATGTGCAATATAAACAAACATTTAATTTATATATTCTTTTTTTTCCATGAATAATGCTAATCCAGTAAGCTTTTCAGAACACAATCTAATGACAGCCAGTAAAACCTAATTACATTTTGCTGTACTATTTAACCCCCCTCCCCCCCACCTAAAAAAAATGCATGTATTATATTAATACAATACACGCAATGTGCAATGTGCCTGTATTGTGACTGGTTGCTTGAAAATAAATGTCATACACATTTTTTTTGCCACACGAAACATTGTTTTCAAACCTTTACAATAAATGTAAGGAAGAAAAATATGCAGGCCGTGCCACTTTGCATGAACTGTATACCTATTGACAGCTGATGCCCTTTGTGACACAGCTTTGGGAATTGGGGGCACACGGTCGCAGGTGGAAGTGGGAATCGCAGTGCCGCGTTGGTTGGCTTCCTCATCCTTTATTTTTTTGGCGGCGATCCACTTCGGCATCGAGACGTTGAGTTTCGAAGTGGGTCATGGCCTGGTGGATACAGCGACAGCCTGCTCGTCCCAGTCTTGAAGGTCGATGTTTCCAAGCTTCAAGGAGGACTTGAGGGTGTCCTTGAACTGCTTCATTTGTCCTCCCCTCGTCAGCTGCCCATTGGAGAGCTGGGAGAAAAGTATCTGGTAGGGAAGGTAGTCCTCAGGCATGTGGATTCAGTGGCCAGTCCATCGGAATTGTTTTTGTTTATAAGTATTGCTTCGATGCTGGTGGTGTCAGCTTGGAGGACACTCGCATTGCTGCAGCGATCTTCCCACTTGGTCCCCACGATTTGGCAGAGGCACGTGCTGATGGAGGTGCTCAAGCGCGGTGATATGGCACTGGTAGGTTGTCCACGTTTCGCTGAAGTAAAGGAGTGTTGGGTTGACAACTAGGAGCTTGTTGTTCTGCGGAGATCGTTGTGATCGAAGACGTGCTGGCGCAGTTTGTAGAAGGTGGTTCTGGTGCACAGGACTCCTTGTTGGATCTCCTCGTCGACAGTGGCCGTTTGGGAGAGATGACTACCGAGGTAAGGGAAATATTCCACATATTCAAGGGCCTCTCCAACGATTATATATAGTCGTGGGGATGCTTGGCTGGTCCGATGTTGGTTGGTGGAAGACCTTGGTGATAGTAATGTTCAAGGTTAGGCCAAGTCTCTTATATGCAGAGTTGAATACATCGAGGGTCATCTGGATGTTCTGCGTGGAGTGAGCCACCACGCAACAGTCGCCCGCAAACTGCAGGTCGTGGATGTCCTTCGTGATCAGCTTTTTCTTTGCCCAGAAACGTCCGAGGTTGAATAGCTTCCCGTCCAGACGGTACTGGATGCTGATGCCAGATGGAAGACGACCGTGGACGAGGAGGGTGACCATGACCAGATAGATGGTGAATAAAGTGGGGGCAATCACACAGCCCCAATTAACATCCGTTTCAGATCCCCCGCTCAGCACGGTGGCAGTCATGTCGTGCAGGAGCCGCAAGATGGTGACAAACTTCTCTGGACAGCCAAGGCATTGGAGGACGCTCCAAAGGTCTTCCCTGTTGAGGGAGTCAAATGCCTTGGTTAGGTTGACGAATGCCAAGAACAGTTCTTGATGCTACTCCCGACACTTTTCTTGAACCTGTCGGGCAGCGAAGATCATATTTGCAGTGCCCCGGGATGGTCGGAATTCATACCACGTCTCCGGCAGGACCTCCTGGCTTAAGGTACTGGGATAAGCAAGATCGACAGGCAAAGTCAGGCACACAGAGGGAGCTCTAGAGAGAACCTGAGAAGGATATCTGGCCTACCTTTCAATGCTGGTGAGACATCTTGGAAGAAGTGGGAGTACCTACACTTTACCCCACCACACACGACCTACCATTCGATTCATTCATACTCACATTTTACAGTATATTTAATTCCAGTTGATTCCGTTCAACTGCAAGGAAATTACATTCCTTGTTAACTGCTCCGGCTGGTATAGGAAAAGCATAGCTGAAAAAAAACTGCTAAGCACATAAGCTGATTTCCTTGTGTAAGTGATGACTCTGTCACTCAGATACGGGTCTTATGAAATGCCAGCTGGAAAGCTCATTTTATTTGCCCTAAGCAGTGATCAAAATTACTGCGAAAAGATAAGCAGTAGCCTATTTATGACGAGGGCAACATCACGATCTGCTCCAAATATGGATGTTATGATTAAGATTAGAGTTGGAGTCCCTTTGTCGAATCAATTATAATTATCTGAAGCCAACACAAAACGTATCTGGACGTCCAATAACTTGCAGCCCTTTGTCAATCCACTGCTGGCTGGGGGAAGCAGGACCGGTTAAGGTCTCACTCGCCACTGACGTGAGCCATAGGCTGGCAGTCTGATGAGAGACACTAATAAGTAAATAAATACATACGAATACTGTTTTGTCGTAATTAGAGGTCATAAAGGTACGTGCGATGCCACAACTCACCGTGAAATATCTTAATATTTGCTTCCACGTGCCAAACAATCGAGAACTGGACGTCTCCTTCAGCTGCACTGTGAAACAACAAGCACGGCATGGAGGATCCTGTCTATAAGAGGATTAGAAGAACAAGCCTTCGCGTTCAGTCTCTCACCTCTCCACGCACGGATTAGTCAACGCAGTCGCTATGCTTTTCACAGTAACACATTTAATTCATGCCTCGCCGAATGCAGCTTATAACAATGTTATTTCTGAATCATCCTGTGCAAATCAGCTCACATTTGCCTTGTTTGTATTAATGTATTAAAATAAATTGCGATATTTGGATATTTATACTGAACCACAAAGGATTTTTCTCCTTAATTTTATCCAATAAATTTGGAATTATTTTCTACATTTAAATCAACACGGCTCAATAAAAAAGAGATCATTATGCCCACCGTTTTGATGAAGAATCAGACTGGCACGCGCCTCTGTCGTCTTGGCGCAGACGGCAGTCAGCTATAAGAGGATTTATACTAAGACACCATTGTTGTGCCATATGACTGCACCCTGTGCAACATGACAGGGAAAGAAAGAGAGATTTACCAAGGCAAGACATGTTAGTTTAATAAAGTGTTTACATGTACTCCTCAGCTGACTATAAATAGTTGGCAATAGGTGCCAGACGGGCGAGCACCCCTCAGTATTAACATGGAACCACCAGCAACCAGCAGTCAATGTGAGTATGGGCTCACATGCATTATTAGTGATATTGCTTTGGATTAAACGTATTCACAGTGTGCAGATGTGAAAAACCGCTAACGTTTTTCAAACTCAAAACGGAGATACAATGTTTAAATATACTGAACCAGATGATGGAATTTAACACAATAATTCCATGTCCTTACACATTAATTATGCTTTGAATATTTTGTTCGAATGAAACTGTTCATTATTTATACTCACATCACCTACTTAACGTGCAATTTACGTTACAGTGTATTACAATGTAAACGTATGCAATGTTCTTATGCTATTCAAATAGATTACGATGAAAACATATTTTATCTTAGTTTTTTTTTTAAAGCTAAGCATGAAAGTTGGGTCACAAAATATGATCAGCAAGGGTCGCGCGTTGTTTTGAGGACACCTTAACAGGCGGGTGTACGAACGCAAGATTGAGGTTTCAGGAATTAAGAACATGCCTGGTTCAGATGCTGAGATACACAGTTCGCAGTTCATAGAAGTCTGCCTGTTGGTACGCTGTTGAACTGAGTATCTCGACATCTGCCCCTGTGCTCTCTCTACAACACCCAAGTGGTGAAGAAGATAACATATATATCATTAAATTACATTCTGAAATGCAATGTTGCTTTACATAGGCCGCTGAATGAGAAATATTCTTAAATCCTCCACACCTCTTTATCCCCCCCCCGCCCCAAAGAAGTATAGGTGGGTACAGCAGTTAGTCGATCGCCAGGTCCCAAGATGTATTGCCAGCGTGGAAGTCGGTCAACATACCTTCTCTAGAGGCACTCGAGAGCTCTCCGAATTGGAGGTCCTTCTTCCAGCAGTCGTGTGAGCAAGCAATTGCATGGCTTCACCTTTCCCTTTCAGATATATATGGCTTTGGTTATTGCGTCCAAGTGATTTAAGGCTGCCTTTATACTGGTATATTTGTACATCTCCAAAAAGTGAGATGCACACAGCCATTTTCATATGTCCATTCATAATATTAAACATTTAGAACAAAATTTCCTTGATGCTGAGATTAATGGTGTACACATAGTAGTTTCGCATGGATATATATTTCAAGTACATACTGCCAAAAATGAAATGGTCTCTTCAAAAATATATCATAATCGTGACATCGCTGGAATGACTCATAACCTGAGTGTGTCTAGAACCATAGTTTAACTGTAAACACTATCAATCAAAATTGTTGAACTATGTATCTGGATGCGTTCTTTATGATGAAGCAACAATGTTCATACTGTAACATGACTACACTCAATTTTAAATACTGTGGTTTAAACCTTTGGTGTTACTCATTTACCTTGATCCCAAATTTGCACTCTCTTAATTTCATGTAATTTACTTTTTTGGTAAACGTTCAAGAAATCTACGATTGATTACTATTTCTCCATTTTATCTATGCCTTTTTTGCTATCCAATTTTTGTTAAACATATTGTCAATTGAATAATGTTGGTAAAAGCGTGCTTTCAAGTCTGGCTCTCCCATCAAATATATTTTTGGAATGTATTCCTGCAACCTCCGTGGAGCTGTTCGATTTTTTTTCCAATTTTTTTTCCAAATGTTTTCATTCAAGGCACGGTTTATGAGGTCTTAATTGATGTCCACTGAGTCAAATGTTTTAAGTCCACAAAGGCAAGGTGCAATGGTAGTCTATGCATTCGTCTTTTTCTAAATCTGATAGTACTGTACCGTACGTATTCGAAAAATGTAAAAGTGCGCATGGAGCGATGTACGCTCAGAATTACAGATAGAACACATGCATCAGATAACATACGTGAGTTAGATACATCATATTGACTGTTAAGAAAAATTAAGTGAGGTTGAGGAGAACACATTGCTGTAAGGCATGGCTGTTGGTTGAGATGAATGATGAGAGTGGCAGCCAAAGGAGGAACAAGCCCCGGAGAATGACCGCTGTCGCGATGGGAGCGATGAGATTGTTCTTGTGTAGGAAGTTGGATGGATTTTTGCACCGAGAGACCATGTGGGATTGACAATTCTATCCACCAGCAGTGGAGAGATCATGGTTGGTATTCTTGGTTCTTTCGGTAAAGTCACGTAGAAGGGAAATAATAAAACATTTAAACATAATAAAATAAAAATTATCACGTTTCGGCCACAACGCAGGACGCTGTCTTTCCGACAGCTGTTCTTCACCTGAGGAGGCGGCTTGCGTTGTGGCCGAAACGTCGTGAGAATGTTATTTTGTTTTATTGTAATTATTTTATTATTTCCATTCTACGTGACTTTACCGAAGGAACTAAGAATATGAATCCCTGCAGTCACGAAGCTTTACATCTAAATCATGGTTGATGAGGATGAGTTTACGCGTATTCCTTTACTCGTTTTCCAGCACAGCTGTCATTGGGAATTGGAGCATTTTAAATGCAGTTCTCAACAAAACACGTAAATTGTCAGCTTGAAATCAAAAGTTCGAAATGCTTAAATGAGTTTAAATTTACTATGTTCTGCAAAAAAATAAAGCATGGGGAAATGTTGAAGTTTAACTACGAATTTTTTGTTTTTATAGAGTAGAAATGCACCTTGCATTGTCTAATTTAATTAATGAGTTTACCAGCTGCTTTTACTTTAGGTCAGTCTTTTATTACCATATGCTGATGAGTACACGACAAGTGATCAGAAAGAACAACAGCCCATGGTCTAGCAGCAACAAGGTTAAGTGCAACTTTGCTTGAATCTGGAAGCTTTATTGGAAACACGTTCCAGCACAGCAAACCACTGTGCTTCCATAAATACTTCCACTTATAAATGAAACAAGAGCATTCACCTGCCCATGTTGTGTTATCCTTAAAGAGAGATGCTAGGTGGTTGACTTTTATTTTTATGATGATGCTCAAAGCTTGCAAACCAGGCAAACAGTTTTATCATGTTACCGATTACATTTCTTTTTTCCTTAGTGTTGAGCATGGTGGAAATCATACCAAATAAGTACATTTGTTGACAAGACAAAGCAATACTTTCTGACTTCAAAATACATTTTCCAAACATTTCTTCTCAGTACATAGTTATTTACTTTGAGGCCAATAATGGCCTAAATTTCACAATATCTTTAGATATTTCAGTAAATGTTGGTGTTACCTGCCCTACTAAAAACCCAAATTCATAAGTATTTTTTACAAAACAATGACATATAATTACACAACAATAAGCGACCCACCACTTGCAGAAATATTTAGTGATATGCACACTGATATTTTATACATTTGAGCAGACCAGAAGTAATATTCAAAGGATACTGGGAAGCAGTCCTCCATTCAAATCAACACTCTGTCCTACATTTAAGCTATGTACTACAATGCAGTGTAGGACATTTTTAAATGTGCAAACATAAACAACATGAAAACACATAAGAAAATTAAACCAGTGGTAGCTTAAGCCATGTAGTAAACTGATATTCAGTAAATAAATATAACTGTGCCAAACTGAATTTTTTTTACTGCTACCAATAGATTTAAAGCATGTATTTGTTCATCTGTTACTGTGCTAGGACATTCGGATTGTCGAGTATAGATCTCCAACACAACCGCAATAAATCTATCTGCTTTAAAAAGCAATAAAAAATATAAGGCATACCACAACTCAAATTCAGCTGCATTATAAAAGTGGAGATATTGTTTTGCATATTAATGTGCAATGTATTACCATGTTAGAGTGTGGTTTCGGACAATTTGTGACCATTAAAAAAACACAAAACACAATGCATCTATATAACTGCATTCAAATATTTTATCAAACAATGTTACACGTTGCTGTAAATGTACCTTCCTAAGACTAAATGTACGTACAAATCGAAAATATAGATTTCCATTCTTCCATTATGTTTTCACCCTTAAGTGTACAACACTATGAACAGCATTTTGTATTTTAAATCATTATGGCCAAGTTTGTTAAATAAGGCTGGAATTTGTTTTTGGATTGTACTGCGTGTTGTTTGGCATGTCCAACGTTTTGCTCCACATGCTGGGAGCGTCTTCAGGAAATGCTTAGAGCAGCTTGGTTTATCCATCAGCAATGCTATATCATAGCTGGATAAATTGAGCTCGCAGTAAGTGGAGTGAAGTCAGATATTATGCTGAATAACATGCCATACAACCTCTAAGTGATTTAAAGCTTTCGTGACTGCAGGGATTCATATTCTTGGTTCTTTCGGTAAAGTCACGTAGAAGAGAAACAATAAAATAATTACCGAAAGAACCAAGAATATATAACCTCTAAGTGCTTTAGAATACTGCAAAAACATACGCAGCAATTTTGCTATATATTTAATTACGTGCACTATCCCATTCTGCAATCCGCACAAAGTAAAAGTTGACCGAGTTCCAGAATGATAATTTGCAATCGATATTGATGTTTCAGAAATGTCTTAAGATTCAAATGTATGCAATAACTAGCACACAGCTCCAGTGCTTTCAGCTCACATATTACACTGCAGATACAAAATGTTCAAGGCAAGCGCAAAACAAAATGTAGTTGATTAAAAAATATATAAACTTCCAGCAAGCCTTCCTTTTTTCTGTCGTACAAACTGACTGAGGTCCAACAATAAACTTATTTTGCAAGTCTGAGAGTGAGAATGATAATGCAAAACAGAATTTAAGATACAAAACACTAAATACATCTTGTGTAAAAGATGCATGGCACTACATATATGAAGGCGCAATTAAAGTGAGTGTGCAGCATTTCACGCAGTCGCCATGGTTTGGTGTTCAGGTTCTTGATCAGAGGTCATCTAGCATCCCTACAAAGGGGAAAAAAAAGTATTCTCGTCTTATCACACCTCACAAGAGAATGCAACCTCTCTTAAAACAGTAAACATTTCATCTTGCAAAGTATAAAATGAAAGACATTTACAGTTGTTCGTTAATGTACAAATATGTCAGTGGTTGCCAAGTTCATGAGGAATGGGGCTGTGCGTATCACAAGTTTACAGCTCTCCACAAATATAGTTAAATACTATAGCATGGGCAAGTCAAGCTATGGGATGATGGCTTACTTCCCACAAAGTGGTACTCAATTAATTGACTCTAAAAGTAATAATGGCTGAGTGGACCCCTGAATGGGATTTGATCTCATCATCCTCCATGATATGCAAGCCTTGTGCACTAATCACTGTGCTGCTTGCTATACTTTCTCCATCAATAATATACCAGCAGAAATGGTAGGTGAAGAAAACAAACAAGTCTTTTACAGGGAAATTAACGACTACCATTATGCATTTAAAAATAAAAAATAAATTTGTAAGCGACTTGAAAAAAATTATGTTCAGAATGTGCAATTAGAAAATATACGTTTAACAACAAATAGCTTACCTGGGACTAAAATCAGTTATTTAATCGAGAACCACAAGATTATTTTGTTTCATTAAAAGTGTAACAATCACTCTGTTAAGCAAACAGAAGATGTGCTTAAATATGCAACGTTAAAAGATAAATGTGCACAATAACCTTTCTGGCCCTGTGAGCTTTACTTCCAGCAGGCCCACTGCTTGTCCTTGTCAGTGAGCGGCACGTAGATGACGCCCATTAGAGGGCAGTGTCGTACGGTACCGTCCTCAAGCTTGTCGTATTGTTCCATCGTCTGGTTTCCCCCTGCTGGCCCCACGGGCAAAATGAGCCGGCCGCCAGGCTTCAGCTGGTCTATCAACTGGGACACATGGCACGTTGCAACAAAAATAGAAAATAAGATCACATTACTGGAAGAGAAAAAAAACCAACAGCAAATTCAAACACCCAATGGGACTTTTTTTTTTAATAATAGCAATGAAAGCAATCTTGTCATGGAATGCTAAGCTCACACCCAAGATTCTGCTAATGCTGTCCTGGTACTCTTGAAACATACAATACAGAGCTGGGACAATCCGTCTAATTCATTGACCAAAAATTGCAATTGACTCCACTTTTTTGGTCCATTACTCGGGCCCTTTTAAAAATAATGGCTGTCCCCAGATTCTGCCACCCAAAACCCCCCACAAGCCATGCCCAGTAAGACATGGCAGATGATGCTAATAATATCAACGAGCCTTTTGCCCATCCAAGGACGGGTGTATTGCAGTAAATCTGAAAACTTACAAGCGAAAATCAGACCGCGACGTGATATTCTTTGCATTAATGCGTGTGCAATTTGTAAGGGCGCGGTGACACAGACCTATTTCATTTAAAGGTTATAATCTCTTGTTTATCACGACGTCCTTTTTACTTCTATGTCTCAACAACAGCGTTACAGAGATCACGTGCCGTGAGGCTTCTGCCTTTGTAGTGATGGTTGTAAGTTGACGCCGAGGAGGGGGGAGGAGGCGCCTCGCCCCCCCATGCGGAGTGACGTCACCCGCTAATTATTATTAATGGGAGGGTGTCCATTTGGAGGACGTCAGCTGTTAATGATTATTGAGGGAGGCTGTTCGATATGGAGTGACGTCACTTGCGTATGATTATTAGTGAGGGGGGGGGGGAGTACTCCATATTGAGTGACTTCACCCGCTCATGATTATTAATGAGGGGTGGGGGGATGTCCATTTGGAAGATGTCACCTGCTCATGAATATTAATGAGGGGGGCTGGTCGTGGTGGCGTGACGTCACAAACGTAAAGGACAGACATTCCGGGGTGATTATAGTAGGTACAAGCCTCCCTTATCATCCCCAATCCAGCAGAATAGGTGAGAATGTTTTTTCAAAGTATTTTTGTATTAACAGTTTAGTCAAGTGATCAAACTGATAATAGGGAGAGTAATAACCCAGCTCTAATGCAATGGCCACACAAGCAGTCCGGCCAATGGATTATTCGTGCAAATAAACGGTGTGCATTGAGGCAATCACGGCTTGTTTACCGCCTGTGGAACTGTAGGTGCAGCAGCTCCCACATGGATGGCATCATAGGGAGCACCTTCTGTGTGCCCCTGCCTGCCATCACCAACTGCAAAGTAACCAACACAACTTAAAGTATGCAATAAATAGCAACTGCAATATGAGCTCTAAAGGACACGAAATTTTAACTGTTATTTGATTTAAGCTAACTTCGTACAACTAAGCATATGTAAGTGTACATAAACACTAGGGTAACGCAGGAAATAAGTTTTACTTTCAGTACATATGGTAATGTCACTGTAAAACCAATGCGTATATATAGTAAGGTCACCGCATATTCATATAGTATTTGCATATAGTAATGTCACTGTCAAACCAGTGCAGGCAATGAAAACCCACCTACAAGTGTCACTTGTCCCGAAGAGAGAAGAGACATGTCATCCTTGTTTACGTTTTTGATGGCTTCATCCACCAGCTCCTGGATGTGATCAATCCCAAAGACCTTTCCTGAAGACCCCACCTACTCAAACAAATGCACATTCCCCACAAATCGTCATGTTTTTGTTGTAAAATATATGCCAAATATTAAGTGACACTACGTATGTATGTTGAACTTCTTTCGCACTGTATGAAGCCAGCCGTGCTAATCGGAGGTGTAGGCGAAGGACAATACACAAAAAGCAGTTCTAAAGTAAGCGTACTTTTAAAATATATTGATATATTATGGTTAACCTAAATACACTCACCACATTTTTCAATAACACTGCTCTAGAAACAAACTTATCTTCGACTTGTGTTTCAATCAGTGACCCTTCTTCAGTAAAGAGAGGGCAGAAAAGAACTGACTTGTGGGAGGAGACTGCAATTTACACAGTAGGGCCCTGAATAATTTTAAGACATTTTACAAATTAACAGTATTTAATAGACCATACAAAAGTTTTCCATTCGAAAATACTGAGCATTAAATTCATCAAAACTTTAAATTATAATTCATAGGTACGGCAATGTTTGCATAGTCGGCACGTAAACGATTAATCAATTGCAATACATTCTCATACAACAAATGCGTCAAACTGTGCAAGAAGGTATCATTTAAAAGACAGAAAACATGCAAATGACATGCATGTTTCCTTTAGACTAGTAAAGCAAAAGAAAACGGTGTCTAAGGTAGAATTTATATTGTTGTTTCACTAATAATACAAAAAAAACACCTCTGTTAATCTCAGCTGTATTGCTGAGCATGTGCACATACCATTCTTGCAATGCAGGCAGTGAGATAGCCACTCCCAGAACCAACATCCAGGACTGAAGCCCCTTCAAACAAATGGTCTTGTAATATCTCCAGGGCATAGGCGTGCTGCAGACACGCACACCAAAATAACATCAGTGCATGTGCCAAATTAATTATGGCGGAGCTTCTTTTAACTCCACTCGTGTTTTGATTTATTAAATGTGTAACCGTAGTGTTTGTAAACCTATATTACCAGCTGGTATGTGGAATACTTACCATGTGAGGTGCACTTATAGTTGCCTGATAACCTAAATAAAGAAAACTAGTGTTAGAGTCATTCAATCTCTAAAGCCATAAAAACATGTTAGGCGTTTTAAAAATGTCCATTAGAATATTAACCACCACCAGCTTACCAATGGACTGCGGCGAGTCCATGTAGGCATTGTGCTTGGCGTATTTTCCTCTGTCCGTGGCAATCATTGCCTGGTAAACGCGGTCGGATTTAACGATGCCATTGCCTGCAAGACAAATCACCCACTCGATTAAGGTGCGTGGGCCTATAGTTGTCCCCCATACAGCGTTGTCCATACCCAGAGTCCTCACATTGCACTGTGAACGAACGCACGTCTCACCAAGTACTACCACGGTCCGTGCATTGCATTCCTGATGAAAAACATTCAGGGGACACAACCCTGTCACAGGAGTTCACATTAAAGATATGTTCTCATTCTATTGCCTCAACCCCCCCCCACCTCCCTTCTACGTACATAACACGTACTCCATTTATCGCAATGATATCACTTTGCAGAGGTAACCGGCAATGTCAACACATGTCCTGTAAATCCTCGCTTTTCAATCCACTGCTGGCTTCGGGACTCCCCACGCCGTGCAGGTCGTGGGGGGTTACTTGACCAGACGTAACCACGCTCGCTGGTCATTGCGGGTTGGTGAAGGGGGGTGTAGAAGTAGTGTACAACAATAGATGTTGCTGCACTGCCCTCTGCTGCCCATCACGTGGCCACACAACGCACCAGTTCAAATTCAGTATTCATTGGCAATGCACAAACGCTGAAGATTATACCGTATTTAAAGAAATTGGAACAGCATTGTACTGCAATAAGGCACGTTGTATGGTAATTAAACAATAGTTAGCGGCTGTTTTCCGTTGGGCATGCTTCAAGAATGTTCAATAAATTTGCCGATACAGATTCAGGACGGCGACGCCCAACAGCCTCATCACCGAGACGACAGCAGCCACATTTGCAAAATCCCAAATCCTTGTGTTTAACCACTCGTGAACATCGTGTACCCCAGCCCGAAACGGAAGGATACATGTGCATCAAATCCCCACAACATTTGCACGCTCAAAAACGCAGCCTTCTGCAGAGACACTCCCCCCCCCCCCGGCTCGGAGGCTAGGCCCCAGCGGTCTCGGATAGAAAGCCGGCCGAGAGAAGACGCGCTCAGCCCCGGCCAAGGGTGCCGCGACGAAGGGGGGGTCGGGCTCGAGGTGGAAGCCGCCATCCGCCCCCCCACCCCGCACCCTTTTTTTTAAGGTTGATCTATGAGGCACGGTGGCTCCGTCCTCCCGTCACCGCGCCTTCTCCTGCGGGGACACGGGGACGAGCGACGGCGTGAGGTGCGGGCGGGCGGGCGGGCGGGCGGTCGCTCACTTCGCAGGTTTTTGACCAACTCGGCGTGGCTGCTGCCTCCGCACTTCCACGCCATGACGGTCACGTGACGCGGGGTGCCTGCGAGCTGCGTCACGGTTTGCTGACTCTCGACACCACCACCACCGGGCATCATCAACATCATCATCACGCTCACTTAACGTCATCGTCGTCGTCATACCACACACAACGTCATGCCACCAATATCACGGTGGCTCAATAGCAGTATAGCAATATCATCATCATACCGCATACGTCATACCACCAATATTTTAGTGGCTCAGTAATATTACACCAACATGATCATGCCACGAACAATGAACCACCATAATCGCACTGGCTCAATAGCATCACACCAACGTCAGCATACCACCAATATCATACCACCACTATTACAGTGGCTCAGTAACATTTTACCAACATCATCATACTACAAACAATAAACCACCACAATCTGGCTCATTAGCATCATAGCATGCCACAAACGTCATACCACCAATTCATAATGGCTCAATATCAGTACAACTATATATGTCATACCGCATTCGTCATACCACCAATATTACAGTGGTTCGGAAAAATTATACCAACATCATCACACCACAAACAATAAACTACCATAATCGCACTGGCTCAAAGGCATCATGCAAACGTTAGCATACCACAAACACCAAACCACCAATATCGCAACGGCTCAATATCAGTAAGCCAATATCATCATACAGCATTTGTTATGCCACCAATATTACATTGGCTCAGTAACATACCAACATCATCATACCACAAACAATAAACTACCAAATCGCACTGGCTCAATGGCATAATTCCAGCGTTAACGTACCACCAATATCACAATGGCTCAATATCGGTATACCAATATCATATCGCATGTCATACCACCAATATTAAAGTGGTTCAGTAACATTAGGCCAACATCATCATTACACAATCAATAAACCACCATAATCACACTGGCTCAACAGCATCATAGCAACATTAGCATACCACAAACGCCAAACCACCAATATCGCAACGGCTCAATGTCAGTAGACCAATATCATCCGCATGCCGCATAGTCATACCACCAATATTACAGCGGCTACGTAACATTATACAGAACCAACATCATTCCACAAACAATACACAACCATAACCGCACTGGCTCAAGAGCATCATATCAACATTATCATACCACAAACGTCATAAAACCTATGTTACAATTGCTCAATATTACACCAATATCATACCATAAACGTCACACCACCGATGCCACAATGGCTCAATATCATTATACCAACATCATCACACCAATATCATACTGAACTCAACGTCGTCATACCGTCACCATACCCAACATTGCCATACCAATATACTGGCTCAACGTCATCATACCATCAACATGAGCACGTAGTACAATCATGCCAACATCATCAGTTTAACTCAAGACGTGAACATCTAACGACCCCATCCATAACCCAACATCAAATGAATCCACCATCTCACTAACTCTAATAATAATGCAGCACATCAGTCCATGCAAGGCATGATTCATCAGACCACAACATTTGTAACATCTTACATACGTTCATCAGTTTATCTGCCTGTGTATTGCAAGCAATGCAAAGCAAACAAAACTGTTTCCAACCAATGCCCAAACATTGTGTTTAGTTTATTGTCCTTCCCCTGCACCTCCGATTAGTACAGTTGACCACGTACGGTGCGAAAGAAGTTCAACATACGTACAGACATTCCAGTGCACATCCACACTGGATTCGCACGCACACCATCATCAGCCATGGTCAATCAACTGCGCGACATAAGCCACTTCATTTTTAACCTTAGTGGAGGCTTCTCAGATTCACTGTTCGAATTTACAATGTAAGTACCTAAAACCAGTGCCCTTGCTATGAAGCATTGTGCTGTTTCTGCGTGCATAAGCAAGTCCCATCCCGTCTGTGTAGAAGCAGAATAATACTCGGAAGTACGTCAGCTCAGATGACTGGAGGGGGCACCCGGTGTAAACTCGCCACTCAGTGTGCATCTTGCCAGTTTCAGCAACATTTTGACACTTTGGGTCCATCACGTGTTCAACTTGTGGCTGGCCTTTGTTGAGCCGCACACCGTTAACGATCCTTAAGAGAACGCATTTATTCCGAGATGGATGAGGAAATTAATCTTTTGAAAGAAGAAGAAGACGACGAAAAGGTAACACGATAAGGCGAACGTTGTTGGACTTTTGGTTACATTTTAATAGAATGTTGCCTTTTAAAGGGATACCGTATGCTGAGGGTAGTGTTGGTAACGATGTTAAGCTGGATTTCTGTACAACTGACAATACTTTTTCCTCAATTGCAGTTTTACATTGCAGTATTTCCATCAAATAGCTAAACAAATCAACCAACCTGTGTTATCTAAAATAACTTACAGTATTATTCTTGGTTCTTTCGGTATGTAAAGTTACGTAGAAGGGAAACAATAAAATAATAAAAATATAAAACAAAATTCTCACGACGTTTCGACAGCAACACAAGCAATCATCATCAGGTGTGAAAACCACAGCTGTGGAATTTTATTTTTATTATTTTATTGTTTCCCTTCTACGTGACTTTACCGAAAGAACCAAGAATATGAATCCCTGCAGTCACGAAAGCTTTAAATCAAAATTTTACTTACAGTATTGTTGAGTGTTTTGGCCTATTAACCTTCCTATATTCATGTGAAACGACACGTATTTAAGAAGCAAACACTGGACAGGTTTCGACTCTTATGGTCTTACCAGCAATCAGGTTTACTCAATAAATATTGCTGGTCTACCAGATGGTATTGGCAGGAGCACTCCCTCTCAATATCCTGTCAGCGCAATAAAAATACTTCTGTTGTCTACATGTATAGATTATCTGTTAACATAAGACAAAAAAGACACGATGAAAATCATATTGTTATTTACCATTACTTTGGGATGATATAATTTTATTGTAGGGGACACGCATATAATTGGACTTCAAATGGCTATTCTTTGGCTAGACTGCATGCAGTTGTGTACACCCTTAAATAATTGTTTCTGACAAACACTGCTGTGCGCTACCGCTTTCCGAATGCGTAATGTCCTAACAGAGCTATTGAAACATACTTGAGTGTCAATTCCGTTAGGCTAGCTTAAAGGGTGACAGGTGATTGATTAACTCCTTGCATTAATACGAATCAGTGAGGTTCAGCAAGTTGCCCAGTATGTATAAGAATAATGGCTTCATACCTGTGGTCATTGCGTTATCGCATCCTCCGGATTATAAGACCCCTCTGGAAAGGACGACGCATCCCAAAACTTGTAACCGACGTCAATATAAATTATTCAAAGCTGGTCTCACACAAACTCCACCTATCGGCTTATAAGACGCATCCCAAACTTTTTTCTATTAAAAACAGGAGCGAAATGTGCATCTTATAAACCGTAGAATATGGTAAATGTGTGTAAGAAAACAGAGGTTGACAGTTTAGAGGGTAGCTTAGGTCAGGGCTTTGAGCCGTTTTGTCAAATGCATTTTATAAAGAGACGCGTGAACGGACTTTGTCACATCACGGGACTAGTGTGTGTGTGTAACCGTATGTGTCAGGAGCGAGCCCACGTGTTTGTGCACGTGTAATGTGCCTCGAGTGAGTTCCTTCCTGCCCAGTGTGATGTGTATGTACACTACATCAGTATTGGGGCATACAAAAACGTCCGGACATGTTTCTGACCTGATAAACTAGGGTAAATAAATCAATTTGCCCGATAGCGCAAAGTTGCAGACTGACAACAAGTACAACAACAGACCCACATAGAGACCCATACTCTCACATGGAGACCCATACTCTCACATAGAGACCCATACTCTCACATTGTCACCCATAGTCTCACATTGTCACCCATACTCTCACATTGTGACCCATACCCTCACATTGTGACCCATACTCTCACATTGTGACCCATAGTCTCACATTGTGACCCATACCCTCACATTGTGACCCATAGTCTCACATTGTCACCCATACTCTCACATTATAACCCATACTCTCACATTGTGACCCATACCCTCACATAGAGACCCATAGTCTCACATTGTGATCCATAGTCTCACATTGTGACCCATACTCTCACATTGTGACCCATACCCTCACATTGTGACCCATACTCTCACAATGTGACCCATACTCTCACATTGTGACCCATACCCTCACATAGAGACCCATAGTCTCACATTGTGACCCATACTCTCACATTGTGACCCATACTCTCACATTGTGACCCATAGTCTCACATTGTCACCCATAGTCTCACATTGTGACCCATACCCTCACATTGTGACCCATACTCTCACATTGTGACCCATACTCTCACATTGTGACCCATACTCTCACAATGTGACCCATACTCTCACATTGTGACCCATACTCTCACCTAGAGACCCATACTCTCACATGGAGACCCATACTCTCACATTGTGACCCATACTCTCACATTGTGACCCATACTCTCACATTGTGACCCATACTCTCACATTGTGACCCATACTCTCACCTAGAGACCCATACTCTCACAATGTGACCCATACTCGTACATGGAGACCCATACTCTCACATCGTGATCCATACTCTCACATAGAGACCAATACTCTCACCTAGAGACCCATACTCTCACATGGAGACTCATACTCTCACATTGTGACCCATACTTTCACATAGAGACCCATACTTTCACATGGAGACCCATACTCTCACATTGTGACCCATACTCTCACAATGTGACCCATACTCTCACAATGTGACCCATACTCTCACATTGTGACCCATACTCTCACATTGTGACCCATACTCTCACATGGAGACCCATACTCTCACATTGTGACCCATACACTCACATAGAGACCCATACTCTCACATGGTTTATCCCAGGATGTTTCTGTTGCGCGTCGTCGCTTTAAGATGTTTTCTTGTTCATATTTTGTTTGTTGCGGTTGCACCCGACTCAAGAGCCGCATGGCTCACAGGGCTACACCTAATCAATGAAACTTGAATTGGAGACCAAGACACTCACTATGGAAAGGAAGGAATTGAAGGAAATGGGGGAGGCTTTTGCACAGCAGTGGGAAGCTGCAGGCTGACAACGACGACGGCCACTAGGCGCTCGCTACAAGCAATTGGCCCTCCTGTATCCCGCTAAACGGGAAATGCATCGAGTGTTGTTGATTGTGCTGTCAGGGCCGCTCTGTGAGCATCGACCTGCAGGGTGAGCCCGCGCTGCGCGTGTCTATCACGGACGCCGTGAGCGAGCGAGACCGGGTCCTCTTCACGGTGTGCACCAAGGTAACATCACCCGCGCACGGGAGGCCACGTGTTAAAAACAAAAAGTACCCACGTGTCAAACCGATGTGTCACACGAATGTATAAAACCAATATGTCAAACCAAGGTAAAGGGACGGGATACATCAGACCCACGTGTAACAAACTGTTAGGCCCCAATTGTGCCAAAACCCATCTGTCAAATCCGCATGTATCGCAGCCCCACTAATGCTCGAATGTGTCGAACCAAGGTGTAATCGAAACGCGGGGGCCACGTTAAAACCATGTGTCATATCCAGGTGTCAACGCCATGTGTCAAACCTATTTGTCAAACTAATATGTTAAATAAAAATGTCAAACCAATGTGTTAAACCAAGAGTCGCATGCAGCTCTTTGGCTTCCCCTTTGTGGCTCTTTGGCTGCCCTCCTATGGGACAGCCGTTTAAAAAAACACATAAACGTTAAACGTAATTTAATGTAAAGAGAATTGTTCAAATATGGCAGATATGGAATATCTTGGTGACCACAATATGTAGTCAAACTATATTGTTAAAGAATAACTAAGGCGGAAAAATATCTAATAGACGCAGTTTATTCCATCACCTATTTAGTTTATTTAAGTCAGATTTCGTTTGTCAGATTTCGTTTGTCGTCTGCTGTCTACCTGCTGTTTTTCTGTATGTGTACAAGTAGCTCTGTGTGTGATGCAGCTCTTAAACTGTTTTGGTAAAACACAAAAACGAAAATGGCCCGTGTTAGACCAAATATTTCAAACCACCCATGTGTCAAAACCACATTTCACACCAAGATAACCCATGCAGAGTTGCAACGTGTCAAACCCACTTGTCAAACACAGGTTTCAAACTTACTGATAACAATAATAACATCGCCATTGGCAATGCCAAGGCACAGTGCTAGAAGGGATGCTGGGCGGTGGTTGGTTAAGACTAAACACCGAGTGGTAGCCAAAGGAGGGAACACACCTGAGAGGACGTCCACTGCCGAGATGAAGCGATGAAATCAACTCGTGTGCAGGAGCTAGGTGGATTGTTGCGTTGCAAGACCATCGTTTTGAAGTGGTACTCCTCGTGTGTCCGTGGGCCACCTTTACCCAAACGCCAACAATAAATTTACAAATGTTGTCTTGCGCTGAAATAAAGTGTTGGCAACTAAATGGTTCTGGTGACCCTAAGACAAGCACAATTCTCCTTCTATTGTGCCATCAATACTGTGCCGTATTCAGCGTATATCAAATATTACGCTTGTTTTCTGTTCTGCTATGGGGTTATTAGAGTTGCGTCTGGGTTCAAAATTACTTAACAATGTTTTCACAATTTTTTACAATAGAAATGTATGACCTTGCCAATTAAAATTGCATAGCAATGTACAATAAAGGCACAAATGTGAGTTATTTTTTTATCGAGTGATGGCTTTTTAAATTGTATTATTAAAATCTTACAGAAGAACTGTTCCCGTAATCTCCCTCTGGTTGGCAGGTGCAACTAGCATGTACGTGGGTACATAGACCCATTTTCAAAGGTAACTATAGGCCCATATTCTGAAGAGCATCTATATATTGTATTTAAATTGCATGATTATACACCTGGTTCTGATGTAAATGTATCTGCTCTGTGGCTCTATGTTACACAAAACTGAAAATGCACAAACAAACATGGCAGGTTTATTTGTCTAATATCTTGGCAGCTGATATCATCTTGGCTCGAGTTGTCTTGCAAGAGTGGTTTTGTAGCTCTTGATTAGCTTAAACATAGCTTTGATTTATTTAACTATGACCATCGCATCGTGTCCCTTTCTCATTGTTTACCATGCATGCATAACATACACAAGGCCTCCGTTGGCCCTAAATCTAATGTTTTAAGCAATTGAAGCTCACCTGCCTGGGAAATCCTCAATTACATGCATGGCATGCAGCCTGCTGCTCATTCATTGCATGTTATTTATGTTATAAATTGCTCTAAACAATAATACAGTAGTTCTCCATGCCTTTTAAGCAAATGGAACCTTGTTAGCATAGTTGATACTTTGCTAACTTGAATTTTGACTGCTGCTTTGGTCTTTAAATGCCTCACATACTTCATGTATATCACAAAGGCTTCAATGTTTGTGATATGGCTTTGCACACTTCCATTTTGATTACTACCGAGCGGTTTGTAAATATTTCAACACATTTTCAGTAAATTAAATATATTCCTGTACTGCCATGGTTAGCACACTTAACTTTGAAATCCGGAGGGCACCGGTTCGATCTCCCAATCTCCCCACCTCTGACCACCAAGCAAGAAATGTGGGTACACCACAATTAGCCAAGTGTCAGGTCACGTGTGATGGTGTTGTGAAATGTGGGCATCCCCACGTCTTCCAAGAGGTCTGGTCGGTGTGAAAGCGTAGGCCAAATACCCTCTATGTGGGATTTTTATCCCACTGGGATTTTTGCACACAGCGTTGGTGTACGGTACAATTTCAGGAATATTTTGATGTTTTTTTTCCTGGATTTTCTGTTTGCACAGTCACATAATCACTTTAGGATGTTTTCTTGTTCATTTTTTGTTTGTTGCGGTTGCACCCGATCCAAGAGCCGAATGGCTCACAGGGCTATACCAAATAAATGAACTATGGAACTAATGAGCTATGAACTATGTGGGATGCCTTCGAGTCCAGGCTCTTCTGCCAGTAGTGGCGAAAGCAAGCAATTGCAGCGCTGCATCTCTACCTTCATATTATTCCTGTGCGTGCAGACAATTTTGCCAGCCTTCAAGAACAGCAAGGTGTGTGTGTCGCGCCAGCACGAAGACTTTGTGTGGCTGCATGACTCATACGTGGAGAACGGAACCTACGCGGGCTTCATTGTAAGTGCCGGATATGAAAATGCTCATTTGACATTGCATTACTTATTTTTTTGCTTTTTTTTATTCTGCAATCCAACCGCACTTTATAATGTTAACCTAGATGATATATGTATGCGCAATATGTACCATGTGCAATTTGAGTGCTAGCTTCGTAGCTTGTTGTAGTTATCGTTTAAATAATAATTGTTAAATTATGTATGCCCTGTGGTCTGTGTGGCCCTGAGCTTTGCGTGTTCCCTTGCTCTACGTTGCGTGTCCTCTGTGAAGATCCCCCCAGCGCCACTGCGACCCGATTTCTCAGCCTCGCGCGATAAGCTGCATAGGCTGGGTCAGTCCGAGGGAACGATGACAAAGGAAGAATTTTCCAGAATGAAACAAGAAGTGGAAGCGTGAGTTCTGTGTCCTGCAGATGTCATCGTCAGTTTTCAGGAATCTTTTGGTGACAAGTGTTAAAAAATATTACTTGGTGGTAATGCATATTTCACGTTTGGGAAATATTTTTTTATGCTCCATGTTGGCATTATTAAAAATGTCATATAATTCTGCTGAAAAATATGAATATTTAAGCTAAGTAAATGAACATATAAGCTGATGTAAAAAAATGTAAGCTGTCATTCCTTTACCACTGGATTGACCATGGCTGATGGTGTAATATTTGAAATTAATCATACAAGTTTACATAAAAATCTGCATGATTAGTGTTGTGCTTTTGGCTTGTAGTGAGTATCTGGTGGTGTTTAAGAAGACTGTGGCCATGCATGAGGGCTTCTTGGTCCGGCTGGCTACACACCCTGTCCTCAGCCAGGACTCCAACCTACAGGTCTTCCTCGAGTACACGCATGAGGTGTGACTCCAGTCTGCGGCTTTGTCTGTCCATCTCATCTATCCATCTCACCGCCTTATTGGCTTTTAGTTATAGAAAATGTCAGTATTGATGTGAGTAGCAGTTAAGGGTGAATCTGTCATAAAGTATTGCTTGGGCTCTAACAAACCGTTTAGCTTAATCTTTTTATTTTTCATTATACATGTTGGGTCAATGGAATCAGCTCATGTTGCAGGCGATTGGTGGATTGTTATGGCGCAGAACATCAAGAAATCGTAATGACTTCGGGAGGCCTTCATCTACCAGTGGTTCCACAAAGAGCTGTAAATTATTATTTTAAATATTCTAAACAGAGACTGCTCCCCGCCATGGAAAGATGGATTTGAACCACTGGCTCAGAATTACTCACGGAGTTGAGCACTGACCATCGCTTATTCGACAAACATAGACGCTTTGATGGTTAAAGTTAATGCACGCACATTACTTATGTTGAGCGCTCGGTAGGATAATCCTCAAATCAGATTTGCTTCCACAGAAGAGTTGTGTTGTTATTCTTTTCTGACAGTTGAACGTGCGGGGCAAGAATAAGAAGGAGATGCTGGGAGGATTCTTCCGGAACGTTGTGAAGTCTGCAGACGAGCTGGTCGTCTCCGGAGTTGAGGTGTGGCACGCATCTTATCGAAATTACTTACTAGAAATATTCATCGCCAAAAATGTGTTTTTTTTGCCTATTTTATTCCTTAGTCAACGATGACTACGAGTGGTATAAAAATCATCAAGCATAAAGATGACTATGACGACTCCCAATCAAAGACAAAAGCGCGACTGACTATGGTGAGATTAAATTAAGGAGTCTAAATAAATACGTGCAGTCTAAGATAATTTAGTGACGTTATTAGAAATTGTAGTGCGCTAAGGGAGACTAGAAATGGTACTTGACTATGTGCACATTCAAAAACATTTACTGAGTGAAGTCATTGGCTGACCTAATAATATAGAGGGGGGTGGTCGGTTGGAGGGGGGAATGGCAGTAAGAGTGGACTACATTTAAGGCTTCTTGAATCGACTAGCCTAAGAGACTGATTAAATACAATCCACAGACTAAGACTTAACGAACATTCCATGGGTCGTTATCAAGTAGATTAAAACCATGACTAAAATAAATTAACACTAGTGCAAAAGAAACCCATATATGCCCTTGTCTCTCAGCAACCCCACCCACCCACCATTAGCATAGTGCAACTATTTTAAAAACAGCACTGTACAGAAATAGATTGAACCGTCTGTATTATAAATGCAATGTTCAAAAACTATGCATGTGTAGTGGTTGATTTCACTCGGACAACTTTTGTCTTCCAACACCACTTTATTTACAGTTCTCCACATGTCCTCAATGCTCCACAGTTCCCTTGTTGCCACGGCTCGCTCGCCGCCTTTGTCTCTCCAATCTCCACTTCTCCGTCAGCTCCGATGTCTCTGTGCTCTCTCTACTGCTGGCTGCTTCGTCTCTGCGCTCCGCTCTTCGCTATCTCTGTGCTCTCTCCACTGCTAACTGCTTCGTCTCTGCTCTCCGCTATCACTATGCTCTCTCCACTGCTGTCTGCTTCGTCTCTGCTCTCCGCTATCACTGTTCTCTCTCCACTGCTAACTGCTTCTCTCTTCAGCTGCGCCACGTCTTGCCTCGTCCAACCCCCGACTTCAACTCCCGTTTCTCCTCACGTCTCCCCAATTTATCCCCGCTCTCATTACACCCCAATTAATTAACCCGCAGTCCCAACGACGCTCCGCATGCCCGTGCGCCTGTTACCTCGCCAGACTTCAAGATGCCACCTCAGCCCTGACAGCAACAACAGCCAATCACACTCCAGCCCTGACAACAACACCAGCCAATCACAGCCGTCCTTGGCTCCCCAGCTTAATTGGCCCAATCGTTACCTCATCGTCCCAATATGACCCCCTACTGTCCTGCTCCCGCGCAATCTCACCAATTACCCCCATGCGCCTATTTATTCCACTACACATGTATATTGTTGTTGGGGGAATGGTGGCGCAGTAGTTATTCTACTGTGCTATGTATGGCCCTGGTGAGCCGAGTTTGATTTCTGACCATGATTGGCATCAGTGGCAAGCGTTATCTGAAATGGTCCTGGGCCTCCCCTTTAGCAACCGCGCTGACCAGCATGGCGAAGTATAGTCAAACCAACCCCCCTGACCGACACTGCATGGGGAGGATTTCATCAAGCAGTGGATTAACAAAGAGCTGAAAGTTATTCAATACGATTTTTATTCAATAAAATTGTGCATAGCTTACATGCAGTGCATGTATTGTTATAACTAACGAGCAAAAATGCAGTACAGTAAATGTATTTCCGGTATATGTGGAATGAAAACACCGCCTATCAAATCCTAATACACACCAAGCACATGACTTGTAGTTTGAATGCCACACACACTTTGACCCACACTTTTAGTGACCTATCAGGAGGAAGAAAGCAATAACAAAGTGCGGTGGCACCAGTGACGTTGACTGTGATGACCTTTTTATCTTGACCTTTGAGTGGCTTTGGTAATATTCACTAATTATGGCATGGGGGGGCTTGTTGACTCATCAGGGCGATCAAATGCAAATAACACTCCATGTGAATAACGAACTCCCCGTAAGCACGTGCATCGAACAAAATGGTGCTTCAACTGCTCTACCACTGTTTAAAAAAATCAACTATCACTCCCTCGCTTCCCCAGCCCCCTCTCTACCCCCCCCCCCATTATGTTAGTTATCTTTTCCTCCCCATATAAGCTTTCATGTTCCCACTCGCGGTCCCCACTTGGGTGGGGCGGAGAGCCAGAATGTCCCACCTCCTTAATAATCCCTTGCACAGGTTTTTGCTCACAGAGTGTCTGTTCCCTCCTTGTACTGGGCACGTGTTGAGTCGCACTACAACAACAACAACAACAACAAAACGAGTACTTCCCATGCATTTACACGGTGTACATGGTCGTGGAGGGGGGGGGATGTGTAATGAACCCGGTTCAACGCTGTAGGATGCCGGTGAAGTAACCACGCATATGCGTGCAGTGACGTCACACGACAGTTAGCAAAACTTTTTTCTCTCTAAGACTGTATAGTATGACATGTGGCATAAACAAAAAAAACTAAACAAGTACTTATATTCATGTTTGCTACCGGTTTATTTTACAGGATATCGACGAGTTCATGGAGCATGAGAAAGTCTTCTTGGTGGATTATCATTTGCGAATCAAAGATGCCACCACTAAGGCTGACAAAATGACAAAAGCACACAAGAGTATGTGGACAACAACTGAGAATATTGCATTCTTTAAATTCACCCTCGTTTGATTTTACTCCAGTTATTCAGGTTTCATTGTTTTTTTTAATGTATTTATGTTGTAGAAATTATCATGGGAGCATGGCTGGCATTACAAGACACATATCCCGTGCAGTCTACACAGACTTTGGGGCAAGTGCTGTGAGCTGGCACTCATTAAGGCCCTCACGGTGCTAGGTGGGGTGCTTTGGCTTTGGCAAGCACCACACCCAGTGCCAATGTTCTGATATTTGTCGCTGACGTTGGCCGTGAGTAGGACGCCGGATTCTTCGCGCAGTTTTCTAACCACCACACTCGACAAGTCTGCCACATCACAGAACCTGAAGAACTGCATTGTGGTTCAGGAACAAGTGATGGGTTTTACATACTGCACAAGGCTGGGGGCTTTTTGTACATGTTTCTTCGTGTTTATTTAAATTTAAGGTTTTATGGCCTGCACTGATTACTGTATGAAGTTATTGTGTTTTTTCCCTCATAATTTACAACTTTATTACAGCAGAAAGTGTGAGATTGTATTTATTTTAAACTGTGGTACTTTGAGAATAACCAATGGGAAAAGTTACCAAAATGAAAGAATAGTACAGTACTCCAGTTATAGCATCTTAACTTGGAATCTTGCAGCTATGATATTTTCTTAACGTATACTTTGAGGATTTGAGTGTTACAATCGTTTAACATCTTCCCGAGTAGGTGGCACTGCAGGCCTTACTGTTGTTGGGGCACGGAGTAGCATAAAGGAGAATACATTACCCTTGGTACTCTAAAGCTCCACACACTATCCACAAATGTATAAAACAACTATTTAAGTATAGAAAATCGTTAAAACACTGTTCCAACATTGAATGTACCTCCCAGCAATCATTGAGACAACATAAAGGATGTTAAAATTGGTCCTGCACTTAATGTGGAAATATTCCGGCTCTGAGAATTAAATATCGGCTTGACTGTCACATGCAGAGTGGGTAGGAAGGTGCTGCCTTCTACTGTGTGGACCAGAGGTCACTTGAAGAGGCTTTCAACTCTGTGATATCCTCTTTCGTTGGCGGTTCTATAACATGAATGATTACCGTACACTGCTCTGCACCAGATCCGACTGGCTAGTGCGTCTTGTGACGTGATGCTTAAAGCAGAATTGGGATACATTTTGCGAGAAAAAAAAATGACTTCATGAATTGACGTGATGTATTGGTTGTGGTACGTCTGTGTGTAGACATCGCAGAGGACTACCTCCACATCTCAGCCAGCTTCACCAGCCTGGCCACACAGGACTCCAGGAACCTTAGCAAGTAAACGGATTTTCCTGAATAGATTTGATTGCTTTACAAACACAGAGATGACAATTAATGAGTAACAAGTAAGCAATGCAACTGTTTTGTTCATCGTAAAAAGAAAACACTGTGTGTCTTTCAGGTTATACCTTTGTATTGCTGATGTGCTGGAAAAAACAAGGGTAAGACTCTTCATTAGCATGGGAATTTATATTTATAGGAGTTTTATATTTAATAATGCGCAAGCCTATGTCAATAGACTACTGATTGAGGGCCTTTTCACGTTGTGTCGGTCACGAGGGGTTGTTTGGCCAGACGTCACCACACAGGTCAATGCAGGTTGGTGAAGGGGTGCCCAGGACCAGTTCAGATCTAACTCACCACTGGTGTTAACCATGGCCTGGAATGTTGAACTCAGGTTGCCAGGTTCATAGTACAGTACGTGAATCACTGCGCCACTGCTCCACACCTATTTTAGTACCATGTGTATATTCTATTTCCCATTATAGCATTAAATCTGTAGATACATTCATGAGACTAAGCACCCTAACTCACAGTCTATTATGGTTTGTCGCACATCGGCCATTAGCATTCCATTGCTTGTGGTCAGTAAGCCTTGCTAACTTGTTAGGTTGTGCCATATCCTATCCATAACATGCGAACACGCCATTTTAATGCATCTCCTACGCACAACGCTTTTCTGTTAAAAAGTATTAGCAACTGCAAAGGGATGTACATCACAGTGCACTTGAATGCACGGCGTGGACAATTTTACACAGCCGCTTTAAATCCTCATGATGCTCAACTATTTCACACAAGCTTATTAAAGGTACCGTTTTTTTATGCTTGGCAAATAAAATGACAGTGCATAGTGTATCGTAATGCTATTGTTTACATTAATTCTCTTCATATAAAACACATTTAAAAAAATTATGCCATAGTATTAAAAAATCACATTTTTTTATAACAGGATTTTGTTTGGAAAAGAGAAAATCACAGTGAAGTGCAATTTTTTTTTTGTTCATATGGCCTTGCCTCTAAGGCACAACACGACAGCTGTAACTCTGTCTCTGATGTGTTTTCGGGTTAGTGTTGGCACATGGAGTGAGATCACGCCAAACAAACACGCAGAACGACCCAAAAAACACACCTGAGATCTATACACCACGACCGCGAAAATGTACGCAGTAGTATGACATCACAGCCAATATGCGGCACAACCAACGCAGTACTACGACATCACATCAGATTTGCTACATATACTACAATGCGTATATCATTTCATCAATTCACATTATTCATATGCTCACAATGCATGCAAACATTTTTTTGTTGTGGAATCGATTAGTAACATTGTATGAACATTGTTTGAAAATTATACAAGAGTGTTACATTTGGGTTGAGTGAACAAGCCCCTATATAAGACACAAAAATAATAAGAAACAATGCAAACGAAGGTAATACGTATCGAGAAATCGAACCTATTCTTGCGTTCAATCACAACCATGAATCATCACAATTAATTTAATCTTCACTGGGAGTGAATGGTTATAAGTCCATTAACTACTACACACAGGCAATGTGTTTACTGTCTTACAGAAACTAGAGGGACGGGCAGCTTCTGACCAAGACCTGAAGCTCTCAGACCTGTTTCGATATTACATGAAGGACTCGCAAGCTGCCAAGGTGACCAGTCATAACTTACACACGTAGCCACTGAAGGCACACTCACTTACTGTATGCTCCATAATTATCCTACCACCAGCCTGAGAGTGGTCATTGCCCATACATTGACATCACTGGCTGCCCACAGGACTTGCTGTACCGGCGGACCAGGGCTCTCGTAGATTACGAGAACGCCAACAAAGCACTGGACCGCGCACGCACCCGCAACAAGGACGTTGCTGCAACCGAAAGCCAGCAACAAACCTCCCTCCAGCGCTTTGAAAAGCTGTCCTCTACTGGAAAGCAGGGTGAGTTATGTTCATGTGTATGGCAATCTGGTTGTTCAGGAGCTAATGTTGAGGTCTGCAACGAACGAGGTGGCTTCAGGAAAGTCAGCATAACTTTGCTAGAGTAGTTTCCTATGGGGTTGATAGTAGCAGGGTGAGTTATACCACTGACCTATGATGAAATCACCCTGCATATGCTCTATTTTCTCAGATTTTTGGATGCTTGGAAATTAAGCAAGGTTTAGCCTGGTCCATACATTCATGGGCGAGTTCCTTGCAACACTAGGTGGTGTAGGCGACCAGAAGTACAGCAATGGATTTGAGAATCCATATGTGTGGAGCTTTGAATGTTACCGCCTCATATGCATGGGTTTTCTCCAGGTATTCTAGTTTTCTCCAACTTACCAAACACGCATTAATAAAACTGGACAAATATCTAAATTCAGTACCGTCTTCAAAAATAATCATCACAATCTTTGAGGTTGTCCTACTTAAAAAAAATTTTTTAATCAAAAATGGTCGATAGTGCTTAACACAATGAAGTATTATCCTAGTGACCTGATTCAGGATTCAGTTTCACAGCTACAACTAACATGAGTGGCAAACGATAATTAAATCTGTCCTGGCCCCATCCTATTACCAGCCGACAATTACTAGTGTGGTGAAGTATGGTTAAATAATCTCCATGACTAGCATTGGATCATAGTGGTTGTATGGATCCTATCAAAGTTACAATGTGCCTACAAGAAATAAAGTGTTATGTTAATCACGTTTTTACCCTATTTGTTTTTAATATTGTACACATTGAAAACATCCTTTCCCATGCAGAATGTAATTTACCTAATGATCCTTATGGCGGTACCCCGGGGTACCAAATAATACAAAATGGCTGAGGCATCTTCTGTGGTTCTTTCGGTAAAGTCACGTAGAATGAGAATAAAATAATAAATTGATTAAATAAAATAACACAATAATATTCTCACGACGTTTCGGCCACAACACAAGCGGCCTTCATCAGGTGAAAGTCTCGTCCCTTCACCTGATGAAGGCCGCTTGTGTTGTGGCCGAAACGTCGTGAGAATATTATTGTGTTATTTTATTTTATCAATTTATTATTTTATTCTCATTCTACGTGACTTTACCGAAAGAACCAAAGAAGATGAATCATTGCAGTTACGAAAGCTTTAAATCGAAAAATGGCTGAGGCAATTAAATATTTTATTTCTCTGGGACACTATTTTTTTCCAGGGGTGTACTTCACTCCGTGACTGGGGTAACCAATCAATCCGAAATCAGTGCTACTCCGCGATGTCGAAACGCAGCGAGGACGATTCCGCTGAAACCCTGAACGCTCGTACGCACCGCAGCGGTGCATCGTGTACAGCTCGTCGAGATGAGTCGATTGCCGCATCGCTGACCATCAACAGACTAGAAATGACTGCATCACGGACATTATTCGAGAGCCGGGTACTATGGTCCCCCGAAATACCGCCATAAGGTTCATATAAAATAAACACTGTAGCCTCTTGGAGCATCGGACTATTTGTATCATGGTATTTGTCCACACAGAGCTGAAGGATTTCAGGTGCAGGCGAGTGCTGGCATTCCGCAAGGGGCTGGTGGAGCTTACAGAGCTTCAGCTCAAACACTGCAAGGTGAGCTGCCATCTTTAATAATAATCTAAGTTTTATCAAGTGCCCTTTATGGCAGGTAGTCTCAAGAGTGCTTTACACGTGGTAAGCGACTTACATCACTACTAGTTGTCAATGCAGGAAAATGTTATTCTGCGAGTGGGCAGTAGTCTTCCATTCTAGATTTAAAGCTTTCGTGACTGCTAGGATCCATACTCTTTGGTTCTATTGGGTAAAGTCACGTAGGTGAAAATAAAATAAAAATAAATCACGACGTTTCGGCCACAACACAAGCGGCCTTCATCAGGTGAAGGGACGAGACTGGAGGACAGCGCTGGAGTGGAAGGAGCCTTTGTCAAGGGGTACCTCTGCGGATGTGTATACTTTAACTTAGCTATTTCAATGAGCCATTTCAATGCTAAATTATATGCTAATTCCTTTGTCAAGGCGCTTGGTGTTTTTCTTCTCACACAGCTTAAAGGTCGTGATCTGAGCGTGGCTTCTTCCACTCCAGCGCTGTCCTCCAGACAGTCTCGTCCCTTCACCTGATGAAGGCCGCTTGTGTTGTGGCCGAAACGTCGTGATTTTTTGTTATTTTATTTTTACCTACGTGACTTTACCCAATAGAACCAAAGAGTAGTCTTCCAGTTGGGGGCAGTGACTGCTGTACATAATCCCAATTGAGTAGTTTGCAGGCAATCTTTCGAATTTGGCATATTTGGACCACAATGGCATATGCGTTTCAAATGACGTCATGGTATCTATGTCTACATAAAGCAGACGATGTATCTTTATAGTTAATACACCCACAGTAATAACCATTGCTGCAGGTGTATCATTTTTGTGTCCATTTTCACTTTCAACATTCAAAGGCTGTCAGAATTTATATATTTTTTTTATATTATACTTTGCAAATCCCCAGTATGTAGTGATGCTGTATTTGGTGAGTTGCAAGTAGAGTTTGGTTGGTTTTAGAAAGCATTTTTCAATCAAACTTTACTCGTTGGCCCGTAGCCACGCCTACGGCTCTATTGGTACGCCAACCGCTGCACGTATTTTTTTTCCACGCTTTTACCTTGAATCAACAGGGACATTCAACTTCTCTAGGCCATGTCCCTTCTCCATCTTCAGGCCCTGCCTTTTCCCTATTTAAGCCCCTCCGACTTACTCTCGAGGCCCCCATCCCTTCCTGATGGGGCCCCTGTCTCTTCCTCTTTGAGCCCTGCTCCTTTCCTTTTCGGAACTGCCTCCTCTGCTTTAAGGCCCTGCCTCTTTCGGTTATGGCCCTGCAACCTTCCTCTGGACTAATGCTTGGACTTGTTTGTGTAGTGGTGGGGGTTGTAGTGGGGCGGGGGGGTTGTGGATGTGATAGTGGGCAACAGCCGCAATCGGTAGTCGTGCAAGGAGACAGTAGGCAGTAGTATATAAAGGTACCTTTCTAAAAACCAAGGTACCTGTACTTAAAATTATCCTCCATTAAAATGTTAAAACCATGCGATTAAAAGTCATAGGTTTATCTGAAACCATACATTTAGTTACATTTATTTAGTTTTCATGTGTGTAGTCATGCTGAGTAGAAATGTTCTAAGTTATTTTTTTTGTACTTTTGACAGTCAGGCATAGAGTAACAACATCAGTATCATCAGCCTTGGTTAATCCACTGTCAGATGAAGGCGTTACAAAGCCACCACCATCTCTCACGACCATGCAGTGTAATAATCCAAATAACATCTGCAAATGAATGTGCTTAATTACTGCATCTCCTCGATGGATGTCCTCTGTTCGACGTTCCTTCGCTTGGCTGCCAATTCGTCACATTATGGAGTGTAGTGCATGCTTTACATATACCAATATCTTTTGTCATAAATGTATATACGATGCACAGGTGACAAACCTTTCATCACAATTTCATTACCAAGTTATAAAACTGATTAATTGGTGGTTAAGTAAATACAGTATAGCCTATGAACAAATCACCCGAAATGCCTCTATCGTTAGATCCTGAAAGCTAAGCAGATGTAAGCCGACAGAGCACTTATTTGGGTGACCATCACCACGAACTGGTTGTCATAGGGCTGCGGGACGACATGATGGGCTGTAGAGGGCAGTGCAGAAAAATAATGTCCACTTGTTTTGGACTCCTATGCGTCTACGTGTGCCCCTCCTCACCTTCAGCCTGCAGGAGGCACTTAGGTGAAGTGTGGTCAAACAACCCCCATAACTCACTTGTGGTTGTAATTAATTTATTCGTATTAAATGTATTTTGTATATTTAATCAAAGTAAAGTATATATAGTTATTTCTTTTAAATACCAGTATATGTAAAGGTAGTACTGTATATGTTGGTAAGTATGTTAGAGGTTTTTTAGTCATTCTAATAATTAACCTGTGGTGTATATTTTGTAATTTTAGGCAAATCTGCAAGTCCTACAAATATGTCTGGGCCAGATACAAGATGCTAACTGACAGATGTCATCTTTGGGATAAATGATCGCATTCCAACATAAATTTTGAAAGTGCTGTCTTACTGCATCGGCATTAAAGTCTTCACCCAAAAACATGTTTAATTAAAAGAGGAAACATACATTTATATAAAATGCTCTCCATTGAAGTAACAACAACCCAGCTGTGGATTAAGATTGCGATAAGGGCCAGTACATTGCTCATATGTTTTAAACGCCCTTGAGAGTTATGCTTGATTACATACCGCATTGCCAGGCACCAAGGAGCGCTCTATTGATAAGACACACATTCTGTTCTTTGGGACCCAGATAGTGCCTGGACATCCGGTTTTTTAGCCATACAACTGCAATCGCTATACTGTATAGCCAACCTATCCGTGCATTAAAGTAGTACACATTTAGATTTGTGCATATCCAATTAAATATTAACTTTCAATTTTTTAACTAATAATGATCAATCCTTGAACTGCAATATTTCATTTGTGTTATCAATTTAATTTTGTTTGCATATACAGTATGTATTTTTTTACAGGAGCTTTACGTTATTTGGTTTAATTCTACATTTACTATAAAAGGTATGGATAAAGACAATAGACTATATGTTAAATTAATCAATAATTGTGCGATATTTCTTATGTGAAAACATACCATGTAGTACTATACTCCATTAGTTTTTAAGTAAAAACACATTTTGGAAATAAGTCTGGAGTGATATTTGTCAAATAAAAACCGTGGAAACTACTTTCTGTTAAATTTTGTGATGAAGCTGCAGTTTGTGTTTGCTGAGTGCAGGGTGACCCAGGATGTGTGATCACGCCGCGACTGTTGTGAACAATACAAATGTTCTGCTAAAGATGAACATGGTCCAATACATTGCAAGTGTAGAAAACCCTGCTGTGTAGGTTTTCGCGGTTACGCTGCATAGCTCTCCCATGTCTTTCGGGCGGTGACATGGCCAAAGGTTCACGGCACGAATCCAGCAGCGGCCCTGATTATAACCACGGGTATAATAACTTTCAGAGATTGCGTTTGGCAGTTCCCATTGGAAATTATTTTTGAGAGTGAATTTAACTTGATTTCTCGATGTAAGTAGTAGACCTACAAAACAAGAGCTGCTCATTGCAAGCATGTTGTTGGAATGAAAATAGTTTTAGTATTTATAAAGTTTATTCGTGCATACATATATGCAGTGCTATAGTTAATATCCCTTAGGGTATGTTGCACTTCAATGACTGTTACCAAGTATAAAACAGCCATACCAATGCAATGCAGTATTTTGCAATGAACTTCTGACTCTTCCATAAACCTCGCATCTAAAATAACGTACATTTTATATCATACGTTTTGGATTAAGGAATGTTAATTAAAAGCACATGTTTATCGTTCAAAGGCAATGTTATAACTTTATCTGTTTATATGGTATAAGGTAAAGGCCCAGCCATGCAACTGCTTGATCACACCACTGCTGGCAGAAAGCCCTCTGCTAGAGGAAACTCTAAAAGAGCCCATCTAGATGGTATTTGGCCTATTTTGTCGATTTCCTCGGCGAATGTCCTATTCTTGGACGGCTTTGAAAAGGTGGTAGCAATCTGTAACCTTCCTCACCATGCGTGACCCACCGATCGATGAACTGTAGTGTCCCCATTTATACTCCTGGCTGGACAGAGGTGAGGGATTTAAGATACTTGTCCATTGTTTAAACTTTAGTGGCCACGTGCACTGGTGAAATTGTCCATGAAGTAACAGGAAAAATAAGTTAAAATACATAGCCAAATAAGCAAGTACTGTACAGAACTGTATTTTACTGCAGTTAAGTTGCTGCTTGAAACATCAATAGGAATCTGCCAATACACTCCCAGCTGTGATTAATCCCATTACCAAGGGTCAAATGCGAACACAAGTGCAGACGGCATCTATGTTTGTAAGAAGGATCATAATAACATAGATGTTTTTTGCAATGTATGCGTTCTGCATAATTTACCAACACTAACATGCCTCTTGTGTTTACATAGACTAAGTGCATCCTGGAATCATATTACATAAGTAACTTGGCTTAAAATATATTGCAGCTAAACGAAAAGTCTGGTCTGGTCATCGTGAGCAGTTGGTAAAAAAATAACTTTATATTACATATATTTGGGGGATTAGTGGCGCAGATGTTGGTGCACTGTGCTATGAACTCAGCGACCCAAAAATTGGATTCCAGGCCACAGCTACCGTTAGTAGCGAGTGATATCTGAACTGGTCTTGTTCCCCAACCCATCCCCACCCATCCCCACCCATCCCCACACCTTCACCAATCCACATCAGCATGATAAAGTATTATCAAGCAATCTCCATTGCTGACACAGCATGTGTAGCTTTTCATCCAGTAGTTGATTGACAAAGGGCTGAAAGTTATTTGTAATTATAATCAATTATATTTGAGATATGAAAATCTATGGTGTATGAAATAGATCAATGTTTATTAAATTGAAAGCAGGTTGATTGATGATCCAGCTTTCACCAATTCACTCCAGCCACTTGTTTGCCGGTGGTCAGTCATCTCCTTATCACTCTTCTATAGCTACTACGTATGTTGAAATTCTTTCGCCACCATACGTAGCCAACCATGCTAATCGGAGGTACGGAGGAAGGACAAAAAAACGAAGCACAAAAAGGATACTGTTCCCATGAATCACTCATTGATTCCTATGTTGAGGACTCGATCTATCAGGCTGTTTTGTCTCACCCGTACTGTGTTCAACCACCGCGCTACAGGTCAAAGCACTTCCTGTTGTGCTTCTTTGCTTGTGCTGCTTGAGTTTGGAATTCCTTCACTTTGGGCCTGTGCTCAGGGACTGTGTGTAAGAAAAAAAAGTTGCCAATCTCCAAGCACTATCGAGACTTAACCCTGCTGAATTTCCGAAATCGGATGAGATCAGGTGCATTTTAGGTGATTTGGTCGTAGGTTCATGCCTTCCCTATGTTGGGAATTGTTGGAAATCTTTGGACCCTCATGTCAATTGAAGGTGCCTAAGAAATCATGTTCAGTGTTTTATGGAACTAGCCACAGGTGATTTTGTATTGTTTCTGTTGGTTCCTCTTCATTCTTACAAGTCACGGAAGCTCTTTTGAACCCGTGCAGTTAACCTTAAACTATCCGATTTCAACCCCGATGAAGCTTGGAAAGGTGAATGGAGTTCAAAAGAACTCAAAAAAATACCTTGTGAAAAACCCAACACAGAAGATTCCAGGTTTTTATCTTCCACGAAGCTCATGGTCTACCTTAAACCATATGTTGCACACTCGAAATGAAGGACGTGGGCAGGTGCTCCAAATCGAGGGCAAACATTTATTGTGGTAAATCTGTAAAATTCAACAGCACGTGGTGTCACACAGCAATCCTCAACCGAGTTGCCATTAACCACGTGACTGGTGTACAAGTCAGGTTAATCAATAACAGTTTATCTTAAACCAAATTCTACTACTGATAAACCATCTTTGTCTTTGACAGTAACCTTTGCACTTCACTATTCAAATATTACTTTAATCATAAGCTGTATGTCTATCTATCTATCTATACCATCCACTTATATCGGTATCTTATCACCCATTACCTGTACTGTATGTGTACAATATACCTACTGTACTAGTCACCATTGTACAACTTACGACTGTACATGTGTTCTATTCTAAATAGCATTGCAAGTAGTCATACTCTGGGTGCATGGGCATGGTTATAGAATAAACAGTATTAGGGTTAGAGAATTACAAGTATTAACTACAGTACGTCAACCTCTCCTATTAAATATATCACAAATTAACAATTCAAAGCCAAGCTTGAAGTCTAGAACAAGTCGAGAACATTTATATAACGAAAAAAAAACCCTTTGGGTCCTTTACCTGTAAAATGCAACAGCACGTGTGTCACACAGCAATCCTCAACCGAGTCGCCATTAACCACGTGACGGGTGTACAAGTGCGGTTAATCAATAACCCTGCCAGCCACCTACAGGCCCAAATCAGTTATTGCATGCTGGTGTACACATGTGCATTGATGTACTGCACAGCACATAAGGACTTTGACAAAACCACACTTTACTCCCTTTCTGCACGAGGAAAAACATTAAAGAGTGGTCCATTTCTAATGTTTCAAGTTTTCATTTTCAAGTTTCATTTATTAGGTATAGCCCTGTGAGCCATGCGGCTCTTAAGTCGGGTGCAACCGCAACAAACAAAATTTGAACACAGAACACCTTCAAGCGATAACGCGTAACAGAAACATCCTGGAATAAACCAGCAAATATTCCACACAAAAACACTTATTAAAAGCTGTGTGCAAAAATCAATATGGTGCAAGCCAACAACAACAACCATAAGACAATTTAGATTAACCATATGTTTTCGAATCACCAAAATAAAGCTATAAAAACAATGTAACAGTAATCATAGGAACTATGATTTTAAATTTAACAATAAACGATATACATAACACGTACGACAAAACCTGCAGCCATAGCTGGCAGCATGACACTCCCAGTGTATGATGTGTGAGTGAGTCAGCAGCAGCATGAGTGAGTATATGATGTATGAGTCAGTGCAAGATGTGCTCGTCAGCGCATGATGAGTCAGTGTATGATGTGTGAGCGAGTCAGCGGCAGTGTGAGTGTAGGATGTGCGAGTGAGCCACACATATGCACAAACCATGGCAGATGTGGTTACCTGATGCATACATGAAAAATGAAAAACTCTCCAGTGTGCGACTGTGGTAATCCAGAACAGACCATACAGCATATAACGAAACAATGCCCAATCCATAAATATGGAGACATTACAGCGATACACTCCGCTGCTCCTGACGTAGACGTCTGGCTTGACCACCTGCATGTGAAATTGTAATTTGTTGCTCTTATAACCGACTCGCCCGATCCTCCCGTGATCGTAACGAGGGGCTAGACCGGCTAATAAACACAATAATAGACGAGTTTGGAGGCGATGAGGGGATAATCTGCGTTGTATTCTGCCGTCCTTCTGAGAATGGGATGACTCCACCAAGGGACACCAAAGGGTTGTGTAACCGCAACTCTTTATTTCAAAGGGTTTCAAAAAAAATAATTTCTAGAAACGTGGTCCCAAAACGACCCCTGCCTATCTCACTATTACAGAACATACACCTACACATGCTGGAGGTCACTTGGCATTACAGTTCGGTGTCTATGGACACCACAAAAAGCGTATTGTGTGTTTCAGACTGAGTCCTGTAGAGGGATTACATACATTTAATCAACTGCTGGATGAAGACCTTCCCCCATTGCGTGAGTCGTGGGGTGTTCTTTTACCATCCTTCACCATGCTGCTCGGTGCTGGTTGGTGAAGACGGGGAGCATAAACGTAGGTACACACATAGTACAGTACAAAGTGTAGTGACTGCGCTTGCCACTCTATGGTGCCGGGGCTTGCGAAGCCACGTCCGGTGATGTGTTGTCATTACGGGCAGCCAGGGTTACGGGCTGCAGTACCAACACTAGCGGTGGTTAGGTGAGCGCTGGTCAGCGCGGACGCACCGCGAGCAACGTGCGGTGCCGGCTCCCGGTGAGGGAGCGAGAGGGAGCGTCAGCCAGCCAGGGTTACCTTGGGGCATCATACGCTGGTTGACCTGCTGTCACGTGACCGGATGATATTGCAGGGGGGCCACCGGTGGACGGGGGCCGTGGGGCGGTCACGTGGTGCAAAGGAGCTCTCGGGAACCTTCGAGAAGGAGCTCGAGAGACCTGGAAGGTGGGCGGGGCGGAGGGCGGAGCCAGCCCCAGCCCGGGGGCTTATAACGAGGGCCCCGTGAGGAGCACGAGGTCCTTCGTGTGCTGGTGTTACGAAAATCCACGTCGGGGAGAAGAAGCCTCTAGCTACGTGGTCCGGGACCTCGTTTGTGGTCCGGACCGGGATAGCGAACCGTGTCTAGATTCTGCCGTAGCGTGGCTAGATGGGCATTCGAGCCCCGAGTGTAGATCATGTTGTGTTGCGTGTTAACGTGTAATAAATAGTGTTGCTCCCAAGATAACGTCTGCGACTCAGTTGGACCCACAACAATTGTACATGCTGCATGGCCCATCAGCCGTAGCTCCAAAGTGGCCTACAACACACGTTATGTACGGTGCTCGCCCAAACACTATCCAGGCAACAATCTTCTGAGCTTCCCAGATCTGACGAGGTTGGGCGCATTCCAAAGGGCTTTGGTCAGAAGATGGATTATACGCTAATTATAGATGCAAGCGTTGGAACGCTGTGTATAAAAATGTACATATCCAGAACTCCTCTTATCCGCAGTAGTTGTAGGGTCCGCGAAAATGCACATGGTCCGCCGCCCTATCTCTTCCTATTATCCGCGAAGTTTTACTCCGTGGATAATGGGAACCGCGATATTTTGTACCCACCACACCACCGTAGCCGAGTTCTCTGTACGTGTACAACAACGTGGATACATTTGCTGCACAATTAAACTGTATATTTACACGATACGTATATAAACAATCTCAAGAGCTGTCAAAACCATACGGTTTACCCCTATTCTTGTACAGGGAAATGTGAGTTTTCAGGGCCATACGGCGTACAGCCGATTCAATATGAGCAAACATGTCAATTTGTTTGTGTTTCTCCTTTGTGATGGGACTTTGTAGGATGAACGTTGAGATTTATAAGGGGCACGGGGTGACCAATAAGGTTTTACAATTGGTCTGTAATAAGATAGGCAGTGATACGGAGTTGACAGGCATGAACTATTTACATATAACTATGTGTACAGTGCGTATATAACAACAGGATATAATCATGGCCAAGTACTGTTGGGTACAGCATATTATATAACGATGTTGCACAGTACATAACTACATTAGACGAAGACGCTGTACGTATATGACAGTTCAGCATATCTCAATGCGTCCTTGTACATTGACGACGTACACGTATATCTGCCGTCGTACAGACGTTGTACATACACGATAGAAAGACTGGGCGCGTATTTGTAATTAAATGTGAAAATGACGCTGGGTTCGGCCCCGCAGCGTCGGGCAGAGAGATCCACGTGGCGGTGATTGTAGAGGCAGGGCCAAAGGCGACCCTGTCAATCACTCCTGAAATAAAACTATCTTCAACTTAAAACAGGTCTTTCACCCCCCCCCACACACACGCACACACGCACGTCGTATGCGAGCGTGTGTGGTGTGCGCAGGTTATTTGTTTTATTTTCTTTATTCCCGTCGTGAGCGCCGCTAAAATAAGTTAATAAAGATCGGGCTGCCAAGTCGGCATTTCGGCGTGGTGACGTCACCGCGTCGTCTTTCCCGCCTCCTGTGGCTCCGCGGATCAAATCCCGTGATGACGTACGACAAATACGCGACTCGACGTCACCGCGGGAGGTTGGGGGATGGCGCGCGTGGCTTGAAACTTTACGCGGCGACGTCAGCGCGTAGTTTCCGTCGCTCGCGAATGGCGGAGCGAGGTGGTGCGCGCTGACGTCATCGCGAAGGTTCCGTAACCGTACGGGCCGACGTCACCGCAGAGGTTTCAGACAGGAGTATCAAATTTTTCAATGCACCTTTAAGATCAGCACGCTAAATCAAAATACAGATAATACTTTGCAGCGTCATCCGGAGCGAAACGTTTTATTTTATTTTACGCCAATGAATAGCAGTGGCAGCTAGGGGTGTACAACTCCTCTAGAGAAGTTTTGAGAGAGTGGACGTGGCTAAAGGGTACGTGCTGACGTCGCCGCAGGGGTTTAAAACAGGAGAGTGGACGTGGCTAAAAGTTACGCAATGACGTCATCGCAGACTTTTCAGACAGGAGAGTGGACGTGGCTAATGGGTACTTGCTGACGTCACCGCAATGGTTTCAGACAAGAGAGTGGACGTGGCTAAAGGGTACGCGCTGACGTCACCGCAATGGTTTCAGACAGGAGTGGACGTGGCTAAAGGGTACGCGCTGACGTCACCGCAATGGTCTAAAACAGGATAGTGGACGTGGCTAAAAGTTACGCAATGACGTCACAGCAATGGTTTCAGACATGAGAGTGGACGTGGCTAAAGGATACTTGCTGACGTCACCGCAATGGTTTCAGACATGAGAGTGGACGTGGCTAAAGGATACTTGCTGACGTCACCGCAATGGTTTCAGACATGAGAGTGGACGTGGCTAAAGGGTACGCGCTGACGTCACCGCAATGGTTTCAGACATGAGAATGGACGTGGCTAAAGGGTACGCGCCGACGTCACCGCAGAGGTTTCAGACAGGAGCGTGGACGTGGCACAACGATACGCGCTGACGTCACCGCATGAGTTGGTGGTGGTGGTGGTGGGGGGGGGCGTGGAGGGGGGCGTGGTCCCCGCCGAGTCCCCTCTCCGCGTCGGCGCGCGGAGTTTTTGCACTGCGCGCCGCGGAGTCGCCCAGTGCTGAGGTAAATCCGCGATTCATCCCGCCCGCGTCGCTCTTTCTCACTCACCCGCTCAACAGCGACGGTCAAGCTCCGCTCACTCGCCCCGCTGGCCAGCGTTCACGTGAGTGAGCGTGTGCGCTTCGGCGCGTTTCGTCGCGAGCGGCGGGCGGCTGCTTTGTGAGAGTTCCTGCAGGAAGTGCGCTGCCGTGGCTGCCCCGAGCTGCCCTCATCTCTGCTCTTCACTCCCGCCCCCCCACGCCCCCTGCCTGCCTGTCCTCCTTGGCTGCCCCCTCTGCCCTTTGCCGTGGCCCACAACTTGACCTGGCCTTTTATTCCATTGTCTTTCATCCAGCATGCCTGCACACCCCCCCCTCCCCCCCCCATTTAACTGTTGCATAATTACAACTTATTTAACTGTGCGGTTTGTTGCTGACCACTTGGCGTTTTCGGGACTTTGGGCCCGGGCTCAACAACCGCGATGTAAAAAAAAATCCAAATCTTACCCTGCCTGCACTTCTCCGTGACTGCCCTCACTCGTGGCTGTCACATAGTCCTGCACGTCTCCATTCCTAATGTTTTATTCCTTTGCGCCTGCCATCCTCCCTTCTCTGCCCGTGTCTCTCTCCCTCCCTCCCTCCCCGACTTTCGTCTGCCCCTCGTTTCGTGCCGCGCCGATCCCGTGTTTCTCCCTCTGCCTGCCCCTGTTATGTTAACTCATCTGATGGTATTTCCTTGAGCCTACCCATCTCCCCTGCCCTCCTGCCTGCCCCTGCCCTCCTCCTCCTCCTCGCCATCCCCCGGTACCCCGCCACAATAAACGCGCTTCGCTTTGCATGTAACGTACATCAATAACTCTTCCCTTCGCAGAGCGGGACATCGGGGTTCGGATTACGCTTTGTAAAAGTTTGGACGTCGTTGTAACTCTGTTTAAAGAGCGATCCTTCCGATTCTGGATGCGTCCCATCTACGCAACAGGACGGTCTTAAGCACTTATTGCCTCCTCTCCTCCCTGCCTCAAGTCTCCTCGCACTCTAATGGTGTTGAATTTTGGTGCTAAAGTTAGCTTTTTCTGAGTTCATACGTATGATGGGGGGGGGGACCCCCTTATTGTGTGACAAGTAGAGCTGGTGGTGGGGGGGGGGGGAAGTTTGGCGCTTGCCATTAACCGCACAGCAGAAGTCAATAGTGTGGTGGCAGGGACGCACACGCGCTCACACACGCAACTGTGAGTGTATATGTGGCACTGAGGCCATGAATGAGCTACGTGGACATTCGTGGAGTGGCTAGCTGGCTGGCTGCCTGCCTGCCTGCCCCCACCGACTTCCCCCTCGCTCCAACCCTACCCCACAAGTAAACCCCCATCCCTTCTATCCCCCACTTGCCTAACCCAGACCTGCCCCTGCTGCAAACGCCTCTTGCGGGGCTGCCCGGCTGCTTCCGCGCTGTTTGCATTGGGCGAATGCCAGCTTCTCTTTACGCTCCATGCTCTCTCTCTCTCTTGTGCTTCATGCACACATATACAGCCAATTAATTGATGGAGATTTGATTGGATAGTGTTCATGCTACATTAGTTGTAATCACAACCACACTGCTACAGCTGGCCCGTTATTTATTTTAAGTGTGCCATTTTCCTTGGCATTAAAATGATCTATTTCAAGTCTCGTGATTTACCTTGCATTTTTTCACATTAAGCATACCTGTGGTGTGGGCCAACAGTGCAAAATTCCATCGGCAGCAGCAGAAGTTTGGCACTCGAAATGGAATATTTGTTGTTTAAGACATTTATACAGTAGAACGTTGAATTATTATTTGCGCTTAAACTTACGTGTAACTATTTTATAACTCTCCACGTCCGTCCACAGAGCAGTATAAATTGGCATAACCACAGTCCATCGTCAAATCCGCGCGTGCTGGGGTGAAGTGTTGAGTGCTGTTACCTATCTCAAGACGTCTTGGCCGGCCTGCAAGAGTAGGCCAAGTACCCTCCAGAAGGGCTCTCTCAGGCCCCCTCTCCTGTAGAGACTCCACCATCAGTAGTGACGTGAGCAATTGTAGTGCTCCACATGTTAACTCTGTTTTCAATATGGGGCGAAGGTTACATAAACTGTGCTTTGTTGGTACTGTAGATTTTTAATGTTATGTAAAACGGAAAAACCCAAATCTTGAACCTTTCATAATGGTTTTAAGATGCCATAAATGTGTTGTAAAACCTCGAATCTAAAAAAAATGTCTTTACCTCTGGAATGAAAAAACATAGATTGCACTGTTTTAATGACCACTTGTAGCCCAAATAAGTGTACGTGTACGCCCTTTTTTAAACCACTACTGGATGAGGTCCATGCCACACCGTGCAGGTCGTGGAGGTCACCACGCTGGTGAGTGTGGGATGGTGCAGCCGAGCATAGACGTGGGAGCATAATACAATACAAAATGGATGTAGCTGGACTGCCGTCTTATGCCTACAACATAAACCCCACAGCAGCTTGTATTATATGTATCATCAATACATGTTTATTTTGGGCCATTGCAGATTAATCATTGCAGCAGTGATTTGAAGAGCTATCATCTTTGACAGAGAAGATGGACCTGTACGACCCACAAACCCTGGGCTTGGTAGTCTTTGGCGCATTCATGCTGGTGTCAGCGCTGGGAATAATTCTCGTCTCCACATTCTCAATGAAGGAGACCTCTTTTGAGGAGGCCCTTGCAGCCCAGAGGAAGCAAGACAAATCTCTTTTGTTTAAACCTGGTGATAAGAAGAAAAAGGAGAAGGTGACGGACAAGCCCAAGAAGAAGAAGAAAGATGAGAAGCCAAATGGGCAGGTGGTGGATGGAGAGGCTGAAATGCTGGTGGTCGATGTTGAGGAGGTCAAGTATGAGTCTGCACCCATTGTTTCCACACCACCGTCTCAAGACATGGGGGCCAAGGACAAGAAGAAGAAGCAGGCCGACAAGAAAGTCGGAAAGGCCGAGCAAACTGCTGCTGAGGTTCCACCATCAGTGGGGCCTTCTGGAAAGGTTAATCACCAGGCTGGACTAGCTCAAGGAAAGAAATCTGAAGGTACGTCGTGTCAAATATGGTGAAAATTTTAGTCTTTGGCAACATGATTTATTTTAGTGACGTAGGCAACAGTTTTTTTATAATATACATCCTGTAAATGTTTATATTTTTTATCCATGAATGATTATACTAATTTAGCCTAAACTATTTGTAAACTTTTTAAAATATTTTATCGTAAAGGTAAGAGGTTGTGTAGAAATAATCACTAAAATGCATTGGTTATTCTTTAATAGTGCCTCTGAAGAAGCAGGAAGTCGTGTCACAAGAAGTTCAAAAGAAGAGTCCTGACCTTGTCAACACCAAGAAGAAATCAGGTGCTGACAAAAAGGGAAAACCCGATAGTTCTGAACCCGCCCCTGTCATTCAAGCTAAATTGGCTTCCACTACGGCCTCGGCACCACCTTCGACCAAACCCCAGAACGCCGTCCCCCAGAATGTCACTCAATCTGCTGCACCGGCTAAGGTGCCACAGGTGGCGGAGAAAGTGCCGGTCGTGGCTCCCCAGCCAAAGTTTGAAAAGGTTGTGGCTCCCGTGACGAAAGCAGATGCACCACCAGCGCATGCCCCTGCTGTGGAGGAAATCAAGGTGGCCATAGAGGAAATCAAGGTGGCCGTGGAGGAAGCCAAGGCACCAATTGCCACCGAACCTGCCGCGAAGAAAAAGTCGAGCAACAAGAAGGGCAAGAATGAGACCGGTAAGGTTGATAGATTAATTAAAATCAAGACAGATTAATTAAGGTTGTTAAATTGCCCACTGCAAGTCTGGTTTTTTTGAAGACTGGTTTTGACTGGTGAATTGAGGTGATAAGTGGATGGATAATGACGGTACATTACAAAAGGCATATTGGTCAAAAATTTGCAATCTGATATCAAAGGCCAGCTTTGACGTGTAAGTCAGATCAGGATTTGAAACATTTAGTATTTTAATTGTTTGCGAGTATTAAATAAAGTGCTCACACTATCCGTTTGAATATTTATTTTGAATGCGGTGGGAAGGTGGAACATTGACATAGCTATTATGGGAAGAAATTAGTCAGTCATTCATATTTCAGGAATATATTGATAGCCCAAAACGACATTGAATGTAAACCTTAAATTGTGTAATTTAATTTTAACACTAACGTTACCGTAGGTTGGTTTGAGGTTTGGGTGTACATATTGGTTAGCCAGATGTGGCTTGTGCGTGCCATAGAATATCTTCCACATCCGCTTGTCTCGCCATACGGCATGCATCCAAATAGCTTTATTTAGCTTATTGGACGTGACTACAATGGTCCCCAAGATTAAATAATACATTGTCTGTTATGGTAGTGTATAGTGAATGTGATAAATATTTAAAAGAGAGAAAATAATACAACTACAAATTGTGACATTTTTTGTTGAATTCTGCTTAGAGTTTATATGCACACAGTACATTACATATAAAACTTGTATTTATATAGCATTTAATGCATCTTCATCTGAAATGCGTTAAAGTATTGCTTACAATCTTGATTTGAAGCTTTCGTGATTACTTACATTACTTTTCTAACTCTTTACCAGTTTATTGTTTAAACTTTTACACAACTGTATATCGTGTTTGCAAAATATATTTTCATAATGATATTCCTAAAAGTAGCTTGCTCATTTAATTCTTAAACCACGTGACATGTACTCGAGATGTTAAACGTATACGTAGTGACTTTTAGGTGAAGGAGCTGCGGACATATGGAATAGATTCCGTACGAGCATTGACGTGGCACATTTGCACTCGTGGGACTGAGTGCAGACTCGCAGGGGAACACATGGTCAATGGAAAGAATGAGACCATTGCAAATAACTGGCATTTGTTTTAGCTTAGCCGTCTGGAAACATGTATTTTTTACGACAGTACTGCACTACACTATCAAATAATTTTTTTACGTCTATTTGAATTTTAGATCTTGGGAACAGCTACATGCATGGGCGCGCACTGTCTTGTCATGTAATGAACTGTGATTAAAAGCACATTTATATTTACGGCAAGCTTTTAAGAAACGCATTATTTCCCATGTATTTAAAATGTGTTAGCTTTGGAAAATATAGCCATGCCAGCCGGATCCATACGTTGCTATGAGACGGTGGATTGAGAGTGTTTGGATCCAGGATGTTTGCTCTTGGTGGTGAAATATTTTGGCCTGCAAGCAGTGTGCATAAAATCCTGTTTGATACTCCATGGATTGCCCGTCACAAATTCTGCTCACGGTACTTTTTTGTTTTTGCTTATTGCCCTTCGTGTGACATAAGGTCCGGTTTTCTTTGTTGCATTTAAAACCTGCCGTGGTGAAAAATGCCAGTCTAGTTCTTTGTTTTCCATTCAATGGTTACAACTCAATGGTGTCCTCACGTCACGAAATTGGTTTCTGCTGATGTCACGCTTTCCCGGAAAACGTTAATTAATTTCTCCACGGGGTTGCACGAGTTCAGCAGGCTGCATTGCACGGTACTGTTGCGTATTTGTACTTTTCCTCAAGAGTAAGTGCATTTTTGTTGTAAGCTGTTTACATTTAGTTGGGTGGAAAGTTATCTATTTTTTTTATTTCACTATTGCCTTTCGACGACAGGTCACTTTTTGAAATAGCGACCTTTAAGTAATTGCTGTTAAAATATCTTTACAAGCCATACATGAATGAGCGTGTCCAGTATTTTGTTGTATGAATGAGCTCTCAAGTTGTGGCCACCAAGCCAGTTTGACAGTAATTAGTGGTGCAGGGCACTGGAAACAGGGTCACATGAGGAAGTTGACCAGGATACAGTACTACATAGTTGCAAAGTCTTGCCCTTTGTAAGCGCACATTTTTTCAATAAATGTCCCTGTATAAGGGACGTAAAAAATTAAATGGCTTTTTTCAGATATAACCATACATTTATTTCTCCTAATAAGTAATGTTTTGGCAAAAAGTGTTTTCAGCTATGAAGGATTAACCAATGATTGGTCTACAAAGTGGATTAAGTGATAAGTATGTAGATTATACTATTAAAGTTCGTGTTTATGTGCTTCCATTATTAACAAATTCCAATCGATTTCATGCAGTGGGTTTCCTTATGTGTGAAAGCTAATTCAACACATTTATGCAACTGTTGAGAATGTAACAGTTGGCATTCACCGTTGGTCATATTCTGGCATCATTCGCATTTTGTTGATCTGATTATCATCTAAATTAAATTTACGGTAATAGCCAAAACTACTTCTCTCTTACATAGCTCCAACAAAGATATATTTTTTACAAAACTTATTAAAAGTGGTGATGGTTATCATCCATTATTATGGGTTAAATTTCCTCACTGCAAGCTATATATAGCTTATAAAAAGAAACCCCCTCCGATATTACGTATTTAATCAGTGGTGGTTTGCTTTATTGTCTTTGGACAGTGTTTTATTATTATATCAGTTGCTAAAGTTAATGTTTAACGTAATGTACAAAGGTAAATGAAGTAGGCTTACTTCAGCAGAAAATAAGGTACTGTATGTGGCACGGCAAGAAGAATCCTTTTCCCAGTATGTTTGGCATGAGACAATTGAATTCAGCACTTAAAATCGCCACCACCATTGACCTTTTTCTTGCCATTTACAAGGGAGACTATTTGACGTTTGGCATTTTCAATTATGTATTTGTATGGCTGCAGTAAAATTTAGAAATGCCTTGTTTAAAGTTTTGTGTGGACAGCCGAACCAGTTCTGTGAACACAATACATTTTACACGAGGTTTGTTTACTGAGATATGAACAACTTGGAGTGTTTTACAGCGTTAATCCCATTCTGTGCGCTTTGTATCACAGCAAACATTGACTGAGGCACACATTACCAAAATTCGTAGAAGTTTAAGCATAGTATTGCCACTGCTATCCTCATCCTTGACGAATGCAGTTGATGCATTTAAATGTGTTGAGCAGATAATATTAAACCGTACTCTTTGCTTTGTTTTCTTTTTGTTGTTAATACTATCCTGAGCATTTCCATGGTTGGTTAATCATTAAATCATAAACCCAATAATGTGGTCTAAGTCCCAGGTGATATGCCTACATTAACAAGTCATTTTGCCACGTAACTAAGCCTCGGATATAACGTATCGCTGAAAAAAATAGTTTTGAATAAATTATGACGTAGCTTTGTCGACTGTGTTGACTGTATCATAGTTGGAAATAGGTTGCTTCATTGTGTAAATGTAATAAATTGGTATTACATTTGTAAGTTATAATTTAAACCAGTTGTCTCAACACAATTTCACCAAAGTATTGGCCCCTAGCTTATATATATGGAAAGCATACCGTGAAGGGACTATTATTACAGTGTTAGCTACAGGTAATCTTCACTCGTGAAAATGATGCCGTAGTGAGTTTGACTTCCACTTGACAGCACACGATGTGCTTTCTTAATAATGATGCTTTGTGAGCTTTGAGCCTTCAATCACAAGTAAAATATTTTACCCTTTACCGCGATCCACCCTAACCTCCATCCACACATACTAACACTATCTTTGTTATACCACGTATGTATAGATTTAACTGAAAGGGTATATACAAATGTATACCCGTACATGTCTGTATTGTTAGGAATGCATATGTGCATTATAGGCTCTGATGGAAGCTTCTGTTCTTTGTGGTCAGGAGAATGTGTTGGCAGAGGAACCACGATTATGTTGGTGTCCTTGATTCTTCGCCTGAATGTTGCATATAAAAAAAACATAGTATCTGTGCTGACCATACCCTGTCAATACTTGCTTGGAGAGGTTGGCTAGGTGTCTCTTCAGGCCATTGTTAAGCTCAAAATAGACGTTTAACAACTTGAATAGGGTGCAGTGAAAAGAGGGTTCTTTCACATCAGTGCTTGAGACTGATGCTGAGGCCACTACACACCTCACACTCCATTCCTCAATGGACCTAGGCAAAATGTGCATATGTGTGTGTGTGTGAAATTTATTGTAGTTATGTTAGTGTTTGGTTGTTGTATGCTAGAAAATGCAATACAATGTATGGTATGGTAGACTGATGTTTTATTGTTGCCGTCTTTTGTGCAGTATAACGAGGAAGTGAAGACTAAGAATGCAACTTCAAACATTTCTCGAGCTGTGGCATTGGAGAATTGTCTTCAGTCACATGTACCTATTTCTAGTGCGTAGGTGTATGAACAGGGGCGCCCGTCCATATAGGCGAACTAGGCATTCGCTTAGTCCGCCAAGTTAAGTGGGGCGCCAAATTCGAGGGGCAAAAAAAATACAAAGAAATAATGCAATAACGACTATGTTATTTCAATTCGCGTACAGAGGGAATGTCAATTATAATTAATTTCTAAAAATTTCCGATAATGTATAGGTTGTACAGACGGACGGACAAACCGAATTATTATGTCTCGGTTTAAAAAAAAAAATACGCTTAAAAACATAAAATGTAAAAGAGGGGCAAAAATGTGTCCTAGTATATACCAAAAACCTCAGGCGAGATCTGCTCTTGGGGTTTGGGGGTGGGGGCGCCGATAGCATGGTTTGCCTAGGGGGGCGCCAGTTACTGGAAGCTAGTCTAGGGTCGCCCCTGTGTATGAACAAATGTTTTCTAAAAAGTTTCCTAACCCTATCTTTACGGGTGAAGTTTAATAAAACAGACTCATGCCGATAATACATTTATTTATAATTGGGTTCGATAATGTATGTATACTGTAATACAATTTTTTTTTTACCAAATGCTCAACACATGATAAATCCAATCAAATCAAGTTTTGGTGATAGACTTCTTTGGCTTACTGCACTGTACAGTTATCAACCCTCATTTACAAAAATTCTGACACAACAGTACTCTATCTTCTTGGTTCTTTCGGTAAAGTCACGACTTTACCGAAATAACCAAGCAGATTAATCCCTGCAGTCACGAAAGCTTTAAATCGAAACAGTACTCTATATACAGCAATTTGAATGTTAAATGACTAATGCATGTTTTTGAATGAATCGGGACATTTTTTTCTCGAAGAAACAAAAAAGCACACCGGCTACATTCAGAAAGGCCGTGCACACTCATGGTTGTGTGTGCATTTTGATAGCACAACTGCCCTTTCATTGATGAATCATTCATTGAGAAATGCAGTTCATTAGCACGAACTCAAGGCCTTGGTTCTTAAGCAGTGTGACATGTTTTAGTGTTAACCTTATTAACTTTAGCAAACCCAGCCCGTTCCTTAATAGTGTGGAGACAAGCTTTTGACGCATGCTATTGTGAATGAGGAACAGGAGCTTTATTGCCGTTGTTATTTTTAAGCAACTGTTAAAACCTTAATCAACTCCTGCAGCTGTACTTTAATAAATACTGCGCAAAGTACAAATGTTAGTGTCTCGCCCCACGTTTATCTATTTAATACAAATGCATTTCAACAAGCATTGTATACATTTTCTGTTGTGGAGTTGTATCCAAATATTCTACTGCCCTAAACATATACACTTTACAAGAATGTGTGTTTCCCTACAGCGTTATAAAGCTGAGTTTATTATTAGTACCTGACCAGTGCACAGCTATGAAATAATATATATTAAATGTTATCTACCACAGAAAGTTTAGTACGTAATGGTTATGTATACGGCAGTATGTTATCTGGTAACAAAAGGTCTATATACAGTATTTTGCCGGATAACATATATAGTATGTATTCCTCTATGCGTACGTATACTCTGATTATTCTTAACACATGTATTACATTTATATATACGCCACAGTACTCCCCTTAATGTATCATCATTAGCCAATATATCATCACTGTTGGATAAAGGCATCTCCACATTGTCGCCACCGATCGCGGCCTTCAGATGCGAAAAGGGATAAAAAGACCAATCACAAATTAACTTTGTAAAGCCATTTGGAAACGAATGATAAAATGAATTAAATAACACAACACAAATATGATTAAACCTGTCATATTGTCTATAAATAACGTGTTTGCACTTAGTGGCAGTGTGTTAGTTAAACTTTACACTTTGCAATATAGTAAGTATTTGGTGGATATATATTTTCATTTGTGGTCAAAACTTGAGGACAATTGCACTTCATTAATACAGTATTATATAGAAATATATCTGTTAAGATTTTTTAAATCGACAAACTCATATTTTGTTTGGTTACATATTTTAAATAAACTGCAGTGTATGGGTTTGAATGTTTTACCTGCGAGAGTAAGGTCAAACAACCACCAACACGTGTAGATACATTTTTACAACCCCCTTAAACAAAAACCCATTATTAATGAGTCAACAGTCGGTTACATTGAGCAGTGTATGGGGGCTGTGCATTAAACAATTGTCAGTGTCTGAAGTGATGTCCTCTCACCTGGCCGTGCTCAGGTGCAGCGGAAGGCCATGTCGCCGTCCCGTACAGAACACTGCTGGACATAGTGAGCGGGATGGTGTTCAGCCAGGGCGAGGCTGAAAGGCTCATGGAGGTGTTGACGGAGAAGACTGGAGGGCGGATGCATGGCACCTGGCACATGGTAACATCGGCCGTAACAATGATAATAGCAATGTTTTTCTTGTTGTTTTCAGCCTACTGCTGGACAACTGCTGGACGAAAGGCCTGTCCCAGTTTCTTTCATTGCTTTCTTTCATAAGTTGTGCCTGTCCAATAGTGGCCTCTGAATTATTTCATTTAGTCTTTTCGTTTTTTCAGCATTCTTCCTCTGCTTGGTTGCCTTATCCGTTCCGTGGTTGTTATTTTTTTTCTTCCATCTTTTGTCAGTTGTACTCATGATGTGACCTGCCAATTTCCACCATTGGAGTGTTCTTTAACAAGTATCAATTTGCAGCTCTCATATAACAATTCACACCTAACCTGGTATGGCATAGCTAGCAGAAGGAAATATCATTGAATACATCTGAAATGCTTCTATCTTTTTTGTTTACACAATAGAGGGAACAATTAGCCGCATGCCCTGTTCTATAGAAATCTTTGTCACATATGCATCAAAATAATGTTTTAATTCTCAGCTCTTGAAATTAATCAAAGTGAAAAACCAAATTAGACATCATAGCTTCTTTTTTCAGTCCTTCAACTTGTTACACTTGGGAACCACTTAAATCGCAGGTAGCCACGAGGATTTAAAGCCAGGTTCTCAACAGTACCAGCTCAGTATGTACATATTTTGAGTTTAATTCGCACCGGACGTAGCCAACCATGCTTCTTTCGCTACCACAGATGTGGAAAAATTATAATTTGGGATTGGTTTTGATGACATATACCGCAGGAAGGTTTAACACCCACTCCGAAGTCCTGTAGTTGACATGCTTTTGTAATTTAGCCTTAAAATTAAACGAACAGCTGTGGGAAATGAACATCTATTCTGTTCAAATTGGCTCGGTGGCAAGTACACTGACCCTAAAACTTTATGAAAGTTAATAACAATGATAATAGATAGCGCTCATAGTTAAATATAAATATTTTGTAACAAAGTAATATGTGTACAAATACATGGAGCAGGCTCAGCACTCTAACACGAATTGCTTACAGAATACACAACTAGTCAAGTGCTCTGAGGCTTTCCACTTCTTGTTCAAGTGCAAGTGACACATCAATTTACCTTGCTTATGCATGCGAATGTATAAAAAGTTGCTTCTCACTCTTACTATAAATCTGACTGGTGGTCTTAAAATTGATTACCGGTAACGTAGCCTCCATAAACATTTCTGTACATTGCTGGGTGTTTACTCTCCTGTGATCAGAGCCACTGTTGTGTTCTACAGATGTAATGTATCTTGAACTCCAATGTACATTGTGCTTCGATATACAGTATGTTCTACTAGGTTGTGTAGAGACAAATGTTCAACACATGCATGGCTAAAAGGAATCAACCACGATGAAGAAAATACACCTCCACTGCTCTTGTGTGACCACTGTGGGTGTCAGAGGCACAAGCGTATTGTTTTTGCTGAATTGGTTGAATTAATGTCATACAAAGTGGGTGTTTTATACTTGTGCTCGCAAACTGACAATGGAACCTTGCTATGCACACATACGCACAATGGTTTAGATTTATGGGAGGCCATTTAAATGTATTGTAAGGCGAGTCCTGCTGCCTCTGGTGACGTCAAACTGCTGTGATGTGCACGGCTGATTGTACTTCCCTTAAACATTTACTCACCTATTTTGCTTCGCGAATTCTATTCTCAAAATAGCTTTTAGTGTATGCTTTAATACATGTTAATATTAATGTTGTATATTTTCCAGTTCCTTTTTTTTTTACAAAGCTACCTTGGTAGATGTTGTTTTGGGTTACCATGGCCCTAAACTACAAACAGGATTTAGTTGTAAGTAATTGTGCAGTTAATTGAGCCCTTGGGCACCTTGGGCTAATTTAAACCTTAGACTATGGGCTGTACAGATACTGTTCTCACCTTCGGACTGCGCAGGAACCAGCTTCTGCCTTAACTTGGTATTGTGGAATGTATTATTAGACATGTGTAGTAGAACGACTGTATTGGCTCGGTATGGGGGCTGTAGGCAGGTGTCACGGGGGTTGTGTCGGGCCGTGACACACTGTGTGAACCCAAAAGGACACGTGACTGGATAAAGGGAGGCCAGGGGCCCCAGGGGGGTCACATGGTTGGGGTTCGGGCCTTCCCGAAGGATCGGGAAGGGGGGTGTGGCCTGGGGCGGAGTTGGTCACACCAGAGTGGTTGTAAGCGGGGCGTGGACGGAGAGCTAGGCTGGTCTGCGCTGTTCTGCTGGGTCATCTCTGGGATGAAGCTCTCCGGTCTTCGCTAGTGGACCAGGCAGCGTGTTGGGCTGTCCTGGTCTAGTGATGTAGTACCCCCGTGGGTTTGCTAAGTTAGGAACGGTGGCTACCACCTTAAGTCGTTATGTTAAGTGTTACCTGTTGTGTTAGGTAATAAATAGTGTTGTCTCCAAAGTCCAGTGTGCGCCTGAATTTAACCAACTAAACATGTAACAATGCATAAATTAATCGATTTAAAGTATTTTCCACTTATATATGCATGGAATCATGAGTGTAGCAATAATGTCTTTTAAATCATACATATAAGTCATGTACAGTAAAAATGAGACCAAATGCAATCAATTCTGAAATATTGTGACCCTAAATTATAGCAATTCATCAAATGATTGTGGAGGTTAGAGGAGTTTTAATCATTACAACTCTGATTATAGAGTTAAAGGTCTAGATTTTTATAGATATAAAATCATGCTTATTAATGTTGATTAGAAGGCTATGACTTTTAATAAACATGAACAAGCACCTGAATGTGCAGCGAACTACAGAATAAACCAGGTTGCATATGCGTGAGTCCAGGGAATAGACAATTGCCATGTGTTACTTTCATGATGTTAAAGTAGCTAATGTGTTTTGACTCTGACTCCTGTGCTGACTGTGCGTAGGCTAGTGCCAAAGGAGACCCAGTGGCAGCTGTGAAGAAACAGCTGGAGGAGAGAGAGAAGCAGCTGTCTACTGAGAAGGAGGAGGCAACTGCTGCCAAGGCCAGGCTGAAGCAGCTGACGCAGGTGAGCCACTAGACATATGACACAATTGTATAATCGCAGTTTGTTAGTGTGAGTTGATTATAAACTGTAGGTTAGTATACTAATGCTTTCAGCTATGTGTTTTTTTATTTCGTTCTTAGTTACAAGGTAACATTTTGTGGTAATCCTCACAGTGGATTGCTCCAGTTGTTCTATTCAATCATTTTGTAATTGCCAGCTATTGGGCATTGTTACCCTACAGAATGACGAAGTGTGCAGATATTTTAATCCACGCACTTTCATTCCACGTACCTTGACAGTGGGCCATTGTTGGTGGTTTTCATTTCTCAGGTATCTTAATAGGTCCCAGTTCATGTCTAATGTTAGCTGTAAAATTGTGTCGGTGTGCGTCATTAGCGATCGCATGTGTTGCTTAATGGTTCTGCAGGAGGTGACCGCAGAGCGGGTGAAGTGGACGGCCCTGGAGACCAAGCTCCGTGAGCAGGCGAATGACAAGGAAAGTGAAGCCAAGGCCCTGCAGGCGCGCATGCAGGCCAGCTATGAGGATCACACGAAGGAGGAGCAGCAGCTGCAAGCCAAGGTGACCCATACGGGGGCAGGTGGCTCCGCTAGCCAGTGCAACCTCACAGATGCATGTCTCCTCCTACAAGTGTCGTGTGGATGGGACCCCACTGTTGTCTGAAGTTTCAAGCACAGCCTTGCGGCTTTGTAGAGCATGGTGGCACAGTGGTAACATTTGTGCCTCACAGCAAAAAGGGTCTGGGTTCGATTCCTGTGGAGCCTGACTGCTCTCCTCCTGGTCCTGTTTAGGTTTTATACAGATTCTCCGGTTTCCTACTATTGCTAAAAGCATACAATGCATCCCAAATGTAGGACCCTCCTGAAAAGAGTCCCTTGGTCTTAGAATGGCTCTCCTAATTATCGCAGGCAGCACATTAATTTTGCTTACTTGAATGTGTGTTTTGGCCTCAATACTTTAGATAACCAGTGTTTCAATTGTGTGATGTGAATGTAGATGTAAAGGCAACTGAGTTTTCCTGGATATGTTCTGCCTGTGATGTCCTAGTAACATTCTAAACAAAATAATCAATCCACTGTATTGATCAGCAGGTCATGGGTGGTAAGGGAAAGCGTAAGTACACTTCCACCTCTGTCAAGATGTCTGACCAGTGTGAAAGGGTAGGCTAACTACCCTCTTGAAGGGACTCTCTAACTTTTTTAGAGGCCCAGCAGTGACACGAGAAAGACATTTCAGGGCTGCATCCATACCTTTATTCCTCATGGAAACAGTCAATGTGAATGAGAATGTAATAGTATAATGTGTAGTTAATGCCTATCACACTAGTAATATAAACACATTTTCTATTGTTTTAGCACACCAGTGAATATCAGTTCATATTTTTTTAGCTATGTACTTTAGCATGTGGGATAGCCAATGCATAGCACAATTTCACATGCTGTACTGCACCATTAGATGTTATTCACAGTGCTGTTTGGTGCACCACAGTACATCTATGCTTGCAATCACCTAAGTGATTGTAATGACAATTGAAGTGTTTTTGTGATGCAATGCAGAGCATTTAATGTTATTTATTTCTGAGCACATTTCTGTCTGGCAACAGTGAGCATTGCTCCTGCAGTCAATTTATGATTAGTGCACCAATTAATATCTGTCGTTAAAACTTCATGTGACAAAGTGCTGACGGTTTTGGTGAATAAAAATTGTAATAAAAAAAAAGAATTTCTGTATCTTAAAATATACACAATCGTTATCAACCCTGACCGTGCAACATCAGGGTATGGAAACAAACATCTACATCTATTCATCACTTCCAGCTATGTTCTTGGTTCATGTGGTTTCCTGTGTGTACCTTGGGGGTATGTTGGTAAGCACAATGTTGCTATGTTCTTTCTTCAGAAGGACATGTTTAAAAATGCTTTAGTACCTTGATGGATATGTCTATATTCACCATTATATATTCATGCTAGACATGTTCTAGTGTTTATATAACACATGTTAGTGTCTGATCCTATTGTGTGAGTTTAGATGTGCTTGTGCAGTGTTGCATTCTCTAGGTTTGAAAGTTGGTGTTTGTATATAAGTGGTTGTAAACATGTATGCTGCTGTATAAATGTCTCCTGTGTCTGTTCTCAGAATGTCTTTGCAAATGACATGCGTGACATGCAGTCTCCCAGGCAACCGAATCTGTTTATTAACATCAACAGGTTCTATAAACATGAGTCAAAGCACCCATGTCCACATGCTATTTCTTTCTGCCATTTGCTGGTCCATCTTAATCAGGTATAACTTGACTTACAAGAACGTGATGGCAACTAATAGTAATTTATTATTTTTTAACAGGTGCACTGGCTGTGATAGTAAAAATTGCACAATGATACTTATAATTATGGATGCAACAGACCATGTTTAAAAGTTGACATTTAATTCAATAACACTGGTTTATATTTACCTTTTCTAATCAGATAATATATGTTACTAGTTTGTTGTGACTATTTTGACAATCTCTATTTCAGTGACATGAAATTGGGCTGCGAAATTTATTTTTCATTTCAATAAATTAATTTCCCAGGGGTCATTAAACTTGATTGGCAGACATCTTTGGCGTGACTCACTGGCTCTTAGTCAATTTGGAAAGTATGGCTCATTAAGTGATCCAAACATATTGTTTGTTCCCTTAAAAAGTACTTCCAAACACATGTATCTAGTGTATGTACACACATGGGATAACTGTTGAGTGTTTTGTACTTGGCAAAAGAAACTGCTTCTGCAGTGTTGTTCAAGCTAATGTGGTTGTAAGAGAAACTTAAAATCCTTCATCTTAAGCGGTATAAACTGGGAAGCAATAACGAGTGAAATGCCTCACTGGAAATCTAAGGTGAATGAGGCGGGCCAAAGTGGCTGAGGGAAGGTAGTCAAGTGAGAAGAAAGCAAAAAAGTAAGGCTAAAAGCGTCACAAACCTTGAGCAAAGAAAACAGCAATTTTTTCGACTGGTGCCAGCTTGATAATTACTCTCGCTAGCCACCCACAACACAAAGGGGTGACCTACAGTTGATGGACTTTTTCAGCATCAAAGCCATCGTACTATGAAATGCACGGATGCCATTTATGATTGATGGTTGTGAAAAGGGTAGTGATCACGATGGTGTTGTGTGTGTTGGGGAGCGGTAGTGTAGCAGTTAGCACGCTGCGCTACGAACCTAGCGACCCGAGTTCGATTCCCGTTCATGGATAACACAAGTGACAATTATCTGAACCGGTCCTGGGCCTCCTCTAGGTCTACTCAAACTCAAATGAGTACCTGGTGCTGTGTAAAAACATCGCCACGAGGGGAGACAAAGGCGGCCGGGCGTGGTGCTGGCCACCCCACCCCCTCGTATGATGTTCTGGCGTTCATAGGTGTTTGCTGACAGCGCTTGCCCCAACAGTCTGTTAAGATTATAGGGGGATCTTTGTTTTTGTGTTGGGCTCTAGGTGCGAGAGCTGCAGGAGGAGCTGGATACGAGCTTAACCAACTTGCGCAAGGACAACACCATTCTGAGGGAGGCACTCACCAACTCTACCAGCCAATTGGATAGCAAGTAAGGCCTTCAGCCTATTGTAACATTGACTAAATTATGTGTAAAGTCCTTTTCCTTAATATTAAGTTATTTGTGGAAGACTATATATACACAATCATATGCTTCATTCATACAATTGCATCTAAAAGTGCTGTACAATAATGACACAATTACATCAAAGAAGGGGATAATCCCAAAATAAGGAACTTATGAGTAAGGGTACTCAGTGTGGAAACCAACAAGATCTCAAAAAAGTCTTTAAAAAGTTTTCCGATTTAGCTGTGCCTTCCAAATGTATAAACTCTTCACATCACTAGAATGTTCAATCATCAAGCCAGACAATAGTTTTCTTACAAGTGCTATACATACTCTCCTTTATTGTGTTGTCACATCCTTTAAACATAGCTACTGAACCTTAAACCCAACTAAAGTATTTGAATTCATTAAATGAAAAATTTGTTTTAAATACTGTATGCCCATACAGTCACTGAGAACACTGTCCATCTAGCTATATCATCTATACCACATAATAGCGGTCGTTAGCATACAGTTGTTTGTGTGCATTGTAGGGCCAATGCAGAGCTGGCAAAGCTGCGGCAGGATTGCGCTCGGCTGACCAAAGAGCTGCATGACAAGACAATGAGCCAGCAGAAAGAGGACAAGCAGAAGGAAACCGTTGCTAGCTACGAGCAGCAGATCGCTCAGCTCAAGGTTTGTTTAATGGGCCACGTCTATGAGTCGTAGCTATGTTGTGCCCCTTGCACCTACATTTATTTTACATCCGGTCTGTTTAGCCTTGAGGCTAATGTCAAGAAAGTTTCCTTGACCTCTTGATTGTGTTTCCATTGATGTTGTTGAACCTTGGCTTATGTATCATATGTTTTTGTTATTTAGAAAATATGGCCAATTCACTTTCAAAATTGTCTATCAGTTATTTATATTCATTCACAAATACTTATATGGATACTTTTCTTTACATTGTGTAGCACAATAAATTATCATTCGTTTTAATTGAATATAAGGTATGTACAAAAATTCTAACTTCCTGATATTGCTTTTCTTTAAATACAGTACGTACAGAGCGAAAGAAGTTCAACATACATAAATAGCGTTAATAATCATTTGTCCAGATCATCGACATTTGAACTCAAATTACAATTGTTGTGTGTGAGATACAAGTGTTGGCATTGTGATACATGCAGGAGTCAGAATTCGATTGGGATACTGGTTTCATCAATATTGGGTGTGTATCGGTTGAGACAGAAAGAACAGCAGGAGTCGGTGAGCGCACTGCAGTCGCGTGTCAACGAAGTGGCGGCTGAGCTGCGCAAGGCCCAGGCCAATGTGAACAGCCTGACTGATAACATCGAGAAGAGCAAGGCAGAGCTGCAATCTTCACTGCAGCAGTCCGGTGGTGGGTCACCCCACGTCTGTGTGTACACTCGATGACGCAGTGGTTATCGCACTGCGCTAAGAACCCAGTGACTCAAGTTCAATTCACAGCCACAACCAATAACAGTGGCTAATATTTGAACAGATTCTGAGCCTGCCATAGGTCAACTCAGCCTTTAATGAGTACCTGGTGCTGTGTGTAAACGTTGCCACTGGTGAGACAAAGGCGGCCGGGATTGGTGTTGGGCCACTCACCCCCTCATGTGATGTGCTGACATTCACAGATGTTCACTGAGAACACTTGCCCCAACAGCCTGTTGAAGTCTGTACCAACAAAACATAGGTCCTCATCTGCTTGTGTACATGCATGCACACAACAGCCCATGGTCATGCCTGTGAGTTTTATCTATGTACACAGCAACCCACTCACAGGATGCACACTGTTTTCCTCTTCCCAGTGCCATACCAATTGGGCTATTGGCGTTTTGTCATGAGATCCATTCGGCTTTCTTACAGAGCAGTGCAACCCTTTAATAATGGAGAATAATGGCCCACAGAAGCAGATATAACAGCGCTACCTCTTAGATGGTTTAAGTAATATCTCATCCGTGTTAGGAGTAATACTTTTCCACCTGCCCTGCCGCTGAGTAATGTTCACCTGATAGTCAAACTTAGATTTTTAATTTTAGTTACATTAAGTGCAGAATATTTTTTTGTGGAGTTTTTTTCTGCATTCATTTGTGACTAGGCTGAGACCATCACAAAATTTGAGAACCTGGATTAACAAAGGCAGCTGCTTCCTGAATTAAAACTCAATATCTTTGTGATGCCAGCTCAGCACTCTGATCTCTGTGCCACCCTCAGGGTGCACACTGCTCATAATTCTGTGATGTCACCTCATGACCTGTGACCTTACAACCCGAGGTCTTAACTGACAACGTTGCTTTTTTGGTCTTAATCACCCCAATGAGTGCACCTTTACATGGATATATCTAAAGAGGTGTGGGTGCTCTTTGAGAAAGCTGCTTGGAATAATTTCCTTAGAAAGCATTTTTCAGTGCACTATTCATGTGCATACTTCATGGGTTAGGTCATGAGAAGACAATCATGGTATATATTATCTGAAATTGCACATATATATTTTTTATTTTAAGCTAGGAAAGCTCCTGAAACATATTACCTCGACATAACATAGAGGTATATATCTCTACATTAATATTAAATACTTTTTTTCTATTCGTTGGGAATATTGGTTGATTTGCTGCTTTCCAAACTAAAGCTTACATTGTTCTTGTCATGTATGTGAATCCTGTGATTCTGTTGGCTATGTTAACCACTAATATGTTTGAAATCTGCTACTCGGTATGGCTGCGAGGAATTCTAAAGTGTCGGTGCGTGAAGATTTACTTTGTGCTCGGGACTTTGCCTGTGTGCGTTTCCCACTTTCGTGGCGACAGAGGTGCAGGGAAAGCTGTCGGCGGCAGAGCAGCAAGCGGAGCAGCAGAAGCGCGAATTGGAGGGCCTGCGTGCAGAGCTGGCCAGCAGCCAGGGTGAGAAGGAGCAGCTGCAGGAGAGGATCTGCTCTGTGGAAGCCCTGCTGCAAGCCAGTGCGAGCCAGGAGAAGGAGCCCAGCCAGAACATTGACGCCAGTGTCATCAGTGAGATTAAGGTCCGTACCACTGCCATCTGTGGCCCCACTGAGTGTTTTGAATCTGAGATTAATTATTGTTTTCTTTTTTAACTCTACCTTTTTCATCATTATGTTGAAGTTGATTTTTATTTTCAGTTGGATTCAATATTATCTTTATTTGCCCTTGTGAGAAACTGTGCTTGTTGTACATGTGATAAATTTGTCCCTGGTAAACACCAACAATTTTGGGTCTTCACTAGAAAGTGGTGTTAACTACCTAGCCTGGTATACTGTAGGTCGTGAGGTCGATCCAAACCTTGATGCCTATGTTTGGAGTTAGCATGTTCTCCCTGTCGTCGTGTGGATTTTTGTCCAGGTCCTCCGTTTTTTTCTCCATATTTAGAAACGTGCATTTAGAATATTTGGCTGCTATAAATTTCCACATGATAAGCCACTTAATTGGGCGATAATTTTAGGCCAGGTCGCGTATAAAAAAGAGCGATGTAGCACAGTGGCCCTTACCATGTAAAAAAACTAGTTTCACTTAAATAGTTTAATTATGGAACTCTGTATAATTAATGTAAAATGTTTTCGATTTGCTTACTTACAAACTAGGTTGTAAATCATCTTTGTATTCCGTGTACGTCCTGTTATATATTTGACAAACCAAAAATGGTTAAGCATACTTACATGCGATTGATTGTTGTCCCCTTCAAAGAGGCTTATCATTTACCTGTAAGTGAAACATTCAACACTATCATGTTAAATGTGAAATACTAAAATATAAATGTGATGCTGTTTCTCTTTGCCAAATACATGTATACACAAGGAGTTGCAGGAGGAGAATGATACCCTAAGAAATCTCTTAGAAACTCTACAAGAGTCTCTGACTCCGTTTGCTGGACAGGTATCTGGAGCAGCTTTGGTAGAAGTGCTTTACAAAGGGGTTTTCTGGTTCCATTGCTTCATTGTAGAGTCTCATTCATTTCATCAATGATTAGTAGTTGGTGACCCATCATACTTCTGCAAAACTATAGGCTTGCCTGTAATTGCGAATTCATCTTCTTTTTCATATAAATGAAGCTTTCTTATAGTGTTTAATAAAAAATACAATAACAGTTTGTATTCCATTTTTAGGAATCTCACATGGAAGAGATTCAGAAGCTGCAGACTCAGTAAGTAAAAAGAAAGAACGTCTTCAGCACATTTTTTTCCGTTTTAGAAGACTCGTATTTGTTTATTCAGCTCTTAGTTCTAATTAAAGCATTACATTAATGTGCTTATGAGTAACTGTAATATTGTTTTTCTTAATGGATGGTAACTTTTTTTGTTTGGAAAGTATTGTAGCTGAAAAAGCATTAACGTAAACATTACATGCTGCCTAAAATGCTAAGAAAAGAATAAAACCTAATTATGTTTTAACATCCTTTTAAAACAAATGTTAGAGAACAAGCAGAAGCATCACTGCACACAGGCCACTTGCACTTATAAAGGCTAAATGCAATAATTTAGTTGTACGTTGGTTGGAACTTTGAACTGTTCGTGTTAGGAAAATATTCCATGTAAAGTGGGAAGTGATTTATTGCTGCGGGCTTGGGAGAGAGCTTTTAATGGAGGTGCGCTGAAACGAAACATGACTTGTGTGGCAGGGTGAAGGAGCGTGACGACCAGCTGGCCGCATTTGAGAAGCAGGTGCTGTTGCTCAGTGAGAGTGTCGAGCAGCAGAAGCAGAAGAACAACGTAAGAGACTTGCCACTGCTTGGCAGAGATTTCACCTGAAAGGAACTCGAGGGTGGTAAACTCGTGGGAGGTCTCCTTTATTTTGTCATGCAGGTGACGTGGCCTAACAGGAGTGCGTTCACTCCTTGTAGCAGAGGTTCATGGTTCGGGTGTATTAACAAAAAGATACGAGCTCTCGCTTCGCAGTGGATGTTAAACAATCCCGTTGCACCATTTGTAAGTGTAGGCCATTTTGTGCCAGTGACACGGTGGTCCAAGTTTCCCAAATATGAAAAATTCCCTGCAAATTAGTCAGTTGGATTATATATAGCAATCATTGCCCTCTACTGTGAAGACTTGGCAGGACCCTGAGTAAACAAGCATCGCAGTAATAATGGTAATGCTTGTCTGCTAAATGTTAACATGAGATTTTTTGAATTTGGGAAAGACGCATGAACTAATGTTAAGAATGTGTCCCCACCATCATTGGTCCTTTCATGAGGTGTGTAATGATTCGCCCCCCTCACTAGCCAATTTGATGAATTGTCATGTTTCAAGGTCGCCATCATATTCAAGAATTGTTTATTTCACGTTGTGGGGAATATCATGTCCTCTATCTGCTGCAAGGGTCTCTTGAACCCATGACATAAAGCACATACAAATAAAATATATATCGATTCTTACACTCAACAAATGCTTGTATCATGGGGTGAGTAATCTACATGAATCGATGCATTGTTTCCCGCCTAGGTTTCACGACAGCGTGCCACATTGTGTCTTGCATATTTTTGCTCATCAGCACCCTCTGCCTACTGTTTTGTGCCTGTAATTGTAATTTAAGGCAAGTGCTACAAACAAACGCATTTTCCAGTAATATTTGCCATTGGTGCGTACAGAACACATACATTACTTTATACATTGTTTTGCTTGACTGTACTCTGGCAGTTATTCTGTATGCCTTGCATTAATATGCACCCTTGGCATGGTTTTTTGTATTTATCGCTTCAGAAGTAAGTGTTTTTCATGTAACCTTGGCGCAACCGCGTGCAATGCATGGCATTTGGAACGTGCTTATTTCTCTACAATAGTCGCAGATTGTGGCCTTCCCTAAAACAGGATCTGCGAGAGAAAAACTGGAAAGCGATGGAAGCTGTCAATTCAGCAGAAAAGCTGAGCAGTGCAAGCTCGACTGCTAAGGTGGTTTTCTTGCCTGTGTAACTAATGAACCCTGCCACCTCTTCAGACGTTGTCCTCGAATTTAGTTTTCCATAACAGTATAGAAATTATGCTGCAATTGTACAGATAGGTTTTTTAAATAAATATAATTTGGCAAGTAAATGTAAATGAGTGGACCACTATGTTGTTTCTTCTCACGCTTTAATATGTATTTTTTTATATTTTAAAATGGTGACTATGGCAATAATACTTACTATTTTCGATGTAGTTTTTTATTAAAGCTCACTATAAAGCAGTTTCGAGCATGTCTGTTTCATTTACTCAGAAGCCCATTCAAGAGTATATATTATGCCAAGTCACATTTTCACAACTTAAGAATAAAAAAAATACGGACATTTTCTTTGGTTCTTTCGGTAAAGTCACGTAGAATGAGAATAAAATAATAAATTGATTATTTTGATTATTTTCTATATATTTTATTCTCATTCTACGTGACTTTACCGAAAGAACCAAATAAGATTAATCCTTGCAGTCACGAAAGCTTTAAATCGAAATACGGACATTATCTCTCCGTCCCCAATCTTACCCTGCTTATGTTGACTTTTTTCCATTATAAACACACTGCATGTTCCTTTGCTGCCTGTTATGCTTAAAGCCTACGAGTAATGTATTAAGTGCTTGTGGTTTGTCATGAGAGTTATGCAAGTCATGTGATTTGTCGTCTTGCCCAGGAGGTTCTGGAGAAGAAGATGGAGGAAATTGAGCGGCACACACGAGAGACGCTTCAGAATCTCTTCCCCGCCGTACCAGTCCCTGCAGAGACGGTATAGCGCAGGGTTGCGGTGCATCATTGCACTGCCGCCGATGCCCTGTGTGGCATGTGTATCCATCGTCCTACCCATGCACACTGCAAAATCTGGTGTCCTGTCTTGAACAAGCGCGAATTATAAAAATTGTTAAAAACTAACATACCACCATGGAAAGTCTCGATATTAATGATATATAGTCTAACGTGTTTTTTTATGCAGTATATTTGTATGTCATGCATTCCAATTCAAGCATAATGGGATTTCACCTGGTTATGTATATAAAACATTGCATTACAGGAAATTGATAAGTGTGTATCTTGTACTTTAATGTACAATGTTCTACTTGCAGCAGTAACACTATGATATGCGTCTATTTATACTCCTACACTTTGTTAAGCAAAGTAATATTGCAATGCTGAGTAATTGTCTGGGGTCATAGAGGAACGTGCAATCTTTTGGAATACCTGCTGTAACGCCGGTAAATATAGTACTCTATTTTAGTGTGAAGTGGGTTTAGACTTTGCATATCCATCATTCCGTGTCAGGAAGGGGACAATTTAAATTTGACTTACGTGTATATATTTATACAGATGTCCCCCTTTATCTACTAGAGGTGAAACGTTCCACAAAGAAAACAATATACAGCTTATTGTTTTTTATGACCACTTGCTGCCATTGATTGGATGAAATTGGACTCTACGAGTTAAAATGATTTCAATATTTACTCAACCATTTATTTGCTAGCATTTGTGTGACACATTGCATTGTGGAAAATTGCAGATGTCAAGAATGATGCATTGTTTGGTCATGGGAACACCATAATTGATAGTTCACATTTTCCCTGTTGAAACGCCTGGAAAGACTGGTTTTTATGCCAGGTTATAAGTACATTATCTCCAGTAGTACGGCATATTGCACAGGACATGAAAAAACATGCAATAGGGCGGCATATATTAATGTAATATCCAACCACGTGTATCAGGCAGTCGGTCGCTTAGCAACATGCATGTGAGGTTCTTTTCTGAATGAAAAAGGATAGAGTCGTTATTGTTAGTTGATTATAATTTGTCTTTTTACACCAATGCAGTAATACCCAGTAGTTGTAATCCAGTGGTAATCTGACTGTCATTTTATATTCATGAGCTATGAAGCACTACCTACTTATGTTTAAATTTTAAATAACAAAAAATGATAATGGTAATGATGTAGCACGTAAATGTATTATTCAAATGCCAGTGAGGTGTCCAGCTCTGTTATTCAATGTAAAATATATTTTGTTGCTCATGAGCATGGCGTAGTGCTAATCTCCTTTTCAGAGCTCTGTGCCATTGTGGGAAATTCCACATTCTTATGACAGGGTGTTCTTATTGTTCAACTTATAAATACAGCAGAAATGCAAATAATTCCTATGAGAAAATATCCCAGGAATACAAGGGAGTAATACAGGAATTATTTGTTGACCAATGTGGCCCAAGAAAAATAGAGGGTAAATATCGTTTCATTTGATCACCTCTAGAAGGTGCTAATGAATATCAACACCTACAGAGGAGACCTTTATCATCCAAATTTATGAGAGCTTTAAAGTCAATGGTGTGTGGTCGTGTGCCTCCTTGTAAACCACGTTGCTATTCATAAGGACAACCCGATGCTCTTCTTGACCCAGGAACAATGGAGAACTCAGCCTGCGTGTGTTTAACCCTTGGTGTGCATGCAGAAGCTGAAGCAGTGGCTGCAGGAGTTTGAGAAGCTTGCAGAGGAGAGCCTCAAGCAGCAAAAGGAAGCTGGGCCCTCGTCTGTGGTGCGATAACTGCAGTGGTGTTTCTCGATGTTCATTTATAACTTGTCTCATAATGATTCCTTGCTTGCATATCAATTTAACCAATGGAATACTTCATACAGATTTCGTTACACAAGTATTATGCATTTTAAAAAATAATAAAGTCGCCATATGAAGAGGAAAATTAGTGAAGGTTTAGTTTTTCATTCGTATCAGACTTGAGTCATTGCTCTACACATAACAACATTCTAACTGCTGCAAAGCCTCAGTCGGGGTCTTGAAAAGGAGCATCATTAAACACGTAAAAATAAACATCTGCTTCTTTGGACGCCACTGCGGATTGCTTGCGCTGAGTGGTAAGATTAACTTTGTCTGTGGGTGTCCTTCAGGAGCTAACGCAACAGCTAGAGGAGGCAGACCAGGCACGCAAACATGTGCAGGCCGAGTGTGAGAAGTACAAAACAGTGCTGGCTGACACGGTGAGTCTGGTCAGGTCCTGCACACTTGATACCCTTTCCACACAGGTCTAGGAACTGGACTGTGATGCATTGGTTTGGGTATTTTATGTCGATTAGTAAAAGTTTCATAGTTCATATTTAGTAAATTACCTTTCACTGTAGCTGTCACTGTTATTTTAATATTAAATAATGAACGTATATTTATAAGTTAATTACATTTTATGAATAGATTTATAAGGATGTATTTATTCACCATTTAAAAATGGAACTACGTTGGTTTGAAGTATGCATTAACGAAAATAGTTTTGTTTTTATTATGTAATTTGTTCATGTGCAGTTTGCATCCATTATAGCTTCTATCTTTAACAAAATAGCAAAAAAAGTATTCTTAAATATGACTTCATTAAATCACAAGGGGGGTGAATCATGAGATGCTTGATAATAATAGTGGGAAAATCATACCATGAAATTCAATCTTTATAAACGCGCAACTTTCATCTTCATCTCATGCAGTATAAGCAAGTCGTTTTGGGTATGTTCGGATGGCAATGTTGGCAAACAACTGTGTAATTACACCGCAGGGGTTGCGCTTTGAAGCTTGGCTCTGTTTTTTCAGGAGGGCATATTGAAGCAGCTGCAGGGAAGTGTGGAGGCGGAAGAGCAGCGATGGAGAAGTAAGGTTGCCGAGGCCGAGTCCAGCCTTCAGCAGGTTTGAGCTCTTGGCTGACTCGCACACTAAAGCAGCGCCTTCAAGGGAATTCTCACTACATGTGCCACACTATATACACTGCATATAAACTGATTCGGGGTTTATTGGGGCTATTATTTACCATTATTATTCTTGGTTATCGAGGAAAGCCGCCGCCTCACTGAGTTTCAAAACTCATTCGGGAGGGTCCTGCTAAGTTTTCGCAGGAGGGGCAGACATTGCTGTTTCCCAGTTATGTAGCTGATGAGGACATTTTCAAACGTGGAAAATTTAGACCATGATGCTGACACAAAGCAATTGCTTATCTCTGCAACACACAATGCAAAATAAGAATAAGCTTTTCACTAAAAATATTCCTGAATATACTTAAAAACTACTCGTTGTACTTGCAAAGATGGATTGTGTCGTGTGCGTTAGTCACAGGAGCGTGTCCATATTCTGGAGGAGTCATTGCACAAACTTCAAGGAGAAGCCCAAAGTTCTGTGCAGGTACACCATCTGTTAACAGTTGCCATTTTGTTTTTATGTTTTGTCATTTTTATTAACATTAGTGGCATATTGGTACTCTAATTTAGGACTTTGTTTTTTTTATGTTATAAAAGCACATATATGCAGTACTCCATTATATGTCTACTTTTGAAACATGTCTTATTCATCAGCCTATTGGCTTCCAGACCAAAGTATTCAACAGCATTTGTTTAAGCTATAAAACTGAAGCGGTGTCTACCTTCTGGGTCTCATCAGCTGATTCAGGCTTGTTAAGCCAATAGTGCTGGATTGTCAGATGTTATTGGCAACAGCACTCCATATAAACGATGGCACCTTATTCAATGCAAAATGCAATATTCTTACAAACTCACTTTTCTGGGGGGGCATTGAGATTAAACTCGCACAACAAACCCTCGCCAACCACGGAGGTGATGTCTCTGAAAACAGCCATGGTCGGCAAAAACGCGGTTGGTAATACTAAGGCCTTTATGGGAAATAGAGGGTTCAGGCAACCGCAGCCACCATCACTTTTCCGTTACTTCATTAAACACAAATAAAATACACAACATACTAAAAAACAAATGTTAAAATAACATAATTAAAAACAATAATGTTATTTAACTTTAATACTGAGGGTTGAAGTCCACGTTTATGATGACTTTGATCAGGATGAGGTGATGGCAAAGGTGGTTGTTGGAAGGAAGAGGGACTTTGCCCCCCACCCTCTACTCCCACCTAATGGTGGAAGGAGAGCAGTGGTGGAAGCTGGGAAAGTAGATGATGCACGGAGGGAATACAGATGCGGGTGATTTGAAATTACAAGTGCTGGTCGCTGTGCTAAACCGCAGATACACAAAACTCCATACCACGGTTATGAAATTGGTATGTCAAAGGAAAACCGTGGATACATAAATACCACGGATGCGAAAAATGCAGTTGGTGAGGGATTGGTGTGTAAGCAGAAATCCGTTCTTTGTCAGCACATGTAAGTAAAGTTTTAGTCCATTGACGGTATTGCCTTGGATGGTGTTTGGCGTAGCTTCAGGCCACGGTGAGCAAGCTGGAGGCGCAATTGACAGAAGCTCAGGCCGAGAGCGAAAAGCAGTCGGCTCATACAGCAGAGGTGAGCCTCACATCCAGCCCTTATCCATCTCATGGAGGCACTGTTAATTCTGAGTGAGAGATTGATACTTGAAAGTTGTGGATATCTAACTTTGTGTTGCAAATGTATTATGTATTTTGTTTGCTGTAAGACGTGTTGGTTTCCTGTTCGAGCCAAAACATGTTTTAATTGTGCTTGTATTTTGTTAATAATTTGTTTTTACTTTCAGCTGCAGCTACAGTGAGGGAAAAAAGTATTTGATCCCCTGCTGATTTTGTACGTTTGCCCACTGACAAAGAAATGATCAGTCTATCATTTTAATGGTAGGTTTATTTGAACAGTGAGAGACAGGATAACAACAAAAAAAATCCAGAAAAACACATGTCAAAAATGTTATAAATTGATTTGCATTTTAATGAGGGAAATAAGTATTTGACCCCCTCTCAATCAGAAAGATTTCTGGCTCCCAGGTGTCTTTTATACAGGTAACGAGCTGAGATTAGGAGCACACTCTTAAAGGGAGTGCTCCATTCTCAGCTTGTTACCTGTATAAAAGACACCTGTCCGCAATCAGATTCCAAACTCTCCACCATGGCCAAGACCAAAGAGCTCTCCAAGGATGTCAGGGACAAGATTGTAGACCTACATAAGGCTGGAATGGGCTACAAGACCATTGCCAAGCAGCTTGGTGAGAAGGTGACCACAGTTGGTGCGATTATTCGCAAATGGAAGAAACACAAAAGAACTGTCAATCTCCCTCGGCCTGGGGCTCCATGCAAGATCTCACCTCGTGGAGTTGCAATGCATCGAGACGAGAGTATGGATCATGAGAACGGTGAGGAATCAGCCCAGAACTACACGGGAGGATCTTGTCAATGATCTCAAGGCAGCTGGGACCATAGTCACCAAGAAAACAATTGGTAACAGACTACGCCGTGAAGGACTGAAATCCTGCAGCGCCCGCAAGGTCCCCCTGCTCAAGAAAGCACATATACATGCCCGTCTGAAGTTTGCCAATGAACATCTGAATGATTCAGAGGACAACTGGGTGAAAGTGTTGTGGTCAGATGAGACCAAAATGGAGCTCTTTGGCATCAACTCAACTCGCCGTGTTTGGAGGAGGAGGAATGCTGCCTATGACCCCAAGAACACCATCCCCACCGTCAAACATGGAGGTGGAAACGTTATGCTTTGGGGGTGTTTTTCTGCTAAGGGGACAGGACAACTTCACCGCATCAAAGGGATGATGGACGGGGCCATGTACCGTCAAATCTTTGGTGAGAACCTCCTTCCCTCAGCCCGGGCATTGAAAATGGGTCGTGGATGGGTATTCCAGCATGACAATGACCCAAAACACACGGCCAAGGCAACAAAGGAGTGGCTCAAGAAGAAGCACATTAAGGTCCTGGAGTGGCTTAGCCAGTCTCCAGACCTTTATCCCATAGAAAATCTGTGGAGGGAGCTGAAGGTTCGAGTTGCCAAACGTCAGCCTCGAAACCTTAATGACTTGGAGAAGATCTGCAAAGAGGAGTGGGACAAAATCCCTCCTGAGATGTGCAAACCTGGTGGCCCACTACAAGAAACGTCTGACCTTTGTGATTGCCAACAAGGTTTTTGCCACCAAGTACTCAGTCATGTTTTGCAGAGGGGTCAAATACTTATTCCCCTCATTAAAATGCAAATCAATTTATAACATTTTTGACATGCGTTTTTCTGGATTTCTTTGTTGTTTTTCTGTCTCTCACTGTTCAAATAAACCTACCATTAAAATTATAGACTGATCATTCCTTTGTCAGTGGGCAAATGTACAAAATCAGCGGGGGATCAAATACTTTTTTCCCTCACTGAATGTTACATCTTCTGTATTCTCTATTGCAGCTGAAGGGTAAACTTTCAGATTCTGACTGCAAATTCACAGCTGTAGATGCAGAGATGCAAAAACAGAGTGAAGAGCTTATTTCGGTAAGATTTGTAAATGGAACAGGATGGTGTGGTGTTATGTGTTCTTGGTCCAATCTGTACTCATTAACTTACGTTCCCAATTGATTTTTCTTGTCTCCAGCGGCTGAAGTTCAAAACTTCTTTAACATCGTTATTCCATTGCAGCTGATTTTAATGATGCCTTGTGTTGGATACGTAGTTTTATTTTTACTTTTATTTTTGCACTTACATTTATTTGGTAACCTTTTGTTACAAAATGTGCTGACATTTTTTTACTTTACAGACAGGCATATATGGCATTGGATTTTATTTTTAAATTGAGTGGGCAGCCCATCCTATGGGTGAGATGGAATGACACGTGACTCACCAGTTATAAACTCGCCCGATTGTCACCACGCACCCGTTTAAACTATAGTGTAAAGGCCGTTGAAGTTTAAATGGCTCCTCTCACCCCTTAATGGCACATGCCTATCCGTTATGATTTTTTACATGTTCCTATAGGGCTATCGTCATGCGCTACGCAATTGTCAATGGTACAGCAATGTATGCAGTGCCAGGACAGATAAGCTGAATGATTGTATTCAAGGTATCGTTTTCTCCCTCGTAATTTCAACCTCGCTTGCATAAATTGCCCACAATCTTTTAAATTACGCCTCATTCATTGAAATTAGTGGATCAGTCTCGGAGGAGTTATTTGGATAAATATATATCTATACAAAGATTCACAAAGATTAGCTACTTGTAATTAGGCCCTTAACCTGACAACATGAAATCGGAACACAATTTTACATGTATGCACCCTGCTAATGCCTGGACATTTGAAAATTCAAGTGACGTGGAAACGCTGCCTTTAGGAAGACTGGGCTTGCTCAGCTCGATGTGATGCTGTTTGCAGGTGAGGCAGCAGCTGAGCGAAATTCAGACCAGGTTGCTGGAGGCGGAATCTGCTTCCTCGTCCGACCAGGCATTCGTCCTTATGGACGATATAGAATTGGAAGGGGTGAGATTTTTGTGACGCACCATTTCTCTTGCATGGGGGACCAGAATGAGAATGCTCTTTTCCTTCTTTCCGGCACTAACCCAACACTAACCCCAATTTTCTCATTTGTGCATGTGCAAGAGGACATCTTTTTGATGCTTTCAGATTGTCGGTCTGTGGCGTTTGCGTATACATTAACCCTTCACTTTTCTCCAAATCAAAGACAGGCACTAATCGTGTTCCATTGCAGTTAACTCAATGCTTGCTGGTGACATCTTCTGACCTTTAGTGCAACTTAAATTTAAGCTAATATTTGAGCAAATTGTGAGCAACATTGGTCAATGTGTTTACAGCTGAGAGGGCAGATCAGTGAGATGATGGCGCGGCTGGAGGTGGAAGATCAGAAGCCTCATACTGAGAGGGTAAGCAAAAAAGTTTTTGTCGGCTAGTAATTTCCCACTGCTGGACAAAGGCTCCCTCCATTACCTTACAATTCGTCCTTTCCTGAGTTGTCATCCGGTAGTGGCCTCCGGCTTATTTAATTTTAGTGGAAAAAGATGAAACATGCATTTTGAGTATTTGACTGATATAGATTTCCATGTAAGCCACTTTGTTCAGCTATCATTTGTGGCCAAGTCGCTTATGAAAAATAGGTATATAATTCTGAAAAAACCTGGGATTATATGAACAATGACAACAAACCTCATAACCGTAATAAACAGGACCGCCACAATCCTAAAAGAAATGACGCAAAAACCAGTCATTGCCATTCTGAAAGATGGAAAGACTCACCCTCCAACTACAGGACCTAATGAAACGTGCCATGCTTGTCAAGAATTTTCTCCAATGTCGACCCACAATTGCCTCCCAAACAAAACCGTCCATAGTTGCTGCAAATAGTGTAGCCTTCGCCACCCTCAGAAGCTGGTGTTCAGTGTCAACAAAAAACTGGAACGATCATTGACTTCTCTGTTGTCTGACACCATTTTAACATTGTCACCTGCTGCGCAAGTTGGCCAAAAATCATCAGATGTCGTTCTACTGTACACCTAATTGACACGACGCTTGTCAGCCGTACTTTCGGGGTACACCTCGCTGGTAAACACAGCTGCAAGAGAATTATGAAAATATGACCTCCCTCAAGGCTTGGTCCTCGCACCATCACATATATATGACTTGCATTGTATATCGTCTCACAAATTAACTTATGCAGATGACATAGCCCTTGCTGCACAGGCCACAAACCTCCAGAACATTGCCATAACTTACAGCTGATCTAACTTTATTGATGGCATCTTTCTGTCACTGGAGACCCTGACCAAATCCTTCCAAAACCACTAAGTGCTTTCCACTTGAACAGTCCATGCAGAAGATGCCACCCTTGTGTCCTGTGGCAGCCTATTTCGATAAGACCCCACTCCAAGATATCTAGGGTTTATTATAGATGCCTGACCTCAAGCTCCACGTCAAATCTGTGAAAAGACCAAATTGATAATCACCCTGCTACAGAAACTTGTAGGAACGACCTGGGGTTTCTCATCTGATGTGCTGCAAACTCCCACCCTATCACAACTACTCCGTGGCATAATTGTTCTTCAGCCTGGTCTGGGAGCTCATACACAACTTCTAGATGCACAGTGAAATAATGAAATCCACATCATAACCGGAATGCTGAAACTGACACCAATCCCCTGGCTTCGTCTGGCAAACGTTCTGCCACCAAATATCCACAGACATGCAAGCTTCAAGGTAGTTTACACGTTATCTTGACGACATACTCATCAACCAAGACATCAACAAATGTACCTCACCACCGACTCAAGTTCTGATCCCCTTTCTGGGATCACATTATCACTGTCTAAAATCTCACCCAGCTCTGGAAGAATGCTGGCAAACAGACTGGATTAACGTGGATCTCCATAATAAACCTAATTTGAGACCAAAACTTCACACCTCCTGGCTTTGAGATTGCTGGAACACCTGCTCTATCAATTGTAGCAGAGCATGAACAGGACGATGTGCACATCTCCTTAATTAATTGAAAATAGACAATCCAGTGTGACTGGCCATGCAACCCAACTATGGACTATATAGTAAACCACTGTAGTAAGTGCTCCTTCAATGGAAGAGCAAACTCACACTCTCTTCTGAAGCCCTCTCGTAGCTTGCAGACCTCAACTTTCACATTTAGCTTCTGAATTCATACACGGTAAAACGTAAATATTTTGTGTTTCATGAAATGTCTGTGATGAAGATTCTGAATTGACGATTAATAAAAATGGCCCTTAAGAATGTTACATTCTGTCTGCACGGCAATTTACAGGAACACTCGGAGCAGTTGAACGGTTCTGGGGACGGTGCCAGTAGCGATGCTGCAGAGACGACAAAACTCAAGGTGGGCAGTGTCTCTAAATGCAAACTTATGCCAGTGTTTATTTGACATGAACTGAATCGCAGCCATATCAGCACTTGTTATTTTTTTACAAAGGTTTCAGTTTCTTGAACAAAAGGAGCTTTGTTTTAAAGCCGACTTGTAAAAAAATAAATGGCATTGTGTAAGTTGACAGCTTTGTCGTTACCGAGCTGCCATTTATTGAGCAATGGTCTTTATCGACGTTTCTCATGCACGAGCGCAATGCACAGATGTGGTCAAATCCACGATATGTGTTGGTGTTATTTAATATATGTAATACTTCGTTTGTTCATGGTTTATACCTAAATTCAGGAACGCTTGGAAAAAGAGAAGAAACTAACCAAGGACTTAGGGCAAGCAGCAATGAAACTGCAGCAGCTGTTGAAGGCCACCCAAGAGCAGCTGAACAAAGAGAGGGAGAATGCCAAGAAACTCTCCTCCAATTCTGCTGTTGTGCCACCTGTCAAGGATTTGGTCAGTGGATAAACAAAGTAATACGTAAGGCTTAGTACAATGAATTCCCAACCAAGCCAGGGTGCATAAAAAGTATCATACTGCGTTGGTCAATTTGCAAACTCATCGTATTTTGGGGGATGCAGCAGTGGGTCAAAGTAGTACATTCAATTAGAAATAATGCACCTGAAAGCGGGTATTTTCACCGTGGCTTATTTTTGTGCAAATGTTAACACTATACCATTTATATAACATACCTCTGAAATGTAATGCCTCAAGAAGTGTGTTATTTACGTCTCTTTTTTCCAGAAGGAAGACGAAACAGCTGATGGAACTTCCGTGCAATGAGGACCAAGTGAACTAAAATTTACCTGATGCCTTATCTGTTATTAAACAATTAACATGCTCTTTATTTTAGGTGCCAGACAATAATGAAAGTGATTTTGTAAACTCAAGTGTTATCGCTTAGGGAAATGTATGAAACGGAATTTTAGCAATCCAACGCAACATTCCTAAAAGCTTTTTAGAAACACGGGTCCAAGTTTATTTCACTTTGACCAACAAAATGCTGTACTTTGTAGTTAAAACACTATGCTGTGTTGCTTGCCTTTTACATTTATTGAAAGGGAAAATTCTGTTCAGTTTTAATTAAAAAACAAAGGAAACTCAAAGGCAAAAGTGCAATGTTATTTTGAAAAGCATACAGTATAGTTGTAGATGAGCCGTTATGATTTTCTGACCAATTGCCAGTGCCTTGTGCTGTGGAAGCTGGATTTGATGACAGTTAATTGTTGGTTTGGCAGACAAAGTTCTGTTGTGAAGGTGGACAACAATAAAGGCATACTACTTTTTGACCACAAATGGATTTGTGCCTTCATTGGATGGAATGTTTGACCAAAAGGTGACATTTTAAGTGCCAGTGCCAAATACTTAATGTAAATCAGATAGTCGCGTTAATCAGTGATAGTTTAAGAGCAACTTGATGTAATGATCAACATAAATTAAGTCAATGCAAAATCACGTTTTAACCATCATGGAAGAAAACTGCTGCTGCCAACAATCTTTGCGTAAGAGTACTTGCAACATTTATAAGAGTGCATTTTTAAACATTTGATATGGTATTTAGGTTGAAGCCTGCAAAAAATGTGCTCTTAATGTATAATGTAGTTTAATATACCAACAATACATTGTACTGTTACAACTTAAAAGCAAAGCATTGATCAGTTTGGTATTCTACACATACAAAATATATGCATGTGCTTGTGGCTCTGCGTTTACACCATTAGTTTTACAAAGCAGTGACTCTTTGGCAACATCTTGGCCTCACTTATAACAACATCCAAACTGGGACAGCAGAGTTTAGAATTACTTTAAAGTAAAATAACTTAGCTGCTGCCTGCTGTTCATTTTATAAAGCTCCAGTGTTTTGACAGGAAATTACTGCAAGGTATGTGACTGATATGAAATTCCTTGAATTGTAAATGCATTCGTATTTAATTGCTTATTGCCTGTTTGTGTAAATGGAACTGCAAGTTTCACAGCAATGCTTAAATTCTTCATTAAAACCAGTACTTGGCACAAACATGAGAACAATGTTTCTAAAAAAGAGCATGCAATGTTAACGTATGTTACAGCTGAGGTACAAAATATGTGTATGAATGCACAAGACGTACTGAATGTAGTGTAAAGGTGTTTGATGGTTTGGCTTTATCAAACACTGTATGGTATGAAATCAATAGCTATCTGCAGGGCCAGTACAGCTGCAAGAATAAAGGCTTTCAGCAATTGGTATGAAAAACATTTTTGGCATATCTTGAATGGAGTAAATGTTGCCTGTGTAAAGTGTTTCATAAAGCCAGCCCTTGTGCAGATGTACGATGAACCTAGCTTATAGACAGCCCTTCAAGAAGTAAAAATGTAACAGAAAATATAACTTGGACTTAGGTCCTTGGCAGCAAGAGTTATAAAGTCTGATTAATGAGAAATGTTGAAAACTTTCAACGAAAATGTAACATAAAACCCCAAAAGCTGCAAGGAACTGTCAGGAGGTAGTCAAACGATTTACATGGGTTTCCCCTCTAGCGTCACAACAATATTTCCCCCAAGCTTCTCTGCTAAAGTGTAGTGGTCCTTGATGTCTTCCAGACCATTCACCTGCCATTCATGCTTGATACCTGAAAGAGGCATCACAGTGATTAACATTTACCGAACTTCATGCAAAGGTAGAAATGCAGTCCTAAAATATAGCTCGTGCAACTGCTGTCAATGCCCCCCACTTGAGGGAGCAACAGAGACTCCCTAAAAGGGTATTTTGGCCTAATTGTTCCATGCTGGTCAGGTACCTTTGAAATAACTCGTGCAATAAACAAACATGAAATGTAGATGTGGATAAATACATGTGTGTGTGTGCACGACAAATTGATAACTATTGAGCACACTTGTGATTGGTCTAATTATATATTTGCTCAAATTACCTGTAAATTTCTTTTTAATAGCATCTTTGGAGCTGGCATAAATCATCTTGCTTTTGAGTGGTGCACTGTCTGGTGCCCTGGAACAAAAACACCGTATTACATGGAGTACAGCTTACATACACAACTATCATATGCATGAGCATTTGTATCCAAACAGTTTTCTGCATCCTATTTAAACGTTTACGAATGTTTCTAGTAAGCAACTTTAAAATTACCAAAAATATCTAATTTTCAGTAATTATGTGAAAGCATTGATTTGTACATCATTGTGCATGTTACAGCCCCTTTGTCAGTCCACTACTGAGGGTGTACTCAAAATGTGAGCCACGGGTTATTTAACGATACCTAATGCGGGCCAGTTATACTTAAACTATTTTATTTACCAGTTACAGCCGACTGAGCCATTAGCTTTTTCAGAAGCGACCTGGCCACAAATAAATCATTCAACTAAGTAGCAGCTTTCATGTGGGAATTTGTATCAGCCAAATAATGTAAACGGATGTTTCTAACAAGTGGAGGGAAAAACCAGAGGGCCTGGAAAGAAAAAAAAACACGCCTTTGGGGAGAACATGCAAAGTCCAAATATACTGGCGTGAAGGTTTAAAGAATACTAAGTATAATGGAAGTGTATGCACAGACCTCTGCTGCCGAACTCGGAAGTTAGACAACAGCACCTGTTATGAAAGACAGTCACCCAACCAAGCACTATACAGGCACAACTCTGCTTAACTTCCTAAATCTGATACGACTGGGCACATTTTAGGTTACTTGAGCAGACATTAAGGCACCAAATGTGCCATTTGCTTTGCCCATTGAGTGCATCATCAGTCAATCGCCATCTCTCTTGATCCTACAATGTGCCTGCACACGACATGATTTTGCAACTGACAATCGAGCAATGGTTACTACGAACTGTAATACCAACTTAAATGCAGCTGCTTACCAAAACACAAAGACCAAGTCTTCTTTTTTGGACTCTCTGGTTTCATACGTGGCGTCATAAAGTGCATAGCGACAGTCGTTTAGAGGCAACAGCTTCACGAAGGCACCGTAGGGATCCTCCACCGTCTCCCCAATGTCCCCCACGAGTATCTGTCGGCTGGTCTCCACGATGATCTGTCGCTTGTCATCGCTCAGGCAGAAGAGCACGGCCTTCTTCCTCTTCTTGATCTCTTCCTGCGTCGAGGATTTCCTCACTTTCATGTCGTTGAACACCCTGATAACATCATCGCTCACCGATACTCCAGAGGCCTGCGGGAAAGGGACATGCCCGAGAGAAAATGCTCGTGAGTTGTGCTCAACCGATGTCACACATTTAAAAATACTACAGCGGGGCGGATGCGTAATCTGCAGTAGGGTCGATAGAGGTCACGCAACGATGAGCCACCTAATGGGGGCATTATTACTTCCATTATAGTCCGCATCGCCCAATTCCAAATGAAATTCCCATTTGTTTCCCATCAATGATGTTAAGTATATATTTTTGTTTTATAGTTCAACAACAAATAGTAGCAGTAGTGTGACAGTAGGCACCTGAAATGGACAGCATATGCTTCAGAGTTGAATGAGTCAGGCCGACCATTTGGTTCGGGGATGAGAAAAGGTGCAAGTCACGCTTGCAAATGGCAAGGTCACAAATACGATTAAATTCGTTCCACTATTTCGTATTCTGAGTTAGATATTAATTCGGTGGGTGTTTGAAGAATTATATGCGCAAATTAATGACTGAGGGTTTACAGTTGAATCAATTGCCGTGTGTATCCTTTTCGTGTTTTAAACATTCTGGTTTGTGTCTACAATTATGACATTAGAATTATTTATTCCTTTTAACTGAACAAAAATTGAAAGCTCCACTTAACTATCAAGAAATGAATCAAAAGCTTGGCCAGCTAATTTACAAGCGCAGTTGGCTACGTACAGTGCGGAAGAAATTCAACATACATGAGCCACCTTTTTAAAAAAAATCACTTATAGGTCCATGTAAAAGAGCACATTTCAGAGTAATTTTGTCATGTATTTAATCAGACCACAGAGGCCCAATATCTACAACACTTAAGAGGACGACTCAATCACTGCAATGTAGAAAAGTAACGATTTGTCCATTCTTACACGCACAATACACAGAATCGGCGTCCGATTCACGTATTTACCGCTAAAGTTACTTGTTAGGGTATGCATGTTGAACTTATTTCGTACCGTACGTTGCCAACAGTATTGATCAGAATCTTACGCAACGAACTTAGAAGGCTTCAGAAGCGGTTACAAATAAATTAAATGCACATCATCCCATTGCGAATGGAGACGTGACCCCGAATCCTAGCGAGTGAATCGAGTGGCGGCTGGGACCGAGGACTCCACACACGCGTGTCACACACACACGTGTCACACACACACGTGTCACACACACACACGTGTCAAACACACACACGTGTCACACACACACGTGTGTCACACACACACGTGCCACACACACACGTGCCACGCACACACGTGTCAAACACACACACGTGCCACACACACGTGCCACACACATGTCACACACATGTCACGTACAAGTAAAAGCACGTGTATCAGCCCGGGTGAGTGCACGCACGCACAAACACAATCTAAAGCAGGTGAGATGCCATTGTCTGCGCATAAGGCGCGCGGGGGGAGTGAGAGCAACATGTGGCTCTTTAAGCACCTCGTATTCACGTGCATTGGGGATATTGAAGTAGTGAGTGCAACTCTTCATAACCTTGTACTGGATGAAGGCCTCGGTCGAGTATGTGTGTGTTCAGTGTGTGTTCAGTGTGTGTGCGTGCACGTGTTTGTCTAGCATGTTCCTGTGCGTACACAAACCCCTGTTCATGTCCCATATTATCGCATTGAATCCCTCTTCACTAACCAATCCATTCTCAACTCTTCCTAAAACCCCATTCCTTCACATCCCATCATTTCCCGCCCATACCGTCTCTTAAAATCATATTCCTCTCTCGTCCCGTTACCATCCGATCTCACCGCATTCGTTTTCAACTGGTGCTATTCAATGTGTAAACCGGAGCATCTCTCTCCATCCGTTCTCAAGCCTACTTGTTAAACCTTTCTCATCCCAATTCATTCATTCACAGCTCCCCAGCATCTCCCAACGTGATTTCTCCCCTTCATATTCCGTTCATTCACAATCCCCGCCTATCCCGTGTATATGATCGTGTCCCATCACGGCCAATCTCTTTCCAAGCCAACCCCAATCTCAGCTGTCGGGGCCGCGTGAAACCCGACTCGCCGAACGAGGGGGTAAGGCGACTCGCCGAACGAGGGGGTAAGGCGACTCGCCGAACGAGGGGGTAAGGCGACCCCCCACCCCGTGCCCCCCACCTCCTCCTCCTATTATTAGCGCCGCATTCCGCGAAGGCGAGCGGGCAAGCCTCTCGCTCTCTCTCTCCGTCTCTTCAACCATCACCCACCACACACACACATCCACTCCTCTCCTCCTCCTACAACAACAACAAGCCCCTAATGCCTCCACGTCCCCAGGCTAGCGAGGAGAGAGACGGAGGAGCACGAGGAGCCTGCCCACCCGGGTCCCGCCGCCGCCCTCACCATGACTCCTGGGGCCGCTGCCGCCGCCGCCGCCGCCGCTGCTGCTGCTGCCGGTGCCGCGCGTTGCGGGAAGAGGGAGGGACGGAGGAGGGGCGGGGCGGTCCTCCCCCCCCTCTCCCCCCCCCTCTCCCCCCCTCTCCCTCCCCTCTCCCCCCCCTCACTCCCCCTCTCCCCCCCTCTCCCCTCCCCTCTCCCCTCCCCTCTCCCCCCCCTCTCCCTCCCCTCTCCCCCCCTCTCCCCTCCCCTCTCCCTCCCCCCCCTCTCCCCTCGGTCCCGTTACTCAGAGCTCGCGGCGCGCTAACCGCCGCCGCCTGATTGGTTCCCGCGAGCCGGTCACGTGGCGTCGCGCGGAGGGAGAGTGAGCGAGGCTGGGGAGGGAGAGGCGGGGTGTTATTTGTTTAATTACGCGCTTTCTGATTGGACGAAAATTTCCTATTGGGGCACGTGGTCGTGTGCGGCACCGCCCCCGGTTTGAGAAGCGTCGTGAATCGTGCCTCGTGCACGGCGCCGTTTTTGATTGGTCCGGTGAGTGATCACGCGGTCGCGTCGAAAGGCTCGCATAATTTATTTAAATTGTCGAATTGCACGCTTTTGATTGGTCGGCGATGTTGGACGCGTGCTTGTGTTTGCAATACAGGTCAAGATTGTTAAGCCCCGACTTAAAACTTTCGTGACTGCAGGAATTCATTGTCTTTGGTTCTTTGGGTAAAGTCACGTAGACAGAATAAAAATAATAATTAAAATAAAGTGGATTAAAAGAATATAAAAAATAATAATAAACAAAAAACACTAATCTTCTTTGGTTCTTTCGGTAAAGTCACGTAGAATGAGAATAAAATAATAAATTGATAAAATAAAATAACACAATAATATTCTCACGACGTTTCGGCCACAACACAAGCGGCCTTCATCAGGTGAAGGGGCGAGACTGTCTGGTAGGACAGCGCTGGAGTGAAAGAGCCACGTTCAGATCACGGCCTTTAAGCTGTGTGAGAGGAACAAAGCGCCTTGACAAAGGAATTAGCATATTAGCAAATTATATGCTAATTCCTTTGTCAAGGCGCTTTGTTCCTTTTCCTTTGTCAAGGCGCTTTGTTCCTCTCACACAGCTTAAAGGCCGTGATCTGAACGTGGCTCTTTCACTCCAGCGCTGTCCTACCAGACAGTCTCGCCCCTTCACCTGATGAAGGCCGCTTGTGTTGTGGCCGAAACGTCGTGAGAATATAATTGTGTTATTTTATTTTATCAATTTATTATTTTATTCTCATTCTACGTGACTTTACCGAAAGAACCAAAGAAGATGACTCATTGCAGTCACGAAAGCTTTAAATCGAAAAAAACACTAATGTAGACTGTAGCCTGGTTAATAAGTTTGGTGAGTGTACTGGCAGTCTATAATGTAGACTGTAGCAATGGTTCTTAACCTCGGTAAGCGTACTGGCAGTCTATAATGTAGCCTGGTTTTTAACCTCGGTGAGTGTACTGGCAGTCTATAATGTAGACTTACATTGTTAAGCCCGTTTAACTCACCACCACCCAACACAGCCAATTTTTAGTAAGTTAACCCATCACCACCCGACACAGCCAATTGGTTGTGGGTTAACCCACCACCACCAGCCAGCCAATTAGTGGTGGGTTAACCCACTACAGCCAATTCGTGGTGGGTTAACCCACCACCACCAGCCAGCCAATTTGTGGTCGGTCAACCCACCACCACCCAACAGCCAATTCGTGGTGGGTTAACCCACCACCACCCGACAGCCAATTCGTGGTGGGTTAACCTACCACCACCACCTGACACAGCCAATTAGTGGTGGGTTAACCCACCACCACCACCTGACACAGCCAATTAGTGGTGGGTTAACCCACCAGAACCCGGTACAGCCAATTCGTGGTGGATTAACCCACCACCAGCCAGCCAATTCGTGGTGGGTCAACCCACCAGCACCACCAGCCAGCCAATTCGTGGTGGGTCAACCCACCACCACCCGACACAGCCAATTTGTGGTGCGTTAACCCACCACCACGACACAGACAATTAGTAGTGGGGGGTTAACCCACCACCACCCGATAGCCAATTAGTGGTAGGTTAACCCACCACCACCACCCGACACAGCCAATTAGTGGTGGGTTAACCCACCACCACCCGACACTGCCAATTAGTAAGGTTTGTCACGTACACAAAACATGTACTGAAGTAGTAACTAATTGGCACGTTTTGTTTACGTGACATTCCTTACTAAATTGTCTGTCGGGTGTTTAGCGGCGGGTAACAACACATTTATATTTACGTGACCTTACCCACGGCGCCGTTTTTGATTGGTCCGGTGAGTGATCACGCGGTCGCGTCGAAAGGCTCGCATAATTGATTTAAATTGTCCAATTGCACGCTTTTGATTGGTCGGCGACGTTGGACGCGTGCTTGTGTTTGCATTGCAGGTCAAGATTGTTATGCCCCGACTTAAAACTTTCGTGACTGCAGGAATTCATTTTCTTTGGTTCTTTGGGTAAAGTCACGTAGATAGAATAAAAATGAAAAAAAAATAAAGTGAATAAAAATAATATAAAAGTAATAAAAAAACAAAAAAACTCATGTAGACTGTAGCCTGGTTCTTAATCTGAGTAAATGTACTGGCAGTCTATAATGTAGACTGTAGCCTGATTATTAAGTTTGGTGAGTGTACTGGCAGTCTATAATGTAGACTGTAGCGATGGTTATTAAGCTGGGCGAGTGTACTGGCAGTCTATAATTTAGACTGTAGCCTGGTTCTTAACCTCGGTGAGTGTACTGGCAGTCTATAATGTAGACATATGAATCATTTGGCGGGACCCCGGGGTCCCGCAAAAATCAGGTCAATAATTATTATTGTTGTTCAGTCCGCCCACTACGTGACCCCGACAGCAACTCGCCGCCCGCCCAGACTCGCCGTGCCAACAAGCGCCAGCAGCAGCAGGCGGCGATCAACACGACGGGCGCCACCCCACCGGCCAAACGCGAGCCCCGGGGGGCGTCCGCCGCAGTCGCACGCGGCCAAGGCGAGCCCCCCGCCGCCCCCCGGGCAGTGAATTTAACGTGTTTATGTAATTTTTCAACTTTTCACGAAACTCAGTGCCCCGAGTAGCTCTCGACGAGGCCCATCGATTGACCGCTAGTTTTGTTGTTGTCGGTAAGGCAGCAAGACTCGTGTCGTTACGCGGTTTTTCCCACCCCGGGGCAGTGATGGGACCCCGGGGTCCCGCCAATTGCTTCATATATTGTTAAGCCCCTTTAACCCACCACCCAACACAGCCAATTAGTGGTGCGTTAACCCACCACAGCCAATTAGTGGTGGGTTAACCCACCACCACCCGACAGCCAATTATTAAGGTTTGTCACGTACACAAAACGTGTGCTCAAGTAACTAATTGGCACATTTTGTTTACGTGACATTCCTTACTAAATTGTCTGTCGGGTGGTTGGCGGCGGGTAACAACACATTTATATTTACGTGACCTTACCCAGAAAAACCTTTATGGATTGTTAGCCCGGCTTTGGGTGAGGAGGCCGCCACGTGGTTTTTAGAGTCGGCACGTGAAGTTCAATGCAAAGCGTCGATAAACGCTGCTTATCGAATGATAGTTGCCACGTTACATTTATATTCTAAACAGAATCAAAATCTTTATTTGCACTGGAGAAATCTGATAAGCTATGAAGTTCTTTTTTTTTACAGATGTCACCATGTTTTAGATGGTATGTAATTATAAATATTTGCCATCGTTTCGAATTCAAATGTTACCTTGAGTTTTAATGTAACGGTGCTTCCGAGATTCGTGGGAAAAAGTCACCCACGTATGTAAAAAAAAATACTTGCCTTAAGTTCAAAACTTTTCCCATAACATTGCTGTGCAATATACATCCTGAACAAAATAAGTTGTTACAATAATCGCATTCTGATGTTATATTAGATTTTGCGACAATATACTTAACATGAAATGAATCCTCAATAATTATCAAAAATCGACGACAAAGCAAGTTTATAAAATATACTGTCAACAATCAAAATATAAAAAAATCAAACATGGCAACAAATGTCATGCCATATACGGTACAGTACTGTGTAGTACCCTACCTGGCAAACAGCGACTACTTGAAAAGACGATACCTGCCCACCCGGGTGTCGCCGCCGCCGCCCGCACCTTGACTCCTGGGGCCGCTGCCGGTGCCGCGCGTTGCGGGAAGAGGGAGGGACGGAGGAGGGGCGGGGCGGTCCTCCCCCCCTCTCTCCCCCCCTCTCTCCCCCCCTCTCTCCCCCCCCCCTCTCACCCCCCCACTCACCCCCCCTTCTCCCCCTCTTACCCCCCTCTCCCCCTCTCACCCCCCTCTCCCCCCCTCCCCCTCTCCCCCCCCCCACTCCCCCCCCTCCCTCTCCCCCCCCCTCTCCTGTACTGTGAACAAAGGGATTTGCGAGTAATATTGAATGGATGCTGATGGGTGCCAGATGACCAAGGCGCCAACACGTTACTATGATGTTTGGACATAATTGAGGATCCAGACAAGTGTGCCACGGTAAATGTTTGGCAGAGTTTATGCTACAGCCTGCCGTGATGGTTTTTTTCTCAAGAGCCAAGATGGGCATACATTTGTCTATCAGATTATTGGTTATTTCGGTAAAGTCACGTAGAAGGGAAACAATAAATAATAAAAATATAAAACAATATTGATTTATATTTTTATTATTTTATTGTTTATTATTTACAAATTTTGATTTAAAGCTTTCGTAACTGCAGGGATTCATATTCTTGGTTCTTTCGGTAAAGTCAAAATATAAAACAATATTGTTTTATATTTTTATTATTTTATTGTTTCCCTTCTACGTGGTGACTTTACCGAAAGAACCAAGAATATGAATCCCTGCAGTCACGAAAGCTTTAAATCAAAATGTATTTATCAGAAGAAACAAACAAGTTAATTAATCGAATTCTTAAACTCTAACACTAAATAATTATATTTTGGTACTGGCAAAGGAGGTCTAATGATGATCTTACACCAGCATTAACCCATATGCAGTTTTGCATCACTCGAAACGAATACTGCACAATTATTATCGAGTCAATACATTTGTAATGACATGATGACACCGGCTGGTGAGAAAAGGGAAGCACGGGTACAGGCACCGCTAAAACAACATCCGATCTGAAAGGGAGCGGTATCTGGGGCAAAGGCAATGGGCGGGGTTGGCCGAGATGCTCTGGGAACCCGCTGGAAGGTTCCACGATAGGGCGTGGCCGGAGGCGGAGCCTATCCGCGCCTGGGGCGATATAAGCGGGGGCGTAGGAGGACTCGGGGTTCGTGTGCGGAGTCTTGGGTCCGGATCGCATTGCTGCTGGCCGTCATCTCTGTCCGTCGTCCGGCCACGTGGAAGATCTCCTGCGGGCTTCCATCACCCTCCTCGGCACGCCGCAAGCAGCGACGTAGCCGAGTGTGGACGGTGGAACCGCACCGAGCGGTCGGCCATGTGTGTGTAGCCAGTAGAGACACTAACATCTAAGTGTTGTACCCAGAGTGAGAGGATAAGGTTGACCTGTGTTGTGCCCGTATAAGAATAAAGAAGACCCTCTGCACGATGTGTCGCGGAAGACGCTCATTCCACATTGTATCAATCAACTTAATTACATTAATCGATTAACTTTAAAAAAATGCCAAAAGCCGAACTTTAGAAAGTGTTTTTTTCCATTATTACGGCTCTTAACACAATTCTATTGTATTAATTAAAATGCTTGAGTTAACACTTTGTAAACTTCGTTTTGACATTTGAAAGCCATTCATGTATTTGCTGATATTGCATTTATCAATTTGAAGTGGGCCCAACTGAGTCGCAGACGTTCCTTTTAGAGGCAACGCTTTTATTTGTAACAACGTAACACAAATGGGTAACTGCCCCTTTACCAGACTACAGCGAGTTACTGTTACGAAGGGTCGATCCCTCACACGGGTCTCCAATCGCGTGGTTGCCTCGAAGAGCTTCAGCTTGAGATGTAGAGCTTCCTGCTTGTAGATGTTGAGCTTACAGCTTATAGAATGCAGCGACCCCGGTCCCTCTCAGGGACCCGCCTTATATCCCTCTCCGGTCGGGGCCGCTCCACCCTCGGCCCTGCCCACCTTTCCGAACATTCTTGTTCCTTCTCCATCGTTCTCAAGAGCTCTCTGGACACGTGATCACCCCCTAGTCCCCCCACCTGGGGCCCCCTGTATGGACATTCCGGATCACGTGTTTACGGGGTCAACCAGTGCAATGGCCCGGGGCAACCCTGCCCCTGGGCTGACGCTCACCCCCTCCCCCCCCCCCGGAGGAGCCCCCACCACACGCTGTGCGTGGTGCAGGCACTATCCCAGTGCTCGCCAAGCCCCGCTAGGGCTGGTGTTACACACAGCCACCCACACGGTGCTGTCCACGCTAGGGCTGGTGTTACACACAGCCACCCACACGGTGCTGTCCACGGAGGGCTGGTGTTACACACAGCCACCCACACGGTGCTGTCCACGCTAGGGCTGGTGTTACACACAGCCACCCACACGGTGCTGTCCACGCTAGGGCTGGTGTTACACACAGCCACCCTCACGGTGCTGTCCCCGCTAGGGCTGGTGTTACACACAGCCACCCACACGGTGCTGTCCACGCTAGGGCTGGTGCTAGACACAGCCACCCACACGGTGCTGTCCACGCTAGGGCTGGTACTACACACAGCCACCCACACGGTGCTGTCCACGATGTAGGAACATCGAACGGCGCGGCCCTTCTGGGCCGGCACCAGTGACATCCCCGATGTCACTACAAACACTATAATTTCGTCACTCCGCACCCAGTCCTCTTCACCCCCCCCCCCCCCCATGTGTGCAGATACTGACTATTGTATGTCGGGTGTATAGGTATATATGCCTACAAAATAAAACAATTTGGGGAAGGGGGAGCATGGGGTGAAAACATTTTTGGGGGGGGGGGGCGGTCAACAACTTTTGGAAACCTGTTGAATGAACTTCTTACCTCCACATCTGCTGGGGTCCACTTTCTATAACTTTTTGATTCAAGCCTTCCGAAAGGTTCTTATAATTTAGTTGACGGACAAACGGAACGCCGGGCTTTTATAACAGGCCATTATCGTCTGGTAGAAAATGCTAATTTATGTAAATTACTGTAATCATGACCGTTATTTATAAACATCCAGCTGGGGATAGACAAGTTATGCCCGAATGAATGCCCAGCGTTAGAACACATGGACGCAGAAAGGTGCCACGTGCTTAAGCAAAAATAAAATGTCACTTGACTAGCACAAAAATCTATTTTCGTCAATAACACTGCCTTTAAATTAAAACGAAATAATACGTCTCAATGGGTAACGACCCTTCTTTGATGTGCTTTGAAGGGCCATTGGCCAAAACGTCGCCTATTTTTCCATGTAAGGTAGCGTTATTTACGCATATTTGTCAAGCTTTGTGCAGACAAGTGGCCCACAAGTGGTGGCAATTTCATGCTGTTATTGGAGCCTTTGGGCAGATAAAACTCCGAAATAGTTTATGGCAATCAATGCATTCTCTATTGAGGGTTTGCATGATATAATCTAGCTGAAATTAGAAAAAAATTACCTGCGTGTATGAGCTTTACAAAGTAAATGGGAATAAAATGCATGGAATAATTCATTTTTGAAAAAAATGCCACATCAAATTGGACATTCGACTTCACAAACCTCCATTCAAAACACATCAGAAACATGTTCTGTAGTCTCCTAGACATATTGTTGCATTGTAAGTAGGTGTCACATGCTCTATTTATAAATGATCCACCAACCCTGCCCGATCCACCAACCCTGCGAAATGTTTCGCTCCAGATGACGCTGCAAAGTATTATCTGTATTTTGATATAGCGTGCTGATCTTAAAGGTGCATTGAAAAATTTGATACTCCGACTGATGCTACTGTTGTTGTGGAGTAACTCATGCAGCCAGCTATGGCTCTAGGATTTGGTGTTACATGTTATTTATGTAATTTATTGTAAAAATTCGGTCACAGTCCCTGTGATCACTGTTACGTTGCAATTATGGCTTTATTTTTTGGTGATTTCGAAAACATTTTTTGGTTTGGACATGTTTGTTTAGTTGTAGTACGGAGTTAGACTGATGGCCTTAATCCAAGTTTTCTTGTGGTTGTTGTTGTTGTTTGACTTGCATCCCACTGGGATTTTTTTGCACACAGCGTTGGTGTACGGTGCTTTTTTCAGGAATATTTTGCTGTTTTTTTCATGGATTTTCTGTTTGCACAGTCACATAGTCACTTTAAGATGTTTTTCTTGTTCGTGTTTGTGTATATGTTTGTTGTGGTTGCACCCGATTCAAGAGCCGAATGGCTCACAGGGCTATACCAACATAAATCAACAAACAACTCAACAACAACTGAGTCACTGGATTACAAGCAATCGGCACTACCACCCAGCATCCATCATTACCATTGGTGTAACTCCCAAGATATCAAACCAACACCAGCTCTTTAAAGTGTTTTTAATTTCACTTCAAAATACAGTACAGTATTACAAAAAGTAGAAGGTACTTCCTGAGTGCTTATTTAGCAAGTGAAGATAATAACATTTATAATCTTGGCGAAAGAGCTGTGGCGGAAAGCACGATTGTTAACAGGGGTTGACAGAATTCCACATCTAACACCAATGCTGGAATTATCCAAATATGCACATAAACATTGGAAGTATAATAAATATTAACTAAAGGCTATGTAAAATACTGTAAATTTTTATTGAAGATGCCACGTTATTTAAAATATTTGCGTCCTTGCATTTTCTATTGGTCGTGTTTGCACAGCTCTCAAGCACACAGAGGCCCATTCCAGTTTGCTGCCCAGTGTGTTCAAATATCTCCCATTGCGCAGCTTAATGCAGATTTTCTTTTACTTAAGAAACAGTGCCAAAGTTTACTTTGTGTAGCCTGTATGACAACTGCTTTGTTCAAAGGTACAAAAATGTCGATCGGCTATCAGTTGTATTGTAAAGCTGTCCCAAAATCCTGGCCATAAAGACAAGCATTGAAGCTTAACATCAGTATCATATTGCTGTAAACGCCTTTGGAAAACGTGTTTTATTTTACAAACCCCAAAAATAAACTGTGCTCCTTTGCATACCATTTTACAAAAGATTTTATTTAACCTGGTTAGTCTGAACATTTTGCCCACACAGCTGCCCGAGTGGTTAACCAATGAGACAGTGCTTAACTCAACTGTCCTATCGCCGGGTGCGTTTGTGGGGTAAGGCGTCCTGTGAGGCAGCAGTGAGACCAAGCGCGGCAGCTCGTTCAAAGAAATATGCCTGTAGCCTCTCACCAGCCTTGGCCTCGTTGGTGTGCTGAGGATTGTAGTCAAAACAGTTCCGAAATAGGAGATCCACGTCTGACAAAAAGTCAGCTGTTGGTGACAAAAAATAGAAAGCCTCATCAGCTTTCAGATCATCAAAGGCAACGGTTTTCTTCTATCATTATACTTCACGGAAATTATGTTGAATTGCATGGATTTTATTTATTTATTTTGTATGTTGTGAAGCTGTTTTTGTCAAACTTACCAGAGGAGGCGTATTCCCAGCTGTTCAGCTTCTCACGTATCACATTCAAAGCAATGGGCTTTTTAACGATGTCATAATAATCTGGCACCTGTTTGAAAGTAAACATTTTACAACAGTACATTTTACAACAGCATGTTCACATCAAATATTGAATATTGCAATAAAAATGCTGTTGTGCGCAACTGTTGCTATGGTAGAAATAATCAATATGAAGCATGTTTGTGCTATGTATTTCCAGCTTTGACAGCACAACTCCAATTATAGTAACAATAGTTCACTTGTAATGCGCACAGTATTCACTCACACTTCATAAATATTCAGAGGCGTGAGGCACCACAGGCAAGCAGAAAAAGGCAGCCAGGTAGCTAGCCGGCATCCAATTACTCCCCAAACTCTGTGATCACATATATAAGGTGTTATCGGTCAATTGATCAGTGTTTATATGTGGGAAGAAACCAGAGCACCCGGATAAAACCCTCTTGTGCGAGGGGGAAAAATCTATCTCATACAGATGGAACAGATGGAGATCAGTTCACACTTGCTGTACGACCATCTCCTAGCAAGCAAGATTAAGTCATCCTCGATGCCCACAAGGTAGTTTCACGACATGTGTGTGATCCACCAACCCTTGCCTCCACAGTACAGGATTATAGGCGTGCGCCACCTTCGCCCAGAAAGCGGGGTCGGACACATGGGCACCAACGGGTGTCATTTTTAGCTCCATTGTTTTTATTTTTGGACTTGAAACATTGCTCTTGGCCAAGTGGCATTACCTGACTGCGCTGGACCAGCTTGAGGAAGGGCCAGCTGTCAATGTGTCGGATCAGTTCTATCACCAGCTGCTCGCACGCTGTTAGCTCGTGCGTTCCCGAGTGCCGGCTTGAGCTTCGTCGGCTCGTAGATGCCTCACCACTGCCTTCTGCTGATAACACAAGAGCACAATTACACGGTGACGTGAAGATATACTCACTGGGATGTGTTGACTTCTGTAACACATTTCAATTGCAAGCTGTGGTAGTTCTATCAAAGTCTGAACAATAATTATCATTTTTTATCATAAGAACTCTACACATGTGCAGCCCTTTAGTCAGTCCAGTGCTGGATGGCCTCCCCACACCACGTGGGTCATTGGTGTTATTTGACCATACTATTAGCATAATAATAAGTCCGATATATAACATGCACAAAATGTGTGCGAGTCACTAACAAAAGTCAGAGGCCCGTCAGTGTGGATTGGTGAAAGTGGGGAGCATAAACATGCCAGCGTAGCACAGTATAACAAAGGATGTCGCTGGACTACCCTCTGCTGTCCACAACATAGCTCTGCAGCCACACACAACATCCGATATGCATAGTGGTCGACCATTCAAGTGTTATCCGGGCTCAGCCCTGCTTAGCTTCAGGAGATGTGACAAAATAAGATGGATTCCATGTGTGTTGGTCATAGACAAAACCCTGCAAGGGTCGCGGGAATTATGTTTAACAGTGAATGGTCTACCCTACCGGCGTCGCTGATACGTTTGCTTGCTCGGCGTCCAGTTTCAGATGTCCCTGGGGAGGTCTCTGAGCCACCTATGCGAACATTGGGGGGCCGCCCTCGGCTGCGTGTTGGTCCAGACACTTCCGCAGGTGAAGCTCCATTGCTGGCTGACCCGTTAGAGCGTGGTCGTGACGATGAACCTGGGCTTTTTTTGCGACCCTCCGACGCGGCCTTCTGCTTAGCTCCACCCTTATCCAACGAGGCTAGGCTCTTCCCCGAGCCTGGGCTCTGCTTAGGAGTGCTTTTACCCGAACCTGGCAATGACTTTGGATCATTCTTGCTTGCAGAAGAGGATTGCTTGGGTCCGTTTGGTCGAGTACGTGAAGAAGCATCATTGGGAGTTTGTCTGGATTCCTGTTCAAAGTAGTTTTTACCCTGGCTGGCCACTTTACCTCGAAGCTTTACAGGCAATTTAACTCGCCCTCTCTGTGAAGACCTGTGAGACAGACCAAGTAAACATGCATAATTTTTAATACATAGCTTAACAGAACAACACTTGATCAAATTGATTTTATATACAAAATTTGTGAGAATGCATATTAAATAAAATATACCAATAAACATTGACAGATGAGCTAAAATATGTGCGAAGATGGAGGTTTTGTAATGTTCAAAGGTGAAATCAACCTATCATGGAGATCATACATTTCTACACTTGACTTACCACAAGTAAGTAATTCACAGATCATTCATCAGTTGCTTTAAATAGGGAGAAATTCATCAAGATAATTTACATCAGGGTAAAATTAGCGTAATAGTTACCTCGCCTCTTCCTCCAATTCTTCTTCCTCATCATCCACCTCGTCCTCTGAAGTATCATCCGGTTCATCTTCTTCTTGGCTCTCATCAGATTCGTCACTGTTACCATTATTCTCTTTTTCCTCCTCTTCCTCCTCCTCCTCTTCTTCCCCCTCCTCCTCTTCCTCCTCCTCTTCCTCCTCATCTTCCTCCTCATCTTCACTCTCCACATATGATGATCGTTTTCGTTCTGCTGGCCGATGCTTCCTGTTCTTGGGCCGGCAGTTCGGGCAGAACCAGTCTCCCTGTGGAATTGTCTGAAAGTAACAGCGACACACAACCAATGATAAAATAACTTTCATGACCCACACAGCATGGGGAGGGCTCTAAGCCAGCAGAGAATTGAAAAAAGTGCTGTACGTGTACAATGGCTGCTAAGCCTGAATAACTCTCATTTCTTTAATATAGCACATAAAACATAAGGGCATAACATTAACTATTTATATACTGAGCATACTAACAGCATTCATTTCCAAGGAAGAAACGATTGGCACCTACTTGTCATGGAAACTGCTGCTCGCGCAGCCCTTCCCCCCGCCCACTCACTCTGGAGTATTCCCATTCCCATCTCTGCCCCAGCCCCTCTCTCTCCCCCTGTCTCGCGCAGCCCTTCCCCCCGCCCACTCACTCTGGAGTATTCCCATTCCCATCTCTGCCCCAGCCCCTCTCTCTCCCCCTGTCTCTCGCGCAGCCCTTCCCCCCGCCCACTCACTCTGGAGTATTCCCATTCCCATCTCTGCCCCAGCCCCTCTCTCTCCCCCTGTCTCTCGCGCAGCCCTTCCCCCCGCCCACGCACTCTGGAGTATTCCCATTCCCATCTCTGCCCCAGCCCCTCTCTCTCCCCCTGTCTCTCGCGCAGCCCTTCCCCCCGCCCACTCACTCTGGAGTATTCCCATTCCCATCTCTGCCCCAGCCCCTCTCTCTCCCCCTGTCTCTCGCGCAGCCCTTCCCCCCGCCCACTCACTCTGGAGTATTCCCATTCCCATCTCTGCCCCAACCCCTCTCTCTCCCCCTGTCTCTCGCGCAGCCCCTTCCCCCCGCCCACTCACTCTGGAGTATTCCCATTCCCATCTCTGCCCCAGCCCCTCTCTCTCCCCCTGTCTCTCGCGCAGCCCTTCCCCCCGCCCACTCACTCTGGAGTATTCCCATTCCCATCTCTGCCCCAGCCCCTCTCTCTCCCCCTGTCTCTCGCGCAGCCCCTTCCCCCCGCCCACTCACTCTGGAGTATTCCCATTCCCATCTCTGCCCCAGCCCCTCTCTCTCCCCCTGTCTCTCGCGCAGCCCTTCCCCCCGCCCACGCACTCTGGAGTATTCCCATTCCCATCTCTGCCCCAGCCCCTCTCTCTCCCCCTGTCTCTCGCGCAGCCCTTTCCCCCCGCCCACTCACTCTGGAGCCCTTATAAGCAGCTGCATTTTTGGAAGCTTGCCCCCTCTTTTCTCTCCACCTGATGAAGGCCGCTTGTGTTGCGATCGAAACATCGTGGGTCTTTTGCTGTTCATTTTGATTTTTGTTTTCGATCTACGTGACTTTACCGAAAGAACCAAGAATATGCAAACTGCATTGATGCAAATGAGACCATCTCAGAAACGTTTCCTGCATTTTACCTTCAAACCAAACGATGTAAATAAAAAAAAGGATTCCAAGACAACTCGGTACGAACGCCGTACCTTGACCGGTGGCCGTAGACAGTAAGTGTGGTGCCCTCTGTCACAGCCGTCACACAGGAGCATGCACTCTGCGTCCCTCTTGCGCCGGCAGATGCGGCAGCGCGTGTTGAGCACGGAGCGCGCCCACACCACGCTGCCCTCCAGCGTGGCGAGGTGCACAAACACCTGAGACATGCTGGTGCACACCATCAGCGACTCCTCCCAGCGCTCCAACAGCGTCCGATTTGCCCGAATTCCGCCACCTTCGCTGCTCTCCACTGCTGCACATAGCAAAAGGCAGATCCTTGGTTATGCATACCTTCACATGGGGGGTGGAAAAGCTATGGGGCCCGTGACTTAATTTCATATGGCCCGTGGACACTCGAGGCCTAGCAATTTAGCATGGCCCGCAAAAAGCGTTTGAACATCACCGCAGGCATCTCAGCCCCACTAATCGGGTACGAGAGAAAATATTTAGACCTGGCATTATTGTGTTTATATTAGCAAGCTCAGCCACTTGTGTCACTGCAAGGGCCAATTGCAGCCACAGAAGTGATCAAGATGACTTTATGTGTGGTTGCCTGCCCAAGGCATTTGAAAGTCCAATTTGGCCGACAAAGACAAAAATTCTATTCTCCTACTTTTAAAGAATAAAAACTAATGCAGTCCAAAAAGTAAAATAAAGCCATAATTTCGTGCTCTAACCATCTTTATCATTGCAAATTCTGTTTTATTACAAGTATTTCTTCTTCTCATTGCTTTTTATCGCGTCTGATCTTCCATGTTTCTTGGCTTCCTCTACATCTACTGTTTAAGGACCAACACCCTTCACACGCATGTGCATTGATAACATCTGGAGTGACTCATATGCTAATTCTACACACGTCCATGTGTGTGTGTGTGTTTGTACGCATGTCAAACGTCGTACCAAGAGGCTCCTTAAGGAAGCGGCGGCCCAAGCCCTGCTCGATCTGCAGCAAGGCCATGGCCAGGTGACGAACTGGGAGGTTGGTTGCTTGGGGGGTCCCGGTACCCAAACTCCCCCCACTTCGCCCCTCCAACTTGACATCCGAAAGTCTGCAAGGCAAACACTTGATTGTAAATTACATTGCACCATCGCAGATGCATGTTTAAAAACGCGCACATACAAAATACAGCTACCTGTCCTTAGCGGAGGGCTTTTCTGGAGGTGTGCCTGTTTCCATGGCCTGTGCTGGGCCATCCTGCTCCGACTTGAGCTGTCCACTTTCCCGGAGCTTGCTGATCTTGAGGTTGCGCTCTCCCTGAGGTCCCCACACCAGCTCGTCACACATGGGGTCGTAGTGGCTGTTTTGCAAGGCTGTACGCCAGGCAAGCCGGTCTGCCACCTGCAGGCAGAATAGTGGAATGTTTTGGAAGAAGTAACGTGGAACATCACGAGCATGTACTGAAAAAGCTCCAACTTCAGCTTCTGATTGAAGCAAAAGAAGCCCCCAAAGTCTTTTGGCAAGCTGTGTATTGTTAAGTAATATGACAGTTTATTTTATACGCATAATCTTTTATGAAAATCTCATTGAGGTTATATTGTTATATTGTGAAATGTTGTTGCTTCTCCAGAGGACATCATGACTGTCAAAACAAGGCACCTGAATGCCTCCAAGAGTTCCTTGCCAGATGCGGTCCTCCATGTCTAAAAGGAGGTCCTTCAAGCGTCCTTCCAGCTGCACTTCAGCGCTTGAAGGTGGCCCCTGACTGGACACTTTATCGTCATCATTCTCCACAGGCTCTCGTTCTAGGTCGAACAATTAAAAGGCAAAATTAAAACATTATTAGTTAAGTTTGATGTTTCAAGTGAAATGGATGTAGCAGTTTGTTACCTCTCTGAAAACTACAGGATAAGACACCTGGTCATAGTTTCCAAGTTATTCTGACATGATTGTCTTGAATGCAGGATTCTCACAGTAAGCTCACAATCCCCCTCTCTGGTGAGATGAAATGTGATGCAGGGCACTCTTGCGTTGCCGAGGCATTTGAGCACCCTATAAATGCACACCTTTATCCTTTACTTAGATATTGTACGTGTACACGCACAACCCTTCTCTCAATCCACAGATGATTGAGGACCTTCCCCACATGTGCATCGTGATGGTAATCGACCGTATTTCCCATGCTGGTCAGTGCAGGTTAACGAATGTAGGGAACATAGGTATTGGGAGCATATAAATAGTGAACAAATCGATTTTGCTGCATTTCCGTTTGCTGGTCACCACATAACACATCCCTGTAGCTGCTTGTGACAACTTGGTATGTGTGGTGGCCGCCTATCCAAGCACTATCCTGGATCAACCCCCGCTTGGCTACCGAGATCTGACGAGATCCAGCACATTGCGGGTGATTTGACAAGAGGCAGTCAGATACAATGACTTGCATGCTACTTCCATACCTGAGAGGTGAATGAGCTCAGTCTGTGCCAGCTGCAGGCTCTGGACGATCCGCTCCCGCTCCAGGATCAGGGCCTCACGGAGACTGCTCTCCCGTAACCCACGCAAGTTCAGGCTCTCCAAGAGCTCATCTAGTTGCTCAGGGCGATGGAAATAAAACCATCGGTTTGGGCGTTTCACCTCACAGCCCTCCTCAATCCTCATGTCACCACTTCCAGCAAGCTGTCCAGGCAGGGCAACACAGAAGATATCGGTGAACACCAAAGTCACATGCTTTTAATAATTCCTCTGGATTGGAATTAAATTTTACTTTAATACTCAATAAAATATGACACAATGCACTCTTAATATTAGAGGTGTAACAACGGATCAGTTACTCAATTCTGAAGGTCACAATAATCCAGTATGTGTACATGTACCATATCTGAATTTTGGTATAAAACTATGTGGTCTAACCCAAAACCAAATATTGACCATTGTAACGCCAACAAAAACCTTAGTTTTAAGTTAAGCTCACAATACATGCAGTGAACTGCGTGGGAAAGAATTTAAATTTTCCGATTTATGTTGTATGCTTTACGACTGACACTTGCAGCCACAAGTGGACGTTGCAATTCAACACAATGGTAAATAATCCATTCTTGAAACAAAATTATGGCCCTGAAACATCACCATCCATACTCACCAGATCATTAAACTTATACTTCATAACTTCACGCCATTTTATTTGTTTTGTTTCAAAATTCAATCTTATCACCATCACATCATCACTGCACACACGAGAAGCAGTTGCTTTACATACCAGAGGTTCCAACTTGTGTGGGCTTGCCTTGCTGCCAGCCTCCATGCTCGTGGCCTCGTCTGGTGCCCCAGGATCTCCCCTTACAGAGGGTGGATGCAGCATGTCCTCTGTTAGCCCATGGTAGTCCTCCTCCACAAAGAGCCCCGGTATGGTGTTAAAAAGCCAGTAGCGACGGTAAAATCGGTCGCGCCCCAGCGGCGCCACATTCGTACGAGCCACTGCAGAGAGGATTCTTTCAACAAGCTCCTTCTCGCGAAGCGCCTGGATGTCCGCTTCCGAGATCTCTGCGCTGTTGTCATCTTTTCCCGACTTCTTTCCCTGCTTGCCTGCCAATGCGCCACAAGAATCGCAGCACTCGGCAATTATTAAATGCTTTGAGTAAACACCCTCAATCCAAGAGAACCTGCAAGAGGTGAGCATGAAAATGTTGTGCAATCAAAGTTTATTCACAATGCATCAATGTTGAAACCCGTGAGCGTTATCTTACCTTTGCAAAAACGTGACTATTATGAGCAAATATTTGCACGAAAAGAAAAAAACCTTTCACGTGTCACTACTGTTAAATCTGTCATGCCCTTGGAGTGTGCTGTGCTTTATATGTTTACGAAAGTATTGCTTTAGAAAAGAAAACTTGTCGTGAAAAAACTGTAGCGTGTACAAGTACATGCCTTTTGTAATCCCACAGCTGGATGAAAGTTTCTCCACTCCGTGTTTGATCAGTGCTGGTTGGTGAAGGTGGGGAGCATAATACAGTACAACAGCGTATTTTGCTGCACTGCCCTTTGCTGCTCACAACCTATCAACGGAGCAGCCTATAAGTAGTGTGTAGTCAGACAAAACATTATCTAAATACACACGTTAAACACATGATTGTAACTGTTAAGAACAGTTAAGTCAGAATGGGCAGGACATGTTTCTCGGAGGGGCAGTGGTCGAGCATAACGAAGGAGTGGCAGCCAAGAGTGTGAATGTGCCCGAGAGGACGTCCACGGTGGAGACGGTGCTAGTTGGGTCCTTACGTCACATGACTGTAAGAGATGGCAATGGTTTGGTGAGACCTCCATCCATTTGTGATATAAATCATAGCTGATGATTATGATAATCTACGTAATAAGCTGAAGAATGTGCCCCCTTTACCTGACTTATTACGCTCGCTGTTCTTGGGCCGACCTCTGCGTGGCTTGCTGGAACCTGCCGCTTGCTCGTCCTGGGCTGAGCCCCTGGCCGCACCATCAAGCCCCTCCGTGCTCGTGTCCATTCCAGAGTCGTCACTACGCAGTCATAACAGCGCTTCTTCTATCAACAACCGACTGTGCATAAATATCACCTTCAAACTTAATAAAAATATACGAAGCCTGTCAAAAGGAGAGGCAGTTACAAGGTTGAGAGGGTTGACAAATGCTGATGGAAGAGCCAATGGGGGGCAAATTGGCCAACAAAACTGTTACCCATTCCTGATGAAAGAAAAAAAACTGTCAGTCAAAATAATATTTAAAAATTTTCCACAATATTTCTACCCACACGTGATTTTTGTAGGTTTTTTTTTAAAAATATATTATCAGCTGCTAAAAATGCACAAATTCACATACCCATCGACGCCATTTTTGAGCGGTTCCTCCACAGGATTGCCCTGGATGAGCTTGCGTTCCTGCTCTTTAATTTTCTCCTCCTTGACCCTTCTGAGCCTATTTGACCGTCCAGCAACACAGGGAAAGTGTTAGGTGTCACGTCAAGATATAAACGTCATTCTAGGCAGACAATTAAACATGTAAACAAAAGTACAAGTTTGCCAAATAACAATTGACAATATGTTTACAAGTCAGAATGTTAGGTTAAGGAATGTTAAAGCAAAGTAAACGAAGTTAAAAAGTGCAGGACACAATGAGAACAATTAACTAGAGATCGACAAAATAAACTGCAGTTTGGATACCGAGAGAAGGGGGGGGGGATAAAAAAAGCAGAGTACGATGAAGGAAGAGTTGGAGAGACAAAATCGAAGCATTTTGGGGACACTACTGTACTGGTACAACCTTGGAAAGAAAAGCGTGGAAGAGAAAGTGGGAGGCCTTTAGCCCAGCAGTCAGAAGTACAGGCGGACGACGACAACAACAACAACAACATGGCAGCCACACAATGAGTCTCCCCCTCACCTAGCGGCAGCCTCTTCGCGCTCACGCCGCAGCTTGGCATTTTTGAGTTCGCGGAAGTCCTGCCGCGCCTGCTTGAGCACATCGAAGTTGTCGTCGATGTAGTCGCGCGTCGTCACCAGTGTCAGCAGCTCCACACTCAATGCTTTCACAATCATCAACTTCTCCGCTAAACACACAAGACGCCAGCAAACAAACGCAACGAGAAGTTGCAATTACACAAGCCATTATTTCGGGTCATTTATCATGTAAAAAAGGGCACAATTACTTTTTTGGATATGCACGACACACAGATAATACTAAAAAAAATAATGACACTGAAAGTGAGGGACGTTCAATCGCTGCTCAGTGTCTATGTTGGCAGAGCTTGTGCTTACCTGGGGTGAGATCGTACGCTGAGACATTTGCCAGCCGCTTGAGGAGGCCGGGCTGGCTGAGCCGTAACTCCACACAGGGCCCATCCATGGTGTCAAAGCCACCACGCTGCTGATATCGGTACTTGGAGTTGGCAGGCATTACATCAGAGCCGGCCATGAGCACATGCAGGCGCAGGATTTCTGAGACCGAGCAGCTGTCCATGTCCAGTTTGCGGAGGGAACGACCTACACAAAGTGCGCACACCAGGGACATGTAACACACCCACTTTGCCATCTCGAAAGGGTTTCAGAGTCATCTTGCCTGAAGAAAACGTTTCCTGTTATGCTGCAGATAATATATATCATAAGTAGCACAAATTCACTCATGGTGTTTATGTGTTTTACAATCCCATCACAGGTCAGGATTTTCTACCATACCCTGGTGCAGCTGTGGCCAAGCTGCAGCCATCGCAGCCACAGCGCCGATGGCAGCCTTGGTGTTGTCCTGCTCCTCTTCAAGGGCCTCAGACAGCCCAGTCACTGCAGCCCATAGATGAGGCAATCATCAGCTTCACTGCTTGCATTTTGTAACCATTTTGGGCATTTTATAAACAGAACCATGAACATGCTTTTGTTTTTATGTGAATTTTACATTTTTTACCAAAAAAGTAAAACTTCACTTGGTAAAGATACCTGTTGGAAGTTTTAAATTAAGACCCATTACACTTAAATGCTATAAATTAACTATACAGACTTAATAATAATAATAGGGTTTTTCCGCTTTTTACTGGCAACAAAACTGAAACCTTTTTACAAGGATTCATGTCTGCATTAACCACAATACCTGCAGTCAAAATGCAAACAAAAAACATACTATGATAATATATGATGCATTGTCATTGAAACTGATTGGTACACACCAAGGGACGGCTTTCTTTTGAGCCTCGACCCAATTGGTGCTCGACCAGATGATGCCTTTTGACGCCTTTTGGCGTCATCTGGTCGAGCACCAATTGGGTCCAGGCTCAAAAGAAAGCCGTCCCTTGGTGTGGACCAATCAGTTTCAAGGACAATGCATCATATATTATCATAGTTTGTTTGTTTGCATTTTGACTGCAGGTATTGTGGTTAATGCAGACATTAATCCTTGTAAAAAGGTTTCAGTTTTGTTGCCAGAAAAAAAGGGGAAAAACTCTATTATTACATTTTGGTACTGGCAAAGGAGGTCTAATGATATACAGACTTACACAGATGCTCTTTATTTATAGTGTCTTTTAATTGGAAAAAATTGGTTTAAATAGGTATAGCCAATGTAAACTAAAAAAATCCCATGTGCGGAGATCACAATTCGAAAAATTTAAAGATAAACGATATTAAATTGTACATTCAATACGAAGTGATATATATATTCTTGGTTCTTTCGGTAAAGTCACGCTGAAGGGAAACAATAAAATAATTAAATATATTAAACACTAAAATTCTCACGACGTTTCGACTGCAACGCAAGCAGTCATCATCAGGTGTGAAAACCAACGGCAAGAACATTTGAAATGTTGTGTTGCAGTCGAAACGTCGTGAGAATTTTATTGTCTTATATATATTTTATTACTTTATTGTTTCCCTTCAACGTGACTTTACCGAAAGAACCAAGAATATGAATCACTGCAGTCACGAAAGCTTTAAATCAGAAGTGATATATGTTTAACTTCATCATCAGCCAGTAAATTCTAAGTATGCCTGGTAATACACAACTAATACCCTCAAGCAGCTTGCTGGAAATCGACTCAAATGGAGCTGAACTCTATTTTGCTGGTGTGATAAATTCTTCATACTTTTTGCATCAGCATCCGTAGGTTGTTCCCGCACGCCATCTTCCTCCTCAGCAGTCATTGTTTGGAAGATGGCAGAGAGGAAGAAGAAGAGTAACTCGCAGAGCGGGCCCTCGGGGTCATGGCCCACCATGGCCTCCTCCACCATGTCTACAACCACATCACAACACACCTTCAAATGTCCGCTCACACAAATATACCAATACAGTAAAACATAGGATTGCGAGTAACTTGGTCTATGAGTGTTTTGCAAGACGGGCAAAATGTTTAAATATTAATTTGATAAACGAGCGAGGTCTTGCAATACGAGTAGTACGTATACGCTTTGTACTGCCGAGCGTCACGTGATCACAACTGATATACGAGTGCTTTGATATACGAGTGCTTTGGATTACAAACACGTTTCCGGAACGAATTATGCTCGCAATCCAAGTTATTACTGTATCGTAAATACCAAAGAATATTACAATTTTTATTATTATTTATACCGAACCTTCAATTCAGAAAATCTTGAGGTGCCAGAACAAAGGGTATTTAAGATAACAAAAGAAGCACATTGTAAGAAAAGGCTGTGGACTAAATAACGTGGAAAAACAAGGCAGCATCTACATTCTCACAGACACTCACGATTGTATAAACGTACATCACGGCTGATAACAAAAATGGCTCAGAACTGCACGATTAGAATTTTTTTTGTTCACAAGCCTCATTTTAATGATGAATGGTTTAACAAACTATTATCACCGCGAGTGTTTGAAAAAAAATTACCGAGCGTGATGCCATTCGGAAATTCATCCTTGAGGTCAAAGAAATCCCCAAATGCATGTAGGAACTCTAGCAGCATGAGGGCGTCGCCAAACAGCTCCGGAGGCAATCGTGTCCGCACTGCAAGGGGCTCAGGCAGAGCCTGAGAACGCAGAGGGCAAGGGAGTTCAGGGGAGATGCACACCCACATCATGAGCATATTTACCCAATATTGACATTGTGTGTGAATAAGGGCATTGGCAAAATCATCAGAAAATTCCAAACGAATTCTCGTACTCACCTTCAAGTCTTCACATTCCATGTCATCTCGCAGTCGATTCCACTCCTTGATGTACTCGGCATATTTACGCTTCTCTTCACGCAATTTTTCACGCTCCTGGCAAACCGTGCGAGATGCCAAAAGACTTGTGTAACCAGACATTCCACTTCGACTTTTTTTTATCGAGATTTGCTAAACTGTATTATTACTCACATGGAGATGTGCAGGAGTTATTTGCGTTAGTAATTTTCCGATAAGCTTCCTATTCTTCCATGTGGTTATTATTTTACTATGATATTCCTTTTACTGGCAAAAGGTCCGCTTAATAAAAATCTGTTCAAGACACCATTCAATTTTAATTATGACAATGGCACAAATATATGACTAAAATCTGCAGAACCACATTTTACAAAGGGTAATTGTTTGATTTAGTCATTAAAAAACAGAGTATGTATAAACCAGGGCAATTTATGAAGGTCAATCAGAATCAACATTCTTAAATAAAGCAGAAAACAATAAGAGTTTATTTGGAATATTTTATTTGAAAATAAAAAGCCAAATGCCACTGTTTCTTAAGAATAAAGTTATAAAGTGGTACCTAGTACTCACGATGACAGATCATCAACAAAGACCTGACAAAGAAAATTAAGCAAAAACTGAAAACTATACAAATATCAAGGAGCGATGTGTACATACAAATAAAAATAGAAACAGAAAAAGGAACAGGTGAATTAGGGAACCCAAATCAGAGACATTGTTTCCTGTAAGGATAAGCAGGTGGGGCCTTGCACTGAACACGTCACTAAAATGGATGATGGCTAATGGTGGATGATTGTAACAAAATGGCAGTCAAAGGACAGAAAGCAGCTTATAAAATTGACGAGTACAGAGATGACGTGATGACATCAGTTCATGTGTCATCAATGAACTGTGAAAAATGCAGATGGTGTGGAGAGGCCTTCGAACAATAAATAGCTGATTTTTATAAAGGGCGAAGAAAAACACAATATTAGAACACAAAGTAATTTATAGTGGGGGATTGAATTCGAAACCTTTTCTTTTATTTCCTTGAGCCGCTCTTTCTCCTTGAGTTTTTCCTGCCTTTGCGTCATCCTGGACTCCAGCAGGTTCCTCCGGAGCTGCTGCTCCCGGGCATAAGCGCTCTCCTCATTCTGCCGGAGACCCGGAGCTTTGTTTTCTTTGGCATGGGCGGCTGCTGCACAACAGCAGACATTACATAATCCACAATTAACTTTCTATCAAATGCGTTTATGGCCATGTCATTACACTTCCAGATCTTGAGTGTTAACTGATATTTCTCCCAAGACAGTATTTGGAATGGAATGATGTGGAAATGTATCTATGACAATCAATTGGGACCCAAACAATACTGTAGGTGCATCACTTGCCCAATAAAAATATTTCTGAGTGACTTGTATGAAAATATTTTGGTGATAAGAAATGTTTTATTCATGCCCACAACGATACAGTTCAGATGGTCAAAATAAGTGTACAATATAGAAATAAAAATACTGTACAATTGACAAAACCAGTGCTCGGACCAATTACAAAAACTAAGTATAGATGGGAGTCTACAGAAAGATAGCACAAAAGAGGGGACAACGTGGCAAAGAAATCATGACACATACATATAGTACAGGAGAACCTTGAATATCGCAGGTTTGTTTGCAGTTTTGACCTATCGCGGGCAACCTCTCAGTATACCAATTTTGCTATCGCGGGGATTAGTTTTGGCCTTTCGCAGATATACTGGACACGGAAGCTGATACCGTGGTGTGGGGCGGGCAAGGAACGCAAGGCAAGTCAGTCCACACCTCGACCTTTGCCGTATACGCATCTCGCGGACAAACAAAAAGACAAAGATCTCCCATGTAGCCTTAACAGACTTGGTGAAAGTGCTGTTAGCGAGCACCTATGAAGGTCGGCACAGCACGAGGGGGTGGGTTGCCAGCACCACACCTGGCTGCCTTTGTCTCCCGGGTGGCAATGTTTACACATCGCATCAGGTACTCATTTGAGGCCGAGTTAACGTAAGGGAAAGCCCATAACCAGTTAAGATTGTCATCACTAGTGTTGGTTGTGATTGGGAATCGAACTCGGGTAGCCGGGTTCGTGGCAGAGCGCAAACCGTCGCGGACAAACACACGCGCTTTAGATCATCGGTAAGTACAGTATTTATTCAGCATTTAAACTATTTATTGTCTAGGAATGTTTTTGTATGGGGTTTTTACGTGTGAATTTAAATTATTTATTTAGTTAATTTGGCATACAGTATAGTCCTTATTTCAATTGCGATGTGTCTTTTCGGTTATTTAGGTTAGGTTTGAGTATCGCAGTTTTGGCTTTCGCGACACTTTCCAAGAACGTAACCCATGCCCCCCCCCCGTGATATTCAGGGGTCTTCTGTACAATAAATCCCCATTTAACACTCGTCCACACAGCACATTTTCCCTTAAACGCTGTTTTTGTTATATAGAACGCTTTTCACTTAACGTGTACCATGCCCGCTTTAACACGAGTCTAGCGCATGACAGACGACTTTTCTGACTGGCGTGGGTCTAGGCAGCATTGATCGGTTATGCTATGTAGAACTTCTTTCACACCATACTTAGTCAACCGTGCTCATCAGAGATGCGGATGCAAAGAGCCGGTACTGTACTAATGCGTGCTGTGATACACGGCAGGTCTTTCTCTTCCTCAGTCTTTGCTCCAGCATCTTTGTGTGCATTGTGTTATCTGACTTCCATATCTTTTTCACTCCCCATATCTCTCTCACGCACTTTATATTTAAATAAAGGACTGTCACACATAGCATATGTACGGCACTGTCAAAAAATTACAGGCTGGAACGGCACCCCCACCTTTACCATTATTCCCGATGGGAAAATTACTCCCGTTTAACGAGGATTGGCTTTACACAGCGAGGACTTGCTGTATACAAAAGACAAAAATAGTACAGCACACCCTTAATGCGTTCCTGGAGAACGGCATGAATATAAAATCTACGACTTTTATTACTCAAAGCTTATGAGGAAAATAGGGTGGGGGGGAATAAGCATATATTATAATTTATATTTAAACATAACCGTATAAATTGTATGCAAATACAGCAAAAGCTCTTGTTATCCGGGGACCATGGGGAAAGGAGGGTGCCGGTTAATAAAATATGCCCGGTGATCTGAGTTATACTTTTGGCTCACCAAATTTTCAAAGTACATACAACTTTTCAAGAAAGAAACGAGGTCTACATTTTAACTATGATATACCTAATATAATCACCCAGGAATGTCCTTAACGCTCGTGACGTCACTCCACATCGACCATCCCCCCCTCATTAATATTCATAAGCAGGTGACGTCTTCCAAATGTACACCCCCCCTCATTCATAATCATGAGCTGGTGACGTCACTCAATATAGAGTACTCCCCCCCACTAATAATCATGAGCAAGTGACGTCCCTCCACATCGAACAGCCCCCCTCATTACTAATGAGCGGGTGATGGCACTCCGCATGGAGAACCCCCCCTCATTAATAATAATTAGCGGGTGACGTCACTCCACATGGGGGGGCGAGGCGCCTCCTCCCCCCTCCTCAGCGCCAACTTATAACCTTCACTACAAAGGCAGAACCCTCACGTCACGCGATCTCCATAACGCTATTGAGACATCAGAGTAAAAAGGACGTCATGATGAATAAGGGATTGTAACCTTAAAATGAAATAGGTCTGTGTCACCGCTCCCTTAAAAATTGCACACGAATCGATGCAATGAATATCACGTCGCGGTCTGCTTTTCGCTTGCAAGTTTCAGATATACTGCAATACACCCGTCCTTGGACGAGCAAAAGGCTCGTAATAAATAATATACAATTTGACAAAGGTCCTCACCAGTCAATTGTATATCATTCTACATTAATTGCAGAAACGCAGTAGGGCTATTTAAACTACTGTATACAGCAGCACAGAATTCTGCTAGCGCCACCATTCGTTAGCGTCCTGAAGCTCCCATAAACAACAGATCTATGAAAAGTGCACGGCAAGATGCCAGGTGGCTGTCGGAATTTTTCCGGACAAGTGAAGGAAAATTTGTATCACTGTCTATGACAAATGTTAGTTAATAGAGCATTCCGGATGGTAAAGTGCCAGATAACAGAGCTTTTGCTGTATTAAAGAATACATTGTATAGTATTTGTGTTATTAAACTTACCTTTCACAATGAACATATCAATGAATAAATAAATTCACCTTTTACGGTATTATTTGAACTCACCTTTAATAGCACTTAATTTTCGTTTAGGGGTCATGGTTCGTGGTAAGTGCGTAGTTCCAAAAAATGTAGGTAATAGACTCGCGTGTAAAACAGTGCGACAAAGGCAGACTGAGAGGCAGAGCACCACGTGGGCAACGTTCGCACACTCACCATGCACGCCGTTGCCATGTGTCAATACAGTACTTGTCGGATAGTAGTGTGCTAGGGCCGCGGATATTTAAAACACTACCCCGCGAATTTTAATAGCACTACGATAAATCTGTTGCGATTACGCAATGCCGCATTTGTAAAACCCGCGAATAATCAGGGTTTACTGTGCAGACAAAACACAAAATACAGTATAAAGAGTGCTAAGACAGGACAAAATATGAGGCATTAAAAGACAGTACAAACGCCGTGATTAATGTACAAAAGACAGTACGAAAAAAGCCTAAATTATTACATTCTATTCGAGTAGGCTAAATAAAAAATGAGTTTCATTTGCAGTGATGTCATTTTCTATCTCACCTGCTCTTCTCATTGCTTCTTTCTTCTCTCTCAATTTCTCCATTTCTCGCTCGGCTTTGTTGCTGTGATGCTGGGAACCATCTCTGTCCATGTCACCAGCAGCCTGAGAAACAGTTCGTATTGTATACAATCAGCTACACTAAAATGTAATGTTCATAAGCAGTCCATGAAAATCATCAGTAATTATTGTTCTTTGAAGTTTATATGGGTTTTACTGTGTCAGAAGAGTTAAGTGAACTTGCACATTGGCACAAATTCATAATTCATCAATGTTAAATAGTAATCTTGAACTTTGCTGTAACCTCTCACCATTGGCACTTGACTCTTAGCACGCACACGGCGTGACACAGAGTTGCTGTTAAACATGGGAGCTCCATCGGGAAACACTGCCCGGAAGTTGAACTCATTCAGCTTGTATTTGGCCACTGTGCTGGCCTGCAAAGGTAATGCATTATGGTTAATATGGTTCCAGCAGCTTCACCAACATACCATTTAAATGTAAGTAAGCATGCAGGTACAATTCATGACCGTAATTTTCAACATTCTAAGATTATTCTAAATTAACCTAGAATTGGGAAATTACTTAAATATAATTGAAATAACATACTGTACATACCTTTACTTTAATGACTCCATTTAAAACTTCTGTGTTCTGCTTCAAGAACATTTTAACTTTTTCCCTTGTGAAAAATCCTTTCCGGCGACTAATGGAAACACAAACAATAAACATTATTTTTTTGATTTAAAGCTTTTGTGACTGCAGGGATTCATATTCTTGGTTCTTTCGGTAAAGTCACGTTCTATATTTTTTATTATTTTATTGTTTCTCTTCGACGTGACTTTACCGAAAGAACCAAGAATAATAAACATTATTAGGTACAAACTCCAAGTAAAAAAAAGTTTAGTTTTATTACTATAAAAAAACAGTACGTAAAATATGTACACTTACCCAATTACACTAGCCTCAATAATAAATGGCTGCCTTGATTCCATCTTGAGCAACTTTACTTTGTATCGATATAGCGCAGGGTTTCGGACTCTGTGGGTTATTTTGGGAAGAGCAAAAAAATAAGCAAGTCAAAAAACTTAAATGACAACTGCAACGCCACGGATGCATGAGCAATGTGACTCACATGAGTAATTTGAATGAGAAATAAATATCTTTAATTTTATTTGTTATAAATATGGTCCAGAAAAGTAATTCTTACAGGCCTGATCCACTGTCATCTTTATCTTCTTCTCCATCACTGTCGCTGATCACAATCACGTCAGCCTTTGCAGCATGCCCATTGGCCCTGCCGTTTTCCATTGGAGGCGATACCACTGCCATCACGCAGCAACTTTGTCTGTTAGGTTCACACGAACGCACAAATGTTGAAATCAACACTCTGTAAATGCATATACAAGCCAAACTGTATCGTCTCTACTGTGCGAAAGAAGTTCAACATACATACAGTAGAACCAGAGTAATACATACAATAACCATATTCTCCAGATTATAAGATACACTCTATCCCCCCTACATTTGAAAGCAAACGTTAAGGGTATGTTTTTTATTATCTAGTAAGGCGTGACCAGATTTGCATAAATGTATTGACATTGGTCATTTGTAGAGCACCTGGCTATATGGAGCATATTATAATCCGGAGAATATGGTAAATAAACTGATGCTTTGGTTCATTAACTTTCCAGAACAATGTTGTCCAGAATAATTTGTTTAAGCACCATGTAAACCAGGGGTGGCAAAGCGTCTAGAACCTAACAGCTTACTTACCTACATTTTCACGTGACCGCGAGCCACCAGACACGCGTGCGGTGGTCACATAGGGTCCGGTTAGTGCTCACTGGTTGGCTGTGAGGAAATATATCTGCAAGAGCACCTCGGGAGCACTCATGTCTGGATCCAGTGCCGAGGGTGAGTGCCCTGGGTCGCTCTCACTTCCACAGACTTTTCCTCTTTTAAATAAAGTTCTTTGGACAAGTTACAAATTTGTTGCGTCTCTATCGTGCCGCGCTTTAACTTCCCGGGGGGCACATTCGGCTCACGAGCCGCGGTTTGACCACCCGCGGTGCAAATTCTCGCACAGCATACCTTGCACCGCTGGCATGGACCACCTCCACTTGCTCGCCGATTAAAAAGCGGTCTTTGAAGAAGGCGTACACATCCTCGCACAGATCCTGGAAGCGTGTGCGGGTTGTGCAAGCGGCCAGGTAGAGCAGCGGCGAAAGCAGCACTGGTGGCAGCTTCTGGAGAGAGACACGAGCTCTTTCCTCTGAATCGAGAGCCTCCTGGTAGGTGAAGCCAGACTTGCCCGTCACCGCACAGCTCCACACCAGGCTATTGCACAGGATGGTGCGCTCAAAAAACTCACTGAGAGCGAGAGAGAGAGCGATAAGATAATGGGGAGAAAAGTATAATTCATTAGCTAGTCAGTGTTGAAGCACTTACAGGCACGTTGGCATGGATAAACAATAAACACTGGGGCTTTATATCAGTTGGAGCTGTCTGGGGGCTGAGCTCTGGAAAATATTTTATTGGATTGGGTACCCCCGGAAAATATTCCAAGAAATTAGGCTCTGGTTAAATAACATAACCAGTTGCAAGGATAGGTATGGCATGGAACGCGCATGGTAACGTTTTCAAGCATTTCAGTTATGTAACATTGGCTAACATAAAAAAGGTATGTAAGTACTTAATATCCATATTACTTCCAAAGCGGACATTCTTTTTCAGTGCACAATGGCTCATTATTAGGCCTCGAGTTTCGCACTAAGTCGCACACCGAGTTTAATAGGGGGGGGGCGCACATGTGGAACACTTGATGAACTGCGGACACCAGATATCGCCCAAAGTCAATGTGGCTTGGCTGTGGAGGCCACAACCCCTGCTGACACACACGTGTCGCTCTCGTTGGCGATATGAGAGTCCAGCTCCAACTCTAACCCCCTCACCAGGAACCAGAACCTGGGTATGGTTGCCACCTGTCCGGCTTTCCCACGATCGTCCTCTTATTGAGCCATCTGTCCTAGGAAATACGTACTATACGTCGTTATGTCAGTTACATGACGTTACCCCCTCGTACTCCCCCATACGTTCCGATTATTTGTACCAAAGGAGGTAGCAATTTTAATCCTGACATCGACCAACCCAACATTTGAAACATCAGGGCGTTCGCCTCCTGGGCAAGGGAGATCTCCAAGGGCTTTGGTATCTGTCCACAGAACCACACGGAGCCATCCCCGATTGCCAACCATGTGCTTGGCCGGTGGCGTGAGTGGCACGGATAATGGGCAGGAGACAGCATCAGGAGCACAAGGAGTGTGGCTGGTTTTGTTTGTGCCGCGGTCTGCGTGGGGAGCCATGAAAGATGGCGAATCGCGTCTCATGGCAGCGACAATTAATGAGATGAATGACCCGGCCCTCTCCTCCAGCCGAGGCTTTGAGCCCCTTTCACAATGCGCTCCCGACGACAAGCCAGGCCCGAGGAGAGTTTACTGCTCCTCCTTTTCCCCCCGCCCTCTCACGCGCGATACCGAAACAAAAAAAAGTACAATGTGTCCTTCCTGGTCCGCCACGAGGCCTTGGGCTCAATCATCAAAATCGCCATCATCATTATTATTATCGCCGACACCACCGCTACGACCAATACTCATCATCATCATCACAACCATGGCCGCCATCATAATCAATCATCGTGATCACCACCTACCGCCCAACATCATCATCATCAGCCGCACCACCACCTCGTCCATCTCGGGACTGGCGAGATGACAGCGCCGACAAAACAACAATAACAAAAAAAAAAACCTCGTCACCAATTCACCCAAACGAGGCCTACAATACAAAACACCTCTTTCTTCCGTGCGCTTCTCCCACCCCCCCGCTTTTTACTCGCGGTACTTACTCGTAGTCTCTGAACGCCTCGTTGGTGACCTTGCAGAGGAAGAGTCCCTCGTCGGGGCTCAGGTCAGCCGGCGGGGCCTGCCGCTGGAACGGCTTGCGGTGCAGCAGCGGCATCGCAGAAGCGGGCCCGGCGGTGTTCTTCTCCCCCCCCCGAGTCTCTGTCTCTCTCTCTGTCGCTCTCTCTCGTCGCCCACCGACCCAAGACCGACCGAGCCTCCTCCCCCCGCCCGGGCGTCTCTACCACCCTCCTCTTCTTCCTCCTCTTCCTCCTCGTCAGGCCCTTTCCCTCCGGTCCTCTTCCAAGTCCTTTCCGCCCCTTCTCTCCGTCGCGTGCGAAGCGTTCTCTCTTCCTTTGCACCCCCACCCCAGCCGCACACACGAACACGAACACCCCAAGCCACCACCGACCAACCTAAAACACAACTTATCTTGCTCTCCCTTCACCTGCCCGCAGCTTCTTTGAGCGCCTCCTCGCTCTAACCCCGCAACCGGCCAAAGATGGAATAAAAAGCAGCAGCCAAGCGGGCGCCGTTCGATGGATTTGGAGGGAAAGGCCTACTACTCGTACTCCTCCTCCTCCTCCTTCTCCGCCTCCTCCTCCTCCTGCTGCTGCTGCTGCAGCTCCGCCTGTTCCTGGTCGGCGGCGGCGGCCTCCTCCTCCCCCCCCCCACCAGCCCCACACCAAGCCCCGGGGAACCACGCGGTGGCGGGGACAATGAACCGCCTCCTCTGGCGATTGCGACGACGGATGGTCACGACGCTTGGTTAGATGTTATCAGATAGATATTAGATGTTATCAGATATTAGATGGAGGAAGAAGAAAAAAATGACGAGCTAATAAATTGTGCTCGACCCGCCAATTCTGTGATGTTGATGGACGCACGCGCGACACTCGCAATCGAATGGTTTGAACGATCTCCGCGGGCCACCCCCGAGGTTTATTCCACACAGCAAACAAAAAAAAACCAGCAAAAGATGAGGCAACTTTTATTGTCTCAACCAAGGGAGTTGCTGTGGAGGTCCAACCGCAGATGCGGGCTGTGTGGCCTCTCCTCTTGCTGGCCGCCTACCCGGGGCCTCGCACTCAAACCCAGTTAGCCTCTAAACCTCTTCCTCCCCGTGCCTATCCTGTGTGTGTGTCGTCGTTGTTGTTGAACAGTGAGAGAGAAAATAAAAACGAGAATACACGGGGGTGAGGTGTAGGGGGGGGCACAGGAGGGAGGAGATGAAGGGGGGGGGGCCCACAGGAGGGAGGAGATGAATGAGGAAGCAGGGCCGGAGTTGAGGGTGGGGGGGCTCTGAGCCCGCATTGGCCCGGCCCCCTCCTGCCGTGGTCGTGACGTGCAGGGGGCTGGGGGGTGGGGACCGCCACACGTGTAGACAACGTGGTTTACTGTAGACACCACCACACGTGTAGACAACGTGGTTTACTGTAGACACCACCACACGTGTAGACAACGTGGTTTACTGTAGACACCGTGTAGACAACGTGGTTTACTGTAGACACCACCACACGTGTAGACAACGTGGTTTACTGTAGACACCGTGTAGACAACGTGGTTTACTGTAGACACCACCACACGTGTAGACAACGTGGTTTACTGTAGACACCGTGTAGACAACGTGGTTTACTGTAGACACCGTGTAGACAACGTGGTTTACTGTAGACACCGTGTAGACAACGTGGTTTACTGTAGACACCGTGTAGACAACGTGGTTTACTGTAGACACCACCACACGTGTAGACAACATGGTTTACTGTGGACACCGTGTAGACAACGTGGTTTACTGTGGACACCACCACACGTGTAGACAACTTGGTTTACTGTAGACACCACCACACGTGTAGACAACGTGGTTTACTGTAGACACCGTGTAGACAACGTGGTTTACTGTAGACACCACCACACGTGTAGACAACGTGGTTTACTGTGGACACCACCACACGTGTAGACAACGTGGTTTACTGTGGACACCACCACACGTGTAGACAACATGGTTTACTGTGGACACCGTGTAGACAACGTGGTTTACTGTAGACACCGTGTAGACAACGTGGTTTACTGTAGACACCACCACACGTGTAGACAACGTGGTTTACTGTGGACACCACCACACGTGTAGACAACGTGGTTTACTGTAGACACCACCACACGTGTAGACAACATGGTTTACTGTAGACACCGCTACACGTGTAGACAACGTGGTTTACTGTAGACACCGTGTAGACAACGTGGTTTACTGTGGACACCACCACGTGTGTAGACAACGTGGTTTACTGTAGACACCACCACGTGTGTAGACAACGTGGTTTACTGTAGACACCACCACGTGTGTAGACAACGTGGTTTACTGTAGACACCGTGTAGACAACGTGGTTTACTGTGGACACCACCACACGTGTAGACAACGTGGTTTACTGTAGACACCACCACACGTGTAGACAACGTGGTTTACTGTAGACACCACCACACGTGTAGACAACGTGGTTTACTGTAGACACCGTGTAGACAACGTGGTTTACTGTAGACACCACCACACGTGTAGACAACGTGGTTTACTGTAGACACCACCACACGTGTAGACAACGTGGTTTACTGTGGACACCACCACACGTGTAGACAACGTGGTTTACTGTAGACACCACCACGTGTGTAGACAACGTGGTTTACTGTAGACACCGTGTAGACAACGTGGTTTACTGTGGACACCACCACGTGTGTAGACAACGTGGTTTACTGTAGACACCGTGTAGACAACGTGGTTTACTGTAGACACCACCACGTGTGTAGACAACGTGGTTTACTGTAGACACCACCACACGTGTAGACAACGTGGTTTACTGTAGACACCACCACACGTGTAGACAACGTGGTTTACTGTGGACACCACCACACGTGTAGACAACGTGGTTTACTGTAGACACCACCACACGTGTAGACAACGTGGTTTACTGTAGACACCACCACACGTGTAGACAACGTGGTTTACTGTAGACTCCACCACACGTGTAGACAACGTGGTTTACTGTAGACACCACCACACGTGTAGACAACATGGTTTACTGTAGACACCGTGTAGACAACGTGGTTTACTGTAGACACCACCACACGTGTAGACAACGTGGTTTACTGTGGACACCACCACACGTGTAGACAACGTGGTTTACTGTAGACACCACCACACGTGTAGACAACATGGTTTACTGTGGACACCGTGTAGACAACGTGGTTTACTGTGGACACCACCACACGTGTAGACAACGTGGTTTACTGTAGACACCACCACACGTGTAGACAACGTGGTTTACTGTGGACACCACCACACGTGTAGACAACGTGGTTTACTGTGGACACCACCACACGTGTAGACAACGTGGTTTACTGTGGACACCACCACACGTGTAGACAACATGGTTTACTGTGGACACCGTGTAGACAACGTGGTTTACTGTAGACACCGTGTAGACAACGTGGTTTACTGTAGACACCACCACACGTGTAGACAACGTGGTTTACTGTGGACACCACCACACGTGTAGACAACGTGGTTTACTGTAGACACCACCACACGTGTAGACAACATGGTTTACTGTAGACACCGCTACACGTGTAGACAACGTGGTTTACTGTAGACACCGTGTAGACAACGTGGTTTACTGTGGACACCACCACGTGTGTAGACAACGTGGTTTACTGTAGACACCACCACGTGTGTAGACAACGTGGTTTACTGTAGACACCACCACGTGTGTAGACAACGTGGTTTACTGTAGACACCGTGTAGACAACGTGGTTTACTGTGGACACCACCACACGTGTAGACAACGTGGTTTACTGTAGACACCACCACACGTGTAGACAACGTGGTTTACTGTAGACACCACCACACGTGTAGACAACGTGGTTTACTGTAGACACCGTGTAGACAACGTGGTTTACTGTAGACACCACCACACGTGTAGACAACGTGGTTTACTGTAGACACCACCACACGTGTAGACAACGTGGTTTACTGTGGACACCACCACACGTGTAGACAACGTGGTTTACTGTAGACACCGCCACACGTGTAGACAACGTGGTTTACTGTGGACACCACCACATGTGTAGACAACGTGGTTTACTGTAGACACCGCCACACGTGTAGACAACGTGGTTTACTGTGGACACCACCACACGTGTAGACAACGTGGTTTACTGTAGACACCACCACACGTGTAGACAACGTGGTTTACTGTGGACACCGTGTAGACAACATGGTTTACTGTAGACACCACCACACGTGTAGACAACGTGGTTTACTGTAGACACCACCACACGTGTAGACAATGTGGTTTACTGTGGACACCACCACACGTGTAAACAACGTGGTTTACTGTGGACACCGTGTAGACAACGTGGTTTACTGTAGACACCACCACACGTGTAGACAACGTGGTTTACTGTAGACACCACCACACGTGTAGACAACGTGGTTTACTGTGGACACCGTGTAGACAACGTGGTTTACTGTAGACACCACCACACGTGTAGACAACGTGGTTTACTGTAGACACCACCACACGTGTAGACAACGTGGTTTACTGTAGACACCACCACACGTGTAGACAACGTGGTTTACTGTAGACACCACCACACGTGTAGACAACGTGGTTTACTGTAGACACCACCACACGTGTAGACAACATGGTTTACTGTGGACACCACCACACGTGTAGACAACGTGGTTTACTGTAGACACCACCACACGTGTAGACAACGTGGTTTACTGTAGACACCGTGTAGACAACGTGGTTTACTGTAGACACCACCACACGTGTAGACAACGTGGTTTACTGTAGACACCACCACACGTGTAGACAACGTGGTTTACTGTAGACACCACCACACGTGTAGACAACGTGGTTTACTGTAGACACCGTGTAGACAACGTGGTTTACTGTAGACACCACCACACGTGTAGACAACGTGGTTTACTGTAGACACCACCACACGTGTAGACAACGTGGTTTACTGTAGACACCGTGTAGACAACGTGGTTTACTGTAGACACCACCACACGTGTAGACAACGTGGTTTACTGTAGACACCGTGTAGACAACGTGGTTTACTGTGGACACAGCGTGATTTGCCGTGGACACCGCCAGCAACTCGGGAGTGTTGCACGCGTGTTCCCTGTGACAGCCCTTTTTAGCTCGATCCACTGCTGGATGAGCAAAGAGAAACCACGGTGGTTTGAGCCGGTGCGGTGTGTAAAACTGCGTTTTAAAATTGAAAGCTCGTTTATTTTGAACTACGTTTCGTGTTGAGTTGTCCTTCACCCGGCACCCCCGATTATTGTACATACATCGTGACCATTCATCACAAACTATGGACCACAATGGAACCACTGCAGTCTGCGAGGGGGAATAGAAAACTTCACTCTCTCATATTCTTGGTTCTTTTAGTAAAGTCACGTAGATAGAAAATAAAATGAAAATTTAAAAATAAATTAAAAATAAAAGCAAAAAAACTACGACGTTTCGATTGCAACACATGCGGTCTTCATCAGGCGGAGAGAAGACGAAACGTCGTGGTTTTTTCCTTTTAATTTGTTTATTTTTTAATGTTTTTTTTCTATCTACGTGACTTTACTGAAAGAACCAAGAATATGAATTCCTGCAGTCACGAAAGTTTTAAGTCAAAATTGAGCTCTCTCTCTCTCTCTCTTGAAGCCCTCTCGTCGTGGCTCGCAGACCTCGACATTGGCGTTTAGCTGCCGGACATATTGCTGCCATCATAAACTGCTTGTTGAGGGCCTTGCTTTGTAGAAGCTGTGTGTGGTTGTGTGCCAAATCATCAAGAGTGCAACAGCTACTGGGACGTTGATCTGTTTACTTTGGTTAGTCAAGGTAGTTTGTGTCGGGTGTTATTATTTTTTGGCTCGAAGTGATGTTAATTCTGGTAAATCATTTAAAATATTTTTCACCTTGAAAAAAAGTGGTCGTGCTGAATGGCATTTTTGTTAATCAATTTAGAGTGCAATGAATGTTCTGGGTTTGCAGTTGATCGTTTTCAGTTACCTTTTTTTTCCAGTAATTAGAGTATGTACTCGTAATTGTACTGATACGATATTTACTGTATGAATAAAATATTCCACTCAAGAGCTGGACAAACACTGTTGATATATATTTTTAGAACCGGCCACTACTCCATAAAGGCCTTCCAATGTCATCTCATTTCACGGCTGCGCTGCTTGAGTTGATATCTTTCATTCCTCCATCTTCGTGGTTATTTGTCCCCTGGCTATTTCCCCTTTATTCCTAATATAGTAAATGTAAAGTTATATGACAGTGAATAATATGTTCCTTTGGTCTTTCTGCTTAAAGTGAGTGTTTATTCTGGTTTATATATATTAGGAATGCGATTCGGTACTTAAATTAGACTTTAGAAGTGATATATTCGAATGAAGACGGGCATACTGTATTTAGAAGCCCTCTTAAAAGAAAAAAAAGGAATGGGGCTTAGACTTGTCTTGTTGCTTGAATGTGACTTTTTATTCGATACTCCACTGATTTCTAATGGAAAGAAAAACTCAACACATTAATCAATAACACTGCTTTCAAAATTAGAAAGTATAGTAATAGGCAACGTTTCGGGCAAAGGCGCTTCTTCACAAGACACACACAAGCCAGGAAGGTCAAAGTGACATTTTTTAAATCAACCTTTTCTCAAAAGGTGATTGAATATCGTGAACACGACGGCGTCCGTATCTTACGGAAGAGGAGACTTTTAATTGATTGCATATGTATATTGAGACGAGTGTTCGGCTCGTAGAGGATGTCAAATCGAGTATTGTTGTATTCACGTAATAATAATCCACCCAGTTACTGGCGTGTTTGGGTATCTATTAACGGATAAGATTCCCTAGCACGGATAAGCGCCGCCGCCGCCGGTCTCGTCAGCGATTGGCCCGAAAGCCGCGTTCGATGCGAGCCAGGCACCAATCGGCGGCGCGGAAATCTGGGACGCTGCGCACGCGGGCTGGGAAATTGGAACGGCGTTGGGAATGGGGCCCCGCGTCACCGCCGCCGCGTTACGCAATGGCCGCGTTGTAACCGCATCCCTCTTCAGATGAAGGGAAAGAGAAGCGATTATCATTGATTATTCCCGGATTTTTGGTTAAAAAAAAACCCGACGACCCATACATGGTCACGCTGTTCAAGCCTGGCTGTAAAAAAGGAGGCCACGTGCGAAGCCAGTGTTGTAATCGGTGCTTGCTTACCGAGGGGGCATCTCTCGATAATGAGCCCGAGTGCCATCTGTGCGATGGGTTTTCGTGGGGTCAGGTGTTAAGCACGGACATTACATGTGGTTCTTCTGTCTATCCGCCAAAGGCAGCAGGCAGAAAGCCACCCAGCAGTTACGGTTGTGTAATAACTGCACGTGTCATTGGTGTGTTGTACAGTACTTGTGTATGCTCCCACATCTCTGTGCCGTCCACGAACCCACACCGACCAAGCGTTGGTGGTGTCATTATTAGCACGCACTTGACTTGCAAACCATCAGAGGTCACCGGTTCGATGCTATCTCCCGGCCCGGCAGTTCAAACAATGCTGCAAGTTCCTTTATTTTTTCAGTTTTGGTCCAATCCAATTTCAGAAATGTTCCAACGTCGCTCTGGTTCCTGTAACTGACAGTGTAACCCCTTTGGGATACAATTGTGTTTCAATTTCAGAGCAACTTCTTTATCGATGTGCACCCGATTTTCGGAATACTTTAATATCATTGTTTAGGATTATTTAGAAAAAGGAAGTGTAATCACTGAGATGATGTCACCTACAATATATTTCATTAAATATGGAACATTAAGCCAACGTTGCTACAACAGTTTCAACCACACTTAAATGTTGACTCAACGTTGCATGTGTACTGGGATTGAGCTGTTTGGTCATATTTTTCAATCTTGGCTTGTGATAGCGTGGATGACTACATACACTTCCACAAACTCAAATACCTATTATAGTCTTAAAATGTAAGGTGTAATGGAATATTATATTCACAATAACGTAACAACGTCTGTCAATAACACTACCCTAAAAGGAAAACATATATGATCCTTCATAGCAGTAGGGCCATTGGCTGAAATGTCACCTGTGTTGAGTTTTTGTTATTTGTGCTCTTTAGAAATTAGGCCTAAAATCTGATATCCAAAAAATAATCTGAAACCTATCCACGGACACCATTGTTGATTTATGCTATGGATAAAATCATACTTTCATAGACTGCTTCTCATACATCTCCATATATTAAACGGTAAAGTACCATACCTTGTTTGTCTGCACTGATCATGATCATACATTCAATTGATTTATTGTGCATGACATTAGCCTTCACAGTTCATAATCATCTACACTATCCTTAATAAGGATTAATATAAACAGGGTGATTCAAACAATAAAACATTGAAGGTGGCCTAATATATTGTTACTGTAAAATATCAATAGCTATACATGAACGAATTAATGTTTGAAATTGAAGTTAAAATACTTAATGGCTCATTGCTCATCTGAGAGTGGCCCAAACAACTAAATCAGCTATCACCATCATCAATAAGCACATCATTCTAATAGCAAAATGAATTAGAACGCATCGATCCTACCGAGATAGTGTCTACATTGATTACTAAAACAATAACATCACTTTCATTGCTCTCATCTATTGCTTGCTTTAATACATAAAACAGAACCCAGCACTTGTTACAGATTTTAGCTTAATCGATCTGTGCAAACATTTTACATTCTGTAGGGCCCTTTATTACTGCTGGGTAATCTAAGTCTACGAATTTCCAAATGCTTACAAATCATATCCGTAATATTACAATGTACATGGTCAGCCCTTTTGTCAATCAAGTGCAGGATGAAGGCCTCCCCAGACCATGCAGGTTGGGGGTGGGAGTTATTTTCCCAAACTTCACGCTGTTTCGTGAAGGTGGAGAGCATTGACGGTGCATCATGGTTAGAGTAAAACAATAGATTTGTCTGCACTGCCGTCTGCTCATAACGCAGCTCAACAGCTCCGCCGTAATTATGTTTTAGGTAACATGGTTGCTCATTCAAGCACTATCCAGACAACAACCCAGCTTAGCCTCCGAGATGTTGTGATGTCGAGCACATTCTAAGTGATATGATCGTAGTAACTTTCCCAATAGAGGTTCAAACAATGTACGAAATGTTCTGGATCGCTATGAGGCGTGTATCCTGTTCATTTGCATTGCATGAGCACATTTGTTCTTACTGACCTTGAGAGATCTCTCAAGTGTGTTTTATTTAAGCTGAGTCAGTGTTTGGATTCCCATAGCTGTATTGATCTGGTAATGACAATAATAAAATGTTCATACATTCTTAATTTTAGGTTTCTTGAGAGGCCCTTTTTGAGTAACAATTAAACATACATTGATATTTGTAGTTCTTATACATGTATAAATAAGTAACATGTGGATTTGCATGGGTTTAAAAATCGTATATTAAAACGTAAAAAAATTGTCATAAGCTTTTTAAAAATATATTGTCAGCATGTACATCATATGTCACATTCAGTTTAAGAACAGTGTGTGTGAATATTTTTTACATATTTACAGTGCTCTGTGCTGATGTTCTCACTGTACATCAAAATCCATAAGACTGGTCATATAAAAAACACATGTACAGTTACTGTACCATGTACTGTACGAGATTGTGGAGGAATTTGTGATGCTGATTTGGTGCACAGCGTACAGCAGAGGGCAGCAACTCTCCATTTACAGATGGATGCAACGTGCTCCATTTTTTAGTAATTCGGATTAAAGGTCGATTTGGTTATTGAATTGCGATTCATCATTTCAGAGTTTCAAAAACATTTTAATCATGCTGCACCGTGCAGTATGCAAACTGTGATACCCCATTTGCCTCTTAAGTTAAATATATTACTATGCAATGCTTACAGTGGGGGAGGGGGGTCTATGTTTTGTTCTCGGGATTGACTTAGGGGCCGTCCATAAATGACGTCACGCGATTTTGGCCGATTTTGGACCCCCTCCCCTCTCGTTACATGGCGTCACAAAAAGTCAGACCCCCTCCTCAAATATGACGTCACAAAGCTCTGCCCCCCCCCAAATAAAACATGCTTCAAATCGCTTTAAACTATTGCCATTGTAGTGCGTATGTAATGTGGCGCTGCACTCTGATGTTGTAGGAGACAACATTTATTAAAAAGCCTATTTAATTAGGTAGAACGTGTTGTCTATATTTATTTAAAGGGGCCGTCCATAAATGACGTCACGCGATTTTGGACGATTTTTGACCCCCCCCCCCCATCGTCACACCGCGTCACAAAAAGTCAGACCCCCCCCAGAAATATGACGTCACAAAATCGCTTTAAACTATTGTCATTGTAGTGCGTATTTAATGTGGCGCTGCACTCTGATGTTGTAGGAGAAAACATTTATTAAAAAGTCTATTTAATTAAGTAGAACGTGTTGTCTATATTTATTTGAAGTTGCGAATTTTGATGTGACGTCACATTTCTCAACCCCCCCCCCCCTTCGTCACACATTGTCACAAATGTCTGACACCCCCCCCCCCTAGGTGCGTGACGTCATTTATGGACGGCCCCTTATGGCTTCATTCCAAGTCTCATCCCCAGTCATGGAGAATACGGCCTGCTCCCCTACCGTCCATGGTTACCGCTCCTTGGGCACGTTGGAACTTCAGCTACACCCTGGAGGCAATGAGGGCACCTTAGCTCTCACTTAAACACCATTAAATTGAGTGAATATTCCTAGCTCATTCGTTATCGTGATTCTATCTGCCAGTAGTGACATGACTGCACACAAACCTGATGCCAGATGAATGTGTATGTGCCACATTGTCAAGCTTTATCGTTTTATTTTGGACCATAGCTCAAGACATTTAATCTGAAACTTAAAGGCCCTTATTCATCACTCATGTTTGTTTGGCTTTGTTTTAAACCGTAACAAGTCCAGATGTGGGTCTGATTCAAGCAGGCCGTGTGGCACTCGCGATTGATTTGTTGGAGAAGATTTATGGTTAGCTCAAATTGATGTTGATGGTCTTAAAAATTGCTTTCTCTTATTGCTGTCTGTGAAAAGAGTGACATATACAGAATGGATAGGAAGTACATATACCCCTACTCACACTTATCCACCAGAGATTCACAGCATAAATATATATGGATTTCCGACATACCCTGCTGCGTGGGAAATATCAAAATGCTGTGCATGGTGCAGCTAATTTATAATTATGCAACGTACTCTATTACCATGTACTAATACATTAGTCCCTTTTGTTTATGAATTCTAAAGACTTTGCGCAGATAAAAGCATTGCAGAATTCATTTATTGAGCATGCCTAGTGTCAAATTGTTTAGCTTTGCACTACCATATTGGCCATTTTTTTTGTAATAAAGTGTGGAAAGAAACATGGGGAAATGCATGCATTGGATTAAATTCAGAGATAGAAATAGGAACACATGGATTAGAAAATATGTGCATGTTAAAGTCATTATTCCAACTGTTCAAAAAGTACATGGGATAATTACTTATGGTCAATAATAATGCCAAAATGGCAGCCAATCGATAGCACTCATGTGAGGGTACAGCCAGAGAGGAGATGGAGTGATCCTAACAGTTCGTGTGTAGGTGCAAGGTCGATTGTTTCATGACTTAATTGTGGGAAATGGCGATGACTTGGAGAGATCTTCATCCAACAGTGAATTGATCATCGCTGATAATATAATTATAGTGCCTGTTTCTGGTTGTCTGAACCTTATGAATTTCAATGCAAACATGGAAGTTCCTGTAATAATGAGGATTACATGTAAAGGCAGCTGCTACAGTAAAATAAAAATAAATGTTGTTTGCTTAATTAATAACATACAGCCAGAATGGATTTGACAAGACACTTTCAATGTCTTTCCAGGAGCCTAAGTTTGACAGACAGCTACTCTAATCCATCATTTCAAGTAAACATTGGTTGGCAGTATTTTTTCCTGCACAGACTATAAATGAGGAAATGTTAGTATGCAATAGAGTACTATATATTCCATTATATTTTCTCAGAGCCCTATCTTAAGAGTCGTTATTGTGTTCATGTAAGCCAAACAATGTGTATTACGTATGCAGTGGGTTACATTATTTGCAAAAGAGCAAACCGTTTTCTTGAATATTGTTAACAAAATGGTGTTGTGATAATGTAACGCAGGACAATCCAAGTACATGTGAATGTGAGGTTTAACTGAAACAAGACACGTTATAGTATTAATAATGTATATGTATTACAGTACATATTTCATAGAGTATTTTATATTATCCTAAATATCAAATTAAACAGAAATCGGTATGCATTGACCTAGAAGTGTATGTTTTTAAAGAGGTAAGATTATTTTTTTACTGATTCATGGAAACTAATAAGGGCTGAATACAACTGAGGGCATGTGCCTAAAGCACTTATCTCTATGTTTGAAAAGTGCCATTATGAAAGAGAAACTATTAGATAAACATTGTAAAGTTGTCTACTTTGGCAGGGGTTCTAAGCCTAATGCTATGGTGACCTTGACTCAGGCACCGATGACTGAAAAATAAAATAACTGTATCATGGGACCTCCTTTGCCAGTACCAAAATATGATAATAGGTTTTCTCCTTTTTTCTGGCAAGAAACAGGTGTTAAGATGTTAAAACACCAAACTGAAACCTTTTACAAGGAATCATGTCTGCATTAACCACAATGCTTGTGGTCAGAATGCAAACAAAAAACACTGATAATAAATGCATTGCCTTGGAAACTGATTGGTCCACATCAGAGACCAGGGGCGGAGCCAGGGGGGGTGACAGGGGTGACATTATGCGTATAAGTGTACGACACTCGGTCTGGCGGACTCCGTGCAACTGCATTGTCAGAGTGTGTCGCCAACCGATGGCGTCTAGTTCAACAGCCTGACTCTCTAATCATTCTTGAAATTAAAATTTGTTGAATGTCATCCCGGCCTGAAATCCTGGCTCCACCCCTGCCAGAGACAGCTTTCTTTTGAGCCTAGTCTCAAAATGGTGTTTGTCCAGAGGACACCAAATACCACTTGTGTTGAGATCGAAACGTTGTAGTTTTTTGTTATTTTCTTTGAACCTATCTACGTCACTTTATCGAACGTCCTCAAAACTACCCAGAATGTGACCGATCCCGTCACATCTTGAAAGCTAAGTAGAGTTGAGACTGAAAGGCACTTGGATAGGTGACTACTACCATGTGTAGTGACATATATAATGGGTCACTACGGCGCCTAGCGCCATCTACCGACAGAGAGAGGAATTGCGTGTGTAGCCCTCTCTGCCAGCAGAGTACACGATGTCATGGAAGAGGTCCCTAGGGGGCATGGTTCTGGTGGCTGGCAGAGAGGGGACATCTGAGGACATAGCAGCCCGGTTGGCTTGGCAAGGGCACGTGACAGGACAGGGTAAGGATGTGGGCCAAAGGTGACAGAAGGGACACGTGGTGTATGGCCCAGAATATTCTGGGAAGTTCCAGAGGGCGGAGCCAGGCCACGCTGGGAGGCATAAAAGGGAGGTCCCATTGGGGCTATCTGCTGGAATGGAACTCGCCATGCTGCGTCTTTTCCTCGGTCTCCGGTCTTCACGCTCGGCATCGTTTGGTCAGGCAGCGTGCCGACTGACCTGACCCGTTTATATAGTTACCCCGTTGTGGTTGCGGTTATGTAGTTACCCCGTTGTGGTCCTAGAATAAACGTGTTGCCTCCTGAATTTGTGTGTCTCTCAAGTGAACCCACTACACATGCTGTTACAGTCCTAAGTGGGGTGCAGCAGAGGGCAGTATATAAAAATCATTTGGCGTACTGTGCTCGGCTCTCATGCCTGTGCACTCCTCCGCAACCAACCCTCATTGACCAACGTGGTGAAATTATTGATTTAAAGCTTTCGTGACTGCAGGAATTCATATTCTTGGTTCTTTCGGTAAAGTCACGTAGAAGGGAAACAATAAATAATAAAAATATAAAACAATAAAATTCTCACGACGTTTCGACTGATTGTTCACGCTTATGGTGGCTTTCAGACCGCATCCATTATTTTCGACTACCCCCTCTTCTTTTCCGAACATAGATGGACTCGTCCGTCTGAATAACTGCCAAATCGCTCTCCGTGGTGCTAACGTTAAAAAAACGCCACTTTTTTCAAATTTTTCTTGCTGTGGTTTTCACACCTGATGATGATTGCTTATGTTGCAGTCGAACGGTCGTGAGAATTTAATTGTTTTCTATATTTTTTATTTTATTGTTTCCCTTCTACGTGACTTTACCGAAAGAACCAAGAATGCAACGTGGTGAAGTTTGGTCAAATAACCATCATGACCCACACAGTATGTTGAGGCCCTCATCCAGTATTGAATTGCCAAAAGAGCTGTACATGTATATTCTTGGAAAATATATTGTATCCCATATTTTTCCTGATTATAAATAAAGATGTGCATTTATCGATAATGATTGCACTTACTGGTAGGACACAGACAATTGAAAACCCAGTGTGGAGCTCCCAGATTGTGCACTGAAAGTGTTTTTCTGGATTAATTTAAATCTATATCTGTTTCTAAGAGTCATGCTTCATGCAACTATGTTGCGTATTATTTACCTTTTGGTCTTTGTTTTGTAAATAATTATCGGTATAAAAAAACCCGAGGCTTATTAGATGCCAGAGAGCAGTGTTTATTGCACCGTGCTATAAACCCAATAACCTGAATTCCTGTCCACGACCTCAGGAGCATCACTGGTGAGTGATATCTGAGCCGTTCTGCCCCCCAGAACCCTTTACAAAACCTGCTCAGACCAGCACGGTGAGGTATGTTTAACCCCCGCCCCATCCAGCAGTGGATTGACGAAGGCCTTATAATGCACCATTATTAGTAAACTATCCACTGCTGGATAAAGGGATACCCAAGTTGTGACTTTCTGTCACGGTTCTGTGTGGTGTAGCATTCCACCTCGTACCTGCAAATTTATAATATATGTTAAATTAAACATTTAAATGCATTTTGTTTAATGAAAACACCAAGTGTGTGTTAGAAGGCTCTGAATGAATGACACACGTTTTCTGGGGCATTAAGGAGTTAACCTGACCTCAGATGTGATGCTGGTGAGTGATGGCCTACTTTCATGTCGTTTCAGGAAGATATTAACGTCCGCTTCAATTTTCAACTTTTGTCTTTCTGTAAGGCCTCCATGTGAAAAAAGAATATGAAATAAACGGGACTTTTAAAAAGCAAGCTGGTATATTCCTTTTGTTGATTTTTTTAAATGCAATTTATAGGAATGACTTGTATTTGAAGTACTGTATAAGCAGACTTCTCTTTTGCGTCTCCACATGCAAATAAAACATTATTCAGTCTAATGGCTTGATTGATATAGGGTTCGCTTACTTAAACAAATCTGCTGGATGATATTTGTCTGGAAAGCCAATAGACAAAACACAATTTTATAAATAAGTTAAACGCTAACAATCATGAAGCTACAGTTCTATATAGATGGCATGCTAATGCATTTGTGGAAAAATTCCCATCTGCTGATTTTCTATTTGGTAACGCCACCTGTAAACGATTTGCTTGGCAGTAAACATAACTCACAATCAGGTAAAGAGACGTTTATCCTGATTTGAGGTCAAAAGTGCATCACTTCTTCCAATAAAGTTCAAATATTGAACCAAACAAAAACACATCCCTTCAAAATGGAATTCAGCCCTGCTATATTTCAGTTAAAAAAAACAGTCTATGATTGGAGCAAATCTTTTTTTGTAATGATAGATTTGTGGAAAAGTGGAAATAAAGGCAGAAAAATGAAAACAGTTTTGTTTGTCTTGGCAGGTATCTTAACAATATGGCACTGCCATGAAATGCATTGCCCTGATATGCTGTCGATTTTCTGTCAGAGTATAAAAACTGACAATTCAATGCACTAAGGACACATGTTTTCAAGAAATTATTGTTATACTATTGTAACAATTCCTTCAATTCTGAGCTCAACAGGCATATTATGTGCTTGGTTCCAATACCAATATGTTATGATTATCCACATTTCAGCATGCTACACTGGCATTGTGACATTTGATGATACCATTTTGCTCTTGGGGTATTTGTATATACATATATAATGTACCTCTCTATATTCTGTAATACAACTTAAAAGTACTGTTGTTTGCTGGCTTCTTTTTTTGAGGATTTGGGCCTGCTTAGCAGCCATGATAACTAAAAAAAACGTTGTGTAGTAAAACCTACTCGCAAGAAAACACATTTAATAATGTGCAGACAGGCATCCAGATGGAAAAGATATATAGGAAATTAGATTTTGAATGGAGGGTTTATTTTACATGTCTTCTGTTTGTGTGTCGTTTTTTTGACCTTTAAATGTTTGTTAAATGTCTAAAATTCTAGGTTTGGTAATTAGATTGCATTGACATATTCACACAACACTGTGCTAAAATGTTTAATCATGTGTTGAAATGTAACATCACTTGCATGTACAGTATGTTTCGTAATATTGCTCAATGTTTCGTTTGTAAAAAAAATGTAAACATTTGTACTTCATCATCTTAATACATGCCATCTATGCTCTTGTGAAATTCCTTCATACATATTTATAAGCCAAGCATACTTTGAAAAATCTCTCGTGCTATGTACAGACATTTTTTCTGTTGAGGTGATAATGTTGTACAAAGCACAAATCAAGGGGGCTCTGAATCATTGTAAACCCTTGTAATTATCCTGAACTGACACCTACTTCAAGGTAAGTCACACGTATCTCCCCTATTATCGTGTTCTTTGTACCAATTCTATTTACAGTTTATGGCAGCTGGCAAATGTCAAATGAACGACTTTAATCTGGCCTACATACAAATTAATCAATGGTTTATGTTATAGATACTGAAAACGCAAGCAGATTTATGCATGTATACCATGGAAATATAATATACGGCATCTAGATAATGTATCTTAATGGACCAAAGCCTAGTTTACATCAGTAAATTATTTTACGACATGGATTTAGATATTAACCTGGACGAAGCACATTGCACTGGACTCTCCTTCCTCATCGGCCCATTGGAAATGCTATTGCCTGCAAGTCTTTACTTGTATTTGGCAAAAAGGCAGCATGTTTGTTAATACAGTAGGTATGGTAGTTTCCTTTTAAATAATGAGTTTATACATGCTGTAAACATACGAGCAGATCGTTTTATAAATTATACTAGGTGATCCATTTGTAGATATGCCACTAAGATATAACGGAAAATGTCGAGGAAACCAAATTTGTATCCACGTAAAATGTTTACAATCTCTCAATACACTTTGTTCAACAATGCCAACCTAATTTGTTTACAAAATGCAATTATGTTTAAGCTGAGATCATTTATATTGTCTCGTACACTAAATCTTTCATCAGTGGGGTATCTATAAATGGATCCCCTTGAATGCTCATTTAATACGTTTATTAATCTGGATATGTTTTAAATGTACTTTTTTTTTCCAAATCATCTTCCAATTGTGCTAGCTGCAACACGTCATGCAATGAAGAAATGTCATTCCCAACTCTGCATCTAGCAGTAAGTATATTTCCCTGTACCAGAGTATGGTCCTGGAAGATAACATGACACACCTATTGTCTTCATTAGGCCTCTCTATCCACATGAGGGGCACACAGTTGTATGCCGTGCCAAGATTGTTTGTTGCATATCATTATAACCATCACGTGTACGTATCAGCACTGCGATGAGTAAAACAAATAAACGATGCTGTATACAATCAAACTATTACAATTTTCATGATTGTTCTTGGCGTTTCGCTGATGTCACAATTTTAAATGTTTCCAGTGACCCCATCTACTTTGCTTTGTGTTTTTCTCCGTACCGTTGAACATATTTGCGCTGTGTCTCTTTGGTGTGTTCTCATACCATTGTTTGATGTCAACATGATTAGCAATGTTCACCATTATGAGATGCGCTTCGCATAACATAAATTATGCTAATTGGTCATCCATAAATGACGTCACGCGATTTTGGACGATTTTTTACCCCCTCCTCCCCCCCCATCGTCACACAGCGTCACAAAAAGTCAGACCCCCACCCCCTCAAATATGACGTCACAAAGCTCTGCCCCCCCCCCCCCCAAAAAATCAAACAAGCTTCAAATCGCTTTAAACTATTGCCATTGTAGTGCGTATTTAATGTGGCGCTGCACTCTGATGTTGTAGGAGAAAACATTTATTAAAAAGTCTATTTAATTAAGTAGAACGTGATGTCTATATTTATTTAAAGTTGCGCATTTTAATGTAACGTCACATTTCTCACCCCCCCCCCCTCGTCACACATCGTCACAAATGTCTGACCTCCCCCCCCCCTAGGTGCGTGACGTCATTTATGAACGGCCCCTAAATAACATATCATATTCTTAAATTAAAACAAAAATTGAATGTGATGATTTCTGTTGTGTATGGAGTCACTGGTGACGAGACTTAGACAATCAACTCGCTGCATCTGAGAACCCGACTTAATCATGGATGCGTCTTACTGGATTCAAGCCAAAGATCTCCTCACCAGTGTCAAGCTCGTTGCTCTGACCCTGAGGCACCCACTCACCTATACTTTATTTGAATATGAAATTTAGAAGTACAGTCCACTTAACATTTAAAATTAGCACCGTAAAGCTCACACATTTGCTGCAGTACTTATTGCACGTGACCCTTGTGTTAGTAATATTCGAATAGAGTCTTCCTTAGTCGTGCATTGGCCAGATGCACTCTTGCTATTTGCATGGAAATTCCTTTGCAACACGGTAACGTAGATAATCCGCTGAGGGGGTGACGGGTTTCTTTTTTCAATTCCTCTTCCCGTATGCCTCGGTGCCGTTCCGTTGTAATGTGCACCGATGCCTACTTTATGGAGGGCGATATTGGCACGTAAAATAAAAAAAATATTGATTTAAGAAGGTCCTTGGAATATATTTGGGTAACATAAAAGGCAAGCAATGCTGTGTTAACATTCGTAAAATGTCTATGTATTTGCGTGTAATTTTGCAGTAACTAATACTAATCTTAGATGTAAATAATTACGAATGACTGTGTTAATAATGCCTTCGTATATATCGTATACTATTACTGTTCTTTCATTTGCATACGTATTTACACCAGAATAAATGGCTATGGCTACAGTTAGGAAGGTTATTTTGCAGGCGTATTTACAATCCTTATATCCGAAGAAAATATATCTATAATTCAGATTTTATTGCAGAAGAGGAAAATGCAATTCTGTAAGTTTCAGTTTACATGTTTATACAGCATAGATTTTTTTTAAGATTATATATTAATAAACAATATTCCTTCCAGGATAATTTTGCAAATAAAATACAGCATTGTAACAAAAGTAATGAAGCCAAAATTTAACTCACATAGGAATTACAATTATGCCTGTTTACTAAACGAGGCTATAGAGTTGGGCTTAAGATAAATACTGTGTGAGCAAAATAAAAGTCCACTGCAGAGATGTAGAGATGAAATCAGCTTATGGGCATTTTCTGGACAGTGAGGGATGCTGATTACTTGGAGAGGCCTTCATCCAAAAGTGGATTTATTATGGCTAGTGATAAACACGTGGATCAGGGAATAAGCACAAATCAGTGACATAATATTGAAAATGTAAAAAAAGTGAATGGGCTTGTGCAGGATACATCGCTAGACAGATGACTGATACATCAGACTGATGATAGAATGACTGCCAAATGAGAGAACGCATTCAAGAGGACGAACACCACAGTGACGAAGTGATGAGATCAGTTCGTGTGCAGGAGTGAGATGGATGGTAGCAGCACTGGACCATGAGTGATGGCAACAGTGTGGGGGGAAAACCTTCATCCAGCAGTGGATAGGCAATGGATGTTGATGATACAATACTGTTCAGTACTATACTATACCATGTGTATTTCCGTGCATTGTATAATTAACATTGACAAAGAACCATTTCACCTATCGACGTGCATAGGTTTTTTAAAAAGTATTTATGATGATGAAAAAAACGGTTTCACTGGGTAAAACATGTGCACAGGATGGCGGCTGATTGCAGAGACAGCCATTGAAGTGGTCTTCACGAGGCAAGGAGAAGACCTTAAGACCAGATGGTGGGATGCTGTTCGGGCCGATCTTGAAGGTCGTGTGCCTACTGTGCAGCAGCTGTAGGATCTGGCTGAAGATAGAACGCGTTGATGAGGTGTGGTCGTATCAACGATTGTTTGGCCTAATTACATCTTGACCATCAGCTATTAACAATCCACTGCCAGAGAAAGGCCTCCAAAACCATCGTCAACCCTCACGGTCCTGCGATGCTGCAAAAAAACTCAGATAGAATGATAAAAAATGCATGGTAAAAGCTACTTAATGCCACTCCAGTTTGTCAGCCATTCCTTTATCAAAATATGGCAGGACATATTTGACATGCAATCATGCTTGTCAAAAACGATGTCCATTTCAACTCCACTTGATGTCATGTCTTTTTGCAATTCCCAGATGCACAATATTAGAATCACATTGCAGTATATAAAGTGGTCTTATCTAATCACTGTTCAGTGCTCATAAATGTCACTTTTTAAATCAAAGCTCAGAATCTAGGTATTCAATCAAATAAAGTATTCGCATATGTATACCGGAGTGACATAAAATGTAAAAGGCCACGTATAAATTAAGCTGGTCAGTTTGGGCTTAATGTTGGGTACATTTTTGCATAATGGTGTTTCAACGTTCCTATGAGGTAGGCTAAGTAATATACGTGTGATACAACAGTATGGGTTGTTTTTTAAATTGTCATTTATCAGCCACAATCTATTCACTACTGGATAAAGGCCTCCCAAACTGTCACCAGGGAGAGAGATTGAACCATAACACATGATAGAGATCGAGTCTTAACATTAACGGACGTTTTTAATGCAGATCTCTTTTGGAGAAAAAAATATCATACATACCAGAATGTAAACTATTTCTCAGGTGAGAAGAGGACATTTCATATGTCCTGTATGTACTCAAAGAAGTGGGATCAGTTGTTGGAACAAACATAGTGGACCTGTAGACTAAATGTTTACACATAGATTATATATCTCAGTCATAAAATGATGCATTAATTATTATTCTATTTGAAAATAGTAATGAATCTGACTTGATGTAAAGGCCAATAACCTCTTATCACATGTTTATTAACTATTAACAAATTCACAAAGAACATTGGGAATAGACAAACTGAAAGTATAAAGGATAAAAAATGATTAAAGGCAACAAAGAAGCTGTTGACGCATGAAAATATCAAAAAGGAGGTTGATGATTGGCAAATTCACAATCCGTTGGAGAGAGATTGAACGCAGACATGATGCACTATGCTATCAATCAGATTCTAGACAAGACTCACAGATATTCCACGGGAGAACATCATCAATGTGAAACTTTCAAAATTTTGTGTTTTCAGTCCATGTGACCTGCAAACTGTAATTTATTTGCATCACCCGGCCGTTGCACGTATGGTCCCAGGCTGCATGTTTTCTTGACAATCCTGTCACTGCTGCGCACGTGCGTGGCGAGCAATGCTAATGTAACTGGAATGCACTGCTAGTTCCAGGGACGGGGGAGAGTTGTACACCATTACGGGGCATGCTGGCAGCACTACAATGCTCAAGCAGGGCTATTTTTAGCATCTAACTTGTGAAGCTGTCTGATGCGTTTTCAGGTTGTACCGTGTGTTGTTCAGACTGATGTCTGAAGTTTATCCCGATATGCAGGGAACTTTTTTAATTCCTTCAGTTGCAGATCGAAGAGCTATACAGTACAACCGTGAACAACCTACACAGTAATATATTAGCTGAGTGGTGAATATGAAGGTTGTATGCCTGCACAGCCCGTAATATTGAAGATGGATAAGGTGTTATGAAAGTAAAACTGCAACTTAATGGGAGCCTTTGGTGTTCTTCCCAACATTCTTGCAACGTAATGCACGGTTATTATCGGCACAATTAATATAAAGCAGCAGGTTTTGGTTATCAGGTTGGGAAAAGATGCATTCTTCGGTTTGTGAATTCTCCATAGACCACGTGTAACCGTGGGTAGTGTTATAGAGATGTCCATTTGGAGTGCCCTAATTACAGAGCTACATTCAAGCAATGGTTACTGTGTTTCCCAGTACAGCATAGCATGGCCAGGGACCGTATGAAATTAAATCGCGGGCCAAATTCGGCCCACATGCTGTAAGGCTCCCTACTCTTGATCTAGGGATATAATTCCAATGTACAAGTGTACATCCAATCCAGAACACAAACACAGGTCACTCCAGGCAATGTTTCTTTAAGCAGGGGTGATACAGCACTGTGCGAGGCACACGAGTCGCATGCGTATATTGCGTGTGTAGGTCATTGTGGCTCTTGTTCGTTCTCTTTGTTATTGTCTATTAAAGATAGTAAGATACAGTATATGTTTTTCATAAATTCCGTACTGTACTAGACTGAGCACAGCAAATGGTAGATTGTTATTTTGTCAAAAACGATTTTTGCTAAAAGTATCATGCGTACACCCCGAACAGAAGGTGGTATTGCTGCAGGCTACTCTTTGTTTGCGCAAATCGACTCGTGCGTACAAGCAATAGGTCGTGTGTGAGCACAGTGTTCCATGGACATGGGCAGATAGCAAAATCTGCTGAGTCGAAAGACAGCTGAGCACACACGATAGTCTGGATTTCCATGGATTTATGTTCCTTTTTTCATGGGTGGATACAGAATTGGCAACGAAATGAGTTAGGCGAAAGAAAGTTATGGTGATAGAAGATACATGACCCGCACCATGGCAGTTCTGCATATAGCCTTAAGCTGTCTATGACCGATGGAGCAGGACTGAACGTGATGATAAGATGACAAAGCTATTAAAGAAAAATGAACAAATGTTATCTGTATAATTGTGTTGCCCAAGGGCTATTAAAGCCGCCCGTCGAACTCCAGGTATGTGACATATAACTCACAAGCATTGCAACAAATCATGAATGACTTCCACACGAACAAAGTAAAAAAAGTCGATCATATATGCAATGAATGTGGAATGTTATCAAGTAAGGGGAAATTTAATTCCAAATGGACATTTTTGAATTGAAATATAACCGAGGTTTATACAGCGTGTGAATATAGTTTTGGTCAATGCAATCTTTATATAAAATACACAAAAATGACTTGCGTTGGGCAAAAAACCCGAGCCTCTATAATAACCATTGCAATTCTTGAAATACGTTTTTGCATTGTCAAACACTAAAATTAAATTATTGTTCCATAAAGTTGATCAAAAACAACTTTAAAAAGATGGTTACATTAATTACAATTTTAACTGCTCTCGAAAAAAACCCCACAATATTTGTTTGGGGAGAGGCTTTGAATGGATTGCCTTTGAAAACGATCATGCAGGTAATGTGCATTGCCCCCCTCAATCTGGAACTCACACAACATACACGTGTTTGGATCGTGTGAATCATCACCATGCTTCTATGATTCCGATACATAAAAGTAAATGCATTTGTAAGGGAACAAATGAACGTTTTCAGATGGCCCTCAGGTCATGTGCGTTGAACTGTGTTCGTACATGACCACAAACAGCAACAGCTCTTGCATCGATTACTGCTAATGCTGGCTGTACACGATTCCACTTTCTCTTAATTAAAATAATCAGTCAATACCCTGAGTGGAAACTTAGAAGAGATACCATTGAAAACAGGTTCCTCGGTCATTATTTGTATTTCAATGAGTAAATCAATGATTGGATGCTGCTTTGGTGTCATGGTTAGCGTACTGAACTTGCATTCCAGAGGTAGCCATGTATGTATTATGTTGAGCTTCTTTCGCACTGTACGTAGCCAACGGTGCCTTATTCAGATCTCCCTGCGCGGCAGTTGAAACAATGGTGCAAGTTTATTAAATCGCCACCACCTCTGTACACCCAGAAGTATAAATCGGCAAGCCAAAGTTAAGTCGTTTGGCAGGTCACGTGTGCTGAGGTAAAATGTGGGTACTCCCACCTCTCCCTCCACGTCTGGCCAGCATGGAAGAGTAGGCTAAATACCATTTGGAGGAACTTTCTAAAACTCCCTCGAGAGGAGGCCCTTCCGTAAGCAATAGCCTGAGCATATCATTGTGAGGCTGCACCTTTACCTTTTAGCTTTTAAAGAAATAGTTTTGAGTTGTAAACACATTCCTGCGGAGGGAGCTGGTAGGAACGTTGGGTTGCTCGGTCAATGGCCAGGGTCAACGGCGGCACCACGTGGTGTATTCCGCAAATATTTCTGACTGTGAGGGCGGGCATAAGCCGGCGTGAGTAGGTTACACGTTGAGTTTTATAAGGGCACCACGGGGTGACCAGCCCCTCCCCACCCAGCCCCACCCCTCCCACCCCCCACCCAGCCCCACCCCTCCCCACCCAGCCCCTCCCCACCCCACCCAGCCCCACCCTCCCCACCCAGCCCCATCCCCACCCTCCCCTCTCCACCCAGGCCCACCCCTCCCATTTTTGGATGCACGACGGACGGACGGACACAATAATCCCCTGTGGGCTGGTGTAACCAGGAGGTTCCTACCAGTATAAGGATTCACCAGCCAAAGAGACATGCAGACAGTCAATGCTGTATCCTCTGATGTGTGGGTGTGCATCCATTAGCTGTACTATATTACAGTAAGACAAAATGTCATCCATTAGTATTGAGTACTGTGTTTATTTAAAATGCCTCCTTTGCATATACTTTAAATTTTCTTGCTTTGAAAAGTAATTGCAGGTAGTTTTAAATGAATACCAAAAATTACTTTCATAATTTTACCACGAAATAAAGATTTTGATTCTGCGTAGAACAGCCCACCAACACATTCTATTTATGATTGGACACTTGGTGAATGCAAAAATGAAAAATGAGTCTTATAAATGTATTGAAGCAAAAACCTCTTAATGGGACAAAGATAATTGAGCACTTTTCAAGGTGCAACATGTTTTACTAGTTACTTTTCTGAGTGCACGATAAAGTGAAACAAAAAGTCAGGAAGGAGCTGTGGAGTAATGTTAAGCACACTGGACTTACCATCCAAAAGTCGCTGGTTTCAATCAATCTCTTGGCAATGCCTCTGTCCAGCCAGAGTATAAATGGGTACACCTACAGCTGGTCAGCAGGTTGCATTTTGTGGAGTAAAGCGTGGGTAATCCCAGCTCTTTCTTCCAAGACATCTGATAATCGTGAAAGAAGTATGCCAAATACCCTTTAGAGCTGCTTACTTGAGCTCCTCTAGTGGAGGTCTTTTCACCAGCAGTGGCGTGAAGGTCCACACTCATTACACACAAAGTGACCACCACAAATTAACCACAATACCTTGCTGATCCTGTCAGGGAGCATAAACCATCAAGCAAACTCCGGTAAATCCTCGCAGCAGCGGCTTTTGGCTAACCATTGAACAAAGATGGTCACTGCATCGCGCACTTTCAGGTGCACTTCTGTGGCCTTCTGGAACGCTCTTTTGATATTAGGAAGCCGCCGGGAGCTATGCGCTCTTAAACGTAGATTGAAAACTCATTTTTTTTATAACTGCTTTTTTGTGTTTAGCCTGTTGTCTTTTCCCCGTACCTCCAATTTGCACGGTTGGTTATGTACAGTTCAAAAAGTTCAAGATACATACATACATACAAACCTTTACCTTTTATTAGAAAAGAGAGCATTGAAAAACAAAGAGTGAGGGATTGTCGAATACTGTAGTCTAAAGAAGTAGTGCTCTGCTGGCATTGCTATAGATTTTTTGGGGGGTAAGGTTTGTGTTATTTTTCTAGCAACATCTACTTACAGGAGTACATAAGCTGAAAATGTAACATATGCCTTGTATTATTGACTACACCATGAAAACATTACCTTTTGTAACGATTTTGAGTCTGGATCGTAACAAAAAAAGTCAGCCTGTTATAATAGGAAATTCGTGTTGGGGATTGATGATAAATACATAGAACTGTCCTTTGCTCTGAGCATATAGTGAAAATGTTTGACCTGGTTAATGTCAGGCAATCCTGACATCTAGGAAAAAGAGACATTTAATCCCCCATTTAACTCAATAAGCAAATGAATTAAGTTGGCACATTTAAATTGCAGGGACGTCATTGTAACCGTACAAATATCGTTCGCACTCTCTGTAGCTCGTACTGAAAATTCTGTTGCCACACCCTGCATCCGCCTGCACCCCACCCTTGTCTGTCAATGAGTTATGTCCCAGCCATAGCATGTGGCCATCACTGGCCCAACAAAAGCAACAAAAACATGCAGATTAAACCATGGAAAGTACAGGTAGCTGCATCTAAATTTTGTCTACGTTAATGTGATGCATCCTATCATCTTGAACCAATTGGCTTCAGTCTTAAAGGGGTCTTTTCCGATGTGGTTACCAACGGCGCAATTGAAAAGCAATTCTGACCACAGTACACCTCCGAAAACGAGCTTCTATCAGCCAAGGATAGATTACAAGATTGGTTTATTTACATGGTTATAAGTTATCATTGAGTAGCTTCAAGTGGGATGTGCAGTATGCATGCAATACTGTGTGTCGAGATGAAGTCATATTGTGGCCACTGTAAGCATCCAGCTGGACGGCCTCATCACATCTGATCGCATAGCACCTGATTGCATCACACCTGCTCACATAGCGCCTGATTGCATCACACCTGATCACATAGCACCTGATTGCATCACACCTGCTCACATAGCGCCTGATTGCATCACACCTGATCACATAGCACCTGATTGCATCACACCTGATCACATAGCACCTGATTGCATCACACCTGATCACATAGCGCTTGATTGCATCACACCTGATCACGTAGCACCTGATTGCATCACACCTGCTCACATAGCGCCTGATTGCATCACACCTGATCACATAGCACCTGATTGCATCACACCTGCTCACATAGCGCATGATTGCATCACACCTGATCACATAGCACCTGATTGCATCACACCTGATCACATAGCACCTGATTGCATCACACCTGATCACATAGCACCTGATAGCATCACACCTGCTCACATAGTACCTGATTGCATCACACCTGATCACATAGCACCTGATTGCATCACACCTGATCACATAGCACCTGATAGCATCACACCTGCTCACATAGCACCTGATTGCATCACACATGATCACATAGCGCCTGATTGCATCACACCTGATCACATAGCGCCTGATTGCATCACACCTGATCACATAGCGCCTTATTGCATCACACCTGATCACATAGCGCCTGATTGCATCACACATGATCACATAGCACCTGATAGCATCACACCTGCTCACATAGCACCTGATTGCATCACACATGATCACATAGCGCCTGATTGCATCACACCTGATCACATAGCGCCTGATTGCATCACACCTGATCACATAGTGCCTGATTGTATCACACCTGCTCACATAGTGCCTGATTGCATCACACCTGATCACATAGCACCTGATAGCATCACACCTGCTCACATAGCACCTGATTGCATCACACATGATCACATAGCGCCTGATTGCATCACACCTGATCACATAGCGCCTGATTGCATCACACCTGATCACATAGCGCCTTATTGCATCACACCTGATCACATAGCGCCTGATTGCATCACACATGATCACATAGCGCCTGATTGCATCACACCTGATCACATAGCGCTTGATTGCATCACACCTGATCACATAGCATCTGATTGCATCACACCTGCTCACATAGCACCTGATTGCATCACACCTGATCACATAGCATCTGATTGCATCACACCTGATCACATAGCGCCTGATTGCATCACACCTGATCACGTAGCACCTGATTGCATCACACCTGCTCACATAGCGCCTGATTGCATCACACCTGATCACGTAGCACCTGATTGCATCACACCTGCTCACATAGCGCCTGATTGCATCACACCCGGCCACACTAGATCAAGATGGAGACAGGCATCTCTGCTGTTGAGGCAGAGGCTTGGACTGCTTTGAGTGACTGGTTAGGATGCTACGACCCTTTGCCAGTTAAGTGCAATCGTATTCGCAGTAATCATATTTTGCATAGACAAGACTCGTGATTTGTATATTAAACTAATGTCCTTTGGTGTAACTAACTTAATCAATGCTTATGTGTTGGAGGCGTCCAACCCTGATGGATAGTGCTCACTGGCCATTGCCTTGTTTATGATTGCAGGTGGAAGGGGAATTCTGTCAAGCTCGAACTTGTGATGCTGAGCGTACATCACTCCAGACTCCGTGCCTGTGCTTTGGCTAAATCTCGTTCTTCTATATGCCCAATATGTATAAGCACCCCCTCTGGCAGTATAGGGCGAGCCTATTTTTATTTCCTTGGCTGCCGCTTGGAGAGCCTCTCGGAATAAAGACTGCTAATCATCTCGTAATACCATCATTTTTGGAAGTTGTGTTTCTGAACCAATATATACTTGTGGCACTTTAAAAGAGATTCACAAGTCATAAAAAGCGAAGAGCTTGTTTGTATGATAAAAACAAGACGTCAGTGGCCAACTGAGTACCCAAGTGTAGAGGTTTAACGTGCCAAGTTCACCTTACTGTTGAAAGAAATGTAAAATAAAATTGTAGCAATTACTATTGCAGGACTATATATATCCGTTGAAAGTGCGGTAAAGTTTAACATTTTCAATCAGGATGATACGATGATTTTCAAGCAATTGTCATTTGCATTACACTTCTAATGTCCCATTGCTATGATATATGTGGGTTCGTTTCAGAGTATAAATTTGCCTTGAGTATGGGCACGTAAAAAGCACTCATACATTATTGCACATTAGATATGTATTATATTTATTGTGCAGACGTGAAGAAGAAAAGCCCATAGCTTAAAACATTTACATTACTATGTTTGTCTGTCCCTGTGAGTTTGTAGCAAGTGGTACTTACAAAATTTATTACAAATAAGCAATAATGGTTTAAAAGTATTTTTGGAGATGTTGGTCAATTCTTAGGTATTTATGGCATGGAGTGATTTAATCTTTTAACTTAGCCATCTCAATGGGGAGTGATGATGGTTTGTGCACCATGTTATGAACCCGACTACCCCTGTTCGATGCCATCTCATGACCAATATCAGTAGGAAATATTTAGCCTCAAATTAGTACCTGGTGTTGTGTGTAAATATTAGCAGTGGGGATACAAAGACGACTGGGCATGGTTCTGTCCACACCACCCCCTCGTGTGCCGTGCCAGCCTGAATAGGTGCTTGGTAACATCACTTGCCCTAACAGTCTGTTTAAGGCTATACGGGGGATCTTTGTATTTTTTTCTCAATGTGAGCCTGTGCATGTGAAGGGATTCAGCTGACGCGGTGTTCAGCAAAGCTCTCTTTATTGATAACCCACAGCTAACGCAACCAGTCATACGGCAGGTAACACACGCTCCAGCAACTCCGCACTCAAAACTGCCCTCCTGCTCTTACTCTCCCCTCTTTCATTCCTTGGTCTCCCCTCCTTGCCTGTCAATCATTGCCCAAGGGCTTTGCCTCAGATGATAACTAACAGGCAAGGCGCTTCCAAGTCTCTTACACAAAATGTTCTCCTCTGCTTGCCTGTCGATCATTGTCCACGGCTTTGCCCCAAATGGTGATTAACAGACAGGGCGCCTCCATGTCTCCTACACATGTCAAAACCTATTGCATGTACTCTTAAAACAACACACTGGTGATACATGGCATATAAAAAACACATTGATTCGTGTAATTTTTCATGAAATGAAACCACGACTAAAAAAAATGCCACTCCTACTGTAGATATTATGCATAATCCATGCATAATTTACCAGCAGAGATAAAAGCGAATGTTATGTTCAATGTAATGTAAAGTTGAATAGATTTGTATTTATGAGACCACTTTAGACGTTGACCTGGGAATACAATTTGAATTATGTCCCATCCTTTTCTGTAAAAAAATATTTCCCATCCTATGCTGTCCCGTAAGCTTTGCAAAAATCAAATTTCTGTCCCATCTCATCGCATCAGAATTTTCCCCATCTCATCCCATCCTATGACCTTGACAAAATGTTAATTCTCATTCCCATCCTTTGCCATCAAAATATTTCAGCTCTTCCCATTCTTTGCCACGATGTTGGCAATAAAACGCCCGATTCAAACTTGTCCCATGAGCTTCTCAGAGAGTGAATGCAGGTAGAATTTGAGAAAAATACCAGCATAAGCACAGATTACCGGAAAAAACCCCAGTTGTGATGAAAACTAAGCCATGACATTAAGGGACTGCATTGGCAGTGGCATAAACATACGTGAAAGCCCTCCAACAGTCAGTAATAACAATGTCCTGTAACAAGGCATGTATTTGACAGGTTGATGTTTTTGTGCAGCCGCCATTTTTCAGAGCACCGGGAGTAGAAAGAGGAGTTGCCTTTTAGTTGGAGATCAATGCTGTAACACTTTCAAGTCCTAAATAAATGGATATAAAAAACGTTCGAAATATAACGGTTTAAAATTGACATGTGAGCAGATTTTCATATGGTATTTAATTCGTATTTAAGCTAAATTAGATCTATTTTGGCATATGCAGTATTTTACTTTCCTGGGTTTGCTCAATCAGTGCCTACTCATGAGTGGCTCATTTGTGTACATTGTTAAGATCCCGTTTTCTCAGGGCCACATGAAATTTGAATCTCTGACCTATATGCCAATCCATTGTTCTACCCCTGCTCTCTTTATTCTGAAGAAGATCCTATGCTTGAAACGTTAGTCATAAGCCAGTGTTAATCATCATTGCAATAATTGTATTCCCCCATTCGTATGGTCCCATCCCATCCCACGGGCTTAGTTTCAAAAAGCATTTATACCATTCCTATCTTTTCCTGTTAATATAATTTTCGCACTTGACTGTTCCCATTTTTTCGTATATTCATTCCTGCAGGATTTTTGCAGGGCTGTTGGATAATCGTCATGATGTCACTCTAGAAATCCTATGACTGTAGACATTTCCAAAAGAAGGGATAGTGGCTGCCCTGCCAATTTATAGTGCGGGACTAAAATTAGCATTAACAAAATAATGCTTACCGCGTGGCTCCTCTGGAGGATCGTGGTAGGTTGCTTGAAGCAAACGGCAAATGGATTGCAATTAAATTTAATCAACTGACTCCACTTTAGACTCACCAGCATGCCTGTAGAAAGAGAAGTGCCATTTTAAATGTAAGTTATCATTTAAACATCCATTTATGCAGAGGTTTTCATACTGTTACGCCCCCCCCCTCCACCCCGAAAGCTACCTGGGGGATGCAAGCTGCAACATTGATACCGTGCAGTAGAACTGTAATGTCTGCAGGAAACATCAACCCCACGTTGTGGTGACACACTGATACACAACATGAAACAAATGCCTTGTTGACGAGCGGCGTGCACACGTGATCTCTGTACCCTGGCCTTAGTAACCTTAATTGTATTTTTTGGGGCTGGGGTAGGGAAGGGGGAGGCTCATGAAGGTTCCAGAAAGATTAAGAATTACTGCATTAACGCTTAACACAGGATACCATGTGTCAATCATTCATGTGATATACATTGTGTCTACTTAGGAAGCAAATAAAACATGAACACATTTCATGAAATTGGCATCTGAAACATTAAATCTAATCAGTCTTACCCATCTTTATATTTTCTACTGTGCATAAAAAAAATCAATGTTACATACAGTATTACATCGATATGTATTGAAAATGATGCAATGATAACAATCTGGACTTGGGTGCACCATTAGCAAATACGGTGAGTTATACCACCATATCACCTTGGTAACACTTCATTCACTGCCTTTCACTTCCACGAAATATATATTTAGTCTACAACACTTGCCAATGCAGTTTAAAAATAAATAAAGCGCACATAATAACCTGGTGACACTGCCTTCTCAACACTTTTCACCTCAAGCTCACAAGGATCTTTTTTTTTAAGCAACACACAGATCTCCACGCAACACTTTCGCTCAGTTCAATATGGCTGTTGAGTGTCTTGTCAAATTCAAATAAAAATATGGGCACTCTATGCAGTCGGCAGCAAGACATAACGTTGCCACAAGATACATCAGGAAACAGAGATGGGTCAAGAAGAGCGTACACGATGGACAAGAGGACCAAGACTTTGTGCAATAAAGAGATAGTGGCGGCAGTGTCAGCAAAGCATAACAGCCACATTCGCCACATGCTGCACATGTGCATTGCTATTCTTGATGTGGACTGTAGACAATGCGATTAAAGTATGTAGCCATGTGCTGCACGATTATATAAACAAAAAAAGTAAAGATATAGGCGCAGCCCTAAAGTGTGCTTGCTCATGCCACTACTGCCGGAAGTGCCACTACGAGGGGTATCTCCAAAGAGCCGCCACTCTAGAGGGTTTGGGGCCGTCCATAAATGACGTCACGCGATTTTGGACGATTTTTGACCCCCCCCTCCCCCCCATTGTCACACGGCGTCACAAAAAGTCAGACCCCCCCTCCTCAAATATGACGTCACAAAGCTCTTCCCCCCCCCCCAAAACCATAAACCATGCTCCAAATCGCTTTAAACTATTGCCATTGTAGTGCGTATTAATGTGGCGCTGCACTCTGATGTTGTATGAGAAAATATTTATTAAAAAGTCTATTTAATTAAGTAGAACGTGTTGTCTATATGTTTTTATAGTTGCGCATTTTGATGTGACGTCACATTTCTCAACCAACCCCCCCCCCCCCCAGAGGTGCGTGACGTCATTTATGGACGGCCCCTTTGGCTTATGCTGGCCTGGCATCTTGGCAGAGGTGGGAGTGCCCACACTTTTACCGCACCACCACGCGACATGCCGATCAACTCAGTCGGTGTGTGCCCATTAATACCGCTGGACAGAGGGCGGTGGGTTTGTTAAGAAGCGTGCTGCACAATTGTTTCATCTGCTGCGCTAAAAAAAGGGATTGGATCGAATTGATGACCTCTGCATTGCCAGTCCGGTGTGCTAACTGTAATACTACGGCCATCCTTCACTGCGTCTATATCTGGCCATGTTATTTTTCAAGCTCGTGCACTAACCATCCTGGTTCACGTGCGATGCGTGTTATTTTGTATTCTGTGTTGCAGACCTGAGCAATGGCGATGGATTGATTGCAGATTCCAAAATACAGCACATCACGCTGTCTACATTCAGCCAAGAACACATAAGTGTTGCCACATTCCATGGCATGTGAATCACAGTAATCAAAGGTTACACGTAACGTTCTATGTTGAACAGGAAACATTTTGATGCTATTTATTTTTGAAAACAAAAGATGGCTAATCGTTTGTGTTGCTTTGCAGAAAATGCAGCAGACTTTTGGCTGAGAACCCAGACCCAAAGCTTTTGGTCTACATTTAGGTGTTGTGACAAACAGTGCAATTGTCATGGAACACATTCCAGCGGAGGGAGCTGGTAGGAACGTTGGGTTGCTCGGTCAATGGCCAGGGTCAACGGCAGCACGTGGTGAATTCCGCAAATATGCCCGACTGTGAGGGCGGGCACAAGCCGGCGTGAGTAGGTTCAACGTTGAGTTTTATAAGGGCACCACGGGGTGACCAGCCCCTCCCCACCTAGCCCCACCCCTCCCACCCTCCACCCAGCCCCACCCTCCTCATCCAGCCCCTCCCCACCCCACCCAGCCCCTCCCAACCCAGCCCCTCCCCACCCTCCCCTCTCCACCCAGCCCCACCCCTCCCATTTTTGGATGCACGACGGACGGACGGACACAATAATCCCCTGTGGGCTGGTGTTGTAGGCACAGCTTTCTTGTACCAGAAAATAAACTACGCCCTTAAGTTGTGGGAGCAAAAAGTCTGACGCGTGTTTGAGGTGTCTTAAGTCAAACTGTTTCTTTATTTCTTAGTTGCACAAAAACGAGCTTATTCTAAAGTTATATCTTCGCCTGTTCACGTACTGTATCACTTCGTCGCACGTACTGTATCACTTCGTCGCACGTACTGTATCACCTCGTCGCACGTACTGTATCACCTCGTCGCACGTACTGTATCACCTCGTCGCACGTACTGTATCACCTCGTCGCACGTACTGTATCACTTCGTCGCACAGTCAGAAGACTGTATCCACTCGCTCCCCATCGGCTCTTCTCATAGCCCCCCTTTTATACTGTGCAAACCGGAAGTGACGTCATGGGTTCAACCAACGGAGCGTCTAACCACAGGGAGGGTTTCTACACAGTTGGGATATTCCAAATCAAATATAACCAGTCCGTCAAGAAATGTATGACAGATGTACATCAAATCTATATACAGAAATAATACACTCACTTTCTGTCTCATGGCTCTTACAGGTGTGACCAGGAGGTTCCTACCAGTATAATGTACGTATGAATGTTGAACTTCTTTCACATCGTACGAAGCCAACCATGCTTATCGGAGGCGTGTGGGAAGGATAACAAACTGAACACAAAAAATCAGTTCTTTAAGAAATTATTATTTCAATCTAGATTTAAAAAGTGCATAGCTCCAGTGGCTATGCACGGCCACAGAAGCGCATCTGAAAGCACGTGATGCAGTGACCGACTTTGTTCGATGGCCAGCCAAATGCCACTGCTGTGGGGACGACCGCCGGAGTTTGCATGATGGTTTATGCTCCTTGACAAGATCAGCATAATAAAATTGGACAGCTGTGCAAACATTAAGCACTGAGCTGATGGATGAAATAAGGCATGGGGCTGATGCTGTTTATTTGTAACAGATTCCGCAAATACGTGGACGATGGCAGTATTCGCAGATCTGCTGCCTAAAAGGAAATGTATGTAGTGGTGGCGCTGAGAGTTAGCACACTGCTCTCTCAAAACGGTGACCCGAGTTTGATTCTTAGCCATGGCTAACATCAGTGGTGGCTGATATCTGATACTAGTTCTGGGCCTCTTTGTCACCAATCCACACGGACCACCATAGGGAAGTTTGATCAAGCAAACCACATAACCAGCACAGTGTGGGGAGGCCTTCATCCAGCAGTGAATTGACATTATGACGTTAGTTATTTGAAGTTTTTTTTTACATTTGCAAAATTTAAGACTGAAAAAGAAAAATAGTACTGTACAGTAATGATTAAATGAGGGTTTCCTAATTTTGAAGTTGGTTCAACGTGATCATGTTTGCACAGTATTTCATAAACATGTCTAAAAACGGCTATGTTTAAAAGTATAATAAGTACATATAATTACTGTAATATAAAGTAAAGTGCTTAACACTTTGAAAGTTTTTTTACGATAAAGTCATTCACACTCGTTATGGTTCTGTATATTTAAAAATAAGTTACAACTTAATTGTGCATGCTACATAAATCAATATAAATGTAGTGGTCGACTTGACGCGGACAACTTTCTTGTTTTCTCCGGCACCACTTTGTATTACAACTCTTCACATTACGTCCATGACTCTGGCATTCCGCTTAGCCGCAGCTTGCTCAGTCCGCTTCCTCCCCCGTCTCTCTGCGTCGCTCGCTGTCCCCGTCTCTCTGCGTCGCTCGCTGTCCCCGTCTCTCTCCGTCGCTCGCTGTCCCCGTCTCTCTCCGTCGCTCGCTGTCCCCGTCTCTCTCCGTCGCTCGCCGTCCCCGTCTCTCTCCGTCGCTCGCTGTCTCTGTCTCTCTCCGTCGCTCGCTGTCCCCGTCTCTCTTCGTCGCTCGCCGTCCCCGTCTCTCTCTGTCGCTCGCCGTCTCTGTCTCTCTCCGTCGCTCGCCGTCCCCGTCTCTCTCCGTCGCTCGCCGTCCCCGTCTCTCTCCATCGCTCGCTGTCTCTGTCTCTCTCCGTTGCTCGCTGTCCCCGTCTCTCTCCGTCGCTCGCCGTCCCCGTCTCTCTCCGTCGCTCGCCGTCCCCGTCTCTCTTCGTCGCTCGCCGTCCCCGTCTCTCTCTGTCGCTCGCCGTCTCTGTCTCTCTCCGTCGCTCGCCGTCCCCGTCTCTCTCCGTCGCTCGCCGTCCCCGTCTCTCTCCATCGCTCGCTGTCCCCGTCTCTCTCCGTCGCTCGCCGTCCCCGTCTCTCTCTGTCGCTCGCCGTCCCCGTCTCTCTCTGTCGCTCGCCGTCTCTGTCTCTCTCCGTCGCTCGCCGTCCCCGTCTCTCTCCGTCGCTCGCCGTCCCCGTCTCTCTCTGTCGCTCGCTGTCCCCGTCTCTCTCCGTCGCTCGCCGTCCCCGTCTCTCTCTGTCGCTCGCCGTCCCCGTCTCTCTCTGTCGCTCGCCGTCTCTGTCTCTCTCCGTCGCTCGCCGTCCCCGTCTCTCTCCGTCGCTCGCCGTCCCCGTCTCTCTCCATCGCTCGCTGTCCCCGTCTCTCTCCGTCGCTCGCCGTCCCCGTCTCTCTCTGTCGCTCGCCGTCCCCGTCTCTCTCTGTCGCTCGCCGTCTCTGTCTCTCTCCGTCGCTCGCCGTCCCCGTCTCTCTCCGTCGCTCGCCGTCCCCGTCTCTCTCCGTCGCTCGCCGTCCCCGTCTCTCTCCGTCGCTCGCCGTCCCCGTCTCTCTCTGTCGCTCGCTGTCCCCGTCTCTCTCCGTCGCTCGCTGTCCCCGTCTCTCTCCATCGCTCGCTGTCCCCGTCTCTCTCCGTCGCTCGCCGTCCCCGTCTCTCTCCGTCGCTCGCCGCCTCCGCTCGCCTCTGCTCGCCTCCGCTCGCCTCCGCTCGCCTCCGCTCGCCTCTCTATTCCACTGCTAGCCTGTTCTGTCTCCTATGTCTTCGCTCCGGCTCTCCCCGACCTGCTTCGTTCCAGTCCCAGCGACAACTCAACTCGTTCTTCCCGTCTCCCGAATATATCCCCGTTCTCATTACCAACCAATTAATTAGGCCGCGTGCCACCGACGCCCCGCGTCTCCCCCGCACCTGTTACTCGCCCCCCTCTATTACCAGACATTCCGGCGCCACTCCGCCCTTGACAACAACCCCGGCCAATCACAGCCGTACATTGCTCCCCAGCTTAATTGGCCCGTCATTACCGCACAGTTTCCCGCCGCCACACCTGGCCGGCCCGACGTTAACCCCACTGTCCATAACTCGCGCGTCTTTACCATTCCCCCCTGTATGCGTGTGTTAATCCACTACATAAATATAATTAACATTTATATTGGTTTCAATCAATTGATTATCAATATTTTTAATTAATATCTCAAGTATACGTGGGCGCTTAAATAATGCTGCAGTTATAAGGGTTTCGTTTTATAGCGATGTGAGTTTTATAACATTTTAAACTGAAAATAAAGGAGACATTTTTGTTCCACTATGTGAGTGAAAAAACATCTACAAAGGCAGTTGGACTAACCCAAGTAAAAAATTACCACGATGAGTTTGAGGTTCACCGATTTTTAATGAATGTCATCATCAGCCATTGCTTATAATAAGGTAAGAACTCGCTGATTATCGGTGTTTACTTTATCACAGACTACCTGGATCCAAGCACTGGGTAATATCGATGATAGTCACATTGTGACCTTTACATAAATAAACACGTTCATAGATCAGTTTAAACAAGATGTGCGACAAGAATGCAAATATGAGTTGTATTACATATAAACACAAATTCATGTTCAGTTTGCCCTCATGTGACTCCTGGACCCAATGCAGCGTGAGCTCCCCTTGATTATGCTAAACGGATTCTGCACGATATGAATTATCACATTTCTCCTGGGACAATGGTGACCAACGCCTGCATCTGGGACATCCCTACATATTCAGATTACACTCACCTCGGTGCCCTCATCTGGTTTAGGGTGCATGCTAAATGGCCCTGGCCTGCCTGACACTGTCGAGAACTAATCCCGGCCATGCAAAACCCTTCAGACTCTGCACTACATCACTCCGATTCGTAATCATACGAGACATCGGATACACACTGAAGTTCTTGGAACCTTCATGAGCAATAGGCATTTGTCATTGTCATTCATCGTCGCCGCAACTATTGTCATCGTTAGATGTTACGGAGTGTTGTGTTTTGCCGATTATACCATCCATGTTGGTTTGCTGCGAATAACACAGCCATCTCAACCAAGTTGTACAGATCAAAAAATAGATGTTTAAATCATTTTAGATTTCACAAGCGGCCCCTGCAACCCGACTCGCTCTGCTGGTTCAGTGTTTTCTTTATTTTCAGTGGAATTAAAATGGAAGTAATAAGACGTGATTTCATTACTTTTCATATCTGTTTCAATGCTAGGAGGAAACATATATTTTTTTGAAGCAATAATCTAAAATTAGAGATTTCCATAATTGAATTGAATATGTTCTGCATTAACTCTTTCACATTGACTTCATAGATGCCACCGTATGATGCATTGCAATTTTTTTAATCCTCTGAGACATGGGCATAATATATTATCAACATGCACTGAATTTATATTTGACTAAATTATTTGCACAAACAGGTTATGATGCAGCTATTGTGTCATATGACTCATTATAAATATTACAAAAACACTTTCATCACCATTCAACGCACGGTCCAGCAAATTGCCATGAACGATGTCGTAGAACGTCATAATTATGCCAGCAGTCAGGTCTTATTAATCACACATAGGACCAAGCCAGCTCATTATGTTGTTGCACAAGAAAACTGCGTTGGAGAAGTACAATTCGCGACGAATCCTGATAAACGTATGGCTTGACCACTCTCAATCTTCTGTAGCTATGCCCACTTGTAAAGTCGTGAGTATGGTAAACACATCACTCAGCGTCTGCGAACAGCAGCCTGGGGCCATTCACTACCGTTGGGTGGTCCCTTGTGGGAGCGACAGCGCCGGCACCGCTGTGTAATTGAGTTATATTTTAGATTTAATTGGCAGGTACCAGTGCTGCAGAACAGCTCTCAAACGAACCCTCCAACCACACAATGCTTGTCAAAGCGTTCGGAAGTGTGCATTTTAACTGATTTGTGGATTTTCCACTTTCTTCACTCGTTTGCATATTAAGCATACAAAGTGTCCTGCTGACATTTGATTTCCGTTGAGTGGAATAGTATAAAATTAACCAATTGATAAACAAAGCGTCTTTTTGCGCACGATAATGCTGGGTTTTTATATAAGGGATACCGCTCAAATTGCGGTGAACCAATTTGCCAGGTGGACATTCATACATCAGCTCGTGTAACTGCCTATATTTCACAGCCCCTACACAATGAACATGTTTGGCGCAGTGTCACCTATTCTTAATGGTTGAACACCGCAGGTGTCATTGGCATACACCATTAAAGTCACTTGTGCCGGGAACCAGAGACTCGTTATTGGGTTGTCATGCAGGTGCACAGTGTTCTGGATGGATTTTTTTTGGGAAATGTAGACGAAGCCAAAGAACACAGCAAGGAAAAGCCTTTCTCGTTGTGTGTCCGTCCAGCTTTATGGTTGCGTGATGGTTCATGTAATTGATTGGGGTTGTGCAGAGGTTATCACAAAAGCGTGTGAACGTGTACCTTGCCTGTTAATGCGTGCATGCTGATACTGTGATACGGGTGATGCACCAAAGGTTCTGTTAAAAGCACAGTATTTATGGGAGGTCAGCTGTAGGTCACTGCACCATTGACTGCGGCAAGATGCGTGGAGGGTTCAGTTCATGTGCCTGGATTTACGGTGGCAAATGATACACTCTGTGAGTGGCTGTGAAACTACGGCACACACTGCGTTACGAGACTTTATCTTGATAGTTGACGCTAATTCTGCCGTAGCGCTTGCATGCTGTGTTGATGTATGCACGTACTTTAAAAACGTACTTTGCCCCACGTGCAATTAAAAGGGAAAGCAGGTGTGTGTTTATTGCCCAGCATGCTACACATCCACTCGTGATGTCATTAAGCCACACTTTAACGTAACTCAACCATTAATGTCTTCCAAGGTTTTTGTATACTCATATTCATCGCCTTTTTAAAAGTTAGGTTCTTTTTGCAAAAGGTGCTTGAGTGAAAGTATAGTTGTTCTTGTTACGGGTTGGTGATGATGCACAACTATCACCCAGCACTGTGGAGGCAGTGGGAGTAGGTGGATCACGCACACATCCTGTGAAACTCCCTTCCAGTGGGCATCGAGGACATTCCATACCCTGGCTCACCAGAAGGCGGTACAGCAAATGGACTAATCGCTCTGTTTTCATCTGTAGGGGGATAGAGTGTTACCACCTTGCGTGCAGGAGTTTTCTCAAAATGTTTTGGTTTCCTCCCACTTGTGTAATGAACACCCATCATTAATTTGTCTGCAAACATATTCTTTGGTTCTTTCGGTAAAGTCACGTAGATAGAAACAACAATAAAGTGAAAATAAAAATAATAAAAATCAAATAAAAAATAAAAACCACGACATTTCGATCGCAACACAAGCGGTCGCGATCAGGAAAAGGGGATCAGCCTCTAAAGGCAAACTGTTTATAAAGGTTTAAAATGGGCGTAGCCCAAGTGTCAGCAGCATGGGCGGGGCAGCTTATGTTAATGAAAGTGATGGTCGTAGTCGGCAACGACGGCGATGGTGGTGGGTATCCACCAATTAAAGGGATGCCAAGTAAAGGTTTAACATGGGCGTAGCTCAGGTGTATCTACGCCGATGTGGAAACCCACCACCATCACCGTTCTTGCCTGCTACTACCATCACTTACATTAACATCAGCTGCCCCACCCATGCTGCTGACACACTTGGGCTACGCCCATTTTAAACCTTTATAAAGAATTAGCCTTTAGAGGCGAACCCCCTTTTCCCGATGACGACCGCTTGTGTTGCGATCGAAACTTTGTGTGTTTTATTTATTTTATTATTTTTATTTTCACTTTATTATTATTATATTTTTTCTATCTACGTGACTTTACCGAAAGAACCAAAGAATATGGTTCCTACAGTCACGAAAGTTTTAAGTAAAAATGTGTCTGAATTTTTTTTTAAACCCAATGCAGGTCCCTGCTGCATTACAGTCCTTCGACTAAAGTGTGGCCTAACTGGATAAGTAAATTACTTAAATTAATTCAAAAATAAATATTGACTTGAATTTAATGGTGACATGGCAGGGCATAATAATTTCACTTACATTGGTGTCAGAATATATCCCTGTAGCAATTACTGGGCTGTCTAGGCCCTCGGGGATGATGATGATGATGTTGATGATTACAAAAGAAATCGCAGAGTATATCTCAAAAACACAGCCAACTATAGAAGTTTCTTCCCTGCGGGAAACATTCATCATGATTGAACATAAGAGTGAAAAAAATACCCGGAGTGAAATCAGCTAATGCAACATTGCATTGATTAATGATAAATGCGTTAATGTAATGAGATACGGTAAACTGACACTACTCATAGATCATTGCAGTCATTTTATAATGATGAGTTATGTCTGGCTGAATGTACTCTAGTCCTAAGAATGTGAAATGGAAGACGGAATAAACGCAGACGTGCCATATGTTGACTTTCGGTGGCGGATTGTGCCTCTAGTTTTGGAGGGGGGGGCGGGGGGGAGGAGTGGGTGCTCCAGATTTCGCATTTAAATTGGAGGTGACACATGCAGGTGGCTTATTGATTAAGTGAGATGAGGAGGCAAGGCAACGTGCTGCACTGTGCACCAGTGCCGGGCCGCCACTCCACTACGTTGACTGGGAAGCTACATCGACGGAATTCTGAAGAAAAAATACTGCGGTGAAGTGTACATCCTCATTAAACTACCAGAGCTACAAGACGTCACTATTAAATGCAGTAACAATTAGTTATTATATTTGTTACCGTAGCGAGCGATGGTGCAGTGTTGAGCGCACCCTGCTATGAAACTGGTAACCTGCGAAGTTGTATTTGTGAGCCCAAGCTGACATCAGTGGTGAGTGATATCTAAACCAGTCCTGGATACCTCCCCTCTGTCAACCTGCAATGACCGATGTGGTTATGTATGGTCAAACAACCGCTATGACTCGCATGGTGGAGGAGGGGGGGGGGTGACAAAAATGGCTGTAAATTATGATGTTATTCACGACTCGATGTTCTTCAATGAACCACAATTTAATTACATAAGTACTAATTTAAGCAAGGTCAATTTATCAAATATATCTATCTGAGCATATGAATATATGTTTAATCAAACACATCTCAATATACCGTATTGATAACTAAACATAAACTGGTAAAGACTGACAATTCATTTAGTTATAATGCTCATGGGAATCTTGTATTAACTTAATAATCAAGCCAGCAGTGTTTTAATTGAAATGACATCATTTGGTCGAGCAGGGGGAGTTCTGACAAAAGTAAAACAATGCAGGTCACTTCGGTCTGTAGAAGGCCCTCAGACTATATGGGCGACTCCAAAGCTCGGTCCAACGGTTTGTTTGGCACCCCAGTTGCACCACTATATATATAATAAAGTGCCTGGGTTACTGATCAATGATTGCCCCGTTACACCTCGGCTTAGAACATTCGTGAACACATCCAATAAGGGTACATCAATTAATGTTATTATTGCAGTTGTCGGCCAGTAACTTCCCTCTGCTTGGCAAAGCCCACCACCGTTTAATCCCATTCCTTTCCTTAGTTGTTCTGGGTTTGTAGTGTCTTCGGAATTTATTGAGATCATGTTGTTTATATTCTTAGCTCTTGGCTACCCTGAGAGATTCGTTCATGAGGCTATCCACAGATACAAGCACAGAGACAATTTCAACCGAGAAGATGGATTGTGGCTTAGCAATCATTGGAAAGATTTGATTAACCATTTCAGGTCTTAATTGATTGTTCGCGCTTACAGTGGCTTTCAGACAGCATACATTAATTTTTTTTCGTCTCCCCCCTCCTCTTTTCAGAACTTAGATGGACTCGTCCTTCTAAATAAACTGCCAAATCGCTGCGCGTGGCGCTGACGTTTTTTTTTTTTATAAATAAATAAATAAATAGCTACACCGTTTTAAAATAAATAAATTCATGCAAACCGACACACCTGATGACGACCGTTTGTGTTATGGTCGAAACGTCGTGAGAATTTTTATTGTTTTATATATATTTTATTATTTTATTGTTTCCCTTCAACGTGACTTTACCGAAAGAGCTAAGAATATGAATTACTGCAGTCACGAAAGCTTTAAATCAAAAATCATGTTGTTTATTTCATCATTACAGTTACAGATTACATTAATAGATTTGTGTATGACAAGTCAACAACCCAAGCCTCCCTGGTGTTGCTGATGAGCCATAGACAATGACTGTGGTGAGCAATCTTTTGTCAGATTGTTGTATACTTACAGATTTAATTGGAAATAGAAAACGAAATCTGCACAAGCTGAGCAAGTACTCATCATGGCTTAACGCATGGGTTAATGCACCATATGGCATGGCTAATGGGTCCATTATAGTACTTTAGTACCACATAATTTGTCCATTGGAAAGCACTGACAGCGTTTTTGAATTACACTGCTTGGACAGAGAGGGAAATACATGGATGAGAGACATATGCACATTAGAAACATCATGTTGACTTTTGATTTAAAGCTTTCGTGACTGCAGTAATTCATATTCTTAGTTTTTTCGGTAAAGTCACGTTGAAGAGAAACAACAAAATAATATATTTTATTGTTTTATATATATTATATTATTTTGTTGTTTCTCTTCAACGTGACTTTACCGAAAAAACTAAGAATATATATCATGTTGACTGTTATGAAAATCGAAAGTGGGTTTGGGCAGGGCTTGTCAATAGAAGGGATGATGGCCAGTGGTCAAGACTCATAACGGAGTGACAGCCAAGGGAGAGAACATTACTGAGAGTAATTCAGCCATGGAGCTGGAGTGATAAATTCAGCTCCAGCGCAGGAGCTAGATGAATTATTGCATCGCAAGACCATGAAAGGTGGTAATGGCTCCGGAATGCCTTCATCCAACAGTGGATAGATCATGGCCAATAATGTTTTTTGAACACGGTGGTGTATTTCTGTGCTCGCTGAACATTTTTGGAATGTACAATTGTACATTTCGTAGAAACACAGTGCAAACCTTTTTTTCTCTAAAGGAAATGTATGAGTGTGAAGTTCGGCTTTTTTTCTCAAGCGTTATAATTTTCCAGTGACAAACCTCCACCGTTGAGAACCCACCTTGATGTTCCCACCTTTAAGCCGCTGGGCTCCCATTCCCTTTCTACTCCCCTTCCCGCCCTGCAGCCTTCTTCCACAATGAGCTCCATCTGGGAGAGTACCCAGCAATGGGGGGGGGGATGTGAACGTGACGTGCCGTGAAGTCACAGCAACGCGGCTGCTCAACGTGGCATGAAATTATACCAGCAGCCCGACTTAGCTGTGTGCGATGCATAATGCCGACCGTGCCTGCTGGGCATGGCAACATCTGCTACGGCGTTATTCAACATAATTCAGCATTGCCACGCGTCCAAAAACCGATGCAGCACTTAAGTGTGCGGTGGGACGAAATAACTGGTGGTCGCGACGTGTGAAATGTTACCGCGTTGTTTCTGCTTTGGTATGCTGTGGTGCTCTCAGGAACGCTCGTGTCAGAGGAAATGTAGCGAGCGGTCAGCCGTGGCGGAAAGGGCACTTGGGCACTACCTGAGAATCCCATCCATTGCAGGCCATTTCTTTATTTAAGGGGAAAAGCGTTCACATCTGAGTATCGGAAGTGCCTCTTTTTCTAGACTTCAAAGATATACATCTCCACTCCTCACGTGACCAGCATGGCCGTCGATACACACAGTCAAAGTCATTCTCGCCTGCATTCATCTCGTTGTTATTGTCAGCCTGTAACTTCCCACTGCTGGGCAAAAGCCTCCTCCATTTTCTTCTATTCCTTCCTTTCTGTCGTTGCTCCTGTCCTGTCTGGCAGTGCCCTCCGGGTTTTTTGATTTGTCTCGCTGCTGCCGTCTCTACGTCTCTCTGATACCTCTGCTTATTCCCCCCTTCTCTCGGTATCCACTCCGTGATGAATGTTGTCCCTCGTCAGCTGTTTTCATGATGTGCGCCACGAATTTCCACTTGATTTATTTTGCTTTAATAACTACACCGGTGACCCTTCGCTTTATTAGGCGATAAGAATTTCCCCCATTAAGGACTTTTATATTTTATTTCCCAGGGTCTTAGAACTTTGACAGCTGCGGACTCCTGCTGTGCGTGCTTAATGAGCCACACTCGCAGGCAGAGAGCTGGATGTGCGTCACTGTTCCAACCGCACTGTGGTTTGTAATCAATTATGCCGATTCCCCGCAACCATTGTCGCCACCGTTGATCGTGAATAATCCACTGAAATGTACATTGGTACACCGCATCTGGTGTGGGTGAAAAAGACGGGACCGGGTAACTCAATGAATTGGGGGGCCGCGGTGGCAAGATGTTATCTACCACGCCCGGTATGCAAGAGGTCATGGGTTCAATTCCGACCCTGACGCCTGTATATTTGGAGTATGCATGTTCTCCCCGTGGTTGCATGAATTTTTCTCCGGGTACTCCGGGTTTTCCCTCCACATTTAGAAATATGCGTTTAGAGTATTTGGCTGCAATACATTTCCACACAATAAGCCATTAAGTTGAGCTATCATTTGTGGCCAGGTCGCTTTTGAAAAATAACTTTATAGCTCAGTGGGCCTTACCTGGTAAAATAAAACTAGAAGAGAACTCACACCTCAAGATGGGAGTGTTAGGGCTGATATAATGTGTTATTCTTTTTGAGGTACTTACACAATGTGATTGTGTACCGTATTTGTGTTCAACATGTATTCAGAATTATTTTTAATGCAAAAATCAACACATTCGTCAATAACACCAGCTAAAAAGGAAAAGTGTATGACACGTGGAATTCCAGGCAATGGCCCTTCCAAAATTATGTTAAGAATTGCACAATATCTTCAATATCATCACCTGCCCCTTCTGTCAGCACATTAGTGACAGTGGGGTTGAATGATTTTTCACTGTGGTTCACTTCTTGCTATTCTGCTAGGTATTCTACCCCTGGATCTCTAGTCACCTGGTTTCCTGTCTTCTCTTTGTATTATCTTCTCTTTTTTATTTACTTTCTGATTGTGTAAAGCATCGCCAAGTAAGGGATCTGGGATCCTGTCCGGGCTCAGTCTCACCACATGTCCAAACCACCGTTGTCATCTTGGTCTGATAAGATTGTTTTCACTGCAAACATATATAGTCAAATGAGCAGTTTTCATTTACGTTGATTTTGTTGGCTTCGTCCTTCTGTCAAAATATGGCAATTCAATGTTTTTACAATAAGATGTTCAAATTCACAATGCAAATGTCAGCATAAATATAAGGTGATGGCATTGATGTAACACAGAAATTACAATGTACCGTACATTAAACTGGGGTCGATTTCAGTAAGCTACCTCTAACAATTATATATATATTTTATACAGTTGTAGAGGAGAGAAATACGCGGTGCGCACAGTTAAGCGGGTGCAATGGAGGGCAAACAGGTGTGCGCGTTGCAACATGAGGTTTGGACCGATAAACCGACAGTAGTTAAGGGGAGATGCGGGTGCAACTGAGGTCAAACAGGTGCTACGCTGTGACCGGAGGTTGGCGCCTAGGAGACGGGAGATGGGGGGGGTGATGATAAGAGATTAATCACACAACTGGCGCCGGCCTGGCGGCAGCTTAAGTGGAAACACGTGAGGACTCGGCATGAGCAGGGCGATAGAAGCGGTAGTGTGTGTGAGTGAGGGGAGTTGTTGCGGGGAACCAAGAGTGAAGACATCTCACCGCTGCCTCTCCAGCCGTTAACGGGACCTCAACCCTCATGCCATCACCGGGCGGGTGTTGGCTGAATCCCCGCCCGGGACAGACGGGTGAGCAGGTCTGAGGGAGCATAGGTGAGGGCAGCGGTGGAGATGCTAAGTTGCTGTGTGCGGAGCCGCTAAGTGCGAAGACGCTGTGTGTGGAGTCACTGAGTGCGAAGACGTTGTGTGTGGAGTCGCTGAGTGCGAAATGGCTGTGTGCAGAGTCGCTGAGTACGAAGACGCTGTGTGTAGAGTCGCTGAGTGTGAAGACGCTATGTGCGGAGTCACTGAGTGCGAAGATGCTGTGTGTGGAGTCACTGAGTGCGAAGACGTTGTGTGTGGAGCCACTGAGTGCGAAGATGCTGTGTGCGGAGTCACTGAGTGCGAAGATGCTGTGTGTGGAGTCACTGAGTGCGAAGACGTTGTGTGTGGAGCCACTGAGTGCGAAGATGCTGTGTGCGGAGTCACTGAGTGCGAAGACGCTGTGTGCGGAGCTGCTGAGTACGAAGACGTTGTGTGTGGAGTCACTGAGTGCGAAGATGCTGTGTGTGGAGTCACTGAGTGCGAAGACGTTGTGTGTGGAGTCACTGAGTGCGAAGATGCTGTGTGCGGAGTCACTGAGTGCGAAGGCGCTGTGTGCGGAGCCGCTGAGTACGAAGACGTTGTGTGTGGAGTCACTGAGTGCGAAGACGTTGTGTGTGGAGTCACTGAGTGCGAAGACGCTGTGTGCGGAGCCGCTAAGTGCGAAGACATTGTGTGCGGAGGTACTGAGTGCGAAGATGCTGTGTGTGGAGTCACTGAGTGCGAAGACGTTGTGCGTGGAGTCACTGAGTGCGAAGATGCTGTGTGCGGAGTCACTGAGTGCGAAGACGCTGTGTGCGGAGCTGCTGAGTACGAAGACGTTGTGTGTGGAGTCACTGAGTGCGAAGACGTTGTGTGTGGAGTCGCTGAGTGCGAAGACGTTGTGTGTGGAGTCGCTGAGTGCGAAGACGCTGTGTGTGGAGTCACTGAGTGCGAAGACGTTGTGTGTGGAGTCGCTGAGTGCGAAGACAGTGTGTGCGGAGATACTGAGTGCGAAGACGCTGTGTGCGGAGGTACTGAGTGCGAAGACGTTGTGTGCGGAGTCGCTGAGTGCGAAGACACTGTGTGCTGAGTCGCTGAGTGCAAAGACGCTGTGTGCTGAGTCGCTGAGTGCGAAGACGCTGTGTGTGGAGTCGCTGTGCGTGGAGTCACTGAGTGCGGAGCTGCTGTGTGCTGAGTCGCTGAGTGTGAGGACGCCGTGTGTAGAGTCGCTGAGTGCGAAGACGCTGTGTGTAGAGTCGCTGAGTGCGAAGTGGCTGAATGCGGAGTCGCTGAGAGCAGAGCTGCTAAGTGCAGGATACGTGAGGTGCAGAATAGATAAGAGTGGGGAGAAGTTAAATATATGTGGCTGTACAGATAGTTATAGGAGTTCCTACAACTGGTGCAAGAATAGGTGAATAAAATGTAAGTAGGTGACTTGTTACAACGTGTCGGTGTGAGTAATTTTTGAAGACACTACATACACAGTTATCTGAAACAAAACAGAATTCTTCCAAACATTACTTCTCAAAACCATTGCTTTGATAACATTTTACATTTAATTGACATTATGGTACAAAGTAGATAACAGGTCACCAGTCAATGTAAAGGGTTATCACCTGAAAAATATGTACATTAACATCATTAACATTAGCATCGACAGCTGCTGTGATGATGTGGTTAATAATTTTTCTCTCTGTTTTCATGCAATTAAGATTAAATAAAAATATCCAGAAACGTTTGACTGCAAAAAAGTATTGTAAATGAATGGCCATTAATTTGGGACAGAATGCCATTGTTAATTAATCTTCTGTTATCAGGGGTAATTGTTACGCTGTCCATATGAATAACAAGAAAATATTATAACATAATTTAATTCATTTTTTTCTAATGAATAGAATAATAACACTTCTTTATAATTGTATGCATAAAATCCATTTTACTTTTCGCATAAATCAGGGCCAGATTTTAATATTAACATTTGTATTGTCTTTTGAATTGTATCATTTAATAATACAGTACTAATAATTATTAATTAATATGATTAAGAATTAATATTAATAAAATTAATAATTATTGCTACTGTATTGAATTGTATTATAATCATGATGCATTGTCCTTTGTCTTTCCAATGCTGAATGCAGGCCTCCCCACACGATGTCAACATCGCTATCCTGTACCACCGAGCTCTCTCAAGGTCTGCCGCCACACCTCTCCACCCTTTTCGCTCCACTGACCACAGAAAACTGCCACGTCTGCTCATCGTACCCAAAACCAGGGCAGCCCTGGCTGAACGGTGGCTTTCCACGGCTGCTCTGGAAGCCGTCTGGAACCCTCTCCCGCTGCTGCACATTCGCAGCAGCATCTAAGCACCATCATCCACCTTCAAGCAGCAGCTCAAGGCTCTCACCCGCACAGCCTCTCACCCGTTCAGGCTGGCTAACGAATGACTTTGAGCTCTGGCTCTGCACTTCCAAGTTTTCAATCGAACATTTCATCCGATTGGTGAAATATGCGCTCAATAAATTGTTTTTATTACTATTATTCATCATGCGAGGGTGTTCTCCGACTATTCTTCACCACACTGGTCAATGTTGACTGATGTAGGAGAGGTGGCCCAGGACTGTTTTAGAGATCACTTGCCACTGATGTTATCCATGGCCAGATAATACTACTCAGGTGGTCAGACTCATAGCACATTGGGCAACCACTGCACTATCACAACACTCCCCTCCACCCTGCCCCCCGTGTTCTTTAAATTACCCGAGAAAACAAGAAAACCTTGTGATATTCCATCCATTATGTTGTTGATGCAATCACATGTGTACAACTGCCTACGCAATTATCGTTAGTGTTCATGCGCAAACAAACAGGGACTAATGGAGAAATGTGACTCTTATTACAATTATGGCTACATCTGTGCAACGCCAACATATGGTAGTGCCCTATAAAATAGTGAACTGAATTTTCACATCCCAAACAAATGACCCAGTCTGAGTTATACAGACTCACTTTATTTTATTTTACAAACAGTGGGGTTCGTGCAGCTGTCTGGTCGGTGCAGTCCTTCTGGGCTATGATTATGATTATTAGGTGGCAGGACAATGTACGTGCTGCTATTTGCCTTCATCAGAATTTTGTTCCTTCAAATAATTAAAAAGGGAATTGCTTAGTTGATGTTGGAAATGCACTTCAGATGCATTATTGTTCATGAATTATTTGTTTAGAGTCAAGGTGAAGATTCTCTACTGCTTAGCTTGGATTAAAATGGATATTGTAAATACAGCATTTAGTTACAGTACTTGATTACTGTGCTTATGATAATGCTGCAACCTACCATTTTTTTAATAACCTCATTCACATTCAAACATATGATTGAGATTGCGTGGCATTGCACTTTCCTTTTGTGAAATGGCATAGCTGTTTCGTTGTTTGGGCTGTTTACCAGTTTGAGAAACTGTTCTGCTTTTGATCATTGTGACCTATACACTAAAGGTTGCTCGAAATCCCAACAGTGAGTTGCTTTAACTTGGCAAAGATAAAGATCATTCTATAGTCTTTAACAGACTAGTGGGGCAAGTGCTGTTAGCGAGCACCTATGAAGGCCGGCATGGCGCACGAGGGGATGGGTGGCAACACCACGCCCCGGCTGCTTTTGTCTCCCCACTGCTAATACTTACACACTGGTTTGGGTACTTATTTAAGGCTGAGGCGATTTAGAGGAGGCCCAGTACCAGTTCAACTATGTGGCACTGATATTATTTTTCAATGAGCGGGAATCGAACTCGGGCAAACGGGTTCCTAGCGCAGTGCGCTAACAACTACCCAACCACTCCCAACAGATCAACCGCACAAATTCAAAATGTGAATTTGAATTTAACACTGAAATTGAATCGCATAACAAGGCAGAGTTATTTCATTATTTTGTCAGCTCTATCACTTTTAAAACAAATACAATACTCTATAACCATTAAAATATAATGGCCAAACTTATTATACCTACAAAAAATGTGTTATGCCAGGGTTATATGCGCTTGAGGTCGCTCTATTGTGAGAATTCCAGGGTGGGGATGGGCTTCCATTGTTCCCAGGTGAAATTGCTCTGACCCCCAGCACAGTATGCCCACCGCTGTAATCGTGGGCTTCAGCCTTGCATCGTGTGAGTCGGAGTTTAAAGCGTGAGCTGGGAAAACTAGACATTCCAATGTTCTTGTATTGATAAAAAAAAACAGAACTTCCCCATTGGACAGATTCCACGGATGAGCTCCACCAATATTAAACGGAACCATGCTTGCATAATATTAAAGTTATGTTTTTTTTCGTGTTTATTTACTAAAATCGAATAACAGTTGGAATTACAATGAATGTGTTTTCCCCGAGTGCTGGGTGATGTCTTTGGATAATGTACGTTGGCGATATATAATGGGCTTTGGTCTTAAAACACAAATAAATACAAGTTTATTTAGTGAAAGGTTTCTTGGGCACAAATATAAGCCAGTTCACATTGACAAACTGACAAGTTCTTAGGCTCCTCTAGTAACCATCCGGCACCATGCTGTCACACTGGCACTGAAGAACAACATTAGAATTCAAATTGCAGCAGCACTTTCTGTGACTTTTTTCCTACCCCGCCCCTTAGCTTTCTCGTAAATGAACCCACCCCCCCCCCCCCCAAAAAAAAAAGGTGTCACTAAATTGCGTGCCACACGCAGAGCAAGCGGCATTCCCATTACGATAAAAGCTTTAATGTTTCTAGAGGACCCATTGAGTGGATAGATTTGGTACATCAGTTACTTTCATCAAGCACGCTAATGGCTTGGAAGAAGCCCGGCCTCTGTGTTGTTAACGGTGTAGGGATGAACGATGTGTATGACACTGGCCCTCTTCTACTGCATGCTTTTCCCTAATGCTCATAGGATACACCTAACAACACTATTAACGTCGACTGCATCCACCTGATATCTGTTTTACTAAAGGGCATACATAGTAAGTGTGTAATATATATATCGATTCGGTGGCATTCGACTCATCAAGTTTAGGTTTTTGGAAATATACAAATATTATCAGATGGGTTTCTATGACATTTTTTCTTGAATACAGTCTTGATCGTGTTATATTCCTGATATACGTTGCATTTACTCTCCCACTCACTCTGCTCCAGAAAACATATTCCGCTCTCTTAACCTCCCTTAAGCCTTGACATGATGGGAGGATATTCCCTCTCCTCCCCAACTTATGAAGCATAAATCGGGAATCTCATTATTCTCCATATATCTAACTCTCACTGTTTCCCTTGTGTTTAATTATATTAGCATATTCTTTGGTGTTATACGATGCATGTTAGCCAGTCGCACAAATGCAGAAGTGCATGTCAAAAGCTTTAAAGATATGGGCAACCATTGGTGTAACCATGAAATTACTTTTTTATGGGCATAAGATGTCAACCGTTTAGGACTGGAATTCAGATATAAATGATTTATCCACCAATGTTGAGAATAGAAACATTTTAATAAAATACCATTTTGCCAAACATATTATGATTGAACGACTTTTTCATACACTCTTAGATGTGATGGTGCATTCAGTCTCATGCTATTAATTCACAATTACATAAATAACCATATTTTCGAAATATAGAGAACATTTTCTTCAAATTTATACTCCACACGTGATGCTTTTTAAAGTATTATGACTTAAAAAGAGAATGTTGACTCAGTTCACCGATTTGGTGGAACTGCCCTTTCCTCGCTGGCCGGTGGTGACTGTCATACCTCGAATCCAGCACTGTGGATCGCGTCAATGTCGTGAAGCTCCCTTCCCGTGGGTGTCAAGGTGTCATACCCTGCCTCGCCAGAAAGCAGTGCAGCAAAAATATGGACTCCATCTGTTCTCTCTGTATGGGATAGTGTTTCCACCTCGTACATATCTTTATTCCAGCGTGCTCCAGTTTCCTCCAACGTCTAAACACTCATTAATTGGCCGATAACACCTTACTATATAGAGGACTGCAAATTTTGGGCAATTGGTGGCGCCGCCTCATCACGTGGCTGCCTTACTGCTTGTCTGTGGCTTCTTCTTGTGCCTCTGAGTCGTTCTCTCTCTACGACAGTGAGCAAATACTATGCACATTACAACTTCACATGATTATTAAACCTGATTGAACTTTGCCTCTATATTTTTGTAATTAATTGCAACATTAGTTACTAATGTGCATCTTCTGTTAATGCTCATTTTTCACCTTAACCGTTCTGATTTGTAACTTTGCCGAACCTTTAGATGTCAATGTATTCTATACTTGAGTATATTGAACGGGTATAATTTATAAGCAAACGTAACAATCGTTAAACTCATCATTGAAGTAGAATCTTTCTCAACATATGATGCATCTCTGTGTACTTTGGCGCTTTAACTTTGGCACCTAAAAAATCCGGCATGTCAAGTGCGTGAAAATAATTTCCCCATAAATTTAATAAGATACCATAATCTGCAGAAAACAGTGGGGTAATTGCAAATCTGCTGCATTGTGTTAATGGGGAGGCTGTTCGGCTTTTGGCTTGTGCTGCTGCTGTGTGCTGCCGCTGCTGCTGCTACAGACAGCAGGATGCCCTCGGCACACTGCTTTGTACCTTGTAAAGCAGATCTGGCAGCCTCCACCCACGGCGCAGAAATCATGAGACAAACACAACAACAACAACTCCTTGCCATCTACTCTCAAAAAACACCAAATATAAATTGTGCAAAGCCATGAAATCTAACATTTTTGGAGACAATTTACATGCTAATTGTGTCTCGGTGAACAATACAGTGTATTTTTATAGTGTAAAAACACAATTAAAAAGGAATAAGAATATTTTTCGTTCTACCATGTACAGCCTATCTTAATTACTTTTCTTAGTTTTACAAGAATGTGATTCCTTTTAAATTGAATTACATATGAAATACGTTTTCCTGATAGGTGTACGCGTTAGAAACGTGTCTTCCACATCACAATACAGTATGTTTCTGCCCAAATAGCTAAACCTAAATGTGGTTCCCGTAATTGTAATTATAACTCCCATTTAGACCCCTAAGCCAAATGTGTCACTGTGGTGACTTTCCACTTAATTTGCATTAAATTGCTTCTACAGTAGCAGTGACTTTAATTCAAATGGCTGAAATATTTTAAAACAACAGTGCTTACAGTACTACAGTATGTCAAATACCGAGCATGTTGATAATGATAACGATGGATTGGCCACTTTTGTTGCAAAAGAGGTTATTGTTTCAATGATATGATTCAAAAAGTGAATACTATTGAAGTGGGTCTCGCCTGTTGAGCTCACAACAGTGGCGTAGCACGGCTGCATGGGCCCTGGCACAATAAATATTACTCTCGCCTCCCAGCTCACGTCTCCGTGGGCCGATGGCATGTTTCACACGCGTCACCGACGAAATAGCCTGATGCACTGATGACAAATCGAGGATATACTCCTGTTCTAGATTTGAAGCTTTCGTGACTGCAAGGATGCATACTCTTTGGTTCTATTCGGTAAAGTCACGTAGGTAAAAAAATAAAACAACAAAAATCACGACGTTTCGGCCTCAACACAAGCGGCCTTCATCAGGTGAAGGGACCGGACTGTCTCGAAGACTGCGCTGGAGTCAAACACAGCCAAGCTCAGACTACGACCTTTAAGCTGTGTGAGAGGGATTAAGGTGCCTTGACAAAGGAATTAGCATACAAAAATGAGCATTTGATTAGCGGACTTAGCATGATGAAAGGTGTAGCACACAGCAGTGCACCTTTAAGCCTGCCCAAGTGCGCGGTCGCCTCGACCAGACAATGAAACGCATCGCGTCGCACTGCCTCAAACGCACGCTGGAAGCAGGAGACACGGCCAGTAACGCCACAACCCTCGGGCAATGACGCCAATTCATTGGCTAACCAACCTCAAGTTGAACATTCAATTGTTCGCCCTATATCAGCCAAATGAAATAATAAGAGGCTGTTGCTGTCATGCAAGCAGGTCTCGTGGACACACACCCGCCACTCGCAGCCAACCGACTGCAAGAATTTGACACAGTCGCGACGATCTGCAACACCACGTTCAGTAAATGTCTACTTTGCCTAAGGTCTAAAACCGGCACCTGCCAGGGCCACAAAGACAGCTCTCGCACCCCCCGCCCACCCGCCCCAGCCTTCCTTCTTCACCCTTCTTCGTAGCCTGCCTCTTGGATCCCCTCCAGGCCTTGAGTCCTGGGTGCGGTCGCATCGTTCTCTGTGCACTTAGTAGCCATGCCGCTGGTTCACAAAGTGTCCCCCGAGAGCCGTCACGTACACTTATTGGAATGATTGCAGACATGCTGAGAGAGTCGAGAGAGTAACAGCGCATGCCTTGTCACACACGTCAGTAATTTTCATCCATCTTTTAATTTATTTGCCCCTATGGGCATCGGTTAATGCACATTATACCGCTTATTTCCTTTTTGCCTAACAGTACATAAAAAAATAACATACACTTAGACTGCAAGCAAAAGTTACGGAATGAGCGATTTAAGTTTTTTTTTTCAGTGCCAAGCTTTCGTACGCCCGAGAGGATTTCCACCATGGAGATGGAGTGATGAAACTGGCTCGTGTGCAGGTGCGAGGTGGATTTTTTTTTATCTCACAGACCCACGAGCGATGGTGACGACTTGGGAGAGTCCCTCATCCAGCAGTAGATTGTTGACCCAAATAGCTGTACTGTACATGTGCACATATGTACTTATTGTCGCACTGTTTCGTTCTAGTTGGTGCCAATAAGCAGTTCCATTACGATCTGCAGATGTCGAATGCTGCAGAGCCGATGCATGGCGTGTAAGTCTTGAACTGGCATTTCAATGCATAGCTTGGGTCTCTCGGTTCTTCACACTTCGGGCGCAGGACAACTGACGGACTCGTAATGAAATGGATAACGAGTTGTTCCACTTACTTTCTAACACTAACATGTTTCCAGCTACAGCCCAGAGGAAATTAAAGTGTTTAATAGAGGGCACTATGAGTTGCCTTACAGTGGGTTCGGTCAATGACATGGACTTTCCCCCCCCCCCACCCATTTAGAGTTGACCAATGTCGATGCAGTGAACCCTGCATTAATAAGGACTACCTACACCAGAGGTACCTTGACTTCATATTAGGCACTATAAATGCATGCTGTGGAATTAAATTGCGAGGCAGAAAAATGAATAACTTTGACTGAGAGGCATTGCCTCTTAATGCAAGTAAGTGCAAGGCTTGGGCAGGACGTCGCTGGAAAAGGAAATGATGGTCCCGTGGTCGGGACCAACAACGGAGTTGCACCCATGAGAAGAGATGTGTCCGAGAGATGGCCACCATGGAGTTGCGGCGATGAGATCAGGTTGCGTGGCATATTCTGAGTTGATGTGTTACATTGGTGGATTGTGAGAGATGGTGATGGATTGGGGAGGCTTTCACCCAGCAGTGGGTTGATCGTGGCTGAGGATGACATTTGATGATGATGATGGGATGCATTTCAATGCCATGCACCAGCATTCGCATGTCAGCTTCATCCGTGATGAAGGAAATTAAGTTTGGCTTTCTAAGGGGATTAGGGGTCGTCCATAAATGACGTCACGCGATTTTGGACTATTTTTGACCCCCCCCCCCCCACCTTCGTCACACGGCGTCACAAAAAGGCAGACCCCCCTCAAATATGACGTCACAAAGCTCTGCCCCCCCCCTCCAAAAAATAAAACATGCTTCAAATCGTTTTAAACGATTGTCATTGTGGTGCGTATTTAATGTGCCGCTGCACTTTGATGTTGTAGGAGAAAACATTGATTAAAAAGTCTATTTAAGTAGAACATGTTGTCTATATTTATTTAAAGTTGCGCATTTTGATGTGACGTCACATTTCTCAAACCTCCCCCCCCCCGTCACACATCGTCACAAATGTCTGACCCCCCCCCCCCCCCAGGTGCGTGACGTCATTTATGGACGGCCCCTTAGTGATACTCGCTTAAGTGTGCTTCTGGTTCCGCAGTGACTTTAGAGATTTGTGCAAATTTCGCAACGTGAATGAGAACATTTTGAGCCCCATGAAAGTGTACACAATACTTTCAAAATGTCACCATATAATGAGTGCCTTGCAGTCTTACACAAATGCAGGTCAACACACCCCTTCTAAAATCTATAATCTTCTGCGTGTATGCACATATAAGACTGCACAAACACACGCTGCTATTGTAATAGCGAGCAAGCTTTTGGTGTTCTTATTTATATCATCGTCAGCCTTGATCTATCCACTGCTGGAGCCTGGATGAAGGCCTCCCAAAGCCATCGCCGTCTCGCATGGTCTCGTAATGCAACAATCCAACCGACTTGCCCTTGTACGCAAGCTGATGTCATTGCTCCGTCTCTACAGTAGAGATTCTGTCAGACATGCCTTCTCCTTTGGCAACACTTCATAGTTGCTTTCGACCACCGGTCCTATATTCTCTCTTATGATACGTTAAGCTCAAACAAATCCGTTTTACTTTTCTGAACAGGTCGAAATGTTGTCCCGAGCGATGGGTACGTTACGTGAACGACGGGTTTCTCTCTCAGTCACTCAGGGCAATTGCAAACATGCACGCCACACTATTCTTCTTTGTGCACTTTTTCAGATTGTTCTCACCCCCCCCCTCCCCTATTTTATTTGTCAATGTTCACGTTTACAATCCATGTCATAGCGGGTTTGTTGGCTTGTCATTGATAGGTTTTCCCACAGCATCTCCAATCTGCTCGAGGTCCACTTCTTTATTTCGTAATTTTCATCCCAGTTGTGCCTACGATCACTGGCTTAAGTTATAATACTCTGCTGCGTTTTCCAGTTGTTCCTTCAGTTTAATTGTTTAGCGAAACTACATATATTTGCATGTTACTTGTGATATCCTCATTCATATACCGACGCTGAGCATTGATGTAACACATTTTTTCAGTAATTTAAATCAATATGTTTGTCTATATATGTTACAAAACCAAGGCCATAATTATAATATATATTGGGGGGGGGGGACACATCCAATATTCAAATATGCTTAAAATGTCCCCCCAAATATATTGCTATAAAATAGATTTCTGTTCATATGATTGTGGTTATGGTTGTACTTTATTAATCCCTAATCTCTGCCATTACACACAATGAAACAAGAAAAGGTGAAAAAGAAAAAGAGCAATATAATACAATACACTATTAGACATTGTAAAACATAAAATAAAAAGTCCATCCCATGTGTTAGTGATTTTTTTATATTTTAGGCAGTAAATTAGTTTTCAAATTTAGATTTTTTTTCTGGGGGGGGGGGACCCCCAGACCCCCTGGAAGATTTGGTCCCCCCCAATGTTGACTCCATGGCTACGGCCTTGTACAAAACTATTTTATAAAAAATTTGTGGTGCAGTCTGCAGCTGGGTAGATGATTGTGCTCACTGTTAGCAGCTATGAACTTTGCACAAACATTATTACCCTAAGGCTACTAAGTTGTATAAGATGTGAATGTTTAAAATGTCAGAATCAAGTTATCTTTAACATCACAAACTTACATTTGACAACATGTTACCAAATAAATATTCACAAGAGTAACACTGGTCCGAATGTGCAATCACACAGCGTGTTACGAGTAATAATGTCCCGCGGCTATTCATTTTTTACACGCTGTTTTTTTTTAATCAATTAATGGAAAGTTTCCAGGGCTGCAACGTAATGAGGCATTAGGCACACTCCATTACTAAAGATAATAAAGCTACTCTTTGAAAATTACAATGCATACTTTTCTCTTTGATTATCTTGATAGCAGAGTGCAGTGCCATTAAATATAATTTAAGCTGCAGTTTAAATTACCGTTCTATTCGTGATTTTGGACGGCCCTCATTGTTAAACTACCAGAAATGAAACCTACCAACCCGGCATTTATAGCACATGTATGATAATGCAAATAAGGTTTGATATCATGTTAAGGCGCCAGATTACTTCACTCTTAATGAAAATATATTTATAGCAATTTTGCATTTCATAATTCATCATGTGTGCATTTTCTCAGGGCATGTTTGAAATTAAATTCGCTAAATGCATAAAAATTGTATACTAGATTAGTATCGACTTATTGGATATTGAAGGGGCAAGATGTGGTCATATGTTGTCCTGGATCCAATTGAGTCAGTTGGGTAGCCACAGCTTTCGTTTCTCTCGACAAGGCCCCGATATTCAAAAGTGACACGAATATCTCTTTTCTACTCTACAACCGAGCCACTCCGAACCCATGCCGAGCCAACCCAACATCACTGAGCAGGCGCCAGGTTGTCTTTCAAACTGCACAAGCTGTGCCTTGCCACTTGACATCTTATACGATGGATGAGTCAGAACGCATGTAGATGACATGGTTGATGCTGTGTCACACGCAAATGAATGCGTCATAAGCACCACCCCTGGCCCTGCTTGGCCACGTGCCAGATTCAGATGTCTTGTGAAACTGGCGCATTGCGGGTTTGTTCCAGCTCCGCATGGACAAATGTATGTGGAGAAAAAGCCGTACCGTGATGGCCCCGTACCGGCTCGGCTTGGAATTGGCAGTGGGAAAGGGAACACAAAGAGAATGTAGCTGCATATACTCATCGACTTATTCGTTGTTATTTATTTCGTTCACGTTTAATTTACGTTCGTCTTTGCTTTAAAATGTCAAATTTAAAGCATGTGTTTAAATAAATTTAGATTTTATGTACGTATGTATGCGTGCTGCACAGCATGCATACATATTGCAAGTTTGCAACCATATATGACATCTGCTATTAAAAATATGTATTTTGATTTTGCCATGTTCCATTAATTCGTTGTACATTCAGTGGTGTAATTAAAAACACAACAAGGGCATAAAAGGGCAACAGCAATTTTTGTTGCATTTATTTTATAACTGAAAAAAAATATTTTCTCACGGCATTTTTTCATTAAAATCCTCATTTATACTCTGTCTACCATTGTGTTTCCTTCCCCTTGATATTTCAGTGAAGTTGTTTATCTCGCATGCTTGTTTTGCTGCAATGTTTTATTCGAATGTAATGTTTCATTTAAAAAAAATCCAACTGCTGCTCAGAGAGCACTTTTAAATCAAGTTAAGCCACAGAGAGTGCGCCTGAAACAGAGCTCTTGGGGGAAACAAAATTGCTTTAATTTTGGTTAAATTGCATCTTGTTGATTCGCTGCCGTGAAAAAGTTACGTGAGCACCTGGAGGTGGGCGGAAGCAACAGAGATGTGATCAGGCAGCACCGCGGGGAATGAGCGCGTGTGCATCAGAAGCGCGGACTTAGAACACCACTAATCATTGTTGGCCGTATTCTATCCAACATTGCACTTGAACACCACCGCACATCATCGCCACTAACCACGGTTTCGCGACGCCACAATCCATCTCGCGAATGAGCCAATTTCATCGCTTGATCTCCAAGGTGGTCATCCTCTCGGGAGCGTGGTTTCGTTTTGGCTTTCGCGCCATAATTAGTCGCGTCCACCAGGTATCCAATTCTGGGACGTCTGGTCAGCATGTAAGAAGATTAGGCCGATAGAATACCCTCAAGATGAACTCTCTAGCGGAGCCTCATCCACCGGCAGAGGAGTGATTGGGCCATTGCAAGGCTGCACCGTTACCTTTTGCAACCCATTATCCTTTCTAATATGTATGGCTAAATGTCATCAACCATGATCCACTGCTGGATGAGGATCTCCCCAAGCCATTCCCCTTTGTTATGGTCCTGTAATGTTTATTTTTTTGCATTTTAACTCGCAACTCTCCACCTAGCATCTGTGCACACGCTAATTTGATTGCTCCATTTTTCCTTTGAAGACGTCACGGCTATATTTATATTGGTCATTTATTTCTGCGTCAAGGTATGCAATTACCAAAATTGTATTTTTATCCAAAGTAAAAGCAGTTCTGCAAAGGTTTACCATGCACCGTTGAACGTGGCTCTCGTCAGGGGTAAAACATGAAATCGTATTCCGTACGCGGTGCTCTGAAGTAAAACAAAGCAACGGAAGACAGATAAAATAGTTTCTGTTGAAAATGTGGTCATCGCTTTCGCTGGTGGGGACACAAAAAAAAATTGTCCCTTCAAAAGGTGGCACATCTATTTTTTTCCCGTTTGCATTCAGAAGCATGATTTAGGGTCATTGTACCCGAGGCTTGCCCGGCAATAGTGTTTCATGAACGATTGTGTGAAGTGTGTTTCACATGCTCTTTTTCATGACCAAGACTACTGTAGCTTTTTGCGGGATCAAGCACTGTTACTTATTCGGTAAGAAAGTCAGTAGTTCAGAGAGAATCATTAATCATTGGTATTTTTCACATCGGCTCAACAAGAAAACCATAATTCCATCATTACTGCATACAGTTTTCACTAGCAATGATGTCAGATAGTTGTGCCTGTCATAATGGCAATCGTTATTTTGGGATTATTTAATTACATGGACATAAACCGATGTTTGAATTAAATATGCAGCTCAGTTCAGGGTAAATCGTGAAGTGAATGTGTGTGGGTGGATGGTGCAGCGGTGGTGAGGTGGTTAGTGGAGTGCGTTGTGAGCCTGGCAACCTGGGTTCGGTTGCCGGCAACGGTTGACATCAGTGGCAAATATCTGAACCACTTCTGGGCCTCGTCTGAGTCGACTCAGCCTTGAATTAGTACATATTGCAGTGTGTTGCAAGAATCATCACTGGGGAGACAAAGGTGGTCGAGTGTGAGGCTGGCCATACCACCCTCTTGTTGCATAGCTTGTCTCTTTCAGTGCAAGGAAAGCTTCAATTATCATTTGAATTTATATTTGCACATGTGTAAGTTTAAAACAGTATTAAAGGCCTTGACATATTTCAAACAATTGAAGTACACAGGAATATATTATTTCAACTCGAAGCAATGTTTCGTCACTTACTGGCATGCATGTTTCATGAACAGTTTAACAAAACTAGAGATGGTTAACCATTTATGATCTTACCAATGACCCAATGACATAACAGTAGTTGACTCCCAAATTCTCAGATTATTTCAAGGAGAACTTCTTTGCAGCATGGATGATATTGATTCACAGAAATAGGAAATGTATAGGATCTGCTAGTGGCTGGCCCATAGGGGTAGTACACACAATTGAATTGCGTGTCTTCCCGAGCCAAGCCCACCTGTGTGCGCAATATGCATTCCGTTTTCAAATGAAGTCATCTGGATACTCCACTCTCGCAGGGCATCGCTGCTACATCACTTGGCTCGAGAGTTTCTTGTTATTATTTTACCAGTCAGTTTATAGGGTCATACATACGGAATACTTTGACATCAGTCCTTGCAATGTGTGCCTCCAATTTATTCATGTTATATTGCTTTGCCTCTTTATATACCCACATGCCTAACACGGCTGTAATAATCCTCATATCTTGCTCTTCCGAATCCTTCAAGCTTCAGACCAAACTGACTTCGGGCGTATTACATTTCACGGAGCGCATATTATGTGGGCTATAATCGTGGAGCACCCTGAGAAAGTGACCTGCAATTCCTCAAGGGCCATCTGTGGCCTGCATTTGTCTTCATGGGCCCCATATCACCCGGGCTTTGCATGAGGCAGAGGGCTCAGTATAAAACAGGAAACATGAACTGCAGGCGCACTGTGATGCGAATAGGACATTTATTGTTGCAAATTGCTCTGTGGGTACAATTTAGCAGCAACCACCTGCCTGTCTCAAATAATTAGACCCATTATATGTTTGAAGCGAATGCATGATCTTAATGAACATTTAACAACCTTGACCTATCATATCTCCAAAAACAGCACTATTGTAAAACATGAGGTGTATAATCTTGTGCTGTCAATGTTTCCGAAAGCGTCGGGAACATATAATGGTTATACATGTCACTTCATGTCCCAAGTTAATTATACGTACATTGACGATTGTCTGTATTTCTATTATTAGTTTCGTACGTATATAGTCCGGTAAATATATATTAATCATATAAAACATCTTGTGTTGACTCATCACTATCGCAAAAGCCGGCACAAGCAGACCTTCCTGTGCTAATTGCCATTGATTGTATATAATGCCAAATAGGCCATAGAGTATATGGGTCTGAAGCTGTCACTCAGCATTTGTAATGACGTTTGGGTACACACTGCTCACAATGTACATTCAGAATAATATTCATAGTGCCGTGTTCTACAATGACAATTTACAACCTGGCACGATGAGCACTACTCTCAATGATTGATCTTCTTCGTAAATGTTAAACCAGAATTTCACTCTATTAGACTGCATTCAATTTCACTAAAGAACTAAGTTTAACCATTTCATTTCCTAAATACAGCAATTTTGCTGTGACGGTTTCCACCTGAAGACGGAAGCTTGTGTTGCCTCCGAAACGTCGGAGGCAACACAAGTCTGCATTCTAGAAAGAATGCAGACTTATCTACAACCGTTAGCAGGTGATGATACCTCTGTAGAATAATCTGCGTCTGTCAAAGTGTAAGACATTTTCATGTTGTGTTCAATGGCGAGTGAAATCATCTTTACTTGCTTGCCATTTACAATCACAGACAATACATCGCTGACTCTACAGCTGTGAACCGTGCTTGCAATAAGTGCCCGAGGAGAATGAAATTCACTGTCTTATAGGAACACCCATTTTGAACATGTCTAAATAAAACGCTGCACGTTGGATGCATTGTGCCAGCCGTTATTCCCAAGGTTGGCATTTTGTAAGCGGAGTGGTGTGCTATTTATTTTCCACAGGGAGAGCCTGAGAGGAGCTACTTCTCCCTTTCTGCAAAGCAATTGCTCAGCCCCTCTCATAAAACAGCCTCTACAGGAATGTGAGATTCCAACGTGATTGCCTCTGCATGCTTTTGTTTATCTTTCCTAGTTTCTGTTCCAATTCCTTTCAGGCACTGATTGTTTATTTATGTAAAATATATATTGGTGCAAACACTGAACATTCTGCATTTTATATATGTGTGTATGCGTGTTTTTTTTCCAAGGGGAGACATTTGAAAATGTCTCACTTCTAAGTTGTGGGGGTCCTTTTTTATACCCATAAACTAGCTTTTGTTCAGAATCACAATATGTCTTTCTCCTGGAGAAATCCGATCAGCTCTGAAGCTTTTTTAATCGATGTCCAGTAAATGGTGAATGTGTCAGGATGATTGTATGAAACAAAATAGCAACGGCACTGTAGGAATTACGCACATCAGTATTACAATAGAATATCATTTATAAATGTACAGCGAATATTAAACACAACAGGTTGTGTACGAGCTATAACGATACCATGGTTAACCGACCAGTTGTGTGTATTTCAGACTGTGAACTTAATTAGTAGGCAAATCACATCATGAGGTGCCGCTTGAGTAATGACAACACTGGTTAATGGTAATTGCTAATCATTATGCCATTATATATATGGTAAATTACCTCTGACGTTACATGAATAGTATTTCAACACCCCCCTTACTCCTATCAAATACCATTTGTATTGATAAGTGGAGGCTTACAATACTAAATCAGTAATACATTTTCTCATATTAAAGTGTGATTTTGTGGTATAACATGTAGTCCGTTCAAAATATCTACTGTGCACACTTACTTGTCTGGTGTGATTAACAATATATTTTTAAAAAATGTCAGACATTTTTGGTGATGCTGCATTGGCAGTAGCACACAAGCACAAGAAGTGCCATTGGCCAAGATGTCACCTATTTTATTTCCATTTAAGGCAACAGTGTTGTTGTTAAAATAAATGAAGGCTCATTTCTACCGTTTTATGAGGGGAAGAATGTTCTGAATTGCATCTTTGTGCCATGAATCAATCACATTTAACCCTTTCACCTCTTTTCCCCATCATGCAAAACAGTGCTATATGAACCATGAACAATAATCATCAGTAGAGCATCTATAAATGTTTATATTATTCAATATAGAGGAAAAAAATGCATTTGTATGAATTTTGTATTTATTTCTTACAAATGAACACTGGAGCTCACAAACAACACTGTGCGGATACGGGGGAGAGAGAGGGGGGGGGGGAGAGTGTGAAACAAACAAAAAAATACTCCCAGCAGAATATTTTCTGAAGGCGTTCTCTCCTTGCCAGGCTGTCGCAAAGCCCTGGTGGCGAGCGACATCAGACAGCAGTGGTCCCTGCGTGCATCACGTTGGGATTGGCCTGGCAGCAGCAGCAGCAGCAGCCATGTCGCGTTATCTGCATTTGGCATGCGTTGGCGTGTAACCGTTAGCTACAGTGTTTAGCGTGGCTAATCCCGCTGTCGTCATGAGCTCTGCCGGTTAAGAACCCTTCATAGGACCCTCTGGACGGTCTCACATCCAAACATTAGTCTTTGTGTCCCTGGGAGACAAAGGTACGAGTGTGAAAATAGAAAATGGAGCTTTTACGTGGATTAGGTTGAGATGGGGGGGGGTGGGGGTGGGAAACATCCGAAGGCATTTATCTTTTAACAATTCTCTCGCACCACATCACATTATGCCTCGTGTCTTGTTTCACTTACCTGTTATAAAAAAGAGAAAGGTGAACAATATGTGTAAGCATGTATTTTGGCAGGTAGACGTTGTGCTATGTTTATTATAATATGCTCTGTCTGGATGAGCAACAACGTAATGTGATTAATAATAGATTGTTGGGTCAGGTGGCATGAGTAAAATGTGTTTCTCCTTCACCTGACACAGAATAAAGTTGCCATGCAAACAAAAGTGTCTATTTATAACTGCTTCAGTATTCTAGTAATGTTGGAGAGCAATCCACAAAATTTAACGCGTGCGACTTTTCGATGGTAGTTACGACTAGCAATCATCAGGCAGTTGCCAAAATTGAAAATCAATTATGAATCACATTGGCCGAAGAAAGCCTGCATGTTAAATTTACATAGTGTATGACGGTTTAATATTTACCATATTATTTATTTAAAATTGCATTCAATATTTTTAACAAATATTGAAATCGTCCTTTAAATGCCAACCTGTAAATAATACTTTCAAATTAGTATGCTTATCAGTCTCACGAATTGGATATATTATATCTTGACTTAAAGCTTTCGTGACTGCAGGAATTCATATGCTTTGAGTCTTTCGGTAAAGCCACGTAGATTAAAAAAATAATTATTACCGAAAGACCCAAAGAATATGGATATATTATATTTAAAAACGGGAATCATTGCACAGTGGGACCTAACGGAGGTTGATATTTTGGTCAGCTGGTGCTGTTCAGGATGGTCTGAAGGAGGCTAACAAGCTTAAATAGTCAATGGACATCTCCTGAGACAAACACCTACATTCCATCTTTGTCCTGGGGGTTCCCTCTGGAATTTCACGAATACACATTGCCTGCTTTTTTTCTATTTCCCTACAGTGATGGAATTTCCTACATGCCTGATACAGCTGTGCCTGTGAACATTTGCAATCTAGAATTTGGTAAATCACACGTGGCTGCAAAATAATATGCTTTTAGTGGGAATCTATCAGCACATCTTTGTAAACTATACAGTTTGACGGCCATCTTTGGAGACGTGTTGTGTTTCACATAAATGTCACGGTGAGTCATTTGTCCCCTAAAACCTAAACATAGAATACCATGCGGTGAGCATGGCATTGTATTCTTGGCCTGGTACCAATTACGTTTATGGTTCCAGACATGCGCTAACAATTTGAAGATGACCAAAATGAAAAAAATATTCACCAATCACCATAATTTGACAGTCGCAGTGGTAGGGTGTGCATCACATAAATTACATGAAAATGTTGTTGTTATCAACTAAATAAAATAACTGTGCTCTGAAAATGTTTTAAGTCAGTGAATGTGAGCCCATGTGGTGGCCAAATAAAAATGTATGCTAATGAATTTAGCAAACTCCATCCATATGTTGTTTTATGTTTTGTTTGATGTTATGGCCGCCAAACTAATGGTATGTAAACTCTATAAGGCAGTTGTCCTCAATGTTACCAACTCAGTTGTTTTGTCGCCAGATTTGGCCATTTTTTCCCGAGTCAAGGTGGCTCGCGATTTACTGTGACTAGGACATGACAGATTCCAGGCGTGTAATAATAAACCTGTATCAGGAAGTCGGGTTACAATGTTGCATATACATGAGGTTCGATTAGCAACTTTCTGCTTTAAAGCAGTTGGCAACACATCTCGTACACTGTTACATTTTAACCCCAATACTCCCCCCCCCCCCCCAGAAATTGTTTTCATAAAAAAATGTACCAATAACCTCTAATCACGAAGCAGGACAGTCAGGTAAAAACATAAAAAGTAAAGAAAAAATGAGTTGGCAATACTGAGCATCCTTGAGCATTGGGCAGTGCTCCTCTGCCCTGAGTGTGAAATGGAAATTCAACATTCATTTGGTGAGGGCCAGTATTTTCCATAGGACTCCCCACAAAGTGGTTATCATTTTAACATCCCCCAGAGTGATGATGGGCATATCTGACCCCTCATTTGGTATTTTAAGCTGCAGCTCTAACGTTGTGTTGAGAGCTTAATAAAATTACGTTTATATATTATTTATATTCATTTTGCAAGGCATAGCCACTCAGCCATTTCTCTGTGCTTCTCTAGAGCCTTGGGTCAGTGTGAGGAGGAGAGGTTATCCCTAATGCTGACAACATTGAGATATGTCAAAGGACTGGCATTAAAATGTAAAAAAACGCCACTTTGCTGAGGCAAAGAGATGGAAGCCCCAAGATGTTGATTCTGTTGAAAGCTTCATCAAATTAAAATGTAAATGGTAGTGCACTTTGAGCACTGGTGGTAGTTTTGCCTCTGTCGCTAATTAATTATTTACTGATTGACACTGACCATGACACGATGCTAAACTTTACCCTGAGGATATACGCATTTTATTTATACTCTGGGTCAAACTTGGCTCTTTCTGACAATCGCTTTAAGGCCACTATCTCTGGTGAGCAATTTCATTCATTTTCAAAAACGAACTACCATTTTGTCAAAAGTGTGGGAATCATAACAAAAAAAAACAGCCATGGTAACTATAAAGAGGCATGATTAGACAGCTGCAATTGTTCAGAATTGGCATAGGTTATGACATTAAAAAAAACATATTTCTGCTGTCTATAAGTTCTTCGGGTTTTTCAAATGTGTCTTCGTAAAAATGATCACTTCGATCCATCTCTTGCTTTTTGTGCTTGGAAAATAGCCACAGGGAGTAATGCAGTATTCTTTTAGTCACGCCGGTGTCACCTTGGTCTGCACAAAGATGTGTGAACCTGGTGAAGCAACAGCACAGCAGGCATACTGAACGCTATGTGTCGTGTTGTCTTTTTCGCCGATGGCTTGCATTGCGTTATCAAATAGATATTTGGTTAAAATGGAATATGGGTGTGATTTTAATTATTCAGAAACAGGCATTTGGGGCACAACATGGAAAGTGGAATGATTTGTTAAAAGGAAGAGCACTTACCCATCCTACTTAATTTATGCCACGTTGCATCACCTACCTCCGAAATACAATGGTACCTTACCCATTAATGTTTGCACACATCCATCAGCAGCTATTATCTTCCCAACTGCTGACTGAAGGCGTCCCCACACCATCGCCATCCCTCACGGTTTTGCGATGCCACAATCAATCTCACTCCTGAACATGAATTGATCTCATTGCTCTGTCTTTGCAGTGGTCATCCTCTCAAGGCACGTTCCCTCCGTTGGCCACTGTTCCATCACCAGTCTCACCTATTGGCCATATTCCTCTTGCGACATTTCCTGCCCAAGCCCACTTGCGTTCCCTTAGCAGTCAATATGATGTTTCGGATGTTTGCATTTGTTCCATGAACAATGCATATTAAGTAAGTCTGAACATGTGTTATCGTCCACGCGTATCAGTCATGTCCATCGCGAATTTGCACTGAACACACATCGTGAGTTCTTTGGAAAAGGAACACTTTTTTTATAAGTCTGTATACAGAAATCGACTCAGACTCTAGGATGAATGCAGAACATGTGCCGGTAACTGGTTCCAGATCTTCGGGCCAGAGACCCAAAAATTGCACTTGCACAAGGTGTGTGCTTGGGTACAGCAGATCACAGTGCAGTATATTAAAATAAACCCAATGATAAAAAAAACATTTTCCATGAGTAATCGGGAGTCCTGTCTCTGAAAGAAAACAGTTCAGGCAGACCAGTACTGAAAGCACAATGCAGCCTGAAATAAAACCATATTTCAAATACCACATCCCAAGGTGTAACTGAGGGGCAACCTTGACAATGGCCAAAGGGCACAGCAGTAGGCTTGCCTGCAATATCACCGCTTTCATTTCCCGGGTTGTGCTGAGCCACTGCACTGTTTGTCTGGACGGCTGGCATTTGGTAAAAGTCAAAAGGCAGCTGCTTATGCAGACTATTACTCGTAAACGGGAAAAAAAAGGAAAATGCCATGACTATCACCCAAAATGAATCATAATACGTTTTTTTTATCTTTAGATCTTTTTTCTTCCTTTCAACCAGGTTCATGGTGGGAATGGATGGTTGTAAAACCTTTTATTTTCGTCTACAATTATCATTGCCAGGCAATGGAACGTGTCCAAGAGTGTGTCTACAGAGGATATAGAGCAATGGGCAGGTTGTAGGTGGATTATTGCATTGCGTTGTTATGAGAGGTGGCAGCGGCTTTGCCTTCATCCAGCAGTGAATTGATCTTGGCTGATGACGATGATTTTATTACTGTACGAGAGATGCAACCACAGTATATATATACACACAAAAAAAACACATTTTTGTTTCGTTACAAAAGAGAGCAAACTTGCACATCCAGTGGCATGACACACTGGTCTTCATAATTGCACTTGGATGCAGATGAAATCAATTTAAATGTAGCCGCGTTTTTGGCACTGTGCCTTATCCTTTATGCATGTGCATCTGCTCATACGCTCACTGCTTCTGCAAGCTGATCTGCGCTTTGGTGACCGAGCCAATGATAACATGACGACAGCACTGTCCTCGACAACAAGGCCTTCCTGATTGAGTTGATGCATCTGTTGGTTCAAGTCTTTTTTTCCCTTTCTAAAATGATGTTTTCTGCTGAACCAAAAGAATGTGGAAATAGTTAATCTGGAAATTTCCATTCCAGTCGGCTTTTCATTCGAGTATTTATTTGCATCTCGTGAGCATACATGGGAACGTTTGTAACTACTATCAATAACATATCTGCAGGATATGGCTGCGTTTTGCTTTGCTGAAAATAAGCCAATACAAATAGGTGATGACCAATCAGTTTTTTGTTCATGCCATTTTTTTAATCACCTTTTGTCAATCTACTGCTGGATGAATGCCTTCCCAAACCACTGCCAACTCTTACGCTCCTGCAATGTAATGATCCACACAGCACCTGCCCATGAACTGACCTCGCCATTTTGACATTGCTGATGATTTACACTTTACAAACATCGGGATCTACGGATGAAATGTGCCTTATAAATGTCAAATGCTATTATTGTCTTCATTTCACGACAAACATCGGGCATTGTTTCATTTGCATATAAAAGCAGGTCCCTTTTACATTAAATAATTTGGATACTGCCCTTAAGCCTATGAGGCCAGCTGAGTGTCAACATCTGTCATCAAAACAAGCCACCATCAGAAAAACAGATTGCAGAGCACATAATCTGGAACAAATAAAACACATAAAACACGATGTTTTATTTACCGTAGTTGCGTGTGCATGAGTGGTCTTTGTAAACGTCTTCGTTGTGTATTTAAGCTCCATGTGGACACAGGCAAGGATCAAGGTTTACTGATGGACTGAGTGCTTGCTCCATGTAGGCATTTATTTTGTTGCACCTGTTGGGGATATCTGCATTGCAGCTACAGCAAAAATAAACGGTGTATACACATGTCAGAAATGATACACACCATTCCACTTCAGTTTGCAGCACTGGAACCTCATGACTTTGACGATTTCAAATTGGCAATGGTGTCAAATAATTAATGTAACTGTTCATTTAATTAACATTTCCATAGGAACTCATCAGCTACATCACTTTGTGGGTTTCCTTAGGAATTGACTCGTCAAAAGCTCTTCATATATGGCATCAAGCTATTACTTCTATACAAGTACAATGGATCGGGGATGGCGCCGTGGTGCAATAGCTGGCACTCCGGACGTGCAATCCAGAGGGCACTAGTTCGATTTCCTGGTGCGGCAGTTGAAAGACGATACATTTCTTACACCGCCCCCAACTCTGTCCACCCAGCAGTACAACATTGATTCGCCAGAGCCGATCGGCAGGTCACGTATGGTGAGGTGATGTGTGGGTACTCCCACGATGTCTGGAAGAGTCAGCCAAAATCTCCTCGAGGTGAGATCTTTACTCCGGCATAAGCAAATAATTGCAGGGTTGCACCTTTTGCCTATTATACCATTAACAACCAAGAGTGTTGTTAGAAGGCATATTGCTATAAACAGAGAAGAAAACTCACATTGAATGAGAGTCCCATATGGTGAGTGTTGTAATCTGGCTAATTGTATTTCCAGACAAACCATTCACCTCCGTATGTCTCATAGAGCCTAACAGTGGCCTGTGAAAGAGTAAACAATCTCAACTCAATAATGAAAACTTCTCTCACCTACTAAACCCATCCTCAATTGAATGCATATTTTGGGAGGCTTGGTTGACGTATGGGGGGAGGGAAGGGGTGGTGGGGGGGCAGTGCCAACCAGGATGTTCAATGTCAACGGGCAGACTGCACCCACTGTGATGGATGTGAGCAACGCTTCAGCAGAAAAGGCCGCGCCTGGAGCAGACTCAGTCGGGGGCATTAGCGCCCTGGCTTGTCTTTGTCAGAATGCATTAAGATGTCTCCCACTGCATGTGGATTGAAAATTACATTTGTATGTGCTTCCATGCCAGTAAGAGCATGGCCATACATTAAACATGTTACTTCATCTCAGGACAAGATGTAGGGAACACGCAACCTTGTGGCGTAAAGTGACGCGGCGATCAGCAATCACGTGTGCAGATGTTTCTCGCAGCCATGTGCTTCGGGGGCGCCAACAAGACTGTGTAGATGTAAATGGGGCAAAGGCGCAGCTCTACAATTGCTTGCTAACGCCACCGCTGGCAGAAATGCCTCCACAGGAGGGAGCTCTAGAGGCCCTCTAGGCGGTATGAAGGAGTTACTCGTCCTAGACGGTATTAAGGAGTTACTCGTCCTAGACGGTATTAAGGCGTTACTCGTCCTAGACGGTATTAAGGCGTTACTCGTCCTAGACGGTATTAAGGAGTTACTCGTCCTAGATGGTATTAAGAAGTTACTCATCCTAGACGGTATTAAGGAGTTACTCGTCCTAGATGGTATTAAGGAGTTACTCATCCTAGACGGTATTAAGGTGTTACTCGTCCTAGATGGTATTAAGGAGTTACTCGTCCTAGACGGTATTAAGGCGTTACTCGTCCTAGACGCTATTAAGGAGTTACTCGTCCTAGATGGTATTAAGGAGTTACTCATCCTAGACGGTATTAAGGAGTTACTCGTCCTAGATGGTATTAAGGAGTTACTCGTCCTAGACGCTATTAAGGAGTTACTCGTCCTAGACGGTATTAAGGAGTTACTCGTCCTAGACGGTATTAAGGAGTTACTCGTCCTAGACGGTATTAAGGAGTTACTCATCCTAGACGGTATTAAGTAGTTACTCGTCCTAGACGGTATTAAGGAGTTACTCGTCCTAGATGGTATTAAGGAGTTACTCGTCCTAGACGCTATTAAGGAGTTACTCGTCCTAGACGCTATTAAGGAGTTACTCGTCCTAGATGGTATTAAGGCGTTACTCGTCCTAGACGGTATGAAGGCGTTACTCGTCCTAGACGGTATTAAGGAGTTACTCGTCCTAGATGGTATTAAGGAGTTACTCGTCCTAGACGGTATTAAGGAGTTACTCGTCCTAGACGGTATGAAGGAGTTACTCGTCCTAGACGGTATTAAGGAGTTACTCGTCCTAGATGGTATTAAGGTGTTACTCGTCCTAGACGGTATTAAGAAGTTACTCGTCCTAGACGGTATGAAGGCGTTACTCGTCCTAGACGGTATGAAGGAGTTACTCATCCTAGACGCTATTAAAGAGTTACTCGTCCTAGACGGTATTAAGGAGTTACTCGTCCTAGACGGTATTAAGGAGTTACTCGTCCTAGACGGTATTAAGGAGTTACTCGTCCTAGACGGTATTAAGGAGTTACTCATCCTAGACGGTATTAAGTAGTTACTCGTCCTAGACGGTATTAAGGAGTTACTCGTCCTAGATGGTATTAAGGAGTTACTCGTCCTAGACGCTATTAAGGAGTTACTCGTCCTAGACGCTATTAAGGAGTTACTCGTCCTAGATGGTATTAAGGCGTTACTCGTCCTAGACGGTATGAAGGCGTTACTCGTCCTAGACGGTATTAAGGAGTTACTCGTCCTAGATGGTATTAAGGAGTTACTCGTCCTAGACGGTATGAAGGAGTTACTCGTCCTAGATGGTATTAAGGAGTTACTCGTCCTAGATGGTATGAAGGCGTTACTCGTCCTAGACGGTATTAAGAAGTTACTCGTCCTAGACGGTATGAAGGCGTTACTCGTCCTAGACGGTATTAAGGAGTTACTCGTCCTAGACGGTATTAAGGAGTTACTCGTCCTAGACGGTATTAAGGAGTTACTCGTCCTAGATGGTATTAAGGAGTTACTCGTCCTTGACGGTATTAAGAAGTTACTCGTCCTAGACGGTATGAAGGCGTTACTTGTCCTAGACGGTATTAAGGAGTTACTCGTCCTAGACGGTATTAAGGAGTTACTCGTCCTAGACGGTATTAAGGAGTTACTCGTACTTGACGGTATTAAGGCGTTACTCGTCCTAGACGGTATTAAGGAGTTATTCGTCCTAGACGGTATGAAGGCGTTACTCATCCTAGACGGTATGAAGGAGTTACTCATCCTAGACGCTAGTAAGAGTTACTCGTCCTAGACGGAGTGAAGGTGTTACTCGTCCTAGACGGTATTAAGGAGTTACTCGTCCTAGACGGTATTAAGGAGTTACTCGTCCTAGACGGTATTAAGGCGTTACTCGTCCTAGATGGTATTAAGGCGTTACTCTTCCATGCTGGCCAAACATCTTGGCAGAAGTGTGAGTACCCCACTTTAGCCCACCACGCAACCTGCCCACTGACGAATCGCAGTGCATCTATTTTGCTGTTGGGTGGACGGCAGTTGTTGTAACTGCCACGTTGGTGATTGAAGCAGTGACCTGGGGATTGCAAAGTTCAGTATGAAAACCATTACACCAGCAGTATCCCTTGTGCAGGTGTAGCTACAATTATTGCCACATTGTTACGTAACTGCAAAAATGGTTCCATAGGTGATATTCATCTCAACTGAGCAATATTTTTCCCCACCGGTTTATATCCATGTGATATCAGTGTCATGTAATGTGACGAATACTACATTTTCTCTTGCGGAACGGTGAAGCACCCTGTATTTGAACATGGTATGTGGAAGCAGATATCAAGTAACTACCTCTGAGCCTATTTAAATACGAAACACAACGTAAACATTAATTTTAAAATATTAAAGGTGATTTCTAGATCATAAAATGGCATGATTATAACCATTGGATCGATCCTCCGATCATGCCTGGCAGATCCCCTGGCAGTGCCATACTGCACGTGTAACACACACAGCCTCAATGCATTTAAAATACTGACATTTTGTTTTTCCGTCTAATGAGCTTCTCATCATTTACATAAATCTTTACAGATATTATAAATCGAAGATTGTTTACCACGTAAATAAGTTGGAAGTGATTTAGAAAATTACCCATTCACAAATTGAGCTGAAGTACGTTAATCACAATAAACTATGAATTCCCTTGCTGTAGTGTCCACCAAATAAATCCCTCAAATATTCAGTATAGCTTGCACAGATTTAACGGATGCTTCACACATGAAGCACATGTGCAGGCAATCGCCTGATGAAACTGGATGTAATCACCAGCTAAACCTCATACTCAATGCTTGCAAATGCTCATGGCATTTTATTCTTGTTGAAGCAATTGGTCAGAAAGTAGTCATCATTTTTTTAAATTATATATATACCCCCCGGTTCACATATATGTCCCTCCACGTATTGCACTGCTTTGCCCAGTGTAACGGCACAACGGGGGGAGGGGGGGGAAACCAGGCACAGTAGCAATTGCCAGATCTGTCGATGGATGGGTAGGTGCTAAAGGAAGAAGCGGTCCAGGCAAGGTCAAGATAAAATGTGTGCGCATATGCCTTAGCATGGCTCCAAAGGAGATATTTGATAAGGCACTGGACTATGGGGACATCGGTGATTTAATTTTGCTCTTCATTCCTTATCGCATCATTCCATCCCCATCGCTGCTTTCCCTTGTGATGTGCTTGTGTTGTATTTTTGGCGTCAAAAACAAAGTCAAGGTCGACAATTGATCATGCTCGATACAAGTGAAAAACAATAACATGAAAAATAGATCATGGGACCTCCTTTGCCAGTACCAAAATATGATAATAGGTTTTTCCCTGGCAAAAAAAACAGGTGTTAAGATGTTAAAATTATTCCATGTAAAAGGTTTCAGTTTGGTGTTTTAACATCGTAACACCTGTTTTGTTGCCAGAAAAAAGGAAAAACCTATTATCATGAAAAAAAACCCACTTTATTGCTTTTGTTACTATTTCTGTCGTACATGTTTTTTTGTATTTATTTATTCCAGAAGTTTATTGAAAATGACGCATTGTACATTTGATTTGCTGTCCAAAGCAATGTAAGGGCACTTCGGCGTAAAGTAATAATGTAGCATAATAGTACAACGACGTGATCAATTCCACAAACCGTCACCCAGTTCAAGAAATAATTAACCTGGCACAGTAATTATCTGCAGTACCTGCTCTCTTTTGGAACAAAAAAAAAATACATCTTATAGCCCTACTCACGTTCGCCACAATAATTGGTGTTTACGTTCACATAACGCAGACGACATCAGGACACACACTTCCCCGAATGTTTGACATTTTCCGTGTGTTTTGCTGTCAAACGTGCAATTGGCCGCCATTGCTGCAGATTTTGACTGGTCTCGCCGCTCTCAAAATGTGTCTGTCCAATTAGAGGCAGCCATGAGGTCTCACGGGACACCAGACTTAAAGCTGAATGTTGCATCAACGCCCATTGTTTTGACAAGACGTTGTCGACTGTATATATATAAATTTTTAATAAGCACAGTAGCCAAAAGGCCTTGCACGTTGGGCCAACGTTGGCATGTTCACTGGGTTTTTTCGGTTATAAGATTCATTATTCAACTGCATATGTCTGAGACAGAAAACGCAGTTTTGAGAGAGAGACTTGGTTATTGGATCAGATTGATTGAATAATGCAGCCGTGTGTTGTCGTGTTTGTTATCATTTGAGCAATAGAAGAAAAACACATCGTGAAATTGTATTTTATTTTCTCTAAATACTCAAGGAGATTATAACATTTGTTTCTCCCATAATGCAATTGTGCTCGTCTTTAAAATAGCTTATTGTACTTAGTTTGTTGTACTTCCCCCACACCTCCCATTAGCACAGTTGGCTACGTACGATGTGAAATGTAGATGTGAGTAACCAGTCCCCTTTTAACAACCTGACACCACACAGTCCTGATTCTCTCTCCATCCAAGCCCTCTAACCACTGCAGAGACTCGCTGAGCGATAAGCCGCTCCGTTCGCTTCTGTTTAAAAAAAAAAATCACAGTTTACATTTAAGCGTCACCTATTCCTCCCTTTGAGCCGATAAAAAATGTCACACCATAATAATTCGGTGCGATTCATGTACCTGGATGACGGCTGCTTATCTCTGAACAATGCTTCATTGTTATTGGAAAGTCAAGCCCGTCTTGAGACCGCGTACGCAGGAGTGCCACCTTGATTTATACCTTGATAGCTCAGGCACCTGCTGTCAGTGCCGTGACTGCTGACGCAGGGCGATAAGGCTCATCAAATTGATGGCATCATGCACAGAGATAATGACACTGTCATGCCAACATTTATTTTCTTAATTAATGACAATCTAAAATGACAGCAGTTACCATGTAATGTTTCAAATAGCATGCAATATGGTGGTTTTTAGGGTGATTTTTTATTTCTAGTTGCGTTGTGTTCATGCAGCTGAATATGGTAGTGCCGGTTGACTAAATTGTAACTACAATAACATGTAAAAGTATTTAACATCGATAATAGTGTAGAAATTTAGGAAGTCTGATTTTTCGAGCCATTTTGTTCAAATGTTATGCAATGTGTTTATGGTTTAGTGGTCGTTTGGAATTTTATTAAACATTTGCATAGCTAATGATTATTGATTTTATGGTTTAACATCTGCTGCTTCGCAAAACAATGCACCTTATACGTTTTAAAATAGTTAAAGTTAATAATTGGGATGCAAGTGGCTCACGAAACAAATTTGTGTTTTATGTATTTTATTTTTTATTTACCTCTGAATATGTCAAGTCTCGATGTGATTTCCTCCTGCATTTACTGCTATATTTAACACTATATTTACCTTCTGTAGTACTGCATTAACACAGTATTTACTACACTACTTGTATCTTAGAGTATTCGGTGACAACAACGGAAAGAAAAGTAAGCGCAGCCGTATCCAGCTTGATCGTGTGTCCATACGAGGCTATTCTGTGCCCTGAAAGAGCAATTTTTGTAACCTACGTTTTATTATTATGGGGATTTGCTCTGTGGGTGTCTGTCAGAGGCGATAGCAATATTTTTACATGATGAAAAGTAAACTGCGGTCAGGAAAATAAATTGTAAATCCCACTGCAGGCAAAAGCTGTTTCGGGTTTAACATACAAAGCGATAAAAGTTTTTTTTATATATGCATCTTTATATATTTTTAACAGACAATTGGCTTTAAAATTATCTTTAATTTCTTCGATTTCCATGCAGAAAAAAAATCCACCGTGGTTATATTATCATAAAAATGTGTATATTGCTTCATAGCTTGCTCATTGCAAGTCAATGAGACGCAAGCTATCACCTAACACATCAGATGCCCTTGTTCCAGGGTGTGAGTAGAGATTAACGAAAACTGCATGCGCAATCCGACACGCACAGGTGCACTGTGGCACAGTGCATATCGTCTTGTGGCGGAAGAATTCGCATCTTCGTAGCAGAGCAACCACCCTTTTGAACCTTTGCTTTCTTCTTGCAGATGACGCATCTGGAAATCTAGCAGAGTTCAAGAGCTCTCGTTTACCTTTTGCTTTGAGATAAATTCTGACGGACCAAATTAACAGAGGGAAACCCTCTGTTGCAAATGCATGTGTGCGTAAGAGACTATCTAATTATTGATTCAGTGAACTCGCACATGTTTCATGACGCACGCCAGTTGATCAAAACCTATAGTTATTATTATTATTCTCTCAGTGACTGTAAAAAAGTAAAAAAAAATACATTTATTTAAAGAGCCGGTCATTCTTAAAGAGGCAAGTGAAAGTAAATACAGTATATAGCATTTCGTCTGAATGCAAGTTTGTGCATTAACTTATCTCATAATCACTCTTCTATCGCGACTTCCATGGTTACTGTTCCCACAAACTTAACGCTTTGATTCCTCCACCCATGTTGAGGACTGGGTCTACCATTTTACAGGACAATGAAAATTGCTGAATGGAAATCTAATTAGATGTAGAACCAAAGCACTGCATGATTGAAATTTACATTGTAAGCAAAATTACTTTCTTCAAATATAACCTACAGAGGACATTCTGCTAACCTCTCTATGACAATAAATACAGCCTGTCATTGCTACTTAGCAAGTCCTTGACAGCACCTCTGATGAACATGGTTGGCTACATACAGTTTCAGTTGATTTATTTTGGTATAGCCCTGTGAGCCATTCGGCTCTTGAATCGGGTGCAACCACAACAAACAAAAAACAAAAACACGAACAAGAAAAACATCTTAAAGTGACTATGTGACTGTGCAAACAGAAAATCCAAGAAGAAAAAAAACAGCAAAATATTCCTGAAATAAGCACCGTACACCAACGCTGTGTGCAAAAAATCCCAGTGGGTTGCAAGTCAAACGACAACAACAACAACCACAAGAAAACTTAGATTAAGGCATCAGTCTAACTCCGTACTACAACAAAACAAACATGTCCAAACCGAAAAAACTTTTCCAAATCACCAAAAAAAGCCATAATTGCAACGTAACAGTGATCATAGGGACTGTAACCGAATTTTTACAATTAACTACATAAATAACATGTAACACCAAATCCTAGAGCCATAGCTGGCTGCATGAGTTACTCCACAACAACAGAGGCATCAGTCGGAGTATCAAATTTTCAATGCACCTTTAAGATCAGCACGCTAAATAAAAATACAGATAATACTTTGCAGCGTCATCCGGAGCGAAACATTTTATTTTATTTTACGCCAATACGATGAGATAGAAGTTCAAGATACATATATCCCTTGCACAGACACTTGGCAAGGTACATTGCCAGTCTCTAGAGTCCCATGGCACTGTTAATTGCCATAGGATTAGCCAACAGCTCACGTCAATTGTGACCATAACAGCGGAATGGTTGTATACCATATAATCAAATGAATACTCACAATATACATCAATACATACAGATTACATTTTTATTTAAAGCTTTCGTGACTGCAGGGATTCATATTCTTGGTTCTTTCGGTAAAGTCACATAGAAGGGAAACAATAAAATAATAAAAATATAAAACAATAAAATTCTCACGACGTTTCGACTGCAACACAAGCAGACATCATCAGGTGTGAAAACCACAACAAGAACATTTGAAAAAAGTGGCGTTTTTTAACGTTAGCATCATGGATAGTGATTTGACAGTTTATTCAGATGGACGAGTCCATCTTTGTTCAGAAAAGAGGAGGGGGGGGAGACTGTCATACATATTCTAATTATGTTCTAGGAGGGATAATAAAGTTGTTTTTCCCCTTACAAGTGTAGTGAGTCCAACTGAGACACAGACGTTATCCTTCAGAGGCAATACATTATTGTAACACGTATATACAAAGGGGTAACTGCCTCTTTACCAGATACAGCCTGGGGTGGTGACCACCCGGCTAACTACACTATACTTAGGAGTTACAGCTACAAAGGGTCGGACCCTCACTCGGGTCCCCGGCCACGTGTTGATGCCTCGTAGGACGTAGAGCTTCCATGTTGTAGACGTAGTAGACGTAGAGCTTCCAGCTTGTAGAACGAAGCGACCCCGGTTCCTCTCAGCGACCCTTCTTACATCCTCCCCTGGGCCCCCAGGGGAGGTGGGCTCACTCACCCTGGAGGTCCCGGGGGGAATGTGCAAATGTTCCGCCGAACCTGGCTCCTTACGGAGAGCAGTAGGCCGGGTCGATGGGTCCTCCGCGCTCGAAGCCTGTGGTACTGGCATGCGCGGCCGTTCGGGAGACGTCAGTCGCGTAGCACTTTAGGGTGTAGGGAAGCATAGGATGGCGCCATCGTGGTATGCAACGGCCTGATGACACGTGCCCCGGCAGGCCGCAATTGTAGCAGGTAACACAGCCGCCTCTGGAACGAGACGACGACCTTGGCCGCCGCTGCTCGTCCGTCCGTCGCGCGCCATCATCACGCCGGTCGCCTCCAGCCCAAGTCAACACACATGCCGAAAGGGGCTCCGCTCCATCAGGTGGCCCCGGCTTCATGCGGGACATGGCACACGTCACCTGTGCCCTGTCCCGTTGTAGAAGTTTTGGGGCTTGAATGCACTTAGCGACCTTGAAAGACGGGATGTCATCACCTTCGGCTGGAAGAATGGTGTGGAGGGTTTTCGCTAAGGCCAGCAGTCTCTCGAGGACCAACGCGTCGATCCCATCGTGGCCCATTTTTGGGAAGGCGGCTTTCGCCAGCGCCAAAAGCATGCTACGGAAGGCGAGGGCCGACTTGGTCCCCCCCTTCCGTCGCGTGGTGAACTTGTGGCGCGTGTTCACCAGAGGCTCATAGATAGATGCCATCTGATCGAAAGCCTGCGTGAGGGTGGACCTCTCCAGCGGTGGGATGGTGAGGAACGCCGCAAGGGCGTCGTCGTCGAGGGCGGCAGGCAGTGCCCGCAGCGCCTCCGCCTCCATCCATCTCGCCAGGTCGGCGTTCGTGAGGAACCGCCGCTTGAAGTCCACCTTGTCACCACTGGTAGCCGCGAACTCTTTAATAAAGGGAAGCCGACGTGGGAGGATGTCCATCGGCGCCGACGGCGCGTCTTCAAGTTTGGCGGGCTGCGCGTTCTGAGCCGGTGACAAAATGGCGGCTGAATGCGCGGGCGGCACAGCCGAATTTCCCGCCTGCTGTGAAATGACAGCGGAGTCATCATCCACGAGCGGCGTCGCCGCTCCCTCCTTCACCGGCGAGACCGTGGAACTGATCTCCGTGAGGAGCGAAGCCGCGGCATGGAGGAGCTCTGCGAGGCGACCATGCGCCTCTCGGAGGGTCACCTCCGCCGACGGCGAAGCGTCGCGCGCCAAGATGGCGCCCTGCTCCGCTGGCAGCATGTCCTCCGGATCCTCCGGAGCTGTAGGCAGCACGAGATCCTCGTCCTCGCTGTCCAACGTCCTGGTACGTGGTCTGCGACTCGTAGACATAGTCTACTGCTAGCTGCATAGACTAGCGTGTTGGCCACTTCCGACACCAGTTGTAGTGAGTCCAACTGAATCGCAGGTGTTATTCTTCAGAGGCAACACATTATTGTAACACGTATATACAAAGGGGTAACTGCCCCTTTACCAGATACAGCCTGGGGTGGTGACCACACAGCTAACTACGCTATATGTAGGTTTTACAGCTACAAAGGGTGGGACCCTCACTCGGGTCCCCGGCCACGTGTTGATGCCTCGTAGGACGTAGAGCTTCCAGCTTGTAGAACAAAGCGACCCCGGTCCCTCTCAGGAACCCACCTTATATCCTCCCGGGTCGAGGCCGGCTCCGCCCTCGGCCCCGCCCATCTTCTCCAGCGTTCTAGCTCCCTCTCGATCCCTCTCGAGTGCTCTCCCTGGACACGTCATTACCCCCTAGCCCCCCTACTTGGGGCCTTCTCTGTGGACACTCCGGATCACGTGTCTAAGGGGTCAACCAGAGTGCCATGGCCCGGGGCAACCCTGCCCCTGGGCTGACACTCTCCCACTCCCCCTTGTGGGAGCCCGCACTGCACGCTATGTGTGGTGCCCGCGCTATCCCAGCGCATGCCGTGCTGTGCTAGAGCCGGCATCACACAGCAACCCACCCAGTGCTGTCTGCGACATAAGAACATTGCACGCCACGGCCCTCCTGGGCCGGCACCATACAGTGGAATCCCCGATGTCACTACACAAGTATAGTTGAGTCTATGCACAGAACTACAAAAATAAAAAAAATCCAAACTTAAAAATGTAAGCAGGGTCAGTCCCATTATCAACAAACCAATAAATGATTTGCCTCCCGTGACGTGTGGCAGGAAAGCCAATAGAGAGCAGGTGAAGTCCACTCTTGGTTGCAGTTTCCGAATATGATCATGGATGCAGCTGGCATAGGGAGTTTGCAAGGGAAGATTTCTTCTACCATACCACTCTTAAGCAGCAGCCTGCATCTGCTAATAACAAGTCCAAGTGTTATTCAGAACTATATTAAATGATGATGAGATATCCAAAAGCGTATAATATCCAATTTCCTGAATGTCAGAGGCGATGAGTCAAGTATAAAGTTGTGCATACAGTGGTTATAATGCTTTCTAGCTCTTCAGCCGTAATGGAGTTTTCCTGACATCCTGTTTGTTTAACTTATATTCTTTGAGTGTATTTTTTTCTCTTGATATCATGCGCAAAATAGTGCCCATAAAATGAGCCGGGACGAATAAAAACTATTTAACATTTAACAGCAGAACTGATAAGTGCACCGGTCTATTTAATTTCTTCCTAAGATATGAATGCACGGTTGGACTAAGCTCGTGTGTAGTTGCCTACTCGAGTCATGTGATCTGTCCTGCCACGGGTCCACAGCTACTGGAAACCAGACTGGCTCAGTCCGAGAATTACCCAGGGCCCGATAACCGATGTTCCCACACGGATGTCATCCCAGGCTGAACCCAGTCTTCTGTGAGCTCTGCACTCCAAAACATAATCTAATCCCTGCTTCCACAAACATACGCATTATTAACATTACGGTTGGTCTATGATGAGATCACTTTGCATCCATTATCATTAGATCGTGGACGTCGAGCAGTATTGAACCTGCTGAGTACTTTTGAGACCACCAGGGCTTGCCAGTTGTTGTGGGCATCAGGCTTCGAGGTGTGGCCACCTGTCACCTTCTCCAATGTATGGATTTTCTCTGGGTTCTTAAGTTTCCTCCCACATGCGCAACACTCACGAAAGGAGTTTACCAACCGTGCCTCCTGAAAACCATTCTCGGTCCTGAATGAGGCGTCCTTCTGTGTAAAAAAAACACATTGGCATCATTATAATCACTTAATTTATTATGTATTGTTTATTTGACCAGCATCACATTTTAGGATATTTATGTTAAATATTCTGCGTAAGTCCTGTGATTGTTGTTGAGGTTTTCTGTTTCGGTGAGCAGTCCTCGGGTATATGAAGAAAATGTGTCGAATGTTGTTGTGATAAGTGTTTATTTTGTGGCTTTGTTAATCCCTAGGCAGTGTTTACCCCGATTACTTTCCGTGTCTTGAAATGCGCAACGTGCCGCGAAGCTTAAAAAATAAAGCAGGCAACGCAAATAGTTCCGCTGGTTGTGAAGATCAGCTTAGAGCAGCCGTTCTCTCCGGGGATTTGAATGCGTCGGAGTGAAAATGAGGCAGATGTTAAGATCCTCATGCCCACCGTAAAAAAATCATAGAGTATTGACGAGTAGCTGCGGATGGATTTATTTTTAGTTGGCGACTGCAAAATTCCCACGACGTCAAGCTGGTGGCGAATCGTGATATACGTTATCTTTTATATAAATAAAGACATTTTAATCTGTATATAAGTCTCAAAAACCTCCAGGGTACTTCCCAACAAGGCAGAAAGTCGAAATTTGGTACCTAGGTAGCTTTTAGGACACAGGCAAGTTGAAACATCTAAAAATCCGAGTTTCTTAATTTTAAGGCCCCCAAATCGAGATTTTAAGTGCCCCATAAACATGTTTGTGTGTGTTTATTCAGAAACCGTTTAAAATATAAAATTGCGGTTGTTTTCGTTTGATAGAGCATTTATAGAGTGTTTAAACGAGAACCATTGTTCTATCTATTATTGTTTTTTAGATATTTCAGATTTAATCGGGTTTGAACGAAAAAATACGCATTTTATGACGTTCAAATCTGAATAACTCTAAAACGGTAAAATAAAGGAGCTTCCCCTCATAGAGTATTGCGTGCATTAATTTATGTTCTTTCTAATAAAAAAGAATGGAATCTTTAAATTGAGCGGTTTCCGAGGGGTACTTCTTTAAATATAAAAAGTTGAATCAAATCGGCAACAATTTAAATTTTTTTGCGGAATTTTTTTATTTTTTGGAGTACTATAGTTGTTAGTGTCTGATCGTAGATAAAAACTGTAAAAATCATATCATGTTAGTTGCTATATTTATTTCAAACTTTTGCCTGGCGAAGACAGGTTTCATGAACTCGTTCTTAAATAAGTAAGTCAATGTGAATTTACGATTTGAAACGTAATTTCGGCTGCTGGCACGAGGAAGTGCATCCCGTGGGCTTTTCTCGGGAATTTTCTGCAATTATTTTAACTCATGTATGGATTTTAAAGTAAACCCCCTACTCCCCCCCCACCCTCCAAGGATATCCCAAAAAATACAAGTTTCCGCTTGTGCCCTGGTCGTGATCGCTTGTAACTTAAATTCCTTCTTTGATGCTTTCTTATCAGAATTTTAAATCACATGGTCTAATGTACCGAGAGAGAAACATGTTTTGTAATAAGCAACATTAATATGATATAATTTGACTCTCACCGAACACGTGTATTTAATCTGGTCTCAACAAATGTAAAAGGCAATGAAAGCCCTTTCTTAAGCACGCATGTCATGTTTATATTTCTGTGATGATCTCAAAATAGGATGGTTTGGTTGCTTTGTGTCCTGAGTTGTTTCTGGGGGTTCCCTGCCTTCGCTACGCTTGCTGCTGCGCTCACGATACTAAACGCATGCTGCAGGTCAGGAGAAGCAGTGGTATATCTGTGCGCATTTGCAGCTTTTGTGTATGTTTAGCGAACAGCATAATAGCCAACGATATCGATCCAAACAGTATAATGCAGCTTACTGGCTTGTAATTTAAAGCTGGGTTTTTTTTTTCAACGTCCAACTTCCAGTTGATTTGTGTTTGGTTAGTTTTATAGCGATGCTGGTGAGTGCAGTAGTTAGTGTTTAATGTGTTTGCCAGTAAAGCAGTTTCCATGGAATACAAAATTAAATTCCCCACAGCTGCGCTGTAATGTGTAAGGGTTATTACAAAAAAGAAGCCATCCAAAGTATAGTGGATTTTAAGACTCGATGGCATCATCGGTGCATCACCAGATCGTGAGTGAGAGTGGCACTTTGGGGAAGTCTTGATCCAGCAGTGGATTAACCATGACCGATGATGATGATGACCCAATTTGCAAGAGTGGATGATTTTCTGTCAACAGCATAGCCTGAATCTCAATTTACCCAGCACTAAAATTAACTGGAGAAAAAATCCCATACATAACTAAGATTGTATACACGCTTTCATACACAACAAATAATGAACATTGATTAGCTGTCACATAGTTAAAGAACACTGATTGATTGAACGATTGCAGTGATTATTTTGGGGGGTTTGTTGATTTTTTTTTTACCGGAATGACAACAGCTGGTTGATGTGCAAAAATGTATTCAACAGATGCGAAAAGCGTGAAAAGGAGCACTTCTGTGGAAAGGGACAACAGTTGCCCGAAAATGTCTTGGCATGGGGACAATGCCATTGACGTCCGAGCTGGGCTGTGTGTGCTGTGGCGAGGAGCGGCGGCCATCTGTACAACGTCAGCCTCAGGGACTCCTCGTTGGAGAGCAGAGCTGCTGCCACGCTGCCCCGGGGCTCCCGTGAAACCTTCCCCCGCGGCAACGGGGAGAAAAATTAAGTGCTGTATCCGATAACGTTAATTTCCCAAACACACTATATTTCAAAATTACACAATGAGCACAGTCATAGAAGGAAAGAGAACACTAGATTGGGTGGAACACTCCCACATGACTCAACCCGCGGGCCATGTTCATTCATACCGGTAACACGGGATGGGCTTTCACCTTTCAAGATTCACGTTATTGTCTTTAGAGCGTTGAGTCCAATTCATTGAGCTTTACTGCATTAGCTTGGAGGACCATTTCCCCCAATTCAGATGATTATCCATCTTTTTGAGGTACTGCGCAAATGTGATAAACTTCTGTCATTATTGTAATGACATCGTTTAATGGAGCTGCCGTAGTAAAAAAAATAAAACTAAAATTGGCAGCTCTTTTTGTCGTGATACAATCTCACAGCATGAAAACGTTTCGGTGATTTTTTGACCGCCGAATTGTTGTTGATGAAAAAAAGAATTCTACAACACTCTCTCGGGCTAGTTTTGCTCATAGTAACCTAAACAACTCTTCAATTTCAGAGGATGTATGTTTCTACCGTAAACTTTGACAAAGATATGGATAGTGCTTACACTGAATATTAAACCGAGTGTTTACGGTAATGCATTTGAATGCAGTAATGTGACGTAGAAAAGTATTCCCAAGGTGGCTGAGTGCTTCAGAGGTAAGAGCACTGAGCCTCCACCCACTGGACTATAGCTGAGTTTGAAACCAGGTTTAAGCTGCCCGGGATTAAACTGGGTTCTCAAGTACAGCTTGATCACTAATTACTGCATATAAAAAACGCCATTTATACCGTACTACATTTGATTTTTCTCATTAGTAAAAAATCTAAATCTGAGCATTAAAATGTTTTTTTTTCTGTTTGGCAGTTTGACTGCCATTCAAAAAGAATCTCTCGAAAAGGAGGGTGTGTATGGATACAAGGTCACTTGAAGGGACCTCTTCTGTGGTATCTTCTTCTGTAGACCATTATCTAACAAGTGGTGATCTAACAAGCCTTTGTAAGAGTCCCAAATTTAAATTTCTACATCTCACGACATGACACCATTAGTACAATTGGAATTAAACTGAGGAACAAAGACAACAAATACATATGTATGCTATGAATTCCATGATAGCATTGATATTTCCCCGCTATGGAAAAAGTAGTCACGAAATATGTGTACACTTTTAAAATCAACATAACATTTAATCTTTTACACGATAAATTATACGATATTTAAAATCTGTGCCATGTATACATGCGCTATAAATTAATTAGGTGATGTATAGTTTCCCCAGTGCCTCCATAATCATATTTGAAAATATTTGAAAATATGATTATTGGATAAGAAAAATGCCTTCATCAAGTTGATAAGAATCTTCAGTTATTAATAAATCCCATAATGTAAAAAAATGTGTCACGGCAAAATATAAATATCACACTTTCATCCCATTTTTAATAGTGTGTTCTTAACCAAACTCTGTATACCTGTGCATTGTTTATGTTAATTTGAGATACAACTGGGATTTGTTTATTTCCCTAACAGTTCTCCATAGTTACCCACATACACCACAGTTATCTGATTGGTAGCTTGCATGCAATGGGGTAAAGTGTGGGTACACCCACGTCTTACAAAGCATCTGACCAGTGTGAAAAAGTAGGCCAAATACCATCTTTAGAGGGGCTCTCTATAGCTCCTTCAAGTGGAGGCGCTTTCACCAGGAGTAGCATGAGTAATTGCAGGGCTGCACCATTACCTCTTACAAATGCAGTTCAGCCTCAACTTTGTTAAACATAATACATAATTACTTCAGATACTTTACCAGCATCAATTGCAGTATCCATTGTTGCAACATTTCACAGATTAGTTATAGAGTAAACATTTAAAGAAATTTCGATTTAAAGCTTTCGTGACTGCAAGGATTCATCTTCTTGGTTCTTTCGGGAAAGTCACGTAGAGTGAGAATAACACAATAAAACAAAATAAGACAATAAAAATCTCACGACGTTTCGGTCACAACACAAGTGGCCTTCTTCAGGTGAAGAAACAGGTCTCTGTCTCCTGGATAGACCTGTTTATTCACCTGAAGAAGGCCACTTGTGTTGTGACCGAAACGTCGTGAGAATTTTATTGTCTTATTTTGTTGTATTGTTTTATTCTCATTCTACGTGACTTTACCGAAAGAACCAAGAAGATTTAAAGAAATGTTCCAGACATTTTCTTTATATCGTTTCGCAGAGGCCAGCACTTTATGGCAGACCCCTAGAGATATCACATTTCAAGCACTGCCTCTTGTTTTATGCTCTCATTATTTTAGGGATTGCATTGAACCTGGAGGCGGTTGACAAACTGAAACATTTTATACGTAAAATTGTTGAGCTGGGACCAATGGTTGCATGTTCGTGGAGACGCCTAATGAGGGCAGGCCTCCCTCTAGCATCCTCTGATCTTAGCACCGTGCGATGTTGTGTTCTTCCTGAGCATGCATGTAAGAAATCAACTTCATTTCTCCAGTATTCACACCTCATGCTTCCACCTCTGATGTACAAAAAAACTGGAACCTATCAATGGAAGAATAATAATTCACAATGCCAGAAGAGAAGATCTACATGCAGATGATTTATTTTCTCGAGTGGTGTATTATTAAGCAACTGACAAAAATGGGGATTTTTCAAACATGGAGGGACTTCCCCGCCCCTCTGCCCCCCCAGATCAGCTGCCTCGAAAAGAGGACATCTTGGGAACACAAGCACAGTATATAGGTGGCACCCATATTCCCAACTCTCTCTTCTAGCTTTGAAACTACAAAGTCCTCCCTGTTAATCCACATTCCTTGCAAATGCCACTGGAGTATCCGGCCAGCCATGGGTTCATATTTATTGTGACATTATTTTCATTTTTATCGTGACATTATTTTTTTCTGGAAAATTCTGCAATCTTTTTTTTATTCAATCCAATCAGATTTAACACCATTTTGGGGGGGGGGGAGGACGGGATTTTTGCATACTTGCTCAGGTAACCAGGATTTTAATGTGTCAGAAGTGATGGTGTCATGCTTTTGAGTGGTCAGATACATGACAAACAATCTGAGCAATATCGATAGACTTTTCTATATGATGGCCATTATTGTATTGTATATGTGGCCTACAGCAGCAATTTAATAGAGCCACTGAGCTGCAAAGAACCTGAGGTTATTTTGACTGTGGACACATTATTTTCTTTTAATATATTGTATTTCCATAATTTTATCCTGATTATTCTATCGGTATCATGTCACGTCACATAGTGTACTTTTGTATCTCTCCCAAGGCAATGCAACACTTTATGTAACAAAATAGCTGCAGATATTACGAGGTTGCTACTTCTGAAATCTCTTAAAATAGCCTCTGGTCCATACAGTAAGGGTCAGCACTTTCCCACTCACCCTGTTACCAAGCAAATCTCCATTGCATTATCGTCAAAGCTGTGGGTTTTTTAATTCAAAGATAAAAAAATGTTTTGCTAAATTCAGCACAGTATCAAATTTAACGTGATGATTTTTGTTGTTATTGTGCAGTCATTGGTGACCTGGCTGAAACCATCAATTCACTCCACCTGAGAACCTGGTTTAACCCTCGGGCTTCCCGAATTCGAACTCAGGATCTCAGTGGTGCCAGCTCAGCGCTCTGACTTCTGAACCACTCAGTCATGTAATTGTTTCCTTTAAAAAAATTGAACTGCAAATAAACCATGAAGAGGTTTACACATATATAAAGTACAGACACATTGAAAAACTGCGTGTGTGTGTGTGTAAAATTAACTCAAAGTAACCAGCACTGTCGCGGAGAAATGTTGAGTCTTTCAGATAAAGACATCTCAGGGTTTTAAGAGGCTTTGAATTTAAAGAAAAAATAAAAAAGGCAATCCACAGAAAAGTGGTGCTACTGCTTTAACAGTGCTCGAGGGCTTGATTGCATTAGAAATTTAAAAAAAAAGTGTTTTGCTCTGAGCTAAGGCTGAGAACCAGGGAGCAATTTGTGCCTCATACCCTCGGTAGTGTCATGTGAATGACATTATAACCTGTATCAACGAGGAAAGATGAGACTTTACAATGATGAATCCTTCATTTGGCTCAGCACTGGAATTAACCTGCGCTCGTGTTGAAATGTCCAGCGTCATTGATTTTCACATCTTATATGGCTTTGAAATGAATATAGAAATACATGTTGGAAAAAAACCTTTCAGTTTTTAATGAAACAAAATGGTAGGTGCTGCGCCATATACCCAGACAGAGGCTGCATGTATATATCTCAATTAATCGTTTTGGTTTGAAAATAATCTCATTGAAAATAAAAATTACAGCCTCATAAAAATATACCTGATCTCTTAGTGGTAAAACAAATTAAACAGGAAAATCCATGGTTGGTAATTTGTGTGTGTGTGTGGCTCGGCCTCTCTGGATGAACATGCTTGAATTAAATTGCAAGATTTCATATAAGAGGTGGGAGTGGGGGGGGAACCATTTTCACTCCGTGTTGCATTTTGTCAACTTAAAACAAATGCTCAATCATATTGGATCTTTCCATTGTATTTTAAAATGCTCCTGGTTTGATTATCTTAAAGATTTAAAGTAATATATTAAAGTGATCAAACTGTTACATACAATGAGGTGATCATCTCCACCGTGCCCACAACCAAATTACCCTGGATGCACCCAAAGTCTTGCGATGTTGGAAACCAATGCAAGTTTAAGCATGGTTACAATTTCAGACTGCCTAGAAATACCCAGGTGCTGAAGACTTGGGCTACAAGGTGACTTGAAGGTGTCAGGATGGACAAGCAGAGATTCTTGAATCTATCTTTGTGGAGCTTTTGTGCATTACCACATCTTATATTTATTATTGGGGATTCTCCCCACGTGCCAAACATTCATTCATGGAACAACAATCCCAATGCAGGACCCTCGTAAACAAAACAAAAAATGTCTGGAAGACTAAGTGAGGCTGTCCTGGATAAAGGGAACGGCTATTATTGGCCATTGTATGAGGCTGACACTGCACATTGAGTGAACCTGTGAGAGGTCAACTTGTGTCCATGGTGAGCACTCCCATTTGCATATCAACCAATGCCACAGCTGTCACCACGGTTTAAATCTTTTAGGTTAGTTTACAAAGAAAAACACGTGAGTGGCTCTGCACTTTTATTCCCCCCCTGGAGACGTGCAGGACAAGCACAGACCCAAAGGCCCAAAATGCTACGTGGCCAGCAACAAGCAGCACTATTGAAGTTTACAAGATAACAGCGTATCATACAATGGGAGAGGAATGAGATGATGGGAGGGAATTCTAAAGCAGAGCAGTGCGGGCAGGGGTGTAGAGAGGTGGAGCCATGCTGAAGCATGCCACTGTGCTGTTGTGTGCGCTTTGACAGGTGAAAAGCATCACACTCACGCATGCCGTTCATTAAAATGGTCAGAAAGCATGTTACATTTTGAGACAATTTCAACCGAGAAGATGGATTCTGGCTTAGCAATCATTGGAAAGATTTGATAAACCATTTCAGGTCTTAATTGATTGTTCACGCTTACAGTGGCTTTCAGACAGCATACATTACATTTTTGGTCTCCCCCCTCCTCTTTTCAGAACATAGATGGACTAGTCCTTCTAAATAAACTTCCAAATCGCTGCGCGTGGCGGTGACGTTTTTTTTTATAAATAAATAAATACACCGTTTAAAAATAAATAAATTTATGCAAACCGACACACCTGATGACGACCGTTTGTGTTATGGTCGAGACGTCGTGAGACTTTTTATTGTTTTATATATATTTTATTATTTTATTGTTTCCCTTCAACGTGACTTTACCGAAAGAACTAAGAACAGAAAACATGTTGTTTGTGGATGTGGTGAGTAAAAAAAATATATAATGCGTTGCAAGATTAATGATGGCCGGAGAATGTGGCATTTCCGAGCATATGATACAGATGCAGAAGCGTGTTTAATATTTGGCCAGCAACAATTCACGCCGCTCACATTGTGATGAAACGTCAAAATGCTGCGTTGACATTCGATTTTAAATATTTATTCTTGTTTCTATTTTAGTGAAATTAGCGGCCTCTAGTTGGCAGCAGGGGTCACGTGAACCCATTACATGCGAGGCATACAATTCGAAAATCCTCAATTCATATACGCACCCTTCAGTGTATGTTTTGTGAGCAGAATACATTTTAATCAATGAATCATTGCATTGTTACAGCCCTATTCAATATACACCACAATATCCTGTGTAACAAATGCTCGCTGCAGCAAAGTGCACCTAGGACAGCTGTTGAAGGCCGCCAGAATCAAAATGATGAAATCCAGAGCTGGACGACAGCAAGCTGGAGTGCTTATCAAGATGCCATAAATATGCCAACCGCATGATTTAATTGACTGTTTTGCTTTGTATCACCGTTTTAAAGGAAAGTACATTTTAATTAGTATTTAGTATTCACTTGCGGTGGGCCAGGGTCTTTTGAGAATGAAATATTCATAAGTTACAGTCACATACAAAGAGGTAGGCTTCTTTATAAGGCCCATTTTTATTGACAAGTCATCCATTTTCGATAGACCAAACCACAATTGTGCACATTTCAAATAATAATTCCAGCCGACTGGAATATATACTCCTGTGAATTATTGCACGTGCACTCTGACTTTTCAGTAGGTGGCACACTTTGGAAATTAAGTGTTCACACTTAAATACTTTGGAAATGTTATGTATGCTTTCCGCTTGCTCAGTGGAGACTGCCGTTATCCTGCGAGCTTTATCCTGAAATATCACCAAGTATAAATAAAATGAAACATCACCTCGCTGAAACACAGAGTCACACGACTGTGATTTTTCCCTGTGCAAATTAGTTTTATTCACAAAACTTTTTGAGCGACATTTGTGTATATGTTGCATACAGTACTCGTACACGTGTGACATTGTATAACACCCTACACAAAGTGCTGTAGTTATTACTAGTTTGTTTATGCTAATCAATGTAAAAGTCAAATTATACATGGTTCCAGTGACCATAATTTACAGACATGATGAACACATTTCTACGATGAAAGAAAATTAATTTATTTAGAAGTGCTTCTCGTGTATCGTGGATTGTCCTTCTCCCATACCTCTGATTTATGCGGTTGGCTATGTCCGTGCAAAAGAAGTTCAACATACATACACGATATCTGAATTTCAGAATGTACGTATACAGTACTCCACTACGACATAAGTGTGTGCCATGTAGCTCTCTGATGTTTTTCAGTTTGCACCATGTGTCATTTTGGTGTGATGTCTAACGTTTCACTTTACATGCTGGGAAGTTGTCCAGGAACCGAATTGAAACGAATTTTAAACTGCATTCTATTCGATATTCAATTTCTGGAGAAATTGCCAGCACATGGAGCAAGAGGTTTTATGTCATATAGAACAACTCTCTTTACAACCCGAAAACTCATCGGAAAACCATGGCAAATGTAATGACTAACAACTCTCTACAGCTGAGAATTGTGGGCCTCTCATATTTTTAAATATCAGGAAATGCCTACCTTGCTTATGAACAATCACATTTTCAGCTGATAAGGATTGTTTGAATCAATTTCTACAGAATTGCAGTATTAACAAAGTATGCAGACTGAATTGAGCTTGTGTTTTTTTACACCGATTGTGCTATCATCGTCACGTTATGAGACAAATTATCCCTCCAAAATCTCTCGCACAGCAGTGAAACCCTTAAAATGGCCAGTGGAAGTACATATCACAGAGCTACATCTGAGATCCCTTCAAGTAACCTCTAGTCCACACGCAGTAGAGAGGGGAGCATTTTCTCAGTCACTCTGTATATCAGAGTGAAGTTCATGACATGACAGTCAACCAGATATTTTAATTCTCAGCTGGAATTTAGCCAAATTAAATGCAGAACCAAATTTAGTGTGATGTTTGAAACCATAGACTCACAGCACCCGAAGACCCAGTTTAATCACAGGTGGCTGGAAATGACTGTACTGTATACATACTCTAAATGCCAACATTGCTGAGTAGATTTGTAAAACATCTACCGGACAGTAATGGTAACATATATATTACGTGCTAATCATAATAACTTTAATACACATCTAAATGTGTCGTACTTCATACAAAAAAATACTTTTAAAATGTTCCTACACAATGTTTCACCTTTTTCTTCTACCTCTGTTTGTTTGAGGTAAAAACAAACTTACCTCAGGCTAGTGAAAGACAAAATCTACATTTATACAAAATATATACGTGTATTCACCGGAGGTCAATCAAATGGATATCTTTCGTTTAACCTATACAGACTTGCTATTTTGTTGTAACGATAGTGTTTATGGTTATGAAAACATTTAACACGTTAAATCATGCCTAATCAAGCGAAAACTATTTCACAAAGATAATGCCTGTCTTGTGATATATAATACACATCGCTTTATAGGACACTGAAATATTCTGTTCCTAATTTAATTTGATTTTGCACATCAATTAACGACTGAATGAACATTATTTAATACTTAATGCTACTTAATGAACATTACAGTCATTACATAATGTTTATCGACAGCGTTCATAACGGATTTTTATGACAATAAAAAAATGACTATATATACACACACAGTAAGTTTTAAAGTTATATCAATGCGACATAGCAACATCTATTTATACATAATTACGGTAATCTTTATCATTTAACCACCCTTAAATAATTGAGCAGGTATTAAACTAAGTTATACATATTTAAGAAGAATTTTGGCGGCACTGCCTGCCATCATGGTGTAATGCAGTGGTTCTTACCCTGGGGGGTGCGTGCACCCCCTGGGGGTACCAGATGACCTTTCTGGGGGTGCGAGACAGTGGCAGATTGTTTGTTTGGAAGGTAAATCATAGAAACGCAAATGAAGCACGGGCACATGTATATACATCTACTTTGTTTCATCAAGCCCAGGTATTTATTAACATTATAAAAAATATATATGCGATTGAGAACGAACCAAAGGTGGGCAAGCGAAGGTTAAGAACCAGCGGTGCGATGTCGCTGCACCCAGCAGTATCAGGGCGTAGAACCACAGTTCCTCAATCGGAAGGGCATGTGCGGTCGGGTAACGTGTGGGTACTCCCACCTCTGTGCCAAGACGTTTGGGTCGGCATGAAAGAGTACGATAGCCTCTAGACGTGGCTCTCCTCGAGATTCTTCTCGTGGGGTCCTGCTTCCAAAAGTGGTTTGCACAAGACATTGCAGGGCCGCGCCTTTAAATTCACCAATTCGCAGAGCAGTGGCGTGGTTTCACTGTGATGTACAACGGTCGCCAGCCTTTAATATGCCTACTACCATCGTGTAAGTGTGCGCTGATGTGGCACGTCAAACGATAGCAGACACAAAACACGAATCTTGCATCGCTTTAACGAGAACAAACCAAGGGTAACAATATATCCTGCATTGCACGAATAATTCAGCGTCACTCCTCGCCATTTGTAAAGCGGGCGAGCAGTAATGTTTAATCAGAGATCAGTGTAGAAATTATTCATCCGTACTAAACACACCTCCCGTATATACATCGGTATCTGAAAACCAAATTATAACTTTGGCCTCCAGTTGTTGGGATTTACTACAGGTACGAGTAAATGTGATAACATATAAAGTAAACAAAACTCTGTTCACACACAAATAAATCAAATGTGTTTTAGGCATTGGCCCTATTGGCTCTCCAGACCATATAATGATTCACCCCCCTCCTCCAATTCATACAGTTTTGTTCACACGATTATTCCATACGTAACAGCGTATAAATTACATAAGTTGCGAGTAATTGATCCTCACCCACACGATTGTACTTTGAGATTAAGAATCAATTGAGCGTTGAAGGAATGTCGTATAAATGTACACGGTCCATGACGTTATTCTCCAACCAATGTGATCATGCGTTCGTGCCAGCAATTCCACTGTGCATCGACATTTACAGCCCACGCCTTGCGCATGCAGGCCGTGGGGGATATTTTGACTATACTTCACCAGGCTGGGTAGTGTGGGTTGGTGGAGGCGGGGAAAATTGGGGAGGGGGGCATAAAGCAATGGCGTTTGCTGCATTGCCTTCTGTTGCCCACAATGCCTGCTACGCCTGTCTTTTGCGCTTGGCGATCACCCATCCAGGCACCATGCATGCTCAACTCTGCTTGGCGTATGAGACTTGACAGTTTCGGGTGCATTCCATATGGTTTGGTCATAGGCTGAGAAAATCCGATAAACAGCTAAAAACGTTTGTGGAGGTGCAGTTGGTCTCTATTAGGTCAATTAGCTACGTAATAACTAAACAATGCTTTTTTTATTTTACCATGTAAAGCCACTGAGCTATGTAGCTCTTTTGCAGAAGCGACCTGGCCACGAATGATAGCTCAAAGAAGTGGCCTATCATGTAGAAATGTATAGCAGCCAAATACTTTAAATGCATGTTTCTAAATGTGGAGAGAAAACCCGGAGGACCCGGTGAAAAACCATCGCGACCACGGGGGTGAATATGCAAACTCCAAATATACAGGCGTCGGGATTGGGATCAAACCCACGACCTCCTGTATACCAGGTGGGGCAATTAACATCTCGCCACTGTGAAGCCATCAACATGCACAGTGGATGGCACCAACACATTGACTTTTAGGATGTCTGTATTTTTTCCGTAGATAAGTGAGGCTGAAAGATAGTTAAAGTAGGGTTTTCACGGCTGTGCTGCATAGCTCAAAGATGCCGTTTAAATCCGAACAGGTGGCACAACCCGACAACACATGGGAGATTTTCCAAAGCCTATGTCAACCCAACTGAACACTAAACAAAGGTTCATGATAACCTCATGATGACAAACCTTGGTTACATATAAACTTATTCTTAGTTTTTTCGGTAAAGTCACGTTGAAGAGAAACAACAAAATAATAAAATATATATATAAAACAAGTTTTTATATTTTTATTGTTTTATATATATTATTATTTTGTTGTTTCTCTTCAACGTGACTTTACCGAAAAAACTAAGAATATGAATTACTGCAGTCACGAAAGCTTTAAATCAAAATTTACATATAAACTTATTAAAGTATATGAGGCTTGAACATCAATTATCTGTGAAGTACCATTCTGCATGAATAAGTTAAGCCATTAATAAATGTATACATTTCACACCAGAACCGCCATTTCCATATCCTAATCTTAAAACTGGCCTCCTCCAGCAAAGGTGGTTGGTGAACATTTTATTCATTAAAATACAATATTGTGTATCTGGATTGGCTACGCTCACGTAAAATATTTCACTTCACGTTATTTAAATGTAAACATTTTAGGAAAAAGTAAAATTACTAAAATAATTCAGCAAAACCAATTTCCAGCCTGTGACAGGGCACATTTCGCTCATGTACACAGTGGCGTGATTGCTAAAGATGAGCAAACCAAACAAATATTAATGCTGATTTCGGTACCATGATTAGGCAAGACTACGACATAAGCATGATTGCCATGAGCATAATATGTACTTTTCATTCACAAAGACAGTTACTGCCAGCTGAATGTAAAGCCCAACATTAGTTATCAAATATTTTGGGAAAGAAAAAAAAACGAGCCTAATTTACGATACCAGACCTTAAAAAAAACATTGCTACCTAACTATAACATACTCTTAAACAAAATGCATCTTTGTGCAGTGACAAAAATACTATTTTTCTTGTTTTGCCAAAGTACGACTTGCAACACAAATGGCGTTAACGGAGTCGAGTCACTGTGAACCAATCAAGAGTTTGGTGCTCAAGGAGAGTGTTGGCTGATGTGGCCGACGTGGCTTTGCACCGCATCTGTGATGCGACGGCAGCCGATGACTCTGCAAGATTATGGATGTGGTGGATTCTGTGGGGGGGGAGGGGGGCAGTGGATACCGATGGAGGGGGGGGGGCAGCCGCAGCACTGACAATCTCGCACGTGCTTAGTTTTTCTGAGCATCTTTTAGCGAGTCAGTCGGGGGAATCGTGGTGGTAATAGCACGCGGTGGCGGGGGAGGAGGAGGGGGGGGGGGTTTGAAGACAGAGGAGCACATGATGATGACGATGCCTCCGGATCCCCCCTCCACAAGTCCACAAGTGAGCCACCTCTTCCACCCCCCACCCCCCCCACGCCGCTCCTCCTTGCCGCCACCGCCTCTCCGCCGTGGCGGCCCAGGGGGCGGGCGGTTATCCGTGGCCGTTGTTGGAGAGGTAGGCGATGAGGGCGATGACGGTGCCGATGTAGAGCCCCGTTCCCACCGTGATGGAGAGGATGGCGAGGAAGAGGGCGCGTCGCGAGGCGGAGTTGGCTCGCAGGTAGTCGCCCTTCGTCACCGCCTTGCTCGACTTCGTTTGCGGAAAGGGAGGGGCGGGGGGGGTTAGACGGGAGGGTCGATAGAGCGGCGGATAAAGGGTCAACAATGGTCGGTTGGCATAATGGCACGGTCTGGCACGACGTTCGCTCCTTTGCTGACCTTCCCCCGATGTCTCAGGCTGCTTCGCCTTGTCAAACAGGAGAGGGCACGAGGAGAGGGTTAACAAGGAAGGACTTTGTACGTGGCACGTGTGCATTTTCATCATGTCTCGATTGCCTCTCGTGGGGTTTAATGTAACCGGGAATGTAGATGTCGTCAGAGCTATAATAATAACAATGCAAACAAGCCATGGGCCACATAGCTTCGTAAGGCCCGAAATATATTTTTGAAGGTGATGTACATGTAATTTGTCGAATCTCAGACATAGCAATTGCATGGCTAAATCCCTTACAAAGGAATCTTTAATAGTTGCTCTTCATAGGCCATACAAGAGCAAGAGGAGGCAGACAAAAATAAGCGCACTCACATGCCAAAATGTGGTAGCAGTTTGTCATCTGAGAAGACAACTGGGATGGCTTGTCATTCACCCAGCCAGGGAGATCGCAAGCACCGGGAATCTGGGTGACTGTGTTAAAATCAAAAGGGCACTCTGCCATGTGACAATGAATCGTTGGTTGGCTTGTGTCAGTGAATTGTACAGCAAGGAGTGATTTGTTTTGACAAGAAGCAGTAAATGGCACCAATTTTTTTGTTCTGCTGTGCAAGAATCCCAGACATATGGACTGGCTCTGCATTGTGGATCTGTTGGCTATTTGGAGTACACTTCTTGATTGATATGTCTTTTAGAATGTTGCACAATCCCGTCATTATCATCGTCGTCATCAGCCTTGCTCTAGTCATTGCTGGATGAAGGCTTCCCAAAGTTGCTGCCATTCCTCATGGCCCTGCAATGCCACAACGTATCTCTCTTCTGCATATGAGCTGATCTCATTGCTCCATCCGCTATAGGGGTTGTTACCGCCTTCAGCTAACAGTCTTTTGTCAGTCTCACCCATCGACCGTAATCCCTTGACGATGTGTCCCATACAAACCCACTTCCTTTCCCAAACAGTCAATGTGATGTATCTTAACTTATCTTATTTTATATTTATAATGCGCCTTAGCTCAAGACGCTTTACATAGTTTAAACGCGGTAACAAAAATAGAGTGTCTTCTTGGTTCTTTCGGTAAAGTCACGTAGAATGGAAATAAAATAATAAAAATAAAACATAATAAAATAAATTCTCACGACGTTTCGGCCACAACACAAGTAGCCTTCTTCAGGTGAAGGAACAGAACTGTCGGGACGACAGCGCTTCAGTGAATGCTGCTAAGCTTGGCAGCGTCTTTTAAGCTGGGTAGGAGGAGCAGAGCACCTTGACAAAGGAGTTTACATATCAACAGGAGAATTTAGCATTGAAATAGCTGTATTAAAGTGTTGGATCAGCAGGGTGTTAAAGTCAGAAATTTGCATGTAACTGGGAGATTAGCATGATGTTAATGTGAGGGATTAGCATGTAACTGGTCACGGAAATAGCTATGCTAAAGTCAGAGTTTACATATCAACAGAGGAATTTGGTATATTGACGCTAAAGGAGTGAACTACCCAACTATCATACAATAAACCGATGTGAAAAAAACTAAGTATAAACTACATCAATATAAAAAATATACTCAATATATTCTTCAATAAGTTGAGCTATTAACATAAAGTAACTGGGTATACACTACACTACATAATAAATACCATATAGTAAACTGATAAAAAAACTAAAATATAAACTACATCAATGTTATCAATAAACTCAATATACTCAACAATCAGCTGAGCTACTAACAATAAGTCGCTATACATTACAATTCCATGTCGAAAAAGAGCGCTTTAGATGGCAACGGCGTGCAAGGGCCGAAGAACGAGTGGCCAGACCAGAGGGAATGCAGGGGACACGAAAGAGCAGGGGAGGGATGGGAAGGAGTGGAGTGGTGAGTGGAGGGAAGAGAATGGGTAATGAAGAAGAGGTGAGCATTGAGAGAGGAACGGAAAGAGGTTAATGAGGGGGACTGTTTAATGTACAGGGGGAGTTTATTCCAGTGGAGGGGTACAAAGAGGGGTAATGGTTGAAACATTAGATTGGGCACAGGGAGAAGGAATATGTTCTCTAAAAGACGTGCGCCTCTCTCTGACTAAGTGTACTACCATGTACCACCTCTCCAAGCTTATTTGAGCCCTTTAAAAGTTATTGTTTATTTTTTTGTGTTAGTGGCTACGGTTCCAATCCTTGACATAGCAGGAAATATGCACTGTCACTTAGCAGACTTGAAACATATCAGTTTACTTTTTTCCTTTCTTAATTTTATATTTAAGTGTTAATCTCCTTTTGATTCAACAAACTGTTTAATCCCAAGTAATATTTGAAGCATGTATGTTATAAACACGTATAAGAGCATTTACAGACGAGTAAAATATAATTTGTTAGAGATGACATCTTACAGACGAAATTAATCCTCAAATTTAATAAAGCATCTGTCTCTGTTCTTCATAGTAACATGAATATTTTCAGCCCTTTCGTCAATACACTGCTGGATGAAGCCCTTTCCAATGCTGTGTCGGTCATGGGGGTTGGTTGACCATACTTCACCATGCTGGTTAGTGCGGGTTGGTTGACCATACTTCACCATGCTGGTTAGTGCGGGTTGGTTGACCATACTTCACCATGCTGGTTAGTGCGGGTTGGTTGACCATACTTCACCATGCTGGTTAGTGCGGGTTGGTTGACCATACTTCACCATGCTGGTTAGTGCGGGTTGGTTGACCATACTTCACCATGCTGGTTAGTGCGGGTTGGTTGACCATACTTCACCATGCTGGTTAGTGCAGGTTGGTTGACCATACTTCACCATGCTGGTTAGTGCGGGTTGGTTGACCATACTTCACCATGCTGGTTAGTGCGGGTTGGTTGACCATACTTCACCATGCTGGTTAGTGCGGGTTGGTTGACCATACTTCACCATGCTGGTTAGTGCGGGTTGGTTGACCATACTTCACCATGCTGGTTAGTGCGGGTTGGTTGACCATACTTCACCATGCTGGTTAGTGCGGGTTGGTTGACCATACTTCACCATGCTGGTTAGTGCGGGTTGGTTGACCATACTTCACCATGCTGGTTAGTGCGGGTTGGTTGACCATACTTCACCATGCTGGCTAGTGCGGGTTGGTTGACCATACTTCACCATGCTGGTTAGTGCGGGTTGGTTGACCATACTTCACCATGCTGGTTAGTGCGGGTTGGTTGACCATACTTCACCATGCTGGTTAGTGCGGGTTGGTTGACCATACTTCACCATGCTGGTTAGTGCGGGTTGGTTGACCATACTTCACCATGCTGGTTAGTGCGGGTTTTTGAAGGAAGGAGGGGGGGCACAACCAGTTGAGATATCATCAATTTTAGCAACGGCTGGGAATTGAACTCGGTTCGTTGTGTTCACAAGCACAGCGCCCTAACCACCGAGTTGCTACTCCACCCCAGTAAGAGTGGTCGACAAACAGTGTACAGCAATTTCTAAATTTGTGTGTTTTTTTTAAGTTAACGTGAAATATTTGGACTCGTTTGAAATAAATCGAAGTGTGAAATTTGTATCGGTTGGGTAGATGATAAGGCCGACATCTTGACTACAATCAGATATAAGATCTCATTTAAGTCAGCGTTCACTGACTGACTTTGGCGTTACAGTAAATCTACTACCTATAGCATGTTATCAAACTTACATTGTTGTTGACACTTGGCAATAGCTTCTGTTTGTGTATAATGTGTTTATTTGAGTTGTAGAGCGGTGGCACGGTGGTTAGCACACTCTTCTGTAAACCTAAGCAACCTCAGTTCGATTCCCAGCCACTGCTAACATCAGTGGTGAGTGATATCTAAATCAATCCTGGCATCCCCCCACCACCAACCCACACTGACCAGCATGGTGAAGTATAGTCAGTCAACCCTCATGACCGACATGGCATAAGAAGGCCTTCATCCGCAGTGGATCAACAAAGGTTGTAAATAATTTGTATGGAAATAATACAATATTTAATATAAATACTGTACTCTATGTATCATATTCTGCTCTATAATTTACAAGTAGCTCTAATTTCATTTGCAACTAGAACCAAAACACAATCATCATCTTGCTCATTACGGTTATAATGGGTGAACCAGTCAGATAGGCCTATTATTTTTAGCCACTATACCATGACTCTACAGCTATATCCCCCCACGTGTATCTGTGAATGCAAGCACGCTCGGCTCAACAAATGAGCCTGATGTCAGGAGCAAAACATGTCCAGAAGAAAAAGCCATGCCAGAGCAAGATTATGAAGCCAATTATAGTTGCATGCAACCCTTGGGGGAATAAATGTCGAATTTCCCCAAAAGGCAATGGCTTCAGAAAGCGTGGGTCGGATGAGCAAAACCACCGGCCTCCGCGTCGCGCCAAGGACACTTTGCTCGACGGTGCTCAGCTTCACAAGGTCGGGGTTGATTTGATCACTTTATTGAATTAACATCGTGCAGATAAGCCACGGCCAACACACACACTAAAAAAAAACTCTCAACACTTTTTCTTTTTTTAAATTATCTCCTTGCATGAATTATAAATACAAACCTCCACCCCCACCCAAATAACAAAAAAAAACTAACGTTGGCAGTCCACCACAGGGAACATCATGCATGAGAGGGTATACAGTAATAATTTTTGATAACAAAAAAAACACTTTAATCTGCGAGAATACTGCCAAAAGCTCTTGATATTTTAACGTTTCCAAACATTGTGTTTATTTCTTTCACCAATTCACTGTTGGATGAAGGCATTTCCATGCTGTGCAGTTCTTGGGGGTTATTTGACTATACTTCACCACGCTGGTCAGTGTGGATTGGCGAAAGCAGGCAGTACAGACGTTGGAGTATGTAGCACAGTACAATACTGGATTTGACTGCTCTAATTCTGTACTTTACATTCTATTGTATGCAGAATATGTGCTACGAACGGACATTGCTAGAAACGTCGCTGATTCCATTTTTTTTTATTTTAAGGTAATATGGCTGACGAGTGTGAATTATTTGTTAATAGTGCTTGTGCACCACTGCCAACGCAACATCACCAAATAATTTTGTAAACAAAATCTGGTTGTTATCGTAGTTCTGTGTATCTTGGCAGTTTAATCATTTGGGTACATTTGGTTGTAATGAATTGGACTTTAATTATAAAATTTTCCCACCGGCGCATATTTAACTCCCAGGCTTCTTCACACCACAATAATTCGAGCTTTTCATCAGCCCTGTCTCTGGAGTGTTTCTCCTGAGCATGAGCTACGTTGCTTTTTAGCACTTCAGCAATTACATTTAATTGTCTTAGCATGTCTTGCACAGCAGATAGAAGTTGCATAAAACATGTCCTGGTCTTCATAATAAAGGCTTTTGGGTTAGATCGTGTAAGTATAAATGTGCCGCAACCCTCCATCACCTGGCCAATCAGTAGAAAATGTGTCACGTTAACAAAACGCCAATTAGTTACTTCTTCAGCCCACCGGTGTGTTTGAAGAGTGAATCCACAACATTTAGAATTCGAGTACGACGTTTCGCTGGGAATTGCATCCAGCATCTTCGGGCAATTTGCCAGAATAGTGAAGCCATCCACCTGCTTCCGGCCTTAAATAGTGCAGGATGACGTCATCATTGAACCCCATCAGGTTACGAGATCAGATGCGGAGGAGGGGGGTATTGTAATATTATAATAGATTAATAATCGGTTCATTAGTATGTGATTCCTCTATAAGGAAATGTAATATGTATTGTGTATTACTTAATAATACGCTTCCAGGCTGAGCTAAGTCTGTCGCTATCAGAGCGGTTAAAATTATTGGTATTTCTCTCAATTTCGATGGATTCTCTCATTAGTCTTGGCCAGTCATAATTAGTTTTGCATAACACTTCAACGTTATCAAAATAAATTGAGTGTCCTTTTTGGCAAGCATGATCTGCCACTGCGACAGTTGTGTTTGAGATAAATTAATATTCCTTTGGTGTTCTTTTAGTCTTACGCTAATGTTACATCCCGTCTGTACAATTTAGCATTTACCGCATAAGCAATTCATCCGATATACACCTTCTGTTGATAACTTATGTAATTCATCTTTAGTATAAGACACTATATACTTAGTTCTTTCGGTAAAGTCACGTTGAAGGGAAACAATAAAATAATAAAATATATATAAAACAATAAAAATTCTCACGACGTTTCGACCATAACACAAACGGTCGAAACGTCGTGAGAATTTTTATTGTTTTATATATATTTTATTATTTTATTGTTTCCCTTCAACGTGACTTTACCGAAAGAGCTAAGAACATGAATTACTGCAGTCACGAAAGCTTTAAATCAAAAATTACAAGACACTAGTTTTTGAATTTTGTGTACCGCACCAAATCTTAATTTAATGTTTTTCTTTTGCAAAACATGGGCTAATTTGGCAGTTACTCCTGAGATATATGGTATTTTAATTGTTTTGATAACACTGTGTAACACATTTTTAGAAATTTTTGTTCCTGGGTAGTAAGTGTTATTTCCTAATTGCTTATGCCTCAAAAGTACGGAAAAAGGCTATCATTCCCCACAAACTTTGCTCTTGTGACCAGGACAGAGCTGAGTAAACTTGGAGTAACTTCTAGAACATTCTAGAACTTTCCAGTAATATAAATAGTAGTATAAATACAGGGACCTTAAGCCCACCAGTTAACTTTAGTTCTAGCCACCTAAGTGGACACATATCTGCATTTTTCTGAGATAGCATCAAGAGGCTGCAAGCATCCGGCAGACGCATTTTGCTTTGTCTGAGGCCAATTTATCAAGACAAGAGCGACAAAGTCCTCTGTGGAAGCATCTGCTAAGATGTGTGAGGCCTACAACAAGGCATATGTTGGCATGCCTGTCGGGGATCAAGACAAACCCTGGGCACCTCATTTCACCTGCGAGCAATGCAAAACAACTCTGGAAGATGGACAATTGTTGCTCGGAATTTTATGTTGGAAAAATTTTACAAAATTTTAAAATTGTACAAGTTTTAAATTTTTTAATGTTTTACAATCTTAAATGTTATTGAAAAAATATATACGAAAAATGTTGCGAGAATCTCTTACACATTAGTCATGGGTGAAATAAATGTATTTTTGTAGGATGGTACAGAGGGGAAAGAGAGCCATGAAGTTCGCTATCCCAAGAGTTTGGCGGGAATCCACTGACCACTCAAGCAACTGCTACTTCTGCATGAATGCACCTGCTATCACGTATCCAGACCTTCCTTCATCCATCGCCCCGGTGCCACACTGCCATGAGCTCCCCGTACCCACTCCTCCGGAGAGAGAGCAGCCGTCTTTAGAAGAGAGCAGCAAGTCAGAGAGCGAGGAAGACGTTGTAGATCCAGATGGCAATTTCAGAGGTGGAGCTGAGGAAAGAAACCCATACTACCCCAGCCAAAAATACCTCAACGACTTGATCAGAGATATTGGTCTCACCAAGTCCAATGCCGAGCTTTTGACATCTAGGCTCAAGCAGTGGAACTTGTTGGATGAAAGTGTGCAAGTCGCAGATCAGAGGAAGCGTCACCAACCTTTTTGCAGCTTCAGCACCCGTCAAGATGGGCTCTGCTTCTGCCACAATGTGACCAGTCTGTTCGAGGCAATCGGAATCGCTTGTAACCAGAATGAGTGGCGCCTCTGCATTGACAGCTCATCCAGGAGCCTCAAAGCCGTGCTGCTCCATAATGGTAACAATTACCCGTCACTCAGTGCACTTCAAAGAGGATTACAATAGCATCAAGACCTTGCTGGATGCATTGAAGTATGAGGAGTATGGCTGGGAGGTCATCGGAGACTTCAAAATGGTGGCATTCCTGATGGGTCTCCAAAGTGGTTTTACCAAGTTTCCCTGCTACCTTTGTCTTTGGAACAGCAGGGACACCAAGGCGCACTACCACAGGTAGGATTGACCACAGCGGACCGAGTTATCTGTGGGGAGGAACAATGTTAAGTGGGAGCCACTGGTGGACCCCCGGAAGGTGCTGATGCCACCACTGCACATCAAATTGGGCTTTATGAAACAATTTGTCAGAGCTGTAGATAAGGAGTCGGCAGCCTTCAAGTACCTTCAAGACTTCAACCCTAAGCTGTCTGAGGCAAAGGTCAAAGCCGGTGTCTTCATCGGACCACAGATAAAGAAGATCCTGGAGTGCAATGAATTCCACAAGAAGCTCACAGTAAGGAGAAAGTGGCTTGGAACAGCTTTGTCGCAGTGGTTCGTGGCTTCCTGGACAATCACAACGTCGAAAATTATGTGGAGCTGGTTGAGACTCTAGTGAAGAACTATGGCACAATGGGCTGTAGGATGTCCCTCAAAGTCCATATCCTTGATGCTCATCTTGATAAATTCAAGGAGAACATGGGAGCGTACTCGGAGGAGCAAGGTGAGCGCTTCCACCAGGATATACTGGACTTTGAACGCCGCTACCAAGGGGGCTGATTCGTGAAAGAGATTTACAGTATATTCGTAAATCTCGAAAAACTACTCACTTTTAAATCTTTTGTAGTCATTTTTGTATTACTTTAGTACAAATAAATGTTATTTTTGATTCATATGTTGTTTTTTCTGACTTTATGTGAACGAAAAGACACAAATTCGACCGTTTTGCCATTGAAAATAGGTAAATTTCAAAATATCACTGTCCTGGTCACAAAAGCAAAGTTTGTGGGGAATAATAGCCATTTTCTATACTTTTTAGGTATAAGCAATTAGGAAATAACACTTACTACCCAGGAACAAAAATTGTGTTATATAGTATAATCTAATCACTTTCAGCAGCTTTGTTATTTGGTCTTGGTTTCGCATTCAAGAAGACATGTTTACCAGAAGATATTCCAAAACTTGCTGACTATTGTCTAAATAACACTTATTTCTTATGGAGAGGTGATTTCTTTAAACAAAAGGAAGGAGCAGCAATGGGCTCTCCTTCATCTCCGCCTATAGCAAATCTGTACGTGAAAACTTTGAAACAAGAGCACTTGCCTCAAGTACATTAAAACCATCTTTTTGGCCACATGGTAAAGATACACTTAATTATTTTTTTTAATCATCTCAATGCACAAAACCCGGCCATCCAGTTCACCATGGAAATGGAGGTGAACAACACACTCCTCTTCCTGGATATTTTACTTGGACGCGGCCTAAATGGTAAACTAACACACAGAGAGCATCTACCGAAAGAGAACGCACACTGATGCCTATCTGAATGCAGATTCGCATCATCACCCAACACAGAAATACTCTCTCATCAAGACACTCATACATCGGGCAAAGACAGTGTCAGATGGTGAAAGTCTAAGGGGAGAGATTAAACATGTTAAAGAAGCACTACGCCTGAATGGCTACAATTATGCTCAAATTAACAGAGCATTGAATGCCAAACCAAGACCGAACAACAAAACTGCTAAAAGTGATCACATTATCAAAACAATTAAAATACCATATATCTCAGGAGTTACTGACAAATTAGCCCATGTTTTGCAAAAGCAAAAGCGTAAAGTAAGATTTGGTACAGTATACAAAATTCAAAAACTAGTGTCTTGTACTAAAGATGAATTACATAAGTTATCAACAGAAGGTGTATATCGGATTAATTACTTATGCGGTAAATGCTATATTGGACAGACGGGACGTAATATTAGCGTAAGATTAAAAGAACATCAAAGGAACATTCAATTCTCTCAAACACAACTGTCGGCAGTGCTTTCCAACAAGGACACTCATTTTATTTTGATAACAAAACTAATTATGACTGGCCAAGACTTAGAGAATCCATCGAAATGGAGAGAAATACCAATAATTTTTACCGCTCTGATAGCTACAGACTTAGCGCAGCCTGGAAGCGTATTATTAAGTAATACACAATACATATTACATTTCCTTATATAGGAATCACATACTAATGAACTGATTACTAATCTAATTACTAATCTATTATATAATTACAATACCCCCCACCTCTGCCTCTGATCTCGAAACCTGATGGGATCAATGATGACGTCGTCCTGCACTATTTAAGACCGGAAGCAGGTGGATGGCTTAATTATTTTGGCAAATCGCCCGAAGATGCTGGATGTAATTGTCAGCGAAACATCGGACTCAAATTCTAAATGTTGTGGAGCCACTCTTTAAACACACTGGTGGGCGGAAGAAGTAACTAATTGGCGTTTTGTTAACATGACACATTTTTTACTGATTGGCCGTGTCTAGTGGTGGAGGGTTGCGACAGATTTATACTTACACGATCTTACCCAAAAGCCTTTATTAAGAATAATACTGGTCGCGAAAGCCTACGTGTTAAATGTCCTGGTCTGACTATACACTCATAGCAGTGCAGGGAATTTCACCTCCTTCAGATGACCCAAGTGGCGAAGTCCGTTTTTTTATCGCATGGTAAGTAGTTGGATTCTACAACGTTTGAATGTGCAAAGGAACTGTTTACTTGCCTTGTTGAAATGGACTAAATGCCAATCAGGCTCAAAAGTAAACATATCAGCCACGTTGGATTTGAGGAATGGTATAATCCATCAGATGTGTAAATGTGAAAATTTAACAATTATTGCTTTTCTTAATATAAATTTGCGCAAGATGAAATGTTTAGATAAACACTCTTTGACTGTCAAGTCAATTATGGGAATAATTTAAAAAAGAAATCGCAAAATAATCACGTGTGTTTTCATATTTATGTTTTCATCTCTTGGTCTTTGTAATATTCACCTTTATTACAAAACAAATCGATTTAAAAATGCGCGTTAAAAAATATGCAAACGTGTGTACAATGTTTTTTTTTATAACACTCACTCTTTTAATTTAAATTAATCCATCAGTCAGTCATTGTTGTACCACTATCTTTTCAAATATCGTATCTGAACGAATGATCACGTGGTTGTGGTGTTTTAAAATCACATTCTCTTAAAAATACTTTTCATGTTTTTAAATGTCCCCCACACTGCAATGATCATCGCTGATCAATATTCTTCAGCACCGAAATATTCTGCCGTGTCCTGAAATGATCTTTGACAAAGCATCACATATTGCCAGTGTGCTCCTGCATTCAGTAATAATGAGAGGGACTACTTTGAGCTAGTACCACACGTACAAAGGAGACATTGGAAGGTACGAGAGGCCAATTTGGCGTGGAGACTAATAAACAACGAAAGTAAACACGACCCTTGCTTCTCTATCCACATCCGCAGCACCTATTGAGTGTGGCCATCGCAGCTGGCCTCCTGCAACAACCGCGCAGCCACGGGACAAAGCTCACAGAACATCGGTGCGTTTCGCACAGCTCACTTTGTGTTTTGATTCTCGAGCATCGTGGATTTGCAAAGATTATAGGTGAGACTTGCTGCTGTTTTGAAGTTTTCTTTTTATATATCTGGTAGCCACTGGTGGGGAAAGGTCACTTTATTTTTTATTCCCTGCTGTTTGTCATGTTCAAAAGCATGTATTCGATGAGAAAAGAGGGCATTGTAATCAAACCGAATCTGTTTCTTTCCCAGTTTAAAAGTGTATGTGCCGGTGTATATTCATATTTGTAGAAATGCTGAATTCATATCTCCATTGACTTAACAAATAAATTAATTATGCTAAAAATCCTCCGGCCACTGGAGGTTCAGTGGATTCTGTCGGTGCGTTTTCCCCGAAATGTACGCTCTGTGCATGAGCCTGCAAAGCAGGTATATGCATCAGAGCACATCGCTGCAGTTTTATTTTTCGCTGATGGTAACTAATACATATGGATGGTCGTGATTAGGTGACTGATGTAAATGACAACAATGTTCTGAATAAGCTGGAGAGCTGAAATTGGGCATCGAATATAGTTGAGTGAATCGAGTCTATGCTTAAGAGAGGACATTGATGGTGCAGCGGCCAAACATGCCGCGCTATGAACCGAGCAATTGGAGTTAAGTTCTCAGCCATGGCTAACATCAGTGGGGAGTGATTTCTGGATCAGTGCTGCTCCCGCATCCTGCACCAATCTTCACTGACCAGAGTGATAAAGTATGGTTAAACAATCTGCAATCAGCAGTGGATTGACAAAGGGCTGTAAATTCTGTTTATTTATGGTAATAACTAGAAAAATAAAATCTCAACCTTAAAATTTGGACCCTAAATTATTATGGCTTGGAGATTAATAGATTTTACTCATAGCGTAGGGTCTTTCGTGAAGTTCTCAATATCTTTAAATCTCACGGTGAATACATATAAAGCAGTCGATTATTAAAAATATGTGATCCCGAATCTCAGTGAACCTAGTAATTGACCTCGTGTGGAGTGTGACACTAAAGCCAGTAGAAAGTACGCAGAATCGTTTTTTGGTCAATCCTTACTCATGGCACTGCTGGTGGAAAGGTCTCCACCCGAGTGAGCTCTTGCAAGCCCCTCTTAAGTGGATAATTTAAAATTAGCCCAATAGATGTCATTTGTCCACCACACAACTCCATGCCTGTGGTCCGATCAATGATCCAGATAATCCGCATACCTGGGTGTTTTAAAAATATGAATTATTTGTGGAATGCACATTGAATGCATTCGTAATGTTCATGGCAATTTTACTGCATGCATGGTGAAGGAGAGCTCACGTGATCTTCGGGGCCCATGAACGGGATGTACAGAAGTGTGTACCGCTAAACCAATTTCCGTTACGTTGGGAATATATTTTTTGTTTAAATACGGTTTTTTAAATGTATCTATTGGAAAACTTGCCTGAGTATGTAAAATCAAAGTCATGTACAATAGTTTAAGGTAACATTGCAGTTAAAATGTAGGGCTGTATGTAATCCATGCATAAGTTAGCAGTTAAATACAGTATTTATCAAAATTACTCATGACTATAAGGTTATGTTGCATTTGACCCCCTGTGCATACATTCTACTCATGGTGCCAACACTGGCGGGTGAATTACTCAAGAGACTACAAAACCTCATCTGGAGCACTGCATCCGAGCCCTTAATTTCGAAGCTGTCACCTACACTAGGCTTGCTGTGCAACCACAATGAATAATACAATTATACACAGGGTCATTTTTTAACATCACTACGATCCTCCTAAATGCACATAACAGTCGGGGAATGGAAATCCCCATTGCTTGAGCAGGCCTGGTTTTTGATGGCCAATGGAAACCGCTTTGGAAGAGAAGAGAGACGAGAGATCCGTCTGAATGAAAGGACATCTATATTTTGAGTGGAAGTGCTTTTTTGTAATAATGCATCAGTTGGACACGTGGATCCTAAGCAACTCTAAAATGCGTCGTTGGCATTTGAATACAGGTGTCTCAGATGGATGTGAGGAATTTTATTGTGGCAAGGCATGCTTAACAAATTAAAAAGTCCAGCAGAGAACATTCTTGGTAATTGTTGTAGATATGATGATGAAAAAAAACTGTTGCACGGGGTAAGACGTGTGTGCAGAAAGGGGGAGAGCCGATTGCAGAGACAGCCATTGAAGGGGTCTCCTTGAGTCCAGTGGCCAATGGGAAGACCGAAGGCCAGATAGTGGGATACTGTTTGGGCAGATGTTGGAGGTTGTGCGTCTACTGTGCGGCAGTAACGGGATCTGGCAGAGGGTAGAGAGTGTTGATGAAGTGTGGTCGCATCAACACATCAACACCTTTTGGCCATATGGTGACATCTTGATCCTTAAATGGAGATCAGCGATGTAAATGTAAGGCCTCTCTGGAGCTTCGGTTTACATGCATTTTTAAAGACTCACTTTTTCAACGTTAAAGAAATCTTTCGTCTGAGGTTGATTGCAGTCATATTCTTAATTCCTTTCCTACTATTTCGTTTTCTCGTCTTCTTTTCTGTTTTTATTTTCTCTGCCCTCTTCCCTGCTACATAATTGTATGTTTTTATTTATGCGAACAACATTTTTCATGCAATTTAAAAACGTGAAAGCAAAAAAAAACGTGTTTTTACCGACATGTTATTTTTGCCACCGAATGTGCTCTTCGTGAGAAGCTGGATGCAGAAAAAGCCACAACCATTAGTGGGGTGGCGGGAGGGCGGTGGTAGAGATGCCAGTTCAGATGTGGTTATATCTGTAGTAGTGTGCTTGTAACAGAAGTTTACATTTGCCTTCTCCCTACAAGTGTTATGTAAGAATGTGTTGCTTAAATCAGTGTTGTGCTTTAAAAAGGTGTGCTTCTATCCAGAAATAATATTAATTAAAACATTTTTTTTACATAATTGGTTTGTAATGTTTGACGTTGCTTACGTAATGGTGAGTTACATACATGATTCCCAGGACGAGGTTCCCGTCTTTTTTAAAGGAAACACCATTTTTATTTGGCTATCACGATGTAGACTTTAATCACTGATAATGAATAGTTTACTGTTAGGAAGGTTCCTCTCACATATTTATTAAGTGGATTTGATACCGCACATGACATCACAAATTGTATTTATGTCTCGTCACGTCGCACATTTAGAGGCGAGATTCGAGGTTGACACATGAATATTTGAGTCTTTTCTCAGATGCGAACGTGCTTCATGTGTGGACTGCTACGGCCAGGAACGTGGACACGTTAATGATCCGAACATGTTAATGATTCGAACATGTTAATGATTCGAACATGTTAATGATCCTAACATGTTAATGATCCTAACATGTTAATGATCCGAACAAAGATGATCACTGCATCGCGCACTTCAGATGTGCTTCTGCGGCCGTCTGGAACGCTCTTCCTTACGATTTTAGGAAGCCACTGGACCTGTGCACTTGTAAATCTGGATTGAAAACTCACTTCTTTTGAACTGATTATTGTGTTTAGTTTGTTGTCCTTCCCACCGCACCTCCAATAACCACAGTTGGCTACGAAAGATGTTCAACGAGAAATCCTTCAAATGTGAGAACATTTTTTAACGCACCTTTTCACATTCGCAAAACAAATAGCTGCACAACAATGGGGGACAAACAGTGAGGGTGAAAGCACATGAAAGGGCATTCGTTGGTCAGGCGGCACTGCCGAGACTCACCTGCTGCGAGAGGCAGAAGGCAGCAATTCCAAGAGGCCAAAAGCAGCAGAGCATGGAGAACACGCTGAGGCCCAGGTGGTCTCGAGGTGGTAACGACAAAAAGGTGTCCTCGCTCTCCGTATCGCTTGAGTAATCGCTCTGGGCAGAGAAAACGGAGCAAACGGCGAGGCCAGTCACCTTACGAATGAAGCGTTTTCCCTGCACAGTGCTATTTGATCCAGGGGCATAAACAGGTGGAGTAAACTCCTTTGCCACTTTGTGTGTTGCAAAGGGGAGTTATGCACTGCAGTAAAAAAAAAACACGTGGATTGAAAAGAAAAGATCATGATTTGGCTCACAGATGTATTCTCGGGTTGTACCGTGGGGTGGCTCGGCACGAGAACGCCGTGCCGGACAAGACACGTGGCACAACATGAATACGCGTCGGAGAGCCATGCAGCACAACCAGGAAAACGTGCGTAGCAGACAGTGGTTTCTTTTATATTTTAACCTCGCAGATAACCGCTCGAGGTATCATTTTAAATAGCATTAAGTACTGCGTGATATGGTAGACTGTGCACTTGGCTGGATTTGGTTTTTAGCACGGGCAACATTTTTAAAAGGTGGTTGATGCATCGGATGCCATGGGAAAAAATACTTTTCTTGCCGATGTCATCGCAATAATGACACGTTTTAGCCTGTCATTACCTCCCAGATCTATTATCGTAAAGCTCATTAACATATTGTTCCATGATATTTAAATGCACAAATTACAATGTACTTTGAAACTAAAATTTTAATTGCCTTTGTTTGAAGTGGAAGACATGGAACCAAGACTTCAGTTCAACCTGGTCTGTCTGGTTTTGGTCATTAAAATATATATTTTCCACACCCAGCACACCATATCCAGTGTACCTCTCGCTATGGCTGTGGCTACTAATTGCATGCCTACTGCAGTTCACCAACGATATGGAAATATTCAGCGAGAAATTAAGCACTGTGTACAACCATGGGTTTGAGACAGACGCTGTACAATTGAAAGTGATTCTTTAAAGCTCTGCACAAAATTATATTTTTTAAAGTGGAAATAAAAATGATACATGGAAAAATGCTTATTTATCTTGTTACAATGTGAATAGCAAATTAGTTGGACACCATTCACGATGCTGCAATATATCTTCAGATATTTCACACCCCTTACAAAAATGTTGCATTCCATAGTAAATTTCCTGCATGAGCAGCATTGAAAGTGGGCTAATACAGCAGCACATGCAATTAAGCATTTTACCCAATTTTGGGGGGATTTAGTCATCACTTCATTATTGTCAACAATGTCTTCAAAATGCCAGAACCGGGCCTCAAGGTCACTCTGTTCAGTAAGGCACATGGGATATAAAGGGCTTGGGGGCCGAGTGCATTTGGGATAAACAAGATAAAGATGAAGGCGCAGCCCTGCAATTGCCTGCTCGTGCCATGGCTGGCAAAACGCCCTCCGCTGGAGGTGGCTCGAGAGGCCCTGTGGGAGGGTATTTGGTCTACTCTTCCACGTTGGCCAGACTTGGGGTTGCATACACGCTTGACTTAATTTATTTCTATTTAGTGAGCACTTTGTGCAGGCATTCACGGCTTCATTCTTTGTCCATCGTTGTGTGCAAAATGCCAGATATGCTGAGCCTCAAGGTCACTCTGTTTAGCAAACACAGGGAGGAATATGGGTATTGGGACCAAGTGCACAGGGATATTTTGCTTTAAATAGATTTCAGTAGTTAAAAGGTGTGACTTTCAGCAGCAATATACCGAGCTAAATCCCAC